>NC_080110.1:37237713-38519588 GCF_950005125.1 Chionomys nivalis
TCTAGACAACAAAGAGGACATGGATCTAATCTACATAGGAAGTAGAAAAAGACAAGATCTCATGAGTAATTTGGGAGCATGGGAACCACGAGAAAGGGTAGGAGGGGAGGGGAGAGGCAGGGAGGGGAGTAGAGAAAAATGTAAGCTCAATAAAAACAATAAAAAGAAAGCTAAGCACTGACGAGGTTATCAGGGCCTCTTATGGCATCAGCTCCCCTGGAAAATGCTCCCGCGTTACTGAGTTGCTCCTCTGGTGATTGCTTCAATTACATGACACCTTCCTCTGTGGGCACAGTAAGTTAGGACAGATATATCCCTGAATAACAACAACTATACATGTATGTAAAGTTATGGTTTTAATATATTAATAGCTACATGTGAGAATAAATGAAGGACATTTAATTTGAAAATGTTAGGAATGCTAATGCATTTAGCCAATGGTTCGACATTGGATGAACAAAACGAAAAAGAATAAAGGCAAGGATCAGTCCTGGGCGGAATACACTGTGGAGCCTGTGGACCTGTATAAGGTCCAGAAGTTAAGGTGAAATTATCGCCCATCAGCTGGATCACCTCAGTCCTTATCCAAACACTCTCAGCCTCCAAGAGTCTTCAGGGGTAGCTGAATGTTTGGAGCCCTTGTGTTCACGCTGAGGTGAGACCTGAGAGTCAGTACTGTTCCCCTGTTATTTCACAGCCTGTTCTGTGCAGTCCAGTAGGAGCCTGAGACTTGGGCTTCCAACACGCCCCAGGAACTGGGCAACACTGGTGACATTTCTCCCTTAACATGATTTATTTTCAAGAAATGTTTTGCAACATGGCATCTAAGTCCCTCCTGCTTCCAAGTTAAACAATTCCTTTATGTCCACTTGTGTGGGAAAGGAACACTTATCAGTGTCGTCCTTAACACAGCTCTTTAGAGTTACTAAATCACTCCCACTCCAGGCGAAAAGCATCCAACAGCTGTAACCTTTTGTTGAAGGCCTGCTTTTCTGAACTATTGAAAACTACATTTGCTCTTCTCTGGCTCTCTTCCAAACTCTAGATGTTACTCTCAGAATGTCACAGACAACTCCTTTTACTATAGAAAAGCTGTCAAGTAAAGCTGAGATAATCCCCTACAGGTTCAAATGTACACACACAAAGAGAATAAACACACACACACCACACACACATCACACATCATTCACAAACACACATCACATCACACACACAACAGAGAAAGGCAGCGGTTTTAAAAATCTGATAATTAGCTTTATCTTGTTAGAATATTCATTATCGACTTACAACACATTATCGTTACAAATTTCTCCTTTATGACACTCTTTCCTAGCCCAGCTTGTGCCCAATGTACTGTGTTTAATGGCAACAATTCCACCCTCCCCCTGAAATTACTCTCCATGAGCATATCTGCCGCACTATCGCCTGGAGGGATGATGGGATGTGCTCAGAGGGACTTGGTGGCTGAGCAGGAAAGTTTAGGCAAAGTTTTGATACCAAGAATCCTTATCGTACTTGGGAAAAACAGAACAATGTGATTTAGCATGCGTGTGACATTCTCACAAGGTAACGTGGCATAAAGACAAAGGAGGTGCGGATGTAGGCATTGTAACCTCCCAAATTCCTGAGACATGGGGTCTTTGGAAAAGCATTGGGGTCATGGAGTGTGGCCCTTATGTATGGGATTACTGCCCCTCTAAGAAAGCCCACAAAAGCTGGCTAGCTTTCTCTGTTATATGAAGAAACAGGAAGAAAACCACCATCATGAAACAGACAGCAAATATGCCGCCCTCTTGATCTTTGACTTCCCAACTACGAGAACTGTGAGGAAACTTGATGTTATTTGTATGATAACATCAAGAAGCAGCCTGCCTCCATTTTAGCCATCTTATAGTAAAGACAAAGTAGGCTCTCTTTTGTTTATGATTAAACCTCTGTCTTCCAAGGATTGGGCTATGCTGCCCTTTAACTACAAATGGTTTTGTACTGCCTATTCCAGGAATGGCAAGAATGTTTTTATTTCAAAAAGTTGTTTAAAATCATCTTGCAACGCTACCTTTGTTTTCAAAAGGTTCTATGGCCACCTATGATTGCCTTGCTAGGAGTACCTGCTGTGTGACTGCCTGGTTATGCCCACCTTGCTATCACGTCTTTCAGGAGGACTAACTTGTTATGCCTATGCTTTGCTCCTGTAACCCTGTCTATTCTGCCCGCCACATCCCTCATTTGGAAATCCCTAAGCTATAAAGTCCTGTCTTCCTCACATCCAATGCTGACCTCTCAAACTCAGCCTTAGGGAGAGGCAGCCTGTGAACATGAATTTAAAAAAAAAAAAAAAAAGCTTGTTTTAATTAATCATTTACTTGAATTAATTTGGCCATGATGATTTGGGTCAGTGGTTTTCCTCCTCCCATATTTGGGATGAACACTTAGTCCTTACTGAAATGAAAACAAAATTAGATACTGCAACAGCAGACACAAAGCCATCAGGCATCTCAGACACTATCTCTCTACATGGCTTCCATCCTTGAGGCCAAAGGTGCAAGACTGAATGCTTTATTTCCAGCAAAATTTAGAGGAGAGGGGAAGCGGTCAGAAAGTCTGCCTCACTGCTGAGTCAGCACCCAAGGACTTGGGCTTAATCTCATTGACTACCCAAGGGAGCCAGGAAATACAAGTGTTTATGTAGGCATGCAGCCAGTTGGCCAAAACTCAAGTTACTCTGTGTAGAGGAGAATGACTATTGGATAGGTAAGTAGCAGTCTCCATGCTAAATCTAAGAGAAAATATTCTTGAGCTTGGCTGGGAAATGCTGTGTGTTTGAAAGCAAGAATGGAGCACCTCACTAATCCCTAATCCTCCACTCTTCCAGTGGGGGCGAGGATGAAAATGCGCCAGGATATTTAAATCAGCTGCACAAATCTTCTAGATTCTTTCTAAGATGAAAGGAATCTCAATTATATGAGTGAAATGACTTTCTCACATTAGAGGAGCTATTCGAGCTCTCTGAGCTGAGATGCAGTGCTTCGTCTTCAAAACAAAAACCATCCATTAGAGAGCTAGTCGGTTCCACGGAAGGAAAAACTCCACTAGCAAAGGTCTGGAATTTCTGATGGTTGGGGTGAGGCTCAAAACAATTCTATTAAGAAACAGACAGAGGGAAAGTGAAAGCAGAATGTGACCCCAGACTTGTCACTCACTGGCAGAAGGGACAGCGTCACAAAACTACATGTGTGACACACTGGTCATCAGGGAGACCCTCAGTATATACATGTGAGTCACGCGTGCTGCCTGAGACCCTGACACGACAGGAGACAGAAGCTAAATGTCTTCTTTCTGCAAAGCCACACTAGCAGGCATTTGATATATATATATATATATGTGTGTGTGTGTGTGTGTGTGTTTTTCATTTTTTGAAATATCAAGAAAATTACAAATCTATCTTCTTTTCTTGTTCTTTTTGAAATACAGACTTATTTTTCATTCACTGTGTCACACATATATGTATAAACGTATATATTCCTAAATACATGAATAACAACCTACTCAGTCTGCATAGCATTACTTGTATGTATGTTTTCAGCGCTGTAATTTGGTATCAGACACTCAATTTTGTGCTCTTCCCCGAGGGAGATGACTTCGCCTGCTCTCAAGACTCTTTAGTTGCCTGTAGCTCTTTGTATAAAGTTGAGATTTCATGGGTTTTCCCCTGTACACGTCAGTGTGTCTACTTCAGCTCATGTTTATGTCGCCAGTGTTGGTGAGATTATACTGGGTGTAGCTTCTGGCAGGAGACAGGGCAATAGGATGAAGACAGACCTGGTCCTATTTCCTCCCTGATTCATCTTCCACCATGAACTGATGATCTGTCAAAGTTCAAACATACCGCAATATTTTGGGACCACTGCCTTTCCAGAGATGTAATCAACAGCAACAAAAAGATGATCCTATGTGTGTGTGTGTACACTAAAAGGATGAACTTTGAAGCAGAAAATTGTAGTAGGGAATCTAGGATCTAAGAATCACTGAGCAAGGGTACCAGAGGGAAAGAACTACAAAACTGGGAAGTGCTTCCTAAGAACAAAGCTCCCATGACTCAGAGACCCAACACATGGAGCTCCTGGCACCTCCCAGGTACAAATGTCAGATTCTCTCCTTCTCTTTCTCAGAAATTCATACTTTTAATTATAAGTTACAATGTTTTACATAGATTGGTCCCAATGCCCTGAGCCATGTAAAACACCAGGCCACGGGGGGCGGGGGGGGGGCGGGGAAGTAGGTAGTAGAAACCTAGCCAGAGTGAGAAGCTCCAGGTCTGTAAGAGACCCTGTCCAGATAAAAGAGAAAGAGAAAGCAAGTCAGACACCAAATGTCAAGTTGTCTAGACTATAACCCTCACACATGTATATGTATATACATGTATAGTGCATACACACTCACTCACACACACATGCATATACATGTATAATGTACACATATACATATACATACATAGTGTACCCACACATATACATGTATAGTATACACACATACATGCATATACATGTATAATGTATAAGGCTATTTTGAAACACTGCAAGAAAGATCCAGAGAGAAATCATGTGACCCTAAATCTTCTGCATTGATGTGGACAGTCTTCCAGCAAACTAATTTAGAAATTATATCCCCTTAAACATGCATTCTTGCTAATCCTGTTAAATTATTTAGCTCTAAGCACACAGGTTCTGTTTGAAATACCCCTTCCTTCAATGGTTCAGGATAGGGGAAGGTTCACACCTATGTGAAAAAGTAATAGGAAATTTTAATTTTTCTTTTTGATAGATTTTAACTCACTTATTGTGAAAAGAGCATGGGACTCTGGCCACCTGCAAATGATATGTAGGTATGTCACACCAGTCCATCTGTCCTCACATTGGCAGACAGAAGCCTTTTAATGGGGCCTTCACAGGGCCTGAACACCACTGGGAGCCTTGAGCTGGAACTGTGGCCACAGTCATCATCTGAATCGGCTTTGGTTGGCAGAGCTTGCGACTGTCGGTCATGGATCTTTGAAACTCCTTCCCAAGCTCACTAGGGCTGGGGCCCTGCAGCATCTTGGACTTAACTGCCTTAGGCTCCCCAAGACCTTGCTGGCCCTGCATGTTCACAAATTACCTTCGTATTTGCTTGCGTCTTCTTTAGACTTTTCTTGTAATTCTTGGTAAAGCACATGTTCCTCAGGAACTTGGGGTCAATCCCCTTAGGATAGTTATTATATCAAGGTTTCCTGATGTCTTTCCAGTGCCGTTTGCAGGACTAGTTATGTGTGGCGTGGTTCTTGGACTTGGCCAGGTCTGGCATGCCAGCCCGCAGCTCCTGAAGTGTCTGGAACCAGGCACAAAAACTAAATTTTACTTTTCAGACCATGGAGTTCTTGGCTGTGCATCTTCGAACACAAAACAGTTCTTTCTTAGAGTGAGAACAAGAGAATGTATGGAATGAAATAATCGCGCAGATTCTAAAATAAGCACAAGATATTCTTTTAAATACTAACTTTTAATTTGCATTTAATAGCAGGGGGATTCTCTGCTGATTATTATGCTATATAAATCAACAAGCAAGAAACCATGAAAAAATTCAGAGTGCAGCACCACAATCTACAGTTATCGTTTATTGTGACGCCCGAGTTCTGCTTTAATTATTCATTGCGGCACTTTATGGCTGAGCACACGTGTGTCACACTGCATTCTTCTACGGTAAGCTATGCGCTTCAGTGTCTCTGGGAGTCTTTACCCCCACATTAAACGCTCTCAGTATTCAAGGGGAGCCATCTTTGTGACAAAGTCTCAGATTATTTAGTAACACAACAGGATAAAATATGCCTTAGTATTGTTTTAAAAACACACAATAAACATATGAACATTCTGGGGATGACTAGAAAGACCAGAGGGGAAAGGAGTTTGCTGCCAAGTCTGGTGTCCCAAATTCTATCTCCAGGACCCACATGATGAAGGAGAGACCGAACTCCTGCAAATTGTCTTCTAACCTCTACACATGCATGTATGTCCACCCACCCCCACCAAATAAACAAATAAATTTATTTTTTAACTCTGATGAAATACAATATAGGTCTTGTTTACTGAAATCTGTGGTGCTAGGTTTTTCGTTTTTAAAGATTTCTCTATAAAAGAGACAAGATGAAGGAAATCACTGATATCAAGTAACAGGAGAAGGAATCCAGGAATTATTGATTTTTTGGTTTCTTTTGTTTTTTGTTTGTTTGTTTTTTGATACAGGGTTTCTCTGTTTAACAGCCCTGGCCATCCTGGAACTAGCTCATGAAGACCAGGCTGGGCTTGAACTCAGAGAGATCCACCTGCCTCTGCCTATGAAGTGCTTTGATTTTACTTTTTAATTATCTTTGTTCAATTTAAATTAACATGGGCAAAAGGCTTATATGAACAGGTTTTTTCTTTCTCAAAATGTTCTGAAATGAAGGCAGGCAAGGTAGAACAATGGATAAAGGCACCTGCCGTGCAACTCTGACCCTCGAACCCACTTAAAGGCAGAAGGAAAGAATTGACCCCCAAAAGTTGCCCTTGGCCTCCAAACTCACACTGTGGCAATCCTCTCCTGCACACATCCCTGTCACACATACATACATCTACACACACGTACAGAAGAGGGGAGAGAGACGGTGAGGTAGATAATAGTCAGGGACTGATAACTACCTAACAGTAAGGGTACCTTCTTGCCACAATCCAGGACTGGTTTATGAACTTCAGCTTTTAAAGGGGCTATGGGGAGAAAAATGGAAAACTGAGCTTCTGTCTGCCATTGTTCAATCAACCCCAGAGCCTCAGACTTAGGCGTGCAGCATTTCGACATCTGCTGAACACAGGAAGACTGGGTATTTTTCCTCCTGCCAAACCACACTAAGGAAGCAGCACATCTACCATTAAAATAAAAAAAAAAAAAAAAAAAAGAACACGGAGGAAATACTCAGGCGATATTATCACCCTTTATATGGGTAACATAACAAATAATATATAACGGATAATCAGCAGAAGGGAGGGAAATGCTTCTTTCTGCTGTATAGCCTAGAGGGCACTGTAACATAATCTTAGTAGAAACATCTGCAACCTAATAACCCAGACTTTTGCACATTAATTACTGAATGCATATTTCACGACGCTACCTGGTACAGATGTCCCGTTCTCTGACCAACATTTAAATTTAGAGAGAGAGAGAGAGAGAGAGAGAGAGAGAGAGGCTGTGTTGAAGAAGGAATGCTTATTTATTTCCTTTCACCTCATTTTTGTTGCTGTTTCATAAAATTTCATGTCAAGATGGAAGTCATGAAAATATTGATGCGTCATGATGAGAAGCAAGCATCACTGACAGAAATTCCTTGATCTGACAGCTGGGTGGTGACTTGTTCAATTATGAATTAAAATAATAAAAGAAAGAAGCATATATGAAATGTTCAGAGTTTATAGTTTATTATGTTTAAAGATTAGTTTCTTAGGAATTCTGACATATACAGTTCTCTGTGCATGTTTCCATCTCCCTTCAAATGTAGAGAGCTTGAAAAATGTTCACTTGCTTTTGTTCACTATTTGAAAAATAAAGCAAAAGACAGCTTAGAATGTAGACCGGTTCTGAGGTGTGCTCAAGAAAGAAGTCCACGGCTGGGCATGGCACATGCCTTAAATCCCAGGACTCAGGAGACACATAACTCAAAGAATTCAAGACTAGCCTGATCTACATATTAAGTTCTAGGCTAACCAGAGCTACATAGTAAGACTCCGCCTTTAAAAAAGAATAAAAAGACGAAGAAGAGAGACCTTAGCTACACCAGTGTTTCTGAGCTGATACCCTCGCTGGCCTTGTGTATGTGCTCCTTTCGGGTACTCAGCAGACATTCCCAATATAAGAAGTAGGTCCTCTCGGTTTCCTTTTCTTCCTTGGGTGCAGTTTAAATTCCTGCATGCAGTCATCTGAATTTTATACTAAGAGGACAAAGCTTAACAAAATGCTTCCTTCCTCCTCTTCCACTGTAAAACCCAGGCTCCCAGATCTCTACAATAAGGTCTGCATTTCCATGTGTGCACGTTTGTGTTCCGGAGGTGTGAGTAGATGCCACAGAAGTGCACAGTGAGGAAGCCCTGCGGAACAGAAACGCTGTAGGGAAGTATTCAGAGACACAGACTAAGCAGGCAAAAGGGGCTTTTATTTGCTGAGACTCCCTTTCCTCTGCTGTTCCATTAGACCAGTGGTTCTTAACCTGTGGGTCGCAACCCCTTGGAGGGGTCGAACTTTAGAAATCATGCACATCAGATATTTACATTATTATTTATAACAGTAGCAAATTACAATTATAAAGTAGAAAGAAAATAATTTTGTGGTTCTACACATGACGAATTGGATTAAAGACTGTATATTTAGGAGGGTTGGGAACCACAACAGCAGACCAAATGGCAGTTCAGTTGTAACTGAGATGGGATAAAAACTTCCTGCTTTGATAGGAAGTACCAGCAATGATTTCATTCATGAGCGATAGAAGAATAACGAGACAGACCCTCAATTTCTCTGAAAGATTTGATTTCAGAAAGTCTTCCTCAAATGTTTGACTGTTAAAAAGGTCTTACTTCTTATTAATTATACGAATCATTATACAGTCATTTGAAAAGATTAAGTTGAAAATCATCTTGGAAATGCTCATGGACATTTACAAAGGTTTCTTAAATTTTATTTTTTATATGTTTCCCTAATAAAAGTTAGGGTATTTTAGATTTCTATCACTGCGCACTAGGACAATGACATCCATTTATGTTTAAAAATTTTTAGCGGGACATTTTCTGTACACAAAACTGAGATAAGATACCATTAACGAGAATGTGGCCAGTGCTTAGTATACAATATATACGCTGTACTCATGTATATTAAAAATTGACAAAGATGTTCAATTAGAAATATAACTAGGATATCCTGAGAGTTACACATCAATAAAAAAATAAATAAATTCAAACTCAACATATATACCATGCGTAACCAAGGCAGGCAGAGGACATCTCCATTTTAGATGACTTTTTCTAGATTTTTTTTTAAAGTCTACTCTCAATCCAGAAGAAAGCAAATTCCCAGCACACAACAAGAGCACAGCACCCTGTCTCTGCTGCCTGCAGGAAAGCGCTGGCCTCCACAGCGCACCCGCTCTGGGAGCAGGCGTCCCCATGAGGAGCAAGGCTGTTGCTAGGTGCAGCAGGAAGGGAATGGGGACAACACAGCCTGCAAGGAGTCAAACTGGGAGCAAGCAAGGGCAAAAGAACCTGGTGCTTATCGCATACCTGCTAGGCTAACATTATTAGGGGCTTGGAATCCAAACCTTCAGACATACTCTCTTTATGTACAAGCTCAAAATTGACTTTTCCTTTTGTTCTTTCATTTTGAAAAACTGTCCATTGCTGAGGAAAGTTTGAGGAAATTGTACAAAATGGTTCCACTAAGCATTCAATAAGCTTGCCCTAATGTCAATATCACATAACAACATCATCAAAGCTAAGAAGCTGACCCGGACACAGGGCTATTAGTGACACTCACGTGCTTACTTACGCCTCTGGTCTGGACTGACTCAGAATCTGCACCACGCTTAGTTATCTCTCTATTCTCATCCATCCTTGTCTATCATGACCTTGTCATTCCTGTTAGTCAGATACTAAGCAATCAGCATAGAAGCATGCCCTAAGAATACAGCATATTTTGATGGATAGGAGCGCTTAACAGAAAGATGACAACTGAATTTGACTGGGGTGGGAGTAGCATATTTCCCCTATTTATAGCTCACTAATCCAACATCCTTTTGTAGTGGTTTGAAGAATGTTAGGTATTAGGAATGCAGTCTTAAATAAATGCCGAAATGGCCTGTGCTCCTACGGGTTTTCTGAGATAGCAGATAAGCCATGGTGTTGATCACGGACAACTACAAAGAGGAGACAATGGGGACTGGGTAGCAGGGAACAGGCACAGCTCACCTGCTGGCCGAGGTCTCAGAAGGTTCCTAGAGAAAACAGCATCAAGCTAAGAGCTCAGTGGTAAGCTGGCTTTGTCAGGGAAGAAGACATGGGCGCTCCAGGAAGAAGACCAGCATCCACAAAGGTCGCGAGCCAGGAGCATGGGCTGTATTTCACCAGTTACACCATCAAGAACATCTGACTGAATACATCGCATGGAAACAGGAGACCCGATGACACTGGAGGAAGTAACCACAGCTGCACAGGATGAGTAAGACCTCACATAAGAATAAAGAAAGAAGAAAAAGTACAATATTCAAAATCCTACATCAGCTGCAAACATGTGGTTCCGTTCATGTTCCCAGTTACTTACGGGTAATATGGCGGGATTGGGAAGAAGTCATGCTGACCTCAACTAGGATCCATAAAGGATTGGAGATGTGTAGGGATAGCAACAGCGTTGGGTGACCTTCAAGATGATGGAGGCGAGGCCATCAGGAGAAATGGGGAACCAAAAGTAAGAAAACCGGCAATCTGAAAGATATATTTATTCTTTCCCTTAACAACTTCGGCACCATGGAGTTTAAACAAATTGTTCAACTTCCACCTGCTTTCGTGGGTCAGTGTTGTTATTGCTTTCAGCGCAAGGCTTGAACTTAGGGTTTGGTACATGCTAGGCAAGCATCCTGCCACTGAGTTAAATCTCGTCAGTGTTCTGAGACTGGCTCTGCCTTGTATACAGCCCAGGCAGACCTGGAACTCACGATCTTCCTGTCTCAGCCTCCCGAGGAGAAGAATGTAGAGAGACATGTACCACCATATATAGTTGCAGAATTATTTTTGTCGTTAATGTCACCGAAAAAATACATCTTAAGGATTTAAGGCTTCTATATGCTCTTGTTTTAACTAAAAATATAGGTGCTGGTGGTATTTTGGCTTACCCCATCCCCCACTCCTATCTTCAAGAACATGAGACAGAGAAGAAAGTACATGGCCAAGTCTAGTGGCAGAGAATGGAAATGGATGCACAGGGCTATGCGCAGGGCAAGGTAGACATCCAGGAAGACCTAAAATTTGTGGATCCAGAAGATGGTAGGCGCTCTGAGAAGGGAAAAGCAGGTCATGAGGAGCATAAAGGAGAGACTGTCAAAGAGGCATTCCTTCCCACAGAGAAGTGAAATAGTGGCTAGTCCCTCTGAATGTGGTTGACAGTTGAGGTAGACTAAGGGGCCAAGGACAATGGCACTGGGATTTGTCTGTACTCCATGTACTGGCTTTTGGGGATCCTATTCTCTTTGGTTGTATACCTTGCTCAACCTGGAAATAGTGGGGAGGGCCTTGGACTTCCCACAGGGCAGGGTGCCTTGCCCTCTCTTAAGACTGGAGGGGGATTAGGGGGAGTATATGGAGGGAATGGGAGGAGAGGAGGAAGTGGAAATTTGAATTGGTATTTTTAAAAAGTAATATAATAATAATAATAATAAAAGAGATTCCTAGACTCAAGCTTTGCTCAGGGTAGCTGACATGGCTGACCATGACAAATGTGATTTCAGAACAAAAATTTATTCAATAAACTGGGGAGCGAATGGGACCTGAGGAGACAGTGCTATGACCGGAAAACCCCTTCAAACGTTGTCCACGTCCCGCGAACACATCCACAATGTGTTCCTAGGCTCAGCGGAAGAGAGCAAGGTGGAACTCTACTGAGAAGGGTGCACACTTCTGCGGGGATCTTACAGTGGGGAGGAAACAGAAGTAATTTTTAGCTGTGAAGATGTCTTCACTGCACGTCAGAGATAGATGCAAAATATCTGCCTGGAGACAGATGAACCCTTTGCCCTGAGACAACTGGGCCAAAGGGAAGCCCAGAGTGCCAAGGAGAATGTCTCTGACTGTAACTGCTTCTCCCACGCCCAAGTGCAGACCTTAACTGCTCCCTCCCCATGCGCATGCGGCAAACTTTACAGTCCCTTATCAGTCTTTTTGTTGTTGATTCTCCTTTTCATTTTGCTTGTCTTGACCTTTGTATTGATTTATTTATTTTTTTGTCTTGCTAACTGACCTTGTGTTTTGATCTCCCACCCCACCTCTTTCTTTCCTATCATTCACCTCCTTTGCTAACATTTGATAACGCCTTAGCTGCTAGTGACAGAAACTCCTGTGTCATCTGTCACCCCTCACCAGTACTCTCGGTATAGAAGGAGCAAAGTTCATGTGCTGAGAGACAGGTGGGCACCTTGGATTGCATCCTGAACTGAGGATGCTTCAAACAGTTTACTTACCTGTACCAGACCCATAAGGATTTTGATTCTGAAAAAAATTATTCCAATATAAATCCTGTTTCTACCAGAATGTTTTATCAGCGCACAAGGCCACCGTGAAGCTGGTTTTCTTTCCTAACCTTATTGCTAGGGTCAAAGTCAGGTTCACACTTACTTTTCTAGTTCTTGGCTGCCTCTATCGAGTTAAGACTTAGCGTGGGTAATAATTGCCTTTGTTCAGTCTCCCATGCGTGCACACAGATACTGCTCAGAGGTGTAGATGGTGTGCGGGGACAGGACTAAAATGATAGACCCATCCCTTTTCCTTTCACTTTGTTCCTTCCCTCTCTCTCCCCAGACTATTCTCTTCTCATAGATCTAAAACACCATTTCCATTAACCAAACTGTTTCTGTTACAACATATCTAAAATGTTATCACTAGCTACTGACTGAGGGTAACAAAACACTGCCTACTATTTCAACAAACTATAAAATCCACAGGAAACACAATTTAAAAATCTTTCATAAATGAACAGTATCCAAAAAATATCCCAACCCACAATCTCAGAGCCTTACCCCATCAGAGAAAAACACAGTCACAATATTCTCTGATATCTGGTCAATGCGTTTAATGAAAGTCTTTTAGCAAATGAATTTGGGATGGCTATCAACTAGGAACACACAGGAGTAGCACACACAACTCCAGGCATAGCATGAAGTATGACTCTCCCAAATCTCTCCTTTCCTTCCCCCATTTTATTCCCTCAGTCTTTCTGGTCTGTTTGTTGACAGAAAACCCTCACTAGCATCACCCCCAAGCCTCATGCTCTCCCGCCGAAAGACAGAAGATGAATATTGAGAATTGAGGGACACACACACACATTTATTTACATCGTCATGGTTGAGTTTTCTCTTTGCTTGTGCTCTTGGGGTCTAGGAAATGCATTTTCGTATTTAGGAATCAGGAAATGAGTCACAGGCCTACAAAGTGAGTGTTCCTGTTGTCTACAGTGAGGAGAAGACGCCAGAGCTCTGAAATTATAATATTACCAGAATACTAAAACTGTTTAGTCGAGACCAAGGAAGGTGTCTGACATCTTGATTTCCAGCTGTAAAATTGAGGATCTGAGGGTCATACGAGTTCGAGTGTCTGCCATGTACCCTCTGGCTTTGAGCCTCAGAAAAGATCTTAAGGGAAAGTGGGGGAAAGAGAAGGGAGAGGAAGAAGGTCAACAAACTAGATATGAGTGGGTGACAAAACATTAGAAATCACAAAGCGAGAGTCACAGGTGTAGTCCCAACACTAAGAAAGTTCAGACAAGGACATTTTGATTTCAACCCACTCATCCCAATGACACAGCAAGACTCTCTCTCAAAAGACAGCACAATAGTTGTTTTTTTTTTTTAAAAAAAAAATAAAGAAATGGCCAACTAAAGAAGTCTTTCAAACTCAGCTTTGGAACCCAGTGATTCTACAAACATCTCTCTAAGTCCCTAGAGATGTGTGAAGGACAGGTGCAGGTCTCAGGCCTTAAGATACCAGGTAACCAGAGTTTCTCTTGTTAGTTTTTCTTCACCTGGACATCAAAGCCCTATTTAAAGTGCAGTCACTGTCTCTTGAAGATTTAATAAGCATCACACGGCGCGATGGGAGAGACAAGATTCTGGAGCTCTTCCTGAGATGGGGAAACAGGCAAAAAGTAGAGGCCATAGTGCCAGTGGCTGCATCTGGGAGGAAAGTCTTACAGGTTTTCACATCTAGAAACCACAGTTGTTTAGTAAAGAACTCTTCATCTAGCTTCCAGCAAGGTGTCCAACCGTTTCCCACTGTGACATGACCTTGCCTGCAAATACGTTGGACGGCATTCATAGATACCCTAGGGCGATGTACCCCATGGGCTACATGTGGGAAATAAATTGTAGGAAGTGACTGAAATCCTGAATATAGTTCTGAGTGAATGTGTATTGCTTGGCATGGGCACTGCCAGGCAGGCCTTTCCCTTTGGTTGAGCAGAGTGCAGAAAAACTAGCGATGCATTTTCCTCCTCCCAGATAGTTACAGCCTGAAACCTCCTGCCTAAGAGAAAAGCTAGCCCCTCCCCTCCTGGTGTTTGTAATAAATACACCAGGGTTCTGGGTGGGTGCAGTTCCACCACTGACTAGGGTGGGTCTATCAGAGTGAGTGCAGCTCACCTGATTCTAGCTTTTCTGCGCTCTCTAGACCCAAGACTCACAGGTCTGGACAGTCTACAAGGTTGTTGGCTCCCTATGCAGCCCTCTCTGGCCTGGAACTGGCTATGTAGGTAGCTGGCTTCAAACTCAGAGATCCACCTGCCTCTGTCTCCCAAGCTCTGGGATTAAAGGTAACTTCTATTTTTAACATATCTAATTATCAAATGTTTTAGGGTTAAAATCCATGTCATTGTGCTTCCTGCCCATCAGCTCAAGCTTTGCTCCTGAGAGTGTGGAGAGTGAATCCATTAACCTTTTCTACTAAATTAGTTAAGACTTTAATTTAATTCAGCCATCATTTTCTTCTTTAAATGTTCTCCTCCCCAGAAACACTGCCTCCCTTTATATCAGGTACATTATGAACAAGAATTTATGAAGAAAGGAGGCTTGAAGGAATGGTCCTTCTACATGAAAACGTTACTGGCTATAATTATAACAGCAGTCTTACAGCCCTCAAGGAATCAAAAGTATATATCTGAAGAAAGACACAATAAAGGTGACCACAGACCACTGAAGCTTATTTTTCCTCATTAGTGGTATTTGAAAATTGGTAGAAGTCAGTGCAACAGGTAAAAACATAAACAGCCATCCATAAAATGGCTTACTGATGTTGAATCATAATACATGGCAGACTCTGTGTTCATCCTCATTAACAACATACAAATTCAGTGCACTGAGCAAGATGCAAGTGAACCTTATACACTATACGCTACCAGTTCCCGCCCACCCACACGGTCAGAGGCAGGTAGCAGGTAACGATGCGCTTTTTTCTATACTTTAGAAAGAAATTAATGTATTTGTTAAAAACTAATGTCACCTGCATTTCTACATTTCATATCTACTACCTGCTTTGTTTTTAAATTACTACAAGTTTTAGAAAACTGTCTTTCCTCAATAATGTTCCAGAATTCTTTGCATATCAAAATTTTATAAAATATTTGAGTATTTTTCATTGTGATTTCCACACAAGAGAATTCAGCAATAGAATGGATTGAAAAGCTATAAAGCCCAGTATGAAATTTAACATGCATATAATTTTATTTCAAGGAAAATAGTGTCAGTTAAAGTGTTTGAAGGTGAATATTCTGAACACAGGCTTTTCATAAGGAGTATGCTTCAGTTTTAACATAAAATTTAAGTACCACCTGCTTTAAAGAGATTTGAAATAATATATAAGTCCGTTTCTTTAAACATTTGCAAAGGTATATTTAATATACTATAATGTATATTAAATTTGACTTTGGTTTCACTGGCAGCCAAGATAGGAATGAAAAAAAAAATGGAGGAAGACTTAATTTTATTTTATTCATCTGATAAGATAAAATACCTGTGTTCTTTTAGAAAAAACAAACTTTTTGCTACTAAGTTCTGAACAAAGTTTATCACGTTATTAATCGAGGAAATTTAAACAGTGGGCACTTAACAATATCATGTCTTCAATAAAGCCTGCAGCAGAAAACGGAACAACAATCCTAACAAGGTTGGGTATTGCTGAGACATCCAATAAGATACTAGAAAATGTCACAAACTCCTTGCAGTGTGAGTGCCTCATCGGGGAATGCCCTAAAGATGACAGAGCACACAGAAGTTCCACGGCCACTAGTTTCTGAGCACAGTTTCAAAGAGCAGGAAACGCGTGTCTACTATTTTCTTTATCCTCACCTCAGCTGTCTCTGTAGGAAGTTCCTCTCACACCAGCAAGCTGCCTGACACAGGGACCTTCTGTTCATGTCTGAAGAAAGAAATGCCCACACCAAACACAGCAATACAGGATTCGTGCTCCATTGTGTGTGCTGAAAACTTAGGTAGGAGATGACTGTGTGCGTCAATTACAGCAGCAGCAGGGCTCCATACTGGCTCCACCATCAGCTTCTGATCCACTCCGCAGCTGAAGGAGCTTCTCATCCAAAGCTCCAGAAGACTTTTCCAAGGAAACTGACTCTCCACATATTGCTTTACTCTAAAACTTCTCAGAGCTTTGGGATAGCTAACACAACATGACCTTGTATGTTAGTTATTGGGTAGGGAATGTGCAATCAGCTTGCCTAACCACAATGCCCCCAATTCATGGAGCATCCAATGCAACAGATTTGGAAAGATTGCTAAAATGGGCACAACCTCAGTTTCTTTAGGAACAGGTTTCACCTCCTCAAACAATAGACAAGTTTGACATCACTGAAAAGCTGTTTTCAGCAACATTCACTCTTCAAAGAACTTCCAGAGAAAATTAATCTACAAGATGTTTCCCGCACCTGGATGAAGCAGGAGGCTGTTGCCCATCAGTGGTGAGCAATGTGTGTATTAGTAAGAAATAACAATGTCTCCGTGTCTCCGGCTTCACATGAAGCTAGCTGTTCATTGAGATAAAATGATAAGAGCAACAGCATCAGGAAAATTCACTGTCTCCATCCAAGAGAGGAATGTTTCCTATTCAGTTATATCAGGAGGTCATCCAAGCTATAAATACAAGAGTTTAATAAAGATAAAGTCAAATGAAAGGGCATGCAAACGTTTATTTTTATTTATAGCATTTGATATTGAAAACTACTCTGCTAGTAGACAATTCCTTTTCATTGCTGATCAGAGGAATTCCACAATGCTAAGAGGGCAGCTTATCACACTATACGTCATGGTACACCCACGTTACATCCTTGAATTCTAATCATCATCCGATGAAATAGTCTAAGTGTTGTTCCTGTTTACCCGGGGAGCAAGGGTCTGTTTGGAAGAATGTTTTGTCTCTAGATTCAGTCACTTTTCTAACTGCAGAAATAGTGAATTCTGAGAGGCCCATTGCTTTTAATTCAATCTTAGAGATTTACATCAAGGCACTGTCAGAAAAAAAAAATCACTAACACTGTATCACTGGCCTCAGGAATAAGACAAGCCCTTGAAGATGCTTTTTGTTAACAGCTAGGGTGAGGCCTTCGAAGCCTCTTGGTCAGGCATTTGCTCCATTGCCTGAAGGTATCCATACCCATGATGCATTTTCTGTGTGACATCTTCCACAGATGAGACTCCCATAGTTCCAAAACTCTAGGCTATTTTTTATAAAGCCCAATTGTGATAAAATTAGTATGTCACAGAAGTATTCCTACGGGCATGTATGCCAGTGCTTTGTCCAGGTAGGGCCATGAGGTTATAAATATAAAGACCTTCAGTTTTGTAATTTACTTGAGACATGTGTGTCTGTGTACTTGGTTACTATAATTCCAAACAGCTTTTTTTTTTTTTTTTTTTTTTTTTGGATTTTCGAGACAGGGTTTCTCTGTCGCTTTTTTTGGTTCCTGTCCTGGAACTTATAGACCAGGCCGGCCTCGAACTCACAGAGATCCGCCTGCCTCTGCCTCCCGAGTGCTGGGATTAAAGGCGTGCGCCACCACCGCCCGGCCCAAACAGCTTTTATGTTAGTCTCTTTTCTAGATGCTATTCCATGGGTGAAGTTAAATGACTAAAGCCACACATTACTGAAGAATATAAGAACATGATATTCTATTATTTCAAATTGCAGTTCATAGAATTTAGAGGCTTGCAAACCACATAGCAAATTTGACATGTATCATCTTTTCTGCTTTATTGCGCTAATCATGACTTCAATATAAATATTAACAGGTTTGTCAATCACTGAAGCATGTATTTGTGTAATAAATAATCAGTAATAACCAGAGTGGTCTGGCCATTCTTGGTGTAGTAGGTCAATACTCCCTCCTTTCTTCCATAAGAGCACACCTACCACAAGCAAATGGGGATAGGCTTGGACTCTTTTAGGATATTAAGCATGCCACAGAACTGTATGGCAACAGGTTGCAGGAGACAAGAAAACTGTCCTTAACTAGACTAGTTCTTAGTCCAAGACTTCCAAGTTAATCTTCCTTTGGTGAGAAGCTGGCATTTCAAAGAGCGTGGGAGGTTTTTAATTCATGAACCTGAGACCTGAGTGAAGAGTCTGTGCACACCTTTGCAGCAGAGGAATAAAAATGGAGACACAGTGGGAACCTAATAGGAAAGCAAATGAAGATTAGGCTAACGCCACGGATGGACACGAGGGCAACTACTTAATCAGAAATCATCCACTGGGCAGCCCCATTGTACTTCCAAATTACCTGACTCTAAAGGAACCTTAAAGGACTCTTGAAAGTAAATAAAATCCATATTGGATGTAGAGTCCAATAGGAACCCCAGCAGACCAGAATCTGATCTGTGAAAAGTTTTTATTAACGAAATCAGAAAAGTCACTAAGTGAGGGAAATGCCATCATGTTCTTTTTGGCAAATGTCTACTTATCTGGCAAATGCCTATTAGCAAGAAATTCCATGAGTCAGAGAGGCATCGTGTCCACACACCCTGGGGTGGTGGTTGGAAAATCGAAGGGCTTCGCAGACAAACCCATCTGGAGATGAAGCTGGAGTTGTCGTCACAAGCAGGCAGCTAGTGCTAGAGACTAGTGGATTTGACAAAGGACACTTGCACATTCGGTATTCGCAGCAGTCGCTTGGTGTGGGTAGGAACCAGACAGCATGACAGAACGGATACAGCCATCCGTCATTAGTCACTGAGAACTTCTGCCAGGCAGAAGATGGGACAGAGCTCCAACTGTGGGGCTTCTGCACAGTGGGTTCAGAGGGGAAGGCACTAAGTGGGAGGAACTAGGGTGGGGCCCATCCATCTATGCTGAAAAATAAGTTGGCAAGAACTCAAAGAACTCAAGCCTGGTTCTTCAGGAATGCTTGCTGCTACTCTCTGAACCAGTCTGATGAGCTCTGAGTATGGGCCAGACATTCAGTTAGCCACTGAAGGTGAGACCCAGTAAATGGAAAACACACACACACTCACATATACACACACACATACACACACACACATACATACACACACATACACATACACACGTACATACACATACACATATACACATATACATACACACACATACACACACACACACACACACACACTTCCTGAGGAAACCAGCACAGACGAGTTATAGACCTCTGCGGAGTTGGCAGGCCACTACGGCATCTTGCACACACCAAAGGACATGTTGTACAGTTTGTGAGTCCTGGGAGTGCCCACATCTGCATGAACATGAGAGGAGTTTATACGAAAGCACGGTGAAAGCAAAAATCATGAATGTTTTTAATTCAAAATTCAACTATGTCATGTCCGCCTTGACCCTACAGGTTGTAGTCCCTACAGAGAGCAAGAGGTACCTGTATACCCTCCCTCCCAGGCTATACTGCTGCTAGGAACCCTGAGAGAGACCCTGTGTTCTCTCTCCACCCACACACTGTTTACACTGAATTGGGTTTCAGCATGTTCGACTGAGGCCCCCTGGGAAGTGGTGATCCCGTGCAGGCAACAGTTTCTTTATCTGCTGTCTCCCATCCCTTTCTGACTCACTCTGGTGGTGCTGGAGAGTGTGTCAGGCAGGCTCTAGTGCGGACATACACGTATGGACATATACATGCAGGTAACAATGACTGATGAAAAGAGGTCATGGATTGGAAAGAGAGCCAGAAGGGGTACATGGGGGGTGGAGAGAGGAAAGGGAAGGGGAGACTGATATAATATCTTCTCAAGAAAAAAGAAAGAATGATAAGTTATAAAAAAAAATTTAAAAACTTAAAACATGTGTTTTGAAAAAGTAAAAATGTCCTTACTATTAGCTCATAAATTCTCGCATCCCAACATGATTCTCAAAGAATTAAAAAAGAGTATTGGCTTCTGCTTCATGGTAAGAGAAACATAGGAAAAAGAGAAAGATCCAGGAGCTAAAGCCCCTTAGTGTCTTGGTGCCTAGGAATGAAAGGCTCTCACCTAGGAAGCTGCTTGGTATGCTTTTTCTTTTAATCTAAATGTTTTGATACAACACATGTGAAGAATTTAATTCCTTATGGTGTTGCAAGTGTGGAGAGCTGGTCTCACTCAAGTTTCTAGGACGTGCGCCTAACTGAGGAAAGCAGATCGTGCAGGGGTGAATGTTGAGGGTAAAACCTGGTCCCCAACTCCTTCCTGGCTGGAGATGTGAACTGCTGTCCTCCAGATGGTTTGTCCCCACCCCGAGGGACAGAAACCTCTGAAGCCATGAGCACAGACACCTCTCTCCCTCTCTCTTCTAGTCAGTTGTTCGGTTGAAGTGCTTTGTCTCGCAAAGACTAACTTAGGACTAATGCCCTACTGTGTGGTCTGAAACTTCACGCCGCATATCGAAAGTGTGTTAAAAGTCCTTTATCTCATAGTTTGCCTGTGTGTGGCTTTCCCTTCTCTGCTTGTACCAAAACAGCCATAATGTAGGATGTGTTCACATCTGGTCCATAACCAAAACAACAAAACCAATCGTCAGGATTCCCTAGGCCTTCTTAATACATTTTCTCCAAATGCAGCTCATGCAACATGGCAGCAGAAAGGAGTAGGTTTCAAACACTGCCAAGGCATTTTCCTGCACCCAAGAAGACATGCGGGCCAAGAACTACAGGGGTCCAGCCTGAACAGTCCCAGGTAAAGGATGTCACAGTGCACAGACACAGTGAGCTCGTGTTTAAGTGTATTTCCATATTAAAAATTAATATGGCATTAACTAAGAAGGTAAGAACGATTTTGTTGTATGCTATGTGTACCTCTTCACTTTAATCATTGTTCCTCTAACACCTAAAATGTGCCAGAGGAGGAAATTACCACATTAATTTTAATCATGAGACATTTTAAAGAATGCCCTGAAACACTTGAAAAATATTATCTGCCTCGTCTGTTGAAAGAATCATTCTTCCTAAATCAGATCTCCTAAAAAGCACTAAAGCTGACAAGTGAACTCATTTGTACGTTCCCTCTTGTGCTCGCAATTTCCAAAACAGTTACGCTCCATCATGCTTCTCTTCTCTCTATTTCTCTAAACCAAAACTATTTAATCCAACAACATTAATTGGGGTTCTCCAGAGAAATAACAGGATTTGAGTGTACACACACACACAAACACACACACCATGCAGGAAATTTGTTTACATATGTGGAAGCTAACAGTTTCAAAGACCTTCAAGGAGACTTGGCATCTGGAGAGCCAGGAAAACAGACCCTTGAGTATCACCACGTAAATCCACGGATATGAGAACCAGGAGACTAGGTTGTACCACCACAGCCCCAAACCAGCAGGCAACCGGAGCAGCAAGAGCTAGAATTTCAGACAGCACCTGCACAGACATTCCTTCCTGGAGGCAGAGGTGGGAAAGGGTGCACCTGCAGGGATGGGAGCAGCTGGCAGCTGGCATGTGCGTTCAGAACAGAACAAAGATCTTATTGCCTTCCTTTGGGGAATCCAAATGCTCCAAGCCTCAGAACTGCCCTTCTCTTCCTTGGGGATATTTTTGTGTACAGAGAATGATGACTTACTAATAATCAGAACATCTGCCCTCTGGGCAGTGCTGGAGAAACACCAAATTCTTTCATGTAACCGCCCTCCCCCCCCTTCCCCCCTAGAGTACCCAGAAGCTTGCTTACACCTGTCATGACATCATCCTCCCTTCCTTTAGCTTACGTAAGACTGCTGTCTCCTTCCTAATGATGTAAGGGAGACATCTCAAGGACACCGTGAAATGATGAAACAAGAATGTGTCCGGGTACCGACTGTTACCTCCAGATCGTCACCTTGTTTATCCACTTAACAAGAGAAACCAGAACGTCAGCCATTGTTACTGGGCAGCTGTGATACATACAGTGAGCAAGCACAACCTGTGGAGGAAAACGTTCACCTTCTCTTACTCTTGGTGAGACAGGTGGACAGGAGGGCAAAGCAGGAACCTAGCATCAGGAACTGAAGAAGGGGCCATGGAGGAATGATGCTTATTAGCGTGATGCCAGGTTCATGGTCAACTAGGTCCGTATACAGCTCAGGCCTATCTGCCAAGGGATAATAGTGTCCAGTGTGGGACGGGTGCTACGTTATTAGCAATTAACAAAAGGTCCTAAAAACATGCCCAAAGGTCAGAATAATGGAAAAAATTCTTAAGATGAGATTTCTCTCTTGCCAGGTATGTCAAAAAAATGCATTGTACTGTTTACTGATCCTAGACACTTACATGGGATAAAAGTAAACATCCGGAAAATGAATTGTAGATATGAAAAAAATTAAAGTTTTTGAATCCATATATAAATCATTTAATAATTTTTTAACCTTAAGTTTCTAGCATTTCTAGAGAGGAACCCCAATATATATTGAATATAATGTATGTTTTATAATACAAATTAACAAGAAATATTTTAAAAAAAAACAATTACCCAAAATATAAATCTAATGGAGATGAAATTTTTCAATTACATCAAGAACATTGATGTAAAGAATAGATTGTCAATACATTCAGTTTTAGCAACTATAAGTTAAGTACGTAAATCATAAAATATCAAGATTATGAAGATTACAATTTCACAATATGAATCTGCTACAAAAGATGGTCTCATAGCTAGGGAGGAGGAAGGGAAATAAGAACATGTTGGCTAAATGCATGAAGTTACGGTTAGATAGGACAAGTAAGGCCTGGACTTCTATAGCGCAGAAGAGTGACTACAGGCGACAACTTATTGAATATTTCAAAATAGACAGGAGAAAAACTTGAATAACCCTAACTCAGAAACATATTTTGGGGTGAAGGACATAATATTTATTCTAACTTGTTCAATATATATTGTGTGCATACATGGAAATCACACATATCCCATACATGTGTATAATTATTATGTAATTGATAAAAGTTTTAGTTTTAGAATGAGGCAAGAAAAGTAAAAATATAAAAACTTCCAGATGTTGATTAATCTGTATTAACTATAAAATCCTCAGCTGTTCAACATTGCTGAGCCGTGTTCTCTTCCATTTAAGTTGACGCAGAGTGTCAGGGGCTCACTAACTTCCACGTGTGTGCACTTAACTTCTTCCCTGGAGAGGAATTATACAATCTACAGTGATGAAATCGGGGTGACTGTCATATCCCTCACCTCAAAAACTATCCTTTTAGTGGTGAGATCATTTGAAATTTTCCCATCTAGCTACCCTGAAGCAAGCAATAAGCTATTAGATCATTCTCCTCTGCTGATCCCATCACCTTGACTAAAATGACAATCATTTGATTACACCCATACTTGTTTTCTTGGGAATACACTGTCTTCCGTTTGTCTGTCTGTCTGTCTCTCTCTCTCTCTCTCTGACATGAAGCTAACGTCACGAGGTCAGGACTCACGGCACACACACACATACACACACACACACACAAACACGAGGACAGGATGCAGGGCAACTTCCAAAGAAGAGTCCCACTGCACAGTGGGGTTTACAGAAGAGCTGCCCATGCGACAAACATAACCAGGGGAGCAACAGAAGGAACCTGAGGATTCAAGAGAGCTTGGTGATCTGGATGAAAAACCTCCCACATTCACTCCTTCTCCAGCTCTCCCATTCCTCACCCACCTAACTTTGTGCCCTCTGAAGAAAACTTTTAAAAAGAAATTGTTTCCAAATATTTTGGATACCACTGACCAATATTTTTATGAACCTAGGCTCAAAGTTTATAGAAGTATATGTAAGTATTACTAGACATAAATGACCTTGATCAAGCCTTCACTTCTGAAAGTTTTTCTAGAAAATGGTAGACTCTTGAGGAAGGCGGTCTGTCTAATCAGCAGCGTCTTCTCCATCCTTTAGTTACCTGAGCTGTAATCTTAGGGCTTCTGACAACATAAATGCTTCTGTCAGGATCAGTGAGGACCACTACTGTGCTGCAAGGACTCCCCGGGATGTTAAGGAGAAGATACTCCACCTCCTCACCATGTCCTATTCTACACACATGAAAGGGATGCCAGAAATGTGACTTGGTTGTAAGATCAGGGAAAAGAAAGGATTCATCTGACTACTCTCACAAGATTATAACACCAGGCCAGGACACCCTGTCACTCCTTCTCAGTTGGGATGGCACTGGGAATATGGCCATCCCAATGACAAGAAGCTAACGTCACACTAATGAAAAATGAGGAGCCCTGATGTTACCACTAAAGGCATGTGATCTGTGAGTCTCAGTTAGCTGTCATGACACATTATTTCCTACCCAGAGGGAATAATAGACAACCTCAAACCCTTTCAGCTCAGAGAACTGTTAATAAGAGTAAAGAAAACACTAGGGTAACCTCTAACCTGCTGTGTCATTCTGGAAGACAGAAAAAGAAAATAAAAACCAGCAAAGAAACTCATTTCCCATAAATCCTACCTGTGTCCACATAAAATGTTACATCTGGGGAATCTCTTTAGCTTCGTGCTTCCTGACTCCTCTGTACTATCAAACCAAAACAGAGGAATAAAACCCCACTGGCTCTTCTGAGGTTGCCTAGGTTTTGAGACACAGTTAACATGGGTTTGGTCTTCACTTCTAGTTCTCAGGGGAGCCAACCTTCTTTCCAGTGCCCACTCTATTTCCTTGGAAAGCCAGGCTAGGGCAAAGACCCAGCATGGGGTGCCCACCACTCACTGAACCAGTTCGCCCACTGGTACCTTGGATAGGACATCAATATCAACAAGCAAACAGCTAGGACCCGTCACAACTTGGAGGTTGTTTCTATCTGGTGCTACTCAAAGCCACGAGAGAAGTCAGAATGTCCATCAGGAAGCAGAGAAGCGACTGGAGAGTTTTGTCTATAGAGTGAAGGGCGCTGACCTTTATCCCAAATGTACCTCTTTCGCATGACCTTGAGGACTGAGACACCTTTAGCTTCTTTTGTCATGATAAAGCACCTCAGGGGCCTTGCAAATCTCTTCACTGCCCTTCTGTTCCCCAGGAAAAATAGTAAGAAGACAAGACCACTGTTTCCACGAGAATTATTACTATTTATCGTACCTCGTCATTTATGGTTTATATTTCACTTAGAAAGTGAGTTCTTATAAGAAGAACCAGCAGCTGTAAAGTTCGCATTGGGAAAGAATAAAGAAAATCAATTAGTAAATATACCAAGCAATCAGCTGTGCACACTCTCATTGATGTTTCTGGTTTTCCTGCTTGAAGAACACATCCATAACACTGAACCATCTTTCCTGGGGTAAAACTTTTCCCAGGAACACAAAAAAGCTGAGTCATGTGACTTCCCCTAAAATCACATCCCAAACTCGCAGGTCATCTCTGAGGGGGCAACTCCAGCAGCTGTTCCCATTGTAAACTGGCGAGATAAAGACAGGGAACAATTCTTTGTGGTCGGATTTTCACCGGTTTCCAAATGTTAGATGCTCCACAGAAGGTGTGTGAAGAAAAACATTTCACAAAAAAAAGTAACTGCCATTACGACTGCTTAATCCCTGTCCATTTTTTTTTTGAAGTTGGCCTCTAGTGTGTGAGGTGGCAATATGACTGAGCTATAAATAGACATGTCAACTAATCATTGCCCCGGGATTTCCAAATTGCCCTGTATTGAGCAGTATCCAAAAAGACTTGGGCACACATGGTAAGAGCTTCGACATGAGCTGACTCAGCTATGGGCAGCCCTTAGGCTTTTCTTCTTTTCTCTCTTGAGCTGTGTGGATGGCAGGCATGCTGGCCAGGACTGCAATGGCTATCTTTTGATTTTGAAGTAGCACTAAGGATGGAAAGGGTGGCCTAAAAGGAGTTGACCAAGAAAACAGAAACAGACTGGGCCAAGGATGACTGGATAGATTGCATGCAAACCCTTCCCACTTACTTCATGATTCCTTTCACACGAGACAAACAGGACCCTATATTTTGAACTACTAGTATCAGGTCCCTAGCAGGTGGTCCCAATGACATGTTACACCAATAGTTATTAAATTTTTTTTGACTTCTTTGAAAACTTTTCTCCTCCTTCAATGTTGTATATTCAACCATCTGATATCCACTACTTGACAGTCCACATACCAGCTGATTCACTGCAGATGCCTGGCAGGGTCTCTTGGCCCCCAAGTTAAGTGCCTTCATCAAGAGTTCCATCTGGACTCTGCACCAACTTCCACTGACCCAACTTTGAGCAGAAGATTCCTTTAAAAACAATTACATCATTCCTACCTCCCCTTTCTCCTTCCAATCCCCCCATGTATTTCCCATCTGGTTTCCTCTCTTACTCAATGCTTCTTTTCCTTTGTTGCGCGCACACACACACACACACGCACATGCATACACACACATGCACATGCACACACAACCTGCTCAGTCAGTCTAGTGTTAACTGAGTCTGTCTATCTTCAAGACTAGCCATTCTTTCTACCCCATCCTGCCTTAGGTGTCTTCTTAACTACAGGCTTCGTGGGATTTTGAAAGGACTAATTAAGATAATTTTTTTGACATATGTTAGCGGGATGCTTGAGACATAGAAAGGATGAAGCCTGCAATGTATCTGTTACAACGGTCACAGTGTAGAGTACCTGCCACAGAGCAGACACACAGCAAACATTTGCTGAATGAACTAAGTTTAACCAATTCTACTTAAAAATCTGAAACATCACTAGGGAAGTGTGTGTGTGTGTGTGTGTGTGTGAATGTATACCTATTCATAGGTAAGGAGGACAAGATGCTCTTGTGGAACTTCTCAAGAGTCACACTCTCAGCTCAAAAAGGCAATCACATCCCCTGAACTCACTTTGTCTGATCCATGAACAACAACACAGAAGAACAGAATTCCTGAACGTGTGGCACACAAGATGTGGTGATTTTAACAGTATCTTGTACTGGACTAGCTCAGTAAGGGGCTCACAGAACAAATGGCATTTAGATCATAAGCGAAGCCAGATAAAAATAAACATTGGAAAAGAAAACCCCTCTCTCTCAAAATATAAATGTTACATATGACACTTCATTTTAAAAGCAATAATGTAGCTCTTCTAACAAATTTGAGTACTTGGGGAAATACCATTCCCAGGAACGAATTTGAAATGGTAATAAATAAACCAATACATGAGAGCTGGAAAAGTACTTAAAAAGCAATGCCAAATGAATTTGTTAATTGCCATCCATAACAAAGACGGATGTTTTATTTTAAATGATTAACCAAAGATCCACACATTCACACTCATGCCTACCAGTGCAATTGAATGTGGAACTACCAATGAAGTGTGGCTGGGCAAGTTGCCAAGAAGTGTGCAAACTGTGCACACTTTGAAAGCAGTAAGTATATTGAAAAAGGAAAACAATACTCCAGAATGTGTGGCCTATGAGAAGTGTGCTAAAGCAAGAACTTAGATTACATTTGTAACACACACACACACACACACAAAACTATATTCAGATTCGTTTTTTGAAATCATATGGCAACAATTCAAATGACATATATGATAATTAAAACATTACCAAAAACTTATAAACAATATCAACAGTGTGAAATTGAAAATTAATATATAGGCAAAGTCCACTAGCCATACTGACACAGGATTAACAGACATAGCAGTTTAAAGAAGTGAGTTGATAGATATTTCTCAGCACAGGAAGGTAGAGCTAGGCAGCATTAGTAGAGTTGGCTAAGTTATTATCCATCAGAGAACTTCAGAAGTTATCCCTGGATGCTGTTTAAAAATTATGTTGAGTGTTTTGCAGATAATGCTGTCAGTTCCTGGGAAAATAGCTTCTGTTATTTTTTTACATTGTTGACTTTTATGTCTAGGAGTGAGCTGAATGTTTTTAAGCATACCAAATGCATTTGTGGTACTTGTGGAGGCTAGAAGAAGGTGTCAGATCCCCTGGAACTGGATTACATGAGACTGTGAGCTGCCATGTAGGGTGCTAGAAACTGAACCCAGGTTCTCTGCAAGATCCGCAAATGCTCTTAACCACTGAGCCATTACTACAGCCCCGTGGTTTTAGTTTTTTACATGTAATAATGTTCCTACCTCCTAAGAAGATTGTTAATTTATTGTTTTTCTTTTCCACATTGTCCATTAGTGACATAAAGGTCTATTCAAGATTTATATGACCACCATAGCAGGAATTCAGCTGTTAATCTAAAATTCAACTTTCAAAATAAGTCTGTTGCTCTTAACTACTCTTGATTCCTGCACATGGTTGAAGAACTGAAAAATGAAATTAAGGAGAAGAACCAGGCTTGCAGTTCTACCTCGACCAGTCCCACACTGAACCCACTGAGCATGGCCCTGCTTCTCTAGGTTTGTGTTCTCCCATCTACAAAAGAAGACTGTCAGGTTAGATGGCTTTCAAGTCCTTCAGCAATTCGCTAGACAATTCCATTTGACTTTAATTGTCAATTTGTGTATTTGGTGAGTTAGCCTTGAAGCTATTTCCTTTCAGAGCCCAGGAGCAACTGTGCTAAAGAAAATCTCGATGCCTGCGTCCTCCAAAGATGCTGCTGGCTTTTGTTCGGCGTGCAATACTGAACCAAGGCACATTTCACTGGGGTACATTTCCCCATAAGAAATATCGCTTTCCATTAAAATAACAAAGCACTAATATTATCACAAATCACACCACTAAAAGCAAAGAAAAAAGTAATGAACGTAGGCACAGTGGAACATAAACTATTTAATCTAATCATAATATCCTCCAAATCTAATTAGGGAGCTCGCCATTCATTCATTCATCAATTGTTTATGGAATGTGTACTACATGTTAGGTGCTGGGCTAAATATTCTCATAGGATAAAAAAAGCCTTCTAAGACATAGACGCCACTTCAACCTGTCATAGTCTATCAAAATCTCATACAGTTCTTCTGACATCAGCTTTTTATTAGCTGCTTGCTGCTTTTAGGTGGGAAGATATTAATTTACTGGCTCAGCCTTCTTACCTTATGAAACTGTCCAAGTATTCAAAACTACTCTCACGCATGGCTCATTTCATTAAAAGTCACTAATGACTTTCCCTCTCAGAAACGGTATTTTAATAAATATTTTGGTGTATTGAGTATTGTGCCAGGCAGTGGGTTAGTCTGTGATTAGTCAATTGAGGGATACAGTGAACAAAGGAGTTTGGGGGGGTTCCCAGTTTTATAGAGCTTTTCATTCCATCCCAGTAGGACTGCATGCTGGGAAACAGCTTCAAAGCTGGTACCTACAGATATGAGAACCACATAGCAGCAAGTGGGGTCGATTCGACGAGGCAAATGTGGAGGACAAAAGACAGGAGGAGCTTGGGAAAAGACAGAGGGAGTAATGGAAGATATTCACTTATTACCTGAGAAATATGTTTAAGTACTTTCCATGTTTGAATTCCCAACTTTGGATCTTATGTCTAGGAAGAAAGGAACTTTCTAGAAGGGAGAGGAATGTGAGACACCACGGCCCTACAGCTGGTACTGTTCAATCAATGATCATACTCTCAGATATTTGATTACAGTTATAGCTGAATTTCTACTCTTGGCTCTTCTGATTCCTATACAAAGATGACAAGAATCATTTGGAGGGAGTACTAATCGTTGGGGTTAGAATATACTTTGCCTGTTCTTAGCATTCCCAGTATTATGTTCAGAATATTGGGTGACTTATTTACCCCACCGGGTTTCAGTTCTCTGATCTGTGACATGAGGCTAATGGTTTATGCTGTATGCTTACACTTGGGTAAACATGCCATCTGTCCCTGGGGATATACAGTAATATGCCAGGGAGGTCAACCCAGAGACACAGGATAAATAGACAAGTGAACTTAGGACAATAATTTGGAAAATTTATGTTTAAATATTTTGCCTTAGAATGTAGAATTCTTTTGCATTTTTTAAGATTAAAAAGTCAAATGCCTAGATATTTCATGCTTTTGATAAGCTACATTCATGAAAGCACTTCCCATGTGAATTTCCAAGGAAAAGTTTTAAAAGAACTAACTAGACAATCTCATAGCTACTCCACCCAGGGCCATGTGTCTGGGGCCCATGATTCTTCTAATGGCTCTTCATTCCTGTGTCATTTAGTCCTTAGTTTTACCTCTCTCTATGAATGAATTATCCAAAGTAGATTGTTCCATGTTGCTTTCAATTCAACATAACTTTTCCAATTCAAAGAAATAACTTTAAAAAAAAGTACTTATAAAATTTCTGATAAATACTAAACGGTAGTTTTTTGAGGGGGGAGAGGAGAGAAAGGAGGGGGGAGATTAGTGTTCAACACATCTCCTTAGCATTCTTTTCTTCTGTGCCTCAGTTTTCCTCAAGGTAGATATACTTCTCTTTGTCACAAGAAAACGGCTACCAATGGCAACTGGGGTCCTTGTCTTAAGAAAGAGCTGAGGAGACAGCTCAGTTTGGTGCTTCCTATTCTAGAACGATCACTGGAGTTTGATGGAGAAAGTAGGAGACAGGTGGATTCCAGGGATTTTTCTGGCTAACCATCCCAGATTACTTGGCAAATTACGGGCTACTGAGAGACCCTGTCTCAAAGAAACAAGCAGAAAGTAGTCAAGGAGTAACACCAGAGTTTGTCCTTTTACCTCTATACATAGACACACAGACAGACACACACACAAAGATGACAGACAGACAGAAAGACAGACAGATGCATATATGTGTTCAAGGGCATGAGGAAAAGTAGAGCTTGACCGGAAGAAACATCTTTGGAAGCATAGATGCTGCAGCACTGGCCCAGCCCTTCCCGCTTTCGCTTCCTGGACACTCTGAGGTGAGTCAGCTCTACTCCAACCTGTTTTATGCCACCAGAGCCCAAAGCAACAGAGCCAAGCCACTAGTGACAGAAATCTTTGTGTGAGACAAACTGAATCTTTCCCCTTAAGTCCATTGTGTAAAATATCCACCACTGTGCTAGAAAGCTAACTCGGCATTCAGAGCTGGCAGCTGACTAGCTTGTGAGGATGTCAGAAGCACAAACTTGACTCTCCTGTGCCTGTATTCCAGATCCGGACACAGGTGAGCAGCGATCCCATCCCGCTCCTCTCCCGCCTTCTCATCCCAGTGCCCTTTCCGCGATGACCGAGAAAACATTTTCTTTTCAGTTCCCCTCACGTTTCTATTATGTCCATCCCATGCCCAGGCAACGCTTGTCACTTCACCATTCCCTGAGCTTTCCTTGTCACCCAGGTCCTTGTTCTACTTCAAGAATCTTTTCCTTTAGTCCTTTGCTCATTCGTTGGGACTTTGCTTCCTTTCGTGCGCATTTTGCTCATTTAGAATGCATAAGTTATTTGAAACCACACAGACTGTCCCGGTAGAAATTCTACAAGGAAAGACTTGTGAAAAATACCCTCCCCTCCCCCAATGGTCTTTAAGCTTCATGCTTCCTTCCCTGACCTTTTTATGAACCCTAGATTTAGAGGGTTATTTTTTTCTCCACTCAGTTCCAATAAAAGGCACTGAAGCCCTACCTGATCTCATGTGTTGACCAAAAAGAGGATTCAGAGAGCTACTAGAACAACTTTGCCAGAAAACAGGTTGAATTCTAAACTTAAAGCAAGGAAAAGTTGGTATAGCAACTTTGCCTTAACCCCTAGATTCTGGTCTAATGTAGGACAGTGCGATCTTGTCCTCAACTTTATCCCATCCTCAGAGTCATTCTCCAACTTCTAGACCTTTCATTTCACAAACGAAATGTTCCCTAACACGCAATGCATCTAGACCCTGATTATTGTACAGGATACAACAGTGCGCCCCTCCTCAGCTCCCTCACTGCGCTCTGCGAGTTCCTGTCTGGATTTGTTGATTCATATGGATGCGGAAAGTCAAAGAACAGAGGCAAAGCATCTTCACATCTTCACAGGAAGCAAAGGGAAAAGGGAAAAGCAAGAGACCAAGAGCAAAACATTAAACACTGGCAACCATGAGAACCAGAGGAAGAGAGAGAACAGAGAGAGCATCGGAGCTAGAAAGACACTGCCTCATAAGGGGACCTGAGGCAGAGGCGGGCTGAAATCTACACAGAGGTGGTGTTATTCAATGTCAATGATTTCACCAGAAAAAAAATTAATAAATGAAATCTGCAAGATCAGGAGGCTGCGGAGACGCTTAGAATTGTCAAAGCAGGGTAACAAAGAATCCTTCTGGCAGGTGATTATGAGTAGAACAAAGACAAAATGGCCCTAGATTGACAGAGAAATACAGCCAGAAACTGACAGTAGGTGCCCATTAAACAGAAGACCTATGAAAATCTACAAGCACTACTTAAATTCCTAAGCAAAATCGCAAGTATAATTATGCCTGTTAAGTCTGGGAATGTGACTGCATGTTTAGAAAGGATGGCCACTGTGTGAATCCTCTTTTAAACAGAAGGATGCGACTCCATGAGTTCAAAAATCAATATATGAATTCTGAAAATAAAAAGTAACAAAGAAGAAATATATTGTATTGGCATTTTCCAACACTGTATCCAAATATTTCTTCCTTAACATGGATAAATGACTACCAAGAAGCTTTGGATCTCTCAAACATTTATTAAATTGTTATATAATACCATATATTGTCTATGCCATATTCTAAAAGCTTCTTCTCTCCAAATAAAAGAGTCTGTTTGTATGTTTTGCTGGCTAAAAATATGTCATTCTTGTTATTTAAAAAGTATAATGTCACCTAGAGGATTATATGTAAAGTCAGTAGCCACTGTGGGAAGTGGATGGGACCTCAGTAGGAGCAGTTAGGTCATTTGGGACTGACCAGTGTCCCAAATCTCTAAAATCATGAGCTGAAACAGTCCATTTTTCCTCTGAATTGTTAATTATGAAACAAAGACAGATATTTGACTAACCTGACGCTCACTGAACATGAAGGATTCAGAAGGGAAGTAAAATTATCAGGAGTGGTAAACATATAGATGTATTTATAGGTGATGGAATGTGATTAAATATTCCTTCTTTATTCTATAAGCCAAAGACAGAAAAGGCCTACTATTACTAACCACAGTGCAGCAATTATATAGATAAGGCTACCAGCCAAAATTTGCTAAAGGCAATGGGACCAAGAAGATACAGTTTGTCATTTTAAAAGCCCACGAACATTCCACCTATGCAGGCATCACCAACAGACATTACCCACTATCCCACCATCCTTTATTCCTTAAGGGTTTTATTGTTTTATCTTCTAATTGTCTGGGAAAGGTGGCAAACTGGAAACTCTACTACTCAAAGAACCCATTCCTGTACTGAAAAGAAATCAGCAAGAGCGTTCACCAATAGCCTCAACTAATTCTTAAGAAGCCAAGCAGAGCTCCAAGACAGGCAGCACTCGGCTGATGCTCTCAGGCACTGGGCATTGACACTTGGCTTATGCTCTCAGACAATAATTGGAACAGCAGGATAAAGATTTTGCATAGGAAACAACATGAGTGCATTTACCACTGGTTACCAGTGAGGCTTCCTGATAATGAACCTGGGATGAAAGAATCCCAACAGCCAGGCACATGGACTTTTACTAGCCATCTTTCCTAAAGGTGATATCTTTTAGTGTAGGGTCAGTTTTTCTCCTGGATACTGAACTGAGTGGCTGAGCATAAGATTCTAGAGCAAACTAACTGCTGGTAAAGGGATCTAATCCTTCTCTGGAATTCTGTTGGCAGTGGAAATGAGGCTGATACCACGTTTCCATGTTTTCTGGCAATCCATACACATGGCTGAGTACTGACCCTCTTCCCAGAGGACCCACACGGGAGTTCAGGATCATCAACACATTGATTCTCCAGAGAAATCAAAGTAAACAATGAGGTCACCTCTGCATAATCACACTAAAAATAAACTCCATCTTGTATGGAAACCACTGTGGACACTTTCTGTAAACATAACTCTGGTCTCAGGGAAGTAAAATGAACTGAGGATTTTGTTAATTTTCAAATGCATCTTCCCTTCTGAATGCATCTTATCTGACATTGAACTTCATCCTCAAAACATTTTAACAAGAATGCACACCTTAGCTATATCACTCAGCAAATAATAATTGAGGAAGAACCCTATACCAGCCGCTGATCTTGAATCTGGGGGCACAACAATGAACTACAAGAAGAAAGGGGGCTCTCCACCCCTCTTATGATGCACATAAACCTTTCCACTCTCACCCATGTATCTATATCTGCCACGTGCACACACAAGGCAAACGATACCTGCTTTCCTCCTTAACTATTCTAACAGAGTCTGCCATCCACAGTCACTAACTTTGATGATGTAAAATTGCAACACAAAACTGAATCACTTAGTAATCTGTGAGCCATTGATGGTTTTATCTATAACAGGTTCTTCATTGAATGATACACTGTTATCTTGCAGGTAGAGAGAAAAATACCCTCTCAGAATTCACATTTTTATGCACCTTGCTTCAAATGTCATCTTTTTCTTGCCCTTGACCTGTTGTAAGAGACCTCCAAGGTCTACTAATGTAACATTCACTATGAGGCTCACTCCTTACCTTTGGAGGGGAGGGTCACATTTCACAGATCACAATTGCATAGGATTGCTTCCACCATGTGGCCACAGCATGCTGCAGAGTCCACTCTTCCCCACAGAACCTGCTTCTGTTTCACACACTGCCTAGAACTGTCTTTGTCCATATTCTCTGTTCAGACACGGTACCTTTGACACTGACTTCGGATGATGTTGCCTCCCCAGAACGTGCCCTGACCCTTGGATCTGAATGCCTAAGCAGTCATTAACCTTTCCCTTTCTTGGTGTTCCCACAAGGCCTAACAAAGAACCACATTGATTAAACTTCCCAGATCTATTTCTCCATCTGAAAGGAGAGATGAAATCCTGGCCAATTTTGTTAAGATGGTCTTACACAGTTCCCTTAATGTGAAAAACACTCAGAAATATCTGAAGAACAAATACTTGAAAGAATTTCACGACACAACTCAATAAATCATAACAAAAACAAGGCAAGTGACAGAAACTTAAGAAATTACCAAGCTCTTCTAACCATAAAAATATTGCTTAGCACAATACTTCATTTTCAACCATTTTAATGTTATTTATTTATCTCCTTGTTGTAGCAAGTTATCAAACACAAGTGCTTGTTTAAACTTGAAAAATCCTACAGGGATCATGGAAGAAGATGGAGGAAACACAGTAAGCAACTGAGCAAATATGTGTTGTGAGATTTACCCTCTGCCCAGGAGACACCAGAAAGAACTTCATTAGCTAAGATCTTCTTTCATCTATGAGGTAATGAAAGGGGAATTGGCAAAGCCCTCAAGCAAGGGAGTGGGTGACATCAACTTTATCCTGAGCAATTTAAGTCTATTTACAATGCCATGCCCTCCAGAAAATGATTCAGTAAAAAGATGAGTTAATTATTCATTTAATTTATCACTCATTTATATCCTAAACAGCTGCCCCTTTAGCAAAGGCATGAACTTGAACTCTGAATGTGGGAACTCTCTAAAGAGTCAGGAGGTTTGGCCTCAATTAGTTGTTACTTTCCTGTTCTGAACCAGCTGTCTCATAATAAAAATCATAAGGCAGACAGTTTGGAAATTTCTCTGTTGCATAAATAATGGGTCTTGTCTTTGTCTCAGGTTCCAAAAGTTAAATCTTTAGTGTTTCCCAGGAGATAAAAGTATCTTTTTTATTTGTGTTAAGATCTCAGACCACACATAAATTTCTGCTTATGGAAGAATTCCCAGTGGGTACTACTTTGTTTTCATATCTAACTGAGCCAGGAAGACAAACTATGCAATTAGAGAGGACTTTGAGCCAAGAGATATCCACTGACTTCTGGAGAAAGAAGAGGGGATAAGGACTTAGGTCAAGGATACAGCTAACGCAAACACATTTGAGTAATAGAGACCCCATAGTTCTTCTGAACATTGGCCACTGAGGTCCTGGGAGGTCCTTGCCAGGGAAGTGAACACACTGGTGTGTCCAGAGGGTAACATGTCACGATTGCAGTGGAACACTTGGAAATTCTAGACACTCAAGCACTTCTAGACTTGCCAGGGAAGTAAACACACTGGTGTGTCCAGAAGGTAACACGTCATGTTTCCAGTGGAACACTTGGAAATTCTAGATACTCAAGCACTTCTAGACTTGGCTCTATGTACCTCTTCGTTCTATTGGCTCTTGTTTACAGCCATGTTGTAAGATGGTAATAGACATAGTGCTGTCCTGAGATTTGTGGGACATTCTCATGAAACCAGACCTGTAAGGTGGGAGAACTTTCAAACTCATAATCAGTTGAGAACACCGCTCACCTGAGGACATGAGATGGGGTTGTTGGGAACTCTTCAATTCACTTCTGGAATCTGTGCTAACACTGAGAGGAGGGGCGGCCCTCAGCAGGACTGTAGCGGATCATTACACTGCCCCGACAGCAGAGCATGCCCGTTCGGCATGAATAAAACACGGCAGGTCTGGAATAGCGGAATGTGTATCTAGCACTACCTTCAGTTACTTTCCCATTGCTCTGCCTGACAAAAGCAGCTGAAGGCAGGAAGTGTTTACTGCGGCTTTTGTTTTCAGAGGGATACAGGCAATCATGATGGGGAAGACAGGGCATCAGTCAGAGAGGATGTGGCAGCTGAAACACAAGGCTACCAGGCCACATTATATCTGTCTTCAGAAAGCCAAGAGCGAACAGGAATGGTGGTTGAATTGTATAACACCTCAAGACCTGTTCCTAGCCACCCACTTCCTTTATCAAGGCTCCACCTCTTAAAAATTCCATGATGTTCTCAAATCAGCTGAGGACCGTATTCAAACATGTGAACCCGTGAAGGCCACTTCACATTCAAATTGTAACTGGAGCCAAACCTGTCGTTTTATACATACGACCTAAAACAAGCAACACAACAGAGTGTCTGTTCTCTCACCCTTGCTCTGTAGCTCCTGCTATGTCCTGTCTTCATACGGCTGTCATAGTTCTCAGTGTGCTTCCCACCCTCTGGGTCCTGACCCCTCTGGGAGTCAAATGACCCTTTCACATCAGATATCCTGCATATCAGATATTTACATTATGATTCATAAAGTAGCAAAATTACAGTTATGAAGTAGCAACAAAATAATTTTCTGGTTGGTGTTTACCATGACGTGAGGGGCTGTATTAAAGAGTCTCAGCATTAGAAAGGTTGAGAGCCACTGCTCTAGACATAAGCTTCTCTGGCTTCCTTTATTAGCAATGGCAAGAAGACAACTATAAAAGCCCAACCACTGTTGTTGTTCTATCTAAGACACCCTTCCCTCAGTGGGCCTACTAATTTCATCTAAGCTTTGTAAAAAAACAAAACAAAACAAAAAACTCATTTTTTGTTGATCTTCATTGGCCTAGACTTGCTTTCTGCTTTAATATCAACCCCCATCCCTTACATGTGGCCATCTTCTTTGAATTCCCCAATAGAATGCTAACTTTCTGAAGGCAGAAAATGATAGCTCTTAGCCAACGACTTACCTTCAGCATTTAGAGAAGCACATGATAAATAAATAAGAGGCTTTTACTAAACTGGGTATATGGATCGGTGATTCATTTTCCTGAAATCTGGTAGGCTAGGAAGCTTCGTTAAGAAATCTACATGACATTTCCTGTAAAAACTCTAAAAAAATGATTACCCCAAAATCCAAAAGAGAAGCAAAAGAAAGGTTAAAGAGACAGGTAACAGAATGCCAGGGATTGTAGCCAGATGAAGGACCTGCAGAGTGTTGAGGATAGCAAAGATGGAAGAATGAAGGTGTTGGTAAGAAGTGAAGAGACACAAGAGAAAGACCATTGATGTTAGAATTCTCAGCCACAAGACAGGAGATGGCAATGTCTATTAGCAAGTGTTACACTCATTCAGAAAAGGGAAAAGTTACCCTGCCCGTCATAGCAAAGATAACAGGAAATAAGTCCTACAAAACAAATCTCAGAAATGTTGGGAAATTGCAGAGAAACAATGGTTTGAAACAACTGACCCTGACCTGTCCAGAAACCACCAGACCATAAAGAAAATTAAGTCCCTGAAAACTGGCTAGTTTGAGACCAGCTGTGTTATGAACATCTAAGAAGCATCCTGGATATCAAAGATGAAGGACAAATAGCATTCCACAGCTCGTTAATAGTTTTATATTAATTACACTTTGAAATGGCCATTTAATTTTGGATGCGTTAGGCTAAGCACATCGTATAATTAAATTTTATCTCATGTGTTTCAATTTATTTGTCCATGTGGTCAACAGACTATTTAAATGACACATGGATGCTATCACAGCATCTCTGTGAGTTTTATTCATACACAAAAACTGTGAATGTGTAAAGAGTTCCGCCCATTTGATTCTAGCCCTCAGGAGAAGGACAATGAAAAAAGGTGCTCCCCTCAGAGAAAGAAATAACTAAGAAAAAAATGGTTTTGACATCAGGAAAGAGGTAAAAACACATTGAAAAAAAGTTGTGAGAGGCAGGTTGATAGGATACATTAGCAGGAAAAGTAACCACTCTGCAGTTTCTCTACTTCATGCCAGCTTAAAAGCTAAGAGCCATTAAGTCAGTTAAAACTGACTACAATTTCGTAGGAGGAGAGCGAATGAAAGAACCGTCCAATGACGATACAGTGATTCCCCAAGCATCTATGGGAAACGTCATGTTTCCTAGGCACTAGAGATCTACAAATGGATAATTTGCTGCCCTCATTAACCTCAGTAAGAGAGGTAATTCTGTAAAAGTAGATAGAGTCCAATACATATCTTCAAATATACTGTAAGTTTTGAGGTCACCGCTGAGGGTGAAGCCTACGCACTTGACATCGTGTGTGCCACATTCCAGCTGGGGCTTCTGCTAAGAAAATAGTCTACACAGCACACTTTTGGTTCTTGTTACAAAAAAAGTCATTTTCTCACTGAAGAGCTTCTATTCTAAGAAAACACATTATGTTGGGTAATTTTCAGGGTCATTCAGTAAGAGGACCTCTCACTGTCTCCGTAAGACCTGACTTGCCCGTAGGCAAATGTGTGGTGCATCCCCGCTCTCTCTCCCTCTCTCTACGGATTTTTTTTTTTTTTGAGACAAGGTCTCGCTACATATCTTTGACTGTCATAAAACTTAGTAAGTAGACAAGGCTAGCCTTGAACTCAGAGATCTGCTTGCCTCTGCCTCTGGAGTGTTGGACTTAGAGGTGTGCACCACCATGCCAGGCTTTGTAGTGAATTTTCTTGATTAATGGATTACATAGGCAGGCCCAGCACACTGTAGGTATTACCACCAATGGGCAGGTGGTCTTGGAGGATATAAGAACGCCAGCTGAGCCAGCCACAGGGAGAGAACCAGGAAGCAGCATTCCTCCGTGGCTTCTGCTTCAGTTCCTGCCCTAACATGCTTTGACAGTGGACTATGATTGGAACTATAAACCAAATAAACTCCTTTCTCCCTAATTGATTTTGGACATTGTGTTTTATTACATCAATAGAAACCCTAACTAAGAAATGTTTTCAAGGGAAAACGTTTGTAAGAATCAAGTAAAATAAAAGTTTGCAAATCTAGGTAGCTAGCTAGCTATCCCCCACCCATTTCAACTACAACTATGGGCCATCCAAATGTAGCAAATATCAGATTATGGGGATGCAGGTCAGTGGGGGCAGTGTCACATAAGTGTGCACAAAGTTCTGGGGGTTCATGCCTAGCACCATAAGAAAAATAATAACACTGTATAGTCTCTTATTATTTTAGATGTATTTATATAAAGCAAGTGGCACACAGTACCTGTTTTCACTATATTTAAGATCCCACATGATTACCAAGGAGACTAATATATCATTCATTCTCTTGATGCTTTTAAAATTATTTTGGGGGGACCTAAAGAAGAGACTAATATTTCACATATTTTCTGAGTATTAGTTTGACTTTTATTCATTCTAGATTTTTGTTTTATTTTTAATTATATAAATATGCTTAATTTATATTTAAAAGAAAATTCTTAGCATATGACTTTTAGGTTCTTCTTTCTTTTGCAGGCACCAAGCAAAAGTGAAGAGAATGATGATGACTTGCATCTGTGTAGAGTGGACACACACAGAAAGGTTTGAGCTGAGAATGAATTGTCTTGGGTTCCTTCTAGTCAGAAAGGCCCTGGACAGAAAGAAACATAAGGCATTAAAATTGGAGGTACCTAAATCCAAATCTAACTTTCATCACTAATTATGGCATTGTGAATCAGATTCTTAGATCTTCAGTTTAATCACTAAGAAAATGTTGGCAGCAGGCTGCCCATGTCCAGTATTATCAAAACTGAGTGAGAATTCCAGAACTAGGTAAATATTGCTTGGTAACAATTGCCCTCGGACCCTCCTCTTTACCCTAAACCACCCTCTGCTACCCCCACATGGCTTTGCTGCCTGCCTCCTCCCTCCTCCAACAGTGACTAAATTACACCAGCCTATAGACCCTCCATGATATCATCTCATAGTTAATCACTTCTATAGCGCTAAGAAGCAAGTGATAGAAAATTTTTTATATATAAAAATTTTATTTATTTATTTTTAATTTTACTTAAAAATAAAATTTCCACCCCCTCCCCTCCTCCTACTTCCCTCCCCCTCCCCCCATCCTCTTTCCCTCCCCCCTCCTCCTGTCCAAAGAGCAGTCAGGGTTCCCTGCCCTGTGGAAGTCCAAGGTCCTCCCCCCTCCATCCAGGTCTAGGAAGGTGAGCATCCAGACAAACTAGGCTCCCACAAAGCTAGTACATGCAGTAGGATCAAAACCCAGTGCCACAAGAACTTTAAATCTTTGAAGAAAGAAATTGAAAAGGATACCAAAAAATGGAAGGATCTCCCTTGCTCTTGTATTGGGAGGATCAACATAGTAAAAATGGCAATTTTACCAAAAGCAATCTATAGATTCAATGCAATCCCCATCAAAATCCCAACAAAATTCTTCACAGACCTTGAGAGAACAATAATCAACTTTATATGGAAAAACAAAAAACCCAGGATAGCCAAAACAATCCTATACAATAAAGGTACTTCCGGAGACACTACCATCCCTGACTTCAAACTCTATTACAGAGCTACAGTAATGAAAACAGCTTGGTATTGGCATAAAAACAGAGAAGTCGACCAATGGAATCATATAGAAGACCCAGATTTTAACCCACAAACCTATGAACACCTGATTTTCGACAAAGGAGCTAAAAGTATACAATGAAAGAAAGAAAGCATCTTCAACAAATGGTGCTGGCATAACTGGATGTCAACCTGTAGAAGAATGAAAATAGACCCATATCTATCACCATGCACAAAACTCAAGTCCAAATGGATCAAAGACCTCAATATCAATCTGAACACACTGAACCTGATAGAAGAGAAAGTGGGAAGTACTCTACAACACATGGGCACAGGAGACCACTTCCTACATATAACCCCAGCAGCACAGACATTAAGGGCAACTTTGAATAAATGGGACCTCCTAAAACTGAGAAGCTTCTGTAAAGCAAAGGACATTGTCATTAAGACAAAAAGGCAACTTACTGACTGGGAGAAGATATCCACCAACCCCGCAACAGACAAAGGTCTGATTTCCAAAATATACAAAGAACTCAAGAAACTAGACCTGAAAATGCTAATTAACCCAATTAAAAAATGGGGCACTGAACTGAACAGAGAATTCTCAACAGAAGAAGTTCAAATGGCCAAAAGACACTTAAGGTGATAGAAAGCATTAATGATGCCGCTGTGATTATCGGCATGAGAAAAGGTGCATAAATGTCACCCACTAAATCCCAACAAGCTAAATTCTAGTAGACTAGTATGTTCTAAGATCCTTACCTGATATTTTGTCTTTATCAGAAAAAAAATTTATCTTGTATTGAAAGAAGTGAAATATCAATTAAAATTTTTACTTTGTCAAGTGTTCTAATGTTGCTATTGGTCTGTTTTATTTGAGAAAATATAAATTTTTTACCAAAAAGTTGCTAAATTAAGTGTATTTTATTAAAATAAAGAATACATGGGAAAAACAGTTAACAAGACCACACAATATAATTCACTGGATTTCAAAGAATCTATTCAGGACAACTTAGTATTTTATACGAATTTATGGTTCAAGATGTTCTTAGGAGGATGACTGCATAGGCTCTTTTTCTCTATTTGACCAAGCTCACCCTGGAACCCCAACCAATTGGCTTCCTCACATGCAACAAGGTCTCCATCAGAAGACAGAAGATGGCAAGTGCCAGGGAGGGTGTGAAGAAGGGAGAACCAACCCTTCATATTGGCGAAAAGACTATAAATAAAGCTACGCCAAAAGCAGGGTGGAGGCTTCTACAAAGTTATAATAAAACTACCATATTCCCAGCAATCCTACTCGTACACAGAGCCAAAGCAAACGAACACAGTTAGAGAGACATGTGCATCCCCGCCGTCATCGGACCACTGCTCACAGTGGCCAGGAAATGGAAACATGCTGAAGAAATCTGGGATGGCTTGTGTAATGAAGGTATAAAGAGAATGTGGTGCGCGCGCGCACACACACACACACACACACAAATCCTGTTAGGGATTTCAGTTAGGTTAGGATTATAGTTAGTATATACACACACACACACACTGAAACTGAAATCAAGTTAGGGTTAGGGATTAGGGTTAGGGATAGCACACACACGGGATAGTACACACATACACACACACACACACACTCTAAAATTCTGTCAGTTGTGAAAAGGATAAAACTGGAAATCACTATGCTAAGTGAAATAAGCCAAGCATAGGAAGAGCGGCTGGAGCAAGCAGGAGGATGACAGGAGGAAACACTGACCCAGGATACAGAGGTGGCAATCACACCAGAGTGGAAAGTTCTGATGCACTTCTATGTAAACAGAAACAGCAGAACAATTACTGTGCGTTTCTAACAACTAGAAGGTTGGACTTTGAAAGTTCTTACCATAAAGAAATCGTCTGAAGAGTTTGGTGTGCTTAACTCATACATTACAGAACACCTATGAACAACACATGTTTCTCCATCAGTTTGTGTATTTCTTATATTTCGTATGTTGGTTAAGAGCTAAATGGACATATTTAAAAGAAAGCATGAGCTCCTGCTGCTGAAGCACCTCAGGCAGTTGTTCGGAGCTCGCCTGGAGCTCACATAACGTGGTTATTTAGTCTCCACTTAATGGCCCAATGATTCACCCCTTTTATAAGGTCACTGCTGCCATTACTAAAGCGTCTTCTTTACAGGGAATCTAAATCTTCCTTCAAATCTTCCTTCCAGTTGTTTTTATGTAGTTCAGTCTAGAACCACGAAAGCATAAACCCAACCCCTCCCACAAAAGAGCTGGTCCCTTAAAAGCTGCTCTCTGTCCGCATCATCTCCAGTGTGGTTTTTCCATGAAGTAAATGTTGTTTGGGATAGCAGCAAGGGAGTATGTCTGGAAATCCTTCCCTATTTCTTCCTTCTCGTTACCTAATATTACCTTTTGATTTTCATTTCATACCATCACAGTGGTATCCAAAACAAAATCATAAATATATAGGTAACTTAAAAGACATAAAATGAAATGGCAACCAGTCACAAACCCATGAGCGTTCTGAATTATTAATCATTCTGAGGTATCTAACACAATCATTAGATTACTTACAATCCATGGATGTAAGGGCCAAAGAAGTTATCAGATCTCTTCACCTTTTATATTCAAAACCAGTATTCATCCAATCAGACATCACATCTTTACTGACCACCAACGTACTATGTCACTTGGAGGACCCAAGGCAGGCCCTACCTACTCTTAGAAGACTGGGTGGAGAGCTTGCTTTTTCCTGTGAAGTTGCTTCAATTTAGAATAAAAACAAAGGAAAGAAAGGCAGGGAGCATCTGTTAAAAACTCCTCAGTGGAAGTAAGATCACAGCAAGTCCACGGCAGATCATCCTACTTCAGTGGAAGTTAAGACACAGGAAGACCACAGCAGATCATTCTACCTGGGAGCACATGGCACCAGACTACTCTTTATTTTTAACCTTACAGAACATTTAGAAGCACTTTGGCTGCTTTGTCGGTTTTTATTAAATAATAAGACAAGGTTTGTGATTACACAAATGTGATATCACTAAACATCGACTGCATCACCGGGAGTTTGATTCAGTATCTTTGACTCACTGTGATCTTACGGTTTACTCTGTATCCAATGGAAGGAAACAGCAGAGTTCAACTTAGTATTCTCTTAAGTACATTCAGAAGTCACTTCTGACCCAAGTTAGAGATTATAACCTCTGATCTCTTTAATACTCGAATAATCATTAACTGCGGCTTGCAGGTGTTACAGGGCAGACAGAACGGACTGCACTGCCATGGAGGCCCCTGGGAAAGCCGTAGAGACTAATGGCTCTGATTCCTCCCTTACCTTTCTTAGTATTTTTGGCAGCAAGGACAGCGAGAGGCCCAGGGCACCGCAGAAGGGCACTCACTCCAGCAGGGTCAACACATTTACCTGCCCAGCTCTTGGTCTGTTAGACATGGGACTCTAAAACCCCAGGTCCTCTCTGCTCTTCCATTCTTCAAGTCTGTGAATCATGATGACTTGGTTTCTTTCCATTCGTACAGCATGACCTAACCCTGAGGCAACTATAAAAATCCATCTTCGGTGTAAATTCCTGTTATGTAAATGTGATGTGCAGCTAGAACTTCAAGGTGATGAAGGGGGTCCTGATGGGTTTGAGTTGGAGCAGTTCTGGTTTTGACAGGCACTTGGATAACAGAGTGCCCATGCAGTCACTCCCAGGCACGAGGGAAGTGGGACTCCCAGAGCAGGAATGGAGAACTCTGCTCTGTGAGCAAGTCCTCGGTCAGATGAGCTTACAAGACAGGGAGGAAGTAACTCAAAGGTCTGGAAGAGAAAGGGCACCACATTTCCACAGTACTACTGGGCCCAGGAATCTCACAGGAGCTTCTTCCAGGACCCTTCTACCCTTCTGTCAACAGAACTTTGAAAGACAATGCATGTGGGCTTCTAAGATTAAACACAGTTGGCTTTCACAAGACAACAACTTTCACTAAAAACATTCATCTAGCTGTGATCATTAACAGGGAAGACAAATGCCAGCGCCAACCACTTGACACCCCAAGCCTCCAGTCTGCTAAACCCCAGGGTGAAGCATCTTCCACCTCTCACCATGCGCCCCATTCTTCCTGCTAAAGCCATTACAACTTTACCCTCAGCGGACTTTAAAAGAAGGCTGCAAGATTACTACACAATCAACAGCTTAATCTTTCCTTAAAAGATGTTTCTTTTGGTCTCAAATATCAGGTCTCTCTTCCTAGGCTTCTCATTATTTGCTTGCTCCTCTCCACTGGCTCCCCAGCTCCCACAATAACCAAGTACATTTAGAGTAATTACTATTACTTACAGGACTGGGTATTCTGCACGCCTACCTTACTTATAAAATAGTTTCTGGCCAACGTTTGTTACTCAGTTCCAATAGGAAGCATGAGGTGATAGACTTTCCTGAAAACCATGGACAAAGGCTGGGATAACAGCTCAGGCAGTAATGTGTTCATTCCATTCCCGGAAAGCAAGAATACAGGTGTGGCTGTGCATCCCGGCACTAGGGAGGCAGAGACAGGACGTTCCTGGGGCTCAATGGCTGGCCAGTCTAGGATAATTGGTGAGCTCCAGACCACTGAGAAACATTGCCTCAGCTTTTCTTATACTCAAGGTTGTCCCAAGGAACCATAAGGAAAGTTACCTGAGGTCGCCCTCTGACATCCATCCACATGCATGCACGCGCACACACACACACACACACACACACACACACACACACACATGATGGAAAATACTTCGGAAGTAATTGTAGCGATTAATACTATTATCCTACTGAAACTACTTTCTCTAAATTGATGAACATCAATTCTAAAGAACGATTAACCTAAATGTATCACCATGACTTCACAGACTGGACACCATGCATGTATTACTCTTATATGCTCTGATGCAGTTGCTCTCACGTGTTAGCCAGCATCATAAAGAGCTGGAAAGCTGAGAAAGACACAGGCCCGTGGACCGTACATCCAAGACTTCCGTTGACAATAGATTTGAGCATCTGTACTACAAGCGTGTGCCCAGTATGCCCAGTATCCCCAAGTCCTGTGTCCCTTTAAGATGTAACGCTTTAACAGAAGTCTAAAGAGGGTAGGAAGAACATCTCAGTGCTGTTGCTCACACGGTGACTGGTGATCTCCGCTGAGGGTGTAGGTAGCAGATATTCTCACCTGTCCCCTCCAGCCCACACACGGTGATGAATCATGTTGTTCCCACAGATTCCACTTCTCTTTCCTGTAAGATCGGAGTGAGAGCTGCTGCGGTCTGCATATTAATCATCCCTCCCAGACCCTGTCATTACAGTAGCCGTGAGGACAGAAATGGGGAACATTTAAAAAAGACGGTGCTCTTTTCCCAGCCCACGGTCTCCCCTTAATCATCGCCATTGTTGCTGATTGCTCCTGAACGCGATCTGGAAAGAATACGCAGAGAGGGAGAAGTTTGCAGGAGATGAAAACGGACGAGATGGTGTTCGAACAGCTTTGAGATGTGACAATTCTTGAACTCCCCTGAGCAGGTGACAGATGGGTGACTCGGGGCATAAAAATGACTGATGCTCTGACTACATGGTTGCTACCACCCCACTACTGCCAAAGTCTAGAGATGGGGACTGTAACTGAAACCGCAGTCCCTGTTTGCATCCTCCCCTGGGCAAGATTTCTCTGCGGTGTCTACAAGATTCTGTAAACGTAACAAACTCATCAATAATCGGGTCTAGGGCACAAAGCAAATGCACAGGGGTGGGCTCTGTAAACTGAAATCCAGAGTCTGTTACCACTTTTCAGTGTAGAAAGGGTAGATGTCCTGCACCCCACCTCCTCTTGTTTAGTCATTGCGGAGCCATCTCTGAACATGTAGAACTCTCTGTAGGTCAGACAACTTTATGGGCTCACCTGCTCAGGGTGGCAGGATACATTTACATCGGAAATACAGGATACTGTATCGCAAATGTTTAAACCAAAAGTTAGATGCTTATTCCCAAAACTGGGGTATAATTAATGTTTATATCAAGAGAATTGTTACTGTTGTTGTTTTTATTATTATTAATTGGGGAGAGTTTGAGACAGGGCTTCTCTGTGTAGCCCTGTTTGTACTGGAACTTGCTCTTGTAAACCAGGCTGGCCTCGAACTCAAAGTTCCACCTGCCTCTGCCTGCTGATTGCTGGGATTAAAGGCATCAAAAGAATTATTAAAATATCCATGTTTTTTATGTATTAGAACTGTTCCAACATTTTGCTATTCAATATCCTTCTTGAGCAGGGACTTTAAGATGCGTCCTCAATTTTTTTTATTCTGCTTCTCAAGCATGAAGCTGTCAGATAACTATTTGTTCTCTGTATTTAACTAAATGAGTGGCAACATGACCACACTGTAGAACTGCTGGCATGGGCATTTACTGTCCTATCTGAGTCCAAAGGATAGTGATGTGCAAGAAGGGCTCTGAAATGAATTAATGACGATGCAAATGTGTCCCGAAGAGGCTCATACTCATAAAGGACAGGGACAGACATGAGACCAGACGGAAGGCTGTGAGGCAGGGTGCAGAGAGCAAAGGGTAAGTCCAGGATCTAGGAACATGGGGTACACAACCTCGGCCTGGAAAATGGAGAACTCCAAAGGGGGCTTTAAGTTTGATCTCCCAGGATTCATGAGTGGATAAAATCAGAGGACACGGATGAGGCAGGATTTCTACAGATCTCTTTGCTTCCCTTTGCATCCAGGACAAATGCAAACTTCCAACCACAGGCAGCTGGAACTGGAGAATTTTGTTTGCTATCCACTTTCACTTCCATCTAAACTAATAGTAAAGAATTTCAGTTACAGATTACTGAAGACACTTGCAGCTAAAAGCACATAGTTGAGCCACAGGGAGAAGAGCACAGGACCCAGAATACCAATGCTGTTATTTCCAACTTTACTCACAAAATTAAATCTAATTTAACTACTTTGATTAAAAAGCAATTACTTAAGTTTTTTCGAAAATATTTGTTAAAAGGATCTTTGGCTAGTTATGAAAATAATGTAAAGATAGAATTATGGATGGCTATTCTCTAAATAATTGCAAAAAACTATTAGAAAAACAAAATGTGCATTAATTTATGTGTATCAGGTTCCTAGGGAAGGGTCTTAAGAGTTTTCTATAAAGGGAGAAAATGAAAGAACAAGGATAATGTGTTCTTCTGATGGGGAGATGTGCAAGCCAAATGAGAAGCGTGTACAATTGCCACTGCTAGCTGTCTGACCTGATGTGAATGAAGTCTACAGCTATGATAGAGCAACTCAGCCCCAAAACTGATAGACACAAGAAGCAAAAAAAAAAAAAATTGGCAAGACGGGTGTTTTGTACTTTTAAGACGTTTTCAAAAATAATGATTTTTCTTACTATTCATCTTGCTGACAACTTCTCTCTCTCATTCCAAGGGGAGGGGGGCATAAAAATGCATCTACGTTTGTCACCCATTTCTGTGGCCGTGACATGCCCCTGTCAGCTCTGGGGTGGTAACTACACGTTGATTCCCCAGCATCCGTAGCCACCGGGCCCTGGAACCCCACTCTTGGGTGAGCAGAGACATAGGGACTTGCTTGCCATCCAGCCTAGCCAAAAAGTAAAGTTTAGTTTCCGTGAGAAATGTTGTTTCAATGGAATAGGCAGAGAGCACTAGAACCAGACCCCTGACACCCTGGCTTCCCCCTGGGCACACACACATATGCCTGCACTCAGGCATACTGATAATATTTGCTTGTTAAAGTATTTCTACAAAATTAATCCTGTACACTGATCACAGTTACACACCTGCTCCTTCCTCTGAGTTTGTGTAATTCCCGTTTGTCTCCCTCAATCCAAACTTCAAGTCTTTATTGTACCTTGTTTTAGATAGAAAAAAAAGGAAATAAAGAAACAAAGAAAGGGCCATAAGAGTCAACATAAAAATACTCAGCATAGCTACTGTGGTGACTTCTGTGTCCAGCTCTACTTTAGACAGTCACTGTGTCAGACACTGACATCATGATCCTTGCCATCATGGAGCTCACTGTCTAGGAAACACTAACAAAAATAAGTACTTGTGTGAGGCATAACAACAGCTGTGTCAGAATGAATTTGATTTGGGGGGTAAGTGGGGTTTTTGCATAAGATACTTTGAGAGCAGGACATATATCTTTGAAAAATCATTTCTCTCAGGATATATATATATATAATATATAATAATTTTAAAGACATATTTTAAATATTTTGCATAAGAGAAATGGGTATGAATTATAAGGTATTTTATATAGTCAAATTTGTATATTTGTGGATTCTGCATCTGTGGATTTAATTGTTATGGAATATATATATATCAAATATACAATAATATATACTATAGACCATATATGTACAGTATTTTGTTCGTCTTAACAGTATATCATTAGTGTTAAGCTCCCTGAGAAACTGACATTTTAAACTGAAATCTTAAGGATGAGACCTAGCAGCTAAATGGTGTGATGAGAAGAATAATTCCAGGCAAGGTGGTGGGTTGTGGTACATACGTCCTGAGACAGCAGTCAGCAGGGCGCATCGTCATGCAGGAAGGAGGCAGGGAGGATCAAGAAAGTGATCCTTGACCCTGAGGACCAAGAAAGTGATTGTAGCAAATATGAGGACTCTTTGGGAAGAGTGGGGGAGAAAGGGGAAACAAGATGAAGGGAGGTGAATCTGTCTGGTGCTCAACACACTTGAATGGAAATGTCTTTAAGAAACCAACCACTATGTATAGTGTACGCTAATAAGTGCAAAATCTAAAGAGAACTGTTATATCATCAAAGCGCAAAGTTTGTCTAGTGTGCTAAGTTTCAAAACTCAAGAATATGAATAGAAATTATAATGTAAAATTATCTACAGATGACCTATTAAGGAAATCCAGAAAGAGGGTGAACTGCAATCCATTTTCACAAGGAAGGAGCAAACACCACAATTGGTTCATATCGTTCCGTGATTGGTTATATGATCTGCTCTTGGCTATAGTAAAATGGGACTGAAATTAAAATATGAACAGCAGTTGAACATTTACCTTTCTTTTTAATAAAAAGCAAATGCTTTATCTCAATAGTGTTGAAATTTCTGTGACAAGACACTCAATATTTTTCATGGCACAATTCCATCTGATTTGACATCTTATTAAAAAACCTTCTCCATCTGTGGCTGGAAGAAGGAGTTACTAATGGCATACGTGATCCGGGCCTCAGCGTTCTGAAAGGAGCGTGATTCTGATAAGGAAACAGATGCCACTTCCAGCTCATCTGTGTTGTGCCCACTTGTGAAGTTCTTCACGTTTCTGATTGCAGGGGCAGGAGGACTTCTATAAATACTCCGTAGAGCTTGACTGCAGCACAGAGATTCAGATTTCAAAGCTAGTTGAACAGAGCCACTCACAAATCAGAAGGCACTACACAGGAGCTGATTTTCAAAGCACAGAAATTATGCCACCTCTCCAAAGAAGCTAGTCTGCCAGCAACAAGTAAAGAATGGCCTTTTCTGCTCTTAATAATGCCTTTTCATTAAAAATAAAAAATGCGAAATAGTCAAGCAGTCAATGACTTATTTTGTCATTATTATTGTATGCTTTCTGTTGGAGAGAAGCCACAGGTGTGACCAGGATTCATAATCCTCTTGAAAGGAAAACTAGACTCAAGGGGGGCTATGGTGGAGAGGATCTTGGAGTAAGAGGGGTTTGGATAGTCTGGGGAGGCAGGATGATGAAGCTGGTGAAGACGACACCAGCCACTGGCATTAATGTAGCACTGCGGCCTGTACCATGCTCAGAAGACACACCCACAAGGACTATGATGCCTGCCCCTGTCAGTAACCTTCTGAATGTCCTATCTAGCAATGTCCATATCTTGATTTTAAGATAATAATATAGGGGTGTTTGGTGTTGCTGGATTTTAGCATAGATCATATTGTTCACAGTGTTTATCCTGAGACATTAAAGAATTTTTGAAATTTTAATGCTGCTCAGTAAAATAATAAAGAGGCGAGGCTTTAAGAAATGTTGGAGAGATAGCTCAGTGGTTAAGAACACTGGTTGCTCTTTCAGAGGTCCTGAGTTCAGTTCCCAGCACAGTAATGCTGGGACTCACAATAATCTATAGTGGGATCCGATACCCTCTTCTGACATAAAGTTGATAGAGCATACATATACATATTTTTTTTAAAAAATGTGACCAACCTGTGGGCACCATATCTAAACCATAGCAATACTTTCAACTGCCAGTGGTGGTAATGGTGCATGCCTTTAATCCCAGCACTTGGGAGGCAGAAGCAGGTGAATCTCTGTGAATTTAAGGCCAGCCTGGTCTAGTTCCAGGACAGGCTCCAAAAGCTACAGTGAAACCCTATCACAAAAAAAAAAAAGAGAAGAAGAAGAAGAAGAGGAGGAGGAGGAGGAGGAGGAGGAGGAGGAGGAGGAGGAGGAGGAGAAGAAGAAGAAGAAGAAGAAGAAGAAGAAGAAGAAGAAGAAGAAGAAGAAGAAGAAGAAGAAGAAGAAGAAGAAGAAGAAGAAGAAGATATTCCAGCCTCACCAAAGATAACAGAGACCAAGCAGCACTGGATAACCCTGATCAGTTGCTAAAAACTGCACGAAATACACACACACACACACGTACTCACACAACACACACATGCACACTCACACATGCATGCACACACACTCACGCACATCACACACATGCACACATGCACACGCACACCACGCACACATACGCACATGCACGCACACTCACACACACACTCACACATTCAAACACATACACACCACACGCACAGGCACACACACATCATGCATGTCGCACCACATGCAGCCTAGATGAGGGTTTGGCCTGATTACACTGCACTTCTGCAGTGAAAGTTCACACTCAGAGCCCCAGCTCAGCAGACCACAAGAGCTCTTCACAACCCCCCAGCTGTTTAAAAACATGGCCCCAACCTACCTCCCTTGCCACTGTGGAAGTCCCCCATACAAAGTTCCCATTTATGCCGCTGGCGCTCAGGACCCCGTGACTCACGCAGGCTTGGCCTGTCACACCTCTCCACTTGGTTAGCCGCTGTCTGTGAACCCACTTGCTCAGCTAAGTTCCTTCTGCCTCATCCTTGCCCTCAGATTTTTTTTTTCTTTATGACACCTTCTCGGGTGTCCTTCTGCTAAGAACAATTTTGCAGCCTGTAACTGCTAGGCTCAGCACCGAAAGGTGGCTGCAGAGTTCAGCAATATTTGAGGAAACAAACTCAGTGTGACAGAAAGGCACAGAAAAAAAAAAAAAAAAACACATTTCAAGTTCTTTGATGCTACAAAGACTTCTGGGGATGAAATGTCTCCCAGTATCTCCCTTTTTGAATGAAGCTCCGAGGAAAATGTTGAGTACTGGAGGTAGCTAGGATGTGGCCCTTTCTTGCCTCAGCCAAGGCAGGGCTGGGTAGCTGTGGACATAATTAGATTGTGCAGCCCAATTATGGAAGCTCCTACGTCAAAGTAGATATGCCCAACTCGTAAACTGCCCATAGCAGAGACCTTGTAGCCCCCTCTTATTAGATATGCCCAACTCGTAAACTGCCTATAGCAGAGACCTTGTAGCCCCCTTATTAGGCAGTACTATCAACAGTTCTTTGTTTAAAAAAAAAACATGTTTCACACAACTGTCTGTGCCAAGCATGGATTTTTGAATCTGGATTCAGCAGTAAATAATAAAATCCCCTTTCCTTGAGAAATTGCAACAGGGGAAACTGGCATTAAAATGCACACAGTAAATATATAAAACCAAGCTTATTAGGAGATGAATGCAGCTGGAGGGAGAGAAATGGAGTTGCAGGTGGCAAGCCATTTAAAGTGTAAGAGAAGGTACAAGAAGGTCTGGTTGATACATTATCATTTAAAGTGAGGGTGGCTGGTGGAGAAGGTATCTCAAGCAGCTGGTGGAACTATCTGGTTTTGACTGGTACCATTTGCTGACACATTGGTTTGGGTTGCTGACATATAACACCATCTAAGGGTCATATTGCTATTCTTTGCATTTTAGAAATACGAATGCTAGGGTTTGAGGGCTGGGGGGATAACTCAGTTGCTAAAGTGTCTTGCATGCTAGCATAAAGACCTGAGTTGGGACCTCCAGCACCCACACACAAATCTGTGGTAGCGGTAGTCATCTGTAACTCCTAAGCTAGCCAGGAAGAGAAGCAGAGAGGCAGGTGAATATCTGGAGCTCAGTGGCTCGCCATAGTGCAGCTGATGAGCTTCACGTTTGCACATGGACACACCTCCACCCACCTCCACATACACACACACACACACACACACACACACACACGTGAAGCCCATGATTTGGAGGAAAGGAGGCAGCTGGAGAACTTTGGGAAACACGGTTACCAAAATTCTCTCATTGATAAAAGTGAGGTGCAACTTCGGGAATTTGTATCTCTACCAAGATCCCAGGCCATGCAGTGGCTTCCCTCCCACGGTTATATCCAGAGAGCTAATGGTTTAGGGGGGCATGCAGTGGCTGTCCCGCCCACACTGATATCCAGAGAGCTAATGGTTTAGGGGGTCATGCAGTGGCTGTCCCACCCACACTGACATCCAGAGAGCTAATGGTTTAGGGGGGCATGCAGTGGCTGTCCCACCCACACTGATATCCAGAGAGCTAATGGTTTAGGGGGTCATGCAGTGGCTGTCCCGCCCACACTGACATCCAGAGAGCTAATGGTTTAGGGGGGCATGCAGTGGCTGTCCCGCCCACACTGATATCCAGAGAGCTAATGGTTTAGGGAGCTGTCTCCAAACCTGTGTGCCAGTCTGAACCAAATACTTCACCTTTTGAGTATTAACAACATCATCCATATATTTTCACGTATCCTTCAATTAAACAGTAGAAACATGACCCTATATGAAGGTGACATACTGACTTTAAGACACTTTTGAAGGAACTAGCCGGATGTTTTCAGAGGGTATTCTTCGGTTTGCAGTTCATTTTCATCAGTGGATAGAGTTATGGACTTAGGGGAAGAATAAATAATGAGGAGAAACAATCTTTCACATTATTGCATGAGGGACTTGCTGTCAGTGGCTGTGGCCTCGAGCCTGAGCAGAAGGTGAAGTGGTAACCATTAGATTTCTCGACTGTAAAGTTCCCGGTCTTTCTTTCCCTCCGAGCACACACTGAAGACAAAGAGAAATGGGTTCCAACTGCCAGCGTGCAAGCAGCATTCCTGAGCATGTTAGAGTTGCCACACTGATTCATTGCTGAATAGATCAGAAGTAGAGATCAGAAGTAGGGAGATGCTTTCTAGCTATGTACATAGCCTGCCTCTACAAGCTCGCTCCCTGGCTGACCCTACCTTTCTCCCAACTCACTCTTTTTTTTTTAATAAGGGCTCACTATTGGGGTTTTAAAATCTATGTTTGGCTCATTGTGTACTGCACATATTAGCCATTTTGAAACCATACAGAATATATTTACTTCCTTATAATACCCTTTGACCCTCTTTTTTGTTTATTTTTTTAACTGTTTTTATCGAACTATATATTTTTCTCTGCTCCCCTCTCTTTTTCTCCCCTCCTTGCCTACCCTCACCCATGGTCCCCATGGTCCCCATTTACTCAAGAGATCTTGTCTTTTTCTACTTCCCATGTAGATTAGATCCATGCGTGTCTCTCTTAGGGTCCTCATTGATGTCTAGGTTCTTTGGGACTGTGATTTGTAGGCTGGTTTTCTTTGCTTTATGTCTAAAAGCCACTAATGAATGAGTACATATGGTATTTCTCTTTCTGGGTCTGGGTTACCTCACCCAATATGATGTTTTCTAGAACCATCCATTTGCCTGCAAATTTCAAGATGTCTTTTTTTCTGGTGTAGAGTACTCCATTATGTAAATGTACCACAGTTTCCTAATCCATTCTTCGGTCGAGGGGCATTTAAGTTGTTTCCAGGTTCTGGCTATAACGAACAAAGCTGCTATGAACATAGTTGAGCACATGTCCTTGTGGTACGATTGAGCATCCTTTGGATAGATACCCAAAAGTGGTATTGCTGGGTCTACCAGTAGAGGTAGAGCTGCTGTATAAATCATTTGGAGGTTGGTGGGATGGCTCAACAGGTAAGTGTACTTGCTGCTGAACCTGAAGACCTGAATTCAATCCTTGGAACAGACACAGGAGAGAACCTCCTCCAACCAGACAATCTCTGGCCTCCGGATGCACACTGCAGCATGCACATACACATTTGTACACTCAGGAAATAAACCAAAGGTAGTCTCTGAAAATCTAAAGACAAGAGAAATTTATTTGGAATTTTTATGTATATAAAATTCAACTCTTTTCTTCTATTCAATCATTTGGTACGTTTTAATATTAACATATAGTAAGCAGTGTTTGTTTTGTGGATTGTATTATAATCTAATGTTATTTTGATATTCAGGGTGTCCCAGTTTTGGCATTGGGATCTAGGTCGCTTTGAATAAAAAGAGACATTATTGTGAGTTTAGAATGTGGGTGTTTTTTAATACTTCTTACTTTGAGGCATGTTATATCTTTGTTAACTAGCCTGAGAATCTGTTGTTCCTCCAAGCTTGTTCCTTTTGTTGACGGATAATATGAGGTCTCAGGATCTGGAACCTCGGTCTGTTTAGGCATTTGACTATAGGATAGTGTGAGGACCCAGTATCTGGAACCTCCATCTGTCCTAGGCATTTGACTACAGGATAGTGTGAGGACCAGTATCCGGAACCTCGGTCTGTCCTAGGCATTTGATTATAGGATAGTGTGAGGACCCAGGATCTGGAACCTTGTTATGTCCTACACATTTGACTATAGGAGAGTGTGAGGACCAGGATCTGGAACCTTGTTATGTCCTACACATTTGACTATAGGATAGTGTGAGGACCCAGGATCTGGAACCTTGTTATGTCCTACACATTTGACTATAGGATAGTGTGAGGACCAGGATCTGGAACCTTGTTATGTCTTACACATTTGACTATAGGATAGTGTGAAGACCAGAATCTGGAACCTTGTTATGACCTACACATTTGAATATAGGATAGTGTGAGGACCAGGATCTGGAACCTCGGTCTGTCCTAGGCATTTGACTATAGGAGAGTGTGAGGACCAGGATCTGGAACCTTGTTATGTCTTACACATTTGACTATAGGATAGTGTGAGGACCAGGATCTGGAACCTCGGTCTGTCCTAGGCATTTGACTATAGGAGAGTGTGAAGACCAGGATCTGGAACCTTGTTATGACCTACACATTTGAATATAGGATAGTGTGAGGACCAGGATCTGGAACTTTGGTCTGTCCTAGGCATTTGACTAAAGGATAGTGTGAGGACCAGGATCTGGAACCTCAGTATGTCCTAGGCAATTAAATTAATAATCCATCATAAACATTTTCTCTGTGTGAATAAGTAGCCTAAATGATCACCTTTAAAACTGTCTATTTCACTGTGCATATCCTTTGCATAGACTGCGGAAAACCCACTCACTGGCAGGCACCAACCCGGACTCCAAGCTTTGATGGGATACAGAACATTGGGGTAAACCTTCTGATACAGAATCACTGCACTCAAGGGGATCACCCTAGGTTAATCCATAGAATGGGAATCATGAGTTCAAGGCTTTTCATACATGAAATGAAAGAAGTTTTCAGAACCTGCTGACAGAGGATGCATGACCACCGCCTCACAAGCTCTCTATCACCGGGTCTGTGCTATTATATCTATCTATAAGCATGACCTCCTGTCTCTACAGTTCACGGTGCCCTGAACTGTGTTTGAAATGTGTTCATCCAATGAATTCTCATCTTAAAATATATTGCCTCACCAGTAAACTCCACAGTACACGTTTTAAAAAATTAGGAGAATGTATATGAAATATACATATGAAATATGTGAAATGAATTCTTAATAGAGATTATATTCTATTATTTTCTCTAATTTGACTTATTTGGTCTGTTTCTTTTTAAATAATAAATTTCTAAATTCCATACTCTAAAACTTAAATTATTTATTTTTACCTAAGCCATATTTATATTTTACTGCTCTGTTCTTGTGCTAAAATGCATTTATTTTCACATTCCTTACATTGTATGAGCCAACCTAAAAAAGAACTGATGATGTATTATTGATTCTGACATAGTCATGAAAGCATATATTATGCTTCTATTAAAAGTTATGTCTTATGACAGGTTTGTCAGATTTAATTTATGACTCACACACGTCTCTAGCTTAGTAGCCACAAATTATCTGCCTCTGAATCTTTATCATGCAGTATATTTTCTTACCAGAGCAGTTTTTCAAGCATATTTCTATATTGTAAAATAATTAAAGATTGATAAATAGAAAATATTTTTCAAAGCAATTTCATATATACCTACATACATAAATGTACAGATAATTCAGTCTCTAACTTATTTCTTGTTCCACTTTTGTATTTCTAAAAACATGTTTCCCAGTTCAAGAAAAAGTGTTGTCGTGTTTAATTTCCTGAATCCAAGAAGTAAACGCATCTATCCATCCCCAGCAGCGGGGAAGAGCAAGGTGAGTAGGTGGAGCGGTAGCTAACGTCTGTTCTTGTAGAGAGACCTGGGGGTTAGAGGATACATGGCACGGTCAGGAAAGTAGCGGGGCAGCAATCCCAACTCAATCACACAGACCACGTAGTCTCACTGACTGAGTCCTTGGCCTGAAAGCAGCTGCGTGTGCACGTTAGTAACTTTTGGAATGTATTGCATTACAAGACACTCTGAGTTGGGCAGAGAATGAATCGAAGGGAAGTCAAACTTCCTGTTGTCTGGTGTGCAGGCTCACTGGTGATGCGGGCCGTGAGAGCAACATCTTCAAACACGAAGAGAAGAGAATGGCCGTGGGGTGGAGCTGGAATACAAGATCATTAGCACTCCAAAATGCACCAGAAGCTGAGAGTGAAGGAGATGGGAGAGTGGCTGTGGCTCACCGTGTGCCCAGAGACTATGGAGCAGTTGCCTGGTAAGAGCCCTAACATTTGCACTTTTGGTTTTAAGACTCTTTGAAACATCCAAAAACCATCCCACAAGAGCTCAAAAACCAGGGCTGACCAGAGGCTCTGGGATGAGCGTGATTAGCAAGTAGGTCACAGCTGGATTCTTGAGAGAGGACAGCATTGCTTAGGGACAGAGTATAAAACAGTGATTCTCAGAGTTGAGGGAGTTATGTGGCCCCGTGGGGGGGGACATCTGACAATGTCTGAAGACATTTTTGGTTGCCACAAATAAGGTCATGTAGCAAAGGGCGGCAAGAGATGCCCCCAAACAGCCCACAACATACAACTCAGAGCTCATACCAAAAGGTACTTATGTCCCAATCGTCAGTCCTGCAATGTAGAGAAGCTGGGTACAGGAAGTGATGAAAAGAGACAACTGGTAAACCACCTGAAAATCACAGTTGGGTCAGGAATGGATGGAGAAATATCAGTCACAGAATTACAGATAATCACCAAAGGCAGTTTGCACAGCAGTACGCGGGTGCTGACACTGCCCATGAAAACGTCTGGCACTCAATGTGTCCAAGAGCTAATTCCAACCAACAAAAATCGGCTTTTCAAAATGTCCCCTAACGTGTTTGGTAACCTCTGCTGTTTTAAAGCAGGACACAGAGTAAGCAACCACTTACAGACTCCAGGAGGAAACTGTGTCAACCCTACTAACTCCTGACTCAGTCACCTTCCTAGTTTCTCAGCGGTTGACCCCTGAGAGGGAGCTGGCGACTGACTGAGGGAGTAGGGGTTCCTAAATCAGGGACTGTGTGGAGGGAAAAGAATAGATGAGTTTCTGTGAGAAGAGCAAGCCCTGCTTGTGAATGTAAAGCACGCCGAATGATCATTTAGAGTCCATTTGGAACACTGTGTGTGAAATTCCAGAGACAATGCCCCCAGGAAGCGGTGAAGAGAAAACTATAAAAGCTGGGGTGACTTGGAAATCCTTTACCAGGGAGGACAACAAAGAAAGCTCAGCCCAAACTGGAGAAGTGCTTTGGTTCAGAAGACTCGGGAATTTGAGAAGTGCAGACTACACATTCCTCTTCCGTCTTCCTTTCCTCTTCAGTTTAGCTTTTCCATCATTTACTCTCTGTTTGGTTTCGTTGTGGACAAGGTCTCGCTATGTAGCCCAGGTTGGCCTTGAACTTGCGGTCCTGTTGCCTCACCTCCCAGGTGACTTATTCGCTGACTGATATGGCTTCCTTTTTCTTAGGAGCAGCTTCAGGTCCCAGTTTTGCAAACCTCATTTTCTCACCCAGTATTGATGAATATTTGCACGGGCATTTGTCTAACATCTGCTCCCTCAATGAATACCAAGCTACAAGGAAACAGACACCACATTCTACTCTATTCACGGCAAAAAGCTAAGAAACTACCACTACCGCCTGGCATCGGAAAACCAGTAACTGATTAACAATTCATGAGGAAAGAAGACGTGAGTAGCTGTAGCTACATTTTTCAAATTACTCTTGTTTACCCTAATGTATTTCAGAAGATGCATTTATACGTGGGATTACCCTATAAATTTATTTATTTATTTATTTATAGTAACATAGCCTGGTAGTGTGGAGAATCAAATTTTGAATCATAAAGGTCACCCATAAATAGGATAGTCCTGCCTGAGAGCCTACTCTGAGGCTAGGCTCACCCACGTGATAATATATACACATACACATATACATACACACATATACAAACACATATGTTCCAATTACATATTTATAATTACATGGTATTTTCCCTTTAGAATATTAAAACATCTATATTTCTGCCACAGCTATAACAGTGCTGGTTGGAAACATAGCCCAAGCTGGCAGTGTTAAATTAGAAAGGCAACAGTCTATTTCCTTCCATTATAAAAGGAAGCGTTCAGAAGAGGAAAGTTTTTGAAACGTACAGAAGCCTAGTAACAGGATTAATGTCTTATCATCAACAACTTTATGCAAAGGAACTTCCACACTGGACTTCAAAGAGGGAAAGAATTAAGAGGAAAAGTGGGTCAAATGGAGAGGACTTCTCTGATGGGAAAGACAGTCTCTGGGGAGCCTTACAGAGCGTTCAAGCATGAGGCCTTTGGAGCAAGCCTTGCTTACGGTTAAACACGGCCATTGATGCTGAGGAGTATATTAAAGACAGAAAGCAGTCTCTTTGCAGAGAACAGACAGGGAGCTCCCATAAAAATCTGCCCCAGCAAGATACAGACTAAAGCAGTAGTTCTCAGCCTATGAGTTGTAACCCTTTGGGGGGGTCGCATATCAGATCTCCCACATATCAGATATTTACAACTCATAACAGAAGCAAATTTACAGTTATGAAGTACCAATGAAATAATTTTATGACTGTAAGGTCACCACCACATGGGGAACTGTATTAAAGGGCCTGGCATTAGGGAGGCTGAGAACCACTAGATTAAAGAGAGCAATAGATAAAACTGCAAACGCATTTAAGTGTCTCTGGGTCCAGGACGTCTAGGCACTCAGGCACCGACACAGACCTCCACCTTAGGAAGGAGAAAGCAGGAAAATATTAACACAATGAAGAGCCAGCCAATGACACGTGGTTTACCCGGCAGTTTCTATTTTATTAGATGGCTGTTTTAAAGTTCCCATCGTGCGGTTTACAACTTATAATCAGCAGGTAGACTGATAATTTAACATTAATTAAATTTTACTGTGTATTTTAATCATCATCCACAATTATCACAAACATACCCTAAAGGAGCGCTCGGTCTCACTAAACAGGCCCCACCCACAGAAACCCGCAGTGGATCTTGGGAACCACATACACTAACGTGCTCAGCTGGGAACTTCACAAGCAAAATTTATAATTAGGCTTAAGTACTAAAGGTTAAAGGCAATAACTGAGCAATATAATAGGGGCTGGAGAGATGGCTCAGCGACTGAGAGAACGTAGAGCTTTTGCAGAAGGCACTGGGCGGCTCACAGCCATGATCTACCCCAGTTCCGGGGGATCGAATGCCTCTGGCCCCATGAGCGCCTGCACTCACAGGTACATACCCATGCAGAGACACGCACACACCTGCACACAGTTGAAAACAACAAAAATAGACTGGGGGTGGGGGAGGGGCTGGCAGGAAAAGAGGGAGGGGGAACTGCAGCCAGGATCTATGATAAATACATTTTTCAGAAGTATAGTAATAGGCAAAAGTTATTTACTGTTCATTATCCACTGAGGTCTTCATGTCCATTTTATCCAGCCTCCAGCACAAACTGATAATAAAGAAGTATGCTATAACCAAGGCCACTTTTCTATTTTACTAAAATATTTTAATAGACTCTTTTCTCATTTTATAACTCTCCCATTCCCATGCTTTCCCGTCCTCCTGCCCCAGCTCCATCCATTCCACAGAAAGGGTATGGCTTCCCATGGGGAGTCAACGATGTCTGACACTTCACTTCATGGCAGGACCAGTTCAAGCACTAGGAATAAACCATGGTCCCACTGCCAGAGGCCCACAGACTGCCCGAGTCTCACGACTGTCCCCACAGTCAGTGGACCTCGTTTGGTCCTACGCAGGTTTCCCTACTATCAGCCCAGAGTCTGTCTCTGTGGGTGTCCCCATCATGGTCTTGACCCCTTTGCTCCTATTATCGCTCCTCCTGCTCTTAGGCTGGTCTCTGGTGGCTCAGCCCAGTGCGTCGCTGTAGATCTCTGTATCTGCTTCCATCATTTTCTGGATGAAGGTTCTATGATGACAATTAAGGTAGTCATCAGTCTGATTACAGGGGAAGGCCAGTTTAGGCCCCCTCTCCACTGTTGCTTAGAGCCTTAGCTGGGGTCACCCTTGTGGATTCCTGGGAATTTCTCACAGGTACTTTTCCAGAGTGAATCTATGATGTTGAAAAAATAAAAATGCCTCTACAGTCCCAAACCAAAAACCAACTATTTATATATATTTAAGCATATATTATTTATTATATCATTCATTAATATAAATGTTAGCATATATCTTATAGAATGCAACAATGTGTCTATATTTGTAAAAGTGAAGCCTTTGAAAGGGTGCGAACGCTAAGTGGCAGTATTTCGATCAAACTTAGTCAAACTGTCTGATACCCTTCCCTGAGGAAGAGACCCACCAGAGATGCACATCAGAGAACGTACTGTGGCAGGACAAAGGGCAGGGAGTCTTTCCAAGCCAAGGAGTGAAACCATATCTGCTAATACATTGGTCTTAGATTTTGTAGCCTCTGGAACAGTGGAAAGACATTTCGGTTAAAATCTGAGAAGCATGTAGTGTTTTGTTATAGCAACTATACCGTACTAATGCTGGACTTTCTCAAAACCAGAGCACTTACTTTTGGGGGAGGTAGGAATGCAGGACACCCAAGAGGTGGAGAGACTTGTTCTCACCAGATGAACTGCCAAAGGCCACTGTTGCTTGAGGTCAAGCCAATGGATTGAACCTTCAATAAAATTGGCTAAATAAAGTTTTTGTTGTTGTTTGCTTGCTTGTTTCCATGTAGACTGTATCAAGAATCTCACTCTAGTGCTACAATGTTCACTCACACACCCATGCAGAACACGTGGGGGTAACAAGCAAGAGAGTGCATCTCAACAGAGCAGAGAAAGGAAATGGCCAGGCCATTCTTGGTCTCAACAACAGTCTGAAAAAAACTACCAAAGGGTCACAAAAGTCTTCACACCCCAAAGGCCTACTCTCTCCACCTCTCAGATGTCCTGCATTCATACACCCCTCCCTCAATAATGCCACAGTACAGCCCAAGATGCCAATCACAATGGACGTGTACATAACACAAACCATATTCAAATCATGGTAATGTGTAAATGTTAGGTGTGCAATGAGGCTAGCTGATTTTCAAGGTTCATTTTGAGAATCCATGCCCTAATTCCATGTGCTACCAGTGAGACCTAAGCACTCTTTTCCTTCTCATTCGTGTTGCCCTTCAATAGTGTCTTCACATCCCCAAACAGCTCCATGGCAACACGCTCCTCTGTCAGGAGGAGAAATGGGCAAAGCTCGTTCTCTTAATGCATGAATGAACCAGGAAGACTTCTGAATAACAGATCTCCCCAGAGTTTGGTTGGCACCATTGCAGAATACAGCTCTCCAGCTTCTGCCAGTCTGGTTTCAAGATGACACTTTCGCCATAATGGTTGCTCATACATGATGATAAAATGAAGAGAGAGTGGAAGGCGTGGCCCTGCTTTATTGCCCATTTATGGCTCTACATATTTAATCTTTAAAGAGCACTGTAAAATGATAATGGATAATATAGGCATTGAAAATATATGGGAGACATAGAATTTTGACATTTTGTTGTGACAAATGTTTCTAGAGGAAAAAAATTAAAAAGAATTGCTATATTCCAGAAACAAACTAGATGTCACACATACCAAAAGCTTTATTTAGCAGAAAATTTGAAACTGGGACAGTTGGCATGGAAATATTTCTACAAGTGAAAAAATGTAAAAGTATACCTGCATTAAGTTTTAAACTAAAATACATTTTAAAGGAGTTACAGCTGTGAAGAAAAATTACAAATACAGTGAGTTTCAAGAATCCATAATTCCAGTTTGCCTCTTGTTATCATCCCAAATCAGTGGACTAATGCTGATACATTTTTATTGAGCAACATCTGTCTTAGTCAGATGTTTCTGTTGTGTTTGGGGTGTTGTGTTTTGGGCTAGGGTCTCATGTAGCCCGCATCAGCCCCAAACTCATTAATAGCTGATGCTGGCTTTGAACTCCTGATCCTCCTGCCTTTATCGCCAAGTGTTGTGAGTACAAGAATACAAGCTAACATTTTCTGCAGTACTGGATATCAAGTCCAGGGCTTAGGGATACTATGCAAGCATTCTACCAGCTGACCTATACCCACAGCGGGACCTTTATTCAGACTGTCTGAATTTTCACTGACTGTTTCCTGCTCTAGTTCCCAGCCATGTGGTCATTGTTCTGCTTCTCATGCTTATCTGTACCTATTTTTTAAAATTCCCCGATTCGATGATTCTGAGAATTCTACAGAAAACTCAGACTTGCGGAATGCTCCTCACCTGAGCTCTGTTTGGGTTTTATGTATGTTTGGTTAGCTGGTTGGTTTTGTTTTTAATTTTAAAAATTACTTTTATCTTTGAGCATTTCCTACATTATATTTTGATCGTACTCACACAGGCCTCTCTTAGATCCAACTCCTTGCTGTGTTCACACAAAGTTTTACTTTCATTATTTTTCTAAACCCATGGATTTCAAGCACAATGTGATATACTCAGAGGTATGGAGCCGTTCACCGGAATGTGGGAATGTGGTCACCCCCTTAAAGCAAACGAAGTCTCCCTGCCACAGCAGCTAGCAATTACCAATAGAGGAGTAGTGGTTCTCATGCAGGAATTGTGTCAGGCGTGAGTTTGTATGCGATGCAGTAGTGGCGCCAATGCCATGGGAGTAACAACCACTCCACTCGCGGCTTGACTACAGTCTCACCCACAAGAAGACACTCATACCTGAAAGCGGCATCTGGCAAGAACCTGTTGCCAGACAAGGTAGAAGCCGTAGGGGAGAAGCTACTAATGTCCCTCTGCTAAATGGACTTAGTAATGAACGGACTTCCAATGACTTATCTTTATCACAGATTATTGCATCTCCAAATTCATCAGAGAAGCTTTGTTTTGTAATAGAGAGCAAGTACCACAGAGCCTCACAACTGGTCAGGGTTCAAAGAAAAAAGACTTTGGAGTTCAGTTCTAAATGGGACAGTTACACTGCACCGCCTCTTGGCAAGGCCCGGAATCATCATGGAAGGGGAGGAAGATTGACATTCCTTTGCATGATGAAACAGGGACTGTATGTTTGAGGCAGCAAGACCATGGATGCAATGACTCATGTTTGTCACATTATGCATGATATCACACTGTCACTGACGTCAGCCTTTATCCTCCGAAGTATGTCCGTAGCTACTCTGGCTCCTTTGAATAACAATGGTAAAGTTATTTCCTTCTCCTTTCTTACCCTATACTGTTTGGAACAAAGTCATTATATGCAATCTAGACTAGGGAATAGAAAAATCGCAATCCTCGGGCCTGAGGGCGAAGAAGATACATCAGTTATTTAGATGCAAGGGCTGGTGCCTCTTCTCCAAGGTTGTGGGATTGTATGGATGCTCCACACAGTGCACCAATCCAGCTGCACATTGAAAGGCATCTGCTTGCTTCATTCTTTCCTCTTTGAATGCATACATTGAATACTGTAGGTTCTTCTCATCACTGCTATACGTATATCCCACCATTTTATGGAATTTCACATTTTCTTTTATTCAAATACTTTGATTGATCTTATAACTTCTGATTCTTTTTTTTACTTAGAAGAGTACCATTTAATACCCATATATTTGAGAGTTTTCCAAATCTCTTTCTACTGCAACTTCTAGTTTTAGCCCATTATCACCTGAGTATGTTTTTATATGATATTAGTCTTTTAAATTTGATAAAGGAAATTCTATGGGTCAGTTTGTTTACTGCTGGTTAATGTCCACACAAAGCTTGAGAAGAATGATTCTGCTGTTGCTGGAGTGTTCTATAATTGTTGATTAGATCAAGCTAACTGAGAGCGCTATCTTCTCAACTGTGTGCTTCTGATTTTCCGCTCAATTGATCTGCTCCTTACTAGAGGACAGATGTTGATTTCTGAAGCCCCTCTAGTAGATGTATTTCTCCTGGCCTTCAGTTTTCACCTCACATGTTCTGGTGCATTCACATTGCTATTCTTTCTTGGACAGCTAACTTCTTTATCATTATCAAATGTCCCTCTTTGTCCCTGGGGGTGAAATCTACTTTGGCTGAAATTGACATCAAGATGGTGAATTTTGCTTTTTAAAAGCACTGTTGTAAATGCATATGCGTCCTTCCCTATTCTTTAAGACATGAAGATTTAGAATCAAATAATTTTTTTAATCAGTCCAATGCTATATTTTAGTTAGTTGAATTGTATATTTAAATCAATTATGTTTAAAGTAATCATTTACATAGTTGGATTAATACCTACCATGTTGGCAAATTTTCTATTTATTGCATTATTTGTGTGCCCCCTGCCATTTTGTCTCATTTTACTTTGCGCATTTTGCATTACACAGCCATTTCACAGACTCTGTACACATATCAATTATACTCATAAATTTTAGTAGTTCTATAAGGATTTGCAATGTGCAATTTAAACTAATTCAAGTTCAGTTCCAAAGAACAGAATTCCAGTTCATGCCCAGTTCAAGAATCACACAGCTGAGTACTGTTTATCTCTCTGCTCTTCCTATGACATTGTTGTCATTTATTTTATTACTCACATGTTGTGATTATCTGATACAGTCTTACAATTATTTCTTTAAGTCAGTTTTTTTACACAAGTAATGGGAAAAAAACAAAGGTTTTCACTTTACTTGAATTTCTTTCTCTTTTTCTCCCCCCACACTTTATTTGTTCAGACCCAAGATTCCGAGTTTACTAAATCATTTTCTTTTGCTACAAAAAACTTAGTTCAGTGTTTTGTGTAGGGCAAATGTACTGGCCATGAAACCTTCAGCTTTGTTTGCCAGAGAAAGTGTTGGTTTCCCCTTCACTTTTGAAAGATAATTTCCCTGGATATGAACGGGAAGGTTGCTCTGCATTTCTCTTCTCGCACTTTAAATCACGAACACCACGTGCATGGTTGCGCACAGGCTGCTCACTGTAGCTCCCATTCCTTTTCTTGTATAGGTTAGCCCAACTCATAACTTCTTTCCAAACATCCTCTCTGCTTCCCAGACATGGACATTGCTTATCTATGGGGAACAGCTTGGCATTTTTATCTCTCTTAGTGTTCTCTGGATTTCCTCATGTTTGGGAAAAATAAATCATCATTACGACAAATGTTTCTTCTATACCTCTCCTTCTTTCAATGTTTTTTTTTTCCTTCTGACCTTTAATTCTATGTACGCTTTGCCTATTGATACTGCGTCACCGACCTTGAGCATTTGTGTTTTCCCCCCTATAACCCTGAATCCTTGAACTTAACTTCAGGTCAGGTTCAGCCGGCGCAGTCCCCCAGGGAGATCCCTCCACCATGCTTTCATTCCTGGCGATATACACAGATTTCTACCCATTTCTTTTTTAAATTCTTTCTTGGATGCTTCCCTCTTTTCTTACTTTGCCCATCTGTTCATGCATACTATCTAGTTTTGCTGTTAGACCCCTTCACAGTGAACCTCGGTGGCCCGAAGGCATCATTTGGAGGATTCCACGCTCTCTATCAGACCTCAGTCTGCTCCAACACTTCATTCTTTTGCCTTTTCTAGATTGGTTTCCCTTGCCTTGTAACATGACTTGTTACTTTTTTTAAAAATGAGAGTTATAGATGATGTCATGGATAATGGGAACCAAAGTAAACATTCTTCAGTGTGAGGGGTTGTGGGAATCTGGCTAGTGTCGAGCTGTTTAATGTCTGCTATAGATGGAGATGGCAGAGCTTCAAGCTCCTCTAGAGTTCCCTTCTCCCCCTCCCGGTACAGTTTCTGCACCCGACAACTCTTGCAGCTGTAATCCTCACAGTGGCACAGGGGCCACGTCACAGTGCTAGGAAGAATGGAGTATCTCCTTGTTAGTAGTAAAGAAAATCTAGAGGCCTTGAGTAGAGAAATGTGTCTTCAAGAGGGATGGGATTCTGGGCGAGCTATTTCCCTTGGAGGCCCTTGTTGAAAGGCTTATGGCGGGTACACCACAGTGGCTATTTTCCCTTTCCCCTTTCTGAGCCAGCAGGATCTTTCCTGGGTTTTCTCTGTGAAAACCTCATGGTCTTGGAGGTTGGTTCAGGTCAGTGTGAGTCACCACCACCCTCACCACCCCAGTCTTCCGTGCTCAACAACTTCTCACTCTAACCTTAGCCAGTGCATAGTTCCTTCAGGCTCTCACTCTTCCTGCTGCATAGAAGGAAACTTAGCTCTGTCTGAATTTACCTTTCTCCCGAGATTTATATGGGGAGGTACTGCTCCGAGATCACAGAAGAGTCTAAGAAAGTTGCCTATTTCTGTTTGTTCAACTTCTCCTATTACTAGTATAGAATTGGTCACTTCTAAATTCTTTATATGGTAGGGAAACTTACACACTTATTATCTGTTAATAATTAATTGCATTTATTTGCATATTCATTCATTTGGCATGGATGGGTTCATGCCATGCATGTGGGGGTCAGAGGACAACCTACAGGTATCAGTTCTCTTCTTCAAGTATGTGAGACCAAAGGATCCAACTCAGGTTCGGGCTTGGTAGCGAGCACGCATTCTTTCCCACTAAACCATCATTGTTTCTTCCTATTTATCTTTTAATGCTTACTTTTATAGAAATGTACATGTTTGCCTACAGCAATGCTAAGAACCCTTTGCCAGCTCAGCATAATACTGGGCACATTGAAGAAAACAGTTCCATGCACTCAGGCAATAATTACTTTACTAGGTATCTACTATGGTTGGAGACCATATTCCACACAGTAGGTATGGTGACAGAGGAGGTGGCGGTGGGCTCTGCCTCACACAACTTTTATGTTCTGATGAGGAAACCAGAAAAGGAATATATGCACAAAAACAGGAATCTTGGCATTCAAGACACTCATAAGAGACAAGGGTGTTAAAGGGTGTATATATTTGAGCACTTCATGGTAAGGGACTTCAGCAACCGGAAGGAATGGTATAGGTCTGAATATCCTGGGATTTGGGTAGAAGTCAGAAAGAAGGTGGTAAAGAAATGACACTTTGATAGAGTTCAGAAACAGTGAAGACTTAGAGACGAGAATGCCAGTTGAGCTGCAGCTTAGCTTCTACTGCAGAACAATGGAAGGGGACAGTGTGAATGTGGGTGTGGTGGTTTGAATTAAGCACCTGCCCATGTATAGGTGCAAACATTTGAATGCTTAGTCACCAGGGAGCTGGACTATTTGAAAGGACTAAGAGGTGTGGCCTTATTGGAGGGGGTGTGGCTTTGTTGAAGGAAGTATGTCACTGGGGATGGGCTTTGAGGTTTCAAACACATGTACCATGTACCGGGCCCAGACGTGTGCGCGTGCACACACACACACTCACACGCACCCTTTCTCTCTCTGCCTGTGGATCAGGATGCATCTCTCAGCTCCAAGTCCAGTGTCTGCCTACATGCCACCATGCTTCCTGTCATGATGATCATGGGCTAAACCTCTAAAACTGTATGCCAGCCCCCAGTTAAATGCTTTCTTTCATAAGAGTTACCTCGGTAATGGTGTCTCTTCACAGACAATGGGCGTGGGGCAGGGAGGGTTTAAAGCATAATCAGAAATGCTGTTCAACAAGAACCTCAAAAAACTCATTATTGTGAAAACATTAAAGGCAAGACCACTGAAGTGGGCTTTGTAAGGACAGCTCGCCTTTCCCACTAACGACTTATGAGCACTAGGATCGAAGTGTAGCCGCGAGTCTGTGTCCTCTTTGTTAGCAAAAGAAACATTGACTGCAGAGTCATCCTCCCAGATAAATGCCTTACTACTCTCTGCAGAATTTCTACATCATTTGGAATAGGTAGGAATCATCTCTGTGTGAGTCCTCCAAATGACAGAAAGCTCTCTATGCTGTGAGGCAGCCAGTTCAACAGAACAGGCGCGAGCTGGCTAAACGTGATACAGTGCTTCTGGCCACAGTGAGACAAAGTCTGACTTTCCATAATTCACTCCATTTAAAAGCCCCAATTTTAGAGTAACTCTGCTCAAAAAAAAAAAAAAAAACTGTCTAACAAGGATGACATATATTTTTGCTGTCTAATTCACAAGTCATTAGCGCACTCTGTCACTCAGTGCTTGAAAACCCCTTTCCGTGAATAGGGAACTGAATTCATTAACTACGGAACAGCATGTGGCCAGTGGCTATGGTGTAGGACTATCGCCTCTGAAACAATCCAAAGCATCTCTTTCCATACAGAAACTCCTCTGACCTGTCCATCAAGCTGCACTTTTTACCTGCTGATCACAGCTCCCCCCACAAACACACACCCCTGACTCTCTCTCTCTCTCTCTCTCTCTCTCTCTCTCTCTCTCTCTCTCTCTCTAATTAGTGCTCCCATGGCATGACACACCCTCATTCACTCACACTCAGATGAGGCTCCCCAGATGGATTACTGAAAACATGAGACCCCCCCTGAACTTTTATGCAAATATTCTGTGCATGCACACATAGGTTTGAGGGAAAAGCTTTCAGGGCTTCATTCAGATCCTCAAAAGAATTCCTGACCCCCTAAATGGAGGCTGGGGTGAGAAGGGAAGATAAAAGGAAATGAGGCACAATGCCAGCATTAAAGTGAGCTCTGAAATGTCCCAGGGCAAACGAAAGGCTGAGATGAAAGCAGACCTGACAACCCCACAGCCAGCTCAGGCTTCCTCAAAACTGCCTATACATTTACACACACACAGCCCGCTCAGGCTTCCTCAATACTGCCTATACACACACACACACACATACACACATACACACACACACACACACACACAGCCGGCTCAGGTTTCCTCAAAACTGCCTATATATTTACACACACACACACACACACACAGCCCGCTCAGGCTTCCTCAATACTGCCTATACACACACACACACATACACATATACACACACACACACACACGTTGCCTCAGTTTCCCTCTAAATCATAGCCATTCTTTTTCTACAGACATAATAACTTAATTTTGCATATCCTGTATATCATGTAGTTAAATTCTTTCCAGTGTAACCATGCTTGAAATTTTTTTCTATCTATGTGTATGTCTATATGCCTGCACAAAAGCTGTACAGTGAAAGTAAATAAAAATATGCTGTGTAGATTATTTAAGGGCTCAAGGTAGATTTTTTTTTTTTGCTCCCCTTAAATTATTTTCTCTTTTGACATGACAACTAAAAGGAAAAGAAAAAGGAGAAGGAAGAGGGAAGTGCACTTCAGGACACTTCCTTTTGTTCATGCCATTTCTAATTCCCCTGGTTCAGACCCTGCTGCCTCCATAGAGAAGAATAGACTTTAAAGAACACTGAATGAATTCGCCTTACTAAATCAGAGGATGCATGTGGGGTCAAGTAATCTGACCTCCATTGGCCTAAATCAAAACATTTCAGCATGGCCAGCACCATTTTATCCAATCTTTAAAGAACTCCAGGAAGGGTAATTCTGTTACCTGAAATGGCAATTCATCCCAATGTCATTCAACAAAGGACCAGGTATAACCCTACATGAAAACGAATTTGCAGGTATGATATTGCTTTTTCCAAGAGTACACACATCGGGTAAAAAGCTGTTTGATAGTTGTGGCTTCTCCTAATACATCTTAATGTGATTCAAGCATTAAAATTGCAAGAGAAGACCCTTAGGCATATTGAATATTCAATGCTTGAGTCTTCTAAATTCCAGAGTTTTATAACACTCTAATCTATTCCTATTTCATCCACTTCTTTCTCCTTTTCAACATTAAACATTCACATCAAATCTCTCTCTCTCTCTCTCTCTCACACACACACACACACACACACACACATTCAAGAAAGAACATTTTCATCTTGACATATAGTTACTCAAACCTACAAAGTTACTTATGTAACAACAAAAAGACAAAGGAATGGAGGATGCAACTTTTCAACCTAGTTTCTTACAACTGTTCTTTCTGGATAAATTTCAAAACATTTATTTTAATTTTCCCAGTTCTAAAGGACGAAACCACCACTGTCCCATCTCCCTATTCCAAGTCATGTTCTTCTTTTTTCAACCCAAAAAAGCCAGAGGGAGACTTTTTAACTGTAAGTCAGGTCATGTTAACACGACTCAACATCCGTGCCATAGCCCAGGTGTTTCCAAACTCACAAAAAGGAAAGCTCCCGTCTCAACACTGCCACAGTGCCGTCGCAGATTCCTTCAGGTCAATGCCACCTTCTCCCTGGGAGACCCATCTAAAGGCTCAATCCCGCTTTTAAGCTCAGACTTTCTCACCTTTTCACCCCGTTTCCCTGAACATTTATATCTAAAATGCTGTAGACCTTACGTCTATATTTTATTTGTTGACTTGTTTCATATGTCCTGCACCAAGAATGCAAAATTCATGCCTGTTCTTGTCTTATAGCTATCCTACTTTGCAGTCATCCTGCTTTGTAGATGTCCTATCTTATAGATATCCTGTTTTCCTCTCACGAGAGCAGGCTAGCTGCTGATCCTGAGAATCTTTCAAGCAAACAGGACGTTCTCCCGGGGAGCCTGCTAGCTGCGGGTTCTGAGGAGGGGGTCTGTAGGGTATTTCAATAAGATGTGAAGATCTAGAATACTACATAGCATTCAGTAAGTTAGTGCAGAAATTTAATAAACATATTCATAAAAGAGAACTGAAAAGGCAAAAATGGCCATGTTTTTTACTTGTCTAAATTATAATTCTTATTTTAAGACTGACATTATTCACTAGCATTTTGGATTTTTTTTATTACAATGTAGCCGAGTCTTAAACACCTAACCACTAACATCAGAAATAGGAAAGAGTGTAATTCAACTAGAGTGCTTGCCTAGTGTTGGAGAAGCCTTGGACTCAACCCAGCACTGCATAAACTGCATGCAGGTACACATACCTGTAATCCTAGCATTTAGGGCATTGGAGGTAAGACTTGAAATACAGTGGGAAATGGGAGTGACGAGATGGCTCAGAGGTGAAGAGCACTTGTTGTCCATGTGGAGGACCATGGTTTTGTTCCCAGCATCCACATGAAGTGTTGCAAGCATTTGTAACTCTGGTTCCTGGGGGTATTGATGCTCTCTTCTGACTTTTGTGGGCACCAGTCATGCACACGGTGCGCAGACAAACATGAAAGCAAAGGACTCATACACAGAGGGAGAAAGGAGAAATAAGGATCCACTCATTGGCCCTGCCAGAGGACTTAGTTGTCTTTCCTTTCTCTTTGTAGTAAACAATATAAAAATCAAAAAAATATTTAAAAAGAACAATATAAAATCACTGTAAAATGGAAAGGCAATTCAGTGGTAACCAGGTTAACAGAAGAAATAAATTACCTTACAGAACTACCCACTACAAACAAGAGCAAGGCAGCTACCCCAGTCACCCATGAGCGACCACTGAGATTTAGATCAGGGCATTTCTAGCAGTCAAGCTGCAAACAGGCCTTGGTCTTTTGAGATGAAAAGACAGACACGAATAGTCTGTCGGGGCATCAGAGCACAGCTGTTCGCGGCCTGGCCCTGGAGTCCGGCTGCCTTGTGCTTGCTCTTGATGAGTTTCTGCTGTTTGTTCTAGTTATCAACTTGCAAAGAAATGTGATGTTTTTCTCAAACTCATTACGCTCAAACTTAAGTCTTACCTTTGGCATTCCACTCCTTCTTTTAAAGAACTTAGGACTCACTGATTCTATATGGTCTCTGGCCGTGGAGTAGGATGCTTTAAATCACAATCCAGCTGTTTAAGTTGCCACTGGCAATAGTATATCAATCAGCTGGTACCCATAAAGCTTTAGCAACAGTGATTATCAGCATTTATTCTTGATTGGGTCAGTATGACAGTAATCTGTGATCACTACTAGTACAACACAGATTTTTATATATGTATTGGGCAAGTTAAATTTATTTTCTTTCTTTCTATTTTTTCAAGAGATAGTTTGCCTTTGTAATGGCTCTGGCTGTCCTGGAACTCACAGAGATGCACTTGCCTCTGCCCCCCGAGTGCTGGGATTAAAGGTGTGCGCCACCACCACCCTGCTAATAACTTTATAATAGTTTATCCCAGTTCATTCACTGTTTCCCACAGAAAGGTGGAGCTTCAGGACTGACAAGCAAACATATGCACACAGGTCAAGTTCGGCAGACGAACGTCAGTTAATACCAAAAGTGTTAATAAACCAAACACACACATTCTGTTTAAAAGCAAAACAGAGACCAGTTAGAGGCTACTCCAGTGACCCTTAAGAGACACCAGAGAAAAACTTAGGCTAGGACATTCTCATTCAATGAGTATGACTTTTGCACACATCCCCAATGATCTTACACATATATTTTCATTTAAATATTTTACCTATAAATGACTTGGTTATTCAACCAGAGAGTAAGTTCTTGCTGGGAGAAAACATAACATATTAAATCTATCTCATTACATTCCTCATGAAGCACTCAGGCAAAGGCAATTTAAATAGGTGAAATCTGGAACAAAATCTAAATTCTTTATATCCTCTAATAATTATTCAACAGTCTAAATCCATTCCATCAACTGGGATTCAACACAGGTGGCCAATGTAAAGTGAGGTGTGTGGCCCAAACAGCATTCCTTCATCCTACTTTTGATTTCATATAGAAGACTCCTGTCTTCTAATGTTGTATCAATACCCGTTGCCACATACCCCTCCTAAGACTCTACACAACACCCTCCTTTCTTATTTTTCTTTTGTCCAGGTCTCAGATTCCTAAAACTTATAAACATAATATTAACTGCCAAGGAATGAGGAAATCTGATAAACAAGCTCTTTATTCTAAATGAATATAAATTACAGCTAGTCCTGCCCCCAAGAGGGCTTTGGAATACATTTATATAGCTGAAAATATAATTTTAGAAACAAAAGTAGTTATTAATTATGGGGAACATCAATGCAAGGTCCCAGAGAAACATTTAGCAATTTGGCATAAATAATTTTCTTAATTTTATGTGTGTGGATATATTCCCAAATCTGCCTTAAATAACATCAAGATAAATTTAATAACATACATCAATAACTGTACAAAAACCAAATTTTTCAGGATAAGATTATCTTAAGAAAATATATAAGTCCCCATTAAACTCTACTAACAGCGGCTTTTAATTATTTCAATATAAAAGTTGCAAAAAGTAAACAGATTATAAGTCTATAGCTTGATAAATTTCATTCCATTAAGATGAACAAACATATTGAAATCATCAGTTCCCAGATTGTGAACTGAACATTATCAGAGTCCCAGCATGCCTTCTCCCAAATCATGATCTCTACACACAGTCCATCACATCCACCTCTTAACACTGTAGGCTAGCTATGCTGTGTGTGTGCGTGTGTGTGTGTATGGGTGTTATATACATATGTGTGTATGTATGCTTGTGTGTATATATGTGTATACGTGTGTGTATATATGTGTGTGTATGGGTGTTATATACATATGTGTGTATGTATGCTTGTGTGTATATATATATGTGTGTGTATAATATGTATGGGCGTCCTGGATGAATTCATGTCTGTACATCACATATGTCTTTGGTGCCTGAGGAGGCCAAAAGAGAGCATCAGATCCCCTGAAACTGGAATTACAGGTGGTCGTGAATGAGTTACCATCTGGGTTCTGGAAATAGAACCGTAGTCCTCTGGAAGAGCAACCAGTGCTCCTAACTGCTGAGCCATCTCTCCAGCCCCTGAACACATCACAGTATATGTTTTCTTTATATCTGGCTTCCTTGTCTTATATTTTGGTTGCTGTCTATGAGAATAATAGTTAGCACCTACAACAGATTAGTAAAGTAGACCTTCCCTCCATTGCTCTGATTAGTTCCAGAACTGGGCCCTTCTTTCCATAAAGCCCTGAAGTTTAAACTTTCAGTCCAAATCAAGAAACTGGATCAATGTAAGTTAACACACTGATTCAGACATCATCACTAGTAGAATGACTTTTTAATAAAAATGTAACTATCATCCATTACACTAATAAATTAATAATGATGATGAACTCCATGTTGTAACTCTTCGACATTTAAATTTAAAACACCATTTAAGCTGGGAACAACTAGAATTATAAACTGTAATATATAAAGTATATAAATTATAATGCATATCTATCAAAATATAAGTACACAGTCGCTTTATCTAGGGTTTTTCTTTGCATGTTTGTATGTGGCACACATGTGTGATTACACATGCACATAAAGACCACAGGTTGACACAGATGAAGTCATCTGAGGTCCTTGACCACCCTCCACCTTGTATATTGAGACAGGTTCTCTTGCGTGATATCAGAGCATCCAGCTCAGCTTATAACTAGCCAGCTTATCCTGAAACACCCGTCTCTGCTCCCAGACAGTGAGACTGCAGGTAGGCTACCATGCATGTCTCAGATTAACATGACTGCGTGGGATCCAGACTCAGGCACTCACACATGTGCAAAGAGTACTTCACCCACTGAGCCATCTCCCTAGCCCACGCCATCTAGCTTTCACTGTATTGTTGGACAGGACCACTCTCTTGGGCCCCAACTCTCTATCCTGAAACTCTTAGCAATGCCTCAAATGGCCCTGTTTCCCAAGTAGGAGTACCTCCGTATAGGAGACAGACAGTGTTTCATGCAAGAGCTTTGGCATTTCTTCCAGACTTAGGAAAGTTGGTTTCTTCTTTATTCCCTCTCAAAAACTAGTCATTACTAGATTACAGCCAAAAAGAAGCACTGGCTTCAAAAGCTAAGACAAAGACCAAACTAAAATAACCAGAGAGTGGGGATACAAAGCATTATTTTAAAAATACTACATTTCCTGAGACTATAATTCGTGATTCTAGAGAAGCTAAATAAGAAGGTGAACCCAAAGAAAAACATATAAGCATCCCCCTGAATATTAACCTTCATCAGGCGATGAAAGAAGACAGAGACAGAGACCAACATTGGAGCACTGGACTGAAGTCTCACGATCCAAAGGAGGAGCAGAAGGAGAGTGAGCACGAGCAAGGAACTCAGGACTGCGAGGGGTGCACCCACACACTGAGGCAATGGGGATGTTCTATCGGGAACTCACCAAGGCCAGCTGGCCGGGGTCTGAAAAAGCATGGGACAAAACCGGTCTCACTAAACATAATGGACAATGAGGACTACTGAGAACTGAAGAACAATGGCAATGGGTTCTTGATCCTATTGCACGTAATGGCTTTGTGGGAGCCCAGGTAGTTTGGATGCTCACCTTAATAGACCTGGATGGAGGTGGTGGTCCTTGGACCTCCCACAGGGCAGAGAAACCTGCTTGCTCTTTGGGCTGAGGAGGAAGGAAGACTTGATTGGGGGAGGGGGAGGGATTGGGAGGTGGTGGCGGGGAAGAGGCAGAAATCTTTAATAATTAAATAAATTAATTAATAAAAAAAATAAAAAAAATAAACTAAAAAAAAATACTACATTTCCACTAGTTTGTTCATTTTTCTTTTGTGCAATGACATTTCCATTTTCTTTGCTTGATATGACTTCTAACCAAGTTCATTCTTAAATTTCAGGCAGCTAAGCCTTTAAAAGTCTTATCTGCTGCTTTCAGGATCCACAGAGACAAATGGCAGAGTTGTGGACCATGACACAGCCTCAGCTCTCGAAGCTAGTAAGGACCAGGCTGTCTGCCCTCAGCAGCATCTTGGCTAAGCTACATCAGCAGCTTTTCATCGTCTGGACTTCTCCCCAGGTTATGTGATTTACTGAGCCCACTGAGTTCTCCCAAGGAATCAAACAGAAAATACATGGCTTGCCCCAGTACAATAATAAATTCTAAACTGCTGTTGACCCAGAATTCATTAATAGAACCAGGGATAAAAATGACTCAGCAGCCAGGTCAGCCATACTAGAAACTACTCAAAAGTTACTCAGAACACTTCTGCCCCCATCCCCACATACTCATCAAAGCATCTGCTAGTCTCTCCTGGAGCCTTAAGCCTCCTCAGTGCTAAGAGACAGCATTTAATGATGAATTATTTCTCACACACATATATATATATATATATATATATATACATGCATGCACGCAAAAACATGCACGCACACACATATATATTATATATATATTATTACATATATATAATTATATACACACACAAACACACACACACACACACACCTATAATGGGAATATGGCCTTATCAGGAAATAAGGTCTTTACAGTAGTCAAATTAAGATGAAGACATCATTATGATAACCAAATAAGATAGCGGCATCAGTGCACGCCCTAGTCCAATATGGCTGCTATCCTTTGTGAGATGAAGATGCTATGGGAAATTTTAGACATAAAAGAATGGCCTCAGATAACTGAAGAAGACGTGGGGATGCTGTCAGCCAAGGATACAGAGTATGAGCAACACCAGAAGCTAGGGAGAAACGGGGAGGACAGGTTGCTACCTCCTTGACTTGGAACCTCTGCCTCTGGCAATGTGAACCAAGAACTTCCCATTGTCTTGCAACAGCCACGTATTTCCTGGTTCGCTGTGGTAAACAGGGGCACACTGCAATAACTGTACAGAGAATAGAGTACTAGAATAGCTTCCTTGATACACTTTCGTTCATAAAACTTCACATTTCAGGATCAGAAGAGGCTAATCTAGTACAGTGTGCTGAATTTCTTAAGTTCTCCATTATCCAGGAAAAGACAATAAGCAATTCATGAATCCGCCTTTGAAAAAGCTTTTTTTACTCCACTCCTATCTAAATGTAAGAGACTGTCATCTTGGGAATGCATCACACTTCAAACAACTGTAAGAGAGCCGGGCGATGGTGGCGCATGCCTTTAATCCCAGCACTCGGGAGGCAGAGGCAGGTGGATCTCTGTGAGTTCGAGACCAGCCTGGTCTACAGAGCTAGTTCCAGGACAGGAACTAAAACCACAGAGAAACCCTGTCTCGAAAAACCAAAAAAAAAAAAAACAACTGTAAGAGCTAAAACACATGGAGTGTTTACTATGCACCAGGCTCCTCTCTGAGGAGCCCTACATATTACCTCATTTCTTTCTTACGGCTGTGAAACCAGCATCCTTGTAACGCAGAAACAAGAGGATGCCTGCTCACCCAAAGATAAAGCAGACAGTCTCAGTCCAGTTTCTTCGCAACCACGCGAGAGCTGTGACCGAGACACCTTCGCGAGTTTGACGCTGCTGCTTGTCCTGTTCCTGCTCAGTGCCTTCTGCCTTCACCTCATGGATCTTCCATCTTAGACACTGGCCCGACTATTGCGTGTGGATATAAAAGACCCGCATTCAGCAGGGCTGAGTCCTATCTGCCATGGTGGTGTTTCCTATTTTCCTACGGCAGGTGGATTAAGCATTCTGATTTAAAAGGCCTTCTATTGAATGATCGCATACAACAGTGTCAACCACACACTTGAGCAGGAAGGGTGACAAAGTCAGCAAACTTTCCTTAAAAATGTTTAATTGCCTAATCGATATTCAGAAGCTGGCCATGCTCTAGAGTGAATTTTTTCCTGATTTACAAGCTTGAAGTGGTCCCCTCCTCTCTAATCCCCCTTAGCAACCAGTGTTTCCAGTAATACTTATAGGAAACGACCCCCTCCCCAGTTTGAGTTACTGCTGTTCACAGAATTACCTCTTTCACGTCCACTCTGCATCTCTGGACAGCAACTTCCTCGGCACCTTGGCCAGGCAGGTGTTCAAATCAAATGTGTTGAATGAAGATAGGACAGATACATGATGATCATAATATAAGTGGGACTCTAGAAACAATATCCAGTCTACTCAAAGGTATGTAGTAAAGGAATTTCATCTAAGAAACTTCAGCTCTTGTCTATTACAAAACTGTAATTTATACTTAAAGTAAAAATGAAGAGAAAAAAATCTAATTGTTCCTTTGTAGCAAGATCCTAACATATCTTTATGTAACTCAAAGACAGACCTAAAATATAAGGCCTCCACTTAAAGAGCAACAGGTTTTCAAAACCAAAGTAATCAGATGGTTGTGTTGGCACAGGTGTTCTAACAGCCTAGCTGCACAGCTCTGTGCTGTGCACGGCTGCTTGACCTTTGCCGAGGCGGTTGTGGAGATGCCTTTCAAAATGGTGGTAACTTATAAAGGAAGCCAGTTATCTAGATGTTGGGCTTCTACAATGGGTCTCAGAAATTCTACATCGCGGCTATATTATACTGTGTTAAGGAAAATCTGCCATTTTGTTCGGGAGCTGGACTCTAATAATAGACAAACTACAGGTGACGGAGAGCTCACAACACAGGCCTTCATGCTTCCTTTTCTCCTGCGATTCAGATAATAACTTTGTGACTTTGTTGAGAGCACAGAGGGTCAAAGATGTCAGTCAAATCATTGAGAAGGTGGCACATCTAGCATTCAACCCTGGTTCCTACCATCTTCACACTTGTGCCTTTCTTCATTCTGTACGAACAATGGCTGACTGCACACGTCACATCATCCACTGTCCTCTTTCAGGGCTTTGTGGGTCAGTAACACGCACTTAGAGGATTTGTCTTCCTTCATGTGGTAGAAAACTTGCAAGATGGCTCTTAAAGATCCTACCTTCTGTGTGCCCATGGCCTATACAGTCACGCCCACTGAGACCTCCTGTTATGCATAAAAACAGAATCATGGAAGAGTGTAATGGTGTCACTTTCAAAGTAAAACAAAACCAAACTGTGAAGCATTGCATAGTGGCTCACACCTAAAATACCAGCACTTGGGAGGCTGAGGTAGGAGAATCATTGTAAGTCTGAGGTCAGCCTAGGCCAGAGAGTAAGACCCTGTCCCATACAACTCCTTTATTACAGTAACAACAACAAAATTAAAAGATTGTGGCCACTGTGTTTTCTCTGCTTCTTTTACTCTTATTTGTTCTAAGACAAGCTGAGTATGATGTTGTGACATGCACCCACAGGAGGCTTCATGAGAAGGAACAGAAGAACTCTAATCAGGAGCCTGCGCATTAACTAAAGCCAACATTACCAACCCAACTGGCACTGAATGCGGCCATCCTGTGAGGGAGAGAGTATCCCTCTCCACTTTGCAGGTGGAACTGCAATCTCATGCCTGTCTGCACTTTGGTCACCCTTTATGAGAATCTGGGAACAGAGGGACCAGCAAGGCTGCCACTGGGTTACTGACACACAGGCATGTTGGGAGTTAGGTATCGTGGTAGGGTAATTTGTTACACAGCAGCAGATAGCTAAGATAAGCTTTATTGTTAGATGTCATGTGACTCTCTATTAACAGGAAGTCCAATAAACAGGGCAGCTGAAAGACACTGTTTTCTTGAATTTAAAGGATAAAATAAATCTGTTGTGAGCTGTTGCTCCTTCTCCCTTCCCCTTCTTCTCTCCTGGAATGTAGAATTCATGCCTAAAGGTAGAGCTGGCCCAAGCCTGAGCCCACAGGTGGCCATGGACTGCCACTGGAACACCAGTCACTTTCATGATGCCTCAACCCTATTCTTTTCAGAAAACATCATTGATCCTGTGATTACAGCCAAATGCAACTTAAATCAGTCCCTTTCCAGTTTGTCTGGAGCTTCAGGTTTCTCTACAAGGTGAAAGGCATGCGACACCTTCCTCCTCAAAGATGTGAAGCTTATGTTCTTCTGAAATCAATACCCAAAATGTGCAACGCAAACATAAAGCTTCATTGTTACTTTTTCCTTAGTAATCCAAAGCACTGAGTTGAAATGGCAAGATAAAGTGCTATCACTGACTGTGAATGGAACCTCAGCAATATTTTCATAAACAAATCTCCAATAAGAGAGACAAACTCCTTATGTGTTCTCTCATATGAATATACATATATACTAGAGAGTCATGAAACTAGAAGGAAGAAAGAATATTTTGAGAAGAGCAAGACTAAGAGAAGGGAGAAAAGAGGGCAAAGGGAATACACATTGCATGGAAGCCATTGTGGGACTGCTTTATCACATTCATTCTGAGAAGAGAAAGGCTGAGTCTGCAGTTGTCACCCAGATGAGGAGGAAGCAAGATGAGAATGCCAAGGTACCAAGACACGTGGCTAACACAGACAAGAATTATGGGTTAATTTAAGATGTAAGAGTTAGTTTAAAAAACCATGACTAAACTATTGGCCAAAGGGTGCTGTAATTAATATAGTTGCTGTGTTATTATTTGGGTCTGGGTGGCCGGGAAATGAACAAACAATCTCCGTTTACAGAAGCAGAAGAGGATTCTCTGGAAGAAGGAAAGGAACCATCCAGGGAATAGGAGAGGGCTTTGAAGAAGAACGCATGAAGACAAAGGGCAATGGAACACATGTGTGGAAATGTCATAAAGAATCAAATGGCCAAGACACTTAAGGTCATGCTCAACCTCCTTAGCGATCAGGGAAATGCTAATCAAAACAACTTTGAGATATCACCTTACACCTGTCAGAATGGCTAAAATCAAAAACACCAATGATAGCCTTTGCTGGAGAAGTTGTGGAGGAAGGGGTACCCTCATCCATTGCTGGTGGGAATGCAAACTTGTGCAACCACTTTGGAAATCAGTGTGGCGGTTTCTCAGGAAATTCGGGATCAACCTACCCCAGGATCCAGCAATACCACTCTTGGGAATATACCCAAAAGATGCCCTATCATATTACAGAACCATTTGTTCAACTATGTTCATAGCAGCATTATTTGTAATAGCCAGAACCTGGAAACAACCTAGATGTCCTTCAGTGGAAGAATGGATGAAGAAAGTGTGGAATATATACACACATTAGAGTACTACTCAGCGGTAAAAAACAATGACTTCTCGAATTTTGCATACAAATGGATGGAAATAGAAAACACTATCCTGAGTGAGGTAACCCAGACCCAAAAAGATGAACATGGGATGTATTCACTCATAATTGGTTTCTAGCCATAAATAAAGGTCATTGAGTCTATAATTTGTGATCCTAAAGAACCTAAATGAGAAGGTGAACCCAAAGAAAAACATATAGTTATCCTCCTGGATATTGGAATTAGACAAGACTGCCGGGCAAAAAATTGGGATCTTGGGGGTGGGGTGGGATGGGCGTAAGGGGAGATGGGGAGAGAAAAGTGAGAAGGGGAGGATGGGGGGAACTTGGGGAATTGGGATGGTTGGGATAAAGAAAGGATAGTTATGGGAGCAGGGAAGCATATATCTTAATTAAGGGAGCCATCTTAAGGTTGGCAAGAGACTGGAACCTAGAGGGGCTTCCAGGTGCCCAAGGGGATGTCCCCAGTTAGTTCCTTGGGCAGCTGAGGATAGGGAACCTGAAATGGCCCTATCTTATAGCCATACTGATGAATATCTTGCATATCACCATAGAATCTTCATCTGGCGATGGATGGAGATAGAGACAGAGTCCCACATTGGAGCACCCGAACAAGCTCCCAAGGTCCCAATGAGGAGCAGAAGGAAGGAGAACATGAGCAAGGAAGTCAGGACCGTGAGGGGTGCACCCCACCACTGAGACAGTGGAGCTGATCTATTGGGAGTTCACCAAGACCAGCTGAATTGTGACTGAAAAAGAATGAGATAAAACAGGACTCTCTGAACATGGCGGACAATGAGGGCTGATGAGAAGCCAAGGACTGGGTTTTGATCCTACTTCATGTTCTGGCTTTGTGGGAGCCTAGCCAGTTTGGATGCTCACCTTCCTAGACCTGGATGGAGGGGGGAGGACCTTGGACTTTCCACAGGGTAGGGAACCCTGACTGCTCTTTGGACTGGAGAGGGAGGGGGAGAGGAGATGGGGGAGGGAGAGAGAAAGGGGAGGAGGGGGAGGGAAATGGGAGGCTGGGAGGCGGCGGAAATTTTTTTTTCAATAAAAAAAAAAAGAATCCATCACATTGTATACTAACCTAAATACTGAAAGAATAAGGCTTGTGGGGATTAGAGAGGTACCTTAGTTGGTAAGGTGCTTGCCACACAATCATGAGGACTTGAGTTTAAACTCAGTACAAAAAAAAAAAAAAAAAAAAAAAAAAAAAGCTGGGCATGGTGGTCCACACTTGAGAGGCAGAGACATGCAGGTCCTTCATAGCTACTGGCCAAGCTTAAGGCCAGTACAGACCCTGTCTCAAAAAAACAAGGGAGACAACACTTGAGAAATGAGGTTGTCCTTCCACACGCATACATGTGTGTATGCTGAACAGGCATACACATGCACACAGACAAAAGAAACATACATTTTTTTGTAAGAATTAACTTTTGACTCAGCAATATAATAAATGTTTTAAATATTTCCCTGTGCCATGTTAATTCGAAGGCATTGTGTGTTTTCAAGACAATTCTGGAAATCTAAATATAAGCCCATTAATAGCAAGATGAATGCAATGCCCACACTGCATCAGCTAGTGGCATCTGTAAACTAGGAGGGACTGCACAGGCTCTGGGGTGCTGTTACTGAGCATGCACTTAGTGCTTCACCCAGGAAGTATTAGGGTATCTATTTTGCACAACTGTGTATCTACTTTCAAACTAGACTCAAGGCAGGAAGTACCTCTCCCCACCAAGGAGATTTAAAGCCTTCTTCTATCTTCACAAGACACAGAAGATAGCACTTACAGCAAAGACAACACAGATGAAGATGTTCCGGTTAGAGATACATTATGTGACCACAGAAAGCCATTTGCAAAAAACTCAAGAAAGGAAGCCATACTTAGAAATGCACAGATAAATTAAGCCTCTGCTCTCTACTTAAAAATTGAAATTCAGAAGCAAAGAGGAAGTCGTATTTATAAAGAGCCTTCAACAAAATGCAGACATCCTCACAGCTGCAAAAATGCCAGGAGGATCAAGTCTGGAGCAAAATTATCTCAGTGTCCCTGCAGGTTAATGACTGTCATCAGCACAGGTCACTTTGTTGACACCTGAGAGCTGGATGGGAATACACTGCATGGCTTGGCCACACCACGGTTCATCGTTCACAAGAATGTACAGAAAACTACGGAATAATCATTATCGGGTTTGAGTTCTTTTACTCGTGACCAATGACTGAATTGCACTCCTAAGGCATCAGGGTTATATTGCTACTACTAACAACATCCATCCTCCATTCCCTGCTTGCTTTGTACCTAGTATTGTCCTACGATTTAACATGTACTAAGTCACTTGACCTTCTGAAATTCTAGATTAAGGGTATTTGTACTACCCCCATTCTGTGGATGATAGGAATAAGCAACTTGTCCACCAGCTAATGTATGACAGAGTTGTATACAGTCTCACTTAAAACCACACCACCAAATGTACATTGAAACTAATGGGGTACAACAAGTGGGGCTATTTCATGGCTTTGACTTAGTTGTGCGAGTCAAGATCTCATCCTTTAGTGTGGATAAACTAAGTATGTAGCTCCTCTTTAAAACATGATCATGAGGCAGATGTAGCTTAACATATGCTAGCAACTTCCTCTCATTGCCTTCTGCTGTGAAATGAATGATCCCAAACTCAAAGACTTGAAAGGATAACTCTTTCGTTCAGTAATGAATCATCAGTCAGAAGAGGGCTGCTATCTGGAAGACATGTTATCAGCTGGGGTGGCTGAGAAGCTGGAGGTGGACTCACTCTGTGCCTGCAGGCTATCTGCACCTCATGAGTTGTCAGGTAGGACCTTGTTTGGGCAGCAAGCCAATATACCTCGATGTTTACTCACAGGTAGATGGATGGTTTCCAAGAGCAAACATCCCAAAAAAAAATAAGGTGGAAGCACATGACAATTTTGTGACTTCGCTTCCGAACTCAAATGCATCACTTCCAGGTCCTTGTCAGGCAACCCAGATTCGAAGAGGAAAAGGATGTAGGTATTCTAAAGAGAATGTGCTATGATATGAAATCCACTGAAGCAGGCTACTCTATGGCATCACAACAAGACAATGAGGGCATTACAACATCTAAGAAAAATAGACCTAACACAACAAATAATAAAATTAAATGTCAACCATATCCTACTATAATTAACTATCTTCTGAGTTATTTTAAGAATAAAATATGCACTATATAAATTTATTCTATTATAGGATTCAAAGACATTTTGATTTATAATGTCATTGTATCTGATTCAATTTCAACCTCCTCGGAATCAAATGTGAGGCCAAATCACCTTTCTAATGGGAATAGTTAGGGAAATAGGGGCTGGTATTGTTAAAGATTAGATTTTTCCATCAGCATGTTAAAGGAGAAAAATGAGCACTGCCATTCAGGCTTTCAAAGATAAAATGTCATTTTCAGTAACACCTACTACCTTTGAGACATTTCATCTCTCCCTAAAAAAAGCACCGTAAATCAAAATCTTGTTTCACTTCACCAAGATGGCATGTCATTTGTAGATCGTTCTCTGAGGGCCCTAGAAAACAACTTCATCACAGTAGCCCCTGTGTCTCCGCTCAGTATCCAGAAACAGCATTGATTTCCCTCTGATGACAAGCACTCAGTAGCGCCCATGTCGAAAATCCAGGTCATCTTTGTAAATGTCTGGATGCTCTTCTCCTCTTTGCCCTTCTTACCTGTGGACACTGTTCCCAGCTGAAATGCCCTTTCCCTAGCTGACCTACATCCTAGATGTTACTTCACCCAAATGCAAATCTTGGCTCCTATACTCCCTCTGGATTTACCCCCAAAGCCCCAGAAATTGATATAGTGGTGTTGGAAAATAATCGTGGGTAAAAACTGTCTGAAGGCATTTGAAATAACAAACGGGAAGTCCACGAAACTCGAGGTCAGAGAAATGCAAAAAGACTGCATAGGAGTCCCAGCCACTTAGGATCTACTGAGCAAATAAACAATTCAAGGGATTACAGGGACCATCTTGGCATAGAGAAAAGCTTACCATAGGTTGGAGAAGGTGAAGCATGTAATAATCGAGCGGAATTCCTGGTTGTTTCTAGATGAGTGGGATGCAAGGATGAACAAATCAGTATATCAAAGCAGCAGGTGAGAAATAAGAGATATAATTTATTTTTTTCCCCATGAGAATGAAGGCAGCGTGCAGACAAGTTCTTATTCTCTCCCATAGCTCTACCATTTAGAAGAGTTTGTGTCTGCGAGGAGTAATTGCCAGATGCAGATGAGCGATACTGCAAAGTGTGAAAAATCTTCAAGACAAAACAGGGAAGCATTAAGGGTCCAGCCTCACTCTTCTAAGAGGCCCCTTCTCTAGAACTCAGTCTTCTTGTCAAGGCACCCACTCTCCTGCAGCCCGCTCTTGGCGAGAGGAGAACTCAAGTGCAGACCTGGGTCTCCACCACATAAGTGAAAGAGCACAGCTGCCCGAAAAATATCTGCCCATACCAATTTGATTGCTCACTGTCCAGTTCCTCCCCTTCTGGAAACAGACATGACCTACAGCCTGGACTGTTCCACAGCTTGTTGAACTGATGCCTCACTAAGAGGATCCTAAGTCCCAAAGTCATCACCGAAGAAAACCGTTTCACTCTCAGCCTCACGGGCCCACTAAAAACTAACATAGACCATGTCTGTCCTTCATGGGAATTCTTTTTTTCCGTGAGAAAACATTTCTTGCAAAGACCCCTTCTCTCTACCAGTCCTGCCCACCACCTTGTTTTAAATACCCACTCAATAACGCTGATGGGAATAGCCCGGGAGAGCCAGGGATGAACTCCTTATGCCCTGCATCGGCCTGGACTTCTAGCCTCACTTCACTCATTAACCTGCTTTCTATGGTCCAATCACTTAAGTCTCAGAGCTTCTGTCTCCTCATTCATAAAACTAGAGGTCAGGAGTAGAAAAATGAACTAGCCTCTTACAATTACAAAGTCTCCAAATCAATAAGTAATTAAGAAAAAACTCCAAACAGTAATCTTCCTCAATGTTGCAAAATAATGTAGAAAGTTAGTTCTTTCTTGCAATTGAATGGTGCTGCTTACTTCTTGGACTAATAATTAAGTAAATATTTAAAATCTCTCACTATACGCAAGGTACTGTGTCACTTCGCTGATGTTTCCAAATGTGTATTTTTGAATAATATCTGTTTGAGTTTAGATCAGTGTTCAGGAATCTTTAGATTATTGTTCCAGACCCTGAAAGAACTTTTGGTTTGTTTACTTATCCAGTTATTCAAGAGAGATAAGAATGTAAGTGGTTCTTAATATACTCTGGGTCAGGAGAACCTGACTTCCTTGCCTTGCAGTAGAAGGTGCTGCCTTCATGTGATTGGCTAGCACGGCTAAATTGAAGACCTTGAAGGATGGAGAGAGGAGGAGTAATCGTAGCTAATATTATATACATCTTTCTAGAAACTAAACGGTACCTTAACTAACACATGTATGTGCTTGCTATGGTCCAATTCAAAGTCCCAGCTTGACAACCAGTCACTAAGAAAGGCATTATTTGTCCCATAAACAGATTACAAGAGAGAGAAGAGGCTGTAGGAGATGCTGTGAATCACCAACTTCTGGCTTCAAAGCTGTCATTACCAGAGGGCCTAGCAATTTCTAAACATATTTTAACATTTCTGTCTCTGGGTGAATCTGCACATAGATCTGTACGGCTTCAGTATACATGCATCCATTCACTGCTATTCCTTTTCTGTTCTTCCTCGAGGTAAAGAGCCACAGGCCAGCCCAGAAAGATGCGACTGAACGAATGCAAGGAACTTCTCTCTCATCGGGAAGCAGCGAACCTGAGAGTTGTCACAGTGACAATCAGAGAGTCCTTTGGAGGGAGACATGCCCGCGCACATCTTCTTCCCCAAGCAATTAAAGGGTATCTGGTCTGTTTGCCTCCAGGGTTTGGAGCAAGACCCATCTGTTTGTGCACTTACAGAAGTGGTCTGATGACAAAATTACCTTCAGTTCCTCAGATGAATACAGCCAAACAGGCTATTAATCATCATTAAACAAAACCTTTGTCTCATTCTTAGATGCCATGTGTAAAGCCAAATATGGTCAGATTAATTTACAACATTCCAAAGCTAATCTCTAAACTGGCTTTGGAAGCCCAGTAAACACTGCCGCTGTGTAAGAAAGAAACTAATGGATGATATTAGTTGTTGGTGGGAACAAACATGACAAGGCTGGCAGCACTCAGCCCTGTAATGGAGCGTGAGTTAGAGCTGAAGGAATGGATCTGATCGGCTCTATTGACTGCTGCAGAGACAAAGCTGGGAGGAAAAGGATATGTGATTAAAAAGCAAGCGTAAAGTCCCAGGGAGAACAGGCCAAACTGCGCGGTTGTATTTATTTTTATGATTTCAGAGAATTCAGATAAATAATAATGCTAGTTTTAGGATCCCCATAGTATTCCTATTCTTAACTAGCACCATATCAAATATAACTCCTTAACAGGCGATGTCATAACAAGGGTAAAACTAATGACTGCCTACAATGTTTAAAAGTTGTAAATTTAGGGAAGTAGGAAATTTTTGTTGTTGTTGTACTTGGGAAAGGAAATCAAAGTTGTTGGGGAGAAAAAGTTCTGACCACATTCTAGGCTTAAGTCAGGTTTGAAGAACACAGATGTAATTCATATAAAACTAATATTTAAAGAGATCATCTCAAGGATGAGAATGGAGCTGGGCAGAATGTTTGATTACTGCCCTGATAAAGGAAAACACTGAGCTCATCTGCCACTGGGAAAGAACGGGAGGAAAGGGGGAAGCTGGTGCTACTGGGAACTGGTCTGTGGATCAGGCACCTACTAGGTGCTTCACAGCCATGAGGATCCTTAACACTCATGACTGCCCACAGATGGCTGCCCTGTTCCTACCTCACATGATGCCTACCAGAGCTCGGGGAAATTGCACGCTTGCTCAATCAAGATCACTCACTAATGTAATTAAACCGAGAGTGAAAATCATTATATCTATCCTTTCTACTACACAAGTATGTCTAAATATAACACAAAACAGTCCTCGAGATGGGGTTTCTTAAAGACAAACTATCGTAATGAGTAATCAGATTTCAACTCAAGTTATGTAGACTCTACAGAAAGTCTATAATGGAAATGATCAATTAGTGATGATTAGGGACGTGACTTCTTTTGCAAATTAGGTAAAATAATACATTCTGTCACACAGAGTGGGGAGGAAAGAAATATTTCTCTCATATAGCTGAGTACTTATCAAATCAAGTGGTTATCGGGAAGGCTCACACAATCAACTAAAGTGGGCTCACAGAGACTGAACCCACAACCAGGGAGCCTGCGTGGGACTGACCTAGGCACTCAGCATATATGTGACAGGCGCTTAGCTTGCTCAGACTCCCAGTGGAACAGGGGCTGTCTCAGACTCCTTTACTGGCTTTAAGGCTCCTACTACTCATACTGGGGCTCCTTGCCCAGCCTTACGACATTGGGAGGTGCTCAGTCTTACTGAAACTTGCTAAGTCATGTTTTATTGACACTCATAGGAGACCTGTCCTTTCCTGGACAGAAACAGATGAGGAGGGGATTGTAGGGGTTGGAAGGGGGGATAGGGGAGAAGGACTGGGAGGAGAGGATGCAGAGTGGAGGCTGTGGCCAGGACATAAAATAGATGAATAAAAAAGTCAAGTGGTTATACATATATTAATTTGAAGAGTAAAAGTAAAATAAAAAATTACTCATAAGAAGTTTATTCATGTCAGCATATAATCACCATTTCTAAGTGAAAGAGCACCAGGAAAATATATTGGACAAAACAACTTCTTCAACAATGGAAAAGGCACTCACAAGTTTTGTAAACGCTAAATGATTCATAATAATGGCACTGGAATAAAGCCAGCTAGATATTTAATGGTGATCTAATGCAGCACAGAAAAAAATTCAACCCACCCCCAAAATACACTTAGTGGTATAAGCATAATTTAATCCATAGCAACTGTGTCGATGAGAAGCCTGCTATTTCTCAAACAGAACAATTCTTGAGTTCTCCAGGGTGTATTCAGCCAGAGACCATCTCAATTTGGATCCCAGTTAACAACACTAGTGGGAGACGTTGGCCTCGATTCCAGCAGTTGCATGAATAAGAACATGCTTTGACAAAATGGGATGTCTCCAAACACCGCCCAAAACTGAATTTAAAGGATGCACATTTCAAAGAACGGTGGAAATACTTCTGTCTTCAAATTTACAAGTGTGGAGATACAGCCATAGTCTGCAGTCATTGGGTCTTGAATTCTGTCCTCTTGAAGGGCATTCCACAGCTAACATAGACAACTAGGGATGTAGGAATATAAAGATGATTCAGATTCACAGGGATCCGTGGATCTCTTTAAGCCTGTGAACTTGTTCTCTTTGTTCTCTATGGGTCTCTGGGGGCCAGTAGTTCTACTGAGTTGAATACAACTCAGTATAAGAACATAAGTAATCAGGTTATATTTGATACTCACACTCACTAGACATGTGAGACCCACATTCTAGGAAAATGACATTAAAGCTTATTAAGAATTTTCATGTTGTTTTGCTTTTCTGCATGTGTGTGTGTGTGTGTGGTATGCGTGTATATTTCATTACATAGGGATATATATATATATATTCATACGTCAATTTGACACCCTATGTCTTTCTCAAGCATTCTCCTCTTGATTTATTAAGATGGAGTCTCTTGCTGAACCTGGAGCTCTCCAACTTGGCTAGTCTGGCTAGCCAGCTCGCCCCAGAGAGCCCCTGTCTCCAGTCTCTAAATTCTGGAAACATAGGCAGCCACCATCCCTGCTAGGAATGCAAACTCCTTACACTTACACAGGATACACTTTATCTACTGAGCCCTTGCTTTGTTATTAATATAATTTAATTCCTTTGCCTTTGAACGAATATCAGTTCTGAGTACAATGAAACAGGCAGTGCTCTTTTAGAGAACTGAAAATACCAACAAGTATAGATTAAATATCTTGGTAAATCTGTTGTTAATCAACAAAAATTTAAGGTTAGACATTTGTTACAAACCAAAGCCTAACACACAGAGCACTCCAACACACAGCAATCAGAGTACATCCTTCTCAAGCACTCACGGCTCATTCCTTAAATAGACCCAATGGTAAGCCATCAAATAAGCATACACACACACACACACACACACACACAAAGGAACTGATGGTATACAGAGTCTGTTTTATGAGAAGAATGAAATAAAAAATGAAATCAGGCCGTGGTGGCGCACGCCTTTAATCCCAGCACTCGGGAGGCAGAGGCAGGCGGATCTCTGTGAGTTCGAGGCCAGCCTGGTCTACAAGAGCTAGTTCCGGGACAGGCACCAAAGTTACAGAGAAACCCTGTCTCGAAAAAAAAAAATGAAATCAGTAGCAAAAAGAAATCAAGACACTTGACAGATATGCAGATAAAAATGCATTAAGGAAGGCATCACAAAAATACCAATAAACACTAACGTGCATGCAAATGAAAATCAAACACAGGGAATTTGACAAGATGCAGCAAAAGTAGTACTTGCAGGGAAGTTTCTAGCTAGAAAAGTCTATCTCATGGAAACACTGAGGCAACCCTCTCATTTAAGACTTGAAAAAAGAAAAGATCTCTAGTAAACAGAAGGAAAATGATAATTATTAGAACAGAAATAAAAAAATCAACAAAACAAGAAGGCTAGATCTTTGAAAATGTCTGCAAAATAAATTTTTAATGGCTGACCAAGTGGGTACAAAAGAGAGGACTCAAGTTCGCTAAGCTCAACACTGAATGAGGAGATGCTACCATCAGCTGGATAGAAATTAAGAGGATTATAAGAGAATTCTCTCGTCTGATCCCATGGCTTGAGAAGCCTACTTTCTTTCACAACTCAGGACCACCTGCCCGGAGTGGCACTGCCCACAGTGGGCTTGGCTCTCCCACATCAATCGTTAATCAAGAAAGTGAACCACAGACACACCCTCAGGTCAGCGTGACAGAGCAGTATCTCAGCTGAGGCTCCTTCTCCCTAGCTGAGTCTGGATGGTGTCAAGTTGACAAAACTTAACCGACACAAATACAAATTATCAAAGCCAGTTCGATAAGGAATAAAATCTAAATAGGACCCCCCAAACAAGAAATTGGATCAGTATTTTTTGGGGGAAACCAATGTAAATGCACAGAAATTATTCAAAGCCAGAGCATTTAGGAGTTCACTCTTTGAGGCCAGTATGGAGAAAATATGAGAATCAGACAACTTAAAAAACATCAGAAATTGTTATCAAAAACTATAGGCTCTTATTTCTTAAAGAAATACAAGCAAAAATCTCCAACTGAACAACAAACATGTTCTAAAAATATACATTTTTAAAAAGTATATGTAACAATCAAGTGATATTCATCCCAGGAATGCAAGGTTGATTCAATATCTGAAAGTCAACGAATCTAATCTACCATATCAACAGAACAATGGACTAAATCACATGTGATAATATTAACAGAAACAGAGTGACATTTAACAATATGAAACATCTAGCTGGGGCTGCGGGGGCACACAGCTTTAAACCCAGCACTTGGGAGACAGAGGCAGGTGAATCTCTGTGAGTTCAAGGCCAACCTCGTCTGTACAGTAATTTCCAGGAAAGCCAGGACTGTCTCGAAAAACATATATATGAAACACCTTTCATGGTTAACAAATTAATTAAAGTTGGAATACAAAATTTATCAATCAAAAAAGCACATCTATGAAGAAGCTCCATAATTGTGAGACTTATGTTCTTTCTCTAAGAGATGAGGAGATGACAATGGCATCCTCCACTCTCCCCAGTTCTGTGTACTACAGGGTCCTCCACCCTCCCCAGTTCTGTGTACTACAGGGTTCCCCACTCTTTCCAGTTCTATGTACTATAGGGTCCTCCACTCTCCCCAGTTCTGTGTACTACAGGGTCCTCCACCCTCCCCAGTTCTGTGTACTATAGGGTCTCCCAATCTCCCTAGTTCTAGGTACTGTAGGGTTCCCCACTCTCCCCAGTTCTGTGTACTACAGGGTCCTTCACTCTCCCCAATTCTATGTACTATAGGGTCCCCCACTCTCCCCAGTTCTATGTATTATAGGATTCCCCACTCTCCCCAGTTCTGTGTACTACAGGATACTTTATTCTCCCCAATTCTATGTACTATAGGGTCCCCCACTCTCCCTAGTTCTACATTCTCTAGGTTCCCCCAATCTCCCCAGTTCTATATACTATAGGGTCTCTCACTCTCCCCAGTTCTATGTACTATAGGGTCTCCCAATCTCCCCAGTTCTGTGTACTACAGGGTCCCCCATTTCCCTAGTTCTATGTACTATAGCGTCCCCCACTCTCCCCAGTTCTATGTACCATAGGTTTCCCCAATCTCCCTCGTTCTATGTACTACAGGGTCCCCCATTTCCCCAGTTCTAGATACTATAGGGTCCCCACTCTCCATAGTTCTATGTACTATAGGGTTCCCCACTCTCCCCAGTTCTATATTATATAGGTTATCCAATCTCCCCAGTTCTATATACTGTAGGGTCCCCCATTTCCCTAGTTCTATGTACTATAGGCTCCCCACTCTCCCTAGTTCTATGTACTATAGGGTTCAACCAGCACAGGCAGCATAAAGAAATAAAAGGCACATAGACCAGAAGCAAAAGGTGTGTATATATGATCTCCAAAATATATAAAGAACTCAAGAAATTAGACCGTAAAAGGTTAATCAATCCAATTATAAAATGGGGCACTGAGCTGAACAGAGACTTTTCAACAGAAGAAGTTCAAATGGCCAAAAGACACTTAAGATCGTGCTCAACTTCCTTAGCAATCAGGGAAATGCAAATCAAGACAACATTAAGATACCATCTTACACCGGTCAGAATGGCTAAAATCAAAAACACCAATGATAGCCTCTGCTGGAGAGGTTGTGGAGAAAGGGGCACTCTCATCCATTGCTGATGGGAATGCAAACTTGTGCAACCACTTTGGAAAGCAGTGTGGCGGTTTCTCAGGAAAGTCGGGTTCAACCTACCTCTCGACCCAGCAATACCACTATTGGGAATTTACCCAAGAGATGCCCTAACATACAACAAAAGTATATGCTCAACTATGTTCATAGCAGCATTGTTTGTAATAGCCAGAACCTGGAAACAACCTAGATGCCCTTCAATGGAAGAATGGATGAAGAAAGTATGGAATATATACATATTAGAGTACTACTCAGCAGTAAAAAACAATGACTTCTTGAATTTTGCATACAAATGGACGGAAATAGAAAACACTATCCTGAGTGAGGTGAGCCAGACCCAAAAAGAGGAACATGGGATGTACTCACTCATATTTGGTTTCTAGCCATAAATAAAGGACATTGAGACTATAATTCGTGATTCTAGAGAAGCCAAATAAGAAGGTGAACCCAAAGAAAAACATATAAGCATCCTCCTGAATATTAACCTTCATCAGGCGATGAAAGAAGACAGAGACAGAGACCAACATTGGAGCACTGGACTGAAGTCTCACGATCCAAAGGAGGAGCAGAAGGAGAGAGAGCACGAGCAAGGAACTCAGGACCGCGAGGGGTGCACCCCACACTGAGGCAATGGGGATGTTCTATCGGGAACTCACCAAGGCCAGCTGGCCGGGGTCTGAAAAAGCATGGGACAAAACCGGTCTCGCTGAACATAATGGACAATGAGGACTACTGAGAACTGAAGAACAATGGCAATGGGTTCTTGATCCTATTGCACGTAATGGCTTTGTGGGAGCCCAGGTAGTTTGGATGCTTACCTTAATAGACCTGGATGGAGGTGGGTGGTCCTTGGACCTCCCACAGGGCAGAGAAACCTGCTTGCTCTTTGGGCTAAGGAGGAAGAAAGACTTGATTGGGGGAGGGGGAGGGAATGGGAGGTGGTGGCGGGGAAGAGGCAGAAATCTTTAATAATTAAATAAATTAATTAATAAAAATAAATAAATAAATAAATAAATAAAAGAAAAAAATAATTTTAATTTTAAAATGAAAATGTTTCTCTTGGATGGGGAGACATTTTCAATTGTTTTAAAATGTCCTCAATAATAAGGTGATAATAACATAGCTATGCACCAATTTTAAAATAAATTTACTAATTAAAAAAAAGGTGTGTATATAAATAAAAGTTCCATATTTGCAGATGGGATAACCTTATATATTAGAAATCCTGAGATTTGTTTTAAAGAAATATTCAAATAAATGAATGAGCTCAACAAAGTGACAAGGTGTAATATAAATACTCAGAAATCAACTCATGTATACATTTTTGTTAAATATAATTCAATTTATAATGGCTTTGATTTTGGATTTTTTGTTTTGTTTTGTTTTGTTTTCTTTTTCGAGACACGGTTTCTCTGTGGTTTTGGAGCCTGTCCTGGAACTAGCTCTTGTAGACCAGGCTGGTCTCGAACTCACAGAGATCCGCTTGCCTCTGCCTCCCAAGTGCTGGGATTAAAGGCGTGTGTCACCACCGCCTGGCTTATGATGGCTTTGAAAAGGAAAAAAAATACATAGGAATAATTTTAAGAAAAGATACACAAAACTGACAATTGAATACTACAAAACATTGTTGAAATGAAAGACAACTTACAAAAATGGAAAGATAAACCATATTCATAAGTCAGATGACTTCAAATCATTATAACTACAACAACTTTTTCAGCCAGCAGTGCTTGTACACTCTCTGTCAAAACCTCAGCTCTATGTTTTAAGCTGATCTTAAATTTTTCATTGAAATTCAAGAGACTCAAAATGGCCATTTTAACTGAACAAACTTAGAGAAATAAAACTTTTATTCCAAAATTACAATAATCAAGTCAATACAACTCTAACTTAAAGATAGGCACATAGCTTAATGGGATGGAGTAAATATTCTAGAAATAGAACCCTAAACTATCAGTAAATGAAAATCAACCACCTATACAATAAAAAATTAAAATTATATATATTAGGGACTAGTGTTCAAATAAAGAACTACTTTAACTCAATGACAGAATGACCAATAAAAGTGAAAATAGGCAAATGATTTGAGTCGTTCTTCATAAAAAGTCCACAAAGGGATGCTCACCATCATCCACTGTCAAGAAAGCTGCAATGAGATAGCAACTGATCTCTACAAGAATGGTAGATAGCAAAGACAGGCGCTAATGTGTTAGATATACCAGGGACGCACACATGTCAAGGAAGGATAGAAAACAGTAGTGCGGGCTTTGTGAAACATTCTGGCCCTTGTTCAGATCTACAACCACAGAGTTACTATATGATCCAGCAATTTCACTGCTAAATTACACTCAAGAGAAATGAAAGCCTGTCTAAGAAAAACCAGAAAGGACCATTCCAGCAATATTCATTAGCAAAGAGTAGAAGCAAGCCCAAATGTCCACCAACTGAATAATGAATAAGCACAACAAACCATATCCATATCATGGAATCCCTGTTGCCGATAAAAATAAAGGGCTGATACAATTAACCGTGTAGATGAACCTCAAAAACATGCTAAGCAAAAGAAGCCAAGTCACGAATGACCATATATTGATCAAATACATGTATGTAAAATGGCTCTAGCAGGCAAATCCATAAATATAGCTGATTAGCAGTTTCCAAGGGTATCGTATGCTTGGGGCTTTATCCATATGGTTTCTGTTGGTGTATCAATAAAAATGTCCCTCAAAAATGTGATGGAGAAGCTCAACCAATCACATCTGGTTAGGGTATGGCCGCCTGGAGCCCAGGTAGAAAAACCGGGGTAGGTAGGTACGTGCTCTCTCTACGCAGTGCTCGCCGACCCTTCTGGATTTCGGACCTCCCACTCCTGTAGTGTGAGTTCCCCCCTTTTTCAATTATTAAATTATATCTGTTGTTCTTGAGCTGGTCTGGTTATTTATTGTACCAACCGAATATGCCAACACGTACAAAAATGAGTTGGGATTAATCACTACGTAATTCTGAATATACTAAAAGCCACTGCGTGGGATCTTTTTTAAAAAAGTACATTTAAGTGATATGTTTCAAAATAAGCAAAGTGTGGGATAGGAGAATTTTACTTCAGTAAAATTGTTAGAAATGTAGATCAAAGCTCTGAAACACACATTTTAAGAAGAAAGAAATAAAACCAACACTGGGTACGGGAAGGAGGGATTGAAATCTGAAGGTCAGCTCTCCTAAGACACCCCACGTCACCAGTCTCCACTCCACTCCCCTGTCACAGGAAGAAAACAAAACAATCAAGCCAGACAAACACCCCCTATTCCCTGACAACGAGGACAGCAGTGTATAGAGGAAACAGGAACTTGTGCCCAGCAGAAAGAGACTTACTCATTCTGAAAGACAACAAAAGGATGGTAGAACACCAAACTACACACACATATGCACACACACACACACACACAATCACACTACACTACCCACAGTTTCCATTTTCATGACAGTATTTAAGAACAGAGGTGAAACTTTACCAACAACCTGCCTACCAACCCCCACACCTCATTTCAACCTAAGCAAAGGTGTTCTACCTCACCAGTAGGATCCGCTGCAACCTCATATAAAAGGAAGAAGGTAGAGACAGTTACTAACCTGTCAAGCCTCAGGAATTGTGGCAATGGTTCATCAAACAGCCTCCTACTAAAGACCTAAGACGAGACACTTGGCAAATCCTGGATAGAACAATGATCAAAAAAAAAAAAAAAAAAGTGACCCCTTACTATTCAACACTGGATGTAGTGATCTGTCTATAGAGAATATAGAGAAGAATTTCAAAGAAGAATTCCCACGCAAAGCTGGAACTCAAAGGGGCATTGCCCTGGAGTTCTAAACCAATCCTTTCCTAGACTTGTCTGACAACAGGGCATCAGCCATGCAGCATGTGGATCTTTGTCGAAGCTGCCAAGATTCTAGAACATATTGTCTCTACCAAATGAGAAGAGGCAGAAGAAAAGAAACGGGCAGAAACAAAAAGCCAAGGTGAAAAATGAACTCTGTGCCAGAGCAACACAAAATACTTTCACACTGCAGAAAAGAGTAAGGATGAAAAACAAACATGAAAAGATACACAGAAACAGAAATGTAGACTGGAAAGAGCTAGGGCTGAAGGCAACCACGGTGAAGCTCTGACCAGAGGTCCTGTTGACGAGTAACAGGCATCTGCAAAGAAGAAATGACAAATGAACCAAGCACTTAAGGGAGAGTGGGTCCTTTAGTGACAGAGTATTGCAATCTTGGAGTAAATAATTCTTCAAGACAGAAGGGTATTTTTCAAAGACCACATAATTGACAGTCTCTGGGATGGAGCTCCAAACCCGTGGCATAGCTTCTAAATGATTTTATTAATCACGAAACCTCTAAAATACAGCCATACTAGTAGAAGCCTCCCCAAACCCTAGAGACTGCCAAGTGATCAACAAGTTCCCTCTAAAAACAAATCTCGTAGTCATTCCCACAATTTGCAAAACAAATTTCTAACAACAAAATAACGAGGTTTGGATTCTTCTCTCCAGTAACAAATGTCATGAAGCAACAGGGCAGTGAATACAGTGGTTAAACAAAACAATCGCTACTAGCCATATGTGGTGCTTTAAACAAAGAAAGCAAATCAAATGAAACTTTCGGCTTCTCGGAGGCGCTAGCTTTGTTTCCAGAGTTCAAAACCCACAAGTAGCCACTGGCCACTGTGCAGAACAAAGATACAGAACCTTTTAATTCTTCCAGGGTTCTGCAGAAAAGGTTAAAGCATGAAGTCTTTAATTTAGTTTGCGGGTTGGGGTCATTGTCATTCCGTAGGGAGGATGGTTTCATTTCTCCTGCCTCAATATCACAAGTATTTACAGGTATACACCAGCACATACGGCTTAATAAGAATTACTAGGTAATTACATAGGCAACTTGGAATTTCTGATTTAAAAGTGAGAATATATTATACACACATCACAGGAAATATACACCAATGTACCTTTTGGGGAGGTGCTATTTTAGGCATGCAACTCAGATGACTAGTCTCATTTTAAATTCATGACCACAAATCCCAAAGAGGCACTACGAATTGCCTGGAATCCCACTGCTGATCCCTGACAAGTTCATTTCACACAACCATTTCTCTACTCAAACTTTCAAGCTAGTATCGCCCCCGGCCTCCAGCTATCCCCACCTCTCTCCTAATCCTACAGACATTATTATTGTAATAAGACGCTCTCTTATTCTTCAAAGGGAAAATAAAACAACAGGCTAGGAACCACTCCCACCACATCAGGTTATCCTCCCTCCCTTTATAAACGAAAGGTGCCACATTCTGACAAAGACCAGCTCCCTCATGTGGAAGAGGACCCTCTGTTTATGCCCAAGCGCCTGCTGCTGCCATTAGCTCTTCTGTGCTAGTAACATCAGCACCTCTCCTCTTCTGGGTCAAGTCCGCAAAAGTAACAAAACATGTTGCAATGCATTTTTACAAAAAGGTGGGCATATTTCATATCCTTAAGCTCTAACCCCAATTTCACGGCTCTTCTTCAGGCTGCTGATCTTTGGTCCTGTTTGAGGACACTCACACAAAGGCGTCCACGTTTCCTGTCATCAGCGTCTGTCACATGAGGGCTTTTCCTCATAGCAGAACTGTAGAAGAAAACAGTCCCAAGATGGTACAGACGGTGTGTGTTTATACCACACATCCTGAATGTAACAAGTAACAGTAGTAATGATAATGATTTATCTACAGTAATTCAAATTTTGGATTATCTTGGTCAATTTTCATAGGAATTCACTTTTAATATATTATCTTAAAGTTTCAAAAACAAGACAAAAGAAAGTTATGTCTTTCCCAAGGCCGCCCAACCAAGGAGTGGTATAGCCAGAAAGGAGCCAAGCAGGCTCTCAGGTGCTACAGTTTCTCCATATAACATGCATTCACAGACATTTTTGTTTCTTTATTCAAGGAAGGTTTGGCCAGGCTACTAAGAAGCAAAACAAAGGCATAGCTTGAAATGTTCAGTCCTTAATGGGGCATCCACACCACACTCCCTCTCCCCCAAACACAGAGGGGGCAGAAGGAAGATGATCAGAGACAGAGGTTGGTAGACCTGCTGTAAAACAGTGTTTTCTGAAAACAAAAGCCCCAGTGCATACACAAGAGCTCACAAGTGCTAAGGCCGAATGCACAGACCTGCAGAAGATCAAGCCAGTTCAAATTTCAACTTATGCTAAAGAAGGACTCAAGAAACCCTACCCCATGCTGAGGAGCTATTGGCAGTTGATGGCCATTGAGGGAGGAAGCATTTTCCTCATGGCTGCAGCCCTAGGTAGGTTGCCTATGGTCACGTGGATGGCTCTCTACCCATGCAACAACTGAACTCAGTGGTTTGAAACGATGAAGTACATCAAATTGTGAGAGGGATATAGTTGGGGAAGAAGTTGAAAGAGTTGGAGGGTAGGGACTGGAGGTGAGATTTGATCAAAACATACTACACACTTGGCATAAAATTCTCAAAAGAACACCCACTTTAAGATTAAGAAAGTGAATTCTGAAACCAACTAAATATCATACAGGTAATGACAGAGAACACTGAAATTAGACAGCCTAGAACTGTCTCATCAACACAGATATGAAGGAAAAAAAGGGAAAGCTAAGAGGTAAAAGGTAAACGATCGTTTCTATGATAGACAGTAAACAGAAGAACAGGAAAAAGTGAAGGGAAGACGCGCCCTGGTGTGCACTCAGTGTCTGCCGAGTGGCACATCGGAACCAGATGCCCACAGTGCTGCACTGGGAACCCACTCCTCTGCACATGTGAGTGTGGCTTCTTCCACCCACAGCTTTTTCTCATTGTAAAGCCCCCAAAGTTTCTTCTTCCCTCGTTCCCATAAAGTCCTCGTGGATTCGGAAGCTCAAAGACATCTTTCTTTTGTTCATTTCAAAATCTATGTTCCAACGAACGAAGAAGCAAGCCACGGGACAGCACTTGTTCATGGCTTTATTTCTTTTATCTCTCCCAAGTTTACTGCCACACTGAGCCAGTCTGGAACCTTCTGAGGAAGATAATTCTATCCTGTGGTGCTTTTTGTCTTTCAGTTCTGTGTGTTATAAATAAATTAAGTAACTATAAAAAGCACAAACAATACCACAAATAATAAAGTGCCAAACACCAGGGCAGTGCCATACGAAATTAAAATATCACAATTCTATGAACACACACTATTAGGAGCTTGTCATGTTTTCCCCATCTTTATTTCATCCCGAGACAAACAGACATACTGTAGCCATCATTCACACAACCATTTTCCACTACTGCATGTCTGCTAAATGTCTGCTAAAAACGTCTCGTGAAGACATTTCTGCCTGCCACAGGAGCAACCTTAAATATGCCATCTAGTCCTTCAGTGAGCCTTCAGCCAATTATAGACATCTGAACTACATTTTTCCGGTGACATTTCATATTAGCTCTGCACACCATCTAGCCTGGACCACTTTCCCACCTGTACTCTTCACGGAGAACATGGGTAACTTAAGATAGGCCATGAGATGATGTCAACCTTTGACAATCCAACTGCGGTTGGAAGAATTCACTATATCTTTTTTCTCTTCTGACTTGCAGATTATGAATATTCTGGGATGGAATGAATTTTGCCCAGTCTCCTGGTCTGTGGTTGTCAGATTTAGAAAACTTAAACATAGGATGTTCGCTTTTCTTTGAATTTTATATAAACAGTGAGTAATGTTTTAGTATAAGGTTGCCCCATTCAGGATTTTATCCTTGATTATATCCAAGAATTATTTGCCTGAAATTCACATTCATTTTATTTTGATAAGGTATTACATAGCCCAGGCTAGCCTAAAACTCCCTATGTAGGGAAGGATGATCTTTGTACTAAGATTTGTTTTTATTGGTGTGTGGACACACACACATGCACATATGTATGTCACATGTGTGGGGATACCTACAGAGCCCAAAAGAAGGCAATGGATCCCTTGGATCAAGCAGCTGTGAGCCACCAACACCTGTGCCAGAATCTGAACTTGGGTCCTCTGGAAACACTCTTAACTGCTGAGCCATCTCTCTAGCCCGGGAGGGTGATATTGAACTTCTAATCCTCTTGTTTCCAGCTCTCAGATCCTAAGATTGAAGACAGAGGAGCTGTAGTTTATATGGTGTGGAGGATCCAATGCAGGGCTTCCTCCATGCTGGGTAGTCACTCTACCAACTGAACTACATCCATAGCCATGCCCTGCATTTCATCTGGCATCCAGGACAGAAATCAGGCTTCTCATATTCCTGGACCACAGTCACTACACCACATAGTCACTGATTCCAGGCTGCCTCAGCCTGGGCAGTTGTGAAATGCTTCCTGGCTAATCTCACACCCCCCCCCCCCTTCTCTCCAGGTCCTTACCCCAGCTCTCTTCCTCCTGGGCTCTTTGAAATGACTTCTGATTATCTCTAGACTTTGCTTAGCTCTTTACCTTCAAAGAACCTTCGGCTAGGGTTTCCCACATAAGTTATTCTGGGAGCTTGTGAACATTCCAAACTGTCTTCCACAGGCTCCAGGAGAAACTGAATTGGGACATCATTATACGTGAACAGTCACCAAAAAGAAGGTGACCAAAGCAAGGCGATGGCTCCTGTGAAACCCACAAGCCTGCATTATTTGACTTAAACACTGTAATCTTTTGTAGCCTTTTAATTTGTGTTTCAATTAATTACGCACACTAAATAATCAGATTATTACCTGAAACCATTCTCCGGTCAGTCTCTGGAGTACGTGACCACCTGACTGCCACATACATGTGCCACATACTGTGCGGGAACTAGAATCTGGGGCTGAGCAGCCGCTGCTGCCGCCAACAGCCAGCGTGTGTGTATTCCTTCCAGGTCCCCAACCACCACACACTGGCTACTGTCTCATCTGCACCCACTGTACACACAGAAACCTTGGAGCTTGTGATTCCGTCATGCCAACTTTGCACACGTCCACACCATCAGCCACTCTGGTCCCCTGCTCTTATCTGTAGATGTATCAGGAGATGATCAAGCATATCGCACCTACCAGACCCAAGCTTCCATTATCAGTGCTAGCCACTGTACACTGTCAACGCTGGACAGATGAATATGTTTGCCTGGTTGTAAAATAAAGCTGACTCCAATACAGCACAGTATTTATGTATACAGATAAAGGAAAAATATCCTGAGGAAAGCACATCCTAGATGATAAATCAAGAGAGTCATATGAGGCGTAGAACACTGGAAGTCCTGCATAGCAAATGAACAGCATTAGATTCAGACTCAACAGAACACATGCAGCACTTCCGCTATTATTAGAACCATGATAGATGCAGTCAATTCTCCTCACTCAAAAGAATTGAAACACAACTACTTTTTTCCTGCTCAAAACATAGCATTTGTGAATTGTACAATCTGTCAAAAATGGAGTCTACCCGAAGCAAAGCCACTTAAATCAACAAATCTTCAAGTTGAAATTCACTGACCTAAATATTAAAGAATACAGATGAGACGTGGCTGCAAATGACTGATGGGAGAAAAATGCTAAGCACCGCACCTCAGCCTCTGAGCTCGTGTGAATGGGGAGCTCCGCTTGCCTCGTATCCGCTTGCCTCAATGCCTCACAAAGGCTGCTATTCTAGGCGCTAGATGGAGGGGAAGCTGGCCTTTTCCACGAAGCATTCATTCCACATGGTAAAACAAAGTTCTAGCTTGTTCAGAGGAACAAAACTAATTATGATCTTTTATTACAAAAGCCACACATGATTAATGGGCTCGCAATTTGGGATATGTGAATGGGGGTGGATTCTGTGTTCTGTTCCCGGTTCTGATGGTCATGACTTAGAGCTTAGGGCAACCAACCATACCCCAGTGAGCTTCCCAGAGCTGGGATTCTCTCCTCTTTTGCTTTTCTAGTGGTTTTTTTCCTCTCTTCTAATATTCAATGCCAGAGGTTTTTTTTTTCTAAGTGAAAAAGTGAAAATCCCCTCAACCACCAGGAGAATTGATGAGGGCACATCTGGCTTTCTCCATCAAGGAAGAAAATGCAAAGAAGAGATGAGTGAGTCACCACTGTGACTTTCTGTCCCCATCCGCGCTGGGGTCTCTCTGAACTGAGAACAGCAGGCAGCAGGTGCCTCTGCACAGCAAGCCAATGGAGGAAGGATCTGCAAGGGTCCACATACAACTTAGAGTGCTAGAATCTCACGTCCACCCCGCTCTCCCGGCACTTCCCAATCATCTCATCCTTGTTCCGCCTGCAACTTCTGCTCCCTGCCCCACCCCGCATCCGTTAGCTTAATCAGCTTCACATCTCAAGTACCAACGTAGGACCAAAGAAAAGCACGCTAAGGTTCAAACACTGCATTTCATTGCTTATATTGATTCTTATGCAACTAACTTTTCACATATGCAGCTTAATGTTGTTAATTCTATAAACCAATGACAACTATCATCATTTTAGTTTTTCCTCATTTCTCTGTCTCTGTCTTCCTGTCTCCGTCTCTCCCTGTATCTGTCTCAGTCTCTCTGTCTCCTTGTCTGTCTCCATCTCTCTGTCTGTCTCTGTCTTCGTCTCTGTCTCCATCTCTCTGTCTGTCTGTCTCTGTCTTCGTCTCTGTCTCCATCTCTCTGTCTGTCTGTCTCTGTCTTTGTCTCTGTCTCCATCTCTGTCTCCTTCTTTGTCTCCTTCTCTCTGTCTGTCTGTCTCTGTCTCCGTCTCTGTCTCCGTCTCTCTGTCTGTCTGTCTCTGTCTGTCTCTTTGTCTCTATAGCTCTTTGTCTCCCTTTCTCTGTGTTTTCATATATGTGTGTACTTACTAGATACACACACTCATGCTTGTGCAAACACAAGTGGAGGCTGCAGTTCAATGTGTACTTATTAGGTGCACATGCACACAAATGTGTGCACACACGTGAAGGTAGGGGATAATGCTAGCTTTCTTTCCTCAGAAACTCTCCACATTATGTCTTAAATTTTTATGTATATCGCTGTTTTGTCTGTGTGTTTTGTCCATGCATGTCTGGAGACCCAGAAATGCCAGAAAAGGGTGTCACATCTCCTGAATCTGAAGTTACAGATAGTTATGAGCTACCTCGTGGGTGACAGGAATTGAGCCCTCTGGAAGAACAGCTATGGCTCTAAACGCCTGGTCCATCTCTGCAGCCCCACCTTTCATTTTTTTCCTAAGCTCATCAGTTCATTATCCAATAGCCTCAAAGACTCGCTTTTCCCCCCTCCCAGTCCCTCCTGCTGCTCAGCCTGGAGCTACACCTCGTGCAGATTTTAACGTGGGTTCTGGAGGCCCAACTCAAGTCCTCATGCGTTAGTGGTAGACACGTTCCCTAGCAGACCATCCGCGGCCCTCCTCGCTTATCCTTACATGCTGGTACAGAGAGAGGAAAGGCTTTTCCTGGTGGTGCTCTAATAAAATCACCACACGTGTGGGGAGTTGAATAACAGAAACGCACTCTTTTGGAGATCTAGTGTTTAGAATTCAGAAGTCACGCAGGCCACGGTGCCCAGGAGGACCCTAGTTAGGACTCTTCCTTGCTGCTTATGATCCGAGTATCTTGGCACACCAGGCTTAAGGCTGCATGCTTCTGGTCTTTACATCACCTTCTCTCCGCTCTGTGTAGTCTCTCTCTGAAGCTCTCTTAGAAGGACACTTGGACTAGCACATGGGCTCACTGAATAATCCTGGGTACCTGCCACCTCTCCTTATCCCTAACTTGAGCATACATTGTAGCTCAGTGGTCCTTCACTTACCCAGCAGAGGCAAAGCCCTGGGATCCATCCCAGTACTCAAAAGTCGTAGTAATGACAGTCTCACTGACTTACACACGTGTGTGAAGTCCCTTTGCCCAAATACTATAACATTTTGAAATTACAATACTAACACTTGGTCACTTTGGGTGGCCCTCCTTTAACCTACCACGATAATACCACAGTAAGTAAAGACACTTTAGTCCACCAAAAAGCAGCAGCCAGTGGCCTGCTCTATTTTAATTGCATAATAAAGAAGCTACAGTCGTGCTGAACAGACCCCAGCCACGACAGATTTCCTTAGCACTTTGTAGCTCAAAGATTCAAAAGCCTTAATCTGGAAAACCACCTGGACAGCATAGCTAATGCAATTCAATTAAGAAATTATTCAGAGAGTAAACCAGCCTTCTTAGAACTTAGAGGTCGTCTTAGAAGGTAACGAACGGGATGAAGGTTTATCAACACAAGACCAAACACACGGCCAGGGTGAGAAGGAGAGCACAATACGCTGCAATAAAAACCACTCTTTGCCTTGGTTAAAAAGACAAGAGGGGCAAATATTTCATGGGGCAGCAAGGGGAACTTGAACACTGAACATCACAGAGAGCAAAACAAACGATAAATAACTGGTTTTATTGATTAATTAATTGTATTTCACTATACTTGGTTACTTATGCAATTTTCATATAAGCATGCTTGAGAATATTCCCCTCCCATAAGCCACTGCTCTCTCCTTTCCTACTCCTCAACCCCTCCATTGGTCCCTTCTATCCTAGACAGGTTCCCTTCTGGCTTGACATCGTCTGGACAAGTATGATCTTACGCAGCTATACATAATCTGAGACCCACTATGCATGTGTGTTCTTCTGACCATGGCTTAATAATTCACATGATATGGTTATCTCCACTCATAACCATTTGCCTGTAATGGCTATAATTTATGAGCTTTAAGGGGAAAAATAGAGGAGGAGTGGATTTGGGTAATGAGATTTGGTTTTGACAAGATTAAATGACAAGGAGTATATGGCTAATCTGGTAAGGCTTTACCTAAAGTCCAGGACTGGTGAGTTGGCTCAGCAATTAAGAGCATTTGCTGATCTTGCAGAGGACCCAGGTTAGGGTCCCAGTACCTCATGGTGGTTCACAACCATCTATAACTCCTGTTCCAGAGGACCCAACACCCTCTTCTGGCCTCTGCAAGCACCAGGTATATGTATGGTGCACATACATGCATGCAGGCAAAAACACTCATACACATTCAATAAAGCTTTTTTTTTTTTAATTACCTAAAAATCAAGTGCAAATGATAGGGACCAAGTTAAAGATCTGAAACATGCGTGTAAGAGACCGGCACTGAATACATTCTGAAAGGAACAAAGGCAGTGGAGAGAAACTGCCTGCCTACCAGACCTGGAGGTCTGCATTAAAGGCTGCACACTGACCCCATGCCACTAACATAAATAAACAAAATATGAGCTTGTATCCTTGCTGTGGACAGGGGACATGGAAGCATGAGTTACGCTAAATAAGAGATGGGATATTCTTCTCATCGCAAAGGAAGTTGCCAGGGCAACTTGCTGGCCTCTCCCTTTCAAAATGTATCTACGGAAAACAAAGGAAAACGTTACAGAAACTGATTTTCTACACCGTCAGCTGAATCTATAGCTAATCTAAATTTGGATCATTCAAAAAGAATAATTAGGTGGTAACACGTTTAGACACAGACAGGATGCTGATTCAAGGTAGGCACCACTAAAGTTCAGAAATACAAAGACCATCTGAGTGTTCATTCTTCTCCATGTTAAGCACTTGCATTAAGTTCTTCAATCTTCACAAACATCTAATAATAAAAATACTATTTTCATGAAAATTTTTCAATATTAGAAAATGGAGTCAAGATTCCCAGATGAGAAGTAACAAAAGGAAGGTGATTGCATTCCGTGGACTCCCATGCATTACTCCTGCTGGGGACAGCTCCTACCATGCAGAGGATGCACACTTCCAGTTGGGCACTGCTAAAACATCTCATGCAGAGGAAGATCCCCACAGTCTTCCTGGGAGGGATATACTGTGACTAAACCTAGCTAAGGAGAGAATCACAAATAAAGATTAAGTTGCCTGTAGTCACACATATTAGTTGAGTGTAGTTCAACATTTTCCCGCAGCAAAGAATACTCAAACAACCAAACCAAAGATAAAGATAATAGATCCTGAATATAATGCTCTCTGATCAGATACAAAAAGGGAGGCATCTAATCTGCCCTTTGGAAGATGGCTACTGGAAACTTCCATCTCCCATGACTTTCATGCATTCTTCATGCCTATTCCACAGCCTACAAATGGCAAGAATTAGGTAGTGCTATAATTAGACTATGAAGTGTTCCTCCAAAAGTTCTGGGGACCAACTTTGAGGACATTTTTGAAATTTTGGGAGGTACTCTCTAACGAGGCTAGGTAGGTTATGGGGCACATTCATTTAAAGGTCAAGCCTGATCCCTAGTACCTTCCTTGTATCCACAAAAGAAGCTTCTAGAACTCATGCTTCTAGAACCAGTATGGCCTTGTGCAAAAGTACATATGCCAAGCCACCATGCACTGAAACTTCTGAAACCATTAGACAAAATAAAGTTTTTCCTTCTCATTTATTTCAGGAATGGTCACAATGTATTGCCATCACTTTAAATGTATTTAATAGAGAAAACAGCCAATTCTCTAAGGGTCTGGAACACTAAAGGTAAAGATAAATGGAGAAATTACTAGAAAGGGGCATTTTAAAAATATGCCTGGGGAACATTGCAGAAGAGGAGGTGCAAAAATAATAAGAGACAGAGGATTGGAGAATTTCCTATGAAGATTTTGTCTTCTAGTAATGTCAGAAGCTACATGCATAAAAACACGAGCGAACAAGGACTATGACAATGGCATGTTAAAGTGGACAGGGGGACTCTCACGAGGACTCAGTCCGACACAAAGAACTACAGGCAACTAAGGAAAGCTGGAATCGGGAGAGGTGGTTTCCCCAGGGAAGACCACGCCAACTCAGTATTCAATACCAAACGGCCAGCCCTGAAAGCATAGGTACACCAGCATATGTACCACACAGACTGAGCAGGTTATCTTTAAGAATGCATATGTATATGCTTATAGATCTGTGCATATACATATGTACATGTAACAACAATCAATGAAAAAAGAGACCTTGAATCTGAAAGAGAGCAAGGAGGAGCATACAGGGCAGTCTGGAGGGGGAAAGGGGAGAAATTATATCATTATAATCTCAAAAATAAAAGAAAAATGGAAAATAATAAAAAAGAGTAATAATAGATAATTAAAATTTAAATTTAAAATTATAAAAAAGTAAAAATATATGAGCACCAAAAGCTAAGGCCAACTCAGTTCCCCACAGCTGCCCCAGTCCAGTCAAACTGGCACTGACTTAGAGCACTACGGCGCTTCGGCCGTTAGGACTCTCCAGTTTGTTTCTAAAAGCTGTTAGTTGGATAAACACAAAGAGAAGCTAAAGTAGTTCACAGAGGAAGAAGCACAGTATGTAATTTGGCCCAACTCAGAAATAAACAACAAAAAAGGAGATTTTGTGTGTGCATTCTTTTTGTCTTTCCCATGTTGAACTTCTTAAAGATGATCAGTTTTCTAGATTTAAAGAACAAGTGAACACAGGCAGAGCTTCTTGTGAATTCATAGGTGGAATAAAAGTCAAACCAAGCACTGCGCACCTCCAGCTTCCTCTGATGTTGAAATGGGAAATTCAAGTCTTACAGAGGAGCGAGTGGTGAGTGAGTGGGCAAGCAAGAGGGTGCAAAATACCTTAGTCAGCCCCGTGTTGTACACACACAATCCCAGGCACTTGGAGGCAGAAGCAGACGGATCTCTGAGTTCCAGGCCAGCCTGGTTTATAGAATGAGTTCCAGGACAGTCAGGGCTACACACAAAAAAAAACATGTCTGAAAGAAAGAAAAGAAAAGAAAAGAAAAGAAAAGAAAGGAAGGAAGAGAGAAAGAAAGAAAGAAAGAAAGAAAGAAAGAAAGAAAGAAAGAAAGAAAGAAAGAAAGAAAGAAAGAAAGAGGGGAGGAGAGGGGAGGGAGGGAAGGGAGGGAGGGAGGGAGGGAGGGAGGGAGGAAGGAAGGAAGGAAGGAAGGAAGGAAGGAAGGAAGGAAGGAAGGAAGGAAGATGTCTTAGATTAGGATGATCTTCCTTACACACATCTATGTGCACAAGCACATTACACATGCACATATATAATAAACATACAAGCATATACACACACATTCATTCTATACCAATGTTCAGCACAATTTCTGCCAAAGTTCAGGACAAGATTAGAACAGGGGAACTGAAAGAAGCCATCCAGATTTATTCACCAAAGTGGGATCCCCAAATGTGCTACCAGCATCCTAGCATAACCCTCAATAATCCACAATTGCTGACCTTTACAGTTTTGAACTTGAAATTTCTTCCTTAAATTTTAGTGTTCCATTGCATTTACTATCTGACAGAAAGCAATGCAAACAGGCTCCGCCTCCTGCCAAAAGCAGGGCAAAGAAAATCAGAAGGATGGGCTAAAGTGATGAGGTATTCAGAATGCAATCTGTAATTACTTTAATGACTACAGACTGCTTAGAAGTTCATTACAGAGATGCATTTACTACCAGTCCCTTGTTCCTCATCACCACTGTCAGTCAAGTGTCATTTATTTCCAGTGTCTTTTCCACCACCAGCTCTGCCACAACCAGAAAATTAGGGACATAACAGGATCACAGTTTGGCCATGTGTGTCAAAGACAGCATTTTCTCGCAGAGTCAGTGGGTGCTTTTGATATCTTTGCTACCAACTCATGGGAATTTAACTGCTGCCAACAGTCATTAAATTTTACAAACAGCTGTGTTCTGGGCCTACAGCATGCATCAACATCTCAGAAATAATATTGTCTATATAAGGATAAATTTAACAAAAAAAATGAAATCATAGCATATTCAGCTGAGGAAAATGAAATAGGAACCCACAGAGTTTTTGCAGAAATAACTCATGAATAAAACATCTGCATAGTATGCTGTTCTAAAGAATCAATCATAATAAAGGTTTCCATGACACAGGATAATATGCATGTATTTAAACTTTTCTTTCTGAGAAATGACTCAACACCATCAAATCCTTCCATATTCAATGAAAAGTTACTGCCAGTCTCAAAGCTGACAGCTCCCCATGCCTCTGCCTATGTGCGGTAAAGGAACAAGAATAAAGGGCATTGTCACTCGACATACAATCTTACACACCAAAAAGAAGGAAAAAACTGAGATCTGCAGAAGCAGCCATCACTTTTTGCCATAAACAAAAATGTGTGTGCAAACACTAGTCTAAAGTTCATTGGCCATACATGTGTGTGTACTAGTCTGAAGTCCGTTGGCCATACGTGTGTGCATACACTAGTCTGAAGTCTGCTGGTCATATGTGTGTGCGTACACTAGTCTGAAGTTCATTGGCCATATATGTGAGTGTGTGTGTATACTAGTCTGAAGTCCGTTGAATGTGTGTGTGTATACTAGTCTGAAGTCCGTTGAATGTGTATGTGTATACTAGTCTGAAGTTCGTTGGCCATATGTGTGTGCATACACTAGTCTGAAGTCCGTTGAATGTGTATGTGTATACTAGTCTGAAGTTCGTTGGCCATATGTGTGTGCATACACTAGTCTGAAGTCCGTTGGCCATTTGTGTGTGTGTACACTAGTTTGAAGTCCGTTGGCCATACTGTTCAGAGTCAACAAATTTGAAGACTACCAAGTCTGCGAGTTCATCTTCACATAAGCCTACTCAATACATCATTATTTACTTTCTGCTTAGGAAACTGACTTTGGCTTAATATGCAATAAAAACACATCAAATTCGAGTTGATAAGACAGCAATTGGGCAGCGCAGTTACAAACCCAGACTTCCATCTGAAATAACCCAACAAGTAAAACTGTTACCTTCATCATTATTTTTGTTTTAAAAGACTCCATACTCTTGTGTTCCCAGATTGAATTAGCTATGAATTGTTTCCTTTAAGAATCGTGGAAAATGTAATTTATTTGGTATTGTTTATCTAATTGCTGAAGATTTTGACATAGGGGATTATTTCCCTTTCTCTTTGAGAGTAATTAGCTACTGGCTTCACTTGATTGGCTAACTACCTGGAGGAAGATGTTTATCTTTCAATTAACTTTGACAGAGGGCACACATGCATCTCACCAAAAGCTGTGCTTCCTTCCTCAGTGCTGTGAGAGGCGAGGATGCCTGAAGCCAGTGCCTACTCCTGTTACTGCGGATTGGAATCTATGCCACAAAGAGCAGACTTCCTCCCACGAACACTCAGAAAGTGGTCTTGTGTGAAGAAGTGACCCAGGCTGGGTTCTAGTTGGTCCTAAAATCTGTCCTGTTTATAGAGTCAAAGACTGACATGGGAGATTAGTCAGTGCTGCGGACATCCTCCGTGGATCCTGAACATCAATGTCACAACACACACAATCTGTTGATCCTCAGGGGAGAGAGACAGGGGTTCCAGGGAATGCTACTCAATGAAGACCAGACATTTCAAAAGAGCACCTAGCACAAAGCTATCTGTGTAACAGGGAAATCCCAGAAATGACCCTCTTTGAAAACGGGCCATACTTTCCATACAGGCTGAGGGCCTCTAGTTCAGGAAGAGATCAAGGATGATGTTACTTTTCCTGCTGCTGTGATAAAAATGCCCCAATAAAAGCAATTTAAGGAAGAAAGCATTCACTTTGGCTGACAAAGGTATGGTACTCTATAGTGGGGCGTCCTAGTAGAAAGAGCTTCCTGCTTAGGAAGCAAAGGATTTTAAATGCCTGTACTTGGCTGAACTTCTCCTGTTTATTTCCTGGGACCATAGCCCACGGAACATGCCATCCACAGTTAAGGTGGGTCTTCCACCTTAAACTACATTCAGCTACATAATCCCTCCGAGCTCTGCCTGGAGGCTTGTCTTCTAGGCTATTACACAAACATGTATTTGACATTGTCTATCTAGTTGCTGAAGATTCTGACAGGGGAAGATTATTAAGTTAAACATCACAGAGGTGATGATATGGACAACACTTCAGCAGTTCATAGGACACCCAGTGCACTCTTTTTTACTGTCAGATAACATCTCTACATTGAACTTTTACTAAAACAGAGAGGCATGACTGCAAATACTACATTCTCGGGAGTTACTACTGAAGATGAGGTTTAAGTTGTGTTTCAAACTAAACAGGGTTTCACTGGCCATGCCACTGATTTTCCTCAGTCTCTCCACAATCTGTTTCTTTAATAGTGATATAGATGGTAAGGGCAAAGATACAGTTATGATGCCTGTCAATGATAGGAAGCTAAAACAACAAAATTAAAGACCACAAGAGTTTAGGTGAACGAGCCGAAGTGTATCAGATTCAATTTAATTGTTCAAACTATCTTCAAAAAACTTGAACACACAAGTGTAATATTTGACCTAACAGCTATTGTGTTCAAAAAAAAAAAAAAAAAGGGAAAGACCTTGGTGTTTGAACTGCCTTCAAGCTAAATATGAGTCAACAGTATTACAGTTTTCCCTTAGAACTAAAGCAATCTAAAGTTGCATTTACAAAGAATAATACCTAAAGCAAAAACATAAAGCACAAGAAAACATAATAGTGCTTTTCTATTCTGTACAGCTAGAACTATTCCAAGAATTGATGTGTTCAGAAGGTCATCGGCTAGCTGGAATACACATTGGGACGGTGACAAGAATGTCAAGTAGTTTCAAAATCAGATATGAGAAAGGACAGCAAGGTGATCAGTCAGGAGCAAAACCGTTGTAAGAAGGGGCCAGGGTCTTGGGCTTACCTCATGGTGGCTAAGCTAAGAGCCAGGTGCAGGCATGAGTGTAGTCGTTTTTCTTTTTTTACTCCTTTGGCTTTTTGTCTTTAGTTTTTTGGGGCACCCACCACCCAGATTCCAAGTAAATACACAAGGAAGCTTATGCTTTCCTATAAATGCTCTTAGCTTATCTTGTTGCCAGCCAGCTTTCCTGAAATTACCCCATCTCTCTTTTGTCTCTGGGCTTCTATCTTTCTCTATTTCTATATACCTTTCTTTACCTCTTTCTCTGTGGCTTGCTGTGTAGATGGGTGATGGGCCCCTGGTGTCCTCCTCTCCCTGTTCTCTCTTACTCCTTTCTTGTCTTCCAGATTTCTCCTTCCATTTATCCTCTCTGCCTGCCAGACCCACCTATCCTCTCTCCCTCACTATTGGCCTTTCAGCTCTTTATTAGAACATCAGGTGTTTTAGACAGGAGGCAAAGAATCATAGCTTCGCAGAGTTAAACAAATGGAGCATAAAACAAAACACCACATTCTTTACATCATTAAACAAATGTTCCTCAGTATAAACAAATGTAACACACCTTAAAGTAATTTTCCACAACACATGAGGAACAATAGAGCCTCAGACTCTAGTTCTGGAGCCTGTCACCCCAACAATAGCTGAACCATGTTATATCCTAGTGACTCCCCTCTAGGAGAATACTAAGATCAAATGCACCAGCGTGGCTCAAAGCTTTATCTGTTGCTGCTCACAGTCCCCCCGCCACCTTCTGACCATAGCTGCAATGGCCCAATCACTCTTCTCTCCAATCTCCCAGTTTCCATATAGTCTCTTGAAGGCTGCCCCTCTCCAGAGGGTTTCTTGTGGTGTGACTTCATACAACTTCTCAAGCAGAACACCGTCCCCATGTGTATTCCAGCTAGCCGATGACCTTCTGAACACATCAGTTCTTGGAATGGTTCTAGCTGTAGAGAATAGAAAAGCACTATCTAGATCTAAAGATTGGTGAGAGAGTGGAGGATTTGCCTTGACTAATCTTTACATGTTCTCTTGTTTAAAGCAAGACAAAAACAAAAAGCAAATCCAATCACAGATTAACCTTGTTTTTTACTCCACAGAACACAGAAGCTCCCATCCCCCTGTTGGACATTCCTTCAGCTCTCCTCCTGAGAGCTTAGGGGAGAACCTACCCGCAGCAAGCCTACCCGCAGCTTAGGGGCAAGCCTACCCGCAGCTTAGGGGCAAGTCTACCCGCAGTTTAGGGGCAAGCCTACCCGCAGCTTAGGGGCAAGCCTACCCGCAGCTTAGGGGCAAGCCTACCCGCAGCTTAGGGGCAAGCCTACCCGCAGCAAGCCTACCCGCAGCAAGCCTACCCGCAGCTTAGGGGCAAGCCTACCCGCAGCTTCGGGGCAAGTCTACCCACAGCTTAGGAGCAAGCCTACCCGCAGCTTAGGGGCAAGCCTACCCGCAGGTTAGGGGCAAGCCTACCCGCAGCAAGCCTACCCACAGCAATGGCCGTCTTGATGATTCACCTCCTTATTACAAAAGCAAACAAACAAACATGGCATCCGTGCTCTATAGAAACCAGCACTTCCACGTGACTCACGATCCTTCCCTTCCACTCTAGTGTTCCGAGAGGTTCCGTTATCCTTCAGTTCTTGTCTCCCAAATGCCATTCAAACATCTAAAAGAAGTTTCCTCCGTGATCTCTCCTCTCTCCCATCCTTCACAGGCAAGTGTCTTAGGGAAAAATAATCTCATATATATGTGTGTCTCATGGTCCTGCCATGTTATATTAATCTAGTATCTGCCCTGACTACTTGGTGAATCTGGTTTTGCTCAGATTACCCCTGTACATGGACTTCAATCCTAGTGGACACGTCTATGCTTCAGAGAGCAGCAGCATGGACCATGTGAAATCTGGCCTCAAGGGAACATTCTCCCCCAAACACAGAAACAATGTTTCTCTAGATTCTTCCTGTTCTTCTGGCTGCTCCTTCTCAGACTCCATAGAATTCTCACCTCCTCTTCCATACAGAGTACCAACTTCTGAGCCCACGGCCTCCAACCTAATTAATACTTTCATCTGAGGACCATAAGCAATCTCACTGACCAACACAGCTTCAAAGAGCTGGAAATGCTGACAACTTCAAATGAGCCCTTCCTCCGACTGGCCCTTTTGCTATTTTTACTTTGACATCTTATTTGTGTCTCAAGACCAACATCCCAAATCTTGCATCACTGATGCTCATTACACTGCTCCTTCCCCAGGATGCTCCACTTTACAAAAGGCAACTGCTTTTAATTCATGGCTTCCAGCAGCTGCCTGCGAGTTGCTCTGAATGGTTTCCTCTCTGCACCCACACACTTGGAAGCACGTGGCTCAACAAACAGCTAAAGCAATGTCTTTCTTCCACTTCTATGTGGCCATGTCAATCAAGTCACCTGAATACTCACGGTGTTGATAGTAGGCTCACTGACCTGGCCTCTACTCTGAGTCTGACTATGCACCTTCCTCCTGACTTGACCCCACCTACACTGGATTGGCTTCTGGACAACTTGATGCACACTGTCCCTCTGTCTGCTTGCTTTTCTCATCCTTGGAGGAGACTTCTAGCACCTTCTTTGTACTTGAAGGGTCATACTGTATGTTACTTGCTGCCCAATCTAACTTACGTTATCTGTGTTATTCTTTCATGGAGCAATAAAAAAAAATTGAACTGAAGTTTTTATTAATGTACTCAAGAATTTAATACTGACCTCATCCACAAGACCAGGGATCAGAAAAGGTTTTCTGTGAAGGGACCGTCTTAGTTAGGGTTACTATTGCTGGGATGAAACACCACGACCAAACAGCAAGTTGAGGAGGAGAGGGTTTATTTAGCTTACATTTCCATCATTGGAGGAGTCAGAACAGGAACCCAAACAGGGTTGGAATCTGGAGGCAGAAACTGATGCAGAGGCCATGGAGGGGTTCTGCTTACTGGCTTGTTTCCCCTGGTTACTCAGCCTGCTTTCTTGTAGAACCCAGGACAACCAGCCCAGGGATGTCACCACCCCCCATGGGCTGGGCCCTTCCTCACTGATCACTAATTGAGAAAATGCCTTACAGCTGGATGTCATGGAGGCATTTCCTCTTGATGACTCTAGCTTGAGTCAAGTTGACACATGAAATTAGCCAGTCCAGGAGCAGAAAAATAAGTATGGCAGCCTTTGTAGAATGCCCAGTTTCTGTTGCAACTACTCAGCTTAGCTGACACAGCAAATAGCAAGTGAGTCTGGCTAGGCCCAAATAAAACTTTATTTACAAAAGCAGGCGGTAGGCAGGGTTTGAGTTAAGGCATGGACTCTGTACATTTCCACACTAGACAGGAATTTCCAGACAGGCACAGACAAGGTTTATTTATCCTCACCTCTGTATCTGTTGCTTTGACATGCTTGGTATTCTACATAAACAGCCATCGAGTTGATGTGGTCTGAAGGGGCCCATCAGAATAAAATTTCTTGCCTGCATTTCTCCACGTAGTAAGTACAAATTTTAAAACATTTGTGTTCATGGTAAGAACGACCTTCCTAAAGGTTTAACATATGAGATAAATTAACAGATGTGAATTCATTTTGTAAATTCTAAATAAAACTGCATGCTGTAATTAAGACTTAACTGACCAAATGATGTACAGGCTACCTGCTGATACCAGAGTCCCCACCGAACTACTTACTGACATGTGGAAGGGCCGTCTTCCAGGAGGGCTCTCGAACAGCTGCTGACTGAGCTGGGGCTGCACCGGGAGCCCCACATTTCACAGTGTAAGTCCACCTAGTGCCCATTCATTCAGGGCAGTGGCGTAGTCACCAAGTCCTCCCCTAAGATAAGAGTTTTATATGACATGATTCATTTAATTTCGGAAAGCCCCTCCCACTTAGATGTCATTATGTTCACTTTGCAGATAAAGAAGCTGAGTTCAGAGATTAGGACTGTGATTGTCCTCTTATCACAAATCCACAACTCCCCCTAAACACGCCCTCCCTGTGAAGTGCAGCATCCAAGCATCAGATCAGATTCCTAGCAGGTTCCTGCAAAAGACTTCCAGAAATGACACCATAAAATATGACACTCTCAAGTCAGAGGGCGGGCACGTGGCCACCAGCAGAAGCAGAATGCAAAGAGCGCTCTCTCTCTCTCTCTCTCTCTCTCTCTCTCTCTCTCTCTCTCTCCATTCCCTGTGTAGAAACAGTCTCTAAAAGGAACTCGGTTGTCGAGTGCCCTGCAGTCTGCAGAACAGCATCACAGGCAGACTGATATGGACATCAAGTGATTCTGGTGGTCATTCATCTATTGCCCAAATCATTTGTTCTCCTCCAAACTGGCTACACTCCCCTGGCCCCGCGCTTGTCAACAAGGTGAATAGACTTTGGGTCTTTACTGGGATTTGAGGGACTCACTTTTCTTTCATGTGATGTCTCCATGTTCAAAAGAAATTTAAAAATCTTTCTCCTATTAATCTACCCACTGTCAGTTTATGTCATACACTCAACTACTGAACCTCAGGAGAAGGAAAAGGTTTTCCTCTCCTTTATCTTTGTGGTTAGGATTAAAAGATAAACTCCTCAGAAACTAATTTGCATCAAATTCTTTATGAGTCTAATGGAATGATGAAGAAATACTTGTCTTTAAAGAGTCAGTTTGGGGGAACTTTCAGGGAAGAATCTTTTGTTTTATTTGGGTGTTTGGGATATTATTGAGAGGGGGTACATTTTGGCTTGTTTTGAGATAGTGTCTTGTACTCCAGGCTTTCCTGAAGTTTCCTCTGTCACAAAGAATGACTTTGAACTTCTGATCCTTCTGGAATACTGGGATTACATCTGTGCACCACTATGCCTAGTGTATTCATTACTAGGAGGACTTGAACTCATGGCTTCACCTTTGCTGAGTAAGCACTGAGCTCTGTACTCTTCAAAATAATCATTTTTCAAAACAACTTGCATTTCACCCATGCTAAATATAACAATTATGTAAATAGAAGTAATTTATGCCTAAGAAAAATAATTTTACCTTTGAAAAAAACTATTATTTTTTGATGTGTATTTCAGAGAAGGAAAGCAGGCAGATGAAATATTGGTCTGGTAATATTATAAAGTATTAAATCATGTAATTTGAGCATCATTTGTTGGGAAAAAGGAAATAGGTACAAGACAATATAAACACTGCTCTGTTGGGCCGGTGAGATGGCTCGGTGGCCCTGCTGCTCTTCCAGAGGTCCCGAGTTCAATTCCCAGCAGCCACATGGTGGCTCCGAACCCATCTACAATGGGATCTGATGTCCTCTTCTGACCTTAGGTATCTATGAAAATACAGCACTCATAAACAGAAATAAATAAATGTCTTTTTTAAAAAAATACTGCTCTGACTGGTTTTCAAAGACAGTTCCTTTACCACACATAAATGCTTATACAATAAACAGGCCAGTTTGTTTTTTCAGAAGGTCAAAACTAATCTGGTTATACAATCAGAGCTGTGGATTACAAGTACTCATTACTACCTTCAAGCTGCTTATCAATCTTTTCTAAATTTTAATAATGAACATACTTTACTTAACAAAATAATCAAAACCAATAGGATTAAGAATGACTTAATATTTTCTCGGCAACTTTATTCTAGCTTCATTTCTGTTGCTATGGTAAAACACTGTGACTAGGAGAAAGGTGCACTGTGGATAAAAGCACATTCTGTTCTTGCAAAGGACCTGAGGGTACAGTTCCCAGCACCTACAGTATGTAGTTCACAGCCACCTGAACTCCAGCCCCAGTGGGACCCAAATATGCCCTCTCTGGCCTTTGTGGGTACCTGCGTTTATGTTCACAAGCACAAAGTCACACGCATTTATACCTAAGTAAAAATAAAATAATATCTTCACTAAAGGCAACTTTGGGGAGCATAATATTGCTTGATAATAATACCACATCTAAAGTCAAGAGCAAAAAGATAATAAATGTGTCCTTGCTTCCTTGCTCTCGGCAAGCATTTTTCACTCCTTTAGAGTTCAGGGTCCACCCCATGAAATGGCACTACCCATAGAGGGCTCCATTTTCCTACATCAATTAACAATCAACACAGTCCCCTACAGACAACCCCAGGGAGCAACTTGAAGACAAAGTCTTATTAGATTCTCTTCTCTGAAGGCTCTCAGCTCTGTTGAGTTGACAGCTAAAACTAACCAGAACAAATTTATTGGCCAAATCCTTCTTCATTACTCCATTCATGGACTGCTCGGTTATTTGTCTTCCATGGTCAAGAACACAACTGAGAATTAGAAAAAAAAAAAAAAGGCAAAAACTACTCTTAAGCAACTCTAGCAGATATGACAAACCAAATATTCAAGAATACTTGTTAGAATAAGTCTTGAGCACTTATTATTTTACAGGGAATTCTAATAACCCTGGATCGATGCTTGCCACGCCAGAGCTTAGAAACAAAGAAGAGGGGCAATCTATTACACAATAAGGTTGACAGACACATTAATCCTCCAAATGGAACAACCATTCTGTCTGGGTGGAACAAGGACAGTCTTGGGCAGCCATGGTGATAACACGACAACCCAACCTTTCTTGCACATTAATTATGCAACATGCCCAGGCCAGTAAGGACTTGGAAGTCAAGCCAGTTATGCCTTGGAGATTGGTTCAGAAACTGCCCAATCATCTCTTCTCTGGATTTCTGAAGATGACAAACTACGCAACACAGGAAGTAGGATACAATACGAAAAGGCTACTCGAGCTTAGTGTCATCACACAGAACTACAGAAGGGAAACCAACCCAGGGATCCACAACAACGAAGCCAGAGCCTTGACTAGACCTCATCAGAAGCCACAGATTTCTTGGCGCTTTCCAGTTACCATATAAAATGCTCACACAGATTAAGACAGCTTGTTTGTAGATTTATGCTAACCATGCAACCCATGTTTGCCTTGGAGAGTCAGTTTACATATATACGTGTATATATACACACATACATACATATACAGGTGCATATACGCATGTATACACACACATATATACAGTTTACATATATATGCATACAGGAGCACAGTTTACACACACACACACAGGTACACAGTCTACATACACACACACTAGTACACAGTATACATATATACAGGTGCACCTACTAATCAAACTACCTTTCCCTTCTAAGCGTGTTCTGGTTTGAGAACTCAAATGGTCTGAGTTGCTCCATGATAACTGATGTAAGGTAATCTGGGGGTTCTCGTCACTTAGAAGTGAAAACATTCACAACGTCAAGTGAAACATGTTAACATACACTAATATTTGACAAATATAAGGTGTGAACAGAAATGGGGGTCGTGTTTATTTCTTATGTGGACAAAGCATGCCACTACATGTGTTGATGTTAAAGGATAAGTTGGGAGAATTGGCTTTCTTCTTCCAGTCCCTAAATTTCTACAGCAGCCAAAGCCCCATCAAACGCGCCCACACACAGTGATGGGGCTAGAGGGTACCACGGGGAAGCAGCCAGTTCTCAACCTGCGGGTCGCAACCCTTGGGGGAGGTCACGTACTAGATATTTATAAAATGAATCACAACTGTAGCAAAATTATAATTATGAAGTAGCAATGAAAATAATTTTGTGACTGGAGGTCACCACAATATGAGGAACTGTATGAAGGGTCACAGCACTGGGAAGGTTAAGAACAACTGACTTAAGGACTCACTACTAGTGGCACAAATACATATGGAATTCTCCGGTCAATTGTGTTCAGGAAAAAATAAATTCTATAATTCCTTGTTGAATTAAATCTTGACATAATACAGTATTCTTTGGAAGCAAAAAAGTAAAGAATATTGCTTAATTTTGTTCACTCACTATTACAGTACCTTTCCTGATGCCATGACAATCGCCCTCACAAAAACCATTTAAGGAGGAAAGAGTAGTCTGGCTTACAGTATAAAGGTTCGCTCCATCATGGTAGGCCTGTAAGGGGGACAGGAACTGGAGAAGAGACAGACAAATGTTCTCCTGGTGGTCAGCTAACTTCCTCCTTTGTATATAACCCAGGCCCCAAGCCTAGGGAATGGCGCAGCCTGCGTCATCATCAAACAAGCCCTTCTAGGCACGCCAAAGCTAACCTATCCGAAAGACTCTCATAGACGTGATTAGTTTGTCTCCTGTGTGAGTCTAGAGCCTGTCAAGCTGACAGTCAGTATTGACTGTCACAAGCAGAATTTAGACAACCACGTACTTTGGTAACAGAAGCCAACAGCCATTTAGCGGATACCAGCTTGGGAAAAGCTGCGTGAGGATAATAAGGACTCAGTCAATGGAATAGTAGGAAATTTAGTGTCTTTCACATAAAATGAAAGTAATGAATCTACTCTAAAAAAATATTCTAGAATATTTAAATCTTTTGGTGTTAAGTAATCAAGTATGTAAGTTAAAAGAAAAAGAAAGACAAACAAAAAAACCAGGACTTTGGAAGATGACATGATCCCAAAGTGCCAGGAACACAGGCATGAGGAGAAGAGTCTGCATCCCAAGGACCAACACCAAAAGGCTGGGATGGTTGCCCAGGTCTGTAACCCTAACCTGGAGCATAGGATGAAGGAATGAAGACGGCAGATCCACAAACCTTGCTGAGCAGTCGGTCTAGCTGATTGGAAAGCTCCAGGATCAGTGAAAGAATGAGGTAGAGAGTAACTGAGGAAGACATGAGACCTATTCATAGACAGGCATGCACACATGGGCATACACACCTGAGTATACACATACACTATGCAAAAAAAGTAATTTTAAATTTAAATTGAAAAAGCTCCACATTCTTAATAATTAAAGTCACAGATAATTAAAAGCATCTCTATTGTGTAAGGAAAACGGCATTTTTGAAGGCTGCAAATCTGATTCTACAGGACAGCAATAAAGGGCTAGAAAATTAGCATACATGTAGGGCAGCAATTAGACCTACACAGAGCGCTTCGGGATGTACATTACCCAGAGGTCGTATCAACCATAATGACTTTACAAGGGACTTGAGAAATTGCAGCCTTTGCTATATAAATTCTTAGCGAGCTAAGGGGGCTCTTTCATGCTGAAATACAAACATGCGCTCAGGAGAAGTGGGCCAGGGCGTATTTCACTGTCCCCAAGGGGTGTGCTCTTGACTCTGAGCAGAATAAAACACAAAGCTGTAGAGCTGCCCTAAAATAAATCCTGTTTACAGAAACAAGACTGGCATCTTCACTCCTACTTGAGCTGGTGAGTTCTGATTCGGGAGTCCTCAGAGCTCTGCTGAAGTACTCTAAAAGCAATTTGAACAGAAATTCCATGCTGGGCATGTGAAATTGAAAGACAGAAGAGAATGTGTGGATGTCTACAACATCAGCTGGCCAAAGTTACACTAGAAGGAAACAGCCTTGGGGAGAATCCTGAGTGCCTACAAGCCTGTATCAAGGCTCCTGGGCTCCTGGAGGAAGCATTTCCCTTCAGCTTCTCCAGGATGGAAGCACAGGACACATCTCACAGCTGTTGACAGCACAACAGCTGGGGAAAGAGGAGATTCTGAGACAGCGTTACTCTCACCAACAGGTACCAGCCAAGCTGCATTAGAATAGAGCCTGAGGTAGAAATGCCCCTTTATGATTACCCACCCAAGGCACCACCAATTACATCCGCTTCCACTGAGTGATCAGATGCCTAGAGCAAGGATTTCAGGACACAAAAGCATTTTACTGAACTAGAAGGGTTGCACGTCTAAGGACCTTCATAGCATTTATACTCCAACAGATGCAGTTGTTTGGATGATGCTATTGTCGGGGACTCGAAGGACAACATTGTCTGGCTTCATAACAAATAAACATAAGAAATTGAGCTGGAATAGCTTTTTGTGAAGATAGAAGGAAATCAAACATTTCAGAATTTCAAGCATTGATATATACAAAACAAGTTAGAATATCTGTTACAATAACTCCAAACAAATATTAGTACTTATATACTAGCACAAGAATATGCAACCATATATATGTATGTGTATATATATATATATATGTGTGTGTGTGTGTGTATATATATATATATATATATATATATATATTCAAAAGGATGAAAGAATGAGTAATAAAATACCGAACATGAGGTCAAAGAACAAGAAAGTATTCTGAAGCCATCCCCTGGCTTCATGACCCTCTTTGCTTACTTCAGAAGGGTTTTTCATAGGCATTTAACCTAAGTCCAACTCTATGCCCTGGGACAGATTACAGGTGTGACCTCACTTAACAGATGAGGAAACTAATTCAGAGAAATACCAAGTGACTTGGTCATAGAGCATATGTCCTGGTTACTCTTGAACCCTCTCTTGACCACTTTAACTTAAGTCAAATTAAGAATGGTAGGGAAAGAGAATTAAAATCTAAACTCCAAACAGCCAAAGAAAGTCCCCTGAACACACAATTGCTGTCTTTTTTAAACAACAAATACATTGAAACGATACTGTTGCCTGTATTTACAGAGGAACTGCCACATATAATATTCCAAAGTGGTTTTGTACGCATCGTTTCCTTTGGCCTCACAATATCCCTAAGTGGAAGGTTCCTCATCAGGGTCAGGTCATGGGGTGAGGGGTAGTAGCGTTTGAATGAGAGAGTTCCCCATGGTCTCAGGCATTTGAATACTCAGTCTCTGGTTAGTGAGGCTGTTTTGGGAAGTGTGCCCTTCCTGGAGGAAGAATGTCACTGGAGGTGAACTTTGAAAGTTTAAGGGTTCATGTCTGCTGTCTCAGCCCTGCCATTATGAACTCTAAAACCTCTAGAACTGCCAGACCAAATAAATAATTTCTTTCCTAAGTTGTCGTGGTCAGGGTGTTTCGTAAATGCACACGGTGCCTGTGCCCGTGTGTGCGAGTGTCCGTGGGGGCCAGAAGCCAACATCAGGCGTTTCCCTCAACTGTTTTCCACCTGATTTCCTGAAGAGTCTCTCACCGAAACTACACCTTACAAATTAGCTGGATTATCAGAACTACACGTCCCTGGGAGCCTTCTGTCTGCCTCTCTCCTGTGGTGCTGCGAGAGGCACACACAGTCACGCCTGGCTTTTTAATGTGGGTGCTGGAAGGCATACTCGGACTCGCGTGTGCGTGCAGCAAGTGCATTAGTCGCGGGGCCAGCACCCAGCTCAATTTTTCTCATGTTTGAAAAGAAGAAACTGAGATGCCTACATGCAAAGACGCATGTCCAAGACTCTATAGGGGTTTATTACAGAAAGAGACGCCGACTAGGTGTTAGGTGGGGTGGCAGCCATCAATTCTCTAAGGTATTTAGAATGGCTTATCAGAGTTGGTATCCCTGTTTTTTCTCTTCTACTCCCGTCAGGGTTGACTATGCCAAATGCTCTGGAAAAGACAAACAGGAGAGCGAGTGTGTTTGCTTTCTAGGACTTCATAATGTAAGACAACGTTGACATTGACAACTTATTCTCACTCAAAATACCAGGAACAGTTAAATGTGCAGAGATTTGAACAAATTCATCAGAAGGGAAAGAAGACTGGTGAGCAGAGATGGCAGAGGACCGTTAGAAACAGCTACTGGGCACCCTCACTTGCCAGGGACAACCCGTTTGCACCTGTTTTCCTTCCGTAGCCTCTTTAACTGCCCAAGGGTCCCCATGTGTATGAAGAATTCCATGATCAGCCTTGTCATGACGGCGGTACACAGGGTTGGGTGGGTGAGGCACATTTTGGTGTGTGGAGATCTAAGCAGAGACTAGGAATAGAGGGAGCTATAACAGCCAGAGAGGCGCCAGCACAGCAAGTGAAACCAGGCAGATAATGGACAAGCTGGTTGCCACCGACTCTCCTTCCCATCAGTCAGTGGTTCTCAGCCTTCCTAACCATGACTCTCTAACACAGTTCCTCACGCTGTGCTGGCCTCCAGCCATAAAATTACTTTCACTGCTACTTCATCGCTGTAATTTTGCTACTGCTCTGAAGCATCATGTAAATATCTAATATGTGACCTCCCCCAAGGGTTCACGACCCACAGGTTGAGAACGGCTGCTATAAGTGAATGCTGCTACATCCAGGTTGGATGTCTATATTTCAGAGGCAACCAGAAGCAGGTGGTTTAAAGTGTGGCCCAGAGACCTCCTAAAAGGTCCGTGGGAATCACAGGGGCAGACTAACTCATTGCCGCACAGAATGGTCTCAGAGTACCAAGTGTGTATCCCTTCTCCAAAAACTCTTTCCAGAGCCTGAAACCTATCCAAAGAGAGAAAAGCTTCCCCCTCTGTGCTCACGAGACTGAGGATAAAATGTACAATCCATGCGGAAGTTAACTTAAATTCACATTTATTGGAGCTTGTAACATTTCCCCCCTCTCAGAGCAGATGTGCTAAAAAGAACAGAAGACAAGAAAGTGCGAGAATGGAGCCGTCTGAGGGTGGGGCTTAGTGCCGTTCAATGGTTAAGGGCCTAACATGAGCAAGAACCTGGGCTCCATCAGAGAAGGTAGTGGAGGAAGCACGCATAGGGACAGAGGAATGGCTTCACAAATGGTCGGTTAGGTATAAAAGGCGATTCATAATCTTACCCTGAGCTGGCACAGCATGTGTGTACATACACACACACACACAGAGAGAGAGAGAGAGAGAGAGAGAGAGAGAGAGAGAGAGAGAGAGAGAGAGAGAGAGAGAATCTGCTTAGAAACCACACAAGGAGGGCTGAGTAAGGACCAGATATAAACACAGACGCATCCTTCTCACTCCAGCAGGCAGGCCGGGGACCGCGTGGACAGCTGCTCCTGCCCTTAGCTGGCTCTGGTCACACAGAGCTGGCAGGAGGATAAACAGTGAGAAGAAAGGAAACAGGTTAAAAACAGACGCCCTGTAAAACAGGCACTGGGAGATGCCAGGAACGAGAACAGTAGGAACGCAAAGGCTTTCCAGAAAGAACCCCCAGTTCCTCGGCTCCTCATGAATCATGGAAGGAAACTCTTCACGCAGAGAGAAATAACTTGTAAAAAAATAAATAAAAAATGCTAATGCCCCTATGCCCAGAGGTTGTGCTGTAATTTCAAGCGAGGTGACTAGGCCAGAAATGACATTTACCAACTTTCAAATCTGGTCTCAGGCCAATAGGCTCAGAAGAAGAATAAATGCAGAAGCCAATTCTCCTGGAATCCTTGGCATGTAATTATTACAGTGAAGGCAGGTTGTTCATGATGATGTCGCAGGTATATGAAAACTATTGCAGGGAGCTGAAGTGAGAAAGTACTATTATTTCTGCAGAAGGGACTTGTCTGTTCTCTCTCATGGTTCCTCACCTTCTCACACCCCGTAGATCTGAGCATCCAAATATGAATTCTTACAAAATGCCATGCTCTCTTTGGTGGATACTTCAAAGATGAAACCCAAAGTCGGTATTTAATACAGACTGGAAGATGAAGATAGGAAACAGTTTTCTATGTCCACAAAAAGCATGGCAGGACTAGGCATACCGTGGTGTTTGTGCAGATCAAGTCCCAACTCAACAATCATTCTCGCTGTGTTTTCTCGCATTGCCCACAAAACTGGGGTCTTCAATGTTTGCCTCAGAGTTTTGAGCCACATGTAACATTTAAAGTGAAAAGCAAAAGAAACAAAACAACAAAACAAAAAACTTACTTCTGGAAATTATCAACTTAAACTGACAGAAAATGTTAACTGAGCAACAAACATTCACTAGAAAATAGCATTTTATGCCAATGACCGTCATCCTGTACTTATGAACTAAACTTGTTTTAATATTGTGAAGCATTAGTGACATAAAGAACAACTACAATTTAAAACACAGAACTGATGGGGCTGGAGAGACGTCTCAGCAGGTTCAGTTCCAGCACCCACACATCACCCACATGCTAATTTCCTGTTGTTTTATTCTAGCTTATGGTTCAAGAGAAATGGAGTCCATCAAGACAGGTAAAGTGATGAAAATGGTGGGGAAGGCAAGGACGCGGGAGCTTGATGATCACATTTGCATCCACACATAGGAAGATAAGATAAAGAACAGGAAGTGGCGGAAAGCCATAAACCCTCAAAACAAACCCACTTCTGTGACATACTGACATACTTCTTTCATCAGGTTCCAAAACCTTCCCAAACAGAGCTACTAACTGGGGACGGAGTATTAAACATCAAGCCATGGGAGGCACTTGTCATTCTAAGCACCAGTGACCTTTCGTTCAAGGCCAGCTCCTGGTCACCCTTCTTAGCTCTGTTCTTTTCTCCACAGGGATTATAAACCCCTCTCCTGTCTCCCTTCCCTTTCCACGATCAAAGCCACCACCTTCCAGCCAGAGTTCAATGTTCCATAGCTATCTGTCCGCTTCGGTCCTCATTCAGGGGCGTTTTTTGGACAAATAGTCAGAATTGATCAAAGCTAATAATGCTTTCCCCTTCTCCTTATTTATCTCCCATTACTCCTGGGAGGGGCAGCACAGAATGAGCATCACCATGATGGCATGTGAAGGACCGGGGGCTCCTCTATACTGATGGGGCAAAGCAGTGCTGAAGGAATCTACCGACAGAAATGACTAATGCATTGCACTTCAAGCAAAAGACTTTTTCTGCAATAATAGATTTTTCACAATTTCTCCTGATGTCAGTAGCTCCACCACAGAAAGTGTTCAAAAATTTATTACAATTTAAAGAACTCATGGAGCTGGGGAAATGGTTCACTTGGGAAAGTGCTTACCGAATAAGCATGAAGATGAGTTTCACCCCCAGTGCTAACATTAAAGTATTATCTACTGTGATGGGGAACCTCCTTTAGCCAATGGCCTTTAGGAGGCTGGACCAGGTTGGGGCGTGACTTTAGCTACCAAAAAAGCCACCATTCCATCTCACTCGGTCTCTAATTCCCAAGAACCCCACCTGCATGTCAGACTCCATTCCTATTTCCTCACTGGGATCTGTGAGTTCCCTTTTAATAAAGAAAACCCTTAAAATACCCTATTCAGAGTTAGCTGGGAATTATTTGACTCACATCCCTCCCCCCATTTGACGCATTCTGCATCACTAGTGCACCTCTGTGATTCTAGCCTTGGAGAATAGACACAGGAAGATCCCTGGGGCTTGCTGGACAATGAATCTATTAAATTCAGCCAGGTATCCATGAGACCCGATTCCAAAAACTAAGGTGGCAAGTGATTGAAAAAGACACAGAACATCAAGCTGTGTGGTAGAGAACCCATGCCAACATCTTTAAGACCATGTCTACTGGCTCTAATGAAATATGAAATGCCCTCTTCTAACATCTCACAACCTGAGGGAACTAAAACAACAATTCACAAAACAGAAACTATTATTTTAAAAAACCAAGAAAATAAAACATTGTACATTTTCCACATTTATGATTTCATGTTCTAGTTCCATAAAAACAAGAAGGAATAGTGATGTGTTGAAAGCCAGTGAGTGCTGGGGCTCTCAAGACCTTTACCTTTAGTTTCTCCTGCAGGTCCACACCCGCCACCAGGTGGTACCCTGGGTCATGGTGTGAGTTTCCCCCAGATGGGAAAAATCAGCAAAATAGATCCAAGCAATTACACACATTCAATGGGAAGTATATCATTTGCTAAAATTACATGCATAAATAATTAACCATTATTTATGTTTGGTTGGTTGGTTTTTGCAGACAGGGTTTCTCTGTGTAGCCCTGGGTGTGCTGGAACTCGCTCTGTAGACCAGGCTGGCTTCAGACTCAGAGATCCACCTGCCTCTGCCTCCTGAGTTCTGGGTTTAAAGCTATGCACCACCAGCAGCCCTTGGCTTATGAACCAGCTCTTGATGACCTTATGTAATAGTACACTTTCATCTGAATTTCCAAAAGATCCTTTTATAGGTATTTTTATAGGTATATATGTTTCCTCAGAGGCCAAGGGTCATCAGATCACCTGGAACTACAGACAGTTATTGAGTAACCATGTGGATGCTAGGATGTGAAAGCCAAGCCTCTGCAAGAGCAGCAAATGCTCTTACCCACTGAACCACCTCTCCAGAACCAATTTCCAAAATATTCTTAACCAGTGCATGTTTTTCCCCTGGTATGTTTTCCCCCTTGTTTTAGTGTAGTCTCATGTTGTTTCTTTTGGGGGGGGCATGAAACATGAGGACTGGCTTGCTGGTTTCCTGTCCCACCCGGTTCCCCACAGCTGTTTAACCCCAAATGTCACACAGAGATCTCTATAAGTTATAAAGCTGATTGTCCCATTAACTCAGGCTACATATTAGCTCTTGTAACTTATATTAACCCATTGTTCTTATCTATGCTAGCCAGATGGTTCAGTACCTCTCTCAGCAGGGCAGCTCACATCTTGCTTCCTAGGTGGTCTGCGCAGGACTGGGAGTAATCACCTTCCTTCTTTCCAGAATTTTCCTGTTCTCATTGCATCATTTCTACTTCCTGTCTGGTTTTCCCGCCTATACTTCCTGCCTGGCCAATCAGCATTTATTTAAAACATGATTGACAGAATACTGACAATTCTCCCGCAACAGGGGGAGGGTTGTTTGACTTTGTTTTGTCTGTGGTTTGGCTGTTTGAATTTGGTTTGGTTTGGCCTGAGTTTATTTAGTTTTGTCTTGTGTCTCACCTGAAGAACCCAAAGTGCAGCTAGAGGGCTTCACAATAGAGCAGTGCACACCCTCTCTTCTATTTTCCTAATGACCAGGTTTACTTCCTGCCTCAAATCCTGATGACTCCCTAGACACTGTTTCTGATGAAACTTAATTTTCCCAGAATAATGATTACTCATTGAGAATGTTAGGTGTTCTCTGTCAACTGTTACCCTTTATTAAAAGAACAATGGTTTTCAAATGTCCTATTTTAAAATGCTGGAAAGGATAAAAAAGAAACAAGATCCATGCCTAGTCCACCACCCATAGATAATAACACTATCAGAGGCCACTATAATTTCCTACCATTCTTGTGTTCTACGTTTTCACCCATTTTCTCTTGTTTGGAGAATTTTTTTTTGTCTCATTTGTTTTCTCCTTTACCATTTTGATCTGTCAAAGTATTTCATTTTCCATTCACTTCTCTACAAAGGTTTTCTAAATGAGGTTCAAATATTTCCTTCAGAGGACTACCCTACCATTAAGGATAAATGATTTAAAATTTGTTCTGGACCCTCAGAACAATGCTAGACATCTGACATGATTGATGCCAGTTCTTAAGTCCACCGAAGTTGCCCCATGTGTTTTTGTCACCATGCTGTCTTTCTGCAGCTTACCTGGCCACAGCAGCACACATGCAAGAGCCTCTCTGGTGTTGCTGAATGCAGAATGAAGGATTTTATATGACCACCATGCAGAAAACTATTACACAGGGGAAAAAACTGCTGAGAAGCCTTGGAGAATGGTGGGCTCTTTCCCTCCAACTACAGCGTTCTGCTGATATTTTGTTTTCTGATACAATGATACTAGCAGGTCCTGAGATGTTCTCTGGCTGTTTCTGGTGGATTCCCATTCAAAACATTCTCAGAGACACAGCCAACTCTGCATGGTGGAGAAAATAGCCAGGTGAGGGACAGGCAGAGGACAGAGGCAAAGACTGCTCATAAAAACACCCAGGGGCCTGTGAGACAAAAAAGAACCAGAGAGCTTCTGGTGTGGCTGATACACCAAGAGCAGCCTACAAAACTGGGCCACCACTGTAAATGCCCTCCACAACATCAAGGAATCCCTATACAACAGTGGAAATCCAAGTATTGCCAGTCATCAACCCATCCTTCCTGTCATCCATCTACACCTTCAATGTTTACCAAAGATTTCTACCTGCTGTGTGCTGTAGGAATTCCTACTGCCTGTATTCTTTAAATTACCCACCCACTTGGGTGTGGTCTCTTATACTATTTATGGCAATGTAAAACTTGCTTCCAGCCTCTTTTCTGGCTGCGGGATTTGATTGCTGTTCTCCGTTCCAGCAGAGGATTGTGACTTGTCAGTCTATGCCTAAATAAATAACCCTCTATTATTCTCAATTCTGAGCTAGTGTGGGATATCTAGTAAGCATCCTTCTTCATCTGACACCCCACAGAGATTCAGACTCCACACCTACTGGGTAGAAAGCCTGAGGACCTAACCAGTCCACAGCCCAGAAAGTCTCCCAACCCTGCCCACTTGGCTTGCTTTTACCTAGATGCTAGACAAGTACTTACTGAATCTCTAGATTTTGAAAATGCAAGCTTAGAATGCAAGAAGATACTTAGGCCTTTAAAGGTTAGATCAGCAGCTATGGATGAATGGATCCTGCATAAAATGAATATTGAGACATTTGAGTATAATACTGAATCTTGGGTAGGAGAAGTAATTTCCAAAGGAATGAGGAGATATCAAAATGCCAAATGTTTTAATTGTGGTAGAATAAGATATCTGAGAAGGGATTGTAGAAAAGGAATTCCTAGGAATAATAATACTGAGGAGATTCAGTCAATTATGTAGGTTATAAAATAGACATACAAAAAATTAGAACACAAAAGGTACAAATTAGAAGAGACTGGTTGCAGATTTTTAATGACTTTCAAAGATTGTTAGGAGACATTTCCAGTCTACAACTGGCTGTTGGGATAACATCTGATCTAATGATTCATTTAAACAAAACCTTAGATGGCGATAAAAACTTGAATAGTCCCAGAGAATTAACAGCTGAAGCAGAAAAGGAATTGACAATTGTTGAGGAGAAATTACGGGAGGCACATGTGGATAGGGTGAATTCGAATCTTAATAGTATTCTAGTCATATTGCCTTCCAGAACTTCTCCTACAGAGATTTTAATGCAGAGGGATGATATTATCTTAGAATGGATCTTTTTACCACATAAATCAAATAAAAATTAAAAACTTGTGTGGAAAAAGTCTCTGTATTAATTATAAAAGGTAAATTGAGACTTCTTCAATTAGCAGGTATATACCCAGCAGAGATTATAGTGCCTTTCACTACTGATGAAATAAAAAAGTTATGGGAAGACAATGAACCATGACAAAGAGCTTGTGCTAATTTTTTGGGGAGAAATTAATAGAAATTATCCCAAAAGCAAGTCTTAACCTTATAAAGAGAACTTCTTTGAATCTTCCCTGAATTGTACATGATGCTCCAATAACTGGAGCCCATACATTTTATCCTAATGCAAATAAATCAGGGAAGGCAGGTTACAAATCAGAAAAAGTAAGGTAGAACAAAGCCCTTATAATTCTGTCCAAAAGGCAGAATTATTTGCCATTCTTATGGTGCTAATGGATTTTAAAAAACCACTCAATATAGTTACTGATTCACAATATGCAGAAAGAGTTGTCTTGCCTATTGATACCACTGAATTTATACCAAATGATACAGAATTGACTTCATTATTTATCCAGGTGCAAGACATAATCAGGAATAGGCTTTGTCCTATGTACATAACACACATCCAATCCCATACAGGTCTGCAAGGTCCTCTAGCACCAGGTAATGAAGAAATTGATCAACTGTTGATTGTGTTGCAGGACTCAGAATTTCATAAGAAACATCATGTCAATAGCAAAGGTTTAAATGTAGAGTTTTCTATTACATGGCAACAAGCTAAGGAGATTATAAAGAGATGTTCTACTTGCTCTTTCTATAACCAAACACCACAACCTGCAGGGAGGAACCCAAAGGGTACTCTAAGAAGTGAAATCTAGCAGATGGATGTGTTCCACTTTGCATAATTTGGAAAATTAAAATATATACACCACACCATTGACACTTATTCAGGTTTTCAGTGAACAACTGCTTTAAGTTCCGAAAAGGCTGATTCAGTAATCAAACATTTATTAGCAGTCATGGCCATCATGGGTATACCTGAACAAATAAAGACAGATAATGATAATGTCTTAAAAAATAAAACAGTTTCTTTGCTTATTATAATATTAAACATATTACAGGTATACCACACTATCCTACAGGTCAGGGAGTTATAGAAAGATCAAATCAGGCTATAAAGGATACGTTAAACAAACAGAAAGGGGTATAAAATACCCCCAGAAATAGATTACATAATGCTTTATTAAGGTTGAATTTTCTTAACGATAATGAGAAAGGGACAACAGCAGAAGGGAGACAATGGATAATAGAAAAGTCTTCTGAATTAAATCACCAGTGTAATTCAAGGATGTGTTGACTTCACAATGAAAACCAGGAAATGTGCTACACTGGGGAAGGGGTTTTGCTCTTGTTTCCACAGAAGAAAAACATGGATACCATCAAAATTAATAAAGATTCAGTTTGAAAAGGAGAAACCTCTTGACAAGGAGAAATGACAGCTCATCCACAACAGTAACAACCATACAGGTGGTAAGAAAACCTCATTAGGGTTGGGGCAGGTTTCTGTTCTTGTCTTTGCAGAAAAATATTCATCTTCAAAAGGTCAAGAGACCCTGGACATCTATATGCCTAAAGAGGAAAATATAAAAATCCAGATAGGATCTCCAAGCAAAGAGAATTATAACTTATGAGGACATGTCATTTGAGAATCTCAAAAACATAAACTAAAATATTAATCATGATTCACTTGAAAATCAAAGTTGGCTTTGAAGTTGGACACTGGCTCTGTTCTTCTCTAAATCCAAGCATGTTGTTAAAATAAAAATTCAGAATTTCTGTCTCATGTCATATGGGACAGAAAGAAAAAAGAAGTTTAGAAAAAAATTTACTGTTCTTCATACCTATTTTTATCTCTATTGTACCTTTCATTGAATATATATGTCTATATAAATAATGTTTAAGTTTTTCACAATGCACAATGAATTTTCCTGCAGTAATCTTTAAAGTTTCCAGGAAGATGGGGCCCCACAACAACAACTCCACCTGGTTGATATGGCATCATGATGTTGATAGCACTACTATAAGACCTGTTTGGGGTACCAGCTGTTCAAGATGGTTCCAACTTGGTTAGCTAAAATGGTGCACTTTTTAATGACATTCTGGCCAGAATTCCAAATAGGGACCTATGAAAAATCCCACCAATACTCAAAGACTATTTACAATTATACCAGACAGTCATCTTGGAAATTAACCATCATTTACTTTAACAGGATCCCATAGAAAGAATATTGCCCCCAAGACAGCTGGAAGTAATTCTAGATGACCTCACCTCTCCCAACAAAGTTTGTCCTCAGATCTAGGGACATCATTTAGGGGTTGATTATAATTGGTATAAGGTTGGGGGTTGGGGAGAAATTTTTTAGGCACTGAGATCTCTTTGAAAAAAAGGGGGAAATTGGATGGGATAATAGTGTGAGCTTACTCACACTAATAATAATAATAATAGTAAATAATAGAGTGAATACTTGTAAGCTATTATTTATAGGCAATTTACATTGGTGTAGATTCTTGTATGTTGATACAAATTTAAGTATACTGAATATATTCCTATTTTCATCGACAATATATATCTAGGCAAAGTTACTTTGGATTATTATTTGCATAAATGCTTCTACTTCTGCTTAAAACATTTTTGTATATTGATACAATTTTAGGATAGATTTATCATATTGAAATGTACATTTCAACCTTTGATCAAGATACTCATACATTGTTTACATTTTTTGGTCATTGTCCTCATTTGTTGCACAGCTGTTTATTGTATAATATTCTAATTATAAATCAATAGTCATCTATGTTTGTCATACTTATAGTTAGACTAATCGGGTTCTTTAGATACACAGAGATTGTATTCTGCATAGATAGGTAATCTTCAGCCACTTCAAAGAGCTGTAGAACGTGGCATTTAAATAACTTAGGGTTCTGTTGACATGAGACACGGATGCTCCTGGCAGCACTGATCTATTCCCAAGAGAATGTTGAGCATTGAAGACACTCCACTTGGAGCTTGTGTTCTTCTTGGCAAAACTAGTCTTTGGGCAAGGAACTGCCCGTGCATTGACCACTGACAAAATGCAAAATGTCTGGACAGGACAAATAGGATACAAGAAAAAAGACTGTCAAATCTTACCTAGACAGGGTAAGACAGTTTTGAAATTTTTCTTGCCTCTGAGAATAGTCTGTCAGTTGCTTTAGGGCTTAGCCAAAGTTGGTTGCTACAATGTTGCAAAGAGACTTTGGGTGATTGCTCACTTAGTCAGTTGTCTCTGTTATATTTTGCTCATTTTGGGAGCTGCTTGATTGCACTTCCTGCTTCCTCAAGTAATATTATTTCCCTTCTCGGATCTTCAATGGGGTTGAAGACTAAATAGTTTTAGTTACTTTCCTTTCATGACTTGGCCAAGTTATTTATTATACAAGACTTAAACTCATTAGGATAGTATAATTATTGAAACATTTATCATGTTTCTTGCTTGATATATTTGTTTTTATTGTATATGATTTTGTATTAGGCTTAGCATTCTTTTATTTAAATAAAAGGGGGAGGTGTTGTAGGAATTCCTACTGCCAGTAGCCTTTAAGTTACCTGCCCACTTGGGCGTGGCTTCTTTTACTATTTATAATGATGTAAAGAGTGTATCTGGCCTCCAAATGCTCCATCTCTCTGGTTACCCCTTATTTCCTGAACTCACTACAATCTGAAGGGAAGACACCTGAGCAAGTCCTTGGGTTGTGATTCACAGAACAAATTTTTACTTCCAACCACGAGGACTGTGTCCTTACTCCAGCTGTGCTGTGGTAATGTTTCTGCTTTCGGTCAGCCACTCTGCTAAAACTGACAGAGAACCATGACCAAACAGTTCAAGTATTAACTTGTTAAACTGAACACTAGGGCCTCAGTGGCAGAGCTCTATCATGTCCAGGGTGGGCGAGCAGACAGGGACACACACACACACCAAAACAACAACCATCGGGCAGACTTCTACCATGTATGGTGTGGGCACACACCAAAACAACAACCCTAGGGCAGAGTTCTACCATGTATGGTGTGGGCATGTGTGACCGTGCAAACACACATGCACACACACACACCACCACCACCACCATCAACAACAACAACAAAGCAACAACAGAACCCCATCTGAACATTCAAATTTAAAATGCAAGTACTGTACATGAATAGAATCATATGTAAATAGAGAAGATAGGCAATGTCTAGTGTTGTCACTTGATAGGTGTATTTTGGGTTACATGTTTACTTGGTATTTTTTATGTCTGTGTGTCTCTCTATGTGGATATATGTCACATGTCTGAAAGTGGCTGAGGAGGTCAAAAGAGGGCACCAGATTCTCCAATAGCTGGAGTTGTAGGCAGTTGTGAGCTACTCACTGCAATCCAAACTGGGTTCCTCTGGAAGAACATAAGTAGCCTTAACCATTGAGTCATGGCTCCAGCCCAAAATGTTTTATTTGCAATTATATAAATTTTCAGTGTTTACATAAATAGAACTTTCAAGATAATTTCTGGCAATGGAGATACATCTACAACCCTGTTACTGCGCAGGAAGATATAGTTAGTACTGCCTGTAGATATACTTCTTTTTTGTTTGTTTGTTTGGTTGGTTGGTTGATTGATTTGGGTTTTCTTTTTTTCTTTTTTCTTTTTTTTAAAGATTTATTTATTTATTATGTTTACAACATTTTGCCTCCATGTATCCCTGCAGGCCAGAAGAGGGCACCAGATCTCAGTACAGATGGTTGTGAGCCACCATATGGTTGCTGGGAATTGAACTCAGGACCTCTGGAAGAGCAGTCAGTGCTCTTAACCACTGAGCTATCTCTCCAGCCCTGATTTGGGTTTTCAAGACAGGGTTTCTCTGTAGCTTTGGAGCCTGTCCTGGAACTAACTCTTGTAGACCAGGCTTCCCTTGAACTCACAGAGATCCGCCTGTCTCTGCCTCCTAAGAGCTGGGATTAAAGTTGTGTACCACCACCGTTCAGCTATGATAAACTTTTTAAGAACTCTTGTAATTTAATTTATCTCGCTTCATTAATAAATGTTATTAATAAGCTTCAATGCTATGAGCCCCTTCCCATTTTGCCCAAACAGTGTTTTTAATGTCAGTGGTTGAAGAGGGTCACATATCCCAAAAGCAAACAGGAAGGACCACTCAGAGAAATCCCTGAGCTGTGTTTCCATAGTCCCTAAAAACTGTATTTTATACCTTCTCCCATGCCAGTGCTTTAAAATCGGCTTTTAAATTAATTAGTTAGCAGCATTTGTGAAGAGCATTTGTTATAGGATTTTAATAATTGTTACTTATTGCCACCACTAAGTTAACACCGGAGACTTAATCACCGTGAAGTTGGCAATGAGATTCAGCATTAACCACACTTTATAAACATGGAATCTTGGGCTTAAATATTAAATAGGTTTCCATAAAATTTAATCAAGACCAAGCAATGAATCAACATGACGTTGCTTTGACTTTTTCCACCTACTCTAGAATACGAGGTCCTCAGGAGCAGCCGCTGATAAGCGCCAGATGCACTGAACGAAGCCCAAACTATTGCTGTTGCTGGTAACCGCACCAGTGCTCTTCTGACTCTTGTGTCTCCTGCAATTTGTATTTTAAAGTATCCCAAGTTCTGCAAGTGTGAATAATTTCCCACCTTTAATCTATTCTCAATAAAAAAGTAATAGAAAAAACAAAACTCTTCCCTTGCCTATTATCGTAAGTTCCCCTAAAACATCAGAAACAGGATTTTTGTAGAGAAATAAAAATTGTCACCAATTACAAAATTATCACCATAAGAAAGTAAGTTGTTGTCAGTAACACTCTATCGAAAAGGAGACCTCAGGGTAAGATGGAAATGCCTATTGATCCAGTCCTTACTGGGAAGCACACAGAGCCTTGTGGTCCTTAACAGCAAGCCTGCAGCCTGTGCAAGAAAGGCCAGAAAGCAAACAGTAAAAAGTTTCCAACTGTGTAGATGAAAGTTTCTGTCACACATGGTCTCTCAGTTATTTAGTACCAAAGAAACACACAGAGACTTATATTAATTATAAATTGTTTGGCCTACTGCCTCAGGCTTATTATTAACTAGCTCTTACATATTGAGTTAACCCATAATTCTTATATAAATTTAGCCACGTGGCTTGGTACCTTGTCTCAGGAAAGCATTCTAATGCTATGGGATAATGCTCTTGTACACTGTAAAGATTTGTCACTCTGAATTTGGTTTAATAAAATGCTGATTTGGCCAGTAGCCAGGCAAGAAGTATAGGTGAGGTGACAGAGACGCAGTCATTAGTCAGGTGCAGGGAAAGCAAGATGAGAATGTCTTACTGAGAAAATGTATCGAGAATTATGGGTTAATTTAAGTTGTAAGAGCTAGTTAATAATAATCCTGAGCTAAAATTCCAGTTTATAATTTAACATAAGCCTCTGTGTGTTTCTTTGGGACTGAATGGCCAAGGAACCAGGTGGGACAGAAACTTCCATCTATAAACTGAAAAATATATTTTAAAACTATTATTTTCCCTTTCTGGTTTATAAAACTATACTCATCTATTTCCCAGTTTCCTTCCATCATAAACATTAAAATGAGGCAATTACATAAGAATTCACCAAACTTTCTGAAAAGAGCAAACAAAATGTAAAAATTAAATTACTTTTTTCATAACTAGAAAAATTTCATCAAGGAAATATTTAGTTTTAGTCTCCCATCATTTCTATTTCATATTATCTTACCAGAATCATTCTCTTCATCCTAACTAAGCTAACAAAAAGTAGAATAGATTTGGTCCCTTGTCGAAGACAGCAGTCTACAAGGTGGTCAGAGCTTGGAAGGAAACAAGTGAATAATAAGATCGAAGTTAGGAGAATGTCCAAAAAAAAAAAAAAAAAGTAAACCAGTGGTTCTCAACCTTCCTAGTCTGCGACCCTTTAACATGGTCCCTCATGTTGTATTGACCTCTCCCAACCATAAAAATATTTTCATTGCTACTTCATAACGGTAATTTTGCTACTGTTATGAATCATAATGTAAACATACATATTTTCCCCTGGTATTACATGGCCCCCTGTGAAGAGGGTCATTCAACATTCAAAGGGTTGCAACGCACAGGTTGAGAATAGATGCTCTAATCTCAGATTTCTTTGTAAGGAGTAACCAGCCACAAAATGGCAGATAAAATAATGGATTTGTGCTTAATGACTATCTGGTGAAGGAATGAAAGATCCAAGAGAATTAATGACACAACATTAATTACCGTTCTGCCCAACAGAGGCTTGTAGGTCAGCCCATGTACATCAGAAACAACAACTTTGCCATACCCTCAACTTCAGTCCACCCTAGTAACTGGACAATATTAACATCACTCTAACCATAAAATCAAAAAAACCTAAATACATCTTGGCTCTACCATCCAATGGGCCATTCCCAGTAGACATGTCTTTGAACCCCAAAATTTTGTTCCTGTGCCCTTGTCCATAGTTACATAGTCCTAATCTCTTGGCTGAAGTTTTACTCCTATCACCTAAACAGAGTCATACTTATGGCTGTTTCCTGACCCTTTCACTGACAGTGTTTCGCTGGAATAGCATTAGTAATCACTTTACATGAGATGGCTACAAAATATTCCCTCTCTTGGCCTACAGATCTGGTTCTAGGAACAGCCTCACACTCTCCATCACCTGGATGGACAAAATACCATTCACCACAAATGCAGCAACCCATTGTCAATACCCTTCATCTTTTCCATGATTGTCAAATCAATCCATCCTCCCGGCCTCTCTGTTCTCAGGCACACAAGCCAAATATCCAGGATCCTCTTTAGTTCTCATCTACGTATATGGCATCAATTGCCCAGAGCACACATTGTTGCTTGTTTTGGTTCTACCTAACCAAACTATTATAAATGATCTCCATTATTAGGTTTTCTTTGCTTAGTGTTTATTTTTATTTTTCAGTCTCATTATAACTTTGTGTCACTGAAATTTTAATTATTAGCTAGCTTAATATGAAGTATTTGCATGTACATCTTACATCTTGCTTCCTGTCTTTGACCTTTTATGCCTTTCCACAATCTTCAAGGATTATCCTCTTACTCATCTTTAGTAATATATCTCAAATATGGGTTCTTTGAAACCCATAGGATTTGAGCTGTCATTTCTCCCACAGCTACCTTCCCAACACTATATGAAAATGCATGATACACTTGCCGTGCCACCTCATGCTGGCCTCGAGGCTTTGTGAAGGTAAGAATCATACTTCCTTTTTGTTTTCTTTGTAGAAGCTTTGCATACAGTCAAAATACAGTATTTGTATATATTTACATATATGCATTTATCTTCCCACATTTATTTCTAAGACAGTTTGCAGCCCTTCAGTGAATATTTGTTAAAAAGATTGAGGAGACCTGTTGAGGTTTGTTTCCGTGGTAACCATCTACAGCCTCCCATTACTTGATGGTGGAAGATACAAAATAATCCCACACTAGTTCAGAATTACATATAATATAGGGTTATTTATTTAAGCAAAACTTACAGATCACTGTCCTAGATCACAGTTCTCTGCACAAACAGGAAACAGGAACAGACACTAGCTCCCAGAAGTGAGAGCCAGAAGCAAGACAGCGAGCTTAAGCTTTCATTTATAGTATAAGAGACCACGCCCAAGTGGGCTGGTATCTAAAAGGTTATTGGCTGAAGGAGCGGAAGGAGCTCCCACAGCACCTCCCACCTTTGTTTAAATAAGAGAATTCCAAATCCAATACAAAACTATATACACTAGGAACAGATATCGAGTATAAGATTAGAATTACAACCAGCATAAACAATATTAAGCACAGAATGTATACTAAATGTTTTAATAGACATTCTATCCTAAGGAATCTAAGTCCTGTATGGGAAATGGCTTGGCTAGATCATAAGAGGAAGTGCAATCAAACAGCTTCCAAAATGTTCAGTAGATGACAGAGACAACTAGCTGCCTGAGGAATCACCCAAAGTCTCATTTGCAATGTTAAAGCAAGGCCTAGAGTAACTGACAGACCATTTTCAGAGGCAGGAAATTTTTCAAAACTGTCTTATTCTGTCTTGGCAAGATTTGTCAGTCTTTTTTCTTGTATCCTGCTTGTCCAGTCTGAACATCATGCACTTTGTCAATGGTCGAGGCATGGGTAGTTTCTTACCCAAAGGGCAGTTGTGCCAAGAAGAAGACAAATTCCAAGTGGAATGTCTTTGGTGCTCAACACTCTCTTGGGAATAGATCAGTGCTGCCAGGAGCATTCATGTCTCATGTCAACAGAATCCTAAGTTATTTAATGCCATATTCTACAGATCTTTGAAGTGGTTGAAGACTACCTATCTATGCAGAATACAATCTCTATGTATCTAAAGAACCTAATTAGTCTGACTAAAAGTATAACAAACATGAATGACTATTGACATATAAGGCTTAATACCTATATAACTTAAAGATTAAGACTTCATATCAGAATATTAAACAATCTTTAAACAACTGTGCAGTAAATGAGGACAATGACATCAAAATGTAAACAATGTATAAATATCTTAATCAGAGGTAGAAATATATAATGCAATATGGTAAATATATCCTAAAATTGTATCAATATACAAAATGTCTTAAACAGAGGTAGAAACATGTATACATACAAAATGACAAATAACTTCACTTAGGTGTACAAATATTGTAAACAGAAATAACAAATATAATTTGAACTTGTATCAGTATACAAGAAACTATGCCAGTGTAAATTGTCCATAAATATCTCACAAGTATTTACTCTATTACTGATTATTATTATTATTGTGAATAAGTTCACACTAGATTACCTATTATCCCATTCAATCTTCCTTTTTTTTTCTGAGATCTCTGGGCCAACATATTTTCCACCCCAACCCCCAACCCTATGCAATTAATAATCAACCCCTTAATGGTATCTCTAACCATAAGGACAAACTTTGTTGGGAGAGGGGATGTCAGTTTCTAGAATTGCTTCCTGCTGTCATGGGGGCAATGTTTTTTCAATGGGATTCCATAAAAGTGAAATGATGATTAAGTTTCAAGATTGCTCTTTTGTATAATTACAAATGGTTCCTGAGTAGTCAATAGGGTTTTTCTGAAGTTCTTATTTGGAGTTCAAGCCAGAACATTGTAAGAAGGTGCAACATTTCCACAGCTGGTACCCAAAAACCAGTCTCACAGTACTGTTATCAGCATCATGGCATCACATCAACCAGGTGGAGTCATTGTTGTGAGGCCCCATCTTCTTCCTGGAGGCTTCAAAGATTACAGCAGGAAAATCTACTGTTCATTGTGGAAAACTTAAGCATTATTCATATAAACATATATTCAATAAAAGATATGATATAAACAAAATGGACATGGAAAAAAGTAAAATATTTCCTGAAAAATCTATCTTCTTTCTGTCCCATACCAGATGACTCCTGACAAAAAGCAGAAATTTTGAAGTTTTCTTTTAATAACATGCTTGGATTTAGAGAAGGATAGCCATTGACCAACTTCAAAGCCAGCTCTTATTTTTTTAAGATTTTTATTTATTTATTTATTACATATACAGTATTCTATTCACATAGATGCCTGCAGGCCAGAATAGAGCACCAGATCTCATTACAGATGGTTGTGAACCACCATGTGGATTCTGGGAATTGAACTCAGGACCTCTGGAAGAGCAGCAGCCAGTTTTCCTAACCACTGGACCATCTCACGAGCCCCAGCCAGCTCCTATTTTTAAGTAGAGATTTATTCGTGTCCAAATAATCAGACTTTACCATACAGCTCCTAATTCTACAACCTTAGTTAATCTTTGTAGGAAGTCAGTAAAGGGCCTATTTAACGCTAATATATGACTCAGCCCTCTTTCCTAGTTCCTGAATCCTGTCCCAAGCATTTACAGCTGCTGCGCTTATATAGGGACAAAGTGTATTCATCATAGCCAGCCTGTTCCCTGAGAGTCAGAGTAATGACCTTCACCAAGAATTTGATATTCAGAAGTCTCAAATCCTTTTGCTTTTCCCTGTTGCTCTAAAAATTTTTGCCTCTTCTCTCCAGTAACACTTGCAAAGCAGCTGAGGTCCATTTTCTAGGACTGCTGAGCTCAACTGAAGCCAAATATGTAGAGTGACCTTAGCGCTTGAAGTCCACGTTTTCACCATTTCCCTGACAAATGGTGAATGTAGCCCAGAAGAAACTATTGCTTGTTTTATTTCTTTTAGATCACTCATATGTATTGGTTCCCATGAATATTTTTTGACTACCTTAGGGTATTTTGTGCCAGATGGTCCTTCTGAGAAAATTACTGGATATGCAGTTAAAACACTGTGTAAGTCATCCTGGGGTCTGGCATGTACTGATGAGGCTAAATCCTGTCTTTGTCCCTTCTGTCCCTGTTCATCAATCTCAATAAATTCATAAATCTTTTCAAATCTGCCGGGCAGTGGTGGCGCACGCCTTTAATCCCAGCACTCGGGAGGCAGAGGCAGGCGGATCTCTGTGAGTTCGAGACCAGCCTGGTCTACAAGAGCTAGTTCCAGGACAGGCTCCAAAACCACAGAGAAACCCTGTCTCAAAAAACCAAAAAAAAAAAAATCTTTTCAAATCTTTTTACTACTGCCTTTATAAAAGTCTGAATCTCCTGTACAGTGTTCTGTTCTAATGTCCTCACTGAGGATTCCAACTGGTTCAGAAAAGATAATGTCTCATCCTTGGACATATCATAACTTTTCAACAGATTCTGACAGACTCAACAGCTCAAATTCTTTCAGAAAATTTTGTCAAATTCATGCTATACGTCTCTGTAGTATTGAACCATTCTTTTTAATGAAATAATATTGAAAACAAAGCTAATTTCTGGAATCAAATAAAGGGAAGGAAAATAGAGTAAGTCTTGCAGAATATCTTCTACAATATAAGCAAAATAATTATTGAACTCCTGGATGTTATCAGTCATTTTTTGTAGTTTTTTAGATCTTACCTGTCATAAAGTAATTACAATGAATTGAAGTAGGTGTAATAATCATTATTGGCCAGCAGGTGTCACAGTTGCAGCCACATGGCCAAGAGACACTAGCAACAGCAAACAGCTTGTGTTGCTTAATTAGGTACTGAAAAATATGCTTTGTTTAACAAATTAAGAACAGTTATTAAGGTAATCAAACAATTCCAAGAGTTGGGACCCAGGATAAAGAGAAAATCCAAAGTTTTCTATCAGTGTGAGTTGCAGGCTGTGTGCACCATGTGCATTGCAGCCAGCAGTGTATGCATGTAGGTTGTGAGCTGGATAGTGCTGAGCAGCATCCTGCTGCATCTGAGGGCCAGATAAAGCCACAGGCAGGAGAGTCAGTGCCCAACATGCCATGTGGCTGGCGGATGAATACCAAGAAGTGTGGACTGGTCCCCATGTTCAGGTTCCAGATGATGGCGGAAGATACAAAATAATCCCACACTAGTTCAGAATTATGTATAATAAAGGGTTATTTATTTAGGGGGTACTTACAGATCACAGTCCTCTGCACGAATGGGGAACAGAAACAGGGTCTAGTAGCCGGAAGTGAGAACCAGATGCAAGAGAGCAAGTACAGGCTTTACAGCCGCATTTATAGTATAAGAAACCACGCCCAAGTGGGCTGGCATCTTAAAGGCTATTGGCTGAAGGAGTGGAAGCTCTCACAGCAAGTACTGGCTGTAGTAACCCTTCAGTAATGTTGCTAGTTACATATTCGTTTAAATACAACCTAATGAAGCTTTACTTCCTAATTTTTCTATGCCTCCTTTCTATATCATCTATACTGGGAAACTGGGGAAATAATGCCTTATGCATTTCAGAATTTATAACCTTGTCTGCAGCCACTACCCACCAGGCACACCGACTGCTCTCAACCATTACACATGTTGCTCATCACATAGACTTTTAGATGAATTAAGAAAGAAGTCATGCAAGGAGGTATAGACCTCAAATCCCAATTTCTCAGGCTGAGCTCAAAAACTTGAAGCCAGCCTAGGCAAGATCACAAGATCATTTCAAAAGAAAAAATAACATAAAAGTTAAAATACTAAGCTATTTTAACATATTTTTATTTAACTCCACATACTCAAAATACCATCTCAACAAGTAATCAATAGGAAAATTTACTAGTGAAATACTTTCGGCTCTTTTTTTATTAGTCTTTGAAATCCAGAGTGTATTTTAGGCAGGCAGCACTAATCACATTGCAATGTCTTTCCTGCAGGTGCTAGTAGCCCCTTGTTCAAACCTTTAGGATCTAGACAGTTCTCACTAGACTGAAAGCTCATTTTTAGAGGCAAAAAAAAAAATCCTTTCTTCTTGCTCCATAATTATTCGTGCCTATAATCAAATATAGCAAAGTTCAACATCAGATGAACTCAGAAAACTTCAAAGCAGATGATGATATGAGAACTGGGATAAGAGCGGAGATCTTAGGAAAGAAGAAACTTCAAGTAAAGGTTAGCAGATAATTCTAGCCCAGGCCTTGAGTCACCATGTCCTGCGGACATGCTCTGCATTCATCCCACATCTCTACCCCAGGACCATACAGATCTATCCATCCTACAGTAAGAGCTTCCTTGGTGTACAGAGAAGCAAAGCCTTCTTCATTAAATATTGATTTCATTCACATTTCCCTGGGGCCGTGCATTATGGAGGAAGAGAGTAACATTCTCCACTTTGACTTTACAAATGAAGAAACTGAAATCTAGGCAGACATAGAAGTTACCTTATGATTCTGTGCTCACTGCAAGCAAAGCCAGAACTCAAGTTCTATGAGTCCCGATCTTTTGTCCTCCTCCCTCTGCTGTACAATACTCAGTTTTCAACCATGGCTTTCGCATCTAACATGATAGCCACATTTTACAAGAATTACTTTAAATGAATTCATCTATGTAAAAATACTGTGTGCTGCATGTATTCAGTCTGAAAGGGGTGGCGTCTAGGAAGGAAACGAAGATTTATTTAGTCCATTCTTGCACCTTAGGGGTATGATACCTAATTCTCAATATTGGTGAAAATTTGTGTAGCTACTGAAAGTCTTCAAAGAAAATATTGTTAGTGGATGTATGTGTGCACGTGCCCATGTGTGAGTGTATGTGTGTGTGTTCTCTCACACATTTCAATAAGAGACAATTCTCAGAATTAACCAGTTTTCTACAAGTCTACATTTTTCATTATGATGGGAATCAAAGAGCTCATTAGCTTCAGTCCACCTAAAGCTGGGTAGAGTCTTCCATAGGGTTCATGCCACAAGAAGTTCCACATGTTAGATATTTTTATTCCTTAACTGCTTGGTTAGCATTACAGCCTGTTTCCTGAGCTGAAGCTGAACGTGGTAAAGAAGAGGGTATCTATCTCCTAAATAACACATCCTTACTGCCATGGATAACAGAGACACCAACTTAAAAAAAAAAAAGTGTTCTTTCTTAATAAAAAGCATCATAGAAACCTTCCAACAACTAGAATGAGCCATCATTTTCCATGTGATAACAATGAAAAGGTATTCTTTATCTTTGGAAATTTTGTATATCAATTTTCTGAACCTGGTAGAAAGACTGGCATTTTAATGATACCTTGTAGCAATATCCTGCTGTATTTTGTTGCAATGTGAACTGAGTTAGTTTACCTCTGGGTGAGAAAGAAGTGCAGGCACAGTTGCCAGGAGTGTGTGTGTGCCATACATGTGGCGCACACACAGACACACACACACACACACACACACGTTTTTCCCTCCATGCAGTCCTCTAAGTCTTTAGTTTTGCGGAGTTTCATTTATTCAAAAAACCTTTGAATTAGACACTTCCTGCCTGTGCCTCCCCTCAGTGGGAAGCTTGTGGGGGCGGGTTTGCAGTTTGGAATTCAGGCCCTCCAGTTAGAGAACAAAGTCTCAAACTGCCTGTCCTTCAGGACACAATGAAACAGCCAGCTGTTTGCTTAGACATTTGTCTGAGCAAAGCTTTATCAGGCTATTATTAGTTTTAATGCTGTAATTAGATGCGCAAATGTACCCTGAGGTATGTTTGGATGGGAACATCATACAAATCAGAATTGACAATAATGAACACAGCTGCATTTCTGCCAATGATTAGGCATTTAAATAAGTGCTCATGCTGTGTTTTCTGGAATATGAGATCCCACAGAGAGGAGAGGTTAGCAGTGGCGTGAGGCTGCCAACGGGGCATCAAAAACATCGGAAAAACAAAGGACAGACTTGGAAACTGGATATTAACTTCTCTTGCAGCACCATCCAGACAGCGCATCCTCTTCCCTTCTCAACGCGCCTCATCTTCACTTCGGTGAATTACCTACACATATGCATTGGGAATGCATGCATGGTGCCCTTCCTTCCCATCAGACTACATGTTCTGAGAGCACTGAAAAAGAGCTGTGTCTGCAGCATCAAAACATCATCCAGTTCTCCTCCAACTGATAATAAATAGAAAGATAGGAATTGTGATACACACTGGAGGCATTTTGTGCAAATACGACTTCAGACCACCTAAAATTTTCATGAGTCATTTAGAGCCGTGCAAGACAAAGGTCAACACTCCCATTGCACCAGTGGGACCAGAAGCTGGAGTAAGATTGTCACCTGCTTAAGATTTATTAGCCTGGACTCAAAATAAATATAAAATAAAAAACTTAGCAGCCAGCTTTGCATTTTACCATTAACACTTACTTTATGAGAGCAGCCAGCCTGAGGCGGTTAGTACATTTTCCTACTCTGCCTACTATGCTGAGATGGTTACAATAATGGGAAATACAGATACAACAATGCTTTTGTAATTTCACAGCACTCCCATGGGGCATAACCATTAAATCGCTTACATCTACTCTGCCCTCTAAAGCCCCCTCTTCCTGTAGCTCCCTAGATCCTATAGATCACTAAATCAGCTCATCTGGGATCCACTCCTCTTCCTGTTCCCAAGACTTGACTGCTCCCCAACGGTCTCAAGCTGTCCCCGAAGATCTCTGGCTCCAGTATACTTCTTCCAACTTATAAAAATATAAATCCAAAGACATTAACACCTTGAGTCGACGCTGTATCTATTTCTGGAGGCTGGGAAATCCCTGTGGAATCTCTGACAAGTGTGCGAGCCTGTGTGGTCTGAGAACTTTCTGGCAAAGTTGAAAGGCCTCCCTGATGGTCTAGGAGTGAAACAGACAAATTCTGAACTTATGCCAACCTGCTATGTCTTCCCTTTGGGTCAGAAGCAAGTCCTTTCAGTGCTTGAGTGACATTTGAAACACGCATTCTCTATGCGCATTGCTACAGAATGAAAATGATTGTATAGGTTCTTGGATGTATATCATTTTGACAAAAGAAAGTTACGAAGGTCATCATGCCGAAGCAAAAACAGATTTAAAGAAGATGAGTTGTATTTCCAGCATGGAGAGTTAAATGAGAATTTGCCATCTATATAAATTTAAGAGTAAGCAATTCTAGGTTGTAAAGCACTAAAAGTATGACCGGATTTTGTAAGCTGGATCAACCAAACGCTCGCTCAGGTTCAACTTTACTTCGTGCTGTGTTTCAGGAAATCCATGAAGCACTAGCTTTGACTGCAGCCGATTGGTCTGCATTGCTAACCATTATGTCATCAACAACTTAAAACGGGTTTCTACTTAATCTTTGTACTGAGGAGGGATTTATCACCATTAGAACTATGATAAACTATATACTAACCTGCGTCCAGGGAAACTGTCAAAAGCTACTCTTCAATTACAAACACTTAGGCTGACAGCAAACACAAACTCATGAATACAGCGTGCGCTGGCCTCTTCTTCCCGATTGTCTGCCTATCCAGTCCTGAGCTCTGTCCATGAAGAACTAGCTAGTGAGGGCTGTGGCTTTCACCCTTGTCACTGAAGGGTTTTCAATAAGCCATTAAAAGACAACAGGGAAGAAACTGATCAAAGACACAAGAGAGGCAGAAACAAGGATGTGTAGAAAGGACTGGTTCCACCCAGATCCACCCATTCTCTCGTTTAGAGCTCATGAGATGACCCAGAATCCTTATGATGAATTCTCATTCTCTCTCTCAAAATCAATTTCAGTTGTATTTTTGAATAAAATTCTTTAAGTAGGAAATGCTTGCTTGCCTGCTATTTAGAATTTTGTGATATTATTAATATAAGACATCAGATCCCAGAGCAGTTAAAAACATGGCACACCAGAAGGATTTTTCTGGGTATAAAATCTAAGGGCCTTTGGGTTCGTGATCCAGAGAGTCTGTCTCAAAAAAACAAAAAAACAAACAAAAAAATGATGTGCACATAACTATAAGCTTGCTCAATGCTGGGCGGTGGTGGCGCACGCCTTTAATCCCAGCACTCGGGAGGCAGAGGCAGGCGGATCTCTGTGAGTTCGAGACCAGCCTGGTCTACAAGAGCTAGTTCCAGGACAGGCTCCAAAGCCAAAGAGAAACCCTGTCTCAAAAAAACAAAAAAACAAAAAAAACAAAAAAAAAAAAAAAAAAAAGCTTGCTCAATGCGTTTTCTCAACCAGAGCATTTGACCTCAGTATATGATGGAAGGCAAAAGCTAGAGGATAAAATCCCAGGAATTTGCCTCAGGCTTCTGCTCATTCTACCTTGTAAAGACAGAGTCTACAAGATCACAAGGGCCTCTTCCTCCTTGGAATTAGCTCAATTGCCACAAATGCACATTTTATCTTAGATGATCCAATACTGACCTTTAAAAGTATGATCAATCGATACTCTAATGTAGCATGACTCTGAATTCCCTGCCAATCAATACACATGCTCTTACACATGCTCTGAAGTGCCCAGCAAAACTTAACTATGTGCAACATGACTGGCCTCATCCTCAAACCCCTACAAACATGCCACAAGAAACAGCTACAAACCACACACACACACCCACACACACAAAAAAAAACACTGATTCACAATATTATTAACAGTATTAAGATGGAGAAAAACAGAGATCTTGAACATTTAAAGTTATAAATAATCTTATTGAAAGCCAAGAATCACATGAATATTGTATTTTATTTAGGTCAGTGTATTTATATATACTTTTTTTACTGTTTGAAGCAGTTCGGAGCACAAGTGGTGAACATGCCATTGGACTTGCTATACTTTAAATACCATGCTTACCTTCAGACATCTGAGAAACAAATTTAGACAAAAGGAAACCATTCCTTTTGATTTTTTTAACATGTCAAATAATACCAGAAATGGCTACAAAAACAGATTCTAAAAAGTGACTCTTCCATTACCAGCATATAAAATAATAATAAAAAAAATCTGTATCCAGCAGGATGAAAGGCAGTCGGTTTATCTGAAGCACCGAGAGGACTTGGTGAATTCTGCACCGTGGCGTTCTCTAACAGAGCTCCAAAGTTCTCATTCCACCCTGACCTTGCAGCGGAGTCAGGGGCCCAGGCAGGCTGACTTACAATCCACCCATCTTAATGGCATCCACAGCCTTTGCCAGTATTCTCGTGTGACCCCCTGACTCACAGGTGGGTGAGAGGTGACTAATGTCCACCGAGGACTTAGTCCACCCATGACCTTTCCAATAAGCTGCTGAGCCTTGCTGGACAGTTCTCCCACACGAACCCCCTGCAACGGCTCTCGTGGAAACAGTCACAATTTCAGCAACTAACAAAACCATATGAACCGGAGAGTGGAAAAGGGGAAAGAGGAAGAGAGAGAGAAAGAAAGGAAAGAAGGGAGGGAGGGAGGGAGGGAGGGAGGGAGGGAGGGAGGGAGGGAGGGAGGAAGGAAGGAAGGAAGGAAGGAAGGAAGGAAGGAAGGAAGGAAGGAAGGAAGGAAGGAAGGAAGGAAAAAGACATCTGAGCCCCAGCTCTAGTATTTGCTACCTGAGTGGCCTGTTGAACTTATCCACTTCCTCCCTAGAGCTTCCTTGATATGGAATAGACACACGAACTTGACACATACAAACTCCTTCAGGGGAGCTTGGTAGGGGCCTGGCCCTCAGGATATTCTCAGGCAAGACTCTCAGGGGTAGCGACGGTACACAAAAAGCTTGGTCAACCATTTCTCTAGGTATTTCAGTGAGTGTAGGATTTTGGCTGAGACTGACAGATTTGGGTAAAGTTCTCATAGAGTTGAAGGTTTCGATCAAACATAGATAGACACATGCACCCCAAATAAGAAAGATTTTTACTCCCACGCTGAAGCTCTTTCCAAACATCCAGTTTGCTGCTCTACACCACAAGATTTTTGGGTCCACAAGCCACCAAGCATCCACAATCCTCACCCACCCCCTCGTACCAGGCTTTTGTGCCACAACGAGCTCCCAAATCATGACATGGAGAGTTATTATTAGTTATGAATGAACAGTCTAGCTTAGGTATGCTTCTGGCTAGCTCTTTTAACTGAAATTGACCTGTTTCTCTGTATCTACCTTTTGCTTGAGGGCTTTTTTACTTTTTTTCTTCCTGTGTGTCTTAAGTATAGTGCTTGTGTCTACTAGCTGGAGGCTGCTGGCTGCTGGCTGGAGGCTGCCTGACTGGAGGCTTCTTGCTCTAGATGCCTAACTCATTTTCTCTTCTCTTCTCTAGAGACCAGATTTTTCCTCCTGTTTATTCTCTCCACCCGCCAGTCCTGCCCATCCTTTCTCCCTGCTTAGTCACTGACTATTCAGCTCTTTATTAGACCAATCAAGTACCTTGGACAGGCAAGATGGAACCCATCTTAATATAAACACAGATCCTTACATCATTAAACAAATGCAGCATAAACAAAAGCACCACATCTTTATACAGCTAAAGCAACATTCCACAGCATAAACAAAGGGAGCACATCTCTGCCTAGCTAAATATTTCACAACTTTCTCTTTCGTTCACACACACCCTATTGAGTTTGTTACGCAGGAGAACTGTACACAGTATGTTATTATTTTATTATTGGTAATCATCATTATTCAAGTATATATTATATTCTTACATAGGAAGAAAACCATCATTCTTCTCACCCTTCTTCGATCAAAAGAAATGCGATCCTCTGCAGACCCCATTGTGGTCTGTATGTCAGACAAACATGTCATGAAAACATCAAAATAACGCCTCAAGCCATTCCCACTGAGTATTTTAATTTTTCCATTTTTCATCTTAAAAAAAACACAAAAAATGAAGACTTACAACTTTCAAATTAATTATTATCTTGTGTATATATTAGAATGTAAACTGTGGGGAGATGTATGCAATGCTTGTAGATTTATAGCAAAACCCACAGTAGTCATGGCCACAGGATTACTGTCTACTGTCTGGCTATTTTTACTTTGAAGGAGGAGAAGGTTTAAGGTACTTGTAGGGACATTTTGCTGCTATTTATTTATTTATTTTTGAGACAGTCTCATATAGACAATGCTTGCCTTGAACTTCCTACATAACCAAACCTGGCCTCTAGCTCATAAACACTGGGATTGTAAGTATGCCATACCACACCCGGCACCTCCCGGATTTTTCAAGTGCTTACCATCCTAAAACAAAACGGGTCTTTCTGTGTGCGGTAATAAAGAAACAGCATGTCTCTGAAGTATGAAGCTGGCCACAGTCTCTTTCCATATTTCTCTTTAGCAGAAGGTCAAGGTGATCTGCAAACCTGGTGATTTTATTCTGTTTCAACTCCGAGGATATAAATATCCATATTTCTCTGCCAGGCGCGTTCTTTGCTTGGCCATCTCTTGAAGGGTATGTGTCCTGAATGTCCTGTCTCTTACCTGCCACTTGGCTTTAAATACCTGTCCTTTAGTCACCAGAAAGATGGTTCCACATGGCTAAAGGCCAGGACCAGGGACAACTGTTAATAACTTCAAAACAGCAGAGACCAAAGGGACGGGTCTCATGGGGAAGGGTGTGTTGTGACCACAACTCAGGAAGAGAGGAGAGCACCTGTGTCACAGGAATGGGGAGAGAATGCAGTGTGAGAGTTTAGACTCTAACAGGAGCCAGAAGGAGTAACAGTCCGGGTCCAGCCGAAAAGCCAGGGCTGGAGCTGAGGGCGCCTCTCATAAAAGCTACATGGAAGGAGGCAGAGAAGGTCCTCACAGGGGACAGAAAGACTTGTTCACATGACAGCACAATTTGGAATGACAGAGGATCCCGGGGCAATGCCATCTGCCTGCTGTCCCACCTTTAAATGGCCTGAGCCATGTGGGTAAATGCCTGCTGGCAGGTGCAAGCCATTTCAGGGCAGCTGCCAAAGCTGGCTCTGCAGGTGTGAGTGGCTCCAGTCACTGGAACAGGTCCACGACCATTCCTGAAACGGTAGAGCCTGTGTCTCCCCTCCGCTCAGCATCCTCGTAAGTGCCGCAGATCAAGTGCTCATCTCTATTCTATAGGATTGTGCTCTGAAGTCTACTGCGAAGAGGAAAAGCCCTGTACTCTCCTGTGGGGACTTGGGGGAAAACAGAAAATCCTTCCAGTTTCACGAACGCTGTAACTGTCCAGCTCCGCAATAACTTCTCAGAAAACAAAAATGAGACCCAACGCTCTCACAGCTAACAGACTCTGGGTATGAAGCAAGAACGCTGTTCCCAGTTGCTCCAAGACCCTGAAAGCAAGTGTGGGCCCGGAACACAAGCTCACAGTGACACTGTGTTTCCAGCCACCCAGCTCACCTTTTACAGGCCCCATCCTCACCAATGAGCCACTGCCTTCTGCACCATAAGCCCTTCTTCCCTGTCAATAGTTTTAAAGCCACCCCAAAAGCCTCACAATGTGCCAGGTGTGGTGGCACATGCCCTTCATCCAGGCACTCAGGAGGCAGAGGCAGGAGCATCTCTGTGAGTTCAAGGCCAGCCGGGTCTACACAGAGAGTTCCAGGACAGCCAGGACTGCTACACAAAGAAATCCTGTCTCAAAAAACCAAACCAAACCAAAAGCTCATAATGCTCGCTCGGCATGGCTTCTACACTCCCTGGCCCATTCTTGTTAAGTCATTCACATGGCCACATGTCACTAAACACAATACTGCCTGAGATATGTGGCTTTGTAGAGAATATGTGAAAGATAAAATTGATTTTAAAAAGTAGAATAAAAGAGACTCTCTAATGTGAGATTTCAATGAGTAGTTAAAGAAGCCATTGGGAAGGAATTAGAAGGCATTTCTCAGCCTCTGAATGAAAATAAATCACTTAGGGCCCACTCCACCCACGGGCAAGGCTGACCCTGACAGAACCCCTCATAACAGCACAGTGTGTTTTAATCCTGAGAGATCTACCTATTAATTCTGAGTGTTCAACTCAGAAGAAACTAGGAAAACGCACCAGTGCTGGGGAAAAAGCTAATGATGCTTCCAGTTCCTCCCAGGAGCACTCCTCACCACTTCCTCCCTGGAAGACAGTTGTGTGTATGTTCAAGGCATCTCTTCTCCCAGCTAAATGTCTTTGCAGAAGGAAGGCATGCTACATTCACCTAAGGGACTAATCCAAAGAGCTTTCCCCTAAATTTCACATGCAAATTGCTCCATCCTGAGAGAACTGGGATTTGTATGTACAAAGAGCAAATCAGAAATTAAGCCGCTCGGATTTGCCACTTATTGATCTTGTATTAGTCCCCAAGGAAGCGTTATTCAACCATTTTCTTGCCCAATTTTACATTTTATAGAATATAGGATTGATTTTAAAAACAAACTTCTTACAGATTTTCTAAGTGGCTATACGTTCATCTGATAAGTCTTTGGACTGAAAAGGGCTGCTGGGAAAATCTCACAACTGTTGCCATAGTCATAATCACTGTAAAGTTCCTGTTGCGTCCCAGGGTGCTTTCCCCATCACAAGTGCTCTCTATCTCACTCTGCAGTGCTCAGACTGACACGAGCTCCTTGCGATTCTCCAGCAGTGGCTGCCACGATGTTTCTGCTGTAGACACTAAACAGACTTTAATCCAAGTCAGATGATGTAACAACTCTGCTTCAAGGTGGTATAAAAAGAGCAACCCAGAGAGTCGCTGATCAAAACGCATGGCCTGAGTAGCTTCCCTAGCTCTTCCAATGAATTCCTCAGTCCAGACGGGGAGACTGAGCTGGACAACAGCACAGCTGTAGAGATGCTCACCCCAGCCCAGCTCAGACTAACACTAGTGAGCAGAGGAACAGGAGCCTCCAAGGCTTCCCTTCCGTCACACAGCTAAGAAATGGCCATTTTCAGTCTGTCCTCCCCCAGCCCTGCCTTAATGACACCTAAGAAAATAAAACACACAGCTCAGCACAGAGGAGACATAGTCGTGTGGCTGAGGAAAAGTTACCATTCTCTCGTAAACACATCTGGAAGGATCGGCATGATATTTTTTCTTTTTGTTGTTGTTTAAGTAATTAATTTAACAGCAAACAGAATGCTGTGGATTCCCTTTCAAAGAAGAGAGACAAGGATAGAGGCAGGGCCAGGATGAGGCAGGACTGGGGTAGAGATAAGGAAACGTGTGGAGAACAAAATCCTGTATGGAAGCAAGCACAACTCTAAAGAAGTAAGAAAATCCTAACTGCTCTCCAGAACCCAAAGAAGCTAGCGGGAAACGCGGTGTTACTTGAGAAAGATGTTTTCTGCTGAGGTGGTCTTCCATCTTGACAGCTGTCACAGGATGCAATTCCCATGAGGCCATGAGGTAAGAGGACGTTTTCACACACTGTCACAACATGGGCAGTAAAGATCAGCCAGTGGGAGACCTGCTGGAATTTTGAAGTCAGAAAAGAATCCCGAGTACCAGCTCACAACTGGCTGCTCCATGAGGAGGAAGATGAAGCACAGAGGTGTTAACTCTCTGTGGCGGCAGTGGGGCAGGACAGATGCCGTGCTGGAGACCACAGACAGTGCTGTCAGCAATGGCCTAAAAACGATCAGGCTCACAGCAATAGAGAGGGAGGTGTGCATTTCGAAGGCTGGTTTGGAAGTGGAAGACTCCACAAAAGGCAACAAGAACCTGGGATGCGTACAGCAAACCTGATTTGTGGGCACACTCCTGATATCAAAAGTTCAGGGCAGAGATGAAAATGCCTTTTCTGAAACATCCTTACATCACTTGGGTGAGCGTGCAAACAACTTCCTTTGTTTCTGGAGAAAACAACAAATGGAGCAACCTGAGTCCCCTTCATGTGACATGCGCACTGCCCACAAAGAGCTCTCCTCCAGTCCCTGGGGCAGGGGCAGAGGAAAGCCAATGGATTCTCCTGTGACATGCGCACTGCCCACAAAGAGCTCTCTTCCAGTCCCTGGGGCAGGGGCAGAGGAAAGCCAATGGATTCTCCTGTGACATGCGCACTGCCCACAAAGAGCTCTCCTCCAGTCCCTGGGGCAGGGGCAGAGGAAAGCCAATGGATTCTCCTGTGACATGCGCACTGCCCACAAAGAGCTCACCTCTAGTCTCTGGGGCAGGGGCATAGGAAAGCCAATGGATTCTCCTGCTCAGCATTTCCCTGTGTGTAACCAGACTCTGGAAAACTCAAGGATCCCTTGTAGGAATTTCACATGAAGAGCGACTCTCCTCACACCCAATGGAGAATCTGGCACTTGTGATTCCCTGGCATCCCAGAATTTCTCGGGCTGACTTGACTCTCACGTGGCAATTTCATGTTAACTGTAATCATTTTTAGCTTGGATTTTAAGTACATTCACATAGTCCATAACCACTCCCGATACAACCAAAACAGGGTTTCTGACCTATGGTGAACATTTCAAAGTGTTACCAAAATCTTTTATGATATTATACTATCTAAAAAAATATAAAAATAAAAATCCTCCATTTTGATTCAATTTTCAAACACAGCATGTAGAGTTTCTAAACTTGAAAGTACTATCCACACATCAAAACATGACTCAATTACACAAAATAAATTTGCACGTAAGTGTGTAATATAATTAAAGCTTACATAGAATGGCAGAAGTGGGATCTTTCGCTGTGGGAAATCATGCTTCGGTAGAAATTTAAATTCCCTCATCTTACTTTAAAAGAGGAAGGGGGAACCCCATTATCTTCAACAGCCATTTTCACAATTTTAATTATATTACCGCACTCTTCGTGGAATGAAAAAAAAAGCCTAAAGAATTACTAGGCTATTAATTGTGCATTTGCCTAATCAAACTGGCATTGTTGGACTTTTTGATTTGTTGGATGTAAGTTTTTATCTGTTCGATATACAATTACCATTTACTACGGGAGTTTTAATGAAAGCAATGTCTTAAAAGCCTTAAACATATCAGTAAAACCAAAGACATTTTAGGAGCATGATAAAATCCCAAATCCTGGTATTCTAAATTGAGCTACTAAATTTTCTGAATGGCTTGGACATAAGATTTTCCTACATAAAGAGAATGCTGTAAACACTCAATAAGTAATGGAAATTACATTTTATGTTTACTTTTCTCACCAAAAGAGCCACATATTTTTGATAACAAAAATTAGGAAACACAGCAAAGATATTTTTTAAAAGATAGCCCACGATGTAATTGCACCAGGATACTTCCAGGCACTTCCTGCCAGCTCTTCTGTCTCACTTCACTCAATGTCCCTATGTCTGTGTGACATGAGTGTGGCTGCATCTGTACATGCAGGTATGTGTGCGCACATGCGTGTGGCATCACGTCTTCTTCAGTTGCTCTCTGTCTTTAAAGAGCATCTCTCTCCCTAAGTGTGAACTCACGGATTAGGCTGGACTCACTGGTTGCTGTGTGCTGAGAATCTGCCCCGCTTCACTCCCCAAGCACTAGGGTGACCACCGAGTGCCATCATGCTACACCTTCAATGGCCACCAGGAATCCAAAATCAGGTCTTCGGGACTGTTAGCACCTTAGCCACCTCCCCAGCCCCTCTACTTTTCAGGCCGTTGAAATCAATATATATATATATATATATATATATATATATATATATATATATATGATTTAATACTCTGTTATTGAAAATATTTTATTTTGCAGTCATCTTTTAAAAGATTACCCTTGTGGGAGAGACTGTTCATTGCCGTCTCCATAGCACCTGAAACACCGCCTGCTGGCCCAGGTGCTCTCTGTCTATTTGTTGGCTAATTCATCAACAGGCAATTTATTGCATCATTGATTATGACAGGAACACCGGTGCTTAGGTTATGTTCAACTCTCCACAATCACAGGCAATCCTATATATCTTGGAGGATAAACCTTAACTGGTATATAGAATTATTTGTAGAGGATCAAATTCTAGAAGGTGGATTATTGGAGCAATGTTAATACACATGACTCTAAGACTCTTAACATCTACCATCCAACTACTTCTACCCAAGCAGGACCTATGGAGTGCCTGTTTCAGCACACCTTCCACAACACTGGGAAGCCTTTAAAAAGAAAAAAAGAAAACCTACATGAAGGACCAGAGAGATGGCTCAGCAGTTAAGATCACTGGGTGCTTTTCTAGAGAACCCGGGTTCAATTCCCAGCACTCACATGGCAGTTCACAACTGTCTGTAGCTCCTGTTACAGATGATCCCATACCCTCACACAGACATACATGTAGGTGAAACACCAATACACATTTTAAAAAAGGGAAAGGAAAATCAGATGCATAAATAAAAATCTCTCTAATCACACATAAACAGGAAATAGTTATCTGAATCTTTAAATACTAATATTGAGCACAATTCTAAATATGCACTAAGTATTCAGGTGTCCTGTTTTCTGGCCCTATCACTCTGCACTCTCATTCCCTCAACACATGCTACTCTGTTATCTGGTCACACTTCTCCATAAAACATGTGCTATGTTCACATATACAAAGCTGATAACACTAATAATATTTTCTGTGGATAGCATGTATGTTTAAGGTATATATGCATGTCTCTAAGTGTGTGTGTGTGGTGTGTATGTCCGTATCTCTGTGTGTCTCTGTGTGTGGTGTGTATGTCTGTGTGTCTCTGTGTGTATGTGTGTGTGGTGTGTATGTCTATGTGTCTTTGTGTATGTGTGTGCATGTGTGTGTGTGGTCATGTGTATTCATGGCTGAATGCCACTGCATGTTTGCAGCTGTCTGTGGAGCCCAGAGACCAACATCACTTGTCTTCCTCAACGGTTTCTACTTCATAATGTGAGACGGGGTCTCACCAATTTTAGTATGGACAGCCACCAAGATCTGGAGATCCCCTATCTCTGCTCCCACCCCAACACTAGAGTGACAGATACGTGTCACCAGGCCCAGATTTTACAATTTCTAGGGATCCAAACTCATGTCCTCCGCAAGCACCTTACTCACTGAGTCACTTCCTCGGCCCAAGTTTGAGAATATTTCAAATGTTACTTACAGCACTATATGATCCATGCATTTATATGTGTGCACATGTATATTCATGTCCATGCATATATGTGTACACATACATACACACTGAAGGAGCGTGAGAAAGTTCAGGCTAAGGAGAGAGGAAGAGAATAGTTCGGTTCAGTGGTAGGGAACCTGCTTTGCATACAGTATCAAAAGACAGGGAAAAGAGAAAAGGGCCATCCAAATTCTCAGACTTTATGGCTAAGTACTGCCCTCCCCCAGCACACATCAATGCTCTGTGTACACGCTATGTTTGGAAGACAACACGTGGAATGTTTTGTATGAACATACTACTGTGTTCTTCAGCTTCATTCCATATCATCAAATCTCCTCCAGGACGCTTCGAACACAGAAGGATACTGTGGTGGGTAAGGGAATGGACGGTGTAGCCAGACAAGGATGGGACCAGATCTAACCTCCAGTGTCCTTGATGATTCTGCTTCTTGAAGTCCTGTGCTTATGGACAAACTGAAGGCAACAGTATCAACTGCAGATGAAGGACTATTTAAATTAAATGAATTAATATCAATTATTAATAAAATGATGATAAAAGAGTCTAAAAGTATTTTCCAATAAGGTAAAAAGTTACTGTGCTTCTTATTTTTATGACGTGTGTGTGTGTGTATGCGTGTGTGTGTGTATACCTGGGTGTGATGTGGCCTGTGTCACAGGTTCACATCTTTTTATTTTATTCTACTGGTGAGGCTGAATTCCTTATTGCTTTTATTTCATTCATTCATTCATTCATTCATTGGCCCAATGACTTATTAAGTGCCACTATGTGCTTGTTTTATACGAGATATTGAATTTTTGTCTTTTACATTCCTTCTAGTTTACCATTTGCCTTTTAATTCTGTTTATGGAAAGTGTCAACATATAAGACTATTAAATTTTCATGTAACTTATGCTATTTTCTGTCACACACATGCCTTTTTAAAATGTACTCACAACTTCCTTCTTTACCTGTAGGGGTCCTTTTACTATTTGGAGTGGAAAGAGAATAAATCCCTATTAAATATGTTTTAGGCCTAAGATGGGAAGAAATGATAACTGGCTTCATATAGTCAACATTATAAAATGTTCACTGTACAGTGTGGTAGACTTCTCAAGGTCAGCGCTGGCTGATTTCTTTCTGGCGAGTACCACAGCAGAGGACGCATAGTTGGCCCTCAATAACTGCTAAATTTGCTCAATTAGAGAAAACGGTGCTGTCAGGACAGGCACAGGGCTTCGGAGCAGAGAATCGAGACTTTGATTGGACTGGCACCACAGGAACACAGAGGAATCACTGAGAAGGCTCAGAATAAACCTTTCCGCAGAACTGGCGCTCTGGGTGAAGAGGATCAACGGGTGCTCTTACTATTGCTTTTCGAGACCCAAATCCCACCATCTACTACTGTACGTGGCGATGTTTCTTCAAGCATCTTCAGAGCTGCATGCTGGAGCAGGATGCCTCAGCTGCAAAGGAGATTTGTGATGAAATTAGCTGCCCAACCTGACTTTATCTTTCTCCCAAAAACCTGCTTGCCAGAGTTTGGTGGCGCCAGTTTTCACAGACAATATAATGGAAGCTAGGGACAGAGCTTGACTGGAGTGCTCAGACAGATAGTGGGGAACTAGAAAAGATGTCAATCATAGGAAGATAAATGAATAAATAAATAAAATGAAAATAAGTCAGCATTCTGGCTTCCAGGGCAAATACTGATTGGACAAGGTTTGCTTTTAAGGTACAGAAGAAATTCCAATGTCTGGAGGGGTCAAGAAGCAGGTAGGAAATATTCGTGCATATTGAGAGGGCTTGGGCTGAGGATGGTAGGGGCAAAAACTTAATGATGCTGGAAAATGATGGGCCAGGAACAGTAAGTGGAAGGGCGAGCAGAGCCTGTTGGTACAACAGCATGACTTGGCACCAATGCCAAACACCAAAAGCTGAGGCAGCACACAGCACCTGGGACCCTGCAGATGGTGATCACCTGCTGCCTCAAAGCCTTGCTCATTGGACACTAGTTTATTACTAGGTGCTTGGCAAAGCCCTCTGCAGCAGGATGTTTAAACATTCCACTAAATGTCTGCATGCTGTGGTAAAAAGAACTAACTCGCACCATAATTCCAACGATTTCAATGACGTGTAGAATTCGCATGGACCGGCAGCAGGCTCCTTAATCTGGCTGTGATTGTGACTGAGTGTCCGCTGAGCAAGGTGGTCAGCTCTGACCTCAGGAGCAAATTCAGGGCTCCCAGACAAGCATCCCTGAGCAAGGTGGTCAGCTCTGACCTCAGGAGAAAACCCAGGGCTCCCAGGCAAGCATCCCTATTTCTTCGTGCTCAGGGACTCAGCTCAGACGAGCTCGCCATGGATCACAGAGAGGTCGGAGACACAGACTTTACTGTCAGTGGTTCAGGGAGCAATGAAGTTGCTAATGACTATAAATAATAAATGATATCGGTAGCCCAGGGAATCTGAACAGGCACAAGGGCTCTCCCAGACCTCAGCTCAGACAGCAGTTGTGCCAGATTTCCTGTTTCCTAGATTAGTTTTTGCCTCATGTTGTTTTTATCTGGAAACATTAATTGAAATGTTGAAATAAGATCCCAATCTCCGCATCTTTGCGGGTCCTCTACTGCTCATTTGGCACCTTTACTGTCCTGTTTCACTATCGATGGAAAGCCCCTGCAGCTTTCGCTCCATACCAGCGACAGGAGTAACAGAACTGGAGAACTGAATGGAGAGCTTGGTGTCAGGCTGAGCCACTTAGCAGCAGCAGGATATGCAGAGCATGTAAAAACAGCCCTTTTATTCACGTGTGCATTATTCTACGGTGTTGAGGGCCCTCGAGCTTCACGCAAAGTAACTTAGGTAAGTTTCTGAGTTATATTCATAATCATTCTATTAGTTGCTCTTAACGAATGGTTCCTTCATTGTCAAACGTCCACTTTAGCAAGAGAGATTGGGGAACATCTCCCTCCTTCCTGATGAGATACTAGCGTGAGTGAACACTCTGGAACCTACTGTAAGCAGTCTTGAGGTCATTGCACCACCCACAATCCTGGGCTACCTAGTCCACTGCTGTATACAGTATTGAACCAGTGCGCACACGTCCGCTTCCAGTCTTCCACAGTTCCCCACCTTTGCTGAGGACCAACCACGGGCAGGAGTTTTTACTGTAAAGACAGAGATGTGCACTCCTACAGGTCATCTGTGCAAGAAGAACTCAAAAGATCAAAGGGTTGCCCGAGGCCACAGAGTTAGTATTCAAACCCAAGTCCATGATAAAAGCCAGAGCCTTTGTCCTGCAGTAGAGCCAAGTTTCTTCCCCATCACAAAAAGTAAAAATTTGCTCAGGGGATACGTCCTCATCTACTGCATGCAATCTAAACCTAACTGACTGGTTGCATGAGGAAGAATCCATGAAAGGCATGTGATTCCCCCAGGAGACGGCCTCGGTGAGTATCTGCAGGGAACGGATGTAGATGGTTATTAGATTAATAAGTCAACAAGTGTAGTAAAGAAAGCCTGAGACCTGCTGGGCAGGAATAGGCATCGAACCCATTACAGGGAGCTGAAGGAAAAAAAACCAAGCAGATACCATGGAACTTGGAAAGAAAGGGGATAGGAAATTGAGAAAACATGATGAAGGACTTCAGACAGTAAAGGAACACTAATATGCATCCAAAACAATGACAGCATACATGTGCTGGGAGCCTGGGAAACCTTGTTAGAGATACGCTCTGATGGAGAAAAAAGCTATCCAATTAAGCTGACACCTTAATCTAAGTAAGATTTATGATTACACTGAAATTTGAGATTATCCACCATGTAATCAACTGTATCTAAATAGAAAAATGGTGTGACTAAAAATGTATAAACATATGAACCACAGCCTTCAAATGAAGGCTAATGCTATGCAACATTCTAAACCACATAGATGTTGTATACATATATTACATATAGATCACTTTACAGATACTCTAATAGGTTTCTCTATAACTAGGCTTTAAGCAAAGAAGTTGATTAAATACTTATTTCCTGTGTTTGATGTTCAACAAACAAACAAACAGCACAATAAATTATTCAATTAAAGGCCATTTCTATTTCACTCCAGAGTGAATAGAGCATGTTGAATTCGCTTAGAAAAAAAACAGCACAAACTACACTAATCTTCATTTTCCTGGCATGTTATTATACGCTAGTAAAGCGAACCTGAGCGCCAGAGGAGGCTGTTAGAGAGATAATGCCTGCAGCTAACTTCTAAGATGGAAGAATGCAACACCAACAGTCGCGTGAAGAAATGTGTAAACTACTTTAGCTCTGCTTTTAAAGCCATCTTGCTTTCGGCCTAGTTTTCAAGTCCTATGGGTAATATCAACCAATATTTTCTCCTTAATCAATTAGATAATAATTAATTAGTTTATTGGTAATGTTCCCCATATATGCTCTACCCTTGACTTTACATCATTTTCTCTCCATGCATGGGAAGAAGATGAAGCCTGTTCCTTTCCCGCCACCACTTTGCATAATGCCTGCTCATTTCATCTCATTTTCTATTCACCTAGTAAAGGCTAAGCATCCCTACTGTGCCCTGCACTGTGAGAGGTGGGCCACAGAGACGTAAATCCGGAGACTGTGACATCATCACTGACACAGCAATCCTCTCTCAGAGTAAACGTCAAGAGGAAGCCTTCGCCTGCTGAGCACTCCTCCCATCAGCCACACCGTTAACAGAGGTACATTTTAGCGGAAGTCTTTGCTGCTTTCATCATCAAGGGGCATTTTCTAAAGACCAATGCATGGTTCAACAACGGTGAATAAGATACCCCCTGCTCATCTGCCCCTCCCAATTGGGCAAAGGAGATGTTGGTGTAGGGTTTATTTAGCTTCCCAATTCTTCCTCAAATGTGGAAGGAGGGTTGCAGTTTCATTCATTCTATTGCTGTGGTAAAATATGCTGGAAAAGATAACTTCTGGGAGAGAGAGTTCATTTGGCTTATTGCTCCAGGTTACAGTCCGTTATTGGGAATAAGGCAAAGCCTGAACTCAAATCAAGCAGGGAGTCCCGTCCCATCCCCAGTCAAAGGCAGAGAGCAAGCAATGGCTCCATCACTGGCTTTCCTCGCTCTTTCACAGTTCCCAGCCATGAAGTGATGTTGCACGCACTTAGCCTAGGCCTTTACAATAATTAACAATCAAGACAATCTCCCCACAGGCATAGCCACGGGCCCAATTGATCTAGATAATTCCTCATCAGGGTTCTGTTCCCTGATGATTCTATGTCAGGTCAAATTGACAATCCAAACTAACTAGCACATGAAGTAAGAATGATACAGTACCAAAATCGGTCCTGGTCATCTTCCACTGGAATCAAGATGCTTAAGAGTTCAAATGCAAACTGTAGAATAATGGAAGCATACCTATGAGCACGCTCACCCTGGCATCTGAAGATCCTTCTCTTCCCTTCGTGATACCACTGGACACATTCTATGGCCCCAGTGGCCTTAGGAAGACCCAAGTTGTTTCTCACCTCTCCAAATATCCTCAACATTTCACTACCTTAGACCTTCCCTTGTTTGAATGAGGAGCTGGAACACTGCCTCTTATCTCTGGGACTTTAATATTTCACTCATTGGACAGATGCTTGCTGAGCATATTCTATGGACTTACTAAGAACTATTCTGAATGATGAAAATTCCACAGTAACAAAACTAATACAAAAAAGAAAACAACCCAACCCTGCCCTCAGCTTCAATTAGTGATAAACATGAGTGCGTGCAGCCCACAGATGCATGAGAAACATTAGCGGGCTAGCTCACGGTCCTGCTCCTGTGGAAATTCATCAGAGATGCACAAAGAAGCAGTGATTGCAGTGAGGTACGTGGTGGGAGGGGCGGTGGATTTGAGCTTCTACAGGATTGGAAGAGGATCGGAGTCAGGAAAAGAAAGACTGTTACTTACTGAGAACAGGACAGCTGAAAACAAGATGAGAGAACAGAGCTCTGGACGACGACAAGCTCGAGGACATCAGTTTTGACGCTCTACGCAGACGACTCTAAAGTACTAAGAACCCACACAGACTAACTTTTTATTATCTCAATTGTAAATATTTGGCATGATGGAGATTATTAAAATAGAAACATCTGATATGCAAGCATCTACATGTACAACTCTGCTGCCAGAACAAAAGTGTCCCTATAAGCCATATGTCCCCATAATCCATAGTATACAACTCATGACACAACCCACATGCAAAGGCAACAGGGTCGATGCTGGTAAGGAAATGCTTTGACCTCACACCTTCTAAAAGGCATTTAGAAAGACATTCCGAGACTACAGGGCTGCCTCTGAGAACTGACGGCCCAAAATGTGGCCACAGACATGAGTAACTTACCTACAGGGTGGCTGTAAGAAGAAGGACAATGAGACATGAATGAAGGAGAAACCATGGAGGAGAAAGACTGAGCCTGAGTGAGAGCACTGTTTACATTAGAGCAAGACTGAGAAGGGAAGCTAACCGAGGAGGCTGGGGTTCAGAGGATTCTGTTCAGGACAGTGGGGAAGCTGAGCAGCAGCTGCCTGTGGACAGAGATGTGAACATCTCCCCAACACTCACAGGTCAGAACTGCATGTGGACAGGGATGCGAACATCTCCCCAACACTCACAGGTCGGAACTGCATGTGGACAGGAATGCGAACATCTCTCCAACACTCACCCAGTATGACATTATTAAAATATGGACCCCTGGTAAATAATTAAGTCACGCGGACTCTGCTGTCATGAGTCCTATTATGCAGGGGTTCGGACTGATCACCCCAGTGCTTTCTGCCGTCCCATGTGCAGTCGTATGTGGACACAGCAACAATTGCCACCTCGGAAGCAGGAAACAGTCCTCACCAGCTCTGACTTTGATCTTAAACTTCCCAGCCTGCAAGGAAGTGTAAGACAGAAGGCTGCATTTCTACCATCCACATTTTACTCAACCTAAGTGACACCTAAATTATATTTGCATGAGCTGACTGCTAGAAATAGAGTCCCCAGATAGGGGCTCCCCAATATCAGCTCTAGTATCCCTGCTACACAACAAATCTCACCAAAATGGAACTGCCATCTTCCAGAGCTCAGAGGTTGGATAGGCCAGGGCTAAAGAGAGATGGCTGCAAAAATGGCTAGTGCCCAACGTCCAAAACTGTAGTCAGAGACTCTATTTTTGTTTCCCAGCCTCTTAGACCTGAATAATCACACAGAAACTATATTAATCACAACACTGTTTGGCTGATGGGTCAGGTGTATTTCTAGCTAGCTCTTATGTATCTTAAATTAACCCATTTCTATTAATCTTTGTATTGCTACGAGGCTATGACTTACCAGTAAGGTTCTGGCATCTTTCTCCTTCAGTAGCTACATAGCATCTCCCTGACTTTTTTCCTGCCTACTTATATTCTACCCTGCCATAAACCACAGTAGCTTCTTTATTAACCAATGGTAGTAAAACATATTCATAGCATACGAAGGTGAATCCCACAGCACAGAACCTCCATATGAAGACCAATACCTGAGGTGACTCAACAACCAGGGATCCCAATCCCTCTAAAGACTCACTGACACCTGGCCTAGTACCTGGCCTCAGGAGACAGAATCCAGAACTGCCACCTGGAGATAATGCAATTTGCCCATGCAAAAGGGATTCCTCCCAGCATGGTGGCTCCATGAGGTCCAGATAATAAGGGGAAGCCCCACCAGCTTCTGAATCCTGACCACAGGGATCACAGATCACCAATCCTAGGAGGGGGATAGGTGCACAATGAGAAAAAACATCAATAAAAAATATGAGAAGCCAGAGTTAGGGAGATGACTTAGGGGTTAAAATACTTGTAAACAAAAAGCAAGTGTGAAAGCCAGAGTTCTAATCCTGGGTAGGCAGGCAGAGAAGGGATCCATCCCTGAAACAACCTAGCTAGCAAGACTAACCATATTAATGAGCTCCAAGTTCAACTGAGAGACCTTCCTTCAGCAAATACAGCAGAGAGAGACAGAGGAAGACTCACACATCAGCCTTGGCCTCCACACACACAAGTCTATCCACACACATATGAGCACACTCATGCACACATTCACACACACACCCTCCCCTCATCCACCCCCACACACACATCAAACAAGCATGAAAAAAGAGAACAGAGGTCACATTTTTAAAACCAGATACATTCGTTCAAAATTAGTAGTAGCTTGCAGACATTGAGAGATAAAATTTACAGAAACATAATAAAAACCACTGACTAATCTTCTGTTCCTGCTCATTGCTGTCTGAGTATCTGTATTCACTCAAAATCCACACACATGCTTAACCCTCTAGTGTGGCTTTATTCGGGATGCAGTCTCTAAGAAGGGAATTAAGGCTAAGCGGAGTTTTAAGAATGGGACGCTGATCTAATAGGATCAATGTCCTCCTAAGAAGACACACAAGAGACTGAGTCTTAAATCAGAGTCAGTCCCTCCCTTCCCCTCCACCCCTAGCCTCTCCATTGCTTCCATTTATAATAAACTCAACCTCACGATCTGTAAAGAAATTCATTTCTACTGCTTAACTTACCCAGTCTACCAGCCATGGCATTTTGTTAGAGCACCCTGGTCAAACTAATACATTGCCCCCTCTTCTTCTTTTTTCAGTAGGATTATTACTGGGACAGAGTTTGAGTCAGTGCAGTCGCTGACTTCACATGGCTGTGGGTGGGAGAGAACAGGTTACACTTTTATGGAAGGGCTCTCCTCTGTACAGCCACACACAAGCTCGCTGGCAAAGCCAGCGATTCGTTCCTGGCAGCGGCAGCTCTACGGGCGTCTGATTCTAGCCTCGTGCATTCCCTCTCATAACTCAAATGACAGGGGGAAAGTGAAACACTGACAAAGAAGCTAAATTTATATTGCCTTGTTCGAGAGTTCCATTTGATGAAAATGGGCTCCCATACTGGAAAATTATACATTGAGAAGGAAACACTTAAATCTGCAAAAAACCCAGTTTTGAATGCCACTCTTTTAGTTAATAATCCTGAAGCTTCTGAAAAGGACAAGGTAGAAATTCCTGTAACTAATTTTGTCTTCTTGAGGCGAGCCATGCATTCCTCTCAATCTTTCTAGGTGGAATTTGTGAACATCAGTAAGATATAAACACTAGACATCATGAGATAGCAAGAAGGGAAAGAATTCACAGGTTCAACACAGAATAAACAAAGGGCATCTGCCATGTCACTGTGTAAAATTTTTACCTACATTATTTTCTTATGGTTTGTTGCCATTTTAAAGTGAACCAATAGGTAAAAACCACATTCTTTATATTTTGTTTAAATGATGAATTGAACCAAAAACCACCTAAATTGTCCTGTCAAACTGTATACAAGGTTTTCATATGGCCTGATAATATTCTGTATTCAAAAACTAGGGAAATAAAAGACAATAACCCTTGAATAGTCTAAGAAGTAGGAGGAGAAGGAAGAAGAAAGGGAGGGAGGGAGGGGAAGGAGGGATGAAAGAGAAGGAAGAGTGAGGGAGAGAAGGAAAAGGGGAGGAGGAAGAGGGGGAAGAAAAGGAAGAGGAAGAAGAAGAAGGAGGTGGAGGAGGAGGAGGAGGAAAGAAAGAAAAAGAGGAAGAAGAAAAAGATGATATTGATTGATTGATTGATTGATTGATTGATTGATTGATTGATTTTTTAAACCCATACAAGAAAAAATCTGGAGGATATCTGGTGACTTATTCAGTAAGTCTTCATTTGAAATTTAAGGGGAGCCTTTTATAAACAGCATTGCTATCAAACCAAGTATGGTGGTTTTTATCTGTAAGACCAGCACTTGGGAGGCTAAGGCAGGAGGATTACTGCAAGTTCCTAGAGAGTCTAGACTACAGAGTGAGACTCTTATCTCAGAACAAAATATCAGTCTTTATTAGGAGTCCCACAGTGCTAACTCTGAGGTGAAACATGTCTGTACTTCTATGCCTATGTCTGCTGGAGAAATACAGAGGGCAGATTTCTCGCAGATCAAGAAAGGGTGGTGTGCAAGGTTGGCCAGCAAAATGTACTGAGGGGGACCGTTTTCCAGCTCCAAGTTACATCATCTCTGGGCTGCTGGTCCATTGTCTCTATTTCTGTTGGCTCTTCAGAGAAGAGGTCACTTTACACAGAAACAGGAACTTCTTTCCTTTCACCATTCCTTCACCCTTTTGCTCCCTGTCTCCTCCAGTTGAAGTTTTCAAGTCACTTAGATCACTCCAGACCCAAGGCAGGAAAGAAAGAAAAGGTGGGAGCTGGTAGATCAGACGTTATACATCCTAAAAGCTTCTAATTTTCTTCACAGGTGGGAAAGGAAAGACAAACCAATTCCTGCATGAATCTGAGCATATTAGAGAACGCAGTGGCCAAAGATACCGCCATCTAGCATGAAGGTCTCCTATTGGACACGTGCACTATCCAATGTGGCAATGGGTTCAAAGAGCAGTGACATTTATAGAAAGCAGCTCAGGCATATATGGGCTGGTGACACCTCTAAACAGTGATGCCCTGGGTCCCCAGAGGCAGACAGAAATGCTGACAGGAAAGGCATGCAGGAAGGTGCGGAAGGCCACAGACTATCAGATCTCCCAAGCAGACACAATGATAAGGTCCAGGAAGAACAAATCAGCTGCAGGGTGACATCCAAAAGAATAAGAGGGAAGAGACTCAACTCAGTAGACACCAGGGCACAATGCCCAGGTTCCCAGCATGCCAACATCAGAGCATCGGACACAGTGAGGGTCAAGCAGTGAAGGGATGAAGTGCCCTTCTCCCAGTATCACAGGACACTGAGCTGTCCCCTTCACACGGGCACCATCTTGGGACAGAGAGAGGGACAGCACTGAGGAGTGAGGGAAACTAGAGAAGAGTTTGTAAGCAGGGCTGGTGTGCTCTTTATTGGCGGGTTTGGATCCCGTTTTCAACAGCAACAGGGCTTACAGATGAGTCAAAAGCAGTTGCCAAAACTGTTTCATTCTTCTCCCTTCAGAGTAGTGTGTACATTTTATGCAGGCTCCTCCCAATGCCACTGATCTCAGGATCTCCACTGTGTACAGGTGCTATAACAGAGTCTTATTTTAAGTGTGGTCTGTGGCCAGGGTACGTGTTACCTGCTCCTGTTTAGATAAGTAGGTGGAAGTGAACACTGCTGAGGAGATTCCTGCTGCCATGGAAAATGATCTCATGCTGATCTGTGATTGGTGGACGCATCTCAGCAAATGGGGAAGAGACAGGGATAGGCAGGCCCAGCGGGTGACTTGCCCCACAATTCATTGTGCTGCTTGACAACAGTTCAGCCAACCTTGGCTGACTAAAATAGTCCCTCACCACAGACCGTTTAAGAAGGACAAAGGTAGATCAAAAAGGACAACAGGAGTGTGCAGTCCCAATGTGACACCAATCTCGAAGTTAAATTTGGGTGTTATATTTAGGATTGTCACCAAGGACATTCCACGTAAATGATGTGCTTATGACCTAAATAAATAAATAAATAAAAGGCAGTGTATCACAGACTCAGATAGAAAAAAATAAAAAGTAGTGACATTATTTTCTGCAATAACAAGGACAGCATTTGCACTGCAGAGGGAATTTAGTCTCAGCCAAATATCGAAGTGTGTGTAGCGGATGTTGCTCCTTTTGATGTGACCAATTTCAAAGGGTAGTATTTGTGCTATCTTCTTGACTCTGTAGTCACAGTGCCGTAAGCACCAGGAGTCTGGGTCTTGTTTTATATTGTATATGTTTAAACAATATCATAAAAAAAGAAGGCAGTAGCAGCAGAGATCAGCAAAAACTTTTTCCTTGTTTAAAAGCGTTACCAGCATGGTTTCAATTTGATGGTGATGGGAGAGTGGACTAAGGCCAAGGGACCTTACTAGACAGAACTGGAATCAGCGGTAGGAAGCAGCGCGCTTTCAGCACTTGAGCTGGACTTTCCCCTGCAGCCGAGGATGCAGCGGTCGGAGAGTTAAACACATGTACTGCATCTTAGATGCGCAGGCTGCATAAGTTGTCAGACACATGCCATTCTCTGACGCTGCTACCACAGTTATAAGGCTCAAGAGAAAAATTTTTGTTTGTTTTTTATTTGTTTTTTGGAGCTAGGGTTTCTCTGTGTAGCTCTAGCTACCCTGGAAATCACTTTGTAGACCAGACTGACCTTGAACTCTTGAACTCACAGAGTTCCACCTCCCTCTGTGTCCCGAGTACTGGGATTAAAGGCAAGTGCCACCACTACTTGGCCTCGTTTTGGAAGACTAATATTTTAGCTTTTTAATGAAGTTTTTCTTTTTATTATGTTTTATGAGACAAAGGTAACTCAAATAATACCCCCATTTCAAGATGGTCTACTAATATACAAATGTCTGTCAAGAGCCTGAGTCTTTGCCAACTTCCCACCACATGATATCCAGTCCTTCACCTCTGGACACCACCCGAGACGTAAATATGCCTTACTTTACAGACGAGAAAGATCAGAAGTACCAGGGGCTGTCTGCTCAGGACAAGGCTGAAAAATAACCTATTGACCCTGAGTCCAGAGTAAGCAGTAAGCTAGAACTACTCCTAGATCCGTCAGATATTTTCCGAGTCTAACAGTCCTAGCAGCTAGTGCTACCGGGAAGGAAGGGACTTTGGTAAAATATGCTGCTATCGGCCTTTTCTCTCAGTGGCACAAAGTCACCTAAATCTCAAGTTAGTTTTAAGATACACATACAGAACAGTAGCTATTTTTCATTGATGATCAGACAGTATGTGAATTTTATATAATAAAAGGAGCGAAAATGGCAATCCCTGGTATACTATACACAGACTGGTGAATAGCCGCATTGGTGGTCCTTCATTGTCACAGTCTTGGACCAGGCTTCATTAAGTCTACCCGGAAAGAACACTGGGTCCCCAATAGAGACAGGGTTGAAGGCAGCTAGAGCTACATGGAGAGATCTTATCTCAGACAGAGGTGGGGATAGGGAGAGGGACAGAGAAACAGACGGAGGGGGTTAGAGAGAGGGAGGAAAGGAAGTTGGAGAGAAAGAGAGGAGTGATATGGAGAGGTACAGAGAAAAGGAGGATGGAGAGAAAGAGAGAGGAGGGAGAGGAGAAACAGAGAGAAAGATCACCAAATCAAGGCAGCAGCCTGCTCATTCCCCTGACTCTTACAAGACCCTACCCCTTCACAGTTTCCCTCTGTGTTCTCCAGGGAACCTTTCTAAGAGATGAATAGAATCTAATCACTCATTCTTGGACAACTCCACATATCAGATGAACAGTTTGAACTTTCTCCTGGCATAGGAAATCCTACATCTTGCCTTCTCCAGTCTCCTGCTCCCCTCCTCCACTGTGGGAGGAAACTCCTACTCTCTTGTCCACACACATGGCCACTATCTACACGTCAGTCCCTTGAGAATTCCCTAGCAGTCCCTGGGATCTCCTATTCAAGGATGCTCAGAAACACACCGAACCTCCCATCCCCTCCCAATCTTCTGAAGCCTCTTCCTCCTTTCGAGTTGTCCTACCCTTCCTTCCTACCACCTCCACTGGCTTCTGCCCTCATAGCATCTTCCTTCCCTGGTCCAACACAATCGCTCTCCCTTAAGTCTTCCTTGGCACCAGCATGCACAGGGGCAAAAAGAGATGGCTGTGGCCATAGGTCCTACCCCGGACGCCACGCCCCAGGATCCACAACTGTACTTAATAATCTCAAACAAAACAAAACAAAAAACATGATTTTCTCATTTACACATCCATCATGGCAGCTAGTGCCCAAGAAGCTTCTGCAGGAGGATGGAGCATGGTCTACTTCTGCAGGAGGATGCATCATGGTCCACATCTGCAGGGGATGAAGCACGGTCTACTTCTGCAGGGGATGGAGCATGGTCTGCATCTGCAGGGGATGGAGCATGGTCTACTTCTGCAGGGGAATGAAGCATGGTCTACTTCTGCAGGGGATGGAGCATGGTCTACTTCTGCAGGGGATGAAGCATGGTCTACTTCTGCAGGGGATGGAGCATGGTCTACTTCTGCAGGGGATGGTCTACTTCTGCAGGGGATGGAGCATGGTCTACTTCTGCAGGGGATGAAGCATGGTCTACTTCTGCAGAGGAATGATGCATGGTCTACTTCTGCAGGGAGATGGAGCATGGTCCTGGGCTTGTTTCTCCACTGAGTTTTTCATGAAAGAATCAGATTAGGCAACATCAAAGAACCCAGCATGGGAAAGTGCTGCTTCACTGACGCTTCCAACAAAACACTGATCTACTCCCCACTGCCAGCTTATGATGTGTGTAAAGAATTTAAAAAAAAAAAATCATATCATCTCACTATCTAGGCAACCTAAGGGACTAGGTTTATGGACCTTCTACTTCAAGACACATACAAATAGTGAAAGTCACCATTAATGAACCTGGATGGAGGTGACATACTACGCGGAACTCTTAATTTTGTTAGTATTATTTCATTATTACATAAGAGAGATGTCACTTGTCACAGTGGGTTCGCACTTTGATGTCACTTCTTTTCAAATTCCTTGCTGTCTACCACGGTGCTGAAGTCAGGGACTCGACCAAGGACATGAGTCACACCTTCTCCACAGTCCTCACTGGGTGCCTTCAGGTTAAACACTGCTGAAATGAAGGATGGTGGGATATTAAATCTGATCCATTTTAATTGCTGGATATATTTAGACAGCATTCACCTTCCTGTAAAGCTAACAGCACTTCCATCACTCAGGGCGTCTTCACAGAGGACCCTGCATCAACAGGTTTCTCATGGTCACACTTAAGAAATGCCAGCATGAACATAGCGGACAATGAGGGCTGCTGAGAAGCCAAGGACAATGGCACTGGGTTTTGATCCTACTGCACGTACTGGCTTTGTGGGAGCCTAGGCTGTTTGGATGCTCACCTTCCTAGTCCTGGAAGGAGGTGGGAGATCCTTGGACTTCCCACAAGACGGGGAACCCTGACTGCTCTTCGGGCTGCTGAGGGAGGGGGAGTTGATTGGAGGAGGGGGAGGGAAATGGGAGGCGGTGGCGGGGAGGAGACAGAAATCTAAAATAAATAGATAGATAGATAGATAGATAGATAGATAGATAGATAGATAGATAGATAGATAGATAGATAGATAGATAAGAAATGCCAGCATTTCAGAAAGTGTAAGTTTGGTGAGATTGGAGCCCAGAATCGGCTCTGTCTTTCAGAGTCAATGGCAGCAAGACAGGTGGATTTCTATTGCTGCTGCTCTTATATTTGGTATTACTAACTGCTCTTGCAAGTTAATGGAAAACAAATAATTCTCAAATGCCTTAAACTGTCTGCCACTGTAGAGCACTTAGCACAACAATATTAAATTCCATGGGATTCAGTTCTCAATTTCCTTCACTGGTATGAACTGATATTACCTTTTCTCTGTATAAGAAGTCAATCAGGTTGCTTCAGAAGAAAGCATGACCCGAGGAGATCCGTTTGTTTGGCCACTGGTAGCCAGACTAAGAGTTCAGATATATGGCTTTAATTACATAATACGTTTGGCAACAAAGCAAGGGTACAATGGCCACTACAATGCAGTCATTTACCAGCTCACAACAGAAAAACAACACCTTGTTTTCTTTAATTCTTGCCTTCATGACTAAGACACTCCGAAGATAAAGAAAATGGTAATAATGTCGAAACCTTGGTGGAAAAAAACTGTTCACCTAAATGAGCTACTTTAAGCTTGTCAAATAATTCTAAGAAACATGTTGAGCCAAGTGTGGTGGCGCACACATGTAAATCCTATCACTTGGGGGCTGAAGCCAGGTAGAGAGCTCCAGGACGACCTGGATCACACGGAGAAACTAAGTAAATAGGGCCTGAGAGGTGTCTCAATACACCAATCCTGGCCATCTGAGTTTGATGCTTGATGCTCCTATGCTAAGAAAGAAGTGGATCCCACTGGTTGTCTTCTGATTGCCATACCCAGGCTGTGGCAAGACATCCACCCCGTCTACAAAATAAATAAAGGTAACAAGAAGAAATAAACACATGCATTCATGCTGCCATCTTTACTACTGAAGTTACTATGTCTACCTTCCAAAGTCAGTGTACAGAAAGCACACCATTAACCCTGACGAGCGCTTTCCCATGTGTGTAACTTATAAAAACTACCTCATGAGTTCACAGTGAGAGATTTGCCGCCAGTGGTTTTGAGAGGAACAGTGCAAGATGTTATACTGTGTGAATAAAATGCTACAAAGTTTCTCTAAGGAATTGTAACTTAACTTCTTTTTTAATTATCTCTTTTAGAAATTAGTATTCAGGGGATTGACTTTGTAACTGGAAGCAACTGTGTTGATTCTGGGCCACAACTTCTTCATATGACAATTGTACCTACCTTCCTGGAACCACAGACTTCACAAAGCCATACCTGTGAAGCATTCAGCAGTGTCTAACACATCGTGGACTCCAGATCTCTTTACTTTCTTCCCTTCTCCCACACAAAGCTCACCAGTCAAAACTCAAATGTCAAGCTGGCATTTTATTACACACACATAGTGTGATGTCACCAGGTCTCTATACGACATAAAAATAAAATAGACCAAGGGTGTGGTAAGGGCACACTCTTTAACCCTCCCCCTCCTTTCTCATCGATGCTTTATAAAAACATATAACACATAAAAGCATCTACATCTCTCATTTGCTAAAATCCACACAAAAACTCTAAGCAGTAACTTCTGTAACTAAAATGCTAAGGGACATTCTCAAGTTCATGTATAGACCTCCAAAACCTACAATAAAAAAATTAAAATGGCAAAGGAATGAAGGAATACAAAAAAAATGGCAAGCATAGATGGCCATATAAATGCAGTTAGAGCATCTTTAGAAGAGAATGATACTTGAACATTCCATTAAGCCTAAATTCCAAATTTAAAGAAAATGCCAGTTAGTATTGTTTCATGTTGCAAAGTAAACTAGAAAGTGGCACATTTACAATAGAAAGATGCCCGTCTTCCTGAGCAGCACATTTGGTCTTGAGTGCTCACTACACATTGCTCGACTATGATAAGCAGCCACTACCCCAAGTCTCCCAGTCAGAGGAAAGCCACAAGGCACAAGAACGGCACTGTTAATTACAGAGGCACCTATCCCAGTGTGCTGGGGTTCTTCTCAGCAACGACATCCCTATTGCAAAGGAACAGCTCAGAAGCAGATGTGAAACAACCAATAAACTGCTTAATTTAATTTGATTGGAAGGGATATTAAAGAGAACATCATACTCTTTCTTCCTCGCCTAAAACATTTACCCGAAAGTCTATCTGATGGCTTCTAAATGGATTGGGTTTCGCAGCTGAAGCAGAAAATGGGGGAGGGGAGGGAGGACAGAGAAATGTGTTCTGAATTTTAATAGTATGTCACCCCACATGGGTGAGTCTTCACGTGTTATCTTGGAAGTGACTGCATGGACTGCAACAACCGATATGGTGCAGTTTCTCTGCTCAACCCTGCATGTGATTGCAGTAGCTCCATTCAATATTGTCTTGACAGGGGCCTTCAAGGCAAACCCCAGCTAGGAACGTCGGTACGACACAAAAATTACATAGATTAATCAAATCGTTCTAGCATGTGATAATACCATAAACGTATACCCCCTAAATTTTTGTGTGTTGATGCATCGTCATTCCTCAATTGCTCCTCTGCCTTAAGACGGTGTTTCTAACTGAACCCAGAGTTCACCAGCTCAGCTGGCCTGGCTACCTTGCAAGCCCTAGTAAACCACCTCCCCCACACTAGCATCAAAGGCACTGATACACCTGGCTTTTTTAACATGGGTTTTGGGGATTGGAACTTGGATCCTCACACTTGCAAGGACACTGACTAAGCCATCTCCCCAGTTCCTCCCATCCATCTGTGAACTGAGATTAGCATCTTAAACAAGTAATGCTGAGATATAGACCTTGAGGAAGGTAGCATCTCATATAAAGTTGGGCTACAGTCAACAGCAAAAGAGATTTAACTAAATAAAACATACACTGAACAAAGTTGTACTAGCGCAGTCTCGAAAAGGCAGCAAGCATGGCCCCCTTAGGATTTAATACAAGATACTAGAAACAGGCCTTTTGGTTGATTGTACCATCAGACAACATTAAAAATGTACGCATGCCATATTCATTATTTTTCTGTCAGCTTAATCCTTCTGTTTATATTTCAAAGGTACCTAATTCAGTATATTTGAATTACTTAAAATCTCAGGAGTAGGGGGAACTCTATACAATGTTATTCAAATACAAACAGAAAACATCAACTACTCAATACTTTATAATAAAATTTTGAAAAAGGTGTAAGCCAAGCTCAAACAATGTCCTCTGACAGAAAGTCATGTAAGCATCTTGACTCATTATATATGCACAATACATTCCTATACACAAATTCTAGGTTTGTATGCAGTATTTAAAGAACAAAACCAAAAACATTTGTACATTCTCAATAAGGCAGGAAGGACCTCAAAGGAGATATACACACACACACACACACACACATGCGTGAGCCTCTAACACTTGTTGTTTAGAAAAGTATCTTATATGCAAGGAATAAGAATCATTAAAGGGGGGTGGCACCAAAGTTGCACACATTCCCTGTTTTCTCCTGTTGGAGGAGCTAAGACAGTCCAATTTTTCTGATTCAGATTTTTTTGTACTGGAGGAATTCCGGTCTTATCTCAGCCAAGCAGATTAGATGATCAGCTTTCAAAGTTACCATATATTTCTAAAAGACATACAAGCACATTTTGTTACAATAAAAAAAAAAAAACTACCCACTTCAGCATTCTGATAAAACCTGAGGGCAGCGCTGTGATTTTTTTTTTTAATCAAACGAATGCTCTTAACATCAGGTGCGTTGCAGCGTGCAGCTGATAGGACAGACAGTGTGTGCCTGACACAATGCTTTCTTTCAGTGCTTTCACCTCGTGATAAATTTGGTTAAGCAAAGACAGATGTATTTCTGAAGCAGGGGTACCATTGGGGAGGGGTAAATACATGGTCCCATGCCAAAAAGTGTACTGGAAACGAATGCACAAATCTAATAAGGAAGTGCTTTTCAAGGGGACAAATTCCCTGAGTCATTAAACAGGCTATCAACCAAAGACACGCTGTGCCACCTAGAGAAAAACTGGAAATTGTACATTGGTTCTTCCACTCTAAGCATTATTACAAGAGTCTGAAACTTTTGGCATGACCAATAACTCAGCCACAGTCCATACCAGCTCCCCACGCTGCAGAATCAAGATCTTTTGAAAAAACAAACAAACCCTGCCTTTTCTGCACAGCAGACTGGCTTCCTGCTTCCCTTGCTACCCACCCATGCAGCACCATTTAACCTCCAGCACCAGCTGGTAGGCACACTCAGGAAGACCCTGCATCCCAAAAGCCACTCGCTTCTAAAGGATCTTCCTTGAACAAGCCAGGGCAGGCTGGAGCAGAAGAAACAGGAGACTATAAACCCTGGTGGACCTTGACAGCCAGGAAGCCCTCTGGATCTGCACACCCCACAGCCCCATGGGGCCTTGTAGGAAATTTTGGTGCACGCAGAGAACATCATATCCAGGTTACAGAGCTGAACTCCTGGCCAAACACTGCACAAACCAAACACCATAAAATGACAACAGAGCCAAGCATTTAGGTGCAAAAGGCCTTCAACTTTCCTCTCCGCGAGTCAATTGAAAGCAACGTGCCCAGTACACTTGTCAGGACGAAGCATAAAAGGTCTGCAAAGCACCTGGCACCGAGTGCCATCTCTTAGAAAAAAAATAGACGGTAATTATGAAAAGCCCGCAGTCCTGCGGTATTAACAAGAAAGCCGGGACTGCGCTGGGGCATAACTCATTTCCTAGGCAGTCACTACCAGTCCCAGACCCCTTTGCCTGCGGACAGTCCTCTCCGTCTCCCTTCCCCCCTCCAGTGACCCACGGCAGCGCCCCCTTTTCACCCCCACACTCTTCCCCCTTTTCTTCTTTTTCCTCCTCCTTTAAGAATCTCCAGCAACTTCGGGCTTGGCAGCACCACCATAGCCCAGCCAGAGGCGGGGACATCTCAAAGGCGGCCGCGGCAGGAGTAGGAAAGTTTGAAAAGTCACTTAAAACACTGCAAGATTCCCCCCCCCCCCAACCCCGCACCCGAAGCGCCCACCGCACAGACAGGAGCCCGGGCTCCACGTGCGAGCGGGCCCGGGAGCTGCTGGAGTTCCTCTAGGTCCTCGCCAGGAAAAGAAAAAAAAAATCTTTCCCCAAGCGAAAAGTTGCTTGCTGCAGCACCGTTTCCCTGCTCCCCTCGGCTTCCCCCCCAAGACCCCAAAATCCCCTCTCGGAATTCGCAAGGTGCCACCTGGTCGGGAGCGCCCCCCCGCCGAGGGCTCGGCACCCCTCCCTTGCCGGCCCGAGGACAGGTCTCGAGAAGCTGGAGGACCGAGAGGCACCGGGGGCGCCCGACTCGGCCGCCAGGCTCGGCCGCCAGGCTCACCTCTCTCCTGCTCCTCCGCCTGCAAGCAGATGGGGATGTTCTTCTTCCAGCCCGGCATGGTGTCTGCTCCCTGAGCTTGCTCCGGGGTTCGCTCGCTCTCTAGCTCGCTCGCTCGCTCTGTGGTCGCCGGCTGCGGGGCTCGCCGCGCCTCCTGGCTCACGCCCTCCGGCCGGTCGCAACACGCCCGGGGCTGCTCAGCGGGGCTGGGGCGCCGAGGCGACTCCCCGACACATGGAGGCGACGCCGAGCGCCCCGCTGCTCGCCTCCAAGTCGCCGGAGCTCCCCGGGGTGGCAGTGGCGGTGGCTGGCGGCCGGGCCCGGCCGCGCGATACGCGGGCAGAGCGGGAGGGGCGGGAGGGGGGGGTGTCTGCAGCCGCGGTGGCGCGGTGTGGCCGCGAGGCCGGGGGACCCGAGCAGGCCGGTGCAGGACCGCCGAGCCCCCGGAGGTGGGCGCCGGCGGGAGCTCAGGGCTGGCGCCGCCTCGCTCCGCTCCTCCTCCTCCTCGCCTCCTTCCCCTTCCTCGTCCCTCCGCCGCCAGCAGGTGGGACTCGGAGCCGCCGCGGCCGCACAAAGCTCCTCAGGGCGGGCGGGACCGAGCTGCGGGCTCCCGGGGCGCCTGTCGCCGGAGCCTCTCCCCCGAGACGCGCGCGGGGCTGGGCGAGCACGGAGGGGCGCGCGCGCTCACACCCTCCACGCCCCGGCCGCCGGCCTGCGAGGCTCACCCGGCCCGCCAGGTACGGAGCCTGGCACCCCGCCGCGGCTGCGGAGCCCTCGCCCGCCCCTCCCGGGCCTCCCGCCCCTGAGCCCGACCGGCCGCTCAGGCGATTTCGGCGATGACCTCGATGAAGCAGGGGGCAGTGTCCTTCCCTCAAGTCCCTCCTTCTCGCCGCTCCCCACCGCACCCCGCCCTGCCTGTCGCCCCCTCCCCCAAGTTGAGACTCGCAGCTTCGGATTCGCTAACTTCGCCCTCAACATAGGGCAGTGACAACTTTCGGGATGGTCAGCGCTGGTCCCAGGGGTGGGGACGGTGGGAACGGGGAGTCCCTTTTGTTTTCAAGGATGCAAGCAGACCTTTGCTGAGTGAATATTTAATAGCTGTCTTCAAGTATAGGACGGATTTTATGATCAGGTTTTATGATTAGTTTCTTCCTCTTGTCATAGGCTAGCAGTAAAACCAGTGGAAATGAATAAAGGAGAGAGGGAGATGGCTTTGTATTGGAGCTTGAAGGATTCTGCCCAAGCATGTGGGCTCTTCCTCGGGGTTTCAGTGGTGCCAGGGGAGGGACAATTGGCAGCAGTCTTGCACAGGGATGGCATCCACCTCCTCAAGTCTGGGTCTCTGCCTGGAAAACGACCATGCCCCCACCTCCTATCTGATATGTCCCGAAGAATCTGGAGCTCCAGCGACTGCACCTATGGCGTTTGATTTGGAGTGGGGTTGGGTGGGGGGGTCTCCTCTGCGTTTTATTTTGGCCTCTGAAGGAACTGTGGTTCCTCTCCTTAAATGAGGGCATTGGCTCATGCCAACTTCCCCTCTCTCCTCTTTTGGAAGCATAATAGCACTGCCAGAGAAATAACAATCACACAACACTAAGCGATAAGGTCTCTCCTGCCGCCTTAGCAGGCTTATCAGGCAGGCAGGGCTTGCACCTGCAGTTGCTCCTTGCATGAGTGGTTGGCTGTCATTGCAGAACTGCCCAGTGGCCAAAAAACAGTGGTTATTTCTCCTAAGGAAAGGAAGCACTCAGGGCCAGAGCTTCAGCACCGAGGATCGAAGGGGTAAGTAGAGATAGAGTCTCCACATCGTGGGAGCTCCTCCTCAGAAATCCTTCTGAGCTTGCTCAGACCTTCTTTGTCATACTCTTGGCAAAGTCTAGAAAACAGAATGGTACATTTGTCACTTTTAAATGGCCCATCATGAGGAGTCTTAGGATAACTTTGGTCTTGATCTAAGTTTGTTTTGGAGTTTAGTTCTCCAACTGAGTGTAAAGAAAAGAGTGTGTCATTAGTTTCCGAGAAAGAACAAAAGCCATCCAGTGATGGCCAGACTGGCTATGAGTACAGGTACACACTCAGCTTCCAACCACACACACACACACACACACACACACACACACACCAGTGCAGCATTTTATGTAATATTTACTTGTGGGTGATTATTCTAACAAGTGTAATTCTGGGGGACTACCCAATAAACATCTAAATGAATCGACCCCCACGCGTAGGTTTTGTCGCAACCTTACTAGTATGACTGTCCCACCATGTAAGTTACAGCTTGGGGTTGGCAGAGTTCTAACGCATACCTACTGGCTATATTTTAATGCTGACAAAAGTCCCACTAGGTGTTGGACTCTTTGAGAAAAGCTAGGCATACAAGAAAAAAAAATTTACTTTAGTAGTGATTCAAATTAGCACATCTTTGGGATTAGGGTCAGTTATTATCTTGTGAGTTTATACAGCTGCAAGAGGTAAACCCATCCAGTCATAGCTCCCCCACCTCAGGCTTTTTATTGGTTAAATATCTGTTCACTAATATCAAACATCTTGCATTGTCTTTACAGATAAGGCCATCATCAACTAAGCCCTCAGCTATATCAGGATCAGGTACAACTTTTTTCCTCTTTGTACCTCTAGTGGCAAAGGAAATAAGTTCAATGGTGGTTATGGTGGTGGTATTTGCCCTCTCTGGTCTACCCGTGGTGTTTCTTGTAGGGAAACAGTGTCTTCATGAATCCTTCTCATTATATTATTCACTTGACAAAAAGTGTTAGAAACAGAGCTAGATCATTTAAATTGAGTCTGATGGACTCGGCTTCATTTCCATTGTTCCAAGTGGTCTCACAGTCAAAAGATTGTAACGAATTGTAGCATTGCCTTGATCTTTAGTAAAAGGAAGAGAAAAACGACTGGAGAACAAACAGCTAGGTGGGTATAAGGCTTTTTTTTCCTACTAAGTTTAACAGGTTAACTTCAGAGAAGCTTCACCCCACAATGATGGAAACCACCGATGCAGGGACCTACAGCCAAATGCTAGGCGGAGCTCTGGGAATCCTGTGGAAGAAGGGAAGGAAGGATTGTAGAAACCAGGAAAGTAAAGGACACCACAAGAAAACCCAGAATCTAACTCTGTAGCATGCCTTTTCTTTTGGGTCACCAACAAACTACCAAAAATCACGACAGGGAGACTTATGAGTTAGGGATGCTCAGTCTTGTCTTAGCTCTTATTTTAATGTTTCTCTTTTTCTACGTTTTGCCTTGTCTTTTTTTTTACCTTTCTTTCTTTCTTTCTTTCTTTCTTTCTTTCTTTCTTTCTTTCTTTCTTTCTTTCTTTCTTTCTGTATGTCCTGCTTTCTTACTTTTCATGTCTGGCTGGCAAACTCCTGGCTTCTCCCTGGGCATGTCCTTCTTTTTCCCTTGAGCCTAGATTTCTCCTCCTACTTAATCTCTTTGCCCAGCAACCCCACCTATCCCTCTACTTCCTACCTATTGGCCACTCAGTTTTTATCAGACCTTAGACAGGCCAGGTGAAACAAATGTAACACATCTTTGCATATTCAACAACATAAGCTGGGCTCACAGGGGCTCACAGACACTGAACTGACAACCCGGAACCCTGCGTGGGTCTGACCTAGACCCTAAGCACATATGTGACAATTGTGTAGCTTGGTCGTCTTTGTAGGACCCCTAATAGTGGGAACTCCTGTTAGTCAATGTCTGTGTTACCTGCTTTGGGGACCCTTTCCTCAGTCTGGGTTGCCTCGTCCAGGCTTAAGATGAGAGGAGGTGCCTAGTCTCACTGCAGCCTGACGAACCACGGCTAGCTGATGTTCCTAGGAGGCCTGCCCCTTTCTGAAGAGAAAGGGGGGTTGGAGAGTTGAAGTGTTAGAGGAGAGGTGGGGGAAGGAACTTGGGGGGGAAAGAAGGAGAGAGGGGAAACTGTGATCAGGGTGAGAATTAATTAATTAATAATAAAAAGAATGGGCAATTACAATTAGTCAAAAAAGGCTATGAATTTGAAAAAGTGGGGATGGAGGCTATATATATAGGAGAGTTTGGAGGAGGAAGGGAAGAGAGAAATGTTTTAATTAAATTTTAATTTTGTAATTTCAAAAATAAAAAAATATGAGAGATTGTACCTATAGCTGTAGCCATTGTTTCTAGACAAGACCTCAAAGTTGTGGAATTTCTTTGAATATAAATTCTTCTGAGTAGGTGATAGAGTCTGAGTTTGTGGAATTCAAAGTGAATTTGATTTACCTTAACCAAATTACACAGACTATAGTACATATTCCTAAAGGTGACTTTCCTTGGTCTCCATTTTTTAGTTTTCTAAATAAAAAGAAAAAAGACAAAAGGCATGTTCTCTCATTTCTAGTGATTCCTTTACCTGGAAAGAGAAATATTCTGGGCTGAGTGATGGTGGCCCATCTCAGTACATGGGAGGCAGAGGCAGGCAGATCTCTGAGTACAAAACCAGTCTGGTCTACAGAGTGAGTTATGGGACAGCCAGGGTTACACAGAGAAACCCTGCCTCAAAAGAAAGAAAGAAAAGAAAAAAACTGAAAGCTTTAATTGTATTATTCGATCACAGTTTTCAAACATGCAGGAATGAATAACGAGTTCTTGGTGGTTGAGGGAACAGAACATTTGTGTCTCTCTCATCTCCCCGTATTCTGATACCAGAGCCTTCCAGTCAGTCTCTTGCTCATGCAGCCTTCACTCTAAGGACAGTATGAGTTTGGGATACTTGGTTTCGGGGGTTCAAGGAGTTCCCCCTAAGAGAGGTAAAATCCCATCTGTCATTTTGGATTTGCTCCAAAGCCTAGGATCATCCACTATGTATTTTTTAAACTGTGCACTGATCCTTCTCACAGATACCTACAGCATATTAAGCGAACCTAGAAGTCTCCTATGTCCTACAGAAAGGCAGCCCTTGCTTGTTCTGAAAACTCCTTCGATGCCCATCTCTCCTCCTCATGGGCATCATGCATTCTTTTAGATGTCGCTAAATCACTTCTACCCGAAAGTCTTCTTTGAACATTTGAAATGAAAGACGCTTCTTCGGTAGTTTGTCTTCTTGTGGGAAAAAGAAGTAGACAAGACAGCAGAAAACAAACAGAATAAGCCCCTGTTGATTCCTATTTAAAAATCTTGCGTTATGAGACTGTAAAAGTCAGAGTGTGCTGTAAAATGACAGAAGAGAACACAGAAGTTCCAGTCAAATTAGGTTAATTTTGTGTCAACACGACTGGACCACCAGGCAACCAGACTTTTAGAAAAACTAACCCAGACCAATTCACACGCCCACCATCAGCATCTAAGTGTCCTTTCCTTTCTCAAATCCTCATTAGTACTCTTGGCTGTACAATGAAGGAAGCCCATGAGAGCCCAGAATAATGGATAACAAATACTTATTTGGGAAAAAAAAAACTCACAACAAGAGTAGAGAGCTGTGGTCCTCTGCTCTGTGGGTGCTGGATGCTGAAAACAGAGCTCCGACCACCACCCAAAGGAACACATACTTTCCTCTGCGGTCCCCAGGTAGTACCTCAGACCACACCCTAATGGGCCTATACCAAAAGGCTATTGGCTGAATGAATTCCCATAATACTTCCCCCTATAGTCTAAATAAAAGGGTTCTAAACCTAATATGAAACCATATACAATAAGAACAAAGATCGTGTATTGTCCAGGAGAAAGAAAAGGCAAAAATACACAAAAATAGAATTACAACCAACATTCATGAACAACATCAACAAGAGCCACATGCTAAATGCCCAGTCTAGGATAATAAGCAAATAACAGATTATTTCAATAGTTGTCCCATACTGAACAGTCTAAGTCTTATACTAAAGTGTTTTTAACTAAGTTATAAGAGGAAAGTAGCTATGACTAGCTAGTCTTCAACCCCATCAAAGACCTGAGAATGAAACTATTACCTGATTAAGCAGTAAATGCAAGGAAGCAACTTCTAAAAGGTGCAAGAAATGACAGAAACAGCTGACTACCTGAATAATCACCCAAAGTCCCCTTTTCCACATTGGAGCAAACAACTTTGGCTAGGCATAGAGTATCTGACAGACCATTTTCAGAAACAGAAAAATTTGAAAGACTATTGTACCCTGTCCTGGCAAGGTTCAGCAGTTATCTTTCCTTGTATTATGCTTGTTCATTTTGGACAGCATGTATGATGTTAGTAGTCAAGGTAAGAGCAGTTCTTTGCCCAAAAATCAGTTTTGCAAAGGAGAAAACAAGCTCCAAGTGGAATGTCTTTGGTGCCTAACATTCTCTCGGATGTAAATCATTGCTGCCAGGAAAAATCGTGTCTCACATCAACAGAATCCTGAGTTATTTAAATGCCATATTTTATAGTTCTTTGAAGTGTTTGAAGATTACCAATCTATGTGGAATACAATCTCTGTGCATCTAGAGAACCTGACTAGCCATGACAAACATGGCTGACTATTGACCTATAATTCTTAATACCTATATAGCTCAAAGACTAAGGCTTCACATTATAAAAATAAACAATCCTTAAACAGATGTGCAGCAAATGAGGACAATGACCTTGAAACACAAACAATATGTATATGTGTGTGTATCTTGATCAGAGATATATATGTACAGTATGATATAATATATATATATCCTACAATTGCATCAATATAAAAAATATCTTAAAGAAAGGTAGAAACATGCATACATACAATATGACAAAAAAACTTTGCATATATACACAATTATTGTAAGCAGAAATAGGAACATACACAATATAACAAATATAATTTGAATTTAAATCAATATAAAAATTGTCTTAGATAGAAATATAAGGACAGTTTTATGTATGTATCTACAAGAATCTATACCAATGTAAATTATATATAACAATAGTTTACAAGTAATATACTGATCTATCCATTATCCCATCCCATCCATTCCGTCTTTTTTGCTTTCCTAAAGAGATTTCTGAGTCTACTTCATTTTTCACCTCCAATCCTATACAACTTATAACCAACCCTTAACTGACGACTATTATCCCTAACCCTGAGGAGAATTCTGATGGGAGAGGGAGGTTGTATTCTAGAATTACTTCCAGCTGTCATGGGAGCAATGATATTTATCTGGGATCCTGTACAAACCAAAACATTGTTTAAGTCTCAAGAATGTTGTCTGGTACGATGGGAAACAGTCTCTGAGTAGTAGTTAGGGGTTTTTGTTTGGGAGTTTTTTGTCGTTGTTGTTGTTGTTTTGTTTTGTTTTGAAGTTCTTATTAGAAGTTCTGGCCAAAGTGTTTAAGAAGCTAGCTAAGCTAAGTTGGAATCATCTTGAGCAGTTTGTAGGTAAAACCTGATCTTTGAGTGGTGTTTATTGGCTCAATGGTATGAACCAGGTTTAATCATTGTTGTGGGGCCCCATCTTCTTTCTTGAGTCTTTAGAGATTACTATAGGAAAATGTATTGTTCACTTTAGAGAACTTAAACATTATTAATATTAAAGTGGAAAATTTCAACTTTTATAGAGAAATATCCAAAAAAAGGTACCATAGAGACAAAAGTTGGGACACACCTGACATATGCCAGATCTCAGCAGTTTTGCTTAGTCATGGAAAGAGATTCCATAACCCCTTTATTCAGTCCATGACTCTGAAGTCAGAACCATGTCACCAATGTTACCAAGTTCTGCCGCTTGCTAGGGCTAGAATATGCCCCCTCTTGTTCAGTTACATCTTCATCTGCTTTATGCTTTTGATAGTTTCCTTTGCTGCCTAAGCCTGGCTGTCCTGGACACACTCTGTAGACTAGGCTGGTGTCAAGCCCAGAGATCCGCCTGCCACTGCTTTCTGAGTGTTGGGGGTTAAAGGTATGCAGTCCCATGTCTGGACCTAAGCTGTTCTTTAATTCCTTTCCACAAGCTGGAAGCTTGGTTGGTTGTGATCTTGTCCTGAGGTCACCACTTTCTTTGTTCCTTTTAATGTCAGGCTTCACACCAGTCTCTTTATTTCCTTGAATACAGGATTTAGCCACATTCCACTTCCCAGTGGTGCCCCCTTTCTCCTCAGTCTGTACATTTTGTATTTTTCCTTGTTCATCTTTCTCCTTTTCATTTACACGTCTTCATAAATGTATAAATTTCATGAGAGTGAACGCTAATAACCACATAACAGAGTCAATGCTAGGTGTTTTGAGATTTCATCTGCCAGCAGAATTAATCCAAATTTCTTCATTTTAGCCTCAGACAGAGTTTTCAGACAAGGGCAAAAAGTAGCCGCATTCTTTGCCAAAATACAGCAAGAACATTCTCTAGGCCACATACATGTATCTCTCTCCTCTGAAACCTCGAGCCAGGCCCCCACAGTGCAAACCACCCTTAGTGGCTCTGTCTTCCGTGCTCCTGCTAGGATGACTCATTAAGCCCCACTTAAAGCATCCAACTGCTTTTCTAATCCAAAGTCCACACCCCTCTAAACAAAAGCATGATCTCTCCTATCACAGCAATACTCCAGTCCCTGGTTCCAACTTCTGTCTAGGGTTTTACTGCTGTGAAGAAACACTGTATAACTCTTATAAAGGAAAATGTCTAAATTGGGACTGGCTTATGCTTTCAGAAGTTTAGTTCATTATGGTCATGGTGGTACATGGTAGCATGCAGGCAGACATGGTGCTGGAGAAGGAGCTGAGAATTCTACATCTTGATCCACAGGCAGCAGAAAGACACTGTTTGCCACACTGGGCATAGCTTGAGCATATCACTGATATGCTCTTCCTCAACAAGGTCACATCCACTCTAATAAGGCCACGTCTCCTAATAGCTATGGGCCAAGCATTAAAACACATGAGTTTATGGGGGCCGTTCCTATTCAAATGACCACAAATAGATAGATAGACACGTAGATGATAGATGATAGATAGATAATAGATAGATAGATAGATAGATAATAGATAGATAGAATAAATAGATAGGATAGATTAAATAGAGAGATAGATAATAGATAATAGATAGATGATAGATAGGTAGATAGATAGATAGATAGATAGATAGATAGATAGATAGATAGATAGATAATAAATAGATAGATAGACAGATAGATAGATATAATAAATAGATAGGATAGATTAAATAAAGAGATAGATATTAGATAATAGATAGATGATAGATAATAGATAGATAGATAGATAGATATAATAAATAGATAGGATAGATTAAATAGAGAAATAGATAATAGATGCTAGATAGATAGATGATAGATAGATAGATGATGATAGATAGATAGATAGATAGATTATAGATAGATAGATGATAGATAGATAGATAGATAGATAGATAGATAGATAGATAGATGATAGGAAAGAAGGAAGGAAATGGAAATCCCATCACATCATTTTGGCGATAGAACTGAATAGCAGGTTGAGTGAAATAATCCAGACTCAGGTAAGTATCTTGTGTGTTCTCTCACATGTGGAGTGTAGAGAAAGAGATAACTGCCAGAAGTGGAAGAATGAGTAAGAAAGAAGAAACAGAGCATAGGAGAGAGAAATGGGGGTGAGTATGATCTGCTATATGTATGTTTAAAGCTGTAACGATGCAATCTGTTATTTCGTACAATTAATACACATCAATAAAAATAAAAACATTACTTTGGATGTCTCTGGTAGGATTGTTTTCGAGAGAAGCAAACTTTTCAGTTACTGAAGAGGATAAGGCAGACTGTTTTCCCCAGCATGAGCAGACCCTACCCAGTCAGTTGAAGGTGTGGCTGGCACAAAAAGCTAACCTCTCTGTGAATACAGCTCGCTTCCCACCAACTACCCTGGAATAGAACCCCGGTGCTTCTTCCTGTGTGTAAACAGGAGCTGAAGTCACCTCTGCCTGGATACCAAACCTGTTGCCCAGAGGGGAGCTACACTTGACTGTCTGATTCTCAGACTGAAAATGTGTCATCACGTCTCCTGGGTCTCCAGCTCATTGGCACATTCTTCCCTGCCTGAAGCTCATCAACATGTATAGTGAAGAGCCAATTCCTCTAAATCAATCTCTTTGTCTCAGGAGAATACTAACATAGAGACCTATGTTCAGGTTCTGGTTCTACCACATTCTAGCTCTGTGAACCTTCCCAAGTCGAACACTGTATTCTTCTGTGTCTGTAATGGAAAGTCAACATGGTCATGTCGAGGAAGAATGATACGTACTAATACAGATCAGATTCTTAGTTCAGTCTCTGAGAGGTCTTTAATTGTGGCTTGGAAATATTAATAATTTGACTAATAAAAGAAGCCATACAGAATACAGTAGAGGGCTGCCAAAAATACAAAAAGTCCCTACAAATGAATGCAAAAGTGTGTGTTAATGATCATAGCCATTCTAAATAATAATAATGATAAAAAAAATCCACAGCTTTCATCATGTTCTCAGAAGAATATGTAGTTCAGAGAGAGTATAAACATCCCTGATAAGCGTGGGAAGAAGACTCCATTGTGTATAACTCTGGCGTTGACTTGAAAGAGGAGGTACATGGCAAAGAACTTTACCTGCCTCGTGGAGCCTTTGGAATACTGACACCAAAACACTCTGCCCCCTCACCCTTCCACTCAAACTTTTCACAAAGTCACCTATCCTGCTGACAGCCAAAGATTTGATTCTGATTCACACCTAAGCCATCTCCAACTTGCAGTTACATGGCTGCTGGCCCTGGGGCAGAAAAGGATAGAACATTTTGACTCAATCCCAAATCCCCCATTGGTTACCAAATTCTTTCAAATTTACTTTTGGTGTGACTTTTAAATCTCTATCTCTTCTCTTGACATTGCCCGGATCTGTGCCTTTCATTGCCTGTTACTTGGATAACCCCGCCAGCCTGCTCTCGACTCGCTTCCTCCTTGGGGGCACCACTGCCAACCTTGCTTTCCCTGAAGTCAAACACCTGGCGGTCTCCCTGCTCACCCTTACTCTTCATCAAGGCCCGCCGAGTCCTGACAGCTCCATGTGCCCATAGCCACAGTTGCTCTTTGTATGTGTGTGTCTGCACTTCCTCCCCTCCCTATTCTCCTTCCTTCCTTCAGCTGCCCCTGAAGCCCCTTTAAGCCATCCCGCATGGTTTCCATTCCTTAAACCTAAATGTTTCTATACACACGCTCATTAGAACTAAAATAACTTGAGTGCCTGAGGCAAAGAGAAATTGTTTTACCACAAATACGTGCTAGATCCAGAATTTAAACTCGGGCTCTTATCTTTCAGCCCACCTTGAAGAACCCACTTTCATTTCTATCTAATTTATTCTACCTTACCTTTAGGTCCTGATTTTCCTCGTTTCCCCAAGACCTCCACTACTGTAGCTTCTGGTTTATGTCGATATGATCTGACCACTATACAGAGGTGTGTGTCTGTAAAGCTGAGTTCTGAAGTGGCCTAGATTCAAACCCACTGCTCCACTCAGAGTTCCTGTGTTTCCATCCACCTTAGTTTCCTTGTCTGTAAACTGGGAGTAACGCTAGCCCACTGTCATGTCATCCTTGAGCCAATTAAATCAATGATTACATGCAAACATTTAGAGCTGGCTCTGATACATAGATACATAGATTGTCGTTATTATTATTATTAATACTGTGTCAGAAGTGTGCTTTGAGCTGATGGGATTGTCCCTGATATCAGTCATTGCACCTTATGAGTTGTGTGTGCCCAATGGCTGCTTGCTAAGAGGGTGAATTTTAAGAATAGTCTCTTTCCCTACATAAACCTGCAGTGTGATCAGGACAACACAGCCCGTAAATGACAGAAATCTCATTTGTTTTTAAAATTAAAAGCCTCTTTTTTCTCAAAATAGGTTTCTCTGTGTAGCCCTGGCTGTCCTGGAACTCACTCTACAGACCAGATTGTCCTGAACTCAGAGATCTGCCTGCCTCTGCCTCCTGAGTACTGGAATTAAAGGTGTGCACCCCCACCACCCTGTGCCTAACAATATTTCTAAGAGAATGCTTTTAGCCCAAATGGAGAGCAGTAACTGTGTCACAACGGTGGTGATTGCAGCAGTGACTGGCAGGAGCACATGCTGCTAGCAGACTAGAAGACTAGCCATAAATAAGCATTTCATCAGAACATTAAATAGGTGATCCTTACCTTCCTGGATTGGGGCAGAGGGTTACTAATAATGGATGTAGGTTTAGTCCCCTGAGTGTCTGAAAAAGTAGAACGAAGGAGTGACTGTGGGCACTAACTCCAGAGAGACCCACAGCAGCTGCTGCCGCCAGTGTAGACTGACAGAGGCTTGGTGGAAACTCAGAGCGCGAGGCCAGAAACACAACCAGGGGAAGTAAGGACTATTATGATTGCAGGGGACAAACAAGAAGAGCGGTAAGGTCTAATATGTAAACGATTTTCTTAAGTAGGAAGGACAATTGCACAGAAATGCTTGGAGCACACTCATGCCCACACTGACATGACCACTTTGGGAAACAACCTGACAACAAATACAGTCTGCTGATTCCATGTTTTGCCCACTTCAGCTATAGTTGGAAGTATTTCCCAAAAACCAGTCAAAGATAAGGCCAAGAGTTTATGTACCAAGATGTTTATTGCATCTTTATTTCATGGCAAGAAGCTGCAGATGGTTCAGAATGTCCATTAACATGGAATTGTTTGCATACATTACACTGAATCTTGTAAAAACCTTAAATATCATCAATTTAAAGGCCAACTATCAATTCTTATAATACATAATTGAGCAAAGAGGTTACATATAGGTTTCCTAGATTTCAGGATGCTTAGTTTTAACCGTGTTTACTTCACTGGACTCAGGGAGAGTCATGAGTCTTGCATTATCATTGTAGGTGTTTCCGTAGGAAGACTTGTGGGTGGGAGGCATCAGCCTGACGACAAGTTCTACAGGGAAGAGCAAGACACGGCTTCAAGAGCCAGGAGAAGATAGTTAATGCAAAACTACAACCTTCAAGAAGTCTGAATTGTTCAGTGAGTCATGAACGTGGATGTGGAAAAGTTTTAGGAATGCCTAGCTGGCTTGTCGCATTTATATTGTACTTATGTAAGTGAAAGTTATAGGGCAGAATCTGTGTTTAAAGGAGGGGTTCGTTGTCTTTCTTTTGAATTCTTAAATGTGTACATTGTGTGCGTTTGTGCACAGTTGTCTGCATGGCAGGGGACAACTTGCAAGAGCCAGTTCTCTTCTCCCTTTCCATGGATTCAGGGGAACAAATTCTGGCTGCCATCCTCATGTATCCAGTGCCTTTTACTGGATGAAGCATCCTGTCAAGCACTGGGTTTTGAGACAAGCTTTCACTAGGCAGCAAGGACAGTGAGACTAGCCTGAAACTCTCTATGTAGTCTGTAACATGAGGGCCGGGATCATTGGGGTTTCTGTCCCACCCAGTCCCTCACAGCTGGCAATCCCCAAAGAAAATCACACAGAGATCTCCATTAGATTATAAATTGATTGGCCCATCAGCTCAGGCTTCTATTGCTAACTCTTATAACTTACATCAACCCATTATTCTTATCTATGTTAGTCACATGGCTCAATACCTTTCTCAGCGGGGCAGGTCACATCTTGCTTCTTCGGTGTCTGGGGAGGACTGCAGAGGAATGGTCTTCCTCCTTCCCAGAATTCTCCTATTCTCATCGCCCCGCTTCTACTTCCTGTCTGGTTGACCTGCCTATACTTCCTGTCTGGCCAATCAGCATTTATTTAAAACATGATTGACATAATACAGACAATTCTCCCGCACCATTGTCTGGACTGGCTTCCCACACACAATCCTCCTGTTTCAGCCTCCCAATTGTAGGATTACAGCTGTGCATCACCAAACATATCCTTCCTAATAAGCATAAAACAATGGTGCTTGTCAATATAGACAATTTCCAAGGTTAATAAGAAGCAAAATGTGAAAGAAAATGCTTCTAAAGGGGTTATGAAATACCTCAATATGTTCTTTCTTGCTATTGGCGTTGTTTGTCTGTTTTATTATTCTCTTTTCAAACATTTTTTTAAAATTTTTAATTTTCTTTAAAATCACTTGCTTAATGATGGAAATTTGTTTTGAGAAAAAAAATCATGAGCTGATTTTTTGTGCAAGTATCAGAGGGTGTTTGCACAAACCTAGGTGGGGTACTCTGATAACTACCAAGTATGTGTGTATTTGAGCACGTGTGTGTGGACATGTGTGTACCATGTCCTATTGCCCCTAGAGCTAGGAAGAAGAATAAGTTTAAATCTAACATCAGAGAGAATGATGCGCTCAAGAGACTCGGAAAGTCAGAGATGTCTGAGTCTAGGACCTGCATAACTCACCGAACTGTCTTCATTAGACAAGCAAATGGAGAAAACTGTGACATAACGGTAAGGAACGGGGTGTAGCTCAGTGGCAGAGCACTCACTTGGCATCCCAGAGATGCTAGGTTCAGTCTCCAGTCTGAACAAAAACAATATAAAACACAGAGGAATAAGGACACAAAACACTAACTGCTCTGTCGTTGCCGAGAGTGACACCGCATACCTAACAATGTGCAGTACGAGTTTTTGTGGCTGGCAGCACAGAAAGTGTGCTGACACCAGCAGTACCACAAACAGAACCTGCACACCCCTCTTCCGATGGCTGCAGTGTGACGAGGTGACACAGGGCTGCCCAGTCCTCTAGGCAGACAGTGGAACTCATAACTCTATCTTGTTTAAAAGAAGGTTTTAGTAACTTGGTTTTTTTTTTTTTTTTAAAAAAAAAAGTAGCAAGAACAAACGACTTGAGATGTTTGAACGCCACTCTGGAATGGATGTATCTAGCTGTGACTTTGCAGTAAGAAGGCTTAGAGTTGAAGTGGAGTAGTCAGTCAAACTCTTGCTTCTGTCAACATGGCCATTGACAAAGCTGGGCTCTTCCAGAATTTTCCTTTCCGGTTGTGTCAAAATACCCAATAATGTCCAATTTCCAGCTTCAAAGTAACAGTGACTGAACATCTGGAATGAGACAGAGTATGTCGTGAGTGCAGGGCGTCTCAGCAGAGTACAAACAAAGCTTTGTGAAGACAAGTACGCTTCCCCTTTAACATATGGCTAGGCTCCATTCATTTCCACACATTGTGGGGTCCTGACCAGCCAATCTATTGAAATCTCCAGGAACACAAACCTCAGATCCAGTTTATGTCTAATGTAGCAAAAGATTTTTTCTTTAATCCCTTAGGAACTTGTAAGCTTATTTATTATTACAGTCCATGGACTCAGGCTCAGCAACGAATGCAAAGTGCTTGACACATATGTATTATGCATGTGTGAGCATTTATCTATATTCTCTTTGACTTCTTCAAATCTGTTCAATGAGCCTTTTTATTCCGTACTTATTATATACGATGTTTCATTAAGATCCATGGTGGGAGTCACTCCGAATTTGTATTTACATTATTTAAGCACCGCAAGTGATGCTTGCTACCAGTTATGTAAATGGAAAATAACTTAGAAGATTTATGACATGATTAGCTTTCTTGCACTTGGTGACTCGGTTGCCTCTTGATTTTTATTTATGTCATGAATGATGAGCAGTCTTTCCATCTGCCCACCCACACAGTCACCTGATCTTTAGATACCGCTGGGAATAAAGGCAGTATAATACGACAGCATACACTTCAGAATGGCAATAGTGAGTCTAGACAGCAGGAGGTGGACGTAGGTCAGCTTCCTGGAGGAACTGGAAACCTGCTCTGGGGGAGGGAAGCTGTCCTCAGCCTGCTGCAGAAGCTAATGGGGTGCTGTCCCATGCAGCTCTGTGGGGGCCAAGGAAAGACCTATGCCACAGAAAGAAAGGCTTGTAACTCATTAACAGGCAGACAATGCAGTGATTCAAAATTGTAAGAAACAGTAGATAGGCACTAAAACAATGTAATTATCAACAGCTGCCTTGAAACAGAACAGAAAAGCAGGGCAAGTGGCAAGTGTGCCTGAGATTGAAAGTGCTCTTCCTGAGGATCGCGACAGATCTAGTCCCGGGAGAAAACCACCATCCCTTCCTCCCAGCTATTAGTCAGCTCTTCTAATATCACCACATGAAAAGCCAGAGCAGAACATCCAAAACTATACCAGAAACAGAGCAAAAGCCTTAAACAGGTCCTGTGTGAGGTCCAAACGTGGGGTTTTCACCAAGTTTTTTTCCACCAAGTTTTCGCCAAGATTTTATCAAGCAAGAGTCCTACCTACACTTCTGCTTCAGCAAGTGCAGTCCGCGTTCACTTAAGGGAACTTACAGTAGCCTAGGCATCAACTTAAGGAACTTACAGTACCCTACGCATCTACCTGCAATTTACTTCTATTTTTACCTCAGCTCAACATCCCAATTATCCAGTGTTTTGGTCTTAGTCATATTCAGAACAGCCTGAAATAAAATTCTCTTTGAAGCTCCCTGTAGCCTTTTCAAATTCAAAGTCTCCTCAGCCTCTTTTCTACCACCACCATCACCACCACCACCACCACCCCCGCCCCCTCCACCGCACCCAGGCTGCCACAGGGTCTTTTCAAGACACAGGCCTTTCCACCTCTTCCCCACCTTCCCTGAACTGTACTTGCTCCACTGGAAATGTCTCTGCTTTCTAAAGAGAATCAATTAGCATGACAGAATGCACGCTAAGGCCTGTGGGTCCCTAGTGAAGCAGATGCTGGGTTTTCTATCTTCTGTTTCCTTCTGGGGATTTTTACTTTGAACAAACATCTCAAAGACATGGAATTGGCAGAGAGAATTTTAGGTAAAGATGTTAAATCTCTCTCCCTCTCTCCGTGTGTGTGTGTGTGTGTGTGTGTGTGTGTGTGTAGGGTGTGTGTGTGTGTATAGGGTGTTTGTGTGTGTGTGTAGGGTGTTTGTGTGTGTGTGTGTAGGGTGTGTGTGTAGGGTGTTTGTGTGTGTGTGTAGGGTGTGTGTGTGTAGGGTGTTTGTGTGTGTGTGTGTAGGGTGTTTGTGTTTGTGTGTGTGTGTGTGTTGGGTGTGTGTGTGTGTATGTTGAAGTGTGGGAATAGAAAGGCTTTATTCTTGCTGCTCAAACCTCAGCTCTTAGTGTTAGAAAGGTAATAGCTGATGTTTCTGAACTTTGAGAAGATTTGAGAAGTTATGTTGAGAGCTGCTGTGGACTCAGCATTAGGTTGAACCCTAAGGGGGGAAAATGTCCTTTCAAGTGGCTTGCAATTTAGTGTCTATAGTAAAGGTTAAAACACTTGAACTCCCTTTTTAATTGGTCTATATTTTAACTTTGCATGTAGTGGTATGAGAAAGATCTTTTTTTGGCATTAAACTGCTAGTGTGTGGAAACTAAGCGTCTGAGATTTTATTAAAATAGTAGTCTGATTTTGACAGAGTTGAACTACTGTGGAAATTAATTGATTGTCTCTCACTTGGGAAAGTCATTAAGGTTTTTATGGTTTATGGAAAATTGAGAATTGAAGTGTGCTAGAATCAATGTGTTGTCTGATGCTCAAAGAAAATGGCCCTTCAGATAGAAGAGCCTCCACAACAACTCAGACATCGTCCTCTGTTCTCCAGCTTTGACGGGCATCTTTACATACAGCTTCTATATTTACTTGGATTCAGAAGTCCTTAGTCAGTTGTTTCATTGTGATGCTCGCTGTGAGAACAAAATAATGAGGCCTGAGAAATGAGCCGCTGCACATTAGAATCTATTCCTTACTGAGAATTAAAAAAAAATGAGGACATAATCTAAAAGACAAGAAATGATCCAGTACAGCTGAATATTTTGAAAAAAAAGGTTGAAATTGCCTTAACATGGCAGTCGTCCCCCCTCAAAAAACACTTAAATATTCTATATTGGGCATATATATATATATTATACATATATATTATGCATGTATATTATACATATATATACATATATTATGGAGAAAATCATGGAGCCTTATACAAATAATAAGCAATGAGTTGGGGCTAGCTGGTGCTACCAGGATTTCCAAGCTTTATCCGAATCTTAGACTAGGTAACACTGTGGTCACAGAGAAGATCATCTTGTACTTTGTTTTCATTTTCTCTTCTCCATATATTCTCTCTGAGTCTTTCCCTCATTTTAAATGTTTGCTTAAAGGCTTTACCCCAGCCCCCTGGCATTCATTTTTGGAATGTTGGGCAGAAAGTTCCATTTCAAAGCTCCCTCCCCTGCGAGTTGCCTCAGTCCAAAATCCACCTTCAAGAATGCTCACCAAATGGTGACCCCTCCCCAGGAAGGGTCAAGACAACTCCCACAGACTATTTAAACTGTCCCCCAAAGAATGAACACGTGGTCTCCCAGTTTTCCATGGTCTTTCCCTCTCCATGTTTTCCTGGGAGGCCACCAGCAGTGTTGCTATCCATCAAACCTGGGTGTCTTCGAATTCAGTCTGTTCTGGTCCGCTTGGGATTATTTGCATCAGCAGAGAAGTTTGTCGGCTAAGGAAAAGTAGTTAGCAATAACCACTAGTAACCCTGCAAGAACTTGATCTTATCTAGTGTTTTCTAAATAACAGATGGGCTGGGAATTTTAAGGGTAGCCACTTCTGCCGCTGTTCATTTCTGTCACGTCTATTCCAAAGGGAAAATTGTATTTTAGCTTTCCAAGCCCCACCCCCAGCTGTAGACTGACCCTTTCCTCTGTTGGGTAGGTAAGATCTCTCCCAGGTCACCAGTCTTCAGGACTGAAGGTGAACTTGCCATGGGAAGTTGGCTAGGAGGAGCCTTTATTCAGGAGCACATTAACTAGCCCTGTGTGTAGCAGATTGGTTATCTTAGTTATCATTACCATCTACAAATTAGATGTTTGTCTAAAAAAAGTTGACTGTAGAGGGGGTATTTTTCCAGTTATTGGGGAGCAAGTAAGGCTCATCAAGTTAACACCGGACATCCCCATGCAGAGTCCTCAAGTGAGCACACTTTGTAGTACCCGGCATCCATCTTCGGAAGCTCCCTCCCCCTGGGAGTGGCCTTGATCTGGACTCCATCTCTGGGAAAGCCTGCCAGGTGCTGACCCCTCCCCAGGGAGGGCCAGCCACTCCCACATGTTATTTAGGCTGCTGCCCTTAGGAACATGTGGACTCTGGGTTTTGTGTGGTCGCCCCCCCATGCTCTTCCGGCCCCCCAGGAGCGCTGCAGTAAACATGGGCATCTTTTATTCGTTCTAATTTGATCTGATTGGAATTATTTGCTTCGGCGGAGAGGCTTGTCTTCAGGATATTCCTAACACACTTTATCATCTTTTATCTAATCAAGCTGACCATTGTTTTCTCTGTTGTGAAATTAAGAATGTCAAAAGACTATACTTTGAATAGAGAAGTTTTGAATCTCCCTCATAAATTGTATCTTATTTCAAAATTAATTTTTGATTATTGGTAGCTTTATTATCCAAGTCAGGAGAAAATTCATGAACCCATTGTGAAATCAGCACACACCCGGAAGGAGGCAGGATGCCAGTATATCTTATGCTTGTCAGCCTGGTATGGAGGCCTTCCCTTGGCTTTACACCACCAACCTCCGAATGACTAATTCCCGCCTTCTCCCACAGTCAGTTTATCCTATTATGTTCCCCTGACAGACATCTCAGAACATGTTCTAACAACTTGTTCAGAGGAAAGGTTTCAGTTGAAATGGAAGACTAGCAGTTTTTACTGCTCTGGTGGTTGCTCATAAGAATATAATGTATTAATCTATATCTACTAAAGCATTTTCTCCACCTCTCTTCCTTATGCAACTCTCAAGCCACACATTGATACACCAAAAACACCCAAACAAAGCCAAACTTAGGGGATGGAATCCGCTCGGAGTGACCGCTCCCTGGGAATCATCTTGACTAGCCTACCCTAAGGTAAGAGGGCAGAAGGAAACAACACACATATGATCACATAGTCTTGCTTCCATGGGGGGAACAATTCCTTTTCTTTCAACCGGAAGGCTAGAACTGGCTGCCTCTAGGATGGGCCACCTGGGAACTATTTGTTTCATGGTTCAAAAGTTTGTACATTGAGTTTTCTCCCCGATCATGATCTAAATGCCAGTTTTACCTTTGCCGTCAACGGTAAGTCCAACTTTAATTCTTTCAGGAACTGCGTTGCAAGAGGACAAAAATGACCATAGCGCTGATCCGTGAGAAAGCAGTTTCTCTCTTTGGAATGGTTAACCTTATCTCTGGTTAAAGCAGCATTTCGTGGGACACACACACACACACAAAACTACCATCACCATTAGTACCTTATCCTATCCACCACCATTAGCACCTTAATCTATTCTTTTGTGTATTTGTCTTTCTGGACAAAAGCAGGAGAGATGGCCATTCAAACAATTAGAAACTCTTTGTCTAAATCAGATCAGTTAGTGTTTCCATACCCCCTTTACCAGGACAAAAAAAAAAAAAAATTCCCAAGAGCAAAGGGTTCCAAACGAACCCTTTGTGTGGCTACAGAGTAACTCAAGATTTCAGAGGCATGCTAACAGTTGTAAAATGTTTGCAAACTTGAGGGGCTGGAGAGATGGCTCAGAGGTTAAGAGCATTGCCTGCTCTTCCAAAGGTCCTGAGTTCAATTCCCAGCAACCACATGGTGGCTCACAACCATCTGTAATAGGGTCTGGTGCCCTCTACTGGCCTGCAGGTATGCACACAGACAGAATATTGTATACATAATAAATAAATAAATAAATAAATAAATAAATAAATAAAATGTTTGCAAACTTGACTGACGGTATCCCAGCACTCATCTTGTGTGACTATACAGCTAGGGATGTGCTCAATTAGATAGAGTAATGCCTAGCATGCCCAAAGCCCTGAATTTGATTCAAAGGGCTGGATAAACCTGACTGTGGTGGCACGTGCTTGTGGAAGGTAGAAGCAGGAGTTCAACATCCTAGGTTACATAGTGTCCAGCCTGGGCTACATGAGATCCTGTCTCAATATCACTATGCTGGTGTGAAAATGACTTCAGAATTATCAGCTATTGTCATTCCCACGAGACATTTAAAAATATTGTTTACATTAAAATAAGAACAACAAGCCAGGTACATGCCTTTAATCCTAGCACTTGGGAGACAGAGGCAGGTGGATCTTTGTGAGTTTGAGGCCAGCCTGGTCTACAACAGCTAGGACAGGCTCCAAAGCTACAAAGAAAGCCTGTCTCAGGGGGAAAAAAACCTAGACATTCAGATTTTGACTCTTGGTACTGTTTAAGGTTTTTGACTTAAACTTTCAACACAAAAAGCAAGCCCTATCATCTGATCGACGTAAGCCCACCACTGTCTACACAAGATTTTAGTGATATAATCAACCTACCGCAAGGGCAAAGGCCCCCTTAAGAATAAATAGGGTTGAGAAATGGCCCAGTCTTTAAAGAATTTGCCTTCCAATCTTGAGGATCAAGTTTAGTGCCCCCCAAACTCACATTAAAAAGCCAAGCAAGGTGACATGGTTTTGTAACCACAGTGCAGAATCTTGGGCTAATGCTGGCTGGGAAGCACAGCAAAATGTGGATTGTTCCCGAGCAACAAGCAATAGCCAAGGCTTTCAAACCTTGCCTCTGCATTAGTGTGTGCAGTTGTACACACACACACACACACACACACGGAACAAATTTTGGGCAGGAGGTAATTACTGAATTCTGTACTTGTGCTCCACAAGGAAGGATGGTAGACAATCTCCCGTTTCCCCAAACGTGAAGAAGGCCTCTTACAAGGAAAGTCTATAATGGTCATGTCTTATGTTTGTTTTTCTTGTTAAATTTTATTACTAAAACTCATTCATACTTTTTATATGCCCAGAAGGCAGAGGAGCTTCCTGGCCTATGTTGAATTTGTTCATCTTAACCTCAACTTTTCTTTTTAATAGAATGAGAATTTTGACCTAATATTTTCATTTAAAATGATAACTCTATGACCTTTAAGCTCTTTTCTACTCTATAACCTCTACTTTTATTAAGCCTTCCCTTAAAATGAATGGTTGGAAATTCCTTTATAATAATAGTTAAGCAATACTTACTGTGATAGCCACTTAAGACTATAGGAATATTTACCTGAGTAACGGCAGGGATAATACAGGCCCTGTGAAACCTCCTAGGACGTTTTCCTTGTGTCCTTGAATTGCTGCCTGAGAAAAGAAAAATTTTTTCTCTAAAATTTATATTCTTCAACTCAAGACCCTCCACTGTCCTTCCCCCGATTCTTACTCCCCTCTTGTTCTGGGAACACCTCCGAAGGAGATCCATGGCTGAGAAGCCCAAAGCAGCAAGAGTGGGTGCCTCTTACCACACACACTGTAAAGACCTGGTCCACGTAGCGATGCCCAGTGTTTTCACTTAGGTAGTTCACTGTGGTGGAACTCCTAACTCCAAAGCTGCCCCTCCAGACTCGCTGCTGGGCTTCCTGCCTCATAGTCTTCCTTTCCACCCCGAGATCATTCAGTCCTTTGCCTTTGACTCCCTTCTTGGCCCCTATTTCCAGTTAAAGGGCCCTGGCTGTGGCTGCCTCCCATCTGCCCCTGCGGTCTGTCCTTCATTCACTAGCCCTCCTTGGCTCCTGAGAGGCAACTCTGTGTGGCCAGCTCTCATCTGTGCTTCCTCTCTATTTGAAGTTTGCCGGTGTTTGTAGCTGCTGATCACTGTGTTGAGGTTGAAGATGGATCCCAAGCCTTCCCCCAGCTCAGCACACGCTCAACCGTCACATCCAAACACCTCTTGACCATTTTTGTTTCTTAATTACATTTCTACCAACTGTTGTTGTTGATTTTACTCTTTGTTCCTTTGGCTTTTTATGAATCACACACAGAGTCTTATAAATGCCCAGCCTTCTCTTGGCTTGTTTCTAGTAAATTATCTCACCTATCTTTTGCCTCTGGGCTTTTACCTTTCTCTTACTTCTGTATACCTTACTTTCACTTTTGCTCCATGGCTGACTGTGTGACTAGGTGGCTGGGTGGCTGGGTGACTGGGTGGCTGGGTGGCTGGGTGGCTGGGTGGCCAGGTGGCTGGGTGGCTGGGTGACTGGGTGGCTGGGTGACTGGGTGGCTGGGTGGCTGGGTGACTGGGTGGTTGGGTGGCTGTGTGGCTGTGTGGCTGGGTAGCAGGGTGGCCGGGTGGCCGGGTGACTGGGTGGCTGCGTGGCTGCGTGACTGGGTGGCTGGGTGGCTGGGTGACTGGGTGGTTGGGTGGCTGTGTGGCTGGGTGACTGGGTGGCTGGGTGGCTGGGTGACTGGGTGGCTGGGTGACTGGGTGGCTGGGTGGCTGTGTGGCTGGGTGGCTGGGTGGCAGGGTGGCCGGTGGCCGGGTGACTGGGTGGCTGCGTGGCTGCGTGACTGGGTGGTTGGGTGACTGGGTGGCTGGGTGACTGGGTGGTTGGGTGGCTGTGTGGCTGGGTGGCTGGGTGACTGGGTGGCCGGGTGGCTGGGTGACTGGGTGACTGCGTGGCTGGGTGACTGGGTGGCTGCGTGGCTGGGTGACTGGGTGGCTGCGTGGCTGGGTGACTGGGTGGCTGGGTGATTGGGTGGCTGGGTGACAGGGTGGCAGGGTGGTTGGGTGGCAGGGTGGCTGGGTGACTGGGTGGCAGGGTGACTGGGTGACTGGGTGGCAGGGTGGCTGGGTGACTGCATGGCTGGGTCTAGCATTCTCCTCCCCTTGTTATCTCACTCCTTTTTTTAATTAATTAATTAATTTAATTATTAAAGATTTCTGCCTCTTCCCCGCCACCACCTCCCATTCCCCCCCTCCCCCAATCAAGTCTTCCTCCCTCCTCAGCCCAAAGAGCAAGCAGGTTTCCCTGCCCTGTGGGAGGTCCAAGGACCACCCACCTCTATCCAGGTCTATTAAGGTGAGCATCCAAACTACCTGGGCTCCCACAAAGCCATAACGTGCAATAGGATCAAGAACCCATTGCCATTGTTCTTCAGTTCTCAGTAGTCCTCATTGTCCATTATGTTCAGCGAGACCGGTTTTGTCCCATGCTTTTTCAGACCCCGGCCAGCTGGCCTTGGTGAGTTCCCTATAGAACATCTCACTCCTTTTTATCTTCCCAGATTTCTCCTCCTGTTTATCCTCTCCACCTGCCAGCCCCGCCTACTCTTGCTCCTGCCTCGCTATTGGCCATTCAGCTCTTTATTAGAGCAATCAGGTTTTAGACAGGCACAGTAACAGCTTCAAGAGTTAAACAAATGAAACAGAGAAGGATGCAGCACATCTTTGTATTATTAACACAGATGTTCCACCATGCCGGGCGGTGGTGGGGCACGCCTTTAATCCCAGCACTCGGGAGGCAGAGGCAGGCGGATCTCTGGGAGTTCAAGGCCAGCCTGGTCTGCAAGAGCTAGTTCCGGGACGGGCGCCAAAACTACAGAGAAACTATGTCTCGAAAAACCAAAAATAAATAATAATAATAATAATAATATTCTGCAACAACCAACTGCCTTTAAGATTGTTCCTGATTTAAGTTAGCATGTGGAGTTTGTCTTTCTGCTGTCTGTGTTTACATATCGAAAATTAAAGTCTGAAGTATGATATCTATAGAGAAGCATTAGCATTCACCATGAAGAAATGAATTAAATATGTTAAGATACATGAGTTCATAATGATATTTAAAATACTTGAGCCAGACATGATGGCACATGCCTGGAATTCAAGTACTAAGACAAACAAGTCCCTCATACTCCCCCAAACAAGCCCCCACATGCTCGCCAAAACAGGTCCCCTTCATACTCCCCAAAATAAGTCCCTCTTACTCCCCCAAACAAGTCCCCTCATACTTCTCAAGACAAGTCCCTCATACTCCCCAAAACAAGCCCCCCATACTCCCCAAAGCAAGTCCCTCATACTCCCCAAAGCAAGTCCCTCATACTCCCCAAAAGAAGTCCATCATACTCCCCAAAACAAGTCCCTCATACTCCCCAAAACAAGTCCCCTTATACTCCCCCAAAAAACTTCCCTCATACTCCCCAAAACAAGTTCCTCATATTCCCCAAAACAGGTCCCTCATACTCCCCAAAACAAGTCCATCATACTCCCCAAAACAAGTCCCCTCTACTCCCCCAAATAAGTGCCCTAATACTCCCCAAAACAAGTCCTTCATACACCCCAAACAAGTCTCCTCATACTCACTCAAAACAAGAACCCTCTTACTCCCCAAAACAAGTCCCCTCATACTCCCCAAAACAAGTCCCCTCATACTCCCCAAAGCAAGCCTCTCATACTCCCCAAAGCAAGCCTCTCATACTCCCCCAAACAAGTCCCCTCATACTCCCCAAAGCAAGTCCCTCATACTCCCCAAAACAAGCCCCCTTATACTTCTCATACTTCAGAAAACAGGATACTTCCTGTCAGAATGCAGACCGTTCGTCAACAAAAAAGGGAAGGGATGTGTCTACTGTTAGTTTTAGGGGGTACCAAGGTGTCTTGTGAGGAATACAGTGATCCAGGCTGAAGGCCCCACTATCTAGGTGTACTAAGGGATTTGAATGACACCCACAGGACTCCAGCAAGACCACTGACATGAGCTGGGGATTCCTTATCAAGCCACGTGCTGGTGGCTCCCTCCTGGGACTGCAGGCAGGTGGGGCACAATCTGCTGCTGCAGGGCAGGGGTATAGGCCTGAGAAGAGGCTAGCAATGTGCAGTGCATGTTGGGAGATCAGGACAAGGCAAGTGCAGTTCCAGTCCTGACCAAAGTCACAGGATGGGGCCAGTAGCTTGCAAAGAGAAGCTACTACAAAACTCCCTGAGTTTGATAGGGCTAGGAGAGAGGTATTGAGAGTCTTTTTCTGTCCTGCCAGCCAGCTCCCAAATAATGACATGGAGACTTATTATTAATTATTAAAGGTTGGTTTTTAGCTTATGCTTGTTTTTTAGCTAGTTCTTATAGCTTAAATTAAGCCATGTTTGTATTAATCTACGTTCTACCCTGTGACTTTTACCTCTATCCCATTCTGTGTGTCTGACTAGTTCCACCATCTTGATAGCATCTCTAACATGCCTAGATTCATCTAGAGTTTCCTCTCTCTAGAAGTCCTGCCTATCTCTCCTGCTTAGCTATTGGTCATTTAGCTGTTTATTAAACCAATCAGATGATGCCTTAGGCAGAAAAACATCTTTACAGTGTAAACAAATATCTGGCAACAGCACACTGATACTCAGCATGCTTTGCAGTATAGGGTCCACACTTGGGAGGATGAAGCAACAGTGGATTTAGTGAAAAGTCTGGGACCTCCTGACTATGTGGCTTGGTTGGAGTCACATCCCATATATAATCACATGGGCACAGGCAGGGGACTTCAAGTTCTCACGTGGAGATGGAATTTGAACGCTGGTTTGAGTTCTCACTTGGCTTTTCCACTGTGCACTCCATCTCCTGTTGATGAGTGTTAAGAGATACTTTACCAAACACTTCTATCTATCTGCTTAGAGATGTTTTCGTCATGGCTCTCCTCCTCCCAAGTCCACCTCAAATGCTAATCCCTTGCTTGGGAAGCCTTAGAGAAGAGAGAGAAGAGCCAACAACATATAAAAGGAGAAAGAAAGCAGAGCCAATTGAAAGCCTGGACCATGGGGCAATTCACCTAGGTCCATTTCTTCCCGGTTTGCTGGTTCTGGGCAGAGTTCCCATTCTTTTAGAGTGTTTGTTTTGTCATTTGCAAAACAAGAATTATCTATCTGCACTTATTGTTACAAAAATGGAACTGAAAAAGGACTGTGACAACATAATACTAGAGAATCCAGGAGCACCTGCTCCTTCAAAACAAAAACAAAAATTAATTTTGGCCACTGGGCTTCTGAAGTCCATTGAAGCCAGGTAGTTGAAGGATAGAAGATTTTAGATTTGTTTTTAATGGCATGACACAAATGAAAGTTGTGTCATGCACCTGTCTGAACTTGATTGAGGAAGAGCAGTTTTTATAAAATTATATGAGTCAATTTTTTACAGAACCAGTCCAGGCTCTTCCTTGTAGCAAACCCTTCCTGTCGTGGCTGAAATGTAGGGCTGTTCTGAGTCTCCTGATAAGAATACACAGTTCAAAAGACGTTTGCTTCTCTGTTTTCTACCAGTAGATTAGGCATCACACTCCCAAGATGCTAGTAGCTTAGACCACATGTATCAAAAGAAGTTCTTCCCTTTGGGCTGGAGCAAGGACATCATTCTAAAACAATTATCTGGAGAACTGTGTCAGGAATAGCTCATGGAGCTTTTCCAATGAAATCAAAAATTACAGAGGATTAGGGACTAGTGTAATGTGTCTGGGGTTTGTTTTGCTCAGCAATACAGTCCATGAATGAGCAGCTCAGTTTGAGGGCTGGCTCAGACTAAGCGAGATTTAGTTTGTGCAGATAGCTGTACATTATGGGAGAATCGGACAGAGTGCAAAGTACCTTAGTGTTCCAGTGCTGTGCAGAGACATTGCGACAAAGGCAACTCTTGTAAAAGAAAGCATTTAACTGGGAGTTTGTTTTCAGTCTTAAAGGGTTAGTCCATGAACATCATTGTGAGATGTGGACAGGCACTGTGCTGGAGCAGTAATGGGGAGCTTTCCATCCTAATCTGAAGGGAGAGAGAGAGGGAAGGGCGACAGAGAGAGACAGAGATAGAGAGAGGGAGAGAGAAAAGGGAGACAGAAAGGGAGACAGAGAGAGGGACAGAGAAAGGGAAAGAGAGAGAAAGACTGGGCCTGGTATAAACTTTTTAACCTCAAAGCCCACCCCTGGTGACACACCTCCTCCTATAAGAACACACCTCCTAATCCTTCCCAAACAGTTCCACTCCCTGGTAACTACATTTAAATAATCAAACCACCATACAAAAGAAGCTTGCTTATCTATTATAAAGGTTTTTCTGCCTCTTAATACTATTTCTGAAAATAAGAACATTGCTCACAAAACGTGACCTCCTCTAATTCCAACGTCACATCCCATAACAGTGTGTTTGGGATGGCCAGAACTTTTGTACAATCATTTTAAAGGAAATTAAATTTGAAAATAAAGTATTCAAGTTGCTGCTATTCAAGCAGCTTTACTTATTTTCTAGAAGACTCTCTAGGTGTGTTGCTGATTTTGAACCATGAGATGGTATTTATTTGTATTTAATATTATGCATATACAGCTGTATTTATGTGGGGGTCTGTCCCTCAGAAGCTATCAGATCCTCTGGATCCTGAGTCATGGGTGCTTGTGACCCACCTGACGTGGGAACTGGGAACTGAACTCTTCTGAAGAGTGTCAAAGGTTCTTAACCACTGAGCCATCTCACATCTGTGCTTAGTTTTAAAAAGCATCACTTCAATAATTTTTATCAGACTACATATTTAGGATTAAATTTAGTTTCAAACTCCTTTTTTGATGAATTTCAACTAACTAAAAAATGTTAGTAATGAATAATGGTATTGGAATTTAAGCAATTATGGAAAATATACATCCAGCTCAGAAACCACTTACATACCTTCCCCATGACCATGTCTGGTCAACAGTCAATGCTGTAATTTTGCTCATTTCAAACTAGGTTGCTCAAGCTATTTCTTCTATCTTTGGAAATCAATTTACAAATACTTTGGGTTACCAAAAGACTATTACAGATTCTTTTCTAACACTAATCTTTTGAAGCCATTCTCTGGTAAAAAAAAAAAAATTAATTTTTTTCCTAGGCTCATCAAAATTATTTTAGATTTAATAAACAGCTTTTATTATGATTATATGGGGTTTGTTCCAGAATTATTTAAATATTTAAATATAAAATCCATGCATTATATTTTCCCACTGTTTACATGACCCTAAAACATTCATATGAATAAAGAAAATTATCTGTTATCTGGACAAAATACCTGATAAATATATCACCTGGAATATTAAGTTTTCCACCTCTTACCTAGTAGTTGATGCCTGTCAACAAAATGAAAAGCAAAGCTGAAAGCCTCGTGCTAGTTTTCCTGAATTCTGGGCAATGTCCCAAGATTGAAATGAATTGTTCTTGGAGCTGTGGGGAGTGGGTATCTGAAATCGCTCTTTTAAAAGCCGTAGGAGGCTTAGGAACTATGAAACAGTAAAATGTCAACTTGCAGGAAATTAAAGGCTTTAAGTCCTGAGTGTGACCTTGGAGCAAGGTTGATTTCTCAACTGCTGTAGGAGAACCACAGGCACAGAGGAGCAGGCAGAAAGGTCTGCCTGGAGCCTACAGCCCAAGAGCTCCCCCGAACAGCAGGATTCCGAGCTGAGAAAGAATGGGAAAATAGACTTAGTTCCATCATTGCTGCTTCTTGGTCACTTAAATTCCCTAAAAGCCATTGAGCCAATGTAATGGTTGGTTTAGCACCCAGGCTGAGGAGGCAGATTGTCTAGGACCAGAGCGGTGGTTTCCATCACTTGCCACTGGATAAACTTGAGCACTACAAACCTTCTAAGCCCCATTCGTAAAATGAGCATGAAGTAGAACTTGGCTCTTAGAGCTGCTGTGAGGAACCGGGGAAGGAGTGAAGGCCCACATGGTACAGTCAAGGTCCAATTGTAGAGCTTCCATAAGCAATTGGAGAAGACCCTAGATAAAGATGCAAGCAAGCTGTGATGGCAAAAAGAGCCCCATGAACTCCAGAGAGAGCTGGGTTGTTTGGTTTTTAGTAAGTCCTGTCTTCTCAATATATCGGATGTCTAGATGAAATCACAAGCCCCACTGGGAAAGAGGAGGACTCTTTTTAAGTCCTGGTAAGTACCCACTAGTGATGGCTGATTTTGATGGTCATCATGATGGCATTAAGGATTCCCAGCAGGTAAGTGAAACCCACTTCTGGGTGTGTCTGTGAGACTTTTCCAGAGATGAGCAGCATGCAGCTGAGGGGTGGTAGCAAGGGGAGAAGACCTGTCCCAGATCCAACAGGCTGAGGGCCTGGGTGAAAGAAATGTAGACTGGAGAAGATAGTCAAAGCATGAACACTTGATGGCTTCCTGAACAGGTGTGTGACTATCATTGCTGCCATCACTCACGGGCTCCAACCTCTCCAGCCTTCCACAATTGATTCCCAGCAGCAAACCAAGAGAGATAGTCTTCAGTCTAGGACTGGGGCTACATCACTATTCTCCTCTGTTCTGAAGCTCCTAGATTCTTGAATTGAGCAACTACTGGTCTTCCTGGATATATGTTCTACAGACAGCTATTATGGGGGACCACTCAGCTTCAGCTCACATAAGCCAGTCTACTAAGTCAGTCTCTGATTGTGAACGTCAAGTTGGTAAGTCTGATATACATACATATGTGCCTGCACACACACACACAAACACACACGCATTCTCTCTCTCTCTCTCTCTCTCTCTCTCTCTCTCTCTCTCTCTCTCTCCTTGGTTCTAGTCCTCTACAGAATTTTGACTAGAACACTGTAACTCGTTTTCAGAATTTTATTTGCTCTCCCCATGTATGCTGCATGTCTGGTTTGTTGGTGTTCTGGACTAGTGGTAATTTCTTCTCCTAATGAAGCATGGGTCCATCTCTTGCCCTTGGAAGAGAGAGGTGCAAAGCGGGCAGAAAGGAGGTGTCTGTGACCCTCTTTTCTTTCTTATCCTGCTGGATCCTTCGAACTTCCTGGGTTCCTGACTAATAGGTTCACCACTCCCTGAGTAACTATACATGGTCATACATCCCCTGCTTGCACCATAGCACCCCAGTCAGAAGTTACAAAAACCAACCTTTCCATTGGCCTAGATTGACCTTGGAAAAGAGGACGTGGATCCTTAACTGGGTGGCTTAAGTGAAAACGAAATGGATTCTGCTGCTTGAGGGAGATTCTTGGAAGAAAACAAAATTCTTGGGGGGGTGGGGAACCAGTGTCCTAAACATTGCTTCTTGCTGTGGGGGTATAGAACAGAGTGACAGAAAGAGCTTATCATTTGAAAAGATGTTCCAAGTCCTATGCTATCAGAAGCCCAGGACTTTTGATACTCAATAGAAATCCTATTAGAAGGCAAACCTTCCTCCCATGCTCACCATCACAGAGCTCAGACCAAAATACCACTTTAGAAATAAGTTTTCTGAAGGAAATGACACACAGAGTTGCTACAGTTAGCAAAATACATGTTTTGGAAAATGCCTTTGGAGCCAAGCTCCGGTTTTAGAGGAAAGGAACACAGCAATCAATACTGTTCAGTGGTAGGGTTCTGTAAACTTGAGAACAAACTTCCCTTTTTCTAACAAGGAAGAGTCTTGCAAAAATATTGCCACCGATGCAAGTAAGCATTTACGAAGTGGCTATTCAACCAACCATCAATTTACACTGTCTGCATCTTTACAAAAACCCTTTTTGAATTTTTCAGGGAAACCTCACTAACAGGGCTTTTTTTTTTTTTTTTTTTTTTTTTTTTTTTGTCTTGTTTTGTTGCTATGTTGCTCTGGCTGTTCTGTAAGTCTGTATACCCGGCTGACCTTGAACTCACAGAGATCCACCTACCTGAGCATGCACCACCATGCCTGGTTACAAAGGGGCATTCGGGGTATCGTACTCTTCAGAGAGAGTTGAAGAGGTCTCTCTGGCCTTTCTTGCTCCCGTGTGAATTCGTTGGGAACAGAGGGTTAGAGAGCATGGAGCTGGATTGAATATTTGGTATGGGCAAACACAGCTAATGCTGTATTTAATGCTGGGACCAGTGAATGCAGATCAACAAGGGACCAACAAAGTAACCCTTTGCCACCAGGAAATGCTTTGGGGAGCCTCTTGCAAGCCCCCATGTCAAAGTTAGTTCAGTTATTCCCTGTCACTGTGGGATTGGGCGACAGGGCTCTGACTCAGCACAAATGGCTATCACTGGAAGTCCAGAGAAGGCAAATGTAAACAGTGATGTCATCTGTTATACAGCTATTTCTAGTAGAGTCGCTTTTGTGTTGTGTACTTCTGTATAAACATGACCTTGAAATCACAGGCCTTCACTTTCGCCAGTCGGCCTGTGTGTCTTTCCTGTGTGCTACGGAGCATGTTTCTGTGCCCAGCTGGGGGCAGCCATTATGAACTATCATGTACCTGGGTGCCTGAAGGCATCTGCCTACCCAGTGGCCTGAGTTCTGGTAAACAAAATGTGTTGGACCTGCCTGCTATTCCCAGACCCTCTGCAACCATCTGGAACTGTCCTCCTTTTCTGGCTTTGAAGCTTGGACCTCGCCACACTCTCAAGTAAAACTTGCAAAGATTCTGAACCACACCTCCGATAATCCTCTGAAGGAGAAAAGATGAGGGATGGGGAAAGTCCTGGCTGTGTTTTGGGGAGGGTGCTTTATTCTACCTTTCCATCCTCTGCCATCCCCCAGGACCACAGCACAGGTGAAGACAGTGGGTAGAGAAAACCTGTGGATAGTAATACATTTGTACCTGTTTACAAAGCAGTGGGAAAAGTGTATTTGATTATGAATTGCAGTAATTAAAGCAAGCATGATAGTCCTTAGTGCCTCCACTCCAGGAAGAGCTGAGCATCGCCTCGTGAAGGAACAAATCGGCATTGCCGAACTGTGAGGTCTCTCCTGTGCAATTACATTTAGCCTCCTCTGGAATCATCAAAACGAAGTACGCAGCAGGAAAGCAAGGCTGGAGAGCAATTTGGCGGTGCATCACAGTGATTACTAGTTTATCATCTTTGAGGTAGAAATGACTAATTGTTGACCAAATTAATTCTCCTCTTCCTCGGGGTTACACAGCATCAGTGAGGTGGAGAATCCCTCCCTGACTCTGGGGATCAGGCATGAGTATGAGGTCAAACATCACAATCAGGTTGTGCGCAGGAGGCGACCATAGCTCCTTGGTCAGTTCTGAACATGAAATAAATGCGCCAGACCTGCTCTGTCTTTGTCTCTCACTGTCTTTCTCTGTCTGTCTGTCTGTCTGTATGTCTGTCTGTCTGTCTGTCTGTGTCTCTCTCTCTCTCACACACACACACCACACTCATGAGTGAGTTCAGGTAAGATGAAAAGAGTTCCTTTAGGGATGACCTTGATAACAAAATGAGTCAAAAGTGATCACCTGACTGTTTAAGAACATTTGGAAACTAAACTCACCTGGAACTTTGGGCCTGCCCTACTTCCCTCAGGACTGTAATGACAGAGGGGCATGCATTCCCGTGCCTTGGATAATTCTCTAATTTTGCATTTTTGGATTAACCAAAGAAAGCATATATGTAGCCTATTATGAGAAACATCATTTCATATAATATGGTCTTTTAAATTACTTTTATTTTCTATACCTATACATCAAATTACAACATGCTGAGGGGAAAAACATAAGCTTATTATCATGTATTTTGCAGAGCCTGTTCAGATAGGATCTCCCCTCAGAATTCTCCACACAGGTACTGAGGGGGTTAGCCGGGACTGCTAACTCATGTGAGGTTAGTGTTTCCCAAACCCACGTGTCTAAGACCCAGTGTTTTCTGTGTTGCTGAAGAGTAGGGTGAGGTCCCCACTTTCTTGTTAACTGTGAGCCAGTGACTATTCAGTTTTCAGTAGCTGTTTTTAGCTCTACTTCATGTGGATCTGGAGGTACTTGACACCATGCCTGCTACTTCTTGATCCATCTCTGGCTTTCTTCCCTGCAGACAATGCTCTGCTTTGAAAGGGCTCATTTAGTTATAGAAGGCCTACCATGGAAAATCTCTCTTTGGTAGTATAACTGTAGGGAAGATATGCTATCATATTTACAAGTTTACACACTCTGGGGAGGGGATTCACCAAGACTTGTAACAAGGTAGTGTGACCTTTTAAGAGTCATTTAAGAAGTGTGCCTGAGTAGGGCTTGTAAGCTGAAGATAACACCTGCACAATTCATTGAGCATAGAGAAGTTGAGCTGGTGCCCTTCTAGAGCCCTCACCCCTACATACTAGAGTTAATGGTGCTGGAAGGTACCCTGCACGCTACACAAGGAAAAAGCTAAATACCAAACCAGCTGCAAGTTCTTCAATCTACACTGACGATCCGCCTGCAAGATACAGTAGGACAATAGTGGCACAAACTTGTGGAAGTAACCAACCAATATCTGGATTTTAGGCCCATTCCAAGAGATGGAACCTCTCACTGATGCTTCTTGAGTGACCTAAGACTAGACAGGGACCTAGGTGAAAACCAAATACTACTGTTCTACTAAAGGAACACAGCCCTAAAATGACTCCTAATGACATTCTGTAATACTCGCAGATCCGTGCCTTGCCCAGCCATCGTCAGAGTAGCTTACTCCTGCAGAAGATTGGAACAAATATAGAGACTAATAGTCAGACAATGTGCTGAGAGTAAGAGACCTTAGAACATAGATTCTAATGGTATGTCTCCACCAAATTCATCCCTCAGGGCTCAGGGAACTTTGTAAAGAGGAGGCAGAAAGACTGTAAGAGCCATGGGGGGGGGGGTGCGTGGAGAACACCAAGGAAACAATGTCTTTTAAATAGAGTAAGATCAATACACATATAAACTCAAAGAGACTGTGGCAGCATGCACAGGGTCCACGCGGGTCTACAACAGATGGTGTTCCGGAGCTGAGTGGAAGCGGACACAAGTCCACATCTCTAACCCAAACCCTATCTCCAACAGACAACCACTCACAAACAAAAAATTAGTGGCACTTATGTCTTGGGAGTAGCCAAGAGTTGTCTACTTTGATTTAAGACCAACTTAATAGGCAAGAACTCATGCATAGCACTATAAATCTAGCCAACTATTTGTGGCTTGTGATATCTTAAACCCTAGAGAATAATGCATTACTTCCACGTTTCTAAACCTTTATAATCTCGAACTGAATTCTGAACACTTAACGTTATATTCACAGGGAAGTGTAGCTCTCAACCGTCATTAAAGAAGCTTCTTCTAACAGCAGAGGGAAACTGTTACAGAAATCTACAAGAGGTCAAAATGCAGAGAACCATGGGTTGCCTAACCCCAGCTGATACATCTACAACACAGCCCTATCTATGCCTAGGGCTCAGAGAACATCATGGATGAAGGGGCAGAACGTCTGCAGGAACCAGAGGACCAGGATGTCTGTGGTGTGATGGTGTCTTCTATATATGATGTGCAGCTTTGACAACCAATCTGCATGCATGAAATCTCAAAGATATGGTCCCTAAAACAAGCCCTGCACAGTGACAACAGTAGTTGACATGCCAGGATGGATGGAGGACATCTCACAGGCCCTACCCCTAGATGAAGAATTACAGGGAATTAATGGCTGTTCATAGATGAAGAATTGGGCTTCTCCAGGTGTGAGTCTGCTGGCAGGTTATTCAGTCCTGAGGTCATCCATAAGAACATACACATAGAAGCAACGCTCACTGAACTCATTATGTGTTTATATGTAAAAGGATTAAAGAAGGGGCCATGAATTTGAGAGGGGGAGCATGCAAGGAATTGGAGGGGGTGAAGAAGGGATAGAAATGTTGTAAATACAGTACCTGTGTATGGAATTTTCAAGATACATAAATTAATTTCCTTTTTAAAATATCCGTATGTGATATATAATATAGTTACAAATTAATAATGGTTACCACCAAACATTTGTTATAACCAGGAATTTAGAAACATATTAGTATATATTTCATCAATGAAACTTTGAGGAAAACCTGTGAAAAATAACATTTTGATGCCTGTTTAACAGATTATGGAGGTAAGGTTTAGAAAGGCATACAACTTGGAAGCGATCAAGTATGGATTATGCCCACATCTTTCTGCAGATGGCATGAACTTTAGCATGAGATATGCAGGTTACACCAGCTGTTAGCACCTATACTTCAATATCACTTGTCAGAGCCCCAACTAAACAAGGACTGTGAGTTAAACTGGCTGCGTCTGTCTTTAGATGTTGTTATCATCTCCACCATCCTCACCACCATCACCATCACCATCACCACCATCACCATCCTCATCACCATCATCATCATCACCACCATCACCATCCTCATCACCACCATCACCATCCTCATCACCATCATCATCACCATCATCACCATCCTCATCACCATCCTCATCACCATCATCACCATCACCACCACCATCACCATCATCATCACCATCACCATCCTCATCACCATCATCATCACCACCATCACCATCTTATCACCATCATCATCATCATCACCACCACCACCATCACCATCATCATCATCACCATCACTATCATCATCACAACCACCATCATAGTCATTATTACCTCCACAATCATCATCACCGCCATCACCATCACCATCATCTCCACCACCACCACCATCATCACCATCATCATCATCATCATCTCCACCACTACCATCATCACCACCACTACCATCATCATCACCATTATCACCATCATCATCACCATCATCATCATCATCACCATCATCATCACCATCATCATCACCACCATCATCATATGGAGAGAGCCAGCTCCATCTTGTAATTTACCTACAAGGACTGGAGAACCTGAGTTGCAGTGATTATGCCAGTACAGAATCACTGTCATCTCTAAAGAGCTGATTGCTCAAAGTGCCTTAGGAGCTCATTCATGTCACTCGGTCTCTAAGTGAGGGTTTTAAGATCACTGTGACAACTCTAGTTACTCCATCTAAGTCATAGCTGGAAGAAAGAGAAGGGATTGAAATTGCCATTTCTGTCAGATTCTAGTCAGAAAACTTATATTCTTGGGCCATAAATGTGTTGCTTGCAACTCTAATCTGTGTGAGTTAATGAGAAGGTGAAATTTTCTGCACTCCAAGTTGGAGACTTGTGGAGTGGCTGGTAAGCCACAGTGTCTCCAATAAGGAGGGCTTGTGTCTGCTGTGTCCATTCTGCTTTAGTACCCAACTCAGTGGCTTGTACACAGTAGGCTTTTACCTAATATTGAACCAATGTCTGTTAAATAATGTACACAAGACTGTCAAGATGAGTCAGTGGGTGAAGCCCTTGCCACACAAGCCTGAAGACCTGATTTCAATCCTCAGATCCAATGTGGGAAGGGGAGAACCAACTCAGAAAAGTTATCCTCTGACCTTCATACACAGTGCTCAGCTTACACACACACACACACACACACACACACACCCCACAAGCACTCATAATGTTTAGATGTGTGTACACAAAATGCTTAGCATTGTGCTTAGTCAACTAATGGCCACACTGGTAACTACACTTCCTAGTAATCCCACACTGTGCGTGCATGCAGCAGATGGGTGCTACCTGCTGCTGCTCCGGTTGATTCAAGGCTAAGCATTGACAGCTGGTGGCTCTGCGGGCCTCATTAGCCAGGAAAGGGCCTGAATAGGGTTTGCTGTAGGGTGGGGAAGTGGGAAATGATGAATTCTCCTTCAACCCCAGCTGGTGCTTTGCAGGCTAAGGGTGGCCAGAGGGGCCAACTGTAGCAATCACTTAACTGCCACCAGATCCATGCCGCTCAGCAGGGAGGATGGATGCTTAAAACTTCCTTCCTCATGGTAAAGAGAAAACGATTATTTTTCTACAATGGGAAGACTCCCGGTGCTGTGTGGAGGAGGGGCAAGAACTTGAAACCTCTTGACAGTCACCCACTGCTGCGGCCACCCCCCCTTCTCCTCACCTTTTCAGCCACTTCGCTGGTCCCTCTTTCCCTCCCTCCCTTCAGGCCCCTATGCACCCCCCTCCTTCTCTGTCTACCTCCTGCTGGGCATTTTCTTTCTTCACTCTGTGAGATGAACATGTTTAAACTCTGGGACCCTAGCAAGACCGGGCACCTGAGAACATAGTGAATGGAAGGAGAACACCAGGAACTGCTTACAGGCTGCCTGCTCCTCCCTGAGCACCTCGCCCTCACCCTCATCCCTCGTGGTGGGTGAGCTGCCCTTGTTTGCTAGAGCTGGGGAACAAAGCTCAACCAGGGGCTTAAGCCACAGGAGGCTCAAAGGCCCAGATCAAGGTGCCAGAGATTTGTTCCCTTCTCAAGCTGGGAGCGAGCTCCATTACATGTAGGCCTTCAAGTTTCTGATCGTTTTGACCACCTTGGCCATTCCTTGTCAGGTAGAGATAACAGTCCTGTCCCTCCTGCCTTCACCTGCACATGGCATACACATATGTGTGTCTGTGTCTAAATTGATCCCTTTTTGTAAGAACCCAGTGGTACTGAAGTGCAGCCTACCCTGATGGCTGCATCCTAACTTAATTCTCTCTCTACAAAGACCCTAATTCGCAATAAAGTCACATTCACGAGTCCTGGGGATTGGGATTTAACATTTTCTGAGGGCTGCAATTTAACCAATAGCAGCTTGAAACTATTACACACATCACCTAACAACGATCAAGAGCGATCTTTAAGTCTCCTGAATGTCAGGATGATTTCTAGGTTCTCAGACAAAGCTCAGGCCTTAGAACAAAGATTTAGTAACTTGGATATTTTTATATATGAATATATCCTGCATGACCCTGTTTCTACGTAATGTTTTCCAATAAGAATAATGGACCAACATGATTAAAAGAGTTTGAGCTTTGTAATTTTTTTTTTTTTTGAAAATCCCAAAAGAAATACATTTGACACATAAGGAAAAGTAACACCCTGATACAGTTAAGGCTTACAGTAGAGTGTACATCAGCATGTATAGGCCATGGGGGGTGGGAATTGTTGCTTGTACAGCGAGCCACCATCTCAGGTTGCACCCCTAGTGATACTGTACATTGAATACCAACAGCCTTGTTTCGTTATAAAACATTCCAGAGTAAGTTAAGGTAGGGAGAGGTAGGCCCAGGATTCCAACTGATTCCAGAGCTATTTGAGAACCTGCTTAGACTATGTACTGGAAAATACAATCTCCACCCTTTTATGTTTCAAGTCAGTTTTTACAAATCACAGTGACTCCTTGTAAACAAAATAGGACAAACTAAATGTCCTGTCCAGTTTTATATCAACTTGACACAAGCTAAAGTCATTTGAGAGGAAAAAAAACAACAAAAACAAAACCCTCAATAAGCAAAATAAAACAAAACAAAAACAAACCAACAAAAACTTTCTGTATGATTAGGAAAGCAAACCCATGCAGTGTTTTCCTAGTTAGCAATTGATAGGGAAGTGTCCAGCCCATCATGGGTGGTGCCATCCCTGGGTTGGTGGCTGGGGTCCTATAAGAAAGCAGATGGAGCAAGTCAGTAAACAGGTCCCATTCATAGCCTCTGCATCAGCTCCTGCCCCAAGGTTCCGCCCTGTTTGAGTTCCTGTCTGACTTTGTTCAGTGATGAACTGTGTGCTATGGAAAAGTAAACTAAATAGCCCCTTTCCTTCCCAAGTTCCTTCTGATCATGGTGTCTCATCACAGCATTCAAAACCTTAAACAAGACATTAGAATTTTAATTTAAAAACAAATGAACAAAAAACCTACCACCCACAGCACTGAAAAGAAACTTCTTTGATTCTCTAATGTTCACTCTCATCAAATTCACTGTATTTATCTCTGAGGGAAGCAAGTGTCTGCAGCTTCAACTCTTGTGAGGAAAACCACAGGCTGCTGTTTAAACAACATTCGGAGTGTATTCAGGTGTGGGAGTTTTGCCCTTGGAGGGCACCTGAGGGTAAAGGTAGGAAAACCTAAGTCCTTGTCTCCATCACTGCCCGAGCCACTTTAAGAAGATAAGGACATAGTTGAGAGACTGATAATAGAGATTATAAAATTTACTATTTTAAATACAACTTTTTTCTTATTCTTGTTTTGTTTTGAGACAGGGTTTTTCCTATGTAGTCTTGGGGGTCCTGAAACTCACTCTGTAGACCAGGCTGGCCTCGAACTCATAGAGATCTGTCTGCCTCTGCTTCCTGAATGCTGGGATTAAAGGTGTGTGCCACCACCACTCAACTCAAATGATTCTTGTGATCTAAAAAAAGAAAAAAAAATGCAGATTTCTCATCAAAATATTTAATAGAAATCATCTTGACATACAGGTTAAGTCACATTAAAGAGAAGACATGAAAATCTGTTTAAATCACTTTGCTGTAATAGTATTTTGTAGATAAGAGCCTAATTTAAAATAAATGGGACACTGACTAGATATAGACATTTCCGTCGTACAAATTTCTAGTCTGAATCTATTTGCAGTAATGGGATTTGGACGACTGTCAAATGGTCAATTGTTTTAGACATTGTACCTCTCTTTGTGTAGGTCTAATAACTGATGAGCAACTTCTAGAAGTTTCATTAATGACAGTGAAGACAGACTTTAGCATAGATGTGAGACTTGCTTACGTACCAACCCCTCAAATAATTTCTGCTCAGGGGATTCAATGCAGAAAGCTTGAGGATTCATTCAACACATGTGTGCTAAACACTTAGGTAGCCAAGGCATGGTTCTCATATTTCAGACACATCTCTAGATACGTAGACAGAAATAGGCAGCAAACAATGCACATGCTAAATAATCAGATCTGTTTGAATAAATAAGAGAGTGATAAAGAGACTTCGCCACGAGAAAAGGGAAAAGGAGAGCTGGGTAAAAGCCAGGGGCGGCCTTAACAGGTGACACTTCATCCCAGTGAAGGCAGCAACAAAATCTTGCACCAGAGCTTTGAAGCCAGGTTCTGGTTAAGATGAAACTGAGCAGAAACATGCAGGATACCCTGTGTGTACCCCGCACACACAGGTCCAGGTTCTCGGGGGATCCAGCTAAGGCTCAGCTAAGAGGGATTCTGGACAACAACATATTCCATTCTTTCTACTGTCGTCCAAGTTAATCTTATATTTTAAATCAAGAAGCACACAGGGAAAGGAGCTGAGAAGTCATGTTTGTTTTTGTTTTGTTTTCTTGTTGCTAGGAAAGAAGACGCTTAGCATGGAGGTCAATGGCAATGGCAGCTTGTACGCTGGGGTAATAAATTCTCAGAGATGGAGTTGGATGTTCTTTGTTCTTGCGAAGAGATAGTCAGGAACAACCTAAGCGGGGAAGGTTCGCTTTGGCATGTGGTTTCAGAGGACTCTGCCCATTGTCTGACTCCGTGTGCTTCATTGCCATGGTGAAGAAGGCGAGTGGCAGAAGCTGTTCATATCACGGTGGACAGAAAGCAGAGACACTAGCAAGAAGGGGCAAGGATAAGCTCCCTGTAGGGTTGTCCAGCTAGGCCCAATTCCCACGTAGGCCCAATCTCCTAAAGTTTCTTGAATCTCCAAGTATAGCACTATCAGCTAGCAACCAAGGTTTTAAAACATAAACCCGTCCGGGAGAATTTCATATTTAAGTCTCAATGGGGTTAGTGCCCTAAAGTCAGCCTGAGAACAAAAGACGGAGGTTCAAAGTGAGCCTTGAAAACTCCTCTGGAAGGTGCTGGTGAGTATCAGCAAGGCTCATCTCTGAAGATTCATCCAGACAGGTTTACATTTGACACAGGTCTGGCATGCTTTCGATGGGCAGCAGAAAAAATAGTTGACTTCATTGTAGGGGAGGACAACAAGAGGCTCACAGAGGAGCTGAGGTAGACTTAGCTCATGACAGATTCCTGTCTCTTGTCCCGCACCTTGGGAGATGGTCACCGACAGCATTATTTTAACATCTATTTCTTCCCCAAGCAAATACTGTTGAGTTTTAAAATTATTTTAATGATTATTTGATGAAAGGCTACTCACCAGCAAGAAGCATTGAATCACCGATGTGCCTGCTGGGTGCGCCGTCAGTGCGCCTTCAGCTTGTTGTGTCTGCGTCTCTGCGTTGTCATCTCCCTTGTGTTCTGATGCCAGCGAAAGCTTCTGAAGGTTAAGGTGCTGAGTAAACACGCTTTCTCGCTATTGAAAGGGCTCTGCCCACTAAGCAACAGGAAGCTGCCTGGATGCTTTCCCGTAGGTCCATTTCAGTCCAAATTAAGTTAAACTACAGAAAAAGCTTGTGCAAGACAGCTCATTTCTGTACACATACTTCAAGATCCCAAATTAAGAGGAAAAAGAACTGCTGGAGACAGCGAGTGGGTGTGAGGTAAGTTCAGGCCATCACGAAGCAAATTGACCCCTGGGTTAGTTATTAGCCAGGATTTTTCTGATTACGCATGCAGACTCTTTTCCTTGGGATAAGAAATAAGAAGATTATGCTTTCTTTGTCTAAGCAACATATTACAAGCTTACCCAAGATTAGCCACATTATAACAATGAAGATTATGCATTCATGACTCTAGCTATTTGATTTAAATATCTCACAAATTGAGTGGACTGCTTAAAGTGCCCCAAACTAAAAATCAAGTAAACACTAATGAAATACAGTTCTGAACATGTCTTCCTCTCTCTTCCCGTCTTTGGAGGACTATAAAGGATAGAGCACGTAGAGATTGAAATCCGTGTTGACCCTCTTGTAGTGTTCCTAATGTGACTTGCAAACACATTTGAAAGTATTTATGTCACCTCAAATTTCCATTGTGACCACGACGAGAATAACACCAGTGCCTTCAGGTAGACCTTTGGGAAATCCTCAGCTTAGAAACGGTAATCGAGTTTGTTTCAAAGTTGAAGTGAGTCTTGAAATGTATGGCTCCATTCTGGCTGGTAGCCAGGTCTCTCTACAATTCTCTAGCTATTTTTTAATAAATAGAATGAAATGGCACTTAGCTTAAACTAGGTAATCCTGTCCAATAGCTTAATAGCAAGGGTTAGTTACTTGAATAATTTAAAGTATTTTAGTTGACAATTAAAATTAAATTGACCATTCTAACTGTATAGAAGTTCATTAAATGGCATATACTTTGGGTTTTGTTCATTGTGGTGGATGATTTTTTTGAAATTAAATTGAAGGGTTTTTATATAGTAAAATGTATTAAAAATAAACAAATAAATAAATACTTTAAAAATAAATATTGAGGAATGAAATAGCTTTCCAAAAGCAATCTATGATAAAACCTGAAGACTGCAAAGCTACCTGTAACACAGATGTGGATGGTGAGAGCAGGGTGTGACCACTGAGCAAACAGCAGGTATGCTCAGACGCATGCTCACTGTTTCAAATGGCCAACGGGAGCTGACATGTAGCAGGGTTCTAGGGTGACATCTACCGTCTCGGAGGCCTCTGCAAATCCTGATACATGTTCACACCACATCAGAAAACCATATCTGGGAGGCCTCTGTAAATTCTGATGCATGTTCGCACCATGTCAGAGGATCACATCTGGCACAGTTTGGTCCTGGGAACCTGGCTGGGGTGAAGATGAAATGAAGAAAGGACAGACAAACATTGGTATGTAAAAGCTGGGATCAGGTAAACCGTGTGCACCCTGATGGGGACCCACCCATTGAGGAACAACCTGGAAGGAACCTCAACCCAATTTTTACATACAGCATAGGAAAAGAGTGCTGGCTGGTCTTGGTGGGGTCTTTCTGCAGGCAAGCAGTCTCAAGCTGAAGACACCCAGGAGGAGGAAGCTGTGGTCGCTAGCTTTTGTACACGCTGGTCTATCATTTGTTAACACTTGTACTTCAACCACAGGAAGGTGTGTCCGATTCCTGTGGGTTCAAATCAATGGGATCCTTGATATGGCTGTGCCCATGTCACCAATACACATTCACTCAGGATTTCGCCTGCTCCCCACACAAGAGGTGCCGATGGCTTCATGGGAAGGGATCTAGAAGTAGGTGGAGCTGTGCACACTCAGTTCAAGAGTAATGAGTCACGGCCAGAGCAAAGGCAGCCCTGAAGTTAGTGAAGTCCAAGGTCATATTACTCATCTCTGGCTTTAGTTGCACCCAGAGCTCAGGGCCAGGTGCCCAGAGAGAGCATCTGATAAAAAGCTGAACCCAGGCAGTGAGACACAGAGAAGACAGCATTGCTCTGTGGCCTGAAACAGAGATGAGACATTGGCTACATCCCTTCAGCTAAGCCTAAAGGCAGTTGGCACTGCACAAAACAATAGCAACCAAGACCAGACACCTGGGATCCCCGTAAGTGCTATGGCCATGGTCCCCTGGTTCTATGGTGTCATGGCAGTGTGACACCATAATAAGTAAGGGGGAGGGCCCTCTGCAGGTGGAAAGAAGGTCCAGTAGATGCCCCTTCTGGGGATTCCCTTCACTACTCCAGGAACCTGGGGTGGGGAGGAGTTGGGGAGACTGGAACTTCCCAGAGTTCATGGGGCAAGACTGACAGGCATCCTTTTGCTGATTCTGCAGCATCCCAGCTCCCCGAGTCTCCCAAGGCTGCTGTGGCCTGGGAAACACAGGTTCTGACGAGAGTGCCTTTAATTCAGAAAGCCCAGCTCTCCTCCACTGTCCTCCCATTCCTCTCGCACAAGTGATAATGCTTGAGAGGTCCTCACAGGAGTCAGGGCAAATGCCAGCAACACTGAAAGATGCTTTTCTTTTGCTGCTTAAGCCAGCTAGGGATGGACAGCGTCCATCAAGGAGTACAACTTCAGATAAGAGCGCCTCACAGCTTCGTTGTTATAATGAGCAACCTACTCACGTCATCCTGGACAGGCGTCTTACAAGACATGATACAATAAAAGCATTGGATATAAATATATTTCTGTTTCTACCTGTAACAAAATAAAACCCCAACCCCTCCACTGCAGCCCTTCTAGCTGCAGGCCAGATATATCTCTATGTGTACACAGACAGACCCCACCCCCAACACACACAACATAAAAAAGAGAGTTGTCTGAAGTGGACAAGGTCATTGAGGGGTACTTCCGGCAAGTCTCTGGAGTCCAGTTCACATCCCATAGCTTCCCCCGGAGATGACAGTAATATATAATACTATATAATATAGTAATAGCTATAAAAACTGTAAGTGCTCACGCTGGTGTCTCCTGGGCACCGTGTAGAGGGAAACAGGCCCCTGATTGCTTCAAAATCTGTTTCGTACAAGCAGAGCTCCAAGGAGGTAGAGCCTGAAGCAGCCTCACTGAGTGAGTCAGCTTGAAACACGAGTTTTCCTCATGGGGTCCTTCAGAAAGCACGGATCTTTTCTCTCAATTTGAATTCTCAACTATATAATCGGAATCACAACACTCATTGTAAAGAACCATAAAAAGGATGGGCTAAGTTAAGCCCAGCAAGGGACCAGGCATATGGAAGCGCTCAAAGCGTTGCGCCTACATTTCCACATACTAACAGCTGTCTCCCTTACTACAGGGTACTAGGAAAGACAGCCGACTGTGGTTCTAGGAAACACAGCGGTCAGAGAAGTCAGCAGTTCCTACCTGTGCCCAGAACAGGCATCTGGACCCTGTCCATCACCCTCCTTGCTCCATCTCAAAACCCTTTGGTTTTCTTTTGAATCCAGGGACAAGTCTTTGGTTCTTCCTGAAGCAGCCCAGAGCTGATTTCAAAGGTCTGTTTGCTGAAGGATATCCTCAGGAGTCAGGGAGCAATGGTTACCGCTCAACCTTTGGACGCCTCCTTTTTGGGTTTTGTCAGCACGGCTGATTCTCTAAAGCTGGGGTCTGTTGTCCCTGCTTTTCTGTCTCATTTCTCTTAAGGTCACTTTCAAGTATTTCTTCCAGTTCTGGACCTGGGCCTAGAGCTGGTCAGGGTTGGATAGGAACGAGGATGTACTGCTGCCTGTGTTGGCCTGGCCTCTCCAGGAACTCAAAACCCAGGGTTATGGCATTGGTGCCACTTCTCTTGCCGGTGGGGTTCCTTGGTTACTCCAGCCTTTTTATTTCTTCCAAGGAAAAAATGTGTATTTCTAATTAAAGTAGAGAAAATTCTAGGAAATTTGCATCATCCAACCCTCTGTCCCACAAACCTTTAATGATGCTTTGAGATCATTTGACCATACCCTCTGATCCATGAGTAGCATTGGAAGGCGGAAATTGTCCAGTGCTCCTAAGTTTCCATTATTCTATAATTACAGATACTACTCTTGATGGACACCAGACATGGATACTATTCAATGTTCCTTTATTTCCATGACTGTAAGACGATAGAAAGAACTTTCAATGGACAAAGAGCGTTACAGTGCATTTTGTCTCTACAATGTCTTAAAGGTAGTTAATATGCAGGAAGTACTTGGTTATGACTTACTGAACATGTCAGCGCCCGAATGAATACTTAGTGTACGCAGCAGGCAGTAACGAAGCCACTGCATGTGAACAAAGGCACATCACATCCGTAATGTCAGGAGCCTGTTGCTCAGGCATGCAGGAGGTCCCAGATAATTCTGCAGATGGGGCTGGGCAGCTGAGTCGTTGGCCATGATGACAGTCCCAGCCTAGGAGACAATGTGAATCAAAGGCCAGCGTTAAGACAGGGATGGATTTTGCATTAGGCTTGGACGTGAACCAATGACAAGAAAAGAGGAGATTACAGCAGGCAGGCGCTCACATGTGTGGGTAAGTAGTTCAAGAGAGTTCAAACAGAAATGGAGCAAGGATGCTGAACATCAGAGAGGAATCGGAACGCGTCATATTACCTGTGTGAGGGAAAGGGAACTAATGGATGGTTATAAGAACAGGAAATGAAAGAAAATTCTCATCAAAAGGATTCCATTCCTTCATGTACAATACAAAGACAAGTTAGACTCCCCCTGAGCACATGGCAGAGCCTCCTTTCTCTCCACACCTTAGCAACAGCTTTAGAAAACGCCGAGTGTTTCCCACTAACAGGCATCTGCTGTAAGTGTTAAATTACAGGGTCAAAGGGGGTCAGGAAAAGATCTGGAAATCTAAGCAAGGTGGGAACAAAGAAAGCACCATGCTATCTCTGGTTACTGACAGCTGTGTGTCCTGCAGCTCCACGCCATTGTGTAACATTACAGCTCTTCCATAAATCCACCAGGACACCTGGGTTTGCCAAATCCCACCCTCACAACACTGCCTGACTTCATGAACCTGTGTCTAATAGGGGACAGAGTGGAATGTGACCATCTCTGTACCTTATTACAAATAAGACACACATGCACACACGCTTCCAGGGAAATAAAAGGGCACTACATTAACCAGCACAATTAGTTGTATAGCAGTATATAACTAGATACTGCATTTCCTAGCTACCTAACAGAATTCTATAATCCCAGTCCCCAAATATTTATGAGGGAGATATTCATTCATAGCCTCTTCATGTGTCAATAACTAGGTTGGGTAATTTTTTACTTTTATTACTGCCAATTTAGAAAAATATATTCTAATGTCACAGTTCTTTGTTAGCAGTGGTGTGCAAAATTTTAGGAGAATACAACAAATCTGGGAACTGTCTCACCAGCTGCCTTTTATGAATGAGCGGTAAGATTTTATTGTAGTTCAAGTATTTTTTAAAGAGGAGGATGACCTTCAATTCTCTCTGAATTAATTATATCATTAGCCTCTGTCATTAATGTTTTCATTACAGTGGCATATCATAGGTTTTATTTAATCCTCATTAATGTCGGTTATTTTGTCAAATCAGCAGGAAATCTAATTTTTCCTTAACACATATACTTCACTCTTCTTTATCAATTGTATCATCAAACAATACCCAAATGTTTTCTATTAATTGTATTCAACACATATGTTTTCTTATGAATGAAGTTTTACTTTTTATTGCTAGAATAACTTCTACATATTTTATCAACTTTGTCTCATGTTTCCTATTTTATTTATATCTATATACCTCACATATATAGATATAGTGTGTGTGTGTCTATGTGTGTGCCATGGTGTATGTATAGAGGTCACAGGACAACCAAGGTGAGTTGGTTCTGTCCTTCTATGCAGGTTCTATCCTTCTATGACAAACCCAGGTTGTCAGACTTGGTAGCTTGCATGTTTACCCACTTAGCAATCTTGTTAGCATGTTTCATTTGATATGAATATCTTATTTTTCTTTAATAAACAGACTTAAATATAACAAAAGGAGAAAACTTTTATGTATTTAAATCAGAAATCTATATTTCTCATTTGTTCTACTAAAATGGTCATAGGTGATTGGATATACATAGGTGTGACTTTTTTTAACTCAATGTGTGGATAACCCCTCTACATCTTCTTTGTATCTTTGTTGTGTAAGTAGACAGGCAAAATCGCAACAGCAAGACAAAATAAAATCCACGTTGCTATGTGTATTTAAATATCTGAAGTAGGAGAGAAAACATAACTTACAAAATATTAATGCAGCCTCAAGAGCAGTTGGACTAACTTTCCCTCTATCAGCATCATAGGATAACACACAGTGCATTCTGCAAGCTAATTAATAATCTTGATAATAAGATCTTTGCTGCTGTCCTTTTAAACAGCTGGTTGTCACAACCTTTGGTGGCAAATGTATAGGAACAGGTGCAGCAAAGATTTGTTTCACATAGGCAAGGACAGTCATTCGAGTGCCTTCCTTTTTATATAATATAATATAATATAATATAACATAATATAATATAATATAACATAACATAATATAATATATATGTCCCCCTCTAGCTAAAGCAAATATAACTCTAACTTCTTGGCCCCTACTTTGCCACTCAACACAAGATGACTTGTGACAGAGAGCTACAGTAAAGACAGAGCATCTTTAAATGTTCTCATGGTTACAGTCATCTTATCTTTGTACGTTTATGGGAATGCAGGTGATCTTATTATATAAAACTGAAAAGTCCCTCCTTTCGTACCTTCCTTCCTCTCTCCATATTTCCTATATAAATTAGTCCCTGGTCAAGTCATTAGGACAAGCAAGGATAGTATCTAGGAGGTTAATAGCAACGTCCTATCATGGGGTAGACATGGAGTAGAATGGACCATGGAGACATGATTATGTGTGGATTGTCAAGACTAAGAAATATGGCAAGACTGGCCATGAAGTGAGAGAATAGACTAGAAAAAAGCAGTCTGGGTATGAGGCAAGATGGAACACGTTAATGGTTGCCCAGAATATGGTATCAAAGAGCAAGGAAGGTAAGAAGAAAGACAATACATGGCTCAGTACATGTTGGAAGAAGGGAGCTTGTTGCTTCTGAGCCGCCCAGCTAGCTTAGACACAAATTAAATCACTGCTTGGCCCATTAGCTCTAACTTCGTGTTGGCTAACTCTTACATCTTAATTTAGCCCATTTCTATTAATCTGCGTATGGCCACGTGGCTGTAGCTTACCAGTTGAAGTTTCGGCATGTCTGACTCTGGCAGTTCCATGGCTTCTCTCTGATTCCACCTCCTATCTCCCAGCAGTCCAGCTAGTTTTTCCCACCTAGTTCTGTTCTGCCCTTGCCATAGGCTCAAAGCAGTTCTTTATTCATTAACCAATAAAAGCAACATATAGACAGAAGGACCTCCCACACCAAGTGCACATAGACAAGGGGCCAGGTGTGGGGAAAGTGCCTATGCACTGGGGTTAGAGGGTGGTGGCAGAGAATGAAAACTGGTCACATAAAGGGTAAAACTGATCCAATGAGTAGATAAACTGAAGCTTTGGTAGTCAGGGTCCCAGTTGTCTCAGCACAGAATTATGGTAGGGCAAGAAGACAACTGAAAGGAACAGTATAGTGCTCGATAGTGCGGAACTGGAATTAGAAGCACCGTGAACTCACACGTAGGAGATAAAATGCAGAGTGGGTATATGCACACATATTCTTTTCTCTGTCCTGGGACCAGCAATACCCCAAAAGGAGTGAGTGCATGTATTGTCAAGATCTTGGTTTCTTGGTTCCACCTCAGGTTTGATTGAAGTTAGCATAGTTAGTAAGGCCAAGGAAAGCCACACATAGATAGAATGAGCACAGCGCTACCTCTAGAATCCTACTCAAAACTGAGTAGCCGAGTTTAGCCATGAGGAAACACCAGATGGACTCAAACTGAAGGACATTTTATAAAATACTTTGTGGTTTTCAAAAGACTGAAGTATGAATGAACAACCAGGAAAGACAGAGACAGTTTCAGTGTAAATGGACAAAACAAACAACACAAACTGGAAACACCTCTTACAGGAGGTTCATGCCCAGGAAGCTCCTCGGTGTTCAGCTCGGCTCTCGGGATTTCCTGCCAGCAGCACAGTTCATGTTTAAATTGGTTTTCAGCTACATCCACAGTCACGGTACATGAACCCGAAGAGGTCCATAAGCCTGACGAACTTTGTGATAAATCAAGCCAGGTGTGGCACACATCTGTAACCCCAGCACGTGGGCGGGGCAGGCACCAGGGTCAGTTTAATGGCAGCCTTAGCTGTATAGCGGGTTCCAGTCAAAACAGGCCTCAAGTGGCTCTGACTCAAAAAAAAAAAAAAAAAAACCAGTAAATAAATAAATGAACCTGTTTCTGCCTGAAGTACACAGGCATAGTACACAGTCTTAGTAGTGAAAACACGAATTAAGCCTGTGTGTTTTTGCTATATAAACAGCATATTTACAGCAATATGCTCTGACTACTTTTTTTTCCAACTCTAAGAGCTGTGGGCACAATTCACACATCTTCCAACTTAAATGATGGTGACCGGGTCAGCATCTCTGCAGTGGTGTTCGTGGTGCATCTCACGTACCAATCCCTAGTTACTAAATTGTTTCTACTATTTGATTTTTCCATGATCACCTTGGAGATAACCTTGAACTTGCTGAGTACCTGCATTCTTAAGTCCATGAGTTATTTCTCCTTCCTTCCTTAAGGTCTGACCAGTAATGTAACCACCTCTCATTAGTTAGCTATCACAAGTTCAACCTGTCTGTTGCACCATACAACCAAATGACAGAAAGAAAATCATAGTGGGATAGGCCATGTGTATCTCAGAATAGACCCAATTTAGGAAAGTACAATGAAATATCATTGGCTGAAGGCGTCGGGCAGCTTTTGTAACAAGGAGAAATGATGTTAACAGCATCTGGCAATATGTTATCAAAGCAGAAATCACGAAATTCAGAGTTGCATGGGTGAGCCTGAAATGATTTGGTCTGAGTGGCTAGTATGTATGGGGTAGTGAGAGGTTGCTTGGAGGTCAGCGTACCAAGCCTTTTGATTGGCATGCCTAGGAGGTTAATTGTATTCTGCTGCTGTTGTCCCTGTAGATCAAAGTCGTGCTTAAGAAAGGGTTATGTGGAGACAGGGCTGAATGTGATGTGTGCAGAGATGAGGGAGCAGAAACAGAGCTCATATGGTATCCAGGCAGCATTAGAGCTGGCCAATGGCAGGAGTAGCTGGCAGGTTGGCTAAGTGTTTCTCAGACTGATAATAAGGGTTCTGTGTCCTATTGAATATGCCAACAGATACGAGAAAACAACTTTAGATCACTGGTTGCTGACTTGAAAGCTTGGGGGAATGGTCATAGAGATGGTGAAGACCCTATTAGCTGACCCTATTGACACAATCATATGCCACATAGGACATTGTCTTGTTGCCTCCCAATAGAGTTTTTCCCCAGGTAACAAAGCTCCAAGTACACTGGAAATGACACTGACCAACCTTTTTGTAATATGAGCAGAAATCTTGCTGAGATATTAAGAAAGTATTAAAACTTTGGGAAGGATGTGAGAAGGGAGGAGCCCCTATTCAGTGCTGGTGCAGTGTGAACTGGTGGAAATCAGTGTGAAGTGTGAAGATTTCTCACAGCATGTCTTAGTTTGGCTACTATTGCTGTAGTGAAACACCATGACCAAAGTAAACTGAGGAGGAAGGGGCTTAGTTGGCGTACACTTCTGCATTATAGTTCATTGTTGAATGAAGTCAGGACAGCAACTCAAACAGGGCCGAACCTGGAGGCAGGAGCTGATGCAGGTGCCATGGAGGAGTGGTCTTTACTGACTTGCTCCTCGTGGCTTACTCAGTATACCTTCTTGTAGAATCCAGGACCACCAGCCCAGGAATGGCACCATCCACAATGGGCAGGACCCACTCCCATCAATTACTAATTAAGGCTTGCCTATAGCCTGATCTAATGAAGGCATTTTCTCAACTGAAGTTCTGTCCTTTCGGATGACTTTAGCTTGTGTCAAGTTGACATAAAACTAGCCAGCACACAGAACTAAAAGTGGGGCTTCCGTATGGCCCAGCTAGGTCGCTTCTGCTTACAGATCCAAACAACACGCCAACATTCCACAGTGAAATCTGCAGGTCATGTGCATTGCCTCACTATCCACAATAGAAAAAAAATAGAAATATCCTAGACAGCCACCCACAGATAGCTAGAAAAACATGTGGTTCATATGCACAATGGAATTTTATTTAGTCATAAAGAGGAATGAAATCATGACATTTGCAGGAAAATGGAAAGAACTACAGGTCATTATGCGGCAGATAAGCCAAATGTTTTCTCTTAGGTGCAGACCCTAGAGCACGGCGCTGTATGTCAGTGTGAGAACAGATAATAAAACCAGAAAGGGGCATAGGAGGGAAATGGTGGATTAGCATGGGGGAAAATAACTGTAGAATGTATGTGACAGGAAAGCAGGAAGTAGGGGTACCTGAGAGAGTAAGGAGACCAGCAAATGCAGGCAGGGGGACAGGGCAAGGGGCCTGGGGGACAGGGCAAGGGGCCTGGGGGACAGGGCAGGGGGCCTGGGGGACAGGGCAAGGGGCCTGGGGGACAGGGCAAGGGGCCTGGGGGACAGGGCAAGGGGCCTGGGGGAAGACACCCACAACAAAAGGCATATACAGAAACTCCGTAACAAACCGTGTTTCTTTGCATGCCAATGAATAAACTAACAAAATGGAAAGCAATAAAGATTTTTAAAGATATAAAGAGAGGCAGGGTTTACATCCTTGGTCCTGCTTTCTAACGCTGCTGCCTAGAATTCGGCTGCAATGGGCATGTGGGACTGTGGTAGGGAAGGCGGGTGCAAGGGACAAAGAGCTTGGCGTGAACATGGCTTCCTCTTTTCTTCCCGGAGCTCGTACCTGCTCCACTGGCTTGTCTGCCCCTGGATTCCTCTACACATTTGAATTTGATTCGTAGCTTTATACATACTAATCAAATCTAATCATCATCATCAACTGTCTCTTCTTTTAGCAGAACCCTGACTCTACTCAGACACACACCTTTGTCGAGGCAACTCTGTGTTGCCAGGCAGTCAGACTTGGCACAGTGGGCCTTCCGTTTTCTAGGATGTGATTTTGGAAAGTACATGTGATACAATTCCAGTCAATGGCTGAGAGAGGGAAGCTCGGGGGAAGCTTTACTCTGTGGATGAGAAGAGACCCAGGGAAGAAACAGCCCCTACCTTCTTCTAGGACACTGTGGTCCCTGGCACTTGCATAGCTGCCTAGCCGCTAGCATGCGGTTCAAGCCATGGACTGAAAATAACAAAAAGCATAAGGAAAAAAAAAGCTTCAATCCTGCTTGATACCCTTTGCCTTCTGAACCGACTAATCAAGGGGCTGGACTATTTCCCAAACACTCATTCTATAAAATAACGCAATTTTGCTTACTGTTAAAACTGATTGAGTTTCATGTTAGAATTAAAACTTCTCACTGATAGTTTGCTGACTTCCAAAATAAAGAAAGAGTTTAGTGGTGAATGACACTGTGAGGAGGGTTTTATTTTAAAGATGTTGACATAGATTATTGCTGTGAATAGCAGAAAACTTGAAATGGAGCTGAGGCAGAACACTGCAGCCAGAGGGATAGAGTTGGACCATGGTTTAGAGCAGTTGGGCAGCATATGAAGAAGGGCGCGGATGGATGCCTGGAAAGCTGTTTTGCACACGGTGAGAACAAATGAAAGACCAGAGGAAGGGACAGCGAGAGAGCAGGCAAAGGCAAGGGGGGAAGTCAACAAAGGGTGGTGGTTTCAGAAAACAAGAGGGGGAATTGGAAGGAGAAATTGCCACCAAGGAGGGGCTGTTTGTCAGGTGTGGACTTTGCTCATGCTTTTTGGTGTCGGAGTCTTAATAAAGGGCAAGAGCGGGAACTTTCTATAGTATACAGGGACTGGGCAGAGTGGGTGCTTTAGCTAGCTCTGTGCTTCCCAACCCTTACAGCCATGAGCTTTAGTAAAAAAGAAAAACAAGAGGTTAGAGAAGTGATTATGTGGTGAAGAGCACCGACTGACCTTCCAGAGGACCCAGGTTCAGGGCCCAGCACCCACACGGCAGCTCACGACCACTGTGTCTCTGGTTCCAGGGCATCTGATGCCCTGTCCGACCTCTTTAGGTTGTGTGCAGATGCTATCAGAAAATATATCAATACAGATAAAATAAAAATAAATAAAATTTCCAAGGAAAGAAAAAACAAAAAACAGGGATATAGTACTTCAGAGATCTCTATTCTAAACAAAGCCACAAGTAACTGGTGTGCACTGTGCACTTGCAGGAACTAGGAGTCCTGTCCACTGTTTAAGAAAGGAAGGGAAAGGGGATGGTAACCAGGAGCCAGGCAGAGACGGAGGACAACATTGGGGTGGGAATCACCCAGCATGATTGAAAGGAATGGGCAGCTACCAATAATAAGTGATAATAAGTGGTGATGCTTATGGTATACGGTGTGGATGCGTGCATTGGTAGCAAACACTGAATAATTCTCCAAGAAAGAAAAGAGGTAGACAGACAATCAAGTGACCTTGTTCATTTGAGTTACTATAACAAAACCCCACAGACTATGTGGAGTATAAACTGCAGCAATTTGTTTTTTAGATTTCTGGAAGCTGACACAAGAATAAGATGCCAGCAAACGTGATGTCTGTTGAAGGCACATTTCCTGATTCTTAGATGCTTCCCTTTTGCTGAGTCCTTCCATGGTAGAAGGGATTTAAAGAGACTCCACAGGACCTCCTTAAGAAGGTCATTAATCCTAACTCTGAAGTCAAGGTCTCAAGATCTGCTCACTTTCCCCACTGGCCCACCTCCCGGGACCCTCACTCTACAGGTAAAGATTTGTTATGGGTTAACATTCTGACCATAGCAAAGGGGTAAAGTTATCCACTCCTGAAAACCTCTAGCTCGGCTTTCATGCTTCTCCATACACTTTTCCTCCTGTCTTTGGAAACCTTTACCACGATTCTTAAATAGTCTTTGTAATTTCTCATCCTCAGTAAATGAGTGAACAAAGGTGGAAAAGAGCAGTTAACAGGTTTTTATTAAATATAGAACAACTTGAATTGATGCAATCAAAAGATTAAGGAAACTGATTATTTCTGGGGGTTATGAATTTCTGACTTTTGAAGATTTCAAGCAGAGATGGGAAAACAGCCCTGACAAATGTTGCAGTCAGACCAAAGAATGGTTTATAATCCAATGAGTTCACCATGCTTTCCAGCTCTGCAATTCTAGGGTGCTGAGTCTAATAGGGATGGATGATCCTTCATGGGAATACACAAAAAAACAAGTGGAAGGCAGAGCTGAGAAAAAGTGAGGATCCATGACATGAGACTCCTAGGGAAACACAAAAAGAGAAGGCAAGAGAGCATTCAAAGACGGCTGTGAGTTTTGTTGTGTGACGGCTCATACTTTTCTCTGAGCTAAAGTCTGGTACACATTCCAAGTTGAATTATGAGACCACCCCAGGTTGTCTGTATGTAAGGTTTGTACCGAATGCAATTTTTTCAATTTATCACGGAGGTTGATCCTGTGTGAATAAATTATTGTGTGTGGCGTGAAAATGATGATCAAATGCTGACTTTAGACTTCCGGCTTTCCATCAGCAGAAATGGGTAAGAAAAATTCTCAGCAACCATTGTACTCAAATGTGGCAGAGACTAGAAATTACTGGGTGGGAGAAAGTGAACCTTAAAAGTAAAGAAATCTATTTGGTGACTAATAATAATTAATGCACTGCTTTTTCTCCCACGAGTGAAGTATGTATGTTGATTGTTGTAAATAGCAGACTAAATGCCAACAATAAAAAAAAGAACAGACAAAAGAGGTGCTCTATTCATTGTGGAAGAAAAAAATTGTTGAGATCTACTAATTATATTAATTAATTGAAATGAATAATGTATCAGGAAAAGAGGCTGATTGATATCAGTAGTAATGAATTTCAATCACAGAACAAGCTTTTCAAGACACATGTCGGATTTCACAGTCACACTTTTAGCCACATCCTTCCCTGTAGCTATCAATTTCCAGTTCATAATGGGAAAGCAAGTGTGGGTGGACAAGTGACTTGTGACAGGTCACACAGCAAATGGCTGACAGAATCTGAGCTCAAAAAAAAGTTCAACGACTGTCCTATGTAATCCTTCAAGTGTCAATTTGTATCTCAAGCTATTTTCAGAAAGGATTATACCATACCATTGGAAGAATATCAAGCAATAGCTAAAAAAGGAGTGATGGAAATGCTGGAAAGGACTTGACAGTGGCTGACTGACTGGCTCACTGACTGACTGATAGGGCCAGTTTCCTGGTGGAGGGACTTGTTGAAGTAGGGTTGGAAGCACTTGGTTCAACTTGTCACTCATCATGAATGGTGTGTAGCACAAGTGTGTGATGGGCACAGGTGGCCTCAGTCTACTTATGCACCCATGCTTAACTTTACAGAAAAGGACCTCTGTGGTATTCCTGGGATATGTTTCACAACCTGTAACATCCATTTCTATTGCTGTAGGTTTCAAACACCACCAGATGGATTACCATGAAGTAAATGCTTGAAGTCTAGAGGCAGCAGATGAGTTACTTTGAAGAAGGCTGTGGATTGATGAGAATGTCCCCCACAGGCTCACATGTTTGTGTACTTGGCCCTCGGTCAAAAGACTTACGTCATTCCTAGTGTCTCTCTCTGCCTCATGGTTGTGGATCAAGATGTGAACTCCCAGCTGTTCCGTTGCTTCACCATCATAGACTCCAACCCTCTGAAATTAAAATTAAAGCCAAATTAAATGTTTTCTTTTACAGGCCATCATAGTCATAGTGTTGTACCACAGCAATATGAAGGAGTCACATTAGTCAGGATAAATACGGCTCCAAATTTTGTAGGTAGAACAGAAAACAAAGCTTCTCTCTCTGAAATTAGTTGAAGCATACATGACCCAGCAATAGGAAGCAGATGGGGGTTTCAGATATCGTTTGTCATTTGGAGAAGATAGGTATTTTGTCACATCAAAGAGTGGATTCAACACAGAAGTGAGAACACACTGTTTGAAGAGTAATTTGAACAGGAGGAGTAGAAAGCACAAGCCAAAATCCCAAACCCAGAAAACACCATAGGTGGAGGATGAATTTGGAAGATATGAAAGAAAAGGTTTGCCCTTCATTTCTTCTATTGGGCTTCTTTGATCTTCTTAGACTGGGTTAAATTCTCTTTAGTAAACACTCTAAAACAGTCCTTATAGTCTATATGGTCTATATAGTCCTTCTTACATCTGATGATTTCCCCATTATTTTCAAATTTTCTAAGAGAAATAACTTTGTCAGTCATGCACACTTTCCTCACCAATCACCCCTCAAAAGCTCTGGTGTTAGAGCTGGAGAGGTGGCTCGTGGTTACAAGAATAGTAATACTCTTGTAATAGTAGTAATATTACTCTTGTAAAGGATATGAGTTCTCATAATTGCTCGCAACTTTGACTCCAGGGACTCCAACACTCTCCTCTAGTCTCTTAGACACCTACACACATGCACCATGCACTCATGCAGATACACATACACAAAAAATAAATAATAAGAAAGGCTATGGCTACTGTGAGCATTCAATATATTTATTAAATAAATGACCGACTCAATGGACATTGGGTGGCTACTGGTGGTCTCTCATTTGAGAATCGTGGTTTAGAAGCATTGAGTGCCAAGAAGAATAGAACACCATAGCAACCAAATCCAAGCATGTCTTCCCCTTAACTGTACCAGGTGCTGGGCAGTGTGGTGACTTACCTGGATCCAAGCCACTGGTACCTGTGCTTAGCTTTTAAGTGGCTGTGAGATTTAAAGGAATAAGAGAAAGTTACTAGGTATACTTCTCCCATCTCCTCTGCATGAGGAACTTTATTATGTTAAAACCAGAGGAGTGTTTGGTTTCCAGAAGGCTACACGATCTGAGTAAAGCAGAGTGAGAATACAGTCCAGCTCCCCAGATGTCTATCCGAGGGATGCACGTATTACAGCTTCATGTGATTGTTTAGGAAGATTCTTTTCACTGGATTATTTTTAAGGATGTGTCCAGGTTGAGCCTGGACAGTATTAGCTCCAAGTGACTTGTGTTGAGGTCCCTGTAAAGGTAGTTACCATGTAAACAGAAGGAATGAGACAATGGCTTCGAGAGGTTTTGTAAGAAGCAAGTGTATTGTTTTGACATCACATTCAGAAGACAGGTTTGAGGAATAAAATGGGTGAAGCTGGATGTCCTTGTAAGTTTGAGTCAAGATGGGTGCTGCTTCAGTCCAATACCATTACCCAACAATGATAACCGTGGAGATTTCTGTCGAAACAAGGCCGTGAAATGTCAACTCCACTGGAATTAGAAGAGGAGAAGGAGGAATGGGAGATAGCAGAGTGAGTCAAAGTGCCAGTGAGGGGCAGAGATGTTTTTGGTAGTCATGTCCAGATAGCATCTCCCTGTTCTCATTTAGTAGCAGAATTCTCAGTTTTAGCCAAGCACATTATTATACAACTAAAAATAAATTTCCCAGTGTTGTGCGTGCAATGCTATTTCTCCAGAAACATGAACAATTGTATACTCACCCTAAATAGGGAGCCAAGGAAAGACTGGCATTAAGTTTACCACCAAAGCCCAACTTGCTGGGGAAAAATGAGTAAAGACAACACTTACATCTCTCTCAGCTCTATCTTATTGGGTATTTGTTTGATCATTTTCTTTGCTCTTGGCATCATATTCCACCATTTGACCATCATTATCATTTAATATTGTTCTTTAGGTGATGAGAGCAGCGAATACTTAGACATGCAATGAATGTCAAATTATAATTTCTAATAAAAGACAAATGCCTTCTGAATATTAATAAATCAATTTAAGTTGTTAGATCTTTAACCTTCAGTCCTATCAGGGTTGCAAAACTAATCAAACACCGTATGAGACTAGCTCTGATTCAGCCATACCTAGAAGGACATTCTTCACAAGAGGCAAGGAAATGGGTGAAGGGGAAAAGACCCTTCGAGAAGCTATGGGAAATGTAACTTTAGTAGAATAAATTGATGTATAATGTTTTACTTATGTCAAGGGTGAGCATAGTAGATGTTCAAGGAGAAAGCAGAGCACATTTTCAGCCATGATTATGTTTTCATATATAATATTTAAAAAAAATCTCAAAATAGGTGTTCATTCAGAAAATAATCAAGAGATAACACTAATACCATGTTGGTGTACCTCGTCCTGGTTTTTATGTGTGTGTTATGATTCTCTTCTTTATTTATCTCATAAAATTTTATACCCCTCTTCCACTGACCATGCATCATAAGCACGTTCTCATTTTATTATATGAACTGTCAAGACCTGATTTAAAGTTTACACGATACTCTATTAAGAGAAAATACTGATAGTTAATTTTCATCAGCGCTATGTGCCAGACACTGCTTATTCAGTGCACCATCGCCACATCATGCTAACACTCCAGGCAATAACTATGTTCTCTTAGGACGGTGTCTCTCACCCTTCCTAATTCTGAGACCCCCCCAACCATAAAATAATTTCATTGCTACTTCATAACTGTAATTTTGCTTCTGCTGTGAATCATAATGTAAATGTCTATGCTTTATGATGGTCTTAGATTCCTGTGATAAAGTCATTTGACCCCCAAGGGGGTCACAACCCATAAGTTGAGAACCACCACTTCGGACTTGCTCAAGCCTGGAAAGGGAAGAAATGGAAGACTCAGATTTAAATGTAACCAGAGTCTGTATTCTTAGCTACTATGTCAGTCATAGGGTTTCTCTTATTGCAGGAATTTATCAAAATGTATTCTATCACTCTCCCCATGCTGTTTCCAGATAACTTATTCAATTGTGATTGCTTGAAGAAGACATAGTCACTCCTGATGTATTTTCTTGGAACTCTTGAAACTACACATTTTTATAATGCATTTAGCATTATGGCAAACCTCCACCTCCCCCCCCCCCGCCTTGTAGTGCTATGCAGCTCTGTAGCCTGCTTTCCCGTAATTCTGCATCCTCCCCAGAATAACTCTCTAAAACAACAAGGTCAATGCCTTTCTTGTTTTCCGTCCACCTGACAATGTTTTGTTGAAACTCACAAGTGGTAGAGGCCTTGATTTCCAGATTTCGGTCCTTGGAGAAAATCAGGGAAGGACTCTTCTCATCAGAGCCCTGCTTGTTACCATGGACGCAGGTAAGTGGACTGGCACTGGGTGCTGTGAGGACGTGGGGGTTGTGATACTCACAAGAAGCCCAAGCTTTTGAAATTTTTATATTTTTTGTTTTGTTCTTGTTTTTCTGTAGCTTTGGGAAATTTCCCATTTTTCAGCATATCTGAGCTTGACTTTAATATATAATATGAAATAAGTCTCTGACTTTGTGTGAATGTCCTTTCAAAGCAACAACGTATTGGCCCAATTATTTTAAATGCTATGTTTTCATCTGCTAAATTTTGTACTTATACATGCATCCATGTGAGTCCATCACACACACACGCACACACACGCACACACACATGCACACACACATGCACACACGCACACGCACACACACATGCACATACACACACATACACACGCACACACATGTGCACACACACTCACAGACACACACATGCACACACGCACACACACGCACACACACACGCACACACACGCACATACACGCGTGCGAACACACACACACGCACACACACAAATTTTTCTATTAGTCTTTTCTACTGTCAGTCTTGTGCCACTTTCTAGTTGTTTTCAATATTATAGTTTTGAAATATTTTAATATAAGGTCATACTGTTTTATCACCATCTGTGAAAGCAATCAATTTATTGCTTCTCATCTCCAAATTCACTCTTCATCAAGCGCTTAGGGAAAAGAGAGTTGTGTCTTTTAACTTTGTTTTGTTGGTTAGTTTCTTCCTCCAGACAGAATTTCTCTGTGTAGACCTGGCTGTCCTGGAACTCACTCTGTAGACCAAATGGGCCTCAAACTCAGAGGTCGCCTGTCTCTGCCTCCCACGTACTGAAATTAAAGATACGTGCCACCACTGCCCAGCTCCTTTACCATTGGTGGGTAGAGAATGCTGCAGAGACCTTGTAAAGGAGTCTCTAATGCTTTGCTCGTGTTATGCACGGTGGGCTGCAGCTCTCAGGAGCTGAGGATTTTCCCTAGCAGTGTGGAATTCTGAGGCTCCATCGCAGTGGTTGCTCCAGAGTGGACCGTAGTCACGTTTCAGTGGGAAGAGGGAGTGCTTTCCGCTAGGAGACCCAGATGTGTGGCTTAGTGTGTGTGTGAGTTTTTCACATTCTCCTCTCTTCTCACTGGGGAGTCCTTTCTTCTCTATCCTCTGCTCATGGTTTGCCTCTACATCTCTTCTCTGTGTTGGTTGGTTAAGGCTTCCTCAAAGGTTGCTGAACAGCCTTGAAAGTCACTTAAGATCACCTCTTCTGTATTTTAGTCAATGAAGAGTCCAAGAGTGTACGCTTCTTAAAGAGTAAGGGAACAGACTAAATAGGCTGTGTATATATTAGGGTGTGTGAAGGTTCTGGATGAACATACAAGATTTAAAAAAAATGCTGTGACTATTTTTGGAACAGAATTTTCTTGAACATCAAATAATATCAGAGGGAAAGCAGATATGTTGAGGTATAATAAAGAATGAGGTATAAAACAATAAAAATAAAATAAAACAAAAGACGGAGATGGTGGTAGAATGAGGAAGGTTGTTTTATTTTTATTATAATCACAGTTATAAACTTAGTGAGGTAGGAAATACTGATTTAAATTAAGTGATTAAATGATTGCTAAGATGCAAATTCTTGGAGCCAGGGTAACTACCCATGTGCTGAACAAATGACCACGCTAGATTTCAGGTGCTATTCTAGAACTGATGGGCAGTATTAAATCACACACTGTGTTACCATTTCAGTTTCCGTAAGATTCCTCAATAACTGCTGTGTATCTGAACAGAGAATCCCTGAAAGGAGAAATAAAACCGGCCAGTAAACATTTTAAGCATTGTTTGGCCCCCATTAGCCACCAGATAGATGTAAATGGAAACTGCTTTGAGGTTCTATCTCACTCCAGTAAGAATGGCTATCATCAATGATTAGGTGTATGGGACATGATGGAGTATGTCTTTAACCCCAGTACTCCCGAAACAACAGCGGGTGGATGGATATTTGTGTGTCTGAGGCCAGCAAGGTTTATACAGCAAGTTCCAGGACAGCCAGAGCTACAGTGAGACCTTGTCCAAAAATAACTTTTTAAGCAGAACAGAGAAATTAAATGACAACAAATGCAAGTGAGAATGTGAGGAAAGAGGAACTGTGTCCCCTGTAGGTGGGAGTGCAAAATGGCTCAGGTACTCAGGGCATTATTGTGGGTGTCACCCAAAGTCTCAACTATTCCCCTCCTGGACATATAACCAACGAGTCCTATATCCTGCTCTATTCTAAAGATGCTTGTTCATCTATACTCATTGCTGCTCCAGTCACAAAATCTAGGAACTGGAATAAGTGGAAATAGCCAAGAACTGATTATTGGAAATGAAATATAGTGCATTTATACAATAAAGTTTTATCTATGTGGAACAAAAAATGTAATTATGAAATTTGTAACTAAATAGAACTATATTAAGTGGGGGTCACAAAACGAACACCACACATTTTCCTTTACATATGAATATGAATACTAGCCTTATTTTGTGTTCAATTTGGAGTACCTGTAGAAAAGTATAAAGAGCCCACTGGGGGGAGTGTGGTAGCTTGAGAGGAAATGACACCATATGGAGAGGCACTATTAGCTTTGTTGAAGGAAATGTGCCACTGTGGGGCTGAGCTTTGAGGTCTCTTCTACTCAAGCTATGCCTGGTGACACAGTTCACTTCCTGTTGTCTGCAGACCAAGATATTGACTCTCAGCTCCTTCTCCAGAACCATGTCTGCCTGCACTCCACCATGTTCCGCCATGAGGATAATGGATAAACCTCTTAAACTAAAAACCAGCCCAACTAAATGCTTTATTTATAAGAGTTGCTTTGCTCATGGTGCCTCTTCACAACAATAGAAACCCTGACTAAGACAAGAAGGAGGTGCTTCAAGGGAAGGGAATAGCAGAGCATAGGTAATATGAAAGTAGAGACGGGATCCTGGGGATCAAAAGGTGTAATTAGGGAGGAGCAGAGGATAGAACAAATAAATAGGTTTAGCTAAATAGATATAGCACCAACCTGCCTTATAAATATTTCTGTTTATACCGATGGTCACATGCTACTCTCATCCTCAATCAGAGAAGTCTCTTTCCAGTGAGTGGTGATCAATACAGAGACACATGGGCATACACAGTGCTGAGAATAACTGACACGTGAATATTCAGCCTTGAATAAGACATTTATACCATCACCATTATTGCTCGGTGAACACTGCTGAAGAAGGGATGAAGAATGTAAGAACTCAGTGATAGGGAGAAAGGCTGCATAATATCATATTTTGGGCAAGACACAGCCATTGAAGTCATGATTTCACAATAGCATAAAAGCTGAGGGTGGCTACACTGGATCTTGCACTAGAATGGGCCTATCAATAGCCAGGTGGAGCAGTAACTCAGTGCCCCTCCATTGCTGAACTATTGTTATGGATAGATTCAGGGATAGGAAAATTATTGCCTTCAACTGTGAACCCACTGATGACATCTTTAGGCTCTAATGGATAGTTCTAATACTAAGGTAGCCCTACTTCAGCTAAATGTCTAACAAAACAAACCCAAAAGCTAAGCATCTGAGAAAGAAACTGGTAGGGATTAAGGTGAATTGGTAATGGGTATGGAGGGAATCTAAGAAAGAGAAAATACTCAGAATGTATTCTATGCCTGTTCGAGATTATCAAATAACAAAATTACTAAAAATTAATATGGTGAATAACTGAAGATGACACCAGATGTCAATCTGTTGGCTTCACACACACATGTCTTTACACACATGAGTACATACACATATGTATGTCAAACATATATAGCAAAAAAAGCTGGAGAATGGTGATCAATAGGAGGGATAATGAAGAATGTCTTTAGGGTTTCTATTGCTGTGATAAAACACCATGACCCAAAGCCACATGGGGAGGAAAGGTTTCTTTCAGTTCACTGTTTGATCATAGTCAATCATGAAGAGAAGTCAGGGCAAGAGTTCAAGGCAGGAACCTGGAGGCAGGAACTGAAGCAGAAGCCATGGAGGAACACTACGTACTGGTTATTCCCCCACGGCCTCCTCAGACTGCATTCATATACAGCTCAGGACCACCTGTTCAGGAGTGATCCTGCTCAGGTGTGAGCTGTGCCCATCCTCATTGGTCAGTAGCTAAGCCCATATATTAAAAAAAATGGCCCACACTCTTGCCCACAAATCAGTCTGGTGGGAGCATTTTCTCAAATGAGTTTCCCACTTTTCAGATGACGGCAGCTAATGTCGGGCTGGCATTACAAGTAGCCAGCACAAATGCCTTTGTCTTTCCACTGCTTGAAAAGAGAAGGCTGTGTTCAGCCATTACTGAAATTGGTACTTGGTTCATGTTGTAACTTTGAGCAAGTGCCTGCCTGGTCACATTTGTTAAGATGTTATTTTTATCTTAAATCAGATCAAAATGCTTTTTAGCATTCGTGAAGGTTGTTATCATTCTTTAACCTTTCAATGTGGATATTTTGTGTTAGTAGATTTCTTAACATAAAATTACATTTGCAATAAGCTTGATTTGGTCTCGGTGCCTTTTCTTGTACTGAATTCAATCAGATAGTAATAACCCTCTGCATACAGATCTTGAAGCATCCCATGTATTTTAACATAGAGTGTTCTCATTATTTTCTATAATAACATTATTTTCTTTTCCCAAAATTATTTTGGAGAGGTTCTAAAGTTATTAGTTATTATCAAGCAGTGATGATGCTTTTAAATTCTACTACTACAATTTAGGTGTCAAGAGAATATACTTTTTGAAAAGGAAAAAAAAGCTGCACTTATTTCAGAGTGTTAGTCATGGTAGACAGGGTTAACTGCATTAACAAGCTAGTGCTAAGATCTTGATGATTTTACATAACACACTAATTCTTGTTCTCAGTAAGTATTGAATGCAGTTTGAGAAAAGTCTCCCCAGGATTCAGGTTAATGGAATGTCCATACTTGCTTGATACTGCTGTCTCAACTTGCATTGGAACTACTCTGTAACACCAAGAAAGTGAATGAGGATTTCACTCTTTCTTTGAAGCTCTGAACCCAAAGTAAAGCATGTCAGTTCCATTCATAGCCCATCCATTGCAGACAGTTGCACAGCCCTGCCTAACTACAAGACTGCGTGAGCCAGTAAAGGAAAACCACAGGATAGTAAAGATCTGAAAAAAAATACTAGAAACCATATTAGAACTAGTTTAGAGTATAACCCTAATACTATAATGAGCTTATGTTAGACACTAGCTGAACATTTGCAGAAAAGCTTTGTGAAAGGCGAGGAGATCTCTAAAATGATCAATGTGAATATGGAGAAATTTATTTGTTGAACTGAAACAATTACCTACAACAAACTGGTGCACCAATGTGGGGCACTAAATCCATGTTAAACCTGAGAAAACTTAAAAAGGAATCCTAGAGTGCTGGAGAGATGGCTCAGTGGTTAAGAGCACTGGCTGCTCTTCCAGAGGTCCTGAGTTCAATTCCCAGCAACCACATGGTGGCTCACAACCATCTGTAATGAGATCTGGCGCCTTCCTCTGGCGTGTGGGCATACATGGAGACAGAACATTGTATACATAATAAATAAATAAATCTTAAAAAAAAAAAGGAATCCTAGACACAAAAGAACAGAGCTAAGCATGGTCTGGTAGTGGCATTTTATTGGGTGAGCTCAGTTTGTTAGAAGCAAGCAGAGGCATGGCTCTTTTAAGAGAGGTTTTTCTGATTCAGTGGCAGCAGCTTCCTGGTTCGTCAGCATGAAAAGCTCTGACTCTTTTGGGAGGTCCAGCTATGGAGCATTTAAATAATGTTTGTGAATAGAGTGTTACAGCTTGCTTAATGACAACATAGACTGACTGTTGTTGGGGCAGTGTGTGTGGCTCAGAGGCAGTGAACAGACCACTTCCAGCATGTTGGACTGGGTGGAGGAAGCAGGCAAGGCCATATTTCCCCTAGCAATGCCGCAGCTTAAGTTTTTAAGAAGCGCTTAGCATTTAAGAAGCACTCGTGGACAGTACATAATTACAGATACACAATAGGACAGATTCAGACAGAAAAGACCTCTAAATGGGTCATAGTGTTGGATAAATGTACATAGGCTTGGGAGAAAGAAGAAAATAATATAGATAGTTATAAATAGAAGTAAAGCAAAGCAAAGTCTTTAAAGATACAGGCTACAGATAGTTATAGATTAAAGGAGTAAAAAGAATATATTAAAAAGTAATAGAATAAAAACAAATAAGTCATGTAGAGATGGAAAATTCACAAAGAGTCTGGATTATGTATAATATTGTGTTTTCTTTGAAATTTTTGACTGTAAAGGAGCTAAGTAACCAACATACATACTTTAAGTGTATTTTGTCTTCAAAATTTGGATCTAAGGATATGTTGCTTTTGGAAAAGAGGTTCTTCTTTTGTTTCCACAAAGGATGAGAATCTGTGGAATCCTCCCAGACTAATGTGGTTTGATGGACCAAAATCCCCTGAAAAGTCATCTTGAATATCCCTCAAAAAATTACTTCACTCAATAAACAGCAGGAAGCCATTTGAAGAGAACTATGCCCATATCCTTAAATAATTGTTTATAAATGTTTGTTTACATTTAAATGGGGATATACCATAGAAATTTGCATTGATATGGATCTTGGTTTATTGATACAAATTTAAGGTCAATTTTGTATTTCTGATCATGATTAAGTATTGTGTTTGTTCAGTTCATTTAAAAATGTAATGTATAATCAATAAATATAGGTTAATAGATAAACATCGATAACAGTCAAGCTTGTGGTCATGTTAGTTAGATTTTCTGTCTCTATGTATAGAGATATATTTCAATTAGATAGGTGTTCTTCAAGACCTACAGAATATGGTATTTAAATGTTTTAAGAAGTTAGGACTTTTCATGTCAGTGAGACACATCTGCTCCTGGTAGCACCAATCTACTTCAAGAGAAAGATGGGCATCAAAGAGGCTCCTCATGGAGTTTGTTAGCCATTTGGGCAAGTGCCTGCTCTTGCCTAGACTGCTTGATAAACTGGGCATGCAGGACCCACAGAAGAATGACTGCTGAACTTGCCTAAAGGTGAGACCATCCTTCAGGGTTTCTGCTTCATGAAAGAGTCTGCCAGACATTCTGCAGGACACAGAAGAAGGTGACTGACAAACTGCCAATATAGGCGGAACTGTCTTTGAAGTTTACTGCTTCATGGAAAAGTCTGCTGGATACAATGGGCAGGTAGACTGAAGATGGATGCCCAATGGTACAGAAGAATTTGGGCAATTGTCCAGGCAGTGAGATGTTTCTGTCAATTCTAGTTTTGGAAGTTGCTTGCAATGCACTTCCTCTTTTCTTAGATAATGCCATATCCTTCTGGAGTCTTTGATGGAGTTGAAGAATAGATAGTAATAATATAATTTTCCTTAGTTATGATAAAAGATAAAATATATATAAATATTATAACTGTAATTCTTGCTTGATACCTGTTTTGTTATATGTATTTTTTTCTGTGTTAAAGTTAAAACCTTCCTTATTATTTAAACAGAAAATGGGAGATGATATGGGATTCCCTTCTGTATGCTGTGAATACCATTAGTGAATAAAGAAACTGTCATGGCCTATTGATAGGGCAAAACTTAGGTAGGCAGGGAAAACTAAACTGAATGCTGGGAGAAAGAAGGCAGAGTCAATTGAGAAGCCATGGGGCCGCTGCCAGAGACAGACATGCTGAAACTTTGCTGGTAGGCCATAACCTCATGGTGATGCACAGATTAATGGAGATGGGTTAAATTAAGGTGTAAGAGTTAACAAATAAGCAGCTAGAGATTTTCACTAAGGCTACCAACCCAGAGCAGTGAGTCCCTGACCAGAGGGTAGGCCTCAAGGTCCCCGCCAGGGAAAGCGGGCCCCTGCTGCTGGGGCTGCAGTCTCTGCTGTGATCTGCTGGACCTGCTCTGCCTGCGCCCTACTTCCATTAGTCCCTGGCTCATTGGGGCATCCAGGAGTTCCTGTGTAGGTGCCGAGAAGTTTCATCGGGACGGGTGAGTGTGTGCTATCCTGGGGCGGACTGTCCCGGTAGAGAGCACAAACACCCCTCCCCCAGCTCCTGCTGCAGGGCTTGCTCTCCTACACACCCGCCCCCACCCCCACCCCCAAACCTGCCTTGTATGCAAGGTCCTTAGCTGTGGAACAGTTTCCTGCCATTTCACTAAGGCTACCAACCCAGAGCAGTGAGTCCCTGACTAGAGGGCAGGCCTCAAGGTCCCCGCCAGGGAAAGCGGGCCCCTGCTGCTGGGGCTGCAGTCTCTGCTGTGATCTGCTGGACCTGCTCTGCCTGCGCCCTACTTCCATTAGTCCCTGGCTCATTGGGGCATCCAGGAGTTCCTGTGTAGGTGCCGAGAAATTTCATCGGGACGGGTGAGTGTGTGCTATCCTGGGGCGGACTGTCCCGGTAGAGAGCACAAACACCCCTCCCCCAGCTCCTGCTGCAGGGCTTGCTCTCCTACACACCCGCCCCCACCCCCACCCCCAAACCTGCCTTGTATGCAAGGTCCTTAGCTGTGGAACAGTTTCCTGCCATTTCACTAAGGCTACCAACCCAGAGCAGTGAGTCCCTGACTAGAGGGCAGGCCTCAAGGTCCCCGCCAGGGAAAGCGGGCCCCTGCTGCTGGGGCTGCAGTCTCTGCTGTGATCTGCTGGACCTGCTCTGCCTGCGCCCTACTTCCATTAGTCCCTGGCTCATTGGGGCATCCAGGAGTTCCTGTGTAGGTGCCGAGAAGTTTCATCGGGACGGGTGAGTGTGTGCTATCCTGGGGCGGACGGTCCCGGTAGAGAGCACAAACGCCCCTACACTAAGGCTACCCAACCAGAGCAGCGGGCAGGCCTCAGCAACCCCCAAAAGGGAGCGCAGGCACATCCAGCTTGTACTGCAGTGTCGCCTGTGTTCTACTGGACCCCGCCCGACCCCTTGCATTCGGCCTTCTTTACGCGGGTCATTGGAATACCACGCATCCATGTTTTGGTGTTGAGGAGTTCACCTGGAAGGGAACGGTTCCTGCCCCTACACTGAGGAGATACACCTAGAGAGTTAGTCACAGCAAAGACTGGTCCAAGACATCAGGCCTCTCCTGGCTCCATTTGAAGGAAAAGATGGGCAGGCGCCAATGCAAGAATTCCCCCAACAACTTGAAAGGCAACGTGACATCACCAGGATCCAGGAATCCCGAAATGAGAAGTCTAAACCCTAATACAGAAGAATTAGAAGAATTCGACTCAAAAGTGAATTTTATGAAAATAATAGAGGACCTTAAACAGGAAGTGAAAAACTGCCACAACCAATTAGAGATTACAAACAAAAAGGTAGAGGAAATGAATAAATATCTCAAAGATACCCAAGAAAACCAAGAGAAACAAGAAAAAGTAATCAAACAGATAAGGGAAACGGTTCAAGACTTGAAGAACGAAGTGGAAGTAATAAAGAAAACACAAACCGAGGGAAGGATGGAGATGGAAAATTTGAATAAACGAACAGGAACTACAGAGACAAGTACCACCAACAGATTACAAGAGATAGAAGAAAGAATCTCAGACACTGAAGATACCATAGAGAAAATAAACACTCTCATCAAAGAAAACAGCATAACCAACAAATTCTCATCACAAAACATTCAGGAAATCTGGGACACAATAAAAAGACCAAACCTAAGAATAATAGGGATAGAAGAAGGAGAAGAAGTACAGCTCAATGGTCCAGAAAATATATTTAATAAAATTATAGAAGAAAACTTTCCCAACCTTAAGAAAGATATTCCTTTGAAGGTCCAAGAAGCATACAGAACACCAAATCGACTGGATCAAAAAAAAACATCTCCTCGTCATATAATAATCAAAACACAAAACATACAGAATAAAGAAAGAATATTAAGAGCTGCAAAGGAAAAAGGTCAAGTTACCTATAAAGGTAAACCTATCAGACTTACACCTGATTTCTCTATGGAAACCATGAAAGCCAGAAGGTCCTGGATAGATATACTGCAGAAACTACGAGACCATGGATGCAAGCCCAGACTACTATACCCAGCCAAGCTTTCGTTCACTATAAATGGAGAAAACAAAGTTTTCCAGGATAAAAACAAATTTAAACAATACGTAGCCACAAATCCAGCCCTTCAGAAAGTAATTGAAGGAAAATCACAAACCAAGGAGTCCAACAATGCCCACAATAACTCAGACATCTAAAGACCCTTCACCAGCACAACTTGAAGAAGGGAAACACACAAACTCTACTACCAAAGAAAAGAAAGAAAGAAAGGAAAAATGACCGGAGTTAACAACCACTGGTCATTAATATCACTTAATATCAATGGACTCAACTCACCTATAAAGAGGCACAGGCTAAGAGATTGGATACGAAAACAGGATCCAACATTCTGCTGCTTACAAGAAACACACCTCAACCACAAAGACAGACATCTACTCAGAGTAAAGGGCTGGGAAAAGGTTTATCAAGCAAACGGACCTAAGAAACAAGCAGGTGTGGCCATACTAATTTCTAAGAAAGTTGACTTCAAACTAAAATCAATCAAAAGAGATGGAGATGGACATTTTTTACTCATAACAGGAACAATTCACCAGGATGAAATCTCAATCCTGAATATATATGCCCCTAATATAAAAGCACCCACTTATGTAAAAGAAACGTTACTAAAACTCAAGGCAGTCATCAAACCACACACACTAATAGTAGGAGATTTCAACACTCCTCTCTCACCAATGGACAGGTCAATCAAACAGAAACCTAACAGAGAAATAAGAGGATTAAGGGAGGTAATGAATCAAATGGACTTAACAGACATCTATAGAACATTCCACCCAAATAGGAAAGAATATACCTTCTTCTCTGCAGCTCATGGAACCTTCTCGAAAATAGACCACATACTCGGTAACAAAGCAAACTTACACAGTTACAAAAAAATATCGGTAACCACCTGTGTCTTATCAGATCACCATGGATTAAAGTTAGAATTCAACAACAATGCTATCCCCAGAAAGCCTATGAACTCATGGAAACTGGACAGTCAACTACTGAACCTCACCTGGATCAAGGAAGAAATAAAGAAAGAAATTAAAGTCTTTCTTGAATTCAATGAAAACGAAGACTCAACATACTCAAACCTATGGGACACTATGAAAGCAGTGCTAAGAGGAAAATTCATAGCATTAAGTGCCCACTTAAAGAAAACGGAGAAAGCACACATTGGAGACTTAATAGCCCACCTGAAAGCTTTAGAAAAAAAAGAAGCAGACTCACCTAGGAGAAGTAGAAGACTGGAAATAATCAAATTGAGGGCTGAAATCAACAAAATAGAAACACAGAAAACAATCCAAAGAATCAATGAAACAAAAAGCTGGTTCATGGAGAAAATCAATAAGATTGATAAACCCCTATCCAAACTAATCAAACGGCGGAGAGAGAATACGCAAATTAACAAAATCAGAAACGAAAAGGGAGACATAACCACAGACTCAGAGGAAATTCAGAGAATCATTAGATCTTACTACAAAAATCTGTATGCCACAAAATTGGAAAATGTTATAGAAATGGACACTTTTTTAGATAAGTACCATATACCAAAGTTAAACCAGGACCAGGTGAACAATCTAAATAGACCTGTTAGTCGCGAAGAATTAGAAGTTGTTATAAAAAACCTCCCCACCAAAAAAAGCCCAGGTCCAGATGGCTTCAATGCAGAATTCTACCAGAACTTCCAAGAAGACCTAATACCTATACTCCTTAATGTATTTCACAATATTGAAACAGAGAAGTCATTGCCAAATTCCTTTTATGAAGCTGAAGTTACTCTGATACCAAAACCACACAAAGACACAACCAAGAAAGAGAACTACAGGCCAATCTCACTCATGAACATCGACGCAAAAATACTCAATAAAATACTGGCAAACCGAATCCAAGAACACATCAGAAAAATTATCCATTATGATCAAGTAGGCTTCATCCCAGAGATGCAGGGCTGGTTCAACATACGAAAATCTATCAATGTAATCCATCATATAAATAAACTGAAAGAAAAAAACCATATGATCATATCATTAGATGCTGAAAAAGCATTTGACAAAATTCAACATCCCTTTATGATAAAGGTCTTAGAGAGATTAGGAATACAAGGGTCGTTCCTAACTATAATAAAAGCTATTTATAGCAAGCCGTCAGCTAACATCAAATTAAATGGAGAGAAACTCAAAGCTATACCACTAAAATCAGGAACACGACAAGGTTGTCCACTCTCTCCATACCTCTTTAATATAGTACTTGAAATTCTAGCAATAGCAATAAGACAACATAAGGGGATCAAAGGGATTCAAATCGGAAAGGAAGAAGTTAAACTTTCATTATTTGCAGACGATATGATAGTGTACATAAGCGACCCCAAAAACTCCAGCAAAGAACTCCTTCAGCTGATAAACACCTTTAGTAGCGTTGCAGGATACAAGATCAATTCCAAAAAATCAGTTGCCCTCCTATACACAAAGGATAAGGAAGCAGAGATGGAAATCAGAGAAGCATCACCCTTCACGATAGCCACAAATAGCATAAAATATCTTGGGGTAACTCTAACCAAGGAAGTAAAGGATCTATTTGACAAGAACTTTAAGTCAATGAAGAAAGAAATTGAGGAGGATACCAGAAAATGGAAGGATCTCCCTTGCTCTTGGATAGGGAGGATCAACATAGTAAAAATGGCAATTCTACCAAGGGCAATTTATAGATTCAATGCAATCCCCATCAAAATCCCATCAAAATTCTTCACAGATCTTGAGAGGACAATAGTCAACTTTATATGGAGAAACAAAAAACCCAGGATAGCCAAAACAATCTTATATAATAAAGGATCGTCTGGAGGCATTACCATCCCTGACCTCAAACTCTATTACAGAGCCTCAGTATTGAAAACAGTTTGGTATTGGCATAAAAACAGAGAAGTCGACCAATGGAACCGAGTAGAAGACCCTGATTTTAACCCACAAACTTATGAACACCTAATTTTTGATAAAGGAGCTAAAAGTATTCAATGGAAAAAAGAGAGCATCTTCAACAAATGGTGCTGGCAGAACTGGTTGTCAACGTGTAGAAGAATGAAAATAGATCCATATCTATCACCATGCACAAAACTCAAGTCCAAATGGATTAAAGACCTCAATATTAGTCTGAACACACTGAACCTGATAGAAGAAAAAGTTGGAAGTACTCTACAACATATGGGTACAGGAAATCACTTCCTACGTTTATCCCCAGCAGCACAGACATTAAGGGCAACATTGAATAAATGGGACCTCCTGAAACTGAGTAGCTTCTGTAAAGCAAAGGACACTGTCACTAAGACAAAAAGGCAACCCACTGACTGGGAGAAGATCTTCACCAACCCTGCAACAGACAAAGGTCTGATCACCAAAATATATAAAGAACTCAAGAAACTAAACTTTAAAATGCTAATGAACCCAATAAAAAAATGGGGCACTGATCTGAACAGAGAATTCTCAACAGAAGAAATTCAAATGGCCAAAAGACACTTAAGGTCATGCTCAACCTCCTTAGCGATAAGGGAAATGCAAATTAAAACAACTTTGAGATACCATCTTACACCTGTCAGAATGGCTAAAATCAAGAACACCAATGATAGCCTTTGCTGGAGAGGTTGTGGAGAAAGAGGCACACTCATTCATTGCTGGTGGGAATGCAAACTTGTGCAACCACTTTGGAAATCAGTGTGGCGATTTCTCAGGAAATTTGGGATCAACCTACCCCAGAACCCAGCAATACCACTCTTGGGAATATACCCAAGAGATGCCACATCAAATGACAAAAGTATCTGTTCAACTATGTTCATAGCAGCATTGTTTGTAATAGCCAAAACCTGGAAACAACCTAGATGCCCTTCAATGGAGGAATGGATGAAGAAAGTGTGGAATATATACATATTAGAGTACTACTCAGCAGTAAAAAACAATGACTTCTCGAATTTTGTGTGCAAATGGATGGAAATAGAAAACACTATCCTGAGTGAGGTATCCCAGACTCAAAAAGAGGAACATGGGATGTACTCACTCATAATCGGTTTCTAGCCATAAAATAAAAGACATTAAGCATATAATGTGTGATCCTATAGAAGCTAAATAAGAAAGTGAACCCAAAGAAAATCATATAGTCATCCGCATGGAGAGGGGGAAGTAGACAAGATTCCAGGGCAAAAACTGGGAACTTGCGGGTGAGGTGGCATGGGGCAAAGGGGAAATGGGATGAGAAATATGAGAAGGGGAGGATGGGAGGAGCTCGGAGGATTGGGATGGTTGGGATATAGGAAGGATGGATACGGGAGCAGCGAAGTATATATCCTATCTAAGGGAGCCATCTTAGGGTTGGCAAGAGACTTGACTCTTGAGGGGTTCGCAGGTGTCCAGGAATATGTCCCCAGCTGATACCCTGGGCAACTAAGGAGAGGGAACCTGAAATGACCCTATCCTATACTGATGAATATCTTGCATATCACCTTAGAACCTTCATCTGGCGATGGATCGAGGTAGAGACAGAGTCTCAATTTGGAGCAACGGTCTGAGCTCTTAAGGTCCAAATGAGGAGCAGAAGGAGGGAGAACATGAGCAAAAAATCAGGACCACGAGGGATGCACCCACCCACTGTGACAGCGGAACTGATTTATTGGGAGCCCACCAAGGCCAGCTGGTCTGGGACTGAATAAGCATGGGTTGATTCCGGACTCTCTGAGCATGGCGGTCAATGAAGACTGATGAGAAGCCAAGGACAATGGCACTAGGTTTCGATCCTAATACATGAACTGGCTTTGTGGGAGCTTAGCCTGTTTGGACGCTCACCTTTCTGGACGTAGATAGAAGGACCTTGGTCTTCCCGCAGGGCAGGGAATTTGGACTGCTCTTCAGTATCGAGAGGGAGGGGGAATGGAGTGGGGGGAGGAGAAGAGGAGTGGGGATAGGGGGAGGGAAGTGGGGGGAGGGCAATATTTGGGAGGAGGGGAGGGAAATGGGGAGCAGGTGGAAATTTTAATTAAAAAAGAATAAAAATAAATAAATAAGTAAAAAAAAAAAAAACAAAAACAAAAAAAAAAAAAAAAAAAAAAAAAAAAGCAGCTAGAGCTAATGGGCCAAGCAGTAATTATAATAATATAGTTTCTGTGTGATTATTTTGGGGCTGAGTAGCCAGGAAATGAACAAGCAACCCTCTCACTACAGATAATTGAAAATAAAAAATTAAACTACAAAGCTGAAGAATGGAGTGAAAGATGCAGAACTGTTCTTTTCTGTGAAAGAACCCAACAAGTGGACAAAATACATGGGAAAAAAGCATTTTAAAAATTGGACCACAGTGAGCTAAGGATGGTGATCCATGAAAAACAGATGGAGACTGCTATAATTACAGTTACCCACTAGCTACTTCCTGGAGAGAATTTCCAAAATGTAGTTCAAGGGAAACCATATCAAAGATGGAATGGGCAAACATAGGTGAGGATTTGAGAGAATCCTCTTTAAAACCTACGATGTTCCGAAAAACCAAGTTCCAGAGAGGAGAGATCAGTCCAGAGATTGAACTGGACATGTCTGCAGTGATTTCTCCTCCAAATATTCTGCAGAGTATAGACCAGCACATGCTCATGCAGAACTTCTCTCAAGCTGAAGAAACATTTAGAAGGACTAGAGACTGACGTGTGCTTGGCTGGGATGGTGAAATGTCACCAGCCAGAATGGGAATCCTTATGTAAGTCAAGGACGGAGCATTCAGAAGGGTTTGTTTGCACAAGGAATAGCTGACCCCAGACTAACTGTGGCTCTGCTGCTACCTAAGACATTTCAAAAGACAAGATCCAAATTGTCAAATTTTTCCCAAGCATCTTAGCTGTATCCGATAAGGCTCAGAAAATTGTTATAAGTATACAAAAATATCTAGCTTCCAACAAGGTGAAATTCACAATGCCTAGAATGCAGTGGGTGGAGAAGAATTATCAGACAAGAAAATGAAATGACAGGAAAAGGGAGGGAATGAAGGAAGAGACCTCTACCAAAACAGTCATGACTGACTTCAGCATTGGCTTGAAAAAACTGGATCTCTGTGTTAACTAAGATCTGCCTTTAAAAGGAGGGAGAGAAAAAAGAGACAGGTGAAAGAGGCAAACAGCATTGCATGATGTCAAAGCTATGACTAACATATGTCTCAAGTGTCTAGTCCAAGATGATGTATGCATAGATAATTAAACTAGTAATGTATATATTTGTAAAACTGGATTAGAGTAGAAAAACATGGTTAAAAACACATGTTTTATTAAGTTCTGAATGTTTCTTCCATCATTTCTATATTGTTTTAAACTTGATAGATTTATACCTATCTATCTAAATAAATAAATTATTTTATTTAAATAAAAATAAATATGCAATAGGATTTAAATAAATATGCAATAGGAATTTAATCTAATTTATAATTCTTTATAATATTAATGTTAATTATTAACAATTCTATGGTATGTAAATTTTACAGAGTCTTGTATATGCCACTGATTAATTTCTTACGATCAATTGTGTGACAGGGCAGAGACATAGGTATAGATCAAGTGTTTCCTTCTGGCAAAATTGTTTCCTATTGCAAGATCTTTCTGTCTTCACGCCTAGAGCTGCTACTCAACTCCACTCTTAAAGGTAAATGTGCATCCATTGCTCTAATGGAGCTGATGGCTTGATAGCCATTGAAATGAACCAGGGATTCTCATATTTGGTGCAAATTTGTATTTTTATTCATACATTACCTACCTGATGCCTTCTGCCTAAGTAAAATAATAAAGAAGTAATGTAAAGAAGCAAATATAAAAAGTGGAACACATTAAAAACATAGTTGGACGAAAGCATGTGATTAAAAGGTAAATGACCAGGAATAATTGGATCTTATGAAATGAATAAAGGATTTATTAGATCTAACTTAAAGTATTTTACTGTATATTTTTGTGATAGAGATTGATGGCTAGTACATAAATACAGATTAGATATTGACAAAGAAAAATTGAAGTTCCACATAGATCAAGACTTACCAGAGAACCTTCTTTCATGTTAATTTCCCAATCTGGGTCTCACTAAATTGTCAATGTAGTGCTGACTTTAGAGAATCCTATAGAAGAGAAGATTATGAACATAGATACCTTGTAATGTTGCTTAGATATTTAAAGAAAGGTGGTGGGCAGTACACTTTTTCTGTGGGCATAAGGACAAATGCTTATAGATTGTTGTTAGGGATTGTGGTGGTTTAGTCAATTACTAGTTATAGATTCTCTTCTAATAACCGTGACTTCACTAGCTCTAAGTAATTAGGTTTCCAGTCCCAGGCATGGTTTCCAAGGAAACTTCTCTTTGCAGCATAGGAAGACAACTGCAGAAATCCACAACCAATCAAACTTCAGTGTCATGGAGCCCAGTCCCAATGGATACATCTACAAAAGAACCCCATATGTAAGGCTCAGGGAACCTTGAAGAAGAGGGGGTGGAAAGATTCTAAGAGTTGGAGAGTCAAGGAGTTTGCCGTGAGATTGTGTCTCCTCATCAAGTCAGAAGCCATGCCCATAAACTCTTATCAACATTACTAAACAAACAAGAGCTGAATGAGGATGACACCAGCAGACAGACGAAAGTGGAAGGGGAAGAGCCCGTGAAGCCTCAGTGCTGCACAAAGAACAATAGACACCCGAGAAAAGTGGGAGTGGAGACCTAGTCTTCTCCAGAGAATATAACACCAATTGTTCTCTGCCGAAAAGTCCTGGAAACATGCAATTAGCACCATCTGGGTGGAGCAGGTCATATGTAAGAATCTATATGCATATGCATGTATGAATAACAAAATAGCTAGTGGAAGATGAGGTCATGGATTTGAAGGAGAGCAGAGAGAGGGCCTGTGGGAAAGAGTGAAGGGAGGAAAGCGGAGGGAGAAATGCTGTACTGTAATTTCCAAAAATACAAAAAAGGAAGGAAGGAAGGAAGGAAGGAAGGAAGGAAGGAAGGAAGGAAGGAAGGAAGGAAGGGTGGAACCTTCATGAGTCATGCTGTGTCAGCGAACAAAATACACACACACACATTCCTTCTTAATTAAATGGGTCACTCCAAATGCTGGTGTCAGTTGGACCTGGTTCTCCCTTTATTATGTGCAGATGAAGGGCTGCAAATTAACAAAGTTAATGGGAACACCAGCAAATGGAAAGAAATCATTAAAAAAAATAAGAGTTATTCACATCCAGGACTAGAGTTAATATGCAACCAGTATGCTTTATAACAATATGGCAGAGATTGTTTAAAATAGCAAAAGAAATATTTTAAAAATCAATTTTAGAGCTACAGATAAACAATTTCTCTTTAGAGCAGGAAGGGACTGGCAAGATTATCTTGTCTAAGCCTTCATTTTACAGTTGTCAAAACAGATATCAAAACAGGTAAAGTGCTCTCCCCAGCCTCCCAGCAAGTTGGCGGCATGATTTAATTCTCCATCATCTGTCACACCGGCGTTCCCTCTCTCCCTCTTGATTACTGTCTCTCACGCTCCATTCTTCCAGGAAAAGTAAGGTTCCCTCTGCAGAATGTAATTGCCTTTTCCAATGGGCAAAGAATGTGGGAATCTTGGATTGAAACATGGATTTCCAAGTGGATTAGAGATTACTGGGGGAAGAGACCTATATCAATAGTTGACATCACTTGGCTGCACACTGACGCACTCGGTCCACTGTGACAGAGGAAGATTATTGTCTTGGCAGCCAATATCTATCGCATCCTAATGCGATCCTCACAGCCTGGCTCGGCAATTTGACCTCATATGTAGCGGTTCCATGCACTGACTTGTGCTGACCCAGGCACTCACTGTCTTCCTCAAACAAATGGAGACAGCTCAGAAAACCCTTTCTTCAGGCATGCTGCTTGCTTCTTTGCCTGATGTTCTGCCATCAGGTGTTTGACCCTTTGTCCAGATATTCCAATGTAGCCAACATTTCTCCGGGGGGGGGGGGAGTTCCTATTCCTGTATACAATTTCGTCTTTAGTATATAGGCCAGGCTTATAAAACTACAGTTAAACATGAATATAAAACATGACTATGTAGAGATGTGATAGATGGGTGCACTCTCTGTAAGGACACTGTGACTAATATTACTTGCCTGCCTATCTCATGAAGGCAACAGTCTCATTGCTGGCATTTCTTAGTATTTTCTCTGTGTGTCTCTCTCTATATATATCTCTCTATCTCACACACACACACATTTATTTATTCATGTATATGAGTACTCTGTCTTTATGTGCATCAGAAGAAGGACTCAGATCTCCTTTTAGATGGTTGTGAGCCACCATGTGGTTGACGGGAATTGAACCCAGGACCTCTGGAAAAGCGTTCAAGTTCTCTTAACCTCTGAGCCATCTCTCCAACCTCCCACAGTGTTCTCTTAAGTTTACAAACAATTAAACATGAAATATTTATGATGAGATTTTATAAAAGTGCAGTCTTCATGCATTTGTATTTATGACATATTTTCCTAAGTTTCAGAGTCTTGACTGTGTTCAAAATGATGGATTTCCCAGTGTTATTTGCTTACCATGTTATTTTAGATGCAATTGTGTGTTTCTATTTTCCAATGATGACTCAGCTCAGTACTCACACATGACATGCACTGTTGTGGGGCAAGCTGAGAGCTGAATAGTCCCACCACCCTCTACTACCCATCCCGAGAGCAGAGCCCAGCTATGCCCAAAGGCCAGTGCCCTGAATGAACAGGGAGAAGGAAAACCACATGAGCTTTGGGATTCTCGGCATTGTTAGAGACCATGAAATGCTCACTTAACTTCAAGGTTTTAGCTTCCTCCTCCATAAATGGATAATGATAGCCCCTGCCTGTACCAGAAGGTTGTTCTGAGTATCAAAAGAGATAATGATGGTGAAAGTGGTCCATTAACTACTTTATAAGTAGATGTGTGCAGAGCAGGCAGACCTGGCTGCCTCTGCAAAGGGCAGTGGGTTAAGGATCCACACCACTTGGGAGAGGCAGTGAAGCAACATCAGTGCCAGGAAGCTATTCAGTTAATGATACCTTCTCCTTGCCAGATATGCATATGTGCATGTGTGTGTGTGTGCACATGTTTGTGTATCACAAATCTCGTTGCATTGCTCTCACAAAAGTACTATATAATGACAACACATGAATAATGGAAATTAATTTCCCACAATTCTTATGGTTTGAAAGTCTAAGATCATGTCACTGACTGACAGTTGTTAAGGTCTGTGTTTATTCCAAATAGTTTGACTAGCAACATTCTTGATTTTTTTGGTATATTTATTCAGCTATTGTATTTATTTGATTTTTATAATGTTAAGATTTGTTTCATTTTTAATTATGGGTCATCACATATGTCTCTGTAGAGGTCTGTGCACGTGAGAGCAGATGTCTGCAGAGGCCAGAAGAGACTGTCGGGTGCCCCAGAAGTGGAGTTAAAGGTGCTTGTGAACCATGTACATGGGTGCTAGGAATCGAAATCAGGTCCTCTGCAAGAGGCGAAGGCAGGTCTCCAAACCCTAATTTTTGTTCATGTGTATGCATGCATGTTTGTATGAATGTCTGCCATGTGTGTACGTATGTGTCTGTGAGAATCTGTGTGTGTGTTTATGTGAGTATCTGTGTTTATATGAGTGTCTGCTGTGTGTGTCTATGTGTGTCTTTGTGTTTGCCACGTATGTCTGAGTGTCTCTGTGTGTGTGTTTATCAGTGTCTGCCATGTTTGCATGCATGAGTGTCTGGCATGGTGTGGAGTGATGGTGGAGTCCAGAGGGTGCTGGTGTTGCTGAAGCTGAAGATCAGATAGTTCGGAATCTCCTAATATCAGTGCTAAGAACTGAACTTGGGTTCAGTGGAGAACAAATACTCACAGCGACCGAGCCATCTCTTCAGGTCTCATTCATTTATTTTCGTCATAATTTTGGAACTAAATGTTTGAATCACAGAAGATAGATATAGGACTCAAATTTTGGTGATGTTGCCAAATGGTCTTCTGAATAACTGAATTTCCAGTTTCCAATCTAGAAGTGCATGGACACCACAATTGCTCCTCATCCTTGACAATACTTTTTTTGTTTTGTGTTTTATTTGTGCCCTTTCTGCGGGTGTCTTAACTTTCTATAGCTATATCATAAGTTGACACAAACTGACAGGCTTAAACCAATGCACATTCATCTCACAGTCTATGTGTCTTAGAGTACATTTTCTCTAGGATTTCCTCTCGGAGTCTTAGAAGGCATGATGAAGACAGTATCAGCAACGTCCTCACCTGGCATCCTTCCTAGACCCAAATCTGTCCCTCGGGTCATCCGGGTTGTTGACTGAATTCATTTTAGCATTGCTGGATGACAGACGGCCCCAGGGTGTTCCCTGATGGATGACAGATGCCGCAGTAAAGTCCTTGAAGCCGGCTGTAGCCTAGGATTCTGTCTCTCTCTCCTCGCTGCATGCTCAGACCACAAGTGCTGCCAACTTCATGAGGATCAATCTGTATCTCCCAGTATACGCAGAGTGTAGGAAACGTCACTCCTAATGGGAATAGCAACCATTATCCCTGCCATGTTCTATCGGTGAGGAACAAATGAATAAGAGGAGTCTCTACAGAGGTGAAGACACCAGGAGGCTGAGGTCACTGTGGGTGGCTGTTAGAATTTGTCCCTCACGGTAACTGGATCAGACTGGAATTTGAGGTACAGTGAATGACTATTTTCTCTTTGGAACTAATGGAAGGAAAAAACCCATTTAGCTAGTTAATTTGTTCTGAAATATCCAGATCATTTTTTTTTGTCCATCATGTGAATAATGTTTTTCTCTTTTGCTTTGCCCATCTAACTGTGGGCTGTACATACACCTTTCAGCTTTCATGTCCTAGGGAAGTCCTCCTATTTCTATAGGCTTTGTATTCTGCCTTCTCAAGTGGGTGTTATTTTAATTGAACAACAAAGACACAAACTTGAATCATAGTCTAAGGTCGTCCAGAAATTTTGGATACACTGATGAAATACAAGGGTTTCTTGTTCATCTGCCTGGAGGTGTGACTCAGCCTTTTCTTTCTTACTCTCTTCCTCTGAACAGCAGGAAGCATCGCTTTGTGTTATTAAGCCTTGGCAATTTCACCTCAGGACACACAGCCTTTCAGGAGCCCATGCTGTGATTGCAGGTTTGTTGATCACTTCTCCTAGCTGCAGAGAGTGTTTGGAACCTTCCCAAGGAAGAGAGTCACTATTAAATGTCACCTGGCCAATGTGTCCGTGGGATCGCGGATTACAGTGGAATCTTCCATATTGATTACAAGAAAACATGATGGGTATTATTCCTTCAGCCTGGAACAGGAAACGTCACCCAGCTAGACAAACACTGCATTTCCCAATGTGTCATTCACCTCAGTAAACACTATCACAGATGGCACAACGCAACTGCAGGCAGCCACACACAGTATAGTTTAAGACCTAATGTAGACCAAGGAAATTTGAAAACAATAATTGTTTGGGTGAGCTTCTGAATTCACTGGTTCCCTAAACCCAGGAAGTACAAAAGATTCTCTTATAATTTTTTTTACCTCAAATGATATTTTAATCTTCTGACAACCCTATTAACAGAAATATAGGAAAGAAATTTGCATGACGGGAAATAAATTTCCAAATATAGCAACATATTCATAGGAGAGTGATTGCATTTAACACGGAAAATGTCACACGGATAATTCCACCTGGTGCATCTTTGAACTGTGTTTATAATAAGACTAAAGAGAAACTCCTTCAGGTCTGACTTCCCTTGCAAGGAAGCGGGAAATGTATGCCAAAATATTCAGAACTCTGAAAGAAACACCTGAAAATTATTTATAGCGAATAAAATCCAACTATCATGAGCAGTGAATTTTAATTTCTGCTGAACAGGGAAAATGATTATTCCTTAAATGTGGTTTTGTAAGTAAAAGTCACAGGTAATTGAATATTTATGCAACACGCTGAAAGAGTCCTGAGCGATGATCAAGGTATTTTATGTTTATTAAAACTCAAGATGTTAATCTATTTTCTTTTTCTTTCTTTCTACTGGCTTTGTTGTTTTTGTTTTGGGTTTTTTGTTTTTTGTTGTTTTGTCTTGTTTGTTTGTTGTGGTTCTCCTACACAGCCCTGACTATCCTGGTACTCACTACATAGACCAGGCCAGCCTTGAACTCATAGAAAGCCACCTGTTTCTGCCTCCGGAGTGCTGAGATTAAAGGCGTGTGCCACCCTGGCCAGTGATTTTATCTAATTTAATTGCGTGTTTTGGTGTTTTAATAATTTTTTTCATTTTACAAGAAAAAGAATCCTTGGAAAGAATTTTAAGAAGCATCTCTTCTATTATATATGCCCATTTCTAAAATTTTCCTTTGAAACAATGTTCTGTAGTGAAGGCTGTCAGTTTTGAATTACTTAAATAAAGGTCATACCTCTGAAGAGTGATGTGAATCATAGCCAGCCAGTGGTAAGTCCCTCCTTGTAAAACAATGATAACTTTTACCAACTCTGGCATAGGACACGAAAGCATCCCATCTTTGGGATGTATCAATAGGAAATGACGACTGGGAATTTGAATCCCCTCACTTTCAAGTCAGAGGCAAACAAGTACTGCAGACCATCCTATGTGCAAGGGTGATATATATGTTCATGTGTATAGGTAGACACAATTATAATATACTTCAAGGATACTACAAGACAGTGGTATTGTGCATGTAATAGCTATTATTGTCTCCACTTGCTAGCGGAACAAGGCTTGGAAAGTTCCAGAGGCAACACAACCAGGCAATGACAGACTTGGAAGTCAATCTTTGGTGAGCCCGGTTCTGTGGCCAAGGAAGTTCCTCGTTCTATTTGTATGTATCATGTAACATTCCTCTGACTTGTGTTTTCTACTCCTTTACCAGAAGCCCCTATGACTGGTTCAAATGCACAAATCCAAACTCCAACAGTGTTAATAAAGCAGAGTAGAATAAGCACATGCCTATGAGGTTCATGAGACTGAAAGCTGTGCTGGCAGGAGACATCCCAACAACCCCAAACTGGCACTTCGAACTGCATTGACATTCAGCTCCAGCGTCTCGCCCCTATTCCAACAGTCTGCCATCAGCTAGCGTTAGAATACCAACACTATATCCTGCCTCTCAATGCTTTTGGTTCTCCCTTCCTTAACTTCTAAAACAATGCCCCAAATCTATCCAAAGGACAAAAGAAGACATGAAGACACAATACAGCATTCCCTTTTAACTAATTTTAACCTTTGTTATTGTAGTTTGATTATGAATGGGCTACTATGTAACCTTACTTTATAGCTATGCTATATGTGTAGATTATGTGTTTGTCTCTAGGCTTCTTCGGTTCATGTATTTTTGTTTATTCTCCACTCCAGGGATTCCACAGCATTATTTCTCTAAGCACCGCTTTGCCACAGCTCTTCTCTTTCCTCTGCACAGGACTGGAATTGCATGAATCATAAGTGTTCTGCCTTACTCTTGCATTTTAAAAGACAGTCTTGTTACATTGTCCAGGACAGCTTGGAATTCTCTGGGACGCCCTAGCTGGCCTCAGACTTATAATTCTTTTGCCTCAACCTCCTAGCTGCTGGGGTTATAGGCATGCACCACCTTGTCCAGCTTCCCATATCTCTTAGACTCTCCTATATTATATATTTAATATTATACAATCTCTTTTTGTTTTATTTTTGATATCAAAGTTTTTTTGAAAGTATACTGTCTTTTGCTGTCTATGCTATACTTAAAAAAATCAATTCACCTTTACCGTACAACTTACATACATTAATGTACCCATTTAAGTGTGTGGAATGGCTGAGAAGAGAAAGCAGACAAACAGAGTCTAAGGACCTTGCAAGCTATGCTCCAAAGCATAGGTGGGTAGGATGGACGCTGACTGGCATGGTGGACCAGCAAGGAATCCTGTCATGGGCCCCACCTGTTCTCCCAAGTTTGTCTCTTGGGAGACAAACTTGCTGACCCACAGAAGCTTCTCCTTTCCAGGCAAAGCACACGTAAACATATCTAAACATGTCTCTACCTCTGCCATCTTTCAACAAAAGACTTCCCCCCAAATTTCTCTCTTCCAAAGATGTCAGGTTACTAGTGAACCTGATAGTTGATTCCCACTAGTGTATCAGTCGCTAGTCTGCTCCAGGGTATGTAGATCATTGAGGTAGAATGTTCCTGGAGATGCAGTATCATAGCTCACAGTTTCTCAAAGGAAGATTAACGAGCCTTTCTCCTATACACACTCAGTCTTGGGTGTCCCTCCAGGGCTACTGAATAAAAATCTAAGAAAGTGAGACTCAGAATCTTCAGCATCCCAGAAGCTTCTCACAGCTGTAGAGTTACAGAATCAAAGCCTTAGCTCATAAATCTCAAATATCTCTTGGTAAGACTTCAAGTGCAAGCCAGACTGACACCAAGTAATTAAAGAGGTCTCCAAGGGACTCAATCATGCCTTTCTAACTGCACCTTGGTACCCCAACTATTTCAATTTCAAGGAAAAGCAACCTAGTTTTAAGTAAATGAATATTTATACAGTATATGCAGGAAGTCCGACATTTTATAGGCTCCTTGGGGAGAGATAGAAAAGCAAATGAAGATGGTCATTTTCATTTGAGAGATAGAAAAAAAATTTGCAAGACCAGACTTCTGCTCTGAGCCACAACAGATATGGAGGGCACTTTGGAAGTGGCTAATTTAAACTGACACAATCCGTTTTGAGTTTCAGCCGGGTGCATTGATGCGGTGACTGGAAAGTCATCATGGCTCTGGCTGTGAGTCAGGCTGGACCAAGACAGCTGATCTCTGAGCGCCAGAAGATTTTCTTACGCTGTTCCTTAATCTTAGTAAGTATGACCTCCTCAGTCACTAACCCTTGCTTAGATTGCTATGGTCCGGATGTATGTGGGGCATGTTTGTATGTGGTTGGAAAGGCTTTACAAAGGCAAGGTAGCATATCTTCTAGCTACACTGGTCAGACCTCTGGGTCAGAATTAGCAACTGTGTCGCCAGTCTTTGCTGATGCCCTGCCTCTTGCTTCCTGTGTCTTGGCAAATTGGCTCTTCAGTTTCTGAAGAGATAAACCCTTTGCACACGTTGTTAATAAGATAGTAGTTGGGAAATAATGGAAAACCACTACTGCTGAAAATGTTTTCCTAATTTACTCATAAAACTCATGGCTCAGACAGTGTAATATAGACAGTGCAATCTGAAAAGGAATACATTAAGCCTCTTATGGGGAAAAATAGGATAATGTATTTATGATTGTGGGAAGAGTTGAAAATTTCAGCAGGACACAGAATGCCTAACTGATAAAAGAATAGCTGAATAAAATGCATCACATCCCAATCTGAGCCTTCGAATGATAAAATCTTACCGTAAACAAAGACAAATGACAGACCAAGAGAAGGTATTTTCAACATGTAAAGACAGGTTGAACATCGAGAGAACATAAAGACTGCATACCATTTGGCAACCGAAAGAAAAGAAACCCAATGGAAAATGTCGAAAAGCTACTACCAAAAATTCAGAGAACACAAATGGTGAACCACCCATGAGTGAGTGCTTAGATGCAATTGTAGCAGGAAATTTGTTCTATAAACTGTAAGATTCATTGCACATTCCTCAGATTAGGAGGAGTGAAAACACCCAGATGATTAGACAAGGTTCTGAAGTTGGGGTCTGTAGATGTCAACCACAGGAAAAGTAGGAAAGAGTATGCACGGAATCATCACAGCTAATGCTTTCTGCTTGTGTTAGGTACAGTTCCAAATGTACCATGGGTATTTGCTCCACTTACCATTCTCAATGCTACAGGGTAGATACAGCTAATTTTTTACATGTAGTAGAGGAAGAAGAGGCTCTGAATGGTAAATTTGCCCAAGGTCGCATGTCGCATGGCTAGTTTGTGAAATGACAATGATTTAGACTATCACCAAGCAGCCTTATTTGTAAAGTGCACCTTCTTGCAGCCACACTCAGCCATCAGAAACCTTGCAGTCTACAGAAGAACCAGATGCCATACCCAAAGTCACACCATTTAACACCAGCAAAACACCACAAACACCAGAAATCTGGCCTGGTTTGAGACCTTTTGTCTCTGAGATTTTGGGAAATGGAAATCTCTGCTTCCAACAAGCATGGGTTCCAAGAAGTACCACTTCCTTTTAGTTAGGGCCACTGCCTTTTATTCATGATTGTTTTGGCAGAGCCTAAGGTACAGAGAGAATATGATGTTGAAAGGAGAGATAAGCACTCAATTGGAAAGTTTTCCAATTTGTAGCAAAGTGATAAATAGCTAAAAAGAACGGCAAATGGTGGCCGCAGTGACAATACCATACCACATGCTAAAAGGGACATAGAGAGACAATATCTCTTGCAGCTGGTACAATAGCCAATACATATGAAGTCAGCTCAACATGTATGTTTCTGAAGAAACTCCAGCACACATTCACAAGATGAACAGAAAGGACAGTAACTGTGGAAGCATTAAAAATTCCATATCATCATCATGCCAGAGAAAATGACCTACTTATCCAATCGCTAACCCAGTAAATTATGCCATTAAACAAAACAATACATGCCAATGAAAGAGAATGATAGAGATACATATTTCAACATGTTTATCCCCAATAATACCATGATCAAAAAAAGTTGACTTCAGAAATGTGAGAATTCTTCAGAGAATCACAAGTCTATACAATTATAGAAGAAGAAATTTACTTGGGAAGTGACTGTGAAAACCGACAACAGGACACATGCAGGGTGGGATCCCTGATGTGTGAGTAGTATCCAAGTTCAAAGTCCTCAGAACTAAAGAAGCTGGTGGCATAGTTATTGATCCAAAGACAAAAGCTTAAGAACTTAGAGAAGGCTTCACCTGTGTATATTAAGAACCCATAAACGAAGGCTAGTGAGACAGCTCAGTGGGTGCTGCTACAAAGCTTGACAACCTGAGCTTCATCCTTGATGCCCATAGAGTAGAAGATGAGAACTCTTATGCAAATTGTTCTCTGATCTCCACACCCCCACCTTGGCATGAACCCCCATAACTATATAAAGCATAATAAAAAAGAACTATAAAAAATGGGAAAGTGTGAGTGACAGACAGGCAAGGAAAGAGAATAACATCCCAGCTTCCAAGGATGGAGGCTGGGAAGTGAAAAAACCAATGGGGTTCTGTCTTTGTTTTCTACAGGGATCCAAATAGTTGAATGGTGCTTGCCCCACACTCAGGGTGAGTCTTCCTCAGCTAGTCTATTCAGGCTTACTTGCTAATCACCTGTGAAAAAGCCCTTATAGACATAACCAAAATAATGCATTTTCAGGTGAGTTGACATCAAAAATTAACCATCAGGTGCCTGAGTCTAGGACTGCTGAGGAACTAGGCCTGAGCCAGGACCTCTGCCAATCTGGGTATGAATCTGGGACCTCCACGGGAATAGGCAGGAGCCAGAGATCTCTGTGGGGCCAGGCATGGGTCTGGGACCTCAGAGGGAGTAGGGCTGAGCCAGGACTTCTGTGGGTCCCTGTGTTGGTCTGGGACATCAAAGGTAATTGTCAGGAACCTGAAGCCTCTGTGGGTCTGAACATGAATCTTGGACCTATGACGGGATAAGCCTGAGTCAGGCCCTCTGTAGTTCCGGGCACACCCGAGCCTGGGAACTCTGAGGCCATATACCAGAGCCAGAGACCTTTGCAGGACCAACTCCAAGCCAGGGACCTCTGTAGGAATGGATCCAGATAAGGATTTACAGAAACAGGTAAAGCCAGTAGCCTAGGCCAAAGTAGGCCTGAGGCAGCAAACTCCAAGGGAGTGGAGCAATGCACAGGAGCACTGAACTACCTCCAGAAACAGGAATAACCAACGGGGTAACTAGAACTTGACACTGACTGTACCATGAGGAACAACCACCTGAGCTTTGGATTCACTGGTACCTAGAAGATTATTCATTCAACAGACTCTCAAACAGCCTCAACCACACATATTAGAGGAAAAGATGAGTAGAAAAGGTAAGATCACACACTACACCACAAAGAGCAATACACCAGTAAAACCTCAAGACCCTATAACAGCAAGAACTGAACAACCAAATATAGATGAAGCAGAAGAAATTGACCTAAAAAATAACTTCAGGAGAATGTTTGAAACTCTTAAAGAGGAATAAGAAATTCCATCAAAGAGATGGAGGAAAAGACAAACAAAAAATTGGAAGACATCACCAAATCCCTTAAAAGAAAAAACCAAGAAAAAGAAACCAAACATATGAAAGTAATGATTCAAGACTTGAAAACTGAAATAGAGACAATAAAAAAAACACAAGTCAAGGGAATTACAGAAACAGAAATTAAGAGAAAATGATCATGAACCACAAATGCAAGCATGAACAGCAGAATACAAGAGATGGAAGAGAGAATCTCAAGCGCTGAAGATACAATAGAGGAAATAGACTCATCAGTTAAAGAAAACATTAAGTCTAACAAAAGCTTAACACAAAATATCCGAGAAATATGGGACACCATGAAAAGACCAAATCTAAGAATAATAGCTATAGAAAAAGGAGAAGTTCAACTCAAAAGCACAGAAAATAGATTTAAAAAAAATCATAGAAGAAAACTTTCCCAACCTATAAAGAGATATACCTATGAAGATACAAGAAGTGTACAGAACATCAAATAGACTGGATCCAAAAAATAGTCCCCTAGCCACATGATAATCAAAACACAACATACAGAGTAAAGAAAGAATATTAAAAGCTGCAAAGGAAAAAGGCCAAGTAACATATAAAGGTAGACCTATCAGAATTACACCTGATTTCTCACTGGAGACAATGAAAGCCAGAAGGTCATGGTCAAATGTTATGCAGACGTTAAGAGACCACGGATGCCAGCCCAGACTACTATACCCAACAAAACTTTCAATCACCATAGAAGGATAAAACAGGATATTCCATGACAAAACTAGATTTCACCAATACCTAGCCACAAACCCAGCCCTACACAAAATACTAATAGAAAAACTTCAACCTAAGGAAGTTGGGTACACCAAAAAAACACAGACAATTAATGGTCTCATAGCACCAAGTTTCAAAGAAGGGGAAAATGCACAAATTAAACATCACCAACAATGACAACTAAATTAACAGGAGATAGCAATCACTGGTCATTAATATCCGTTAATATAAATGTACTCAACTTACCTATAAAAAGGCACAGGCTAACAGATTGGATACAAAAACAATCCATCATTCTTCTGCATGTAAGAAACACATCTCAACCACAAAGACAGACATCATCTCAGAGTAAAGGGTTGGGAAAAAATATTCCAGTCAAATGGACCTAAGAAACAACCAGGTGTAGCTATCCTATCTAACAAAATAGACTTCAAGCTAAAATAAATCAAAAGAGACAAAGAAGGTTATTTCATATGAGTCATAGGAAAAATCTATCAAAAGGAAATCTCAATACTTAACATTTATGCCCCAAATACAAGGGCACCCTCATATGAAAAAAAAAACACTTCTAAAGCTTAAATCATACATTAAACTCCACACATTAATAGTGGGAGACTTCAATACTCCCCTCTCACCACTGGATAGGTCAGTCAGACAAAAAATGAACAAAGAAATAAGGGAACTAACAGATGTTATGACTCAAATGGACTTAACAGACATCTATAGAATATTCCATCCAAACAGAGGTGCTTCTTCTCAGCACCTCGTGGAACCTTCTAAAAAATTGACCACATACTTGGAAACAAAACAAACTTCAAAAAATACAAAAAGAAAATTGGAATAATCCAATGTACCTTAGTAGATCACTATGGTTTAAGACTAGAAGTCAACAGCAATACTAATTCCAGAAAGCCCACACACACAAGGAAGAAATAAAAGTTGAAATTAAAGACTTCAAAAAATTCAATGAAAATGACCACACAACTTACCCAAATTTATGGGACACAATGAAAACAGTGTTAAGGGAAAGTTCATAGTGCTTAATGCCTACATAAAGAAGCTGGAAAAATCCCACACTATGACTTAACAGAACATTTGAAAACTTTATAACAAAAAGAACCAAACTCACCTAACAGAACTAGATGGCAGGAAATGATCAAATTGAGAGCTGAAATCAACAAAATAGAAACAAAGAAAGCAATACAAAGAATCAATGAGAAAAAGAGTTGATACTTTGAGATAATCAGCAAAATAGAGAAACCTTTATCCAAATGAACCAAAGGCAGGGAGAGAATATCCAAATTAACAAAATCAGAAATGAAAACAGGGACAAAACAACAGACATGGAGGAAATACAGAGAAACATCAGGTCATAATTCGAAAACCTGTACTCTGCAAAATTGGAAAACTTAAAGGAAATGGAAAATTTTCTGGATATATCTTACTTACCAAAATTAAATCAAGACCAGATAAGCAAATTAAACAGACGTATTACTGATGAAGAAATATAAACAGTCATCAAAAGTCTCCCAACCAAAAAAGCCCAGAACCAGATGGTTTCAGTTCAGAATTCTACAAGATATTCAGAGAAGAACGAATACCAATACTTCTCAAATTATTCCCCACAATAGAAACCGAAGTAACATTGCCAAACTCTTTTTATGAGGCTACAATTACTCTGATACCCAAACCACACAAATACATTACTGACAAAGAGAATTACAGACCAATCTTACTTATGAAACTGATGCAAAAAATATTAAATAAAATACTGGCAAATTGAATCGAAGAACACATCAGAACCATCATCCACAATGGTCAAGTCAGCTTCATCCCACAGTTGCAGGGATGGTTCAACATACAAAAATCTGTCAATGAATTCCACCATATAAACAAACAGAAAAGTAAACACTACATGATCATCAAAAAGCTTTTGACACAATACAATATCCCTTCATGATAAAAGTCTTGAAGTGAGCAGGGATACAAGAAACATACCTAAACATAGTAAAGGCAACATACGACAAGCCAACAGCCAACATCAAACTAAATGGAGAGAAACTCCCAGTGATTCCACTGAAATCAAGACCAAGACAAGGTTGTCCACTCTCTCCATATCTATTTAATATAGTTCTTGAGGTCCTAGCTAGAGCAATAAGACACCAAAAGGAGATCAAGGGGATACAATTCAGAAAAGAAGATGTCAAACTCTCACTGTTTGCTGATGATATGATAGTTAGCGTAAGTGATCCCAAAAATTCTATCAAAGAACTTCTACAACTCATAAACACTTTCAGTAATGTAGCAGGATACCAGATAAACTCAAAAGATATCAGTAGCCCTCCTGTATACAGATGATAAAAGGGCTGGGAAAGAAATCAGAGAAACAACACTCTTCACAATAGCTACAAATAACATAAAATATCTTTGAGTAACTCTAACCAAACAAGTAGAAGACTTGTATGACAAGAACTTTAAATCTTTGAAGAAAGAAATTGAAGAAGACACCAGAAACTGGAAAGATCTCCCATGCTCTTGGGTAGGTAGAATTAGCATAGTAAAATTGGCAATTTTACCAAAAGCAATCTACAGATTCAATGCAATGCCCAGCAAAATCCCAGCATAATTCTTCACAGACCTTGAAATAATTCAACTTCATATGGAAAAGAAAAAAGGAAATCCAGGATAGTCAAAACAATCCTGTACAGTAAAAGAACTTCTGGAGGCATCACAATTCCTGACTTCAAACTCTACTACAGAGGTACAGTATGGAAAGCAGCCTGGTATTGTCATAAGAACAGACAGGAGGACAATTGAAACAAAATAGAAAACCCGGATATTAATCCATACTTCTTCAAACACCTGATTTTTGACAAAGAAGCAAAAAAATCAAATGGAATGAAGAAAGCATATTTAACAAGTGCTGCTGGCATAATTGGATATCAACATGTAGAAGAATGGAAATAGATCCATATCTATCACCATGCATAAAACTCAAGTTCAAATGGATCAAAGATTTCAACATAAAGTCAGCCACACTGAACCTTATAGAAAAGAAAGTGGGAAGTACACTTGATCGCATTGGCACAGGGAAGGACTTCCTAAATATAACCCCAGTAGCACAGACACTGAGAGAAACAATTAATAAATGGGACCTCCTGAAACTGAAAAGCTTCTGTAAAGCAAAGAACACTGTCAACAAGACAAAACAGAGTGGGAAAAGATCTTCACTAACCCCATATCAGACAGAGGTCTGATCTCCAAAATATACAAAGAACTCAAGAAATTGGTCATCAAAAGAACAAATAATTCAATTAAAAAATAGGGTATAGACCTGAACAGAGAACTCTCAACAGAGGAATTTCAAATGCTTTAATTTTAATTGTCTTCCAATTAAAGAAATTCTCAACATCCTTAGCCGTCAGAGAATGCAAATCAAAACAACTCTGAGATTCCATCTTACACCTGTAAGAATGGCCAAGATCAAAAACACTGATGACAGTTTACGCTCAAGAGGTTGTGGGGAAAAGGGAACACTTCTTCATTACTGATGGGATTGCAAGCTGGTACAGCCCCTTTGGATGTCAGTGTGGTGATTTCACAGAAAATTAGGAAACAATCTTCCTCAAGACCCAGGAATACCACTTTTGGGTATACATCCAAAGGATGCTCAATCATGCCACAAGGACATGTGCTCAACTATGTTCATAGCAGCTTTGATTGCCATAGCCAGAACCTGGAAACAACCTAAATGCCCCTGTTCTGAAGAATGGATAAGGAAAATGTGATACATTTACACAGTGGAGTACTACACAGCAGAAAAAAATAATGACATCTTGAATTTTTCAGGAAAATTAATGGAGCTAGAAAACATTATTTTGAGTGATGTAACCCAGACACAGAAAGACAATTATCATATGTACTCACTCATAAGTGGTTTTTAAACATACAGAAAAGAAAACCAGCCTACAAATCACAATCCCAGAGAACTTAGACAACAACGAGGATGGTAAGAGAGATTTATATAGATCTAATCTACATGGGAAGTAGAAAAAGACAAGATCTCCTGAGTAAATTGGGAATGTATGAACTTTTGGGGGAGGTTTAAAGGGGGAGGGGAAAGGCAGGGAGGCGAGCAGAGAAAAACATAGAGCTCGATAAAAAATCTATTAAAAGATAGGGATTAATAAAAAACTGAAAAAAATTAGCCATCAAGGTCAAACAAAAATACATAAATGTATTGAATATAAAAACACAAGTGCATGGTTTTATATCATATTTCCAAATCACCAATGTATGAGATGTCTTTGGGAAGGAAGAGAAAATTTGAAATTACAACAAAAATATCAAAGTGTGAACATCATTTGTTGATTTTCACAATAATTGATTAATTATTTTCTTTATTTTAATTTTTTAATAAGATCTAGAAAAGTAATGATGATTGAACTACAACTTTATTTGAGTTTTGAGTTCTTGGTAATTTAATTGGTTTTTCCAGGAATGTTTTATTATATTTCACAGGCTTCTCCTTTTGACAAATAAAGGGCACAATTTCATTACTAGAACTGAAGCTATATAATTCTCTTGATTAGTATTCCATTTGGAGGTCTATAGAGATTTGTACGTTTTCCAGGATATTTGATACTGAAGGCTCAGATATAATCTTTCTGAAGGGTATGATTTATATTTATCTTCTTTCATTTTTGTATAACTTGTCAAAAGTGACTTATCATTGGCTTTCCTCTAATGAAGATAGACTCCATTGGGGAGGAATACTAAAATTATTTTTCTTTAATCTATGGGAAAAAATCTTTTGGAATCAGTTTCATTTCTTGTACAACAATACAGAAAGCAAACATTATTTCATTGATGGATCCATTTTAAGCATCAGAAAGTTGAGAACATTTGCTTCTAAAGTATACTCCCAGAACACCCTTGAAGCCATAGTGTTGAATCTCAACAATATTGAGATCCTTACGACCTTCCTATATATTTATTTTATTGATCAAATCCTTTAAAGCATCTGATATTTTAGTTGAATCAACAGTCCATGATACTGGGAAAACTCAGTTCTTTTTGTCTAGCTTTGACACAGACATTGTGCTATGTGTGAAGTCACTTTGGGGATATTCACATTTATAACTGCCAGATACAGCTCAGATATTAACCTATTAATAGACTTCCAGGATCATAGAGACATGGGGGAAATTTAATATTCTTGAGGGAAACGCAGAATACCAAAAGAGTAAGCATCACCTGAGGTATTGGGAAGTGATTATTGATCTCAGGGCTCAAACATTCTGAAAGGAAGACACAACATGAGCATATTTCATTACCTGCCTAGTAGGTACTTGTGGAGATTTTGAGCACAGCTTCAAATTTATACGAAGGGATCGCATAAGAATATGAAGGTCAATAATCTCCACTTGGCAGGGGTCAGCTCTCAAGTGTCTTCAAAGGTAATAGTAAGAATGAAGTTGAACATAATAAATGCCATCCAGTGAAGAGCTGGAAAACAACTCAGAACTATTTCTTAGACCAAATCTCCTCATAAAATCTTCTCAGAACAAGATAGACAGTTCCCACCTCTAGAAAGCAGGGGCAGCATAAAGGTTAAGACTCATCTTTGGTGACATAAAACACAGTAGAATGTCAAATAGTGATTATCATTGCATGCATCCCTCAGAGACTGCTTCTCGGGGGTGTCAGGCAGATGATGCAGATGGTGATAGAAATGCGCGTGTGTTGTTTCAGCCTAGTGATGCTCTCCCTGCATATCATTTGCCTGGGATGCTTTATATTCATCTTTAAAAGGAAGGGCATTTTGAAGTCCGGGAAGATTTGTGTTCTGTTCTGAACATGAGACTTCCGTAAGGAGAGGTTTAGACGGAACTAAAGAGCACTTAAGCAAGAGTAACTGACCTGCTCCTCAGCCTCTGGATCCGAGGTCGGGAAAGTTGAAAGGTCAGAGAGATTTAGAGAAGACACGAGAGAGGAGGTGGAGACATGACAAAGGCCAAATGCATTTCAATTTCAATGCTATACCAAAACTAACATATGACCATAGAGATTAATACACACGCAGCTTAATAGAATCAGTGTAAGGCAGAGCTTTCCTGAGATGGAATGGTGGATGTTTTCATAGTGGTCTTGTGGAAGCTTGACTCTCTGACATGATAGTCATAGCAGAAATCCAAGCAAAATTGAACCCTAGGGCTTTGTATTAAAACCAATTCTTAGTCAGTGGCAAGCGTTATACATTATCCATCAACCAGATCAGCACCTTCCTCTTTGAGGAGGTTGTTTATGGTTGGCTAACATGATCATTAACACAATGATTAGGTCTGAAAATGTGATTCTGTGTTAAATTTATTTATTTTATTTTGTGTGTGAGTGTTTTGCCTACATGTATGTCTGTGCTGGCACCATGTGCATGCTTTGTGCCCAAAGAGGTCAGAAGAGGGCATTGGACCTGAAATTACATGTAGATGGTTGTGAGCTAGTATGTGGGTACTGGGAATTAAACCCAGGTCCTCTGAGGGAGCAGCCAGTGCTCTTGACTGCTGTGCCATCTCTTCAGCTTGAAATGTGATTCTGGTATCATTGACATAATTAATAATTGGAGAGAAACATCAAAATCTTTGTTCCATGATTACTCTAAGAGGCTATCAGGTTATACAGAGTCAAATAAAATCTAGAAAATATAATGAATTGTTGATTAGAATGGATAAAATTACTATTAAAAGTTTATCATTTCAGGCATATGAAACAACAGATTTTTATTAATTTTTAATGATAATCCAGTTGGTCTGAGGAATGCACTTTTAAGAACCATTAGATTAGACAAAGGGAAGGTAACTGGCTATAAAATCTGAGAAACAACATGCAATCAGAACATGTCTAGGATAATTCAGAGCTCTTGACTTTGTGACATACTCCCCTAGCGAAACTGTAAGCCCTTGCTTTGCTGCCATTGGATCCTCTGGTTTAGGCAAAACACGAGCATCCTTATTTCCCTAACACAGACCTTCTCAACGCTCATTTCTCATATTTGGCCAGGAGGTGGCACTATGGCAAATAGCCTTATCAGCTACATTCATTGGAGGTCACACATATCAGATGATTTTATCATTTAGAAAGTCAAAGACGTCCCATTTATGACTCATTAAAATATAACAGCGATACTGGATCGGAGAGACACGAGTAAGTCTCCAAACGGAGTGAAGTGTTTCTGGACGGCTGTCATCATATTTCACCCTTTGTGCCTCATCCAAGTTACAGAATCTCTGTGAAGTCTGACTTTGTTAAGTACTACGTGTCACAGAACTGGCTCACAGGAGGGGTTGATAAGGGCCTCCCATCAGTTTAAATGGCTGTGAGGTTAGAATGTAGTAGTTGCGAGGGCGTGCAAGGTCCTTCTGAGAGTCGGTGGAGGGCTTGAGGAAATGCCACAACGAATGCTTTTGGACTTGCAGTCGACCTCGGCTTTGCCCGAAGAGAGAGAATGTCCACCTTCTTGGCACTCAGCTGCTAAGTCAGGTGAGTTCGGCTGATCACTGGATCTCACCACCAAAGAGTAGGTGCTTGGCCTCTAGGCTGCAAACTTAGAGAGGTTTGGATGAGTGAAACAGTCTTAAAGAGGGTCCACACGGGCTTGTGGGAGAATTTTGTGGTAAGGAGGATGATGTGGAGGACTTGACTCATCAGTGACTTACCGAACACTGCAAGCTCTTCTTGCTCCAGAAGCTAAGAACAAACCAACCAAAACCCCTACCTGAAAGGTAGAGATTCAAGTGAGGAAAGGCTGGAGATAATGACCAGAGGACTCTATTAGTCTCTTGATGTCTTGACAGGATACCCAGTATGCATTTTAGTGGACAATGGTTACCCATGTATGCAGTAGTGGCACCGATTTTAACATTCCCAATTCCATGAAAAGTGACATGATTCATGACGCTGCATAATGTCCCTGCATAAAATAACATTCTTTTCCTGGTGGTAGGAAGAGCTGGGATTGAATCAACTGAAACACAAAAGTCCCCTTTCCCCAAGGGACTCAAAGTGGACTTAGGGAGGGAGACCACAGCATTGATCAGGGCTAGAGAGGAGGAACACAGTGACGGAGGGCAAAGGCCGCTGCACTCAAGACATGCAAATGCATACCCAGCACGAAAAGTCAGAGAAGAAAGTAGCACTCAAGAACGGGTCTGGGGAGTGCCTGAAGGAAGCTGCAAAGGGAGATGACAGTAAAGGTTTGTGTATGAGAAGGAGAATGCCGGGCTGTGTTCGGGAGGGATTCCAAAGGAAAGAGCCACAGCCAATTTCATAAGCTTTTAGTGCATTCATGCTTGAGGAGGTAGGATCCCTGTAAAGAGGACAGAATGAAGAAAAATTCTCTAAACATATGCTTGGCATAAAAGCAAGCAGAAGTAAAGTCACAGAAAAGAAAAGGATGTTTAGCTATTACCCTGAGAAACAGAACGGAGGTACATTCATTGAGAATTATGTGCCTAGATTGCATGATGCCTTAGCTCATTCAGTCCTCTCAGCTACATAGAAGCTTAGGGTGTGACTTTTGACAAAGAAGCAAAAAATATCAAATGGTCCTGGCGTAACTGGATATCAACATGTAGAAGAATGGAAATAGATTCATATCTATTGCCATGCACAAAACCCAAGTTCAAATGGATCAAAAACCTCAACATAAAGCCAGCCACACTAAACCTTATAGAAGAGAAAGTGAGAAGTACACTTGAACACATTGGCACAAGGAACCATTTCCTAAATATAACCCCAGCAGCGCAGACACTGAGAGCAACAATTAATAAACGGGACCTCCTGAAACTGAAAAGCTTCTGTAAAGCAAAGGACACGGTCACCAAGGCAAAACGACAGCCTACAGAATGGGAAAAGATCTTCACTAACCCCACATCAGACAGAGGTCTGATCTCCAAAATATACAAAGAATGCAGGAAATTGGTCATCAAAAGAACAAATAATCCAATAAAAATAGTGGAGTACAGACCTAAACAGAGAACTCTCAACAGAGGAATCTAAAATAACTGAAAGACACTTAAGGAAATGTTCAACATCCTTGGTCATCAGAGAAATGCAAATCAAAACAACTCCGAGATTCCATCTTACACCTGGAAAATTGGCCAAGATCAAAAACACTAATGACAACTTATGCTGGAGAGGATGTGGGGTAAAGGGAACACTCCTGCATTGCTGGTGGGAGTACAAGCTGGTACAGCCCCTTTGGATGTCAGTGTGGTGATCTCACAGAAAATTAGGAAACAATCTTCCTCAAGACCCAGTAATACCATTTTTGGCTATATATCCAAGAAATGCTCAATCGTGCCACAAGAACATGTGCTCAACTATGTTCATAGCAGCTTTGATTGCCATAACCAGAACCTGGAAACAACCTAAATGCCCCTGTACTGAAGAATGGATAAGGAAAATGTGGTACATTTACACAATGAAGTATTACACAGCAGAAAAAATAATGACATCTTAAATTTTACAGGAAAATTAATGGAGCTAGAAAACATTATTTTGAGTGATGTAACCCAGACCCAGAAAGACAATTATAATATGTATTCACTTATAGGTGGTTCTTAAACATAAATCAAAGAAAATCAGCCTACAAACCACAATTCCAGAGAACTTAGACAACAATGAGGATACTAAGAAAGACTTACATAGATCTAATCTACATGGGAAGTAGAAAGTAGAAAAAGACAAGATCTCCTGAGTAAATTGGGAGCATGGGGACCTTGGGGAAGGATTGAAGGGGAAGGGGAGTGGCAAGGAAGGGAGTAGAGAAAAATGTAGAGCTCATTAAAAATCAATAAAAAAAGGAGGAAAAGAAGTTATCTTCCTGGAAAACTCAAAGAAAAAGAAGCTTAGGACGACTGTGTGTGTGTGTGTAGTGACTGTATATTTTTGTATTAGTTAGGCTAGTAATAGAAAAGATAAAATAAACTTTAAGAAATGGAAAATTATTGAGTGTGTGAATGCTTACTTCAATTGCTGTACTCTAGAGCCTAAGCTTGGAGGACTGCCAATTCAAGGTCAACCTAAACTACAGTACAAACCCTTTTCTCATCTCATGCCTCCCTTCACGCTAAAATGAAAAGTGATTTAAATACACTAAAAATTAGGGTTTTTTTCCTCACTCATGTATAAATTCAAAGCAAGGTTCTTGACCAGCAACTATACTTCTTACCATTTGTCCCATCATTCTCTAAGCCTTTATATTAATCATCTACATGGGTGTTTCTCAACTTGTGGGTCATACCCGTCAGAAGACACATATTTCTGATGGTCTTAAGAACCTTCATGCAGAGTTGTTTTGATTTGCATTCCCTGATGGCTAAGGACGTTGAACATTTCATTAAGTGTCTCTTGGTCACTTGAGATTCTTCTGTTGAGAATTCTCTATTTAGCTGTGTACCCCATTTTTCAACTGGATTATTTTCTATTCTGGTGTATAGTTTCTTGAGTTCTTTATATATTTTGGAGATCAGTCCTTTGTCTGATGTGGGGTTGGTGAAAATCTTTTCCCATTCAGTAGGCTGCCTTTTTGTCTTCTTGACTATGTCCTTGGCTTTGCATAAGCTTCTCAGTTTCAGGAGGTCCCATTTATTTATTGTTGCTCTCAGTGTCTGTGCCACCATCTTACACCTGTCAGAATGGCTAAGATAAAAAACATCAATGATAGCTTATGCTGGAGAGGATGTGGAGTAAGGGGAAAACTCATCCATTGCTGGTGGAAATGCAAACTTGTACAATCACTTTGGAAATCAGTGTGGCGGTTTCTCAGAAAACTGTCAATCAACCTACTTCAGGATCCAATCTTGGGCATATACCCAAAAGGTGCTCAATCATACTACAAAGGCATTTGTTCAACTATGTTCATAGCAGCATTATTTGTAATAGCCAGAACCTGGAAACAACCTAGATGCCCCTCAACAGAAGAATGGATAAAGAAAATGTGGTACATTTACACATTAGAGTACTGCTCAGTGGTCAAAAAACAATGACATCTGAATTTTGCATGCAAATGGATGGAATTAGAAAACACTATCCTTAGTGAGGTAACCTAGACCCAAAAAAATAAATATGGTATGTACTCACTCCTAAGTGGATACTAGCTATAAATAAAAGACACTGAGCCTATAGTTCACTATCCTAGAGAAGCTAAGTAATAAGGTGAACCCAAAGAAAAACATATACAGACCCACCTGGGAATTGGAAACAGACAAGATCACCTGACAAAATTGGGATCAAGGGGGTTGGGAGAGAAAGAAGGGTGGAAGGAGAAGAGGAGGGGAGAAGGGGAGGGGTGAGGAGAACTTGAGGGAATGGGATAGTCAAGATGGAGGAAGGACAGAGATGAGAGCAAGGAAAGAGATATCGTGATTGAGGGAGCCATTATAGAGTTAGCAAAAACCTGGCTCTAGAGAAATTCCCAGGAATCCACAAGGATAACCCCAGCTAAACAATAGAGGATATGGAACCTGACCTTGACTTGCCCTGTAGTCAGACTGATGAATATATTAAATATCACCATAGAACTTTCGTCCAACAATAGATGGAAACAGAGGCAGAGACCCACACTGGAGCACTGGACTGAGCTCCCAAAGTCCTTTGTCTGCACTCTGGCTCGAAGTGTCTGCGCCATCTCTTTTTCCACACATTTTACACTTGGCTTCCTTTAGAGCAGCAGTTCTCAGCTCCCTGACGCTGCGACCCTTTAATACAGTTCCTCACGCTGTGGTCACCCCCACCATAAAATTTCATTGCTACTTCATAACTGCGATTTTATTATTGTTGTGAATCATAATGTAAATATCTGACATTTTTAACAGCCTTAGGTGACCCCTGTGAAAGTGTCATTTGACCCTCCCCAAAATGGTCGAGAATCATAGACTGAGGACAGATGCTTGAGAGGACCAAGTAGAAGCAGTAATCACTTTCTGCAACAAACTCAAGCATCACCGTATCTGGTGGAGGTGTGCCACGTCTGCAGGTTCTTCTTTTGATCTAGCAACAGCACACTGAAAGATAAAAAGTGGAGTACTGAACAAGACAGGATGCACACAACAAGAGCCTTATTGAGATGATGAGACAACAGGAAGCACGCAGCAGAGGACCACAATAGTGTGAAATTCTACTAGGGCAGCACTGACAAAACTGGCGCTTGTGGGATCATCGGAGTTCCTTACTTAGACCCTGCATTTGTCTTCAGGAGGAACTCCTATGTTCACATAGGGTTCTTTCTTCCAGAAAGTCTTTTGGGATCTTCTTTGTGCACTGAAATATGGCTCTGTCCAGTCCCTGCATCCCTATTCTTACTCATATAAAGCCTGGCATTAAAAAAAAAGATATTCCATTGTGGGTTTGGGATCAGAGATACAATTTCTTTATGTTAGTCGCTATTGTTCACTTTGCTACCTAATAAGCAGCCCCCAAATCTCAATGGTTTACAACAAGAAAAGTTCATTTTCTGTTCACACTAAATATCGGTTGAGGGTTGACAGCAGTTTCTTTGGTGGTTTCTCTGTTCTGGGGTCACACGAAAGATTAACTCCCACTTCTGAGCTGACTTAGCAGAGCCATGGAGTGGCTACTGAAGTGTACGGAAGATGGGATGGCATTCCTTCTCAAATGTCACCGTGCCAAGTCTCCGTCGTACATCATAGTGATAAAACCATGGGCAGATGTGGATAAAGCATTTTACAAGGGGTGAGATAACATCTCTTCTTGGCAACATGGAGACCTCAGAAACTTAGTGGGATTTGATCTATTTGCTTGCAGACTGGTCCATATGAAAACAAACCCAAGTTCTTTGCTGGACACAGCTCTCCAGACCAGAGGTTTCATCACTTTCTTCCCAATGTCCTGCTCAGTTTGAGATCCACTAAGGCCACCATCCGAGGTGAGAGAGCCATGTTCATGTGCGTGTCTTTGCTGCAGGCCTGAGTCACTTTATTTGCCTGGAAGCTGTTCCTGGACACTCAAGGACTGCTTCAGTCTTTGGTTTTCTTTTCTTTTATTTAAGATCCAGATGCATTCCTCAAACTGGCAAGCCCCGCCTCTCTGGACTATTTCCAGTGTCTTACCCCCTCCTTTTTTTGCCTAAGCAGACTGTCTTTGCCTGAACTCATCACTTTCTTGCAATGTCTTGCTTGCTAAATGAAGTCACCAAGCAATTGGAAGCAATTGGGATTCTGTTTTTTTCCAGTCTCCCTTCCCCCCTGTCCTTCCACAGAAAGAGCTACAGACTCACTGAGCGCTTCACCTTTCTGAGCTGTGGCAAATTGTGATTTTACTATATCTTTTATCCATTATCCCATCTTTAAATCTCTCCTCAACATTTACCATCCATCCATCTGCCCTTAAGTTAATATCATACATGTAGGTTCTGTTCTGTTGCTGATTTGTATCACATTCTCACTTACTCTGTGTGTGTGTGTTTGTGTGTGTGTGTGTGTGTGTGTGTTTGGATAGAATGATAGTACATACTACAACAAATAATGCTTTTTAAAAAGTTAAGTATTAACTTAGTGATATTGGAATTCATTTCTCGTGTGAGTACCTGGCTAAAGTAGGCTTATTGTTTCTTGGAGAAACACAGAGACTTGGAGCCTTTCAATCAGTGACTTTATCACCCTTCAGGATAAAGTTTCGCTAACACAGTCTGTAGGCCAAGTTTGGCCTGGTGACTATTCCTGAAAATAAAATCTTACTGAAACAAAGTCATGTCCATATTTCTGTTGGTCTGGGCTTGCAATAAAATGGCAGTGTTGTGGAAATTCTCTTCAGTTTTTGCTACCTCAGTGAGGAGAATCCAGATGCACACACTCAGAGAGCAGGGGGAAGGTTGCAGCCCACAAACTAATCACTCGCAGAGGCATAGGTAGAACATCCCTGAGGAGATGGGCCCTCATGCTTCGTCTCGTCTTCCTAGTTCATTCTACATGACATTGTTTCTCCTCTCCTCTCATGAGCAGATACAAATACATTTTCCTTACCCTATATCTTGGCTCAGAATTGCTTTGAACTAGAAGTCATTTGTTCCTTCGTGAGATCTGTCAAGGTGGCATCATTGGTGCCACTACTGCCTGCTCACTAAATCATCTTACTGTCGCAAGGTAAGGAGGGAGCTACTATGAGAGCCAACACCAGAACCTCTCGTTGGGCAGTGCAGAGCTGCACAAACAAAGGAGGGAGAACCACCTCGTGGGGACTCCTTTCCCTGGCTGAACCATCTCATAGGGATTCCTTTCCCTGGCTCCACAGCTCATCTGGAAAATTCTGTCCAATAGTAGGAATTTAAAAAATGGTTACGCGTAGTTGCCAACTCAACTGGCTTTAGACTTACTCATGTAACACTTCCGGACATCATGTGTGTAAACAGAAGTCTCTGTCCTACTAGCTACCCCCAAATAAACACACTGAAGCTTAATATTACTTATAAGTGCTTGGCTCAAGCTTGTTACTAGCTAACTCTGACACTTGAATTAACCCATAACTCTTATCAGTGTTTAACCGTGTGGCTTGGGGTCTTTTCTCAGTACAGCATTCACATCTTGCTTCTCTGCATTTGCAGGCGGCTCTCTAACTCCACCCCTCCTCTTCCCAGAACTCTGTTTGGTCGCCCCACCTATACTTCCTGCCTGGCTACTAGTCAATCAGCGTTTTATTAAACCAGTTCAGAGGGATAAATCTTTATAGTGTGCAATGTGTGATGGTGTGTGTGTGTATGTGGTATGCATGTGTATGGGTACACTTGTCCTATGGAAATAACTAATACAACAGGAATAGTGTAACAGACCTATCATAATCTATAGAGCTTAAATTATTTGTCTGGATTTTTACAGAAAACTTTACAGTCTTTAACTATTAACTATATAAGTCTGCACAGGAGAACCGAGAGACAGACAATGGAGGAGGACCAGAGCGCTGAGCTGTAAGAGCCCCACAGACTAATTCCATTATCCTCATGACTCAGCTGCAATGTGGAGTAAGAAGTGTAGTTCACAGCTAAGCAACTATGATGCTGTTTCTCAAGACACCTTCTTCTGCAATGGGATTAAGATTTTTACGAGACAGTTGGTCATCTCCAGTGCAATGCCCCTTGTGTGGATTTACTTTCTAAAAAGCCTATTCAAGTTTGTAACTTGCCTGAATTAAAGAATCTATCAAACCACTCCGCAATTTTGCCTCTAGAACCAGTAAGGCCCAAGTTTGAAAGTGAAGCTCAATAAAGGGTATTGCTGTGTTCTTGTCTTCAGGGCAGTAGAAATTCTTGCTAGAGATGCAAATATTTACCTCCCAATCTGTAGTCTAAAAGTCACAACATTCCAGCCTGCAGGCTTTTTTCAGTTCCTTCCAACTCAGCAAGACTTTCATGGCATTCTTTTTTTTTTCATCGCTACTGTGTGCTTTCGACTATGTAAGGTGGAAGAGACAGAGAGTAAGGCAAGCCCCACTGATGAGGTGTTTTCAGTCTGAAGGGAAAGCAGATATGAATCCAGGGCTTTGCCTAACACCAGTTGTGTGTCCTTGGAGGCCCGAAGAGGGTGTTGTATGCCCTGGAACTGGAGTTGCAGACAAGACCCACTACATGGTTGCTAGAAATTAAACCCAGATCCCCTGAAACAGCAGCCAGTGCTCTTAACTACTGAGCCATCTCTCCAGGCCCCTGATTTTCGGTGCTGCTTGGGGGTTTTGTTTGTTTAATTAAAAATTATTGTAAATTGATCATTTAGTCTAGGGAATTTTTAAATACCCCAAATCTTTTAAAAATTTCATTCATCTCCTTTCCTGTACTAGGCTCTAAATCAAAATTTGAGAAATGAATGAGCAGAGCTAGGAGTATTCTGCAGAGACTCTGATTTAGGCTAAGGTTTTAACTTTATAGTATATTTTTAAAAAATTACTAATAAACTTTAAAAAGACGTAACATGCCTTGTGAAGCTAACACTTAAGAATGTGTTTATACCTATGACCTTGTTTGTACCAAATGGCATTGTAGCAGTTTCAGCATCTTGAGGGAAATGTGGTGGAGGAACTGGTCATGATGAGGACTGTACTGACACTGGCAAACAGAAGTAAAAACACAGAAAGAGGCCTACTATGACACCTAGTATGTTCCTTCTCCAAGTTTCTGTGTTGCTTAGACTCCAAGCATGAGTAACTGATCAGCAGTCAATATGAAGTATTCGTTGCTTTAATAGTCATATTAAATAACTCTACACAGAGCTTTTAAATGGTATAATGTTAAACTTGAAACAATTCATAGGTAGAGCTTCACGGAATTATTTTAGGGTCATTATTCATTTAGTCTTGATTTTATTGCAAAACTGTTTGTGGAACTAGGAAATGAAATGCTGAAACAAACACACTACTTTTGTTGTTGGAAAAGTCAAGCTACACAAATGGATGATATATAGACCCTGACATGAGGCTGCATCCTTATGTATTAAACCCTATGTCAGCAAGAGAGTTCCTGTAAAACAATATCATGCATTACATTTAATTAATGCTGTTAATTTGAATTTTAATGGTTTTGCCTTTCTGCTGGTGTTTAATTTGTAAATTGCTTTGGCTTTGTAGTTTGATAAGAAATGTGAGCACATATTTCTTTTTAATTTACGGGGAAAATGTGCTTATTCATCTTGTATTAGAATAAAATGGGGTGATAGAACACACAAAAAGGGGGCCTACTGTGAGATGGTCCTTCCCTTTAGAGGAAGAATACACATTATTCAAGTTAAAATAGCTCCTTGAGCAAGCATCACTCTCAAGAGTTCAACAGTTTCAGTCTTTGAAAGAAAAAAGACTTTGAGTGAAAACTTGATGTGCAAAATGAGGAGGATAAGGACATCATCATCCGGGATACTTAGTGATACATTGTGGATACATGATGCTGCATTGAAAGAAATCACCATTAACTGGTCTCAGTTTTCTCAATGATTTAAGATTATCCAATGTGTGACCATAGGAGGCTTTACTTGATAAAAAAAAAAATTATTGAGAACCTTTTCTAGGGTTAGGGAAATGCCTCAGTGGTCAAGTGCTTGCCATATAAGAAGACAGGAGTAGAAATCTCCAGAACCCGTAGAAATGCCTGGTGGTGTGTGATGGTTCCTCTGTAATTTCAGCCTTGGATGGCAGACAAGGGCATCCCTGGAACAAGCAGACTACTGCAGCCAGTGGTATCTGCAGGCTCTGTGTTTGATTAAGAGGACCCTGCCTCAAAAGAAAAACAAGGAGGAGCTATCGAGAAAGACTCTGGACATCAACTTTCATGCTCCCACGAGCACACTGCACACATGCACACCAACACCACACACACACACACTTACATGCACATCACCCACACAAACACACAAAAGGAGAAAAAAGGAACCTTTTCTAGTTCAAGATGTTAAAGAGCTGAACTCCCCCACCCCAAGCTCTAGGCAACTTCAGAGGGTGAGCCCACGACCATCGTGACAAGGAGCACAGAAACAGCAGATGCACAAGCAGTGGCTAGGAGCTCATATCTGATTCCCAAGATGGAGGCAGAGAGTAAGATTGGGCCTAATATGAAGCTGTTGAAATAAGAGCGGCAGGGCTGAGTCCCCGGCACCCGGCCGCCCGCATGGCTTAGCTTACGCCCAGAAATAATTACACGGAAACTGTATTTTTTTTAAACACTGTTTTGCCCATTAGTTTTAGCCTCCTATTGGCTAGCTCTTACATATTGATCTAACCCATTTCTGATATTCTGGTGTAGCACCACGATCTGGTGGCTTACCAGGGAGATCTTAACCTGCGTCTGTGTCTGGTGGGCGAATCATGGCGACTCCTCACTCGGCTTCTTTCTCCCAGCATTCTGTCTGTTTACTCCACCCACCTAAGGGCTGGCCTATAAATGGGCCAAGACAATTTCTTTATTAAATGAAAGTAACTCCTCCATCATGAAGCCACTCCCAGGGACATGCCTCCTCCCCCAAGGTCGTGTCTCCTAAGGCTTCCTAAACAATTTGCCAGCTGGGAATCAAGCATTCAAACAGTTGAACCAATGGGGTCTATTATCATCCAAACTACCAGACTATAGCACACTGACATCCTGATCTTCAGTCTCCAAATCTGGCCTCTGGGTTCATTAGCTTGTTTCAGAACATACAGAGACTTGTAAATTAGTAATCACACACTAGACTTTCTTTTTATAATTGGGACTGGGTGTTCAGTAATAGAAATAAAACAAAGTAGAACTGGGAGATAAAGCAGGATACACAAATGCTATAATTAAATTTCCCTATTTAACACAAACAAATGTACTTTAATTTACCTGTAATTTCATGTAGAGTTGCTAAAAGATGAGCCCTCCACTTGAGTATAAATCACACTCTGTTTCAAGTTGTTTCAAGTGGAGGTTCTCGTGGCATTTGCGATTGAGCTACATGCAGAGTCCTGTCCACTTTCTACAGTGTCTGTCCTCAATCTTTCTCCTTCTCCTTCTTTGCAATAGTGTCACCTCTACCTAGCTCAGCAGTTTTTAGTAGCTTGGTTTTATTAGTAATTTCTAAACCATTTCATCTTTTTCATAAAGTAGCTCATTTTTCTTCTATATTTTATTAGTTCTATAATATTTGGAGTACGTAATTGTGTTAACAAAGACTCTTGTATGAGAGTCTGGGAGACACCCTACCTGGTTCTTGCTAAGCAAACAGTTCCACTGATCTGATGCATCTGTGGGCATAATGAAGAGCTAAGGCTCTTTGGGCAGTAAGCATCCTCAACAACTATCAGCATGTTTTACAGAACGAATAGTGCGTTTGTTCTTCAGCAACATGGTTAAATGAATGTTGGCTAAAGAATAAATAAATGCCCGGGTAGTAGTGACACTCACCTTTAATCCCAGCATTCGGGAGGCAGAGAGGCAGGTGGATCTTTGTGAGTTCGAGCCCAGCCTAGTCTACAAAGGGTGATCTAGGACAGGCAGGGCTATACAGAGAAACCTTGTTTTGAAAAACAAACAAACAAACAAAAGAAGATAAACGAATTTCTACTGCACAACGTAATGAGTGCAAAACCAATGAGAAATGTCATAAAGCCTTAAGAAATAAGTGACAGTGGGGGCTGGTAAGATGGCTCAGTGGTTAAGAAGGCATATTGGTCTTACAAAAGAGTTTGATTTGCAGCACCCACCATAGGTGGCCAACCATCTCCAAGAGCTTCAGGGAATCTGACGCACTCATGTGTGCATGCCCACATACAGCCACATGTGTGTGCACATAATTAAAAACATCTTTGAAAAAAGACCAATGACTGTGTATATTCTAGATCTCCTCAAATATATATTACAAAATTATAGATAAAATATTTACTAATAAAATATTAGCAGGCTATTTCAACACAGAAGGCTAATATGGATTTATAATTTTCCTTTAGATTTGAGGAATAACTAATAATGCTCTTGCAACATTGTAATGACTTTGCTAACGACAGTACCTGCTGTGTCAGTTCTTGTTTTTCATGATTTGAGACCCCATATTTTAAAGAGTTAGAGTTCTCAGCAGAAGATACTTTTACTGTTATCTTTATTTATTTGATTTTCTAAACAGGTATGTGCAGATCCTCAAACTCCTTATATTGAAGCAAAATGCATCAGATGGGGGAACATGAATCAAATAATCCCACACTCACTCCAAATAAGGTATACTAACATTTTCTTTATTAAAAGGGAAACTCACGGATCACAATGAGGAAACAGGAGAAACGGGATCCAACATCCAGGTGTGGCGAGCAGGAAGAGACTGAGAGGTGGTCCTGCTGGCCTTTTGGTACCCAAAGCCATGCCCTACATGGTCAAGCCTCTCCAAGGCCAATGACTGAAAGAGGTTCCCCATCACCTCCCTGTTTTGTCTAAATAAGAGAGTTCCAAACCTAATAAAAACAGATATCAAGTATAAAAATTAAAATTACAACCAGTATAAACAATATTAGGCAAGGAACATATGCTAAATGTTTCAAACGTTATTCTATTTTAAGGAGTCTAAGTCTTGTATTAGAAATGGCTTGGCTAAGTTATAAGAGGAAGGTAACTACGACTATCTAATCTTCAACCCCATCGAAGGCCTGAGAAGGGAGATGATATTACTTGACTAGGCATGAAGTGCAATCAAGCAGCTTCTAAAGTATGCAGTAGATGATGGAGACAACTGGCTGCCTGGGCAATCACCCAAAGTCTCATTGCAACATTGGAGCAACCAACTTTGGCTAAGGCCTAGAGTAACTGACAGACCAGTTTCAGAGAAAGGAAAAATCTTCAAAACCATCTTACCCTGTCTTGGCAAAGTTTGGCAGTCTTTTTTTTCTTGTATCCTACATGTCCAGTTGAGACACTGTGAATTTTGTCAGTGGTTGAGGCAGGGGCAGTTCTTTGCCCAAAGTCCAGTTTTGCCAAGAAGATAATAAGCTCCAAATTCTCTTGGGAATAGATTGGTTCTGCCAGGAGCAATTGTGTCTCATGTCAACAGAACCCTAAGTTATTTAAATGTCATGTTCTACAGATCTTTGAAGTAGTTGAAGATTACCTATCTATGCAAAATACAATCTCTATGTATCTAAAGAACCTGATTAGTTTAAGTATGACAAACATGGATGACTATTGACCTATAATTCTTAATATTTGTATAACTTAAAGACTAAGATTTTATGTTAGAATATTAAACAATCTTTAAACAACTGTGAAGCAAATAAGGATAATGATCTGATCTCAAAATGTAAACAATGTATAAGTATCTTGATCAGAGGTAGAAATGTATAATACAATATGATAAATATATCCTGAAATTATACCAATATATGAAATGTCTTAAACAGAGGTAGAAACATGGATGCATAATATTAGACAAAATAACTTTGCATTGGTGTAAAAATATTGTAAACAGAAATAGGAGCAGATTGAATATAACAAATACAATTGGAATTTGTATCAATATACAAGAATCTACACCAATGTAAATTGTCTAAAAGTAATAGCTTACAAGTATTCACTCTATTATTCACTGTTATTATTAGTATGAGTAAGATTACGCTAATCTACTTATTATCCCTTTCAATTTCTCTTTTTAAAAAGAGATCTCTGAGCCTACATGATTTCCACCCCAACCCCCAACCATATCCCAGTAAAAATCAACCCCTAAATGGTGTCCCCAACCCCAAGGACAGACTTTTTTGGGAGAATGGCTGTCATCTTCTTACATTCCTCCAGCTGTCATGGGGTAATTTTTTATGGGATCCTGTAAAACTAAAAGGATGGTTAAGTTTTAAGACTACTGTCTGGTATAATTGCAAATAGTCTCTGAGTAGTTGATAGGGTTTTTCTTAAATTCTTATTTGGAGTTCTGCTGTGGGACAATGGTCTTATACTCTGTAAGGTTTATCAGTTGTACTGGTTTAATAAAGTGCTGATTGGCCAGTAGCCAGGCAGAAAGTATAGGTGGAGTGACCAAAACAGGAGAATTCTGTAAAAAGGGAAGGTTCAGTTTACATTCATCACCCAGATGCAGAGGAAGCAGGATGAGAATGTCTCACTGATAAAGGTACCACGCCATGTGGCTGACACAGACAAGACTTATGGGTTCATGTAGAATGTAAGACTTAATAAGAAACCTAGCTAATAAGTCAATCAGTTTATGATTAATATATTCTTCTGTGTGTTTCTTTGGGACTGAGTGGCTGTGAGACTGGGCAGGGCAGAAAACCTCTGTCAACAGAGTTCTGGCCAGAACATTGTAAGAAGGTGAACCATCTTGACCTGCTGGTACCCAAAACTGGTCTGATAGTAGTGCTGTCAGCATCATGATGTCATACCAACCAGGTGGAGTCATTGTTGTGAGCCCAATCTTCTTTATGGAAACTTCAAAGATTAGTACAGGAAAATCTATTGTTCAGTGTAGAAAGCTAAAACATGATTTATATAGACATATATTCAACAAAAGATACAATATAGGTAAAATAGGTGTGGAGAAAGACACAATTTTTCCTAAAATCTTTCTTTTTTCTGTCCCATATCAGATGGCTCCTGATGTGAGACAGAAACTCTGAATTTTTCTTTTAATAACATGTTTGGATTTAGAGATGGATAGCCATTGTCTAACTCCAAAGCCAGCTTTGATTTTTAGGTGAGTTTATAATTCTACTGGAAAGTAGATATAAATGTATATATCTATAGAGAGGGAGTGAAATTTTACCTTGCAGATGACCTGTCCTCATAAGTCATATTCCTCTTTGTTTGGTAGTTTCTGGATAGTTATCTTTTCCTCTTTAAGCATCCAAATTTGTAGGGTATCTTGACTTTTTGAAGATGAGTATTTTCCAGCAAAGACAAGAATCCTGCCCCAACCCTTTTGAGGTTTTCTTACCACCTGTATAATTGTCACCTCTATAGATGAGCTGTCATTTCTCTTCTTCAAGAGATTTCTCCTCTTCAAATCAAATCTTTACTCATTTTGATGGTATCCATAGCTTTTCATCTCCTGTGGAAACAAGAGAAAAACCCCTTTCCCAACATAGCACATCTCCTGGTTTTCATTCTGAGGTCAGCAATCCTTGAAATACACCGTGGAAAACATCTATCTGCCAGATTTCATTCTTTTGAGTACCCTTTGGGTTATTCCTTGCAGGTAGCAGTGTTTGGTTATAGAAAGAGCAAGCAGGACACCTTTATAAAAAAAATCTTCTTAACTCATTGCCATGTAATAGAAAACTTTCTTTAAACCTTTGCTATTAACATGATGTTTTTATGAAATTCTGAGGCTAGTCTCAGATTCACAATCCTCTTGCCTTGCCTTTCCAAGTGTTGGGATTACAAGATGTGATGCCCTTGAAGTTTTCTAGGATGGTTTTGAGGTCTCACAGAGAGGGTAAATTCTAGGTTGGAATACACAAGACTCCTGCAAGGAGCTTCTCCAGCTTGGGCATACAAAAATACCATCCTTCCACTCACCATCCTTGGTTTGCATCCAGCCTTGCCGTCACCATGATCTCTCCTTCTCCCATCATCAGTGCTAGCTGCTGTCCCCTTTCCCAGAACACCCAGAGGATGAGGATGTTTAAGGACATCCTAACTGTTACCACACACTCTCCTGTCTATGAGGTGTCTCAAAACAGACTACAGGTCTCTTCAAAGCAAACTATGTTGTCTATGTCATCTTTCTGTTCATGAGGTCTCTATCCACAAGTACAGATAATTGTTCCTTGAATTGAATTGAGGCAACTAGCAGATCAGAAGCTCCCCCAGAGGTACAGGCATATCTAACCCACTGCCTAGACTTTCCTGAGCAATAATAGTTTTATTCTCCAGTAGATGCCCTAAAAGATAGGCATAATGGTATGGCCCTTTACCCTATTACCCCCAACCCACCAGTTCTACCTGAAGGCTCCCTGATTAATTACTTCTCTCATCATTGGGTCAAATCAGCTAACCAAAGCATCCAATGGGAAGAAGGATGTATTATAATTGTAATGGGCAGTTTGGCAGTGAGGAGTCATGACAGATGAACTTCAGCAATGTGTCAGGAATATATGTATGTATGTATGTATGGTTAAATTGTGTATTTATGTGTATAATCATATGTATATACATATACTGAGTAAATGGGGATATATCATGATGCTAGAAAAAGCACTATTGGGGGGAGGAAATTTTATGGAGATGGGATACATATGGCATGAAAGGAGAAGAAAGATTTAAAGAGGATGAAAGAGACTAACAGGCAGGAGACAGAGAGATGAGGGAGGGAATGGGACAAGAGGGTAAACAAGAACAAACTACACAGGGAAATGTCATATAAAACACTACTCGTACTTTAACTCAAAAAATTAAAGACTAAAAAGACACAAACAAGCAGAACCCTCAGCCTGGCTATAACCCACAATAACCCACACTTTCCCACAACTCCTTTCTCTGGCTGAGCTTCACCTCCCCATGGCTCTACCTCTCCAAACAACACTACCCGCTGAAGGTCAAGTGTTTACATATGAGCCTGCGAAGACAGTTCACATCCACACCCTGACAGAGGAGTCAGATAAGCACAAACACACAAACAAATCAGCCCAGATGCTTCCTCTATCCACCATCCTAAGTTAAGCACTGAAAAAGCATTGGCAGAAGCTCTACTGTGTAAGCAAATGTAAGGAAGGCCACATTTTCTTATTCAGTTAGAAAAATGCCTGACACACACACAAATCCTCCCATAAAAATGATTTACTATCTGCTGTCATCGTCAGCACCACAAACATAAACGAGGGCTTCACGGTCTGAGCTGATTATTCATTTCTCCATCAATGGCGAGAACTGTCACACGAGGATTTCGGATTCACAGGAACAAAGGAGCTAAATAAAAATTTCACATTGAGACATTCTCTTCAGCAATCCGTTCTCCATCTGTTTCATTTACTCGGTAAAAGGAGAAGGATTTCCCTCTCAGCTCTTCCATCACTTCCTATTTTCCCTTTCAGCCACAGTTTTCTTCTGAGAATGCTGTAACATCGTGTGGTGTGTCTGTGAGTCGAACACCAATGTGATGGGATCTTCCTTTTATTCCTCTTCTCGCTGTTGCTCGGTGACATCGTCTCTATTTGTGGAACCATTTCTGCGGACAGTCAGCTTGTCATTGCTTGTGTGCGCTAACTCAAAAAGACCCAGGTGAGCCACTACAAGAGGAGGAAACACACATTTCATTTATTCTGATTTTCCTTATTTGGGGTTTCATAAAACAGTATATGAATTTTATTTCTGATGACAGGACAAAGCTTGGAACTTTAGTGTATCAACCAGGATATCTCTGGAGAAAGCATTCTAATTAGCCTTTGGAGCAACTGAGGCACTAATCCTGTGGGAATGAGGTGACGTTTTTAAGGGAGAAACTGATGTAGTAGAATAGAGGGGACAGTGCTCACTATCAAGTTGCTCTCAGTGCTGATGAGAAGGGGCCTTTCCTGATTGGAAAGACTTATCAGCAACTCAGCAAGCTAAAAGGGATGACATACAGGTGAATGAACACAGTGCACAAGCAGGACGTGTTGATGAAGGGGCCTCTTTAACCTTGACAGGAGGCTTAGCAAGCAAGGCTCATATACACACAGAAAAGAGAAGCCTGTTCAGAGCCATGGTGAGTGATTCACAGGCTTGGTCCTGCACTATGAGCTTTCTGTTGCTGATTACAGGCCTGTTCAGGAATCTCTGGGTGGTGACTTCTCTTTTCCACCTGCTTTATAATGCCCCTATTCCATGGTTCTCTAAGGTTGTTATATTCTGTAGCGTAGGATTTCCAAAACAAAAGTAGAGTCAGTAGTGTGGGGTATCTCTCTGTGTGTATTTGATGGACTTTTTAAAATATGAAGAATAATTTCCTATGGCAGTAGAGCTTTATATGTCTCTGGTTCCGGGTTCTGCAGGGTTACTTAGGAGGCTGGAGACACTGGAGAGCTAACTGCTTAAGTCCAGTCTAAAGACTTGAGAGCCAGAGGAACTCACAATATAATGCCTGTTCAAGGTCCTGAATAGGTTTGAGACCTGGAAAGAAATGTTTCAAGTCCAAGTTCATGAAGAAAGCCAAAGTCCCAATTCACTCGCAGGCTGGCAGACAATTGTAACCTCTTTTCAGGATGATCAACATCATTTTGTTTCTACATAGACTTTTGTCTGGTTGCATGGCCTTCCCCTACTCTATTCCCTCCACATGCTAAGAAGACCACTATCTATTTTATTCAGGCTAGCAATTATATATCAATCTCATCTAGAAACAACCTCTGCCCCCAAGAGACACAGCCAGATACAGTTCAGTCATGGTGATGCATAGTCTTAATTGGCACATTACCTTGGACACACACACAGAATGGTGGGGAAAACATATTTTCCTTAACGAAGGAAGGAAAATATCATCATTGGAAGCTGAAGTTTCCAGGGCCTGACCGCAAGCACCCCATTGTTGTAGCTCAGATTCTGAAAGTGAGTTACTGTGCTGAATATCTATGAGGACACCCTCTTGGATCCATATGTATGGACACAAAGAAAGAGAAGATCTGAACAAGAAAAGATGAGCTCTGGTCTGGGATACAGCTTAAGCAGAGCCTTTGCTTGCCCAACTAAGAATGATGTGACCAAGTGCCACAGCTGATTTTGTCAGTCACTAGATGTGGGTTCCACATCGGTGGTGACCTTAGATGAGGTAGTCATGTGTAGCTTAGCTGTTCCTGAGAAAACAAACACTGATGACTCTGTGGACAGTGTTCCCATCTGTCCTTGGAGGGCTCTGTAGAGTTCTCCTGCATTCATATCATCCCAAGTCTTGTTCTTTACACTGACTTCTTTGATCCTCAATTTTGTTCTTATTTCTAGAAATAAAGTCATTTTCATTACTTGAAATTCTCATAAAAGTTTCTTATTGATTTTTCTATTTGGAGCCATTGTTCTTAGTGCCGCAAAGATACTGCTCTCTTTGTAAGAAGTATTTGTACAGACACATTCCATTCCAATAAAAGATTGTGCAAACTCTTTCGAAGAAACCACACCATCTTTTATGATTTCAGTGAGGTTGCTTGGTAAAAGTGTTTCTGAACTGATTCCTAAAATATACATTTCTGCCACACTGTACCTTCAGACTAAGCTAAAGATTATTGTCATTAGAACAAACTTCTTTATTCTCAATATTTGATGCTATGCAGACACATCTGTTTATCGCTTCATGTTCCATTGGTTCATCAACTTTTTCTTTAGGTTCATAGGCATGTTAAGAAGGCTGTTCTTTTATTTGCAAACTGACTTCAAGAATTTCCAGAGTGGAAACACTTCACCACCATCATCATTATCATCATCATCATCATCATCACCATCATCACCATCACAACCATCACCACCACCATCATCATTACCACCTCTGCCACTAAAATCATCACCATCATCACTATCATCATCACCATCATCACCACCATCATTATCATCATCACCATCACAATCACAACCATCACCACCACCATAATCACCATCACCACCACCTCCATCATCACCATCATAAACATCACCACCACCATCACAACCATCACCACCACCATCATCACCATCACAACCATCACCACCACCACCATCATCATCACCTCTCCCACCACCATCACCACCATCACTATCATCACCACCACCATCATGATCATCACCACCACCACCACCACCATACACCATCATCACCATCATCATCACCACCACCATCCACCCTAAACCCCAAATCTTTGTAAACAATTCTAGTGGAACCAATCTTTGTACTTCAGTCTTGCTCTACAGACCATATAGAACCAGTTTACTTAAGCTATATTCTGTAAACTCAGGCATACGCCCCTCAAAGTAAGTACAATCTAACTGGGAACCAGATTTCCTGACAGAGCTCTTGTTGTGGAAATTAGGTCAGCCAAAGCTTCTGGGGTATTGGACTTAGGGGCTTGGTTTTCTGCCTACGGACATGATTGCTTTTAAGAGCGAGGAGGGCTCTCATGCTCTTGGGTGGTGGTCGAAGATCTGATTGCAGCTTCCAGCATCCATAGAGGACCACAGTGGCTCTCTACTTTGTTGTTCGGGAGTATTCCTCAATAAATATTTGATACCCTCCTTATTTTGGGCTCTCTTCGATTCTCTTTTCACGCTTACAAGTTCTGCAGTCAGAATAACTAGCCGGTAAATAGTGGGGGGTCCATATGATTATAACCAGCAATATACAGCCCGACACCATATGGTCTCTAGCCATACTGTTGTGCTGGGATCTGGGTCTTGTTTCTAATTAGAGACACAAGAGGAGACTCAGGAAGTGGTCTGTTAGAGAAAAATGTGTGATCCACGCACTCCTGGAACATAAAATTGTGTAACAATCCAGCATCAGCAGTCAGCCCCCGCAGGTGAGATGCGCACAAAGCTGTTAATGCAGAACGTGATCCTGCGGGCCGCAAAGTTCTGACCCCTCCCTCCCGTCATTATGACCAAAGCTGCACGGGTTCTGTTTTGGCTTCTAACTGAACCTTGCTGAAGGGTAAATTTAGCTCCATGAATCCCACCCAGATGGCCCCCAAAATGACATCATCGACACAGTGGTTGGTTGTGAAGCAGAGATATGAAATGGACCTAGCTGGGAGTCTTCTACAAAGCTCTAAGTCAATGAGTTTAAACAAATTTTAAAATTATACCTTAAAACAAAAGGTTTTGCACACATTAGTGGAGTGCCAACGGCATTTCAAAGGCTTCTGTATAAAAGACAGAAAGGAAAAATGAAACATTTGCAATTTCTCTTTAAAGTCTTTAAAGAATCTTGGCCAGATTCTTGCCAAGGTATGATAAACATTCCTGTTTAAAACTGTTTTCTTTTATTATATATTGACAACTTCATATATATATATATATATATATATATATATATTTGTGAATTCAAATTACAACAAAGGGATGCTGTAAATTCTTTAATATGAAATGAGCTAATTAGATCAACTTTCAGTAGCTACCGCCTCAAATGCTCATCTAATTTCTGTGGTGGGAACATTTGAAAATTAACCTATTACAATTCTGAAATGCACAACGCCCTGTTATTAACTGCAGCTGCCACAGCTGGCAATCAAAAGAAAGCCGTATCTTGCTGTCAAGCTGAGGTTCGCGTGTCTTCGACCAGCATCTACTCATGACCGCAGGAGAAGGGAAAGGTGCACTTACAAGGTGAAAGCCGGGCAAAGGCCAGTCGTTCAAAGTTCCGTGGAAAATTATCTTCTTTTAAAGTGTGAAGGTAACTTTGCTAAAGCCTTATTCCTTTTATGTTGTTTACTCTTCGAGTTCTTATTTGTGAATCTCCGAGTTGGCTAGATTTTCATCCAAAACTATGAAAGAATTTAAGTTAGTGTGTTTACTTTACAGCCTGTGGCAAGGCTGAGGGTCAAGGTAAAAATCTCTCCATCCTAGATAGAAATCTAATCTCTTGAAAGAGTCACCTAACCCTAATGCCAGCATTAACTTGAATCATGCTCAGACTTGATAAAGGTTTCAATTTCAGATATCTTGCTTAGTAGCAAGGAAAAAATATATATAAGGGGAGTATTGCGAGATCAGCCAGTTGAATTACATTTTAATATTTCCTATCCATATTGAATACATTGAGTCTAAAAGCAGGACATAAAAACCCAGCTCAGCTGAAATATGAAGCACCATTTGTTATTATCAATGCTGTGTGTCATCATTACCAGCCTCATATTTCAAGAGGACAGCTGGCGCTTCCAAGGTCAATGACAGTTTTATATAAAAAAAAAGCCCCAAATGAAAGAACGACAGAGATCAAAGATTTGAGACAATCATAAAGAGAAAGGCCACCGTATGCTAGCTCATCCATTCCAAAAACTGGACTTTTATTCTTGATACCTAAGATGAAAGGATGGGAAGGGACTGAAAATGAGAATTTAATAAGAGCCATAGAGATGGCATCCTAGTCGAAAATAAGTTAAATATCCTACAGGAAAAGTCACCAAAGAGATGTGAACACAGTTAATTGTTATGACTGTGTGTGTGCTCCCTGATGGAGAATTCATTTTGAGAAGGCTTGGTGTTAATATGAGCCAGGTCAATTATACAGCAGGACAGTAATGATCACAGAAGTACACAAAAACAAATCAGACTTGGCTAAGCGGTAGCAAGGAATAGACTTGGACTTGCAGTGCCAGGTTTTTGATAACTTTAGTGTATTTACATTAGTGGCATGGCGTGGACATGTTTTAATGCTTTTGCATTTTTAGAACAAAGCAGTAATCAAATTGTGGCTGGTATATGTCAAGGGGTTACTATAAAAATGTAATTATCTATCTATGGTTTTCAGCCAGTTGATGCAGCATCCATTTTAGTGGTAATGATCTTGCCTGTGATTGAGGTAGAATGGCCTAGGCTTTAGGGGGAGCCCTGGGAAGAAGCACACTCCCCTAATTGTTTCTAATTTAGCTTTTCTTCTCATACTTGCCTTCGTTTCAAAGCCATGAGTTGGAGCTTTTTGGAGAATGTTGTGGAGGCAAAGAATGACTGAGCCAAAAAAAGGGAGAACTTTGCCAGAACCAAAGAAACACACAGAACAAGCAAAGTTTAGTGTCAGAAAATTTTCTTTGGCATATATTCTGGTCTCTAATCCCTGCTCCTGTCTCGGCTTTATCGGTCTCTGTTCTGTGAAGATTCTTCTCTTTGTTAGCAAGTTACATGCTCCGGTTTGCTAGGGAATGGGAGGGACCTGTATGCATAGAAATCTGTTTTATTCTGAAAGAACCGGAAACTCGTGGTTTCCCTGCCCATCTGAGTTCACTCTGAATTGTAGATACTACATTACTGAGGCAGTGACAGTCCCAAGTAGTTATGGGTTTTATGAATTCACAGCAGGAATTAAGAGTAGTCTTCTGTCATGGACAGACTGGTTGTGTCTGTCCATAACCTATATGCTGAAATTCTGATTCTCAAGGTGATGGGATGAAGAAGTGGCTTTGAGGAGGTGGTTAGGCCATGAAGTTAGATTGGCCTCCTCATTGGAAAGATTCCTGCCCTTAAAAATCAGACCCGAGGAGGCCAGGGAGACATAGGGGGTGATGTGCTTCTGTGCAAGTGTAAGGATGTGAGTATGGATTTGCAGATCCCATCCCCCCCAAAACAGATTTCACTTATTAATTCAGTAGTATGCATGTGCAATTCCAGCACCCCTCTATGTAGATGATAGATGCAGACAGATGACTTCCCGGTAGGTTGGCTAACTTATCATACATAGTGGGAGACAACCAGAGAAACTGTCTCCCACACATACATCTGTACTCACACAGAACATAAGCACATGCACACACACCACAAACACACACACACATACAGACATCATGTATGTGCACACACATAAATACTCTAATAAATAAACTTATTTTTTAAAACTTTAAAAATAATTTCGTAATTTTAACATATATTAAAATTATTTGCCTTTATGGCTTTAATATTTATATACAGATAAATAAATCTTTGTCTTTCCAAACACCATGAAGATCCTCTCTTATGTTTATTCTTTAAAATGTACTCTCATCTATAGACCTTCTACTTTCTGTGTGCTGTGGAAACTCGATTCTTTGTAGCTCATTGGCTCATCTCATCATGTATTCTCTGCCCACCAATTCACAGCACCATTTACTGTAAGTTAGGCATGGATGCTCACTCGCAGCTGCCTTGAGTCTGCTCTGGTCCGCTAGTCTACGGACCTTCCTACCTTCCCAGGGCCTTCTGTATATTCTGCTCTCCAATAGCACCTCTTCCATTGCTTTCTTCTGTTATGTGTGAGGACTTTTACTCTTATATGTCATACGCATCTTACAGCAGTTCATAAAATTTCCTATATACACCAAGTTCTTTCAGGGTGTGATCATGGGCAGTCATGCTACTCAGGGTGTGATCATGGGTAGTTATGCTATTCAGGGTGTGATCATAGGTAGTTATGCTACTCAGGGTGTGATCATGGGCAGTTATGCTACTCAGGGTGTTATCATGGGTAGTTATGCTATTCAGGGTGTGATCATGGGCAGTTATGCTATTCAGGGTTGTGATTGTGGGTAGTTATGCAACTCAGAGCTTCCCCAATGTCCCTTCTTAAAATGTTACAATTTTTCTCCTTAGGTGTATTTATAACTCTCTTTAGTTGTGTTTATTCTAGATGCCTGAAAACTAAAGACTTAATTCCTCATTCTTTTTGTTTGTTTTGTTGTTGTTGTTGTTGTTGTTTTTGAGACACCATTTCTCTGTGTATCTCTGACTGTCCTGGAACTTAGTCTGTATACCAAACTGGCCTCAATCTCAGGGAGATCTGTATGCCTCTGCCCCCTGAGGGCTGGGATTAAAGGCATGCACCACCACCACAACCTGGCACTTAGTTCTCATTCTTAATGCTGGTCCTTTTATGGCTTATATGTAAACTATAATTCAGTTTTCATGTTCTACATAGAAAACCTAGTGGCCAGTATTACTGATCTTAATAATTTATGGATAGATTGTTTATTATTGTTTATATGTCTAGAAATAATAGCTTTGAAAATTACCATGTTCTAATTATTATTATTATTATTTTTTTGTTTTTTTTTTTTGTTTTTTTGTTTTTCGAGACAGGGTTTCTCTGTGGTTTTGGAGCCTGTCCTGGAACTAGCTCTGTAGACCAGGCTGGTCTCGAACTCACAGAGATCCGCCTGCCTCTGCCTCCCAAGTGCTGGGATTAAAGGCGTGCGCCACCACCGCCCGGCTAATTATTTTTATATTGTTATGATGAAAACCTTCACAGCAACCACGATGAAGTGGAGTGGTAGCAAGTCTCTTTGCCTTGTGGCTAATATCAAAGCTGGGCTTGTAAAGATCTGATCCAGTGTAATCCATGAAGTGGATACTTATGAATCTCTCATTTGATTAACAGACTACCTTTGTTTTTAGGCTATTATGAATCTCTATTATGAAAAGATGTTAAACTTATTAAAAACATTTTCTGTTCTTTGAAGAGGTGAAACAATGAATTTTTAGATATTTCTTGATTTCATTCGATAATATTTAGAAGTTCTGCATACATATTCATGAATTAAATTGGTTTGTAATTTTTCTTAGCTTTTTATGTTCCAGGATCAGGGTTTTACTGGCTTCATAAGCAAATTGGGAAATATTCTCTCTTATGGTTTTTATAAGACTGAACTTTTTCCCTTATGTGTTTGATAGAACTTATTAATGAAATAATCTGGTCCTGACAGATTTTACTTTTGGGGGAAATTTTGATTATAGGTTGAATTTATTTGATAGTAATAGAATAGAGAGCATTTCTCATCTCTTGTGAAGTCTGTTTTTGGTGAATTCTATTTTTACTGGAAATTTATTAACTTTGGTATAGAGTTCTATATTAAATTCAATTTATTGTTTGGCCATCTCAGACTTCTCTATGCCTCTCAGCTTTTTATTCATAATACCAATTAATAGCACATCCTTGACTATTTTTGATGGTTTTATAATTAAACAATTCTTTCCAGAAAATAATGTTGACTTGCTGTGCCTCTCTACTGTGTGCTTATTCATAATCTCATACATCTCTACTATTTTGAAAATAATATGCATTCATGTGTTATGGTTTGTTTGTGGTTATGTATACATGAGTGCAGGTGCTCATAGAGGCCAGAAGGGGGCATTGGAACCTCTGCAATTGGAGTTACATATAGTTATAAACTATCCCACATGGGTGATGGAAGCCGGACTCAAGTCCTTTGCAGGAGCAGTGCAATCTCCTAAACACTGAGCCACCTCTCTAGCTGCATTCTGCTGCTCAACTTATTGTTGCTTTTTTTCCTTTGGAGAGTATTTTAATCTTTTTCAAATGAAATTTCTTGTACCACATTTTCTTTATCCATTCTTCAGTTGATGGGCATCAAAGTTGTTTCCAGGTTCTGGCTATTATGAATAATGCTGCTATGAACATAGTTGAGCACATGTCTTTGTGGTATGAATGAGCTTCCTTTGGGTATATACCCAACAGTGGTATTGCTGGTTCTTGAAGTAGGTTGTTTCTTAATTTTCTGAGAAATTGCCATACTTATTTTCAAAGTGGTTGTACGAGTTTTCACTCCATTTTTCCCACAACCTCTCCAGCATAAGTTGTCATCAGTGTTTTTTATTGTGGCCATTGTGACAGGAATGGAATCTCAGAGTTGTTTTGATTTGCATTTCTCTGATGGTTAAGGATGTTGAGCATTTCCTTAAGTGTCTTTCAGCCATTTGAAATTCATCTGTTAAGAGTTCTCTTTTTAGGTCTATACCCCATTTTTCAAAATGGATTATTTGTTCTTTTGATGTCAAGTTTCTTGCATTCTTTGTATATTTTGGAAATGAGTCCTCTGATGTGGGGTTGGTAAGGATCTTTTCCCATTCTGAAGGTTGCTGTTTTGTCTTGTTGACCATATCTTTTGCTTTAGAGAAATTTCTTAGTTTCAGGAGGTCCCATTTATTAATTGTTGCTCTCAGTATCTGTGCTACTGTGGTTATATTTAGGAAGCAATCTCCTATGTTGGTGCTTTCAAGTGTATTTCCCACTTTCTCTTTTATGGGGTTCAGTATGGTTGGTTTTATGTTGAGGTCTTTGATCCATTTGGACACAATGGAGTACTACACAGTGGTAAAAATAATAATGACATTATGAAATTTGCAAACCATATTGATATTGATAAACTTGTTAATTCAATAATCCATTTTATAAACTTTCCTAGCATATATTCAGCAGCTGTTGATGCTGTGTTCTAAATATGGCCATTCCTAAGTTCAAATAAAATCATCGTATTGTTCAGATTTATCTCTATGCTCAACTCTCATTTCCTCATCAAATAAAAGAACAAAAGAAGAATGATACAACATTTCTACCGTGAGTCTTATCTATATTTTCTGTTTAGATGTATCAGGTTTGACTCATGAATTTTAATACACCATTATCATTTTACACACATTTGAAATAGCTGTACTTCTGCTATAATATCATCTTAATTTTAAGTATTGCTTCTTTGTTTGAATTCCAGTCTGTCTCATATTATCTCATGATACCAGCTTTGTCAGGATATCATTTACCAACTCATTTTTAACCATTCAACAAGCTTATGTTTGGGCTACATCCCTAGTAAACTGCAAGTAGCTTCAGAATATTCTAGGCCACCTTTGCCCGTTTTTATATTTATTGGTATCTTTATATTTATATTTAAACATTATTCTTTCTCTTATTGAGAAGTGGTTGCACTCTTTAGCACAGGCTGGCCTTGAACTCATAGCAATCCTCCTGCTTCAGTCTCTTAAGTTCTAGGATTAAAGGCATGCACTACCATATTGGGCTGACCTTAATATTTCTGAAGGTATCCTGCCTGTCTTTTTTTTCTACATTGTTTAATTTTACTTCATCTCTTTCCTATAATATCATAAACTTATTTACTATTTCTATTATTTTAGTTATTAAGACCAAGTTGGACCAGCATAAATGCTTTCAAGTCTAAAATTTTTCCTTTGCTGTTAAACACCAAGACATCAATTCTCTTGGCCCCCATGTGATTCTCATTGTCTCTTTTTTCATGCATTGTAATGCTGTATTTTTATTCAATCCCCTTAAACATTATGCTGTTGTTTATAGCATTCAATAAGTAAATGAGCACCACATTTACCACTTCCTTGCTCTTCACTTATCTCTTACGTCAGACCTTCCCTCTGAGGGTCTTCTCCTTTACTCTAATACCTTACAGCATTTTCTTCAAGGAGCTCCAGTTTGCACACTCACTCTGACTATTGTTTTGTTTATGACAACACACATCTCTATTCTGCCTTTGTTCCCAAAACCCATTTTATTATGTGCACAGTGTTATCTCTTTCAGTGCCTCCAACTCATTTTCCTGTCATCTGGCCTGATGTATTCTTGAGTTGTTTGTAAATGTAACTGATGGTAATCTCACTTTTTTATTTGCTTATTGTATATGGATTTCTTCTGCTTTTACTCTGCTGTATTCAGATGGAATTTTTAAATGTACCACTCTTGGGAATCACAGGTTCTAAGGGTAGGTTGGCCTCTGTTTTCCACCTCTACAAAACACATAAATACTTCCTATTCACATGTGTCTTCTGAGAAGTCATCTTACCCAGGAGAAGGCATATTCCTATACAGGTTGTACATATGGAGTTTGACCCTTAGCTAGAACCAACTGGAGAATAGGATTCAGGCATCCACCTTTCTAGATATCTCTAGTAGTTGGAATGCTTGTTTTGGAGTACAGTTAATGGGCTTCATGATAGAGAAAGTCACCTCTTTTGTTTACCCACATGGTAGAGAAAGGAGCCAAATAGAATCTTCCTGACATGTAGGCTCTTTTTAGGCTTTCCCTTTTATCTCCTGGGCAGCAGTAGAGGACAAGGCAGTGCTGGCACAGGATGCTGACATGGTAACTCCAAGCAAGCTTGAAGGATGAAGCCTGCTCTGGTATAGGAGTAGAAAATGTGAAGGATTTTTTACCCTCTCCTTCAATTGAACCCTAAGTAATCAGGAAGGCTCCAACTCACCCTGTGAGCAATGTGCACACTTTAGTGGTTATAACCCCAGATGTCAATAATTGTTCTTCTCTTTAAGATGGCAGACTTGCAAGATTTTTAAACTCTTTTTTCTTTTCCTTTTTTTATATATAGTTTCTAGATTTTTTTCTATAACAAATATACATTCATTGTATAATAATAAAAAATTACTTTGGGCATTACACTTCTATTAACAACCAATTTTATATAACCTAAAATATTCATTGATTTTTAAGAATCACATTTTAATTTATTAGCAACTTCCTTCACTATTCAAAGGCATAAATACATTCTCTATTTTATTTTATCTTTGTACATTCAAATTTCAAGTCCCATCACTGCATTTTATTGTGATTTTCAACCCACATGTTTTGCTGCTCTAAGTCTGGTGATTGGACCTGGTACATTGCACATGCTTAGGCAAGAATTGTATCCCTGAGCTACATATATAACCTCAACTCACACTTTAATGAGAAGTTCTACTTTAGGGGATAAAAAGGAATAGAATACCTAAGAGTAAATCAAATGTTGCACTTAATCTCCAACTTAACATGAAATGCCTCTTTCTAGACAAATGATAGGTGGAAATGATCACTGTGTGCCAGACATTCTAAAAAAAATTGAAATAAGCACATGTAAGTTTCTGAGATGCCAGCTCAACCTCTGCTTTTCAGAGGTAGAAAGAAACTCACTGGCATCAAAACAGAGTTTCTTAGATGAAATTGAACAGATTCTATGGTCAGTAAAGGAGACAGAGAACTTGGAAATGGTTCTTGTCCAGCCTTGTGTTTTTCAATCACATTCCTGGCTAGCTATGTGTTCTTTCCAGTTGGATTTTTTTTTTTTGTCCCAGTAACATCAGGTTCACCAGGCAGGGACTTTTAGTGAGATGAAACTCTATATTAAATATCTGTTGGACTTTCTATTCCAGTGTCCTGACTTAATCAAAGCAAAAACAGGTTTCAATTCCATAAGAAAAAGAAATCCATTTATTAGGCTTTCTCCCTACATCCTGTTCTGCATCACATGCCATGGAGATGGGAAATGAAAGTCTGAGCTGTGCTCATTCTGAGCAAGCTCTTATTTATCTTTATGGTAGTGTGGATGTAACTGGCTCCCATAAGCTCACAGGGAGTGGTGCTATTAGGAGGTGTGGCTTTGTTGGGGTACACAAGACCTTGTTGGAGGAAGTATGTCGCTGTTGGGGGTGAGCTTTGAGATCTCATATATACTTAAGCCATGCCAAGTGTTTCAATTGCCATGTACTGCCATGATGATGATGGACTAACCTCTGAACTATAAGCCACCCCAATTAAATATTTTTCCTTCATAAGAGTTTCTATGGCCATGGTGTCTCTTCACAGCAATAGAAACCCTAACTAAGACAGTTTTGCAAACTATGATCCCATTTGGACCTTCCTTAACTATGTTCCAAGTATCCCAAGAAAGCAGTGACTAAGTTTACAAATGATAAAATTTCCACATATTGAACAGCAGAATGCAGGTTATGAAGGAAATTATTCAGTGCCAGATAGGGAAGTAGATAGTTGTCAGCTTCGGTTAGTAAGAATTAAAAAGCACCAAAAATGGGAGAAGTTACCACAGACTGAAGAAATCTAATGAACTTTGGAAGTTGAATGGATGTGGGTAGACAAGCTGAGGACAGTGAGAAGCATGAAGTCACTAGGAGTTAGCACAGAGCAGGCAGTCTGCACACAGGATGACCAGGTCTGACACCAATGGAGAAGCAAGGCAGAAAGCCAGGATGAAACAATTTAAATATTTATATATGGAGTATGTGATATAAAAACATTTGTCAACTACGTGGGAACAGGTGAATGTGAGTATTTTCATTTGTACTTGTGTGTGTTTACGATTAAATCTTATGAATAGTATAAAAAACATCATAAGACATATATATGAATATTTGATGTACATGCCAATTTTTATAAGTAGCAATCATATGGATTGTTGATAAAGGAAATGGAAAATGTGAATTAAGCATTACAAGTTTTCTTCTTATATTAAAAGTAGTTGAAAGGTAGTCAGTCAGTCCCAGCCAGGCAGTGGTGATAGACACCTTTAATCCCAGCACTTGGCAGGGAGGCAGAGGCAGGTAAATCTCTGAGTTCAAGGCTAGCCTGGTCTAGAGAATGAGTTCTAGGACAGCCAGGGCTACACAGAGAAATCCTGTATCAAATAAACCAAAACCAAACAAACAAATCCACGGCAGCAGATGTTCAAACTTCTCTGTTCATTGGTTTCTTGATCATTTTATGGTCGCAGAATGAGCAGAATAGCTACAGCCATCACACTTACAATTCAGGAGAGAGGAGAAAGAAGCTGAAATGTAGAGAGCACCGCTCCTATCTGCGATTTCTGAACTCCACTCTCCTCTCTCAAAGGAAGGGTGGGAAATTTATTTTTAACTGAGCATTTTCTGGCATTGATAATACAAAGGTCTGTGTTATTACATAAATGGATGAGAGTATATAAGGGCTAGTGAGCTATCAGTGTCTAATCTTAGTGCCATCGTATATTTGAGGGAACTGACCCTCTGAAGCCCCAAGTAAAGTACTTCAAGTTACATGACTAAGTCCTAAGCACCATTCCTTGCACGATTCTGGTAGTGCTCGAACCTCAGATTCTGTGTCCCTGACATCCGCTTGCTAGTTGACTAGCCAATATACTCTTACCCACCCCTGTAATAACAGAATCCTCACATTGTCAGGACCAGAAAATGCTCAACTAAGAACAAGTTGCTCATCCTTCCTTTGAGGTGGTCGCAAGATCATGGCTTAGAAATCACAGTTGGAAAGATCTTCCTCTTTTGAAAGTCCAACTATAGGTCTCCTCTCAGAAAGACGCTTTCCTAAGACCCTACAGTGAGGAGTACTGGGAATCAGGACTGAACACAATCCTATGTGCATGTACGGGAATGAGTCTTGCTAGAGTGGATGCTTTTCTGGGTGAAGCTCGGGAAGGTTCGAGAGTTACAGCTTGGACACCAGTGGTTGTCAACTGATGGGTCATGATTCCTTTGGGGGCGGGGTCAGACGGCCCTTTCACAAGGATCACTAAGACCATTTCCATAGGTGATATTTACATCGTGATTTATAACAGTAACAAAATTACAGTTATGAAGAAGCAATGAAATAATTTTAAGGTTGGGATCACCACAATATGATGAACTGTATTAAAGAGCCCGAGCACTAGGAAGGTTGAGAACCCCTGTTCATGACTGCTATTGTATGTACCTCATTGCAGTCCTGCTGATCTAGAATCCCTTATCTTCTCCAATATACCACTTATCTACTTGCACTCCTTTCCGAGCACCCATACTTCTTCCTTTTCTGGGTCTGACACACCAGTCACTAACTGCATACTCAAGAGAAATACAAGCAGACAGAGCAGTGTGTTGCCTGGCCTATGCCCTTAGGACACACAGGAATTTTTGAATACTGGACCAGGCAGGTTTTCCTGTCTTGTTATGTAACACAAATGTCTAACCTATGTCCAATACAACTCATTCTCCCTAACCTTGGATTCTTCTTCTGTATGTATTGAGATGGATCAGGCCCTGGGTCTTCCCTTTCTTCTGTAGCCTTTCATATAAATATATAGGTTCCTTTATCACTGCCATTTATAAAAGAGAAAATGGACCTGACAGTATTCTACTTATGAGTTGACTTTTACTGATTCTACCAAAAAGTATAGTGGGAAAACATATGGATAAAATCCCTAAGTTATGACTTTTGATTACTGAATGACTATCTAGAAAGACAAGCCAGAGATGACCAGACATGTTATAGGTATGAACCATAGACACATGCGGCATCAAGGGGGCTCTGTGTCCATTTTCAGCTGTATCTGTTTTCCTGAAATTTCTGTGGAGCTCTTGATTCTGTGAAGAGGATTAAGCGAGGAGATGAGCAGTAGATTCTTTTCTCAATAGTCAAGTCTTTAAAGAAGAGACTTGATGTCCTGTTCAGAGTCACTCAGCTATTTGGGGATTTCAAGTGCCTTGTACCCTAACTCAAACAGGCTCAAAACAAGAAAGGAACTGAATAGATCATACCCAGAAACAACTTATTAGCTCTCACACACAAAACAAGGAAACAAACTCATAGAATTATGTAGGTTTAAGTTTCTGTCCTGCCTGATCCCACAGCCATTCAGTCCCAAATAAACACACAGAGGCTTATATTAATTATAAATGGATTGACCTATTGTTCAGGTGTATTATTAACTACCTCTTACAACTTAAATTAGCTCATACTTTTTATCTATGTTTATCCCTGTGACTCGGTACTTTTTCTCAGTACTGCATTCTCATCTTGCTTTTTCTGCTTCTGGCTTGGTACTGTGTCTCTGCCTTTCCTCTTCCCAGAATTCTCCTAGTCTGATCTCCTTGCCTATACTTCCTCCCTGACTACTGGTCAATCAGTGTTTTATCAAACCAATACAAATGACAAATCTTTACAGTGTACAAGAGCACTATCCAGCAGCATTCCTCCCCTTTTTTTCTTTTCAAAACAAGAATTCTATATCTAATCTCCTTTGTTTAGCCTTTTTTCCCCTAACCATTATCTATAACCAACACTCTAAACAAAGACAAAATTCATAATCCAATTTTGGGAATGTGGGGGTAGTTTTCTAGGCTACTCCTGTTAATTGGGGGTGCAGGATCATATTGGTTTCAACATGGACCAGAGGGATGTCTTCAGGATACTGCTCTTTTTATCTCTGAAGTCTTTTCCTACCATGTTTTGTTAACTTTTATACTCTCATAGCGGGTCATTGGCAACTTCAAGTTTTGATGTATAAGCCCAGAGTGAGCACATGTCTCATCTCAAAGTCACAGCCAAACTTCCTCTGCTGGACAACAGGTCTGGAAGTATGCTTGACTCCAATTCTGTGATCAATACTCCTCAGTGGAGCTATTGTTAAGCTGGTGCCACTCAAAGACATGACACCTCACCAGATGAATGGATCCTTGGTGGGTAGGGGTGTGACATACAATTACAATTTTACCCTCCAAGATGATCATCATAGTGACCATTGTCCCCATCTTCAGCATCCCAGCACCACTATCAAGATATTTGCACCTAATATCCTCCAACAGAACTTAGTCCACAGCTTCAATGTAGGCTGATTTAGGGAGGAATATGGATAGTTAGTCTTCATAGAGTATCTGTTCCATGCCAAGGAATTTAATATCACTTCTTTTTTTAAATTGTATTGATTATTATTGAGCTCTACATTTTTCTCTGCTCCTCTCCCTGCCCCTCCCCTCTCCTTCAACTCTCTCCCAAGGTCCCCATGCTCCCAATTTACTTAGGAGATCTTGTCTTTTTCTACTTCTCTTATAGATTAGATCTATGTATGTCTCTCTTAGGGTCCTCATTATTGTCTAGGTTCGCTGGGATTATGATTTGTAGGCTGGTTTTCTTTGCTTTATGTTTAAAAACCACTTATGAGTGAGTCCATGTGATATTGTCTTTCTGGGTCTGGGTTCAAAAACACTGAGTACAACTTATGCTAGAGAGGTTGTGGGATAAAGAGAACATCCTGAATTGGTGGTGGGAATGCAAGCTGGTACAGTCCCTTTGGATGTCAGTATGGCGATTTCACAGAAAATTAAGAAACAACCTTCCTCAAGACCCAATAATACCACTTTTGAGTATATATCCAAAGAATGCTCACTCATTGTGGTAACAAGGACATGTGCTCAACTATGTTCATAGCAGCATTATTTGTCATAGCCAGAACCTGGAAACAATCTAAATGTCCCTCTACCGAAAAATGGATAAGGAAAATGTGGTACATTTACACAATGGAGTACTACACAGCAGAAAAGAATAACAACATCTTGAATTTTGCAGGAAAATGGATGGAGCTAGAAAACATCATTTTGAGTAATATCACTTCTAATAATTCATTTTCATAATAGCCATTTGAAATAGACATATTCTTACTGTGAATAAAAATACTTCAAGTAAGTTAAATGTCTCATGCAAGATGATGACTTGAACTCCCAGTCCTGATCTTCAGCTTGCTCCTTGGTAAAATAAGGGCTATTGGGAAAGTAAATTATTTCACAGTGAAGCATAAGAAAATGGAAAGCAAATCACAGTTCATATGTTTGCTTGTTTACAAATAGGTAAAATAATGTCACACCCCATGATTTCTATTCCATGAGAGAAGCTGATAGAGCCTAGCATCAGGTTGGCATGAAGATGTCATGAAATGATGTAAGACTATCGTCATGACTAAAGCCACATGACTGAAAGCCAATGATAACTGCAGAGCAGCCATTCTTTTGTCATGGTGACTGGAGGGTGGGCACACACAACTACAGGCAAGTGTTTCTGAAAACTTCATCTTTGGAGGTTTGGTTTGTTGTTTAGGCCATGGAGATGCACCTGAGTGTCACTGCCCTTCACAGTGTTGTTTCCAGCTTGTGACAGCAGTGTCTTTCCTTTCTCCCATTCCCAATTTTCAGATTTGCTTCCATAGCACCACATCTTCTCAAACCTACTTGAATCATCCACATTGGCTTTTCCTTTCTTTTGAAAGGTAAAGTTGTAGATAGTCACTTAGTGTCACACAGATACAGTGCACAGCACACTCTGGTTTTTCTCATTCATCACACTCAATTGATAGAAATGGTTTTTACAAATAGATCCACTCAAAACCCTCAGCATCATCTCTTCATAACAAAAAAAAAAAAAGCATCACAGTGGGTAGCTTCACAGCTTGAGGAGTTTGAGGTAGAAATTTATCTTTGTTTAGAATAGCTGCTATGGTTTCCTCTATGAAGAAACCAAGTCTGATTGAATTCAGATGTAAGCTTAAATAGGCACACTATCAAACTAAGCCAGGTTTTATTGATTTTTGAGACAAATTTCTATAGTTTTTCTTCTTCCTATTCAAAGTATAACTTTGAAAGGCATAATATTCTAGAGAAAATAAAGAATTCATGAAAATACATTGTTTTTATTTCCAAGACATTCCAAAATATTTGTCTATAGATCTGAAATCAAAATAGATGATATCTTGACTGATATTTTTACTAAAAATTCACATCTCTATATATTATTCTTCTATTCATCATCTTTCCTCTCATTTTTCAGAATGTCTATAAAATGATGGGTTATTATTTCCGCCACTTCAGATAGTGTTTATGCCAGCAGGAGGAAAATTATTTTATTATTTTTAGAGAATAGGAGCTATTTCTTGAACCAGGAAATTGAACCTACTATTAAAAAAAATAAAGCAAAAATCTTGTTCTCATCAATCGCTACTTGATTTCCTTTGGGATGCCTTCTCCCTTCCTAAAACAACCCCTGCTACACACATAGACACGGGGGGAGGGGTGCTTTTCATCACACACCATGAAAATCTCACATACATCCCATGTTACTTTGATGCCTGTCTCTGTCTTCCTTTTGGATCAGGTGCTCATTGGGGACAGGGACTGTGGCCATTTCATTGTTATACAGTCTTTGTCTAGAGCACCAAATAAGAAAGTATCTTAAACATCAAAAAGCAGTCTATCTTGGATGTACTCCTGGGGCTCTGGGGATAACTGTGCACTCGGTTTCATGATAACCTTTACCCATTGGGTAGGAAGGAGCCTCACCTAGGGAACTTTTGGTTCCTTGGAGCTGCATCTGCAAAGTTGCACACACCACTTTGGGTAATAATCTGCCCAAGACACTTCCAAACGCATATTTACTTACTACTCCGCTGGGCTAGGGAAGAAACCAATCCCAAATTGCTTCCTCAGCTGAAAGCTCTGTGCTAACAATACAGTTTAATTTCTGCAGCTGTAGTTCTCAAATCAATAGGCTGCAGAGTGGGTGGCAGAATTTCAGCTCTGGGTTTTGAATACTAAGCAGGTCAGAAGGTGCATTATTTAAGATTCAATTTACTGCGTTCTTAAAGATGGTTTTGGAAAATCAGCTCCATGATTTATAATATTTTAATAGTAATGTAAATCTTCAGAATTAAAAAATAAGGTCTGATCATGGATCACCATATTTATTACATGAATATCAGAGGTTTTGAGGATTTATTACTTCAAAAGAAGACTTATAAAGGCAAGTGTGGCACTTTGGGTTTGTAATCCCAGCACTAGGGAGGTGGAAGCAAGGATGACCAAGCTACTAGACTTAGAAGAGCACAAATAAGGGAAGGACTGCAGGAAAGGGAGAGATAAATAAGAGAAAGCAGATTTTGTTTGAAGAATAAATGTCATCACAAAACCTGACTCTTTAAATTAAAAAAATCAATTAATTAATTAATCATTTTTAAGTTAGCCTCAGCTACATAGTTGAGTTCAAGGTCATCATGGGCTATAGTATACCCTGTCTCAAGTAAACATATCAAATTCATAAATGAATAAATATATAAAATTTATAAATGATAGATATTAATTTCCTTTGGATAATTGGATGTTCTTATATAACTGGACATTGTTCTTACATTTCCTCTGTGCTTTATTTTAAAAATAAACCAAGCCATTTAGGTAGTCTTTAAATTATGCTAAGATTCACTGGGCTTGCCTTTTGTCAGGATTTATTATAGATTCTGAGCATTCTGTGATAAGTACTGGTCATGCTATTGCTATAAAGATTTTACATAGATGTTCTTTCCACACATGTGTTGTCCTGCCTCATAATGAATCACGCTTAAAGTCTGGGGTTCAGCAATAATAAGTCATGAATGTTTTTTATAACCAAGAAGATGAATTTGACAATTAAATTTAGAGTGGAAGTAAATTACTATATCCTTATGAGAAAAAAAATTATCCTAAATTTCCCCAAGGTTCTCAATACCTCACATTCCCTTCAATCAAGTATTGGGGTCTAGGTTCCCTCCTATCTGATTTCCTATAGTGTGGTTGTTTATGCAAAGGTCTTTGGGTATTCTGAAACAGCAGGTAGGAGTTCTCAGCATTCTGAAGGCCTCTAAAATAAAGATGGTTGATATTTAGAAGGGAAACATGGAGAAGACAGCAAGAGGATGAGAATTTGGAGCATAGGGAGTCAGGACCACAGACAGTCCTCCCTGGTTTACTCACTGCTGACCTAGGGAAGTGTGGAGCCTCTCATTCAGGAACTCTCCGTCTCATTGGGCTGTGAAGTTTAAGTGGAATAGGTTCTATAATTTAAGCTCTTTCTTTTATTGGAGAGTAGGTAGCATGGAAATAATTCCATCTTTAAGACTCATGGTAAAAGTCAAGGATTTGGTCTGACTGCAGCTTCAGTCCTATGAAGAAAATATTGTGTCCGCTCTAATGGGTGGAAACTGAAGACCAGTGTTCTCAGTCCTCCTAATGTAGACCAGTGTTCCCAACCAACCTAATGTAGACCAGTGTTCCCAACCATCCTAATGTAGACCAGTGTTCTCAATCATCCTAATGTAGACCAGTGTTCCCAACCATCCTAATGTAGACCAGTGTTCCCAACCATCCTAATGTAGACCAGTGTTCCCAACCATCCTAATGTAGACCAGTGTTCCCAACCATCCTAATGTAGACCAGTGTTCTCAACCATCCTAATGTAGACCAGTGTTCCCAACCATCCTAATGTAGACCAGTGTTCCCAACCATCCTAATGTAGACCAGTGTTCCCAACCATCCTAATGTAGACCAGTGTTCTCAACCATCCTAATGTAGACCAGTGTTCCCAACCATCCTAATGTAGACCAGTGTTCCCAACCATCCTAATGTAGACCAGTGTTTCCAACCATCCTAATGTTGTGACCGTTTGATGCAGTTCTTCATGCTGTGGCCACCTCCAACCATAAAATAGTTTCGTTGTTACTTCATGGAATGTTGCCACTGTTTTGAATTATAATGTATATATCTGATATTCAGGATGGTCTCAGGCAACCCTTGTAAAAGGGTCATTTGATCCCCCAAAGGGGTTATGACACCATAGGCTGGGAACCACCACTGTAGACCAACCCCACACTTGTATTTTCTCTATACAGAGGTAGAGACTGGGGCTGGAACAGTCTAAGGATATGGAGAGAGAAGGCTATGTCTCGTTCAGTTTGTGGGAGATCCTGAAGTGATCCAGCAGAACACTTATTTTTCATTCACTGACAGAGTAAAACCACAAGTTTTCTCTTTGTAATAATTTCATGGAATTAATCTCTGGGTTTTCAGATATCATGAATACTAATAAATTCTTGTAATCTTCTAGGAATAACCCACAGATTATTCAAGCCATGAATTTCTCTTCCAGTGTTTTAAATACAATATTCCTTTCCAAAGTAATTGTATTCTGTAGATGGTTCAAATGACCTTCTGGATTTTTATCTTTTCTCATCTCCTATTTTTTTTTCTGTTTTGTGATCAAAAATACTGTGAGCCTTAGTCAATTATGTTCCTTGTCACTTGTCACTTATCCTCATGCCTACATTTCAGATTCACCATATAATTTGATCTCCACATTCTGTGCTAAATTCAGTGCTACTAATTGATGTTTCAGTCAATTATATAAGCTCCGGTTCTTTTCCTGAGTGTATTAATTAAGCTACAATCTTGGTCCATGAAATAGTCAATAACTTAATTTCTAATTTAAAATAAAACTGAAATTTGAGAAATGGTCAAGTATTATATTTGATATGAATCCCTAAATGCATACCTCCTGCTCTTCATTCATTGAAACAGACTTTATTTACACTAAGGTTATTAACTCAAAAGCATTTATACACCTGTCCTCTAAAATGTACCAAATGGAAATGGATTAATTTTAAATTTATGAATGTTTGCATTCTGACATTTCATTAAATGACTTTAAACCATTTACCTCTTTCAACAAAAGGTTAATTCTGATACTAATTAATACAAGACTAACCTAAAAGTTACCAGCCTAAAAAACAGAATTAATGAAGGAGAAAGGAGAAAGGAAATGAAGAACAGGTTGCTAGGATGCTTCAGTTCAAGGCCACTATGTGACTTTTCCTTGCAGATTATATTAGGACCATTACTTTGTGTTTTAGCAAACTTGTGGCATCTTCTTTCTCACTCTTATCAAACCGTTCACTTTGATGTGACCATGTTGGTACCTTAGTTCCTCTGACCACGTCAGACAGATACAGCCCCAGGGGTTTGTCAGAAATCTAAGGTTGCTCTTCCACTAAGGTGTCACTAGGCTTTTAAGACTGTAGAAACACTATTTTAATACATTCTACTCAAAAACTCATTTCTTGCCATATTCAAGTGACTTTCATTCAGGGACATTCAGATCAAAAAAAAATTGCATTGATTACCAGGAAAAAGAAAGTCAAAAGAATAAACAAAACTGTTCACTATTCATAAAGTAATATACAAAATATCAGCATCCAAGATCCTAGGAAAAGAAGATGCTTTCTGTAGACAAAGTCCATCCATCTCTTGTCAGCTCAAAGATTAAAATAATTTTGAAAATTCTGTGTCTCCTACTCAGAATAAATCTGGGTCACGGCAGCACTTGTCTAAACCATCTGGGATCTTTCGTAGCCTCTTTCTTCTTCCTCTTTTTTTTTTTTTTTGCCAGCACCCTTATTCCAAGGAGATTTTAATGACAGCATTACATCTAGACTCTAGAGAGGCAACCAAGTGGCAAACACACCTAATTTTCACAAGCCACATCAGATGGTGTTTGTTATTTGTTTAGAAGACTATGTACCAATTGCGTTCTGCTGTAGTAAGCAAGGCAGCTAGATCTCGGGCTCAGACATTTATAATTTAAAACCATTAATAAAGACAAACATGATGAACTATGTGTCAACAAGTGAGGAACTGCATAATAGATCTAGAGCTGGAAGCGAGAGACAAACGTCTAAAGAAAACTGTATCTATCATTTCGGAATTAAAGAACACGCTGCCTTCTCTTTTCAGAGGGGTGGGAAGATGGATTTGAGTGCACGGAGCATTCTAAGGTGTGAAGAGGCACATGATGGTCACCGGTGCTTCTCATCCACCCTTTCTGAGGCCTGACATCTGCTAATTCTTCAGACATAAATTGACATCTTTTCTCTGTCCTTTTCTATCCTAATTGAATCAGCGCAGTAATTTATATCTTAGGGTTCATTTTATTCCTCAAAGCTGTCTCTTTAAAAGGGAGAGTATCTTTTAACTTTCAGCTCTTTTGGTGCATGGAAGACCTCACTACTGCTCACTGAAATTGGAATGCCAGTAAATAAACAAGAGACACGGGAATGTTCGAGGAATAAGCATAAGCCTTTCTGAACCATGGAGATTGTGGCACATAGACACACTTTTGCTTGTAAGATCATTTTTTCTTAAAGTTGTCTGGTGAGTGCTTTTCTTGATGTTTTATAGGTATCTGAGTAAACCTGACAGTGTGATATTACCAGTGATAATTGTAGTGGCAATGATAATAATTATCCTAATTGCTTAGAGCATCTGCAGGTAAAGAATTCTGAAGTTCACTTTCTTTCAGAGAAGCATGACATGCAAAGACCTCACCTAAGCACATAGAGCAGTGCTCAAATGAAGAAATATCAGAAAACTGTCAGGGAGGCTGGGTGAGAACCTTGGCAACACTTCAGCAACATTTTTTGTTTTTAAGTATGAATAATAACAAAGGGAAGAGGCATCCTAATAACTCAATTTTTAAAAGTTGGGTTTCATTAAGCCTCTACTTCTCTGTCTGCAGAATGGGAATAGTAAAACCCAGTACACACAAGTTTGATGGGACTAAGAAGCTGAATTCTGAGCAATGGAGCAGGTTCTCAATCTTCTAATGCTGAGACCCTTTAATACAGTTCCTCATGTTGTGCTGATCCCAAACCATAAAATGGTAGAAGTAGGACTTCAGTTTAAAGGACCTGCTTGGCATATCCACTTACACATCCTTCAGGCACATCCAGACTACCAAAAGCAGATATACCATTACCTTCTTTTCTTCAAACTTGACCCTCTTCCTGTATTCTCCTCTCTGTTGGCCTCACAGTGAGGTGACCTAGGCTCAGACAAAAATCACATTTCTCTCTTCTATGCAAATCCAAACTTTTAATGTTTGATGTACTTAAATAATGGGTCGTGAGAATGTATATTGGTAGGCTTCCATGAGGAAGAAAGAAGTATGGAGAATCAGGGAGGCAACAGTCACATGTGAGTGAAGGTTGACAGGAGGGCATTGGGGTGATAGAGCACAAGGTGGGGGAACACAGAAGAGGCAGAAAGAAACACGACAAACATTTGTTTGAAATGCTACAATGGAACAATTCTTTATGAACTAGTAAGAAATTTTTTAAAAACTAAAGTGAATTCCTCTCAAGAAAAACTCTCCGTGTGTAGAAATATGTCACAAAACTCGGCATCTTCTTCTTTTCCTTTCTTTACTTTTTTCTTTTTTGATGTAATCTAGAGAATATTTTAAAACACAATTCTTTATTCTTTGGTAATTTCACATTATCCCAATCCCTCCATATTTCCCCCCCTCGTCCCTGCAGCATGCCTCCCCAAAACATTCATTAAAAACAAAAGAAACAAAGAACCATTCCACCTTGTTCCTCCATCTTTCAACACCTCTTCGTTCATCCTAGTGGTACTGGGAGCTGCGGTGTGCCATGCAGTACACCCATTTGTCCAATCATCCCCATCAGCAAAATGTTCATTGCAGTGAGTCATTGGTCTGGCCCAAAGTCTCTGGTTTCTAATGCACCATCATCACTGGGTCCTCACCAAAACTCCTCTCTGATATCCTGCTATTGCCTTGAGTCACGGGGATCCTACTGTTATTGTTCCACGGGACCAGTCCCTCCACACACTCCAGCAGGTCATAGATGGGGTAGATACTAGGGTGGGCCAAACCAAGGTCCAGGATGTGGGTCTAGGTGGTAGCTGAGCTGATTGGCCTGGACCACTGGGACTGCCCCCTCAAGTGAGGGACAGACCCAGCTTTCCTAGGCTCATGCCGTGAGGCCAACTTTCCCATACCATTGGTGGGGGTGGAGCCATTTCTCTGGAGTGCAGGGGGTGGAAGGCTTCTCTCCCATGGGATGCAGGGTTAGCTCTCCTGCTGTGGTATCTAGCAAGGGACAGGGACAGGTATCCCAGGGCCAGTGATGGATAGAGTGGGCTCAACATGGCCCTCTGGTTTCAACATGCATGGCTCCTATGACCCTCTGTGGTAACATAGGCCATGGATAGTATCTTCTAACAGAAGCCCAGGGGTGTTGGCGAACATTTCATGCAACAAATTGTCTAGCAAGATACAGATCAAGTCATGGTTTCCCACGCATGAGAAAAGTGGAAGTTTTGCTACTCAAACTCTGTGCTTGTAATATCTCTTTTTGGACTTCCCATTTGATTTTCAGACTGTTGACAAGTGAATAACACACATTGCCTCCAGGAGACCTGGAGTGATTCTGGGAAGTCTAAGTAAGATATTCCCTTGGCTTTCGCCAGAATGGCGTCACTGTAAACCTGAAGGCATTAGGTCATAAAGCAGTTGCAATCTGTGGTTGGATTTTCATGGGCTGATATTTTCATTACTCATTACTAGCCCTTTTCATAAGTCATTGCTCATTTTTCCATGAATACTTAATAATAAAAGTTATTGGGAGAGATGCCGAGGGGCAGAACACTTCATAAAAATTATATGTGGCATACAGGTGACCAAGACCCTAGCCAGGAACAGTTACTATGTGAATGTCTGCTTCTTTGAACTACAGGTCTTGATGCAGACAGCATAAGAGTGCTGTGTGGAAGAACTGAATCTTTTCCCCAAGTCGTGGACGCCATGACTCTCGTGACTCACTATGCGTTTGGGACACAGTGAACTTTTAATCTGTAAACTCCTGTATCTCCCACGCCATACATAGTGGTTGAATCAACTCTCCCAACGACAGCCACTAAACCTATCTTTTAATGTTATAGATTTCCCCACATTCATAATTGTTCTAAGTTCCCTTCTCAGCTCACTTTTGCTTCATGGCTTCATGAGGTCGAAAAATTGCTACTCATCAATTGAGTCCTCTTCAGAAAATTTTACCTCAGAACATTGACATCAGGCTAGATTGGGACATTTCTGAACCTTCTGTGACATGAAGATGCTCTAACAGTCTAGCATTCAGTTCCTTGGAATGAAGCAGAGAAAGGAAGAGAGATGGAGGAGAAGAGCTAAGAATACAGCTCCAGCAGAGGAGTGATTTCTTAGCACTGGAATCAAGAAATGTATCACAAATAAGAAAAACGCAGCTGTAGCTGGCATCGGGAGTGACTCAGCCCTTCATCCTGGCAGGCTTTTTACGTTGTCAGCGTGAATTGGACCTGAAAGCTTTGGCTTCTGATTTTCATTTAGTCCCACCAGCAAGAAAATTTAGCCGGGAGCAACCAGCACGCTGATTTTGTTAATTCCCTCAAATGTGTCCCTTCTCTAAATCATCAGTGATGAAACATTCTTGACGTCTTTGCTTTCTTACTGTGCCCCTAACACATCAGGTGACCATGGCGGAAGCCAGAATAAAATCTTTCTGGAGTAATGTGAGGTGTTTTAAAAAACATGTTGATACCCTTTAAGCAATTAAATCTTAGCCATAAGAGAACATCCACAGGGGTCCGTCAGACCACAGCCTTTACCTACTGCAAGCCTGGCCTTCTGCATCACCCACATTGGATGGGTTGCATTGCTACCACAAAAGATCCTGTGGAAATAGTAATTTTGACTGTGATCACAGATTTTTTTTACACCTAACCTTGTCAGAAATAATATTCAAAATCATTCCCAACCTTTGTTTCCTGTTTCACTAATTATAGAAATCATATATGATTAGGGGCTGGAGAGACAGCTCAGCCGTTAAGAGCACTGACTGCTCTTCCAGAGGTCCTGAGTTAATTCCCAACAAACCACAAGGTGGCTCACAACCATCTGTAGTGAGATCTGGCGCCCTCTTCTGGCCTTCAGGTGTACATGCAGACAGAACACTGTATACATAGTAAATAAATCTTTAAAATAAAAGAAAAAAAAAAGAAGAAACCATATATATGATCATGAGATCACTGTCCAAAAAACACGTAGGCATATACAGCTGTAGGGTTAACTGAAGTTCATTTTTGTATGAGTGTACATATGTGTTTATGTGTGTGAACATGCGTGTAGTGTCTGTCAATATCTGCGAGTATGCTTGTGGGTGTCAGAGGTTGATTCAGGGCATCTTCCTCAATCATTCTCCACTTCAGGTTTTTTTTTCTTTTGGTTAGTTTGTTTCCGTTTGTTTGTTTGTGTTTTGAGACTAAGTCTCACTGAATCTGGAACTCTCTGGTTCTGCTAGAATAACTGGGCAGCAAGTCCCAGAGATCCCCATCTCTGCCTCTCATGCAATGGAATGACACGTGTGTCTGGTTATTTACATGGGTGTTAGAGATTAACCCCAAGTCCTGTGTTTCTGCAGCGAACACTCTGTCTGTGTCACCTCCCCTCCCCTAAAGTTATTTGTTACTGTGCTGCTTTCAACATGATGAAACTTGGACTTTCTGAAGTTCTTCGTGGGAGCTCAACAGGAAGAAAACTGCAACAATAGCTATTGCTTGCCCCCTCCCACCTGACAACCCACCAAGCTTGTCCATTGTATTAGGACAGGAAATGATCACATTCTCTCGGATACTTCTCTCGGATACTTCAGAAGTTGCCTCGCTCTGGAAGCTAAGAAAGGCTCACCACCAATTGTGTGACCTTGGGAAGGACATAGAAGAGGATCTTGGGTTTATATTTTACTGCATGGATTTCCTCATTCTGTCAGGATTATCTTTCTGGGACACATTGCTAGGACTTTGAATGGGTTGCTCAATAGTGATTTAATTCAGATATCACTTGAACACTAACTGGAATAAAAGCCAAGTAGTAAGTCATCCTTTTATATCTGCTAAGAATGTTTCTATTTTTAGGGGTTTTGATTCGTTGCCTACAGGAATAAATACATTTAGCTAGGTCTGAAGGTGTTACTCAGTGGTAGAGAAGTTGGCTAACGTGTGTGGAAGCATGGTTTTGGGTTCCAAATCAGCACAGTTTTAAAAATTAACTAAAATAACACACCAGTCTAAATCAGCAGTTCTCAACTTGTGGGTTGCAGCCCCCAAAGGGGCTGACTGCATATCATATACTTACATTATGAGTAATAACAGTAGCAAAATTACTGCTACGAAATAGCAGCAAAAGTAATTTTATGGTTGGGGTCACCACAACATGAGGAACTGCGTAAAAGGATTGTAGTGTTAGATTGTTGAGAACAACTGCATAAATGACTTTTTTATAGTTATGCACATGTGTCTGTTTGTGCTTCTGTACATCTGCCACTTGTGTGGGTGCCTGCAGAGGCCAGAAAATGTGTTGAATCCTCTTGGACTGTCATCTAACATAAGTTCTGGGAAGTGAACAGCCAGCACTCTTAACCTCTGGGCCATCTCTCCATCATCACTCACCGATTCCCTCATCAATCTTATGTATGAAGCTATTACTCATTTTAGAACCAAAGACAGAGAAGGTCTAAGTGTTAAAAGATTTGTTTCTGTTTACCATTGACCTCCTTCAGGTGTTAAGTCAGTCACCTAAAGCCTCCTAAGCATGGAAGGGAGGGAGGGAGAGAGGGAGGGAGGGAGGGAGGGAGGGAGGGAGGGAGGGAGGGAGGGAGGGAGGGAGGGAGGGAGAAGAAAGATGGAGGGAGGAAGAGTAAGAAGAAGCAAGAGAACATTGACTTCTGGCATGTCTTTTACTCTTGGTACCCCCCTGCCTTCCCCTCTCCCACTCATTCTCCTTCTTCTCAGAAGTCTCCCTACTTTTTCTTTCATGTTACATGTATTCTATTTGAAATTTATAATCCCCCACCCCCTCTGTAAGATCTTTTTGCCCTTTCAAGGATGGATTTTTATATATTTGTTTGTTTGTTTTTAAAAACTATCTTTTCTCATTTTACGTACCAATCTCAGTTCCTACTCTCTCCCCTCCTCCTGCTTCCTGCAGCTTCCTTTCCATCCCACCCCCCCATCCACTCCTCAGAGAGTGCAAGACTTCCCACAGGAAGTCAACAAAGTCTAGCACATTTCTCTGAGGCAGGACCAAGGCAATTCCCACTATATATAGGCTGAGCAAGGTATCCCTGCAAAGAGAATTTTGCTACTGTTATTACTCGCAATGTAAATATCTGATATGCAGCCAGCCCCCACAAGTTGAGAACTGCTGATTTAGACTGGTGTGTTATTTTAGTTAATTTTTAAAACAGTGCTGAATTGGAGCCCCAAACCATGCTTCCACACACATTAACCAACTTCTTTACCACTGAGTAACACCTTCAGACCTAGCTAAATGTATTTATTCCTGTAGGCAACAAATCAAACCCCCTAAAAATAGAAACATTCTTAGCAGATATAAAAGGATGATTTACTACCTTGCTCATCTTTCTGGGTCTGGGCTACCTCACTCAGGATGTTTTGTTTTTTGTTTTTTGTTTTTTTTTTTCCTAGTTCCATCCATTTGCGAGCAAAATTCAAGATGTCATTGCTTTTAGCCATTGAGTACTATTCCACTGTGTAAATGTACCACATTTTCTTTATTCATTTTTCAGATGAGGGACATTTAGGACATTTAGGTTGTTTCCAGGTTCTGGCTTTCATGAATAATGCTGCTATGAACATAGTTGTCTTTACAGTATGATTGAGGGTCCTTTGGGCACATGCCCAAGAGTGGTATTGCTGGGTCTTGGGGTAGGTTGGTTCCCAATTTTCTGAGGAACTGCCATACTGATTTCCAAAGTGGATGTAAAAGTTTGCACTCCCACCAATGAAGAAGTGTTCCCCTTACTCCACATGCTCTCCAGCGTAAGCTATCAAAAGTGGTTTTGGCCTTAGCCATTCTGACTGGTGTAAGATAGTATCTCAGATTTGTTTTGCTTTGCATTTCCCTGATGTCTAAGGATGTTGAACATTTCCTTAAATGTCTTTCAGTCGCTTGAAACTCTTCTGTTGCGAATTCTTTGTTTAGATCTGTACCCCATTTTTAAGTTGGATCTTGTGGTATTTTGATGTCTAGTTTCTTGAGTTCTTTATATAATTTGGGTATCAGTCCTCTATCTGATGTGGGGTTGGTGAAGATCTTTTCCCATTCAATAGACTGCCCTTTGTCTTATTAACTGTGTCCTTTGCTTTATATAGAAGCTTCTCAGTTTCAGGTGGTCCCATTTATTTATTGTTTCTCTCCGTGTCTGTGATACTGGGGTTATATTTAGGAAGTGGACTGCTGTGCCCATGCATTGAAGGTTACTTCCCACTTTTTCTTCTATCAGGGTCAGTGTGGCTGGATTTATATTAACATCTTTAATCTACTTGGGCTTGAGTTTTGTGCATGCTAATAGATATGGATCTATTTGCATTCTCCTACACGCTGATACCCAGTTATGCCAGCACCATTTGTTCAAGATTCTTTTTCCCCATTGTATAACTTTAGCTTATCAAAAATCAGGTGTTAATATGTGTATGGATTAATATCCAGGTCTTCAATTCAATTCCATCAGTCCACCTGTCTGTTTTATGGCCAATATCAAGTGTTTTCATTACTGCAGCTCTGTAATAGAGCTTGATATCAGGGATGGTGATGCCTTCAGAAGTTCCTTTATTGTATAGGATTATTTTGTCTATCCTGGGTTTTTTCTTTTTCCCTATGAAGTTGAGTATTCTTCTTTCCATGTCTGTGAAGAATTGTGTTTGGATTTTGATGGGGATTGCATTGAATCTGTAGATTGCATTTGGTAGGATTGCCATTTTTATTATGTTGATCCAACCTATCTAGGAGCATGGGAGATCTTTCCATTTTCTGATATCTTCTTCAATTTCTTTCTTCAAAGACTTAAAGTTCTTGCTGAACAGGTCTTTCACTTCTTTGGTTAGTGTTAGCCCAAGATATGCTATGTTATTTATGGCTATTGTGAGAGGTGATATTTCCCCGATTTCTTTCTCAGCTTCTTTATCATTTGTATATAGGAGGGTTGCTAATTTTTTTAGTTGATCTTGTATCATGCCACATTATTGAAAGCATTTATCATCTGTAGGAGTTCCCTGGTAGAATTTTTGGGGGTTTCTTATGTATACTATTGTATCATCTGCAAATAGCAAAAGTTTGACTTCTTCCTTTCCAATTTGTATCCTGTTGATCTCCTTTTGTTGTTTTATTGCTCTGGCCAGAACTTCAAGAATTATGCTGAATAGATATGGAGAGAGTGGATAGCCTTGTCTTGTTCTTGATTTTAGTGGAATTGCTTTGAGTTTCTCTCCATTTAATTTGATGTTGTCTTCAGCTTGCTGCATATTACTTTTATTATGTTTAGATATGTTCCTTGTATCTGTGATATCTCTAAGACCTATATCATGAAGGGGTGTTAGATTTTGTCAAATGCTTTTTTAAGCATCTAATGAGATGATCATAAGATTTTTTTTTCTTTCAGTTTATTTATATAGGGGATTACATTGATAGTTTTCATATGTTGAACTATCCCTGCATCTCTGGGATGAAGCTGACTTGATCATGGTGGATGAATTTTTTGATGTGTTCTTAGATTTGGTTTGCCAGTATTTTACTGAGTATTTTTGAATCTATGTTCATGAGTGATAGTGGTCTGTAATTCTCTGTCTTGGTTGAGTCTTTGTGTGGTTTCAGTATCAGGGTAACTGTAGCTTCATAAAGAGTTTGGAAACATTACTTCTGTTTCTATTATGTGGAACAATTTGAGAAGTATAGACATTAGCTCTTCTTTGAAGTTCTGGTAGAATTCTGCACTGAAACCTGGACTTTTTTTCTTTGGGAGGCTTTTGATGACAGCTTCTATTTCCTTGCAGGTTATAGGTCTATTCAAATTGTTTAATTGGTCTTGATTTAATTTTGGTATGTGGAACCTATCCACATAATTCTCCACTTCTTTTACATTTTTCCAATTTTGTGGAGTACAGGTTTTCATAGTATGACCTAATGATTCTCTGGATATCCTCAGTGCTTGTTGTCATGTCCCCCCTTTTCATTTCTTATTTTGTTAATTTGGATGTTCTCTCTCTGCCTTTTGATTAGTTTGGATAAGGGTTTGTCTATCTAGTTGATTTTCTCAAAGAACTTTCTCTTTGTTTCATTGATTCTTTGTATTCTTTGTTTCTATTTTATTGATTTCAGCCCTCAATTTGATTACTTCCTGTCATCTACTCCTCCTAGGTGAGTCTGCTTCTTTTTGTTATAGAGCTTTCAGGTGTGCTATTAAGTCACTAGAGTGAGATTTCTCCACCTTTTTTTTTAAAATATAGGCACTTAGTGCTATGAACTTTCCTCTTAGAACTGCTTTCATAACGTCCCATAGGTTTGAGTACTGTGTGCCTTCATTTTTGTTAAATTTTGGGAAATTTTAAATTTCTTTCTTTATTTCTTCCTTGACCCAGGGGTGATGCAATTGAGCACTGTTCAATTTCTATGAGTTTGTAGGCTTTCTGCAATTAGTGCTGTTGTTGAATTCTAACTTTAAACCATGGTAATCCAATAAGATATAGGAGGTTATTTCAATTTTTTGTATCTGTTGAGGTTTGCTTTGCTACTGAGTATGTGCTCAATTTTAGAGAAGGTTCCATGAGGTGCTAAGAAGAAGGTATGTTCTTTTGTATTTGGGTGAAATGTTCTATAGGTGTCTGTTAAGTCCATTTGTGCCATGACATCTGTTAGTTCTCCCATTTCTCTGTTAAGTTTCTAGCCGGTTGATCTGTCCATTGGGGAGAGTGGGGTGTTAAAGTCTCCTATTATTAGTGTGTGGGGTTTGACGTACAATTTAAGCTTTAGTAATGTTTCTTTTACATATGTGGGTATTCTTGTATTTGGGGCATAAATGTTCAGGATTAAGACTTCATCTTGATCCTATAATGAATATGAAATGTCCTTCTCCATCTCTTCTGATTGATTTTACTTTTAAGTCTATTTTGATAAATATTATGATAGCTACACCCACTTGTTTCTTAAGTCCATTTGATTGGAAAATCTTTTCCCACCCCTTCACTCTTTGAGATTTACCCCTTTGTCTTTGAGATTGAGGTGTGTTTTTTGTATACGGTAGAAGGATGGATCTTGCTTTCATATCCATTCTCTTAGCCTGTGGCTTTTTATAGGTAAATTGAATCCATTGATATTAAGAGATTTTAATGAACAATGATTGTTAATTCCTGTTATTTTTTGGGAGGTAGTGCTTATGTGTTTCCCTTCTTTGGGGTTTGCTGTTGTGATGTTATCTGTTGCCCTTGTTTTTGTAGATTCAGCTGTGGGTTGGAGTTTTCCTTCTATACTTTCTGTAAGGCTGGGTTTGTGAATAGATATTGTTCAAATCTGGTTTTGTCAAGGAATATCTTGTTTTCTTCATCGATGGTAATTGAAAACTTTGTTGGGTATAGTAGTCTGGACATGTATCCATGGTCTCTTAGTGTCTGAAGCACATCTGACCAGAACCTTCTGGCTTCAGGATTTCCATTGAGATATCGAGTATAATTCTTATAGGTCCGTCTTTATATGTTACTTGTACTTTTTCCTTTGCAGCTCTTCATATTCTTTCTTTATTCTGTATGTTTGTGTTTTGATTATTATATGGTGAAGAGATTTTTTTTTTATCTAGTCTATTTGCTGTTCTGTAAGCTTCTTGTACCTCCATAGGCATATCCTTCTTTAGGTTGGGAAAGTTATTTTCTATGATTTTGTTGAATATACTTTCTGTGCCTTTTATCTGGAGTTCTTCTCCTTCTATCCCTATCATTCTTAGGTTTGGTCTTTTCATGGTGTCCCAGATTTCCTGAATGTTTTGTGCTAAGAATTTGTTGGATTTAACATTTTCTTTAACCAACAAATCTATTTTTCTCTATTATATTTTCAATGCCTGAGATTTTCTCTTCCATTTCTTATATTCTGTTAGTTATGTTTGTATTGGTAGTTCTTGTTCGCCTACCCAGATTTTCCATTTCCAGAATTCCCTCAGTTTGTGTTTTCTTTATTGCCTCTATTTCAGTTTTCAAGTCTGGAACTGTTTGAACTTTTTTCTTCACCTGTTTTTTTTTTTCAAGGTTTTCTTGAGTTTCTTGAAGAGATTTATTGATTTCTTCCAATTTTTGGTTTGTCTTTTCCTCCTTTTTTTAAGAGAATTTTTCATTTCCTCTTTAAGGGTCTCTATCATCTTCAGAAATTTATATTTATGATTGTTTTTTTTTTCTGCTTCTTATGGGTTAGAATGATCAGGTCTTCCTATGATATGACCACTGGGTTCTGGTGTTGCCATGTTACTTTTTAGGTTGTTGAATGAATTCTTGTATTGGCACCTACCCATCTCTTTCTCCAATTGGTGCCGGTAGTGTCTTTGCCTCTTGGTCAGATCCATGTAGTCATTGTCTGTGTCTCAGGGATCTTCTCTTGGACCGATTGTTGCAATTGCTGTCTGTGTCTTGATGTGGGAGTGTCATATATCAATCTGTTGATTTCATTGGTTAAGTAATAAAAAAACTGCTTGGCCCTCATAGGTTAAAACATAGGTGGGTGGAGTAAACAGAACAGAATGCTGGGAGGAAGAGGAAGTGAGCTCAGACTCAACAGCTCTGCTCTCAGGAGCAGAAGCCATACTCCCCTCTCCCCGGCAGACGCAATAAAGCTCCGACCCAGGATGGACGTAGGCTAGAATCTTCCCGGTAAGCACACCTTGGGGTGCTACACACATGAATAGAAATGGGCCAAGCAGTGTTGAAAAGAATACAGTTTATGTGTTGTTATTTCGGGGCATAAGCTAGCTAGGCAGCCATGAGCCGGGCTGTGGGAAGAGGCCCACAGCTCCTACTACAGTGTCTCAGGGATTCGCTGAGGTCTCTCTTGGTCAGCTCTCTTGGTCTGCTCTGTGCAGTCACAGTCTCTTGGTCCACTCTGTTCAGTCACAGTCTGTGCTTCAGAGTTCTTCTGAGGTCGCGGAGGATGGGTGGGTTTGGGGGTGGAGTGGGACTTATGCTTTACAGGGCCCAATAGATAGGGGTAGTTGGGGCAACCTACCTGCAGGAAGCTTGCCTGCTGACTGGCTAGTGAAGCTGAGGCAGGTTCCATGCCCCCACCAAGGGCCTAGAGAGTAGGGTACCCAGCTGAGTAGCTGATCACTAACCTCTTGGTTCATTCTGTCAGCCACAGTCTGTGCTTCAGAGTTCCTCTGATGTCGTGGGGAAATGGGTTGGGTTTGGGGACAGAGTGGTACTTGTAGCTCACAGGGTCTGATCAATCTCAAGGATTGATTTTTTTTTTAACATTTTCCTGTGTGATTTTTTTTAAACAAATGTGTACCTTGGAATTATTCAGCTATTTAAGATTCTCTTGGTAAATCGAAGCAAATGCAAATAAAAATCATTTGGGGAACAATGCCCAAGAAAGGATATCAGAAAATGTTAAATTTTTCAAAATAACTAATACTGAAAGCTTGTTCCTCTGAGCTTTGTTATTGACAATGTAAATACCTCATGATTTGGAAAACTCTAACATCAGCTTACAGGTTTCCATGACAACAGCTATCACCATTACCAGTCTACCTGAGAGGATCCAAAAGTAAGGGAGTAATTTAAAAGTCTTTCACTGACCATGACTTCTGAAATGGCAAATGTTTCTTCTTCATGCTGCCTTCTCCTTCACTGAAGGCCACCCACTCTGTATTTCCCATCCTCAGAGCTACATAGTTCCATTGCTTGACAATGCAGGACATTGCACTTTTTCTACCGTATTACATCTAAAATAGATTATGAAATTCAGGGGCGATGGGGTCTCTCAGCTTTGATTCTCAATGCTTATTCTAATGACGTAGAAGTTGTTTGATTTGTACAGACTTTGGGACTGTTTAACTTTGGTGTGTGACGTTTTAAATACTTGCAATCTTATTTAATAATAGAGTTAATACAAATTCAATAAACAAATGAAATCATGAAAGTTTAACAAAGAAAGAAGTTCTCAGACTAAATTAATTGTACTAATAAATATGTATTAAAATACATGTCAGTTGCATTCCAGTAAAATGGCAAAGTATCATGACAAAGAGAAACACCTCCAAACAAAAACAAAAATAAAATTATAGATTTCTATCAGCAATAAACAAATTTCCTAAGAGAAATGGATTCACAGCTGCAAAGTTATGAAGAGAAGACAAATGTGCTCTCATCCCAGAGTCAGGAATGCTGCGATGGTGAGGCCATTTGGAGTCACACAGACATATGTAAAGGAAGGTCACAGGCTGGGAGTACAGGTCAGTGGTAGGGCATTTACCTAGCGTGTGCCAAACCCTGGCTTCAGCCTTCAGCACAGCAAAAATAAACAGAGCTAAAGAACATTAGATGAACTTTGGAAATAAGTAGATTTATAGCATAGAAGTAAGGGGCACGTTTAACAGTGAGCAAGGAACCAGGAAAATGTACAGAAATTAAAAATGGATGTTGTTTGTAAACAAAAACAAAATTATGTTTATGCTTGATTACATGGTATATCTAAAATCGTAGGCAAAAAAGAACTGTAACACAAACAGGTGCCTGCTTGTTATTGGGGTTTTTGTCCCACCCGGTACCCCACAACTGTTTAGCCCCAAAGAAAATCACACATAGGTCTCCATAAATTATAAGCTAATTGGCCCATTAGCTCTAGCCTCTCACAAGCTAACTCTCACGTCTTGATTAACCCATTTTTCTGATCTATGTTAGCCATGTGGCTCAGTACCTTTTTCAGTGAGGCAGATCACATCCTGCTGCTTAGGTGGTCTGGGCAGGAGTGGGAGGAATCAACTTCCTCCTTCCCAGAATTCTCCTGTTCTCATTACATCATTTCTACTTTCTGTCTGGTTTTCCCCCCTGTATTTCCTGCCTGGCCAATCAGCGTTTATTTATAACATGATTGACAGAATACAGACAATTCTCCCAACCAAAATCCTGATTATGTGACTACACTTTATTGTAGTCTGTGGCCTAAAGGTTTCATTTGGTGAAAGACCGTAGAACAGTATGATAGCTCAGACCGTCTTTGGTGACACTTCGTGACTATCATGACATTGACACTGAGTGGTGTATTTATAACACAGCTATCCCAATGAGACAGCTGATGCCTCGTGAGATTCGAGTTGCTTGTGAACTTGTGAGCTCGAGGCCAGCCTAGTCTACCAGAGCTGGTATTTTAAAACTGCAGCTTCTCTGAAACGCTTTACTCTAGTCTTTCCCAAGCTTTCTCAGGCTTTTTGTGGATGCAGCTATCCATGTGGGCGCCATTCTGTAACATGAATGGGGGCCAGGCCTGCTTGTTTGGGTTTCTGTCCTGCCCGGTACCCCACAACTGTTTAGCGCCAAAGAAAATCACACATAGGTCTCCACAAATTATAAGCTGATTGGCCCATTAGCTGTAGGTGTGCCCGCACTGGACCTCCGAGTGTTCCTGTCTCCACTCTGTGGAGGCAGAGCTGGAACCAGCTCAGCGTGCGGTGCAGCAAAAGCAGCCTTCAAGAACCCGAGGCCCTGGCTGGTTCCCGGGATGTGGTCCCTGGTAGCTCCAGTAGTCCTGCTTGCCGCTGCCACGTCGCCATAGTAGCCAGCCACGCCTTGTGCAAAGCATCTGGGCCGGACATGCAAGCCTCGAGGGCGGTCACCTTGACGAAGGCCTCACTGGTGGCCAAGGCGAAAACAGAGCCAAGCGGGGTTAGGAACCTGTTTGGTGGTGGAAAGGTGGAGATGACTTGAGAAAGAGCAATCAGTCCTTTGGAAGATGGCTTTGGGGAAGGAGACCACTCACCTGAGTAGTTCCCTCCATCCTGCCAGATACTGAGACAACTCCACAACCCCTTCGGGGCTCAAACAGGCCAAGAAGGGGCTCATCATGCGACCCAGCACCCCTTGAGGCCCCAGACAGGGAGGCTCTTCCTTCCCCGGAACCACCACGGCTGTCAACTCTGGACCGATCTGGAAGGTGGACATAAGAGAGATGGGTGAAAAGTTCCTAACCTGCTCGGCCTACTCTTGGGTTCTGAAAAAATCGTCCCTCTGGTTTAGCCGGGTTTCCTCCTGGTTCTTCTTATCATCTGAAGGGAGAGGAGACCAGAGAGGAGCCTCCTTTCCTTAGCTTCTCAGTCTGGGACCCCTCAGACTCTGGCCTTAACTCAAAGGAACCTGGGAAGGTAGCAGTCCCTCTGGGTTGCAAGACTGCAACCCCGGCCTGCAGCCTGTCAGGATACCAGAGGTGATCTGAAGCAAGGCAGTAAGGGCTGGAGAAGGAGAAGGGGGCTCGAGTTCCCACAGGCTGGACTGCTGACTTCTCTGAGCCGGTAACACAAGAGGCCACTCATGAAAGATCGCACACTGGTGTGAAGAAATAACAGCGTGAGGATAGCGAAAGGAATCGCACGGCAGGACCAGCGTCCCGGGGCTGGGGATGTCAGTGAGACCCCCATGACCTTTGCTGGCACACGTCACCTAGCTGGGTGGTGGCTTTTGCCTCCCGTGATGTCCTGAGGTGCAGATGGTTAATAATTAATCTATTAAGGCCCCCTGCCCTGTGTCCTTTGCCCCAGAGGTCAGAGCCTGGCAAGAGAAACCTAATGAAGATCTGGGGGATTTGGCATGTGACATGTTACCTTTACATGTGGGACTAACCTGTAATAAGAGGAAGCCTCTCATGGGTCCTACTTTAACCCTGGACACGAATTCATTAGAACCTGAGGATGACGGGTCTTTGTAAACCTAATGTGGGGCCCGAGTAATAATACTGTGAGTGGAAAAGCTGATCCCAATTGCACAATAACTCTTCCTGGGAGGGGCGATAGCAGCGCTCTTCTTTTATAGTCTTATGATTTAATTTTTTTTTTTTGAGACAGGGTTTCTCTGTGTAGCTTAGGAGCCTGTCCTGGAGCTCACTTTGTAGACCAGGCTGGTCTCGAACTCACGGAGATCCACCTGCCTCTGCCTCCCAAGTGCTGGGTCTAAAGGCGTGCGCCACCACCTCCTGGCATGATTTCATTTTTAAGCTCCACATTAACTTTTCCTTCACTAAAACAATCTTTACTCTCTACTACCATGGCAGGCCCTATACTAGATTCCCCAGAATATAAAAGTGTTTTCACGGCTGGCCATGGTGGCCTAGGCCTTCGTGTAACCTTAGGTATTTGGGAGGCTGAAGTAGGAGCATCAAAAGCACAAGGTCAGCCTGCGTAACTTATCCACACTCTGTCTTAAAAATTTTTAAAGTGTGAAAAGGGCCGTTCCTACTCCAATAGCAATGTTTAGAGATGCTCACAACGGCCCAGCGTTTGACATACCATTATAGGTCTCTCTAAAATACAGACTAACGAAAATGGCTATCTGGAACTCCTGGTAACAGAATTGTTGATCTTTATTCCAAGAAGCTTGAAAAGGCACCAAAATCCATATGTGGTGTGTTTCCAAGCAGACTTTGAGGAGTTTGTGCTCTGAGACCTAAAGTCCTCATGACATTTCCTTCAACCACAACGCAAGCATGGTATAGGGTGATTCCGCTTGTGGTAAATGTGTTCATGACAGGATCTAGTGAATGTTCCTTATTGAGGAGCAAAAAACCATTGTTGAAGGCACAAATACAGGTCAGAAAGCTAAGTAAATATTATGCCTTTTTGTTTGTTTTTTTGAGACACATTTCTCTCTGTAGTTTTGGCTGTCCTGGAACTCATTCTGTAGACCAGGCTAGCCTCGATCTCACAGAGATCTTCCTGAGATCCTACTTCTGCCTCCTGAGTGCTGGTATTTAAGGCGTGCGCCACCACTGCCCAACTAATATTAAACTTTTTAAGATAATAAAAATCAAACCTTGTTCTGTGAAAAAACATTCAAAATAGTTTAAAATTTAAAAAAACGTATGAAAAGGATTAGGAGTTAGGTCAGTGGTAGAGCGTCTTTCTAGTGTGTGCAAGACTCTAGTTCAACCCCCAGTACTATGTGTGTGCGTGTGAGTGTGTATGTGTGTGCATGTGTGTGCGTGTGTAGCACAGCTCGAGCTGCACTGGGAGCATCTTCTGTCTTCCCCACTGGAATGCGAGCTTAGATGAAGACAGGTGCCTTCTCCCTCTGTGTATTCTGAAGACTGAACCCGTGACTTTGCGTGTGCCAGGGAAGCACTTAGCCTTGAGCTGTAGCATCTTCAAATCCCACGTTTTCCCCCTTTGCCTTTTTATTTTGAGACAAGGTCTAAACTGAGCAGGTTGATTCCTTTTATTTATTTGCTTCTTTGAGACAGGGTCTCTTTGAGACAGGGTCTCTGTATGTACGCCTGGCTTATTGATTTATTTGAGACAGTGTCTCTGTATAGCCCTGACTGTCCTAGAACTCACTCAATAGATCAGGCTGTTCTTAAACTCACAGAGATCTGCCTGCCTCCGCTTCCTGAATGCTGGCAGTAAAGGTGTGTATCACTATGTCTACATCTCAGGTTGGTTCTGAACTTTCTATCCTAAGCTTTCTGAGCCGCTGTGATCACACACAGGCTGGAGCCACTAGGCCTGGTCAGGCACCTTACTTTTCCTGGTCATTTTAGGCATTTGGAATATTGTTTGTGTCAAATGCATTAAAAATAAATAAATAAATATTCATTAAGGAGAGCAATGTGTCCAGGCTAGTCTCGGCTACACAGTAACTAACCCCTGTCTTAAAGAATATCAGAAGCAGAGGAAGAGCAGCCCCATTTGTTCAGTTACCTCAGTCCCTGTTCTTAAAGTCTTAGAATTATTCCCAGCTCACTGGATATGGTGCCCCCTGCTGCTAATCCTAGCACTTGGAAGGTCTAGACAGAAAGATTCTGGAGAAGTTCAGTTTAAGGCAACCGTGCTCGGGCAACCTTGCTCAGTGTTTTATGTTAACAAACTACAGAGGAGGGAATCTCAATTTTAAAAAGTCTCAGCTGGGCGTTGGTGGCACAGGCCTTTAATCCCAGTACTCAGAAAGCAGAGGACGGAGGATATCTGTGAGTTCAAGGTCAGCCTGATCTACAGAGGGAGAGAAAGTTAAAGGACAGGCTCCAAAGCTACACAGAGTAAGTAGAAGTAAGTAAGTGGAAGTAAGGAGGAAGAAGAAGAGGAGGAAGAGGAGGAAGTAGAGAAGGAAAAAGAGGAACTAGGAGACAAAGTAGAGGAGGAAGAAGAGGAGAAAGAAGAGGAAGTAAAGAAAGAAAAAGGAAGTAGAAGAAAAAGTAGAGGAGGAAGAAGAAGAAGTAAAGAATATGCATGGGATTGTCTGAGATGGGGCTCAAGGAAGAATTTGAGTGAGAGATGTTTGTCTTGGTTGGATCTTTTTGGATGGCTCTGGTTTATTAGCTAGATTTATGCATTTGTCAATTTTTGTTTGCTTGTTTGTTTTTGAGACAGGGTTTCTTTGTATGGCCCTGACTGTCCTGGAACTCACTATGTCTCTTTGTGCAGCTTGGGTTGGCCTGGAACTTGCTCTGTAGACCAGGCTGACTTCAAATTTTTACAGACATCCACCTGTCTCTTTGAGTCCTGGGATTAAAGGCATGTGCCACCACATCCTGGTTTGTAGTGGTTGTGTTTTAATATTTATTAAGCAAGAAGCATATGTCTAAACTTACTATAAAAATAGGCAATATCAAATAGCAGGAAAAGAAAAGATGATTAAACAAATATAAAATTGCTTGACAATTTAAAAGAATATCAAAGTTCTGCCTAGACAATGCCGCATACCAAAATAAATGTTCAGAAAAGCAAAATGAAATGTACATATTTAGTTATTTTTAAAATTTTAATGGTGTGTGTGCGTGCGTGCATGTGTGTGTGTGTGATGCTTATAAGTGAGGCTGCATGTATCATGGCTGAGGGACAGAGAACAGCTTTCAGAAATCAGTGACTTTCGGGAACCGAGCTCAGCACATCAGATGGCACAGCATGTGTTCCTATCCCTTGAGCCATAGCATAACCTGAGTTTCTGAATATGGCATCAATTTTTGTCTATGTTTTTAAAAGAAATACTGTTACATCACTGCCCCTTCCCTCACTTTCCTCCCTCTAGTCCCTTCCAGCTACCCTTATTGACGGGCTGTCTTAGCACAACTTTTTCCAAGAATAGAAAGTGTTAATCAATATTTCTCTAATCTTTTCTTCTAAACGCAGGGGACTTTTAAACTTGAAATTGATGGAAGAAGTCATAAACAAGAAGGTGGCGGCATTTTCATCTTAAAACTGAAATCTGTATTTCAGAAATGCCATAAATCAAGTGTATGCAATATAATTAACTTGAAAAAGAGTATACAATATCCAATTTATGTGGTTAATAGTCACACAGAGAATCTAAACTGTAAACTCTTCTTGGAAATAGATGAAACCCAAAGATGCCCTGCATAAGTGAGCAAACATATTAGCATGCAGAGCAAACAAATGTGTTTTAAAAAGGTTGATTTCCTTAGCAAAATCAAACATGAACCAAAGCAAAGCATTTTGTCTGTTAAATTAGAACAAACACTGTAACTAGTATAATCACAATGTCAAAATTGCACTAAAATGAAAATTTTGCTGAGCATTGTGGCACAGGAAATAGCGCAGCAATTCTTCATTCAATAACAAGTGGTCAGCCCTGAGAACATGTATTCAAGTAACATTCTATGGACTGGGCAGGTTATACTTTAGAATACACATGCAAATACATATATGCATATAAGGACAATCAATGGGAAGGAATCTGGATGAGATAAGGAGGAATATATGAGAGGGTTTGGAGTAACGGAAGGGAAGGAGAAATGCTGCAATTATATTGTAATCTCAAAAATAAAAGAAATAATGAAAAAAGATTATATCGCTCCTATTTGTGTGTCAGTTTACAGAGTTGTGTGTGTTGTGAGGTATCCACTGGAGACCACTTGGATGTGGTCTTTATGTGCCTGCCAGCAACTACACTAGGTGTTCAGAACCCAAGTACAGTCCAAGCCTTTCTCAGGGTGAATGTTTAAGCACAAAAACCACATCTTGGCATGCCACGCCTCAATTCGCAAGAACAGCTAGCCAGAAGAGGAACACAGGAGCCAAAAAGCAAGGTTAGTTAGTACTGTTCGGGCTTTCCCCACAACCATGGGCTTTGGTGGGCTAGATCGCTGTCTCCTTTCTGCAGGTGGTGCTGCCTGCATGCTGGGTTCCGAGGCCTGAATGCTCCTCCCATCATGGTGTCTGTTGTGCTCAGGTCTCAGGGCCTGTTACATGTAACAAGAGTGTTGAGAGTCAGGAAGAAATTGCCTATCTTGAAAGGCAGAAGCAGGAGGATTTCTGTGAGTTCAAGATGAGCCAGGGATACATCATGAGAGTTTGTCTCTCGTAAATAAAAAAGTAAAAAAAAAAAAAAAAAATCTAAATTTTTATAGACCACGGGTGATAGAATAAATTAATACAAAGTAAAGAAATAGCACACCTGAACTTCTGCTATATCTATTGATAGTGGCTTATTCACATTAGAGACTATTATCTAGTCTTTAAAATAATTTACATAAATATTTTCTATAATATAGAATATTTTAGAATAAAGTCATAACAGCAAATGCATAAATATTATCTATTTTAAGGAAAGGGAAAAATGTAGAGCAAAACAGGCGGAAAGAAACACGCCAATATATGAAAATATGACAACTCTGACAGGGAGGCACATAGGCTTATGGATTTTCTTTTTTTTTTTTAGAATTTTTAAAGTTTCTATTCTGGGTATATAATCAGAAAGATAAATTTAAACTTACTCCACATCCCTATTACATGGACCGAGTTAGGTCGGTGAAGGCGGTTTTTTAAGTTGCCAAGCGGTGGGGTGATGAGATGTTCAGAGTCCATGTTTCCTACCGTGTGCTTCTTGGGCCTATAAGGCACAGGGCAGGGTATCCCAAGGGACTGTAGGGCTGAAAAGAGCTGCAGGAGGGGTGGAGAATCCCCGAGACAGGCGGTTTCTCCAGATGCTCTCAAAGTACACCTCTGTAAACCAACCGCATCGCGCCTAGCTTTTGAGATGAAATCATGCTGCATGATCCAGGCCACCTGTGGATCTGTCGTTCTCCGGCTTCTGCCTCTGTCTAGCTGGCATTATGGATGGTGTCAATCACGGCAGCTTTACTTTCTGTTTCTTAGACCGTCTGAGCTGCAGGACCTTGAGCAAACTGGGAAGAGTTAGCTGCGTGATGATTGGCTCGCAGAAGCAGCTCGCCCTATGACTCTGTCACCAGGGATATAGCTATGAAGATCTTTCCACGGACAGACTGCAAGGCTCTAGTTCCAAGACAAGATTCCTTTTTAATTCCCCAATCCCATAAAATTTCATTGTTGCCAAGAAGACTGAGAGAGTAGCGGGGGCCGCTTGAATTTGAATGCCATGGGAGAGATTTAGAAACAAGTGAAGGATGAGGATGAAATTAGTTCTAGGGAAATGTTTAAAAAGAGTTTTCTAGGTCCAAGAGCAACTCTGTTGTATAGGTAAATGAATTTACAGTACAATTAGCAATATTTCAGTCTTTTGTGATCTACACAAAAACTTTTCTTGACATTCCCCATTCAGACTTTCATTTTGTTTGCCAAGCGTGTGAGATTATAAAATTCCCAGCACAGTTCCCCCTCTTTTAAGTAATTATGTATCTGTCATCTGTGCACATAAATCCATGACCGGGCAAGCATTGTTTGACAGATCTATCAAATTATATACACATGAGTTATGAATGAGTTTGCTTAACAGGTCCAAAATTTACACATGTCCTTGGGGCTGAGAAATTCTAGTGGAGGGAGTCTCTGCCACACAACTGCTTCTTGTGTGAAATTCCCTCAAACGGGAGAAGGAGTTATTTTATCATCCCTGTACTTTTCTCTACCATTCAATGTAGCAACATTTCATTTGTATTTTAATAGATAAAGTTTGCCCAAAGTTTAGAAAGTAAAACAGCCACACTGATCAGCTTTTCAAAACCAGGCAGTGGTGACACACATCTTTCATCCCAGTAGCCACGTCAGTTTGCCATAGAAATCAGGCGGCAGTGGTGCATGCCTTTAATATCAGCACTAGAGAGGAGTATAAAACAGGACGAGACAGCTCTCAGACACAATCTCATTCTGAAATTCCTGGAGTCAGGGTCACCATTTTTGTCTGAGGTAGAGGTAAGAGGCAGTGACTGGCTATTTTGCTTTTCTGACCTTCAGGTTGAATCCCAATTTCTCTCTTTGGGTTTTTATTAATTGTGCTAAATCCAACAGTAAGCCCTTGCTGCAGTGGCTTCAAATTCAAGAGAAGAAAATGGATAAAAGTGACATTCTCATTCCGCAGACACTTGCTTTTCTCTGATACATAGAAAAACAAACATATGCATACTAAAATATTGAGGCAATGCTAAGAAGTTGAACAGATAATTGAAGGACTTGAAGGGGATATAGGATTATTTGGAGCATATACTGAAAGGTTCCTAGTGTCAATGGCTTATATAAAAGGAAAAAAAGAACTCCTTTTTTTTTTTTTGGTCTAAGTTCAAATGAAAGAACTCCTTTTTATAGGCAAAATTATTTCAGATCCATTTGTGAAAGTAATAAAAATGATTTGGTTTCACGAATGGAGAGATTGCCCAGTGGTTAAGACCCAGCACTGGTTTTTGGAGAGGATTCAAGTTTGGTTCCCAGCAGCCAAAGTCAGGCAGCCCATAATTTTCTCTAACTCCACATGTTCTCCACAATGACCGGGAATGACTGCAAGAGGCCCTTCCAAGGGGTTTCCCAATGGTATCAGGTTGCCTTGTTTGTCTTTTGTTGATCTATATTCATTGGTTCAGTGTCCACCTTTGTCAATCTTCTACATAACCCAGAAGATTGAGAACTTTTATTTTTGTCATTCCCAGAGGAGACATTATTTCTAGGAATTCCTCGTCTACAATCCCTTCTCGGGTGTCCTATTTTATCACAATTAAAACATTTGGCATTTTGATGTCTCCTTTTACCTTTGGAAATTGCTTCTCCTAACCAAGCATTAGTATTATAGACGACTGTCTCAACATCCATTGTATGTAGGATCCATTCATCCATTGGTGCTGATCTAACCTTTAATTGCCTCTAAGTTGGCATTTTCTAAAGCCAGAGACTCATTAAGTACTTGTCTAGCTTCTGGGTCTGTTACTTCTATTTGTATAGCCCTAGTTAATCTTTGCAAAAAGTCATTAATGGGTTCTATTTGACCTTATTTAACTCTAGTCAATGATTCGATTCTTTTTTTCTTGTTCTTGAACCCTGTTTAAAGCATTTAAGGTGGCTATGTGACATAGGGACAAGATATGTTCATCATAAAGAGCTTGTTCCTATGGGTCAGCATAAGTGCCCTTGCCAAGAATTTGATCTCAAATCCTTTTGCTCTTCCCTGTTATTCTAATAGTTTTGACTCTTCTTACTAGTAGCATTTCCATAGTAGTTATGGCCTGTCTTCCAGGACCCCTAAAATTAATTGTAGCCAACTGTGTGGGGTAACCTTATTGCTAGAAACCCATGACTTTACAATCTTGCCAACAAATGGTGAATACAAGCCAATTAGATACTATTCTTGCTTAATTTCTTTTAGATCACTCAAACCTATAGGTTTCCTTCTATATTCTTTGGATCCTTTCAGGCATTTAGTACTTGATGGTTTGTCAGAGGTGATTATGGAGTAAGTAAGTCGCTAAAACCTTTGGTAAGTCAACTCTGACACTGACACATACTGGTGATGATAAGTCCTGTCCTTGTACCTTTTCTCCCTGCTCATCAGTTCCAATAATTTCCCCAATCATTTCAAATTTTTTGCCACTGTCTTTTGTAAAGTCTGAATGCCTTGACTTGTGAATATTTCTAATGATTTCATTAATGCACATAACCTCTGGCCCTCATTCTGCACATATGATTCCAAGGTATGACATTTTTCCATTAAGGAAAACTTCTTATCCTTGGATATTATTTGGATGGTGTGCAGCTTGCCTTCTTGGAGAGATAGTCTATCTGCCAACTTATCATAACTTCTTAACAGATTTTGATTGTCAAATTCAACCGTATGAATTCTTTTCAGATAATTTCTTAGCACCTTTTGACATGGATTGATTTTTGTCTGTCAAATTAATGTTATCCTTTTAATGGTATTAATTTTTTCAGTTAACTTTTGATTTTTGATTGTATTAATCCTATCAGATACCTGTTCATTATTAGTCTGTAAATACTGTATCATTTCTAAAAGTGCCTCATTCTTGGCTCTGTTATCAAACCATTTTCTATTTTTATTTTTATTACTCAAAAAATACCAATCCAAGTTCACACTCCTTCCACAGACCCCTCCACCCCACTCCTTCAATCCTAAGAGAGGGGCACCCCAGCCTGCGGAAAGTCCAACGCCCTCCCTACTACATCTACGTTGAGCAAGGTATACATTCAAAGAGAGTAAGATTCCAAGAAGCCGGTATATTCAGTAGAGACACATCCCAGCGTCACTATCAGTGGCCCTTCAGTCTGCCCCAACTGTCAACACCCTTTGGAGGGACTTGTTTGGCCCCCATGCTTGTTCATTCCCAGTCCGGCTGGAGTTGGTGAGATACCATTAGCTTAGGCAAACTCAGTGGATGAACCCCTCATGGTCCTGAATTCCTTGCTCATACTCTCACTCCTTCCACTCTTCATCTGGATCTTGGGAGCTCAGTCCAGTGCTCTGATGTGAATCATTACCTGTGTTTCCATCTGTTGTTGGATGAAGGTTCTATGGTGATATTTGAGATAATCATCAGTCTGACTACAGGGTGAGGCTAGTTCAGACACCCTCTCCTCTATTGCTTAGGGCCTTAGCTGGGGTCATCTCTGTGGATTTTGGGCATTTTTCTAGAGCCAGGTTTCTTGTTAACCCTATAATGTCACCCTCAATTGGGATATTTCTTTCCTTGCTCTCTCATCTGTCCTCCTTCATCTTGACTATCCCAGTCCCTCAAGTTTTCCTCAACCCCGTCAAACCATTGTCTTAAGAATATAATATGAAAAACAAAGCTAAGTCCCAATAGCAAATAAATGGATGTATAAGAAAAACCATGCTGCAAAAGAAGCGGTGAGCCACTTCCCGCTGCCCGGCTCTCCAGTTAGCTTTGTACCTGAAATAACAACACACAAATTGTATTCATTTAAACACTGCCTGGCCCATTAGCTGTAGCATCTTACTGGCTAACTCTCATATCTTGCTTTAACCCATATCTAGTAATCTGTGTAGCACCATGAGGTGGTCGCTTACCAAGAAGATTCTAACCTACATCCATCTTGCACTGGAGCTTCATGGCGACTGCCTCATTGCCTTCTTCCCAGCATTCTGTTCTGACTTCCCCACCTAACTATGTTCTGACCTATCAGGCCAAGCAGTTTTCTTTATTAATTAACCAATGAAAGCAACAGATAGATAGAAGACACTCCTACATCACCTGAGTGGTGATATTGTCTGCAATTATATAACTTTATAACTTTTGATTTATTTATTGATCAAACGAACTTACCTTCAGTACGAGATTTCAGTAAATTTTGTTGTAGATGCAAATGTCTTTATTGGACAGCAGGTGTTATGGTTGTGGCCACATAGTGGAGAAACAGGACCAGCAGTGGTGTGAACAGTCCCACTCAGTTCTGTGTTGGTGCCTGCTTAAATACTGACAGGTATGCTTTGCATGACAAATTAAGAGTAATTAAATGGATTCTATACACTGAGAGAATCTTTTGGTGACCAAAATATCAAGGAACCCAGAGCTTGGGAGCCAGAAATACAAACCAGAAGCTGCACAAGTTGCTACTTGGCAGGGAAAACAGGAGGGGGGCCATGTATGAGCCCAGAAAATTGACAAGTTGCTTTCTGGGCCGTGGACCTTGGGGCCACAAACCTGGTAGGCTTGGAATTGGGATTCACGTGGGGTACCAGATATATATGGATGCTATAATATAGTCCCACACTAGCTCAGAATTGAGTATAATAAAGGTTTTTTATTTAGTGATAGACTCACAGATAACAGTCCTCTGCATGAGCAGGTAACAGGAACTGAATCCAGCAACAGAGAGAGAGAGAGAGAGCACTTGCATATGCAAGCTTTACATCAACATTTATAGTACAAGAGGCCACACCCACATGGACTGGTATCTTCAAGGCTATTGGCTGAAGGAGTTTGCACAGCAGGAGCAAGTCAGACAAAAGCCTTTATGGGGATCTGAGCAGTCCTATGGGCCATGGGGAGGCCAAAGTATGTGAGCTTGAAGACAACAGGGAAGAACTTGATAACCCAACAAGGTCAAAGATAAAATAAGAAAACATCACCAGGTAGTGGTAGTGCATGCCTTTAATCCCAGGACTTGGGAGGCAGAGGCAGGTAGATTTCTGGGAGTTCAAGATCGTACTAGTCTATAGAATGAGTTCCAGGAAAGCCAGGGCTACACAGAGGAAACCCTATTTCAAAAAACCAAAATTACAAAAAAAAAGAAAAAACATTCCACAGGAGCAGTACTGAGACAGTGAGCTGGGGCAGAGCAGGCCTGAGGCAGTGAACTCCATAGGAGCAAGACTGAGCCAGCAACCTGGGCCAGAGCAGACCTGAGACAGCAAACTCCACAGGAGCAGGTACAGGGGAGCAACTGCTGAGTAAGTGGGCCAGAACCAGAGACCACTGCAGTCCCGGTATGAATCTGGGACCTTTGGGAGCCAGAAACTCTGTGGGTCTGGGCATGATTCTAGGCCTGAGCCAAGACTTCTGTGGGTCTGAGCATGAGTCTGGGACCTCTGAGCAAGTAAGCCTGAGCCAGGTCCTCAGTGGATCTGGGCACACCTGAGCCTAGAACCTCCAAGGGAGTAGATCAGAGCCAGAGACCATTGCAGGAACAACCCCAAGCCATGGACCTCTGCAGGAGTGGAGCCAGACCAGGGACAGTTACAGAAACAGGTCTGAGCCATCAACCTAGGCCAGGGCAGGCCTGAGACAGCAAACTCCAAGGGAGCCGAGCAAAGCCCAGGAATACTGAGCAACCTCCAGGAACAGGCAGTGACCAACAGGGTAACCCAGACACAGAAAGACAACTATCACATGTACTCAGTCATAGGTAGTTTTTAAACATACAGCAAAGAGCCGGGCGGTGGTGGCGCACGCCTTTAATCCCAGCACTCGGGAGGCAGAGGCAGGCGGATCTCTGTGAGTTCGAGACCAGCCTGGTCTACTAGAGCTAGTTCCAGGACAGGCTCCAAAACCACAGAGAAACCCTGTCTCGAAAAAACAAAAAAAAAAAAAAAAGAAAGAAAGAAAAAAAAAGAAAAAAGAAAAACATACAGCAAAGAAAACAAACCTACAAACCATACCAGAGAACTTAGACAACAATGAGGATACTAAGAGAGATACATAGATCTAATCTACATGGGAAGTAGAAAAAGCCAAGATCTCCTGAGAAATTGGGAGCATGCAGACCTTGAAAGAGGGTTGAAGGGGAGGGGAGAGACAGAGAGGGGAACAGAGAAAAATGTAGAGCTCAATAAAAATTGATAAAAATTTTTTTAAAAGGGATAAAAAGAAAAATAGAAAATATCAGTGAGAAAGACAAGACTCTGGAAAGACAAAACTTAAGCATTATATGCATAGAAATATATGAAGAATCTTGTTCTAAAGTCACAAAAATATTTTTAAAGAATAATTATCAAAAATTTCCCAGAGTTAGGGAAAGAGATGCCAGCATAGATATAGGAGGCACTTATGACACCAAATACCTCATCATATTATAATTAAAATACTAAATATACAGAATATAGAAAGTATATTGAAAATGGCAAGAAAGAACACCAAGCCACATATAAAGGCAAGCCTATCAGAATAGTATAAACTTAATTCAACTGAAATTTTAAAGGTGAGTGTGTTTAGAATGATGTATTTCAAATTCCAAAAGATAACAACTCCCAGCCCCTAATACTATCCCAGAAATATCCATCACAACTGAAAAAAATAAAACTTTTCCCATGTAACAATAGACTAAAGAATTTATGAACACTAAGCCATCTCTAACCTTAAGTAAGTCCAATACTTGCAAGCTTATTAAAAATATAATTAACAAAAAAAAGTTTGAACACAGGTACACTGCATAAGTGGACAATGCTTCTCCCAGAATCCATGGGTTATTAAATGAAAATCACAGTGTCCAGTGTGGGACACCTTCCTATAATGTAGTGGTCAGTGTATTAGTTAGGGTTTCTATTGCTGCAATCAAACACCATAACCAAAAAGCAAGTTGGGAAGGAAAGGGTTCATTTGATTTACACATCCATATTGCTATTCATACTGAAGGATGTCAGGACAGGAATTCAAGCAGCACAGTATCCTGGAGGCAGAAGCTGACACAGAGGCCATGGATGGGTACTTACTGCTTGACTTCTCCTGGCTTGTTCAGCTTGCTTTCTTATAGAACCCAGAATCACCAGGGATGTCATCACTCACAATTAGTTGAGCCCTCCCCCATTGATCAGTAATTGAGAAAATGCCTTACAGATGGATCTCATGGAGGCATTTCCTCAGCTGAGGCTCCTTCTTCTGAAGACCCTAGCTTGTGTCAAGGTGACACATAAAACCACCCAGTACAGCTGACCTCTTGTCAACTTGACGCACAAACACACCACTATTATGCCACAACAACCCTTCCCTCCTTATTCATCCCCAAGATCTCACATTAAAATCATAAGCAGTTTTAAAAGTCCCACAGTCGTTATGTATTCAAACACAAAATTTCAGTCTCCTTAAAATATTTAATCTCTTTTAGAAGTTCAAGTCTTTCATCTGCTGGCTCCTTTAAAAATCAAAATTAAATACCTTCCTCAAGAGAGAAAAACCAGGGCACCATCAGAATCTGAACCAAGCAAAACCAGACTCCAACCATATAAATAACTCAATGTCCAATTGTCTGGAACTTATTCATGATCTTCTGGAATCCTCCAAAGGGCTTGGATCTCCTCTCTGGCTCTGCCCTCTGCAACACACACAGCTTGTCTTCTGGGATCCAGTTGGTTCCACTCCACTGCTACTGTTCTTGGTGGCCTTCCCATGGTAATGGCATCTCCAAAATTCTGGGCTCCCTTGCTGCAACTGGGCTGCACTTTCACCGATAGCCTCTCATGGGTTCTCTTTATGGTGCCTCAACTTCTTAGCAGGACCCCTTCAGTCCTGAGCCTTCAACTGCCACTGAGGCTGCACCTTCACCAATGGCCTTTCCAGGTCTCACAGTGTCAGGCTTCAGCTTCTCTCCATGACCCCTTCACGCCTTCAAAACCAGTACCACCTGGGTGACTCATACATTACCAAATCCGGCTGCCAGCACAAGGTACAACCTTGGTTGTGTATGGAACACAGCTTCTCTGTGCTCTTTCTTTCTTCTTTATTTCCTCTTCTACTTCCTCCTCCACTTCCTCTTCTTCCTCCTCTACTTCTTCTTCATCTTCTTTCACTTCCTCTTCTACTTCCTCCTCTACTTCCTCTCTTTCTTTATTTTCGCTACTTTAGTTCTTCCACTTCCTACTCCACTTCCTTTCTTTCTTCTTTATTTCCTCTTTCCTTCCTCTTCTACTTTCTCCTCTTCTTCCTCCTTTAATTCCTCTACTTCTTCCTCTCCTTCCTCTTCCTCCTCTTTTTACTGCCTCCTCCACTTCCTCTTCCTCCTTTTTATTATGTGTACAATATTCTGTCTGTATGTATGTTTGCAGGACAGAAGAGGGCACCAGACCCCATTACAGATGGTTGTGAGCCACCATGTGGTTGCTGGGAATTGAACTCAGGACCTTTGGAAGAGCAGGCAATGCTCTTAACCTCTGAGCCATCTCTCCAGCCCTTCGCTTTGGGAATCAAGTCAGGGTTTCTCTGTGTAGCTTTGGAGCCTGTCCTTTAACTTTCTCTCCTTCTGTAGACCAGGCTGACCTCGAACTCACAGATATCCACCGTCCTCTGCTTTCTAGTCCTGGGATTAAAGGCCTGCACCACCACCACCCAGCTGAGACTTTTTAAAATTGAGATTCCCTCCTCTTTAGTTTGTTAACGTAAAACACTGAGCAAGGTTGCCCGAGCACGGTTGCCTTAAGCTGACCTTCTCCAGAATCTTCCTGTCTAGACCTCCCAAGTGCTAGGATTAGCAGCAGGGGGCACCATATCCAGTGAGCTGGGAATAATTCTAAGACTTTAAGAACAGGAACTGAGGTAACTGAACAAATGGGGCTGCTCTTCCTCTGCTTCTGATATTCTTTAAGACTGGGGTTAGTTACTGTGTAGCCGAGACTAGCCTGGACACATTGCTCTCCTTAATGAATATTTATTTATTTTTAATGCATTTGACACAAATAATATTCCAAATGCCTAAAATGACCAGGAAAAGTAAGGTGCCTGACCAGGTCTAGTGGCTCCAGCCTGTGTGTGATCACAGTGGCTCAGAAAGCTTAGGATAGAAAGTTTAGAACCAACCTGAGATGTGGACCATAGTGATACATGCCTTTACTGCCAGCATTCAGGAAGCAGAGGCAGGCAGATCTCTGTGAGTTTAAGAACAGCCTGATCTATTGAGTAAGTTCCAGGACAGTCAGGGCTATAGAGAGACACTGTCTCAAATAAATCAATAAGCCAGGCGTACATACAGAGACCCTGTCTCAAAGAAGCAAATAAATAAAAGGAATCAACCTGCTCAGTTTAGACCTTGTCTCAAAATAAAAAGGGAAAGGGGGAAAACGTGGGATTTGAAGATGCTACAGCTCAAGACTAAGTGCTTCCCTGGCACACGCAAAGTCACGGGTTCAGTCTTCAGAATACACAGAGGGAGAAGGCACCTGTCTTCTTCTAAGCTTGCATTCCAGTGAGGAAGACAGAAGATGCTCCCAGTGCAGCTCGAGCTGTGCTACACACACACACACACACACACACATGCATACACGTACACACTCACATGCACACACAGAGTACTGGGGGTTGAACTGGAGTCTTGCACACACTAGAAAGACGTTCTACCACTGACCTAACTCCTAATCCTTTTCATACGTTTTTTTAAATTTTAAACTATTTTGAATGTTTTTTTCACAGAACAAGGTTTGATTTTTATTATTTTAAAAAGTTTAATATTAGTTGGGCAGTGGTGGCGCACGCCTTAAATACCAGCACTCAGGAGGCAGACGTAGGATCTCAGGAAGATCTCTGTGAGATCGAGGCTAGCCTGGTCTACAGAGTGAGTTCCAGGACAGTCAAAACTACAGAGAGAAATCCTGTCTCAAAAAACAAACAAAAAAAAGCATAACATTTACTTAGCTTTCTGACCTGTATTTGTGCCTTCAACAATGGTTTTTTGCTCCTCAATAAGGAACATTCACTAGATCCTGTCATGAACACATTTACCACAAGCGGAATCATCCCATGCCCTGCTAGTGTTGTTGTTGTAAGAAATGTCATGAGGACTTTAGGTCTCAGAGCACAAACTCCTCAAAGTCTGCTTGGACACACACCACATATGGATTTTGGTGCCTTTTCAAGCTTCTTGGAATAAAGATCAACAATTCTGTTACCAGGAGTTCCAGATAGCCATTTTCGTTAGTCTGTATTTTAGAGAGACCTATAATGGTATGTCAAACGCTGGGCCGTTGTGAGCATCTCTAAACATTGCTATTGGAGTAGGAACGGCCCTTTTCACACTTTAAAATTTTTTAAGACAGAGTGTGGATAAGTTACGCAGGGTGGCCTTGTGCTTTTGATACTCCTACTTCAGCCTCCCAAATACCTAAGGTTACACGAAGGCCTAGGCCACCATGGCCAATCGTGAAAACACTTTTATATTCTGGGGAATCTAGTATAGGGCCTGCCATGGTAGTAGAGAGTAAAGATTGTTTTAGTGAAGGAAAAGTTAATGTGGAGCTTAAAAATGAAATCATGCCAGGAGGTGGTGGCGCACGCCTTTAGACCCAGCACTCGGGAGGCAGAGGCAGGTGGATCTCCGTGAGTTCGAGACCAGCCTGGTCTACAAAGTGAGCTCCAGGACAGGCTCCTAAGCTACACAGAGAAACCCTGTCTCAAAAAAAAAATTAAATCATAAGAATGTAGAAGAAGAGCGCTGCTATCGCCCCCCAGCAAGAGTTATTGTGCAATTGGGATCAGCTTTTCCACTCACAGTGTTATTACTCGGGCCCCACATGATATTTACAAAGACCCATTATCCTCAGGTTCTAATGAATTCGTGCCCAGGGTTAAAGTAGGACCTATGAGAGGCTTCCTCTTATTACAGGTTAGTCCCACATGTAAAGGTAACATGTCACATGCCAAATCCCCCACCTTTTAAACTATGAAAACTACCCACTCAACAGAAAGTTTTTTGATCAGTCCTAAGCAAAGGCATAGGCTAAAGCATCTTAGCCTAAGCCTTTAGCCAAAGCATCTTAGAGAAGGTAGGGAGACATGATGGCAAGCAAGCAAGGCAACATGATCCAGAAGCTGAAAACTCACATCCGTGACTGCAAGCTGGAAGCAAGAAGAGAACTGGAAATAGGGTGACGCTACATACTTTAAAAACCTTCCCCAGTGAAGTCATTCCTCCAGCAAGGTCACACCTCTTAAACACCAACACCACCTGGGGACCAAGTGTTCAAATACTTGAGCCTATGGAGGATATTTCTCATTCACATCACTATATAAACACACATAAATTGCTCTAAAAATTATGGATAGTATACTGAATGGTTGCTTTTCTTGCATGAGTAGGTTCTCAGTTGCTTCGTTAATAGATATCTAAATAAAACATATTATCAATTGTCAGAGAAACATAAATTAGAACCACATGAGATATTACTTTATTCCAATCAGTTTTCTTTTGTTTTTTAAATATTCTTTGTGGAGTCAAATAAAATTAATCTTTACTTACTCAATAAAGGATAAAATTGCATCTATTCATTGGGTAAATATAGTACTTTAATACATATATACTTTGCACAATGTTTAAGTCAGGTAAAAAATATCTCTCTCCTTAAGTGTTTATCATTAAATTCATTAGGAAAGAACTCAAAGTCCTTTCTTCTAGATCTTTAAAATACATTGCTATTGACTTAGTTCTCATTGAACAAACTTTGTTCATCTTTGCCTCCCCCTTCTATGAGAGCAGCGCTTTCATGCAGGAGTGGGGACCTATGATGCCTGCATCTCTGTGCTTCACTGGCTTCATTGAACAGTGATGTTAGTTCCATCTGCGTCACTGCAATTGCCAGGATGTCATTATCTTTATAGCCTGGTAGTATCCCATTGTGTGACCGTGTCACGTTTTAAAGTCCATGCATCAGTTAATGGATCCGTAGGTTGTTCCCATGTCTTGGCTGCTGTGAACAGCATGGCCGTGAACATGGGAGTGTAGATGTCTTCAGCACACTAATTTACATCCTTGGATATTCAGTTACTAGTGGAACTGCCAGGTCTTTTGATTACAATTTTTTGAGGAACCATAAGCTTTTTTTCCATAAAGGTAGTAACATTTATGTTTTTGTCAGAAAGAGTTCCCCATTGTCCACATTTGCACCAACACTTGCTTCTCTCATATGTCAAAATAATGATGATGATGACGGTGACTCAGAGTAATATTACTAGAAAGCCTTTCTAACTGGGGAAGGTAATAGCATCATGGCTGTGAATCATACTTCTCCAGTGATTTGGCTCTGAGAACATCCCCCTGAGAGTCATTTGTGTGTCTTTTTTCAAGTAAAGCCTGCTCATGCCTCTTCCCCCTTGTACTATCAGATCATTTAGGTTTGACTCTTGACTTGTAGTTCTTCACACATTCTGTATGTTAAGCTCTTGTCAGATGCATAGTGTGTAAGAACTTTCTTCTGTACCATCGCTTTCTCCTTTCATGATTGTTTTCTGCTGTGTCCTTCTTAATTGAGGATAATGCTACATGTCTACTTTTGGATTTTGTCTTTTGTGATTTGAAGCCTTACTAAAAAAGTCCTTGCCTGCCCTTAGGCCTTGGCGCAGTTCCACCATATTTTCTTCTAGTACAGTCATAACTTGAGTCTTACGTGTAAATCTTTGCCCATTTTGAGGTGATTTTTTCCATTGCTGAGAGACTAGCTTCATATTTCTGCATAGATATATGCTATGTCACTAGAACTTAGCACCATTTATTCAAAGAATGATTTTCTTGAATGTGTCTTCTTAGCATCTTCCTCAAAAAAATCAGTTGAACATTGGTCTATGTATATCACCAACCTCGAGTTTTTCCCACATTATCTGTATGTTTCAAGAGCAATAATTAAACTGTAATAAACCGGAGATCATCGTTCCCGCATCATTTATGTCTTTTGTAAAGACACAAATCGCTGCAGTTTCTCTTAAGTTGTGTTGCTTCTAATTTACTAACTTGGCAAAAGGTAGTAGTAACTTCAAGAAGTATCACTTGGCTGTTGTTAGCATTCTCGTCCTTCCTTACAAGTCTAATGTTCAATAAAAAGTGGCTTTTATCTATAATATTTATTCTAATTACATAGTCAGCGTAATGGAAACTAACTACAAAATGGATCTAAGGATTCATTGACTTCCATAGAATGTTCTAGAGCCAAGATCCCATTTATCAAAAACCCTACAGAGATGATTCTTTAGATTAACTGTCAGGAAGATAACCTTTCCATCTCAGTGGAGAGCTGTCCTGGGGAAAAAGCCAGGAGCCTCTTGGGGAAAAGATTGGAGAAATATAAAGCTGTGACGACACTGTAGACGCCTCCTCGAGGCCGCGTGTCATTTCAATTAGTTGCCTTTTAATAAGTAAACAAGTTGAGATCTGGAAAATAAGTGGAAAGAATGCATTTTTTCTTATTATAATGACTAATTACAGACCCTCATCCATGGTTGCTACTTAAGAAAATATTGTTATTGTTACACAAATCATAACATCTTAACTCACTAGTCTTCTACCTTAACCTTAGAAATACTGGGATCCAATAGCCACCCTAGTCACCTCCACTGTATCCCTGTGGATCAAAGCAATGTGGCTGGCACTCTGCTGTTTATTACAAAAATAAGCAATGATTTTTGTCAAAGCCAGAGAAATTTTGAGAGGCACAGAATACAGACCAGAGGATCCATTTTCTCCTCTCCTCCAGACTCTCAGTATGTGCCTAGTGTAAGAAGCCCAAGGGGAAACTGGCCTGTGAGCATCACAAAACAAAGCCCAGTAAAGTGGGGTTGGATCAAAGAAGGAACAGCTTCATAACCAGCACGGCAGCTCCTCCAACTATCACAGTGCCGCTAGTATAGGTAGACGAGCTTGCCACCCCATTCTGACCAGTACCAACTGGCATCCGATTAGAGAGAAAACAATTTCAAATTCATATATGGATGCTTCTACAATTGAGAGTTATCCCTGATTTTAAGTCTGAGTTCCTCAGAGTGGATAGACCGAGTCATACATTTATATGTTGCTGTGTTGCCCAAGAGTATAGGAAAACAGGAGTAAGGAAAAATGGGAAAGAGGAAGAGAGCGCCAACACAAGGTATATTACTAAGTAGGGGGCAATCTTGTACCACAGATGGGACTTTATCTGCCAGGATCCTAAGAACATGTGACTACTGTTTCTAGATACCCTGGAAATGGAGGGCTAAAGAAAAGGAGGACCATTTCCTGCTGCACACACCCCATTGTTCTAAGGTAGAAGCTCAGTGATTTGTTGAGATTCACTTCTGCCTTACTGATTTGAATGGCTGGACCCTCAATGTGTCTTAGGGCATCTCAAGCTTCAGTAGCAACAGGGATGCCTTAGGACAGGAAGCAGAAGCACAGAATCTGGGCAAAGTACAAGGCACTGTCTGACTAGGATGACTCTGATCCCTTCCTGGTGGTCCTCACGGTGATGCTCAGGAGAAAAAGTGAAAAGACCCTGGTGGGCCTGAAAGATGCAACTTTCATCTGTTAAAAAACAGCATTTTATACTAACAAAAGATGGAAAGCAACCCAGAAGTCTATAAAAGAAGAATAACTGAATAAAATACAAATACTATATGTGACCTCAGAAAAACACCTATAAATCATTTTCTTTGCTTGTTCTGGCTGGTTTTGTGTCAACTTGACACAAACTAGAGTCATCTGAGCGAAAGGAGCCTACACTGAGAAAATGTCTTCATAAGATCAGGCTGTAGGCAAGTGTGAAGGGCATATGCTTAATTAGTGATTGATGGGGAGGGCACAGCCCATGATGGGTGGTGTCATCCCTGGGCTGGCGGTCCTAGGTTCTATGAGAAAGCAGGCCAAGCAAGCCATGGGCAGCAGGTCAGTAAGCAGTGCTTCCCCTTGGTCTCTACATCTCCTCCTGTCCCCAAGTCCCTGCCCTGTTTGAGTTCCTATCCCTGACTTCATGAACGGGTAGTGCTGTAGAAGTGTAAGGTAAAAAAAAAAAACCTCTTCCCCAAGTTGCTTTTGGTCTTTGTGTTTTATCAAACCAACAAAAATTCTAAGACAGTGCTGTTATGAGAAGTCTATAAATATGTTACCACACCAAAAAGAAGGATGCAGGTGAACGTGTATAATATGCAGACTTTCAACAAGATCTCAGAAAATGAGTCAGACATAGTGTGTGTGTCTTTAATCTTATCACTCGGGAGGCAGAGGCAGGGTAATCTCCATGAGTTTGAGGCCAGCATAGCAACTTCCAGGCCAGTGGGAAATGAATGCAGGAATAACCAACAAATGCTAATGAATGGTAGCCTTTGGGGTTGGGGTGTGAATATTGTGAACAATACACGGCAATGGTTTTCTTTGTCTGTTGAGTTATGTATGTGCGCTTGTTACATTATTGTCCTTACCTTTTTACAAACATGAGCAATGACTATACTACTAGTCAAGAGCATAAGCAGCCAGGTGTCGTGACTCACACCTTTCATCACATTTCTGTGAGTTCAAGATCAGCCTGGCTCATAAATCGAGTCCCAGGACAGCCAGGGCTGTTACACAGAGAAACTGTCTCAACAAACAAACAAACAAAAACAAAAACAAAAAGAATATAAGCACAAGAGCCTCATCAGTTGGGTTAAGATTCCATCTTTACTGCTTGGAAGGTGGGTGATTTGAGTTGTATCTAACCACTCCAGCCTTCAGTTCCTATTCTGTAATATAATGGCAATGCTTCATATCTCATGAAGATAAACTGAATAACGCATGCAAAGTACTTGACGCAAGTGTAATGAATGTGTCTTACTTATTTCATGCTACTGACCTCAACAGAAGATTCTACTTTGAGCAAAACAGCCATAACAGCCCTCCGTGGCATGACTAGATCCTGATTGTGTCTTAGTGAACACAGAGTGGAAGGCAGGAATGTGTAAGCCTTGAGTCTTGCTTGCACCACTTCCTAGAACTAAGCAGTATAGAACAGAAAGAGCAAATGCATACACCTTCTTCTTGAGGGGTATCTAACCCAGTAATGGGTGTAGACACTTAGACAAATTATAATGCAATATGAAAAGGTTGGCACTAGGAAGAGCACTGAGAGAGGCGTGGTAAAATATCTGACACATCCAAGAGTCATTGTTCAAAACCCATACTGTGCCAAACTTAGAATAAAGAGTAAATCTTAGTTTCCCTGCCCTTTCCTGAAGTCCATGGACAGTAGCTACAGAGAGAGAGAGAGAGAAAGAGAGAGAGAGTGAGACAGAGAGAAATAAAGGGGGAAGAAATTAAACTAATGATTGGTAAGTTTCTAAGAATTGGTTGTTATTATAATAATAATAACTATTATTATTATTATTTTGGTTTTTGAGACAGGGTTTCTCTGTGTAGCTTTGGCTGTCCTGGAACTAGCTCTGTAGCCTATGCTGATCTTGAACTACAGAGATCCACCTACATCTGCCTTCCAAGGGTTGGGATTAATGGCATACACCACCATTGCCCGGCTTCTAAAAGTTAATTTTTATTTAAGAATACTAAGAATTAATATAAGCTATTAAAAAGAGGCTTAATTATTTTTTTCATCATTTAAAAATCAAAAAAGAAAATCCTGATCCCAAGTGGAGGCCCTTGCTGTTTTATTGATTATCAAATGTTAAACTCAACCTAACAAAGTACAAAATCATGTCTGGCCAACTCTATGGTTATATTTAGCATCTCAATATAAACCAAGAAATTATTTTTAGGTCCACTATGCTTCATACAAATCATTACCTAAATACACACATTTTAAATCTTCTGTGTCCTTTGCTCAATACATGAGCAAAGAAAGATTTGTTGTGACTGATTTTGTACTTTGTTAGGTTGAGCTTAAAGTTTGATAAGACCACATAACCAGTTATAGAAACAAAAATTTTAATTGGCATAAGTGTTTTCTGTCCTATATTGTTAAGATTGCATGTGTACAGGTATTTGTGTTTTCTTTTCTCAATTTTTCATCACAGACTATTGATGTGGGATGTCCTTCTGTATATGTGTTGCTTTATTGGTTTATAAATAAAGTTGTTTTGGCCAATGGCTTAGCAGAGTAAAGCCAGGCTTGGATATCTGAACAGAGATATAGAGAGAAATTAGGCAGAAACAAGGAGACCTCATGTAGCCCTCAAAGGAGACAGATGCTGGATCCTTACCAGTAAGCCACAGCCTCATGCAGATACACAGATTAATAGAAATGGGTTAATTTAAGATGTAAGAGTTAGTTAATAAGAAGCCTGAGCTAGTAGGCTAACCAGTATTGTAATTAATGTAGTTTCTATGTGATTATTCAGGTTTGGGCAGTTAAGTAATGGAAAAGCAGCCTGCACTTACAGAATATAACATCAATTAAGACAATATCAGTGGCTGTCATGTTTAAGTTTGAGATACTAAAAGAATGTTCCACATGGGACATTGCTACCTTTTTAAATTTATAATGCATTTGTGCTTGCTGAAGGGATACTTAAACAATATTAGGCATAATTATGACCTGGATAAATATCTAATGTATTTGCAGTTATACATGGGATACTTTTATCATGTTTTGGTATTATTTTGACCTGGTTATTGTTTTCATTTGGAAATTAATCACAGCATAAAGAACTATGATTGTGTGTCAAGTTGACAAGGAGTGGACTTGTGATGGCTCCTCTTGGTTGTCAATTGACTACATCTGGATTAACTAAAATCCAAAACTGGAGGGCACACCTGTGAAGGATTTTTGCTTAATTTGAAGTAGAAAGATCTACCTCTAATCTAGAGCTATGAGGTAGGAAGACACACCTTTAATCCAGATGTTTTGAGCTACTAAAACTAATCTTTAATCTGGGCCACACTATCTGTTGGAAGCCTATATGAGGACATAGAAGAAGGAAACTTTTGCTTTTTGACTACTTGCTCTTACCTTGATAGCAAGTACATTCCTTCACTGGCATTAGGGCCAACTCTTTAGAATCTCAGAGTACACTGAAGACCAGCTGAGACATCTAGTCTTGTGGACTGAGCAACTGCTTGGTTCTTGGACTTTAGCCAGCTATTCATAGCCTGTCATTGTTGAATTAGCTAGACCATAGCCTGTAACTCATTTTAATAACTCCCCCATATAGATAGATAGATAGATAGATAGATAGATAGATAGATAGATGATAGATAGATAGATAGATAGATAGATAGATAGATAGATAGATAGATGATACTCATCCTATAAGTTCTGTTACTCTAGAGAACCCTGACTAATACATACATCTTTGGCAAAGCTGATCTAAGACTCAAGTAAATCCCAGAGGAATGCAACTCTCACAGACAGTTCTGGAAAATCAGTGAGAATGGGCTGTGAAGCCATACTGCTTCAGAAAGCATCCTGGTGGTGTGTCTCACTGCCAGAAGAACTATGGGAAAATCTGTGAACGTCTGCAAACCTTCTTCACACGTAAACCGGCATGATAACAATGCTTGTCTTTTATTGATACCATTATTTGGTGAGTTAGCGTCCGAAAAAAGTCTGTGTTATTGCATCCTTTAAATGCAAATTAAATAACAAATTTATCAACCAATGTTATGTCACTGCTGGTTGACAGATTAACTCATAATCACTGATAAGTAGAAGCATTAGAGGCTAATCAGACAGTGGTGGATTATTAGGCCAGCAGCTGGATAGTAGATGGAGATAGATATGTGTAATTCAGGTACATATTCTATTGTCACTCTTTCTGGATACAGCCTATCAGAGCTCTAGGGCATGTGATTTAGGGCTGACTTTGCCCTGGCACTATTGCAGCAGAAATAGCTCAGAGAAATCTTTGAAAGCTGAAAATAAAATCAGAGTCCAAGTCCCGAAAGCAATGGGGAACACTGCTACTTCTCCTTAAAGAGGGGTGTCCTCTTTGCATAGGAATAAGATAGAAGCAAACCAGTCGACAGAGGAGAGAGAAGTAGCATTATTTGTCTTCAGAGCATTTCTGTAAACAAATTTCCAACAGAACGGCTGGAAAACCACGAAAGCTAACAAACTGTGTGAGGTATAAGTTAGACAGCAGAAAGAAAACAAAAGAAAGAAAATTAGATAGATAGATAGATAGATAGATAGATAGATAGATAGATAGATGATACATAGATACATAGATACATAGATACATAGATAGATACATAGATAGATACATAGATAGATAGATAGATAGATAGATAGATAGATAGATGATAGATAGATAGATAGATGATAGATAGATAGATAGATAGATAGATAGATAGATAGATATAGATGATAGATAGATAGATAGATAGATGATAGATAGATAGATAGATAGATAGATAGATAGATAGATAGATAGATAGATAGATAGATAGATTCCCACACAATTACTAGTGTGGGTTGTGCCCACTTCTGGGAAGGTGAATAAGCAAGCTGAGTGGCCATGGAGAGCCAGCCAGTAAACAGCAGTCCTTCCTGCCTCCATGTTTCCAGTGCTTGAATTCTTCTCTTGGCTTCCCTCAGTGATGGACTGTACAATGTAAGAATAAATAATCCATTTCTTCCCCAAGTAGCTTTTGGTTACGGTGTTTATCAAAGCAACAGAAAGTAAACTAAGATAAATACAAAATATAGAGAAAAATAATGGAATCAGGGGCAGATATCTTGAATAAAGCATAGATATATAGCATAAATTTGTGGATGAAAACATGAGAGAAGGGGAAAAAGACAAGGAACAGAGTAAAAATGCCTAACATATATGGAATTGATACCCCCAAAAAAGTGAAGATAAAAATGACACAAAATATTATCTAGAAAAATCGAGCTGTGTTTTTTCCAACCTGCAAAATACATCAGGCTAAATGTTTACAAAGCCCAATGAATCAATGAAAAATAAAAAATTCATACCGGATACATCACAGTTAAACTCATAAGTGGGAAAAATCTTAGAAGGAGCAAAAGAGAAAAATTACAGATTATCTTGAAAAGGCTTCCATTCTATTGACAATTGATTTCTCATGACAGAAGTCGGAGGACAGCGAGACATCATCAAAGGGGTAAAAGATGAAGACTGATGTTCTAAAATTCCCCTCAGGAAAAGTGCCCTTCACCAATGTAGAGGAAATCAAATCGCTTGTAGAAAAACAAAAAGCCGGGTAATCAGTCACCAACATTTCCACTGGAATGGAAATACAATGGAGATTTTCCAGGCCGAACAACCAAGTAAGCAAACAGAACCCTGGAAACTCGGATGGATAGAAAACTTAGAGTCAGGCAAGTGGAAAATTTATAGGCAAATATAAGTAACTATCAACCATATAAAATAGCAACAGTGAAGTCTTGACATAGAAAATTAAAATACTTAGCAATCACATTAGAGGAATTAAGTCCTGTGTCTTCCAGGGAAAGGCAAAAAGCATTGAGTTATGTATGTCATGGACACACTTGCAGTAATCTGTATCACTGTAAGATTATTGAGGGTATGCACCCTTATTAGTTTAGTAAATACAAACAAAGCTTATTAGTTTAATAAATACGATAAAAACTTCATTGACAAGAGTCAGACTGAAAATAGAGACATGAAGCTGAGGATTCTGTTCTCTGTGTATCCAGAAGAAATAGTCCACATACGTTTTGAAGGTTTAATACAAGGAATATTTAAGTGGGGAAGGGGGTAGAGGGATGGCTCGATGGTCAACAGCGCGTGTTACTCTTTCAGAGGACCTGTTTTTAACTCCTAGTACCCAGATAACTGCTCACAACCATGTGCAATTCCACTTCCAAGGGATCTGATGCCCTCCTTGGCCTCCATGGACACTGCATGCACATGACGTACTTACAGATGTGTAGGCAAGCATTCGTACACATAGAATTAAATAAGTTAGTCATCACTCTCAAGAGGATATTTAAATAAGTAATCAATAAATACCTGTGTAAAGGTAAGAAGAAGTGTTCAGACTGCAGGGTATCCTCCTCTGCCTCCCTCTGCGCGAGATTAGTCACCCAGAGCAGAATGAATCTGAAAGCTCTCCTTTGTCCCAGCAATGAAATCTACATCTTGTTTTGTTGCTCATGGGACAATGAGACGTTTGCTCATAATTTAATGGCCAGACTCGCTGACGGTTAACCTCATTGGTTTACCAAGCCAGGATTGGATGGACACAGTCCTTAGATTCGTCATTATTACTCTCTCTGCAGGTGAATAGCTGTTTAGTCACATCTTCCCTGGGAGAGGAATACAACTGGGGGGGCGCAGTTATATTTCATTTACATTTCTATTTTAGTTATAGGGAGGTATATTAAAATATATATATTCTAAATTTGGAACTATGTCTGGCATTTAATTGTTGCCCGTACTTTAGATATTGAACTGGGGTGTGGAGAGTTAAATGCTTCTTTTGCAGCGGTACAGAAGTAGGACTTGCAAGCCCAGGTGTTCTTAGTCCGCACTCCATCGGGCATGCCACGTCTGCCTCTCCACAGTTCTGCAACAGACAGAAGTTCTCTGCGATTTTGGTCCCCACTACGCACAGCTAAATGAAAAACCTATTTCCAGCTACACAGGCTGGAAATAGATTTCCGCTATAAATAAGACTAGAATGCTGTTTTTAAAATGTCTTGACTGCAGAGTCTGCAGACAGTAGACAAGGTGGGATTTGCTTGCCCTTCACAACTGTGTTATAAGTGACTTCAAGCAAGAGCTCAGTCCGATAGTATTTTTGGAAGCTTAAAGACAAAACTGTCTGTGTATCTTTAAGGACTTTGAACATCTCCTGTATCCCACAGCATGTTGAACTAGTCTCTCAGAATGTAGCAAGGAAGTAATGATGCAAATATTATTTGAAGATAGCTAAGTGAACCTCAAGCCCACAACCTGGACGTATTTGTCTCCATGGAGTGCAATAACTTGGGTCTGGCAAATACTCTAAAGGCCCATATGTTAGACTACAATATATATATATATATACATATATATGTATATATATATGTATATATATATGTATGTATGTATGTATGTATTACAAGACTCACATTAACAACCTGTATTTGTGTGCTCTCTTTTGTGATAATCCAAGCTGAGAGCAAATCAATCCTCGTATAGCTGGAGTAACAGGTGTCACTCCCACCTGTATGGCTTAGTTCATCTGAATCAGTAACTTGAGAGGCGGCCAGGAGCTGAAGGAGAGGCAGCTGATGAGCAGGTGCTAGCCTGCTGTGATGTCATTAGGTGAAGAGTCAAATAACAAACGCTCTACAGTGTGCTTTTGATCTGCTCCAAAGGCCACAAAATACGAAACCCCATCACGTCTTCTCATACCAATTCTTAGTCACCACAACCCCCGTTGCTTTGGTGTTTCCTGTTTCTATAGCTCACATACGACAGAGGTAAGTTTCATTTCATATACAAAAGGAGCATCAGCTCAGAGGACTTCTCTTTAGGTTAACTCTTGGATGTGTGGGAAAGAACTCTTTAATCATCTTAAAAACAAACAAAATAAAAAACAAAAAACAGACTATCCTGCAGCAATCCTGCTGTAACAGATTGTACGCAAGTACCACTGGGCAAACTGACTCTCCTAGCACATGCACAAGCCACAGGTACGCGTGATGACGAGCTACAGGAAGTGCTGAGGCAGAGATAGATGGGAGTAAAGGGTCTGTTGTCAACACAAGCTGGCTAGGGCTCTCTGTCATTTCATGGAGTCATGTCAGAATAAACAACTGCCCAGTCAAATCCCAGACCAAGGAAGACTGACAGAAAGGCAGCAAGATCTGAATTTGTTGACTGATTCACAGGTCATCGATGACCTGCAAGCAGCATGACCTTTATTCTGTGGTAATGAAGGCAATAAAACTTTAACCCATTTCTTCACTGATGGCTAAATATTGACACCAAGAGTAAACCTTTAGAAGCTTTGTGTGTTAACATGTGAACAGTACTTCAAATTCCATAATCTCTCTCTGGCTCATGAAGAGGGGTGAGCTACCCCATTTTGAAGATTGGTTATGACTTAGCACAGCCTCCCTGGTAACAGCTCTCTCTAACAGAGCACTTAACAATGTACCTGGTTCTGAGCAAGTCTTTATACGTGAAGGTTTCTGATTGCTTTACAAGTAACTTATCCACTCCCTCCCCCAGGGTCTAGCCTGGTATGTGTAGTCCTTACTCTTCATCAAGACAACTTCTCTTTGAAACAGATGGAGACCACCACAGAAAGCCACAACCGGTCAAAATCCGGGGCTGTAGAGCCCTGTCCCAATGGATACATTTACAATCCAGAACCAAAGGATAAGAGAACATTTCAGAAGGGGGGGGGGAGACTGTGGGAGTCGGAGGACCAGGGAGTTTACTGTGAGATTGTGTCTCCCAGCAATATCAGGAGATGCACACATAAAGTGTCACTAATCCGACTGCCCAAGTGTCAACTGAACAAGGATGGCATCAATGGACAAGCAAAGTGGAAGGGAGGAGCCCATGAGGCTTCAACCCTACAGAAAGATGAAGAAGCCCCAAGGACATCTGGGAGTGGGAGAGATGCTCTTCCCCAGGGAAGAGCACACCAAATGGCCATCTAGTGATAAATAATCAGCTCTGAAAACATTCACACAAGTAGCTTTATATGGACTGAACATATATGTGTTTGTATATACAAATATATGTATATATACAAACGCATGAAACAACAGTGAAAAAAGTGTCTGTGAGTTTGAAGGAAGGCATGGAGGGATATAAGGGAGATTTTGGAAGGAGAGACATGATTAAATTATAGTCCCAAAAATAACAATAAAAAATAATTTATGCCAGGTGGTGGTGGTGCACATCTTTAGTCCCAGCAGTTGGGAGGCAGAGGCAGGCGGAGGCCTGATTGTTCTATAAAGTCAGTTCCAGGACTTTATATTGTTGTCTTGAAAAACAACAATAACAACAACTTAAAGAACAGTGTTTATATCTCAAACCGTGAAACTCTCACATGTGGTTATGTCCATCTGGTACACATAGCTGTTATTTACTGGCTGTGCAAAACACATACATTTTGTGGCTCAACATCTTTATGAAGCAACTCATATACTTGTATCATCATACTTGTGCCAATTCTTAAAAAAAAGACTATTAAGTAATCTGTTCAGGTTGTGTTTGGGAGCGTTCTTCAAAAAAATAATTTTAGGAGGGATAAGGTGATACAGTAGCATGCAGGCAGTCTCAACATGGTACAGTAACACGCAGGCAGTCTCAAACTGGTACAGTAGCATGCAGGCAGTCTCAGTGTGGTACAGTAGCATGCAGGCAGTCTCAGTGTGGTACAATAGCATGCAGGCAGTCTCAGTGTGGTACAGTAGCATGCAGGTAGTCTCAACATGGTACAGTAGCATTCAGGCAGTCTCAACATGGTACAGTAGCATGCAGGCAGTCTCAGTGTGGTACAGTAGCATGCAGGCAGTCTCAGTGTGGTACAGTAGCATGCAGGCAGTCTCAGAGTGGTACAGTAGCATACAGGGAGTCTCAGTGTGGTACAATAGCATGCAGGTAGTCTCAGTGTGCCTATGGAGAGATTGGAAGCAGAGACAGGAGAATCTTCAGAAGACAAGGGAATGCCCACTTGTCATTTGGCATAGTGGACAACAGAAGACCCTGCTTCAAAAAGGCTAAACCAAGATTGTCCTCTGACCTTTACAATGCACTAAGGCACGTGTGGCTGATACTCATGTATGAACACTCACACACATAACAAACACATCTACACATCCACACATACTGTAAAAAGAAATGATTTTGAAAATGAGTAGCCCCAGCCAGTCACAGCCATGCCATAACCACTAAAATTACAACTTCAGAGTCTACCTTTTAAGGCACAAACAATTCTTTTTGGAAAGAAAAAAACAATGTTGGCAGGTGTCATAAAAACCAAGAACCAATGTCAGCAGGTACTGTGTGAGTACTGAGTGCTGTGTGGGTGGACAGGGAAACAAGGCCTTTCATCGTCTTCGAGATTATGTGTGTCTGAGAAGTAGGCTCACCACAGAAAATAGAGCTGACATGTGTTTATAGAAATTGGAAATTTGGAAGAACATGAGTTTCCTTTACACCTTGAGTTTCCAAGCACTTACAGCTTGTAAGCTCTAATTTCTACATTATGAAAGTCCTACCCTTTGTGATGAAAAGAATCTGAGAAACAGTCTTGGAGTCCTCAATACCACACTTCCAAAGAAAACATTGGAGAACAGATTGGGGGAACAATAAATGTTTCATTAAGCTAGATCACTGACTCTCCTGGGATTTATTCTTCAAAGTGTTGGTCATTCAGAAAAGTACTTAAAGTAAAACCAAAGCTAATGGGTCCCCCTTGAGCAGTCAACTAGAGCCCTCAGTTTAATCAAGGTGACCTGACAGTGCCCTGCTTTTAGAGAAGGAGGGATGATGAGAATATGAAATCAAAGGCTGGAGAGATGGCTCCAGGGTTAAGAGCCCTGGTTACTCTTCCAGAGGTCCTGAGTTCAATGTCCAGCAATCACGTGGTGACTCAGAACATCTATAATGGGATCTGATTCTCTATTCTGACCTGCTTATGAACATGAAGAAAGCATGTTCATATAAATAAATAAACCTTTTTGAAAAAAGAATATAAAATCAACTTAAATATTTTATGAACTTGATTTCTAATTATACTTCCTGGAAGTGAGTACAGATGTTCAGTTACCTACTACTGTAGTCCCAGCTATTGGAATTTGGTGTAGTGAATGGTGGGAGGCTATCGTGATGGTGCTACGTTTGGCTGTCCTTTACCACCATAAAGTTCATTGTGCAAGATGCTTAATATCCAGTGTGGTCATACAGAGATCAGGGCAACCCAGAAGGGGGGACCCAGTGGGAGGAGATAAGTCATGTAGGCACCACTCTTATAAAGAATCAGTAGCAACCACCCATTATCGAATGTTCATTACTCGGATGTTCGTGATTGGATCAGTTCTCTGCCCAGGTTGCTATGAAACACCCATGTGCATGACTGCCACATAGGGCTCTTTTCTTTTCTGCTTTTCCATTCTTTAGTACCCGTACCACATGCAGGCACTGTGCCAGTTGAACTTTACAGCCACCAACATAGCGAATAAACTTAATTTCTTATCAATTTCCAGGATTTTTATTCTCTGTGTGTGTGTGTGTGTGTCCATGTATGTGCACAGGTAAATGTGTTTGGGGGTACAGCTGTAAATTTTTTTCTTTATTGAGCTCTACATTTTTCTTTGCTTCCCTCTCTGCCTCTCCCCTCCCCTCTTTAGCCTTCCCTCAAGGTCCCCATTACTCAGGAGATCTTGTCTTTTTTACTTTCTACTTCCCATGTAGATGTAAGTCTCTCTTAGTGTCTCTGTTGTTGTCTAAGTTCTCTGGGATTGTGGTTTGTAGGCTGGTTTTCTTTGTTGTGTGTTTAAAAACCACATATGAGTAAGTACATGTGATAATTGTCTTTCTGAGTCTGGGTTACCTCACTCAAAATAATGTTTTCTAGCTCTATCCATTTTCCTGCAAAATTCAAGGTTTCATTATTTGTTTCTGCTGTGTATTACTCCATTGTGTAAATGTACCAAATTTTTCTTATCCATTCTTCGGTCGAGGGGCATTTAGGTTGTTTCGAGGTTCTGGTTATGACAAACAATGCTGCTGTGAACATAGTTAAACACATGTCCTTGTGGCACAATTGAGCATTCTTTGGATATATACCCAAAAGTGGTATTACTGGGTCTTGAGGAAGGTTGTTTCCTAATTTTCTGTGAAATCGCCACACTGACATCCAAAGAGGCTATACCAGCTTGCATTCCCAACAACAATGCAGAAGTGTTCCCTTTTCCCCACAACCTCTCCAGCATAAGTTGTCATCGGTGTTTTTGATCTTGGCCATTCTTACAGGTATAAGATGGAATCTCAGAGTTGTCTTGATTTGCATTTCTATAATTACTAAGGATGTTGAACATTTCCTTAAGTGTCAGCCATTTAGATTCCTCTGTTGAGAGTTCTCTGTTTAGGTCTGTACTCCATTTTTTTTTTATTGGATTATGTGTTCTTTTGGTGACCAATTTCTTGAGTTCTTTGTATATTTTGGAGATGAAATCTCTGTCTGATGTGGGGTTAGTGATGATCTTTTCCCATTCTGTAGGCTGTTGTTTTGTCTTGTTGACCATGTCCTTTGCTTTACAGAAGCTTTTCAGTTTCAGGAGGTCCCATTTATTAATTGTTTCTAACAGTGTATTGCTGCTGGGGTTATATTTAGGAAATGGTTCCCTGTGCCAATGTGTTCAAGTGTACTTACCACTTTCTCTTCTATAAGGTTCAGTGTGTCTGGCTTTATGTTGAGGTTTTTGATCCATTTGGACTTGAGTTTTGTGCATGGTGATAGATATGGGTCTAATTTCATTCTTTTACATGTTGATATCCAGTTATGTCAGCACCACTTGTTAAATATGCTTTCTTTTTTCCATTTGATATTTTTTGCTTCTTTGTCAAAAGTCAGGTGTTCGAAGCTGTGTGGATTGGTATCCGGATCTTCTATTCAGTTGCATTGGTCCTCCTGTCTGTTCTTATGCCAATACCAGGTTGTTTTCAGTACTGCAGCTCTGTAGTAGAGTTTGAAGTCAGGGATTGTGAAAATCTTTTATTGTACAGGATTGTTTTGGCTCTCCTGGGTTTTTTGCTTTTCCATATGAAGTTGAGTACCGTTCTTTTGAGGTCTTTGAAGAATTTTTCTGGGATTTTGATTGCATTAAATCTGTAGATTGCTTTTGGTAAGATTGTCATTTTTACTATGTTAATTCTACCTACCCAAGAGCATGGGAGATCTTTCTACTTTCTGGTGTGTTCTTCAATTTCTTTCTTCAAAGATTTAAAGTTCTTGTCATACAAGTCTTCCACTTGTTTGGTTAGAGTTACTCCGAGATATTTTATGCTATATGTAGCTATTGTGAAGGGTGTTGATTCTCTGATTTCTTCCTCAACCCTTTTATCCTCTGTGTACAAGAGAGCTACTAATTTTTTTGAGTTAATCTTGTATCCTGCTACATTACTGAAAGTGTTTATGAGCGGTAGAAGTTCTTTGATAGAATTTTTGGGATCACTTATGTAAACTATCATATCATCAGCAAACAGTGGGAGTTTGACTTCTTTTCCAATTTGTATCCCCTTGATCTCCTTTTGGTGTCTTATAGTTCTAGCTAGGACCTCAATTGAATAGATAGGGAGAGAGTGGAAAACCTTGTCTTATTCCTGATTTCAGTGGAATCACTGGGAGTTTCTCTTTTAGTTTGATGTTGGGTTTTGGCTTGCTGTATATTGCCTTTATTATGTTTAGATATGTTCGTGTATCTCTGCTTTCTCTAAGACCTTTATCATGGAAGATGTTGTATTTTGTCAGAAGCTTTTTTTCGACATCTAGTGAGATGATCATGTGGTTTTTATTTTTCAGCTTGTTTATATGGTGGATTGCGTTGACAGATTTTTGTATGTTGAACCATCCCTGCATCTCTAGGATGAAGCTGACTTGATCATGGTGGATGATGGTTCTGATGTGTTCTTGGACTTGATTTGCCAGTATTTTATTTAGTATTTTTGCATCAATGTTCATAAGTGATATTGGCCTGTAATTCTCTTTCTTAGTAATGTTTTTCTGTGGTTTGTGTATCAGGGTAATTGTAGCCTCATGAAAAGATTTTGGTGATGTTCCTTCTGTTTCTATTGTGTGGAATAATTTGAGGAATATTGGTATTAGTTCTTCTTTGAAAATCTTGTAGAATTCTGTAGCTGCACATTTGTGCAGAGGTGTACCCACACATGTGGAGGCCAAAGGTCATTCCTTGGTAAAGAACCACCTTGTTTTGTGATCTAGTATCTCTCCCTGGAACCTAGAACTTATCAATTAGACCAGAATTGCAGTCTACCTCCTAAACTCTAGGATTATAAGTGTGTGCAAACGTACCCATCTTTGTTACATAGATACTGAGGATTACACTTGGGTCCCACTTTACTGACTGAATTTTAGCCTCAGTTTTAAGTTTGTTTGTTTTTGATAGCAACACAAAAGTGACTAAGGAGTTACCCTAGATCCAGACAAGAATCCTTTATCAGGGAAGTGCGCTGTAATGAAGTCCTTGACAACACCCAAAGTCTTTTGCTAATGCAAGGAAATGCTGGCTCAAGTGATATTTAGATTAATTAAAATTTGCTCAGAAAAAAAACAAACAAACAACCAAAGCTTCCCTGTGCAAGACAGTCTCCCTTTATAGGCTTCCCCCCGCCCCATTTTCTCCTTCTGGAGCTCCAGCAGGCAAAATAAATATTGTCACTCTTAACCATTATTTTTCCTATGAGATCCCAAATTATGTCATACATGACAGTGGGATGTCTACTGTCATTATGAGGCTGCTATTAATTACTATTCATTGTTAACTTTAAGCTGATGAACCAAAACAGCTCAGTGATGCCTTCTAGAATCAGGGCTAAGGGATGTAGTACATTTATAAAAACTGCAATGAAGAAGCAAACATAAAACTCCAGATCTGCTTCATCCCTGCACCTTTCTCTGATGGGAACTGCGACAAATGATGCTGTGGGCTAGCCTCACTTTTGCTTTGTAACTATGTCTGGCATGGTGCTCAGGGGGCAAGACCCAGTGGAGTACTGGCATTCCCTGTGCAGAATTTCAGGGCCATGGCAAGTTTCCGGCAACTCTATGTGCCTGGTACTTGTACCCCATAGAATGAGAAAAAAACAGACTTTGTTCTGGACATAGCAGGAAGAGGCAAGGAGTGGGGAGCCACTCCTGTTGCCACTTCAGACCAATGGTTTCAAATATTATTAGTTACTCACACATGCATAATAGTTCAAATAATTTAACACATCTGTTCATATATTGTAATTTATTTAAATAAAATTGCATATGTATTATACTAAAAATTTTCAAAACAAAAGAAGCAAAACTTCTTGCATTTTCTTGCTCAACATTAATGGATTTCTTGAGCAGTCCTTGGAGTGCCCCGCCCCACAATTTAGTTCACTGCTGGTCTAGGTTTGACAGGTACTAGCTGCCCTAGTTCTTTTTGAGTTCACAGGTCCTGTGATGGACAGCTGTTTTAATTTTTCCTTAGTCTCATGAGACACATAACATTGGCTGTTTATGAACTATGGAGATATTTATTTAGCTAATGGCTCTTGGAAGCTCCATCCAAGATAAAAATAACGTACACTGTAGAATTAGGGGACGTGCTTCATGTCACAAAGTGGAAAAAGACTAGGAAAAGGAGGAGGAAGGAAGAAAATAAGGAAGCAAGAAGGGAGGAAAGGAGAGGGGAGAGAGATTGGAGGTCCTCCAGTGTCCTTCAAAGACACACCCCCAAAGACTCAATAAGGATGCCCTTCTAAAAGGTCCTTGCCCAACCTAGTACTGCCATTTAGAAGACCAAGGCTTCCCACAGCTTCCAGTGAGGAACAGTCTTCCAAACCAGGCAGCAATCTTATTGTATTTAGTTTTTAGAAACAAGATCAAGGAACAATTGAGAAATGATTGCTATGGTTATTCCACATCTGGAGACACTGTATTCAATTGTGAACAAGAATTTACCAGGTATCAAAGTTGTTAGTCATACTGTGAAATGAAGTTAAACCCAGTTTGAGAAAAAGCAATAAAATAGATTTAGGTTCTGCAATATAAATTTGAATATATATTTAGAGAAAACAATGTTAAAATTGAGTTCAATAAAAGAGTCTAATACATAGAATCTCTTGATTGTTTATTTTAAAAATCACCCTTGTTAACTACAGAGAGCAATACATGGGAACTGCATATCCTCTGGACTATACGCCATCATTCCACTCTCTCAGAATGCTCACTTGGTGTTTCAGAAGTCAGAAACAACAGAAGCACCTTGTATTAAAACATAAAAATAGCAGTTGTGTTGACTGAATGCTTACAACAAATGATAAATGGCAGGTGCTTTTAAAATTTGCATGTTTTATTTATAAACCATGTAGTGATTTTTTTAAGATTAAACAAAATTTATTCAGAGAAAAATTTTCAGCCAAAGCATCTTTCACTCCCCTTGGTGAGGGGACAGTCTCTCCTCGAGAGTTTTTATTTTTCTTTTCATTTTGGGGGACCTGGAAAGGTCTGAGTATCTTTCAGTTTCTTTTTCTCTAGCCACTGCCTAAGCTCCACTTTCTACAGAACTTCATTTCCTTCTCAAGAGTATTTGAGTGCATCCTAAGAACCAGTCACTTTCCCATCATTTTATTATCATCCCTAATAATAATAATCACAATAATCATAATAATACACAGCTATACAACATCAACATCTACATCCCTACTCCATCTTATGAATTATGGTGAATAATATAATTTGGGATCCCCAAAGGCTAAAACAGTCTCACAGAAATTACCATGGCATCAATGAGAGGTGGATAATCCCAAATGTTCAATAATGTGAATTTACGGGTGGAAAGTGGTTAGCCTGATTATTTGTGTGTTACTATGCACTGTAATAGGTTGCTTTTATAGACTCTTAAAACTTATTGGGGTATTCAAATACACTTTGAGGGGTTCGTTTTGTTTTGTTTTTGGGGACAGGGTTTCTCTATGTAGTTCCAGGATCTCTCTCTGCAGATCAGGCTGGCCTTGAACTCGGGTATCTGCCCGCCTCTGCTTCCTAAGTGCTGGGATTAAAGGTGTGTGCCATCACTGGGTTTCCATTTTGAGTTTTTTAAGGAAATGGATTTGAAAAGGATCATGAGAAGAAAATGAGTGAATTTTACAATATTCTATTCTAAATATTCAAAGGCAAGAGAATAATGTTTAAGTGAAAACATTTACTAAGAACAAGTTAATTGCTAGGGGAATGAGCTCATCTTACAACTTTCATCTACATTTTAACACTACTTGATTTCTTTCACAATTCACAATAGACAGTCCACAATTTGCACTGAAAATAGAGGATAATTCCACAGAGGAAACTGAGAGCTTCTTCTCAAGAGCTCTAAGATGTCAGAACCAGACACCAGAAAGCCTGCTAGATTGATGTCTCCCAGGATAAGATCTCCAGATTCTATCATCCACAGGACTGAGAACGCTGGTGAAGGGAAGGAGGCTTCAGTCTCTGGGAGCTTGCATGAGCCCTGCTTAGCTGATTCTGTGAGTCATGTTTTCCTGGTGTCCTTGATCCCTTGGGCTCCCTAATCAACTTCTTAAACAAGTAACTTCCATCTTTTCTGTGAAAGTTGATGGTCACCTGGAAGGAGGAAAATATGAAGAAGAAGAAAAAATGGAGCCAGGTGGTGATGGCACGTGCCTTTAATCCCAGCACTCAGGAGACAGAGACAGGCAGATCTCTGAGTTCAAGGCTAACCTGGGCAACAGAGTGAGTTTCAGGACAGCCAGGGCTATACAGAGAAACCTTGTCTCAAAAAAAAAAAAAATCAGAAAAAGAAATGGGAGATGAGGGGTGTAAAATGGCAAAGAATGTCCACCTCCAAGTTATCCCAGGGTCTGAACAGACAGTATCTCAAATACCAAAAGATACCAGCAATTTGATCTACCAAAAGCTATTGGCTATAGATAATCTTTGAGAATTTAGAGAGAACTGAAAAGATGCTTAAAATTTAGAGCTGGAAAAATAAATTTTCCATTTAAAACCGAGACGCTACACATGATGAGACTGAGAGCTACACCTAAGCCTCTAGGATGAGCTGTTGAGCCTTCAATAAGAGCCGAAGAGGGAAATGTGATCAGGAACAAACAGAATGAGTTTACCAAAGACTATCCTTCCCGATAAGCTTCATAATTTTAGGTAAGAGTATATAATATATATCTTGATCTTAGAAAGTGACCTGACATGTTCTTTTTCTTTGTAGAAGATTTATGAGGGATGATGTTATAGATGAAGAAATATCATCAAGTGCAATTATGTGGATTTGTAATTAGAGTACTTGATTAATGGCATTTCCCAACGTGTTGATTAATGAATTAATGAGAAGGTGTAGTGAATTCTCCAGGATGCCACTGTCTTATTCTGTTTCTTTAATAAATAATTTAGGTAAAGGTGTCACTGACATAATGCCTCAATCTGCACATGCCCAGTAGTGGCAAGAAGCTAGCATGCTTTGATTTAAACTGTGTCTGGAAAGATCATCGGAAACAAAATCCTACAATTAGATGGAGGGGGAAAAGTGTGGTAAAAAAGAGCCCAAAGCAAGCAAACGAACAAACAAGAAGCTAGACTGCAGTTCTTGATGTCATTTGTTGCTGGTTATAAATACCTAGGGAGATTTCATCCCATCCTCAACCGATGTGTTCGAGGTCAAACACGGGGCTTTGTATATTCTAGGCAAGCCCTCTATCAACTGTGCTACATATCTAACCCCAAGTTCTTGGAGGAAACCTGAGCATACATATTTCTTTAAATAATTATCCTGGATTGACCTGGATTAAATCTGAATTGGATTCTGAAGGGGCATGTTTACCAGGCTTTGTTGATACATGAGGAGGGTTTGAGGAAGTACTTAGGTCACTATTCTTTCACCTTTTCAGTGGGTAGTCCTTCCAGGGAGTCATAGTTGAATGGGTTGTTAGGAGGTGGTATACACTGTTATGTATTGTCCCTGGTTAGAAGAGGTAGATCCCCAGGGTTAATGTAAGTAACTTGGGTAACTCATACAGCTTGTTGAGTTTTATTATCTCTCACAAAAATAGAGTAAATGTGAGGAGAACAACAGAATCCAGAATTTACTTGGCAGCAATTTTTAACTAAAAAAAATTGTGTAAAATAATGTGATTCTGGTTAGAGATAGGGTTCAGCAGTAAATAATTGGTGTAGAAGAGTCTTCTTTTTATGTGTTGCTTTCATTGGTTGAATAAAGAAGCTGCCTAGGCCTTTTGATAGGGCAGCCCTTAGATGGGCGTGGTAGACAGAACAAAATTCTGGGAGGAAGAAGGCAGTGTGGCAGACGCCATGGCTCTCCTCTCTGAGATGGACGCTGGTTAGACTCATGCTGGTAAGCCACAGTCAAGTGGTGACGCACACTAATGGAGATGCGATAAATGAATATGTAAGAGTTAGCCAACAAGAGGTTGGAACTAATGGGCCAGGCAGTGTTTAAATGAATTTAGTTTCTGTGTAATTATTTTAGGGGCTAAGCTAACTGGGCAGCAGGATGCAGCCCACCGCTCCTCACTTACAACAAATAATTTGTTCAGCTCATCTAGAAGACCTGGGTTTGGTTCCCAGTATCTACATCAGGCAGCTCACAACCACTACAGCTCACAACCACTAACCTGTAATTCAGTCCCAGAGGTTTTGATGCCTTCTTCTGGCCTCTGAAGGCACCTGGACTCAGGTGCACAAACCAGAACACAAGACACGTACACAAATACACATAACTAAGAATAAAAATAAATCTTAAAAATAATGTAGATAATTAAAGAAATACAAATCTTAAGTATTTCCCCAATAGTTCCTATATTAAGACATTGGAATTTTTGTAGATCTATGAGGAAAAAATATGCTACTAAAGAGATTTTTGGAGAAAATTGAATTTTTAATAACAAAATAAAGTACTTACTTTTTGCCAAGTGTTTTATAATTGTTTCCATTAAACCCCAAATAATTCTATGAAGTAAATACAGCTAATGTTATTTTCATTTAGAGATATTGCCCATGAATCCATATAAGTGTTCTTATCGGGATTTAAATGCAGATCTAAATGATTTAGAGGAGGCACTTTGTATCACCCTGAACTATAACAAGCTTAAGGTGGCTACAAGAACCAGGCAGAAACACACTACAAAAGCTGAGAATATAGCTAGAACATAGACAAAGCAATTAACTTAACTTTATGTTCAAGTTGTTGATATTAAAAATATACCTGTTAAGTAAATTTAACTAGTCACCAATGACTCATTTACTTTAAAGACTTTTCTTTGCATTGGAGATCAAACTCCACACTAGGCTAAGCAAACATTCTCCTTTGCTACATCCCAGACCTGGTAATGCTTTACTCCTATGTCATACATCACATACTCTCTTCTGGGAGAAGTCCATAAAAGAAAATCAAAGCCACCTTGACACTTAAAGTCTGAGTAACTATGGTTTTCAGTAATATGTTTTCACTTTTATTATGTCTGACTGCGTTATTGAAACACAATTAACATCCAATAAGCAATACACTTTTTACAGTATATGTGTTGATGAGTTTTGACATCTGTATACACATGTGCAATCACTACCAAATTAAAGTGTAAACACTTCTATCATTCCCAGCTAGCTATCCTGGAGATATTTAATAATTAGTCCCTTTCTCCACCCTCACTCCTAGACAACCACTGAGGTACCTTGTGTCCCTATAGATTAGGGTGCAGTTTCTGCAATCATCTACAATCAGTGAGTAGATTCATAGGTGATTTTTCCCTTTCACCTGACTTGCTTCACTAAAGATTATTTTGAGATTCATCTACTGTTGTTCATTCTACCCATGGTTCATCCCTCTTTAGTGCAGCAAAGTATCCACTGCATAGACATGATATAATTTATTTATGCATTGCTCTATTGGTGGGTTATTTATAATTTGAGACTATTATTGATAGATTATTATGAATGTTCAATACTGTGGTGATTCAACCAATGGACCCTCTACAGTATGGAATTCCTTTGACTTCCCTATTGCCTAAAGGATGGCCTCTTATAGTTATTCATTTAAAAGATTGTTTCTTCACTACACCTTTACAAGAAAAAGACAGAGAAAAATTTGCCTTCACAGTACCTACTTATAATAATTCTCAGCCTAGTAAGTGATATAAAAGGAGGGTCATCTCACAAGGATGTTAATTAGTCCTACCCTGTGATAATGTTTTGTAAGTCAGTCATTGGAAATAATATATAAGCAGTTTCCTAAATCTATAGTTTACTATTATATGGATGACATTTTGCTATCTGATTCAAATGTAGATCTTTTAGAAAAAATGTTTGAAGAAGTAAAGAAAGTTTTTGCGTAATTGAGGATTACAAATTGCTCCTGGAAAAATACAAAGAGGAGAGTCTAACAATTATCTAGGTTTATTGAAAATTAGGACGCAAAAAACACAATTTAGGAGAGATCAGACATAGGAGACATTTCCAATCTATGGCCCACTTCTGGGATAAAACCTGATCTAATAATTCATTTGAACAAAACCTTAGATGGTGACAAAGACATTTAATAGTCCCAGGGAATTAACAGTTGAATCTAAGAAAGAATTAACTTTGAAGAGGAAATTACAGAAGGCACATGTGGATCATGTAGTTCCAAATATTAACTGCATTCTGGTCATATTACTCTCCAAATATTCCACTACAAGAATTTTAATGCAGAGGAAAGATATTATCTTAGAATGAATCTTTTTACTGCATAAACTGAGTAAAAAAAAATTAAACCTTATGTGGAAAAGGTCTCTGAATTGATTATAAAAGGAAAATTGAGACTTTATCAATTACCAGGAATAGACTCAATAGATATTATAGCATCTTTTACTAATGTTGAAATTAAAAAAATATAGGAAGATAATGAACCCTGGCAAAGAGTTTACGCTGATTTTTTGGAGATGAATCACAACTATCCCCAAAGCAATAGAATTAACTGTATAAAGAGAGATAATTGGATCCTTTCCCACATTGTATGGGACACACCAAGAACTGGAGCCCCTCCATTCTATATTGATGCAAATAAGTGAGAAAAGGCAGGTTACAAATCTGAAGATTTAAGTAAAGTGAAACAAAGCCCTTATAATTCTCTCCAAAAGTCAGAATTATATGCTGTTCTCATGGCACTAAGGGATTTTAAAGAAACTCTCAGTTTAGTTGCTGATCCACAATATGCAGAAAGAGTTGTTCTGCATATTGAAACTGCTGAATTTATACCAGATGATACAGAATTTACTTCATTATTATTCAGGTTCAAGATATAATCAGGAATAGGCTTTGCCATATATACATAACACACATCCAATCCCATACAGGTCTGCAAAGTCCTCCAATACAAGGTAATGCAGAAATTGATTTATTATTGATTGGAAATGTGCTGAAGACCTCAGAATTTCATAAAAAAAAATCATGTCAATAGCAAATGTTTAAAAGATAAGTTTTCTACTACATGGCAACAAGCTAAGGAGATTATAAGGAGATGTTCTTCTTGTTCTTTATAACCAAACACGTGCAGGGAGTAACTTAAAAAGTTACTGAAAGGAATGAAATCAGGCAGATGGATGTGTTTCACTTTATAGAATCTGAAAAATTAAAATATGTACACCACACCATTGACACCTACTCAGGTTTCCAATGGTAACTGCCTTGAGCTCAGGAAAGGCTGCTTTGGTAATTACATATCTACTAGAAGTCATGGCCATCATGGGTATACCTGCACAAATAAAAACAGACAATGGTCCAGCATATGCCTCTAAGAAAGTGAAATCTTTTTTTTGTTTATTATAATATAAAGCATATTATAAGTATACCACACAATTCTACAGATCAAGCAGCTTTAGAAAGATCAAATTTTTAACTAGAGCCGGGCGGTGGTGGCGCACGCCTTTAATTCCAGCACTTGGGAGGCAGAGGTAGGCGGATCTCTGTGAGTTCGAGACCAGCCTGGTCTACAAGAGCTAGTTCCAGGACAGGCTCCAAAGCCACAGAGAAACCCTGTCTCGAAAAACCAAAAAAAAAAAAAAAAAAAAAAAATTTTAACTAGAAAGGATATGATAAACAAACAGTGATGAAACATATCTCCAGAAATAAATTGCATAATGCTTTATTAACCTTGAATTTTCTTAATGCTAATGAGAAAGGAACAATGGCAGCAAAGAGACATTGGATAATAGAAAAAAAGTCTCAATTAAATCAGTCAGTATATTTCAAGGATGTGTTGACCTCAGCATGGAAATCAGGAGATGTTTTATGTTTGGGAAGGGGCTTCACTCTTGTTTCCACAGGAAAAGAAAGCTATAGATACTATCAGAATTAAAAAAGATTTTGTTTGAAAAAGAGAAAACTCTTGAGAAAGAAAAATAACAGCTCATCCACAGAGGTGACAACCATATAGGTAGTAAGGAACCTCACAAGGGTTGGGGCAGGGTTCTGGTCTTAGCAGGAAAGTACCCATCTTCAAAAAGTCAAGAGACCTTGGACATCAAGATGCCTAAAGAAGAAAAGATAGCTATCCAAAAAGAATCACCAAGCAAAGAGATATCTGATTTATGGTACCCATATTTCTGTAGGGTAAAATTTCACTTACCGAACATACATATTGCCCTACTTTTCAGTATAATGATAGCAGCAACTCACTTCAAAATCAAAACCAGCTTGGGAGTTGGACAGTGGCTCTCCTTCTCTAAATCTAAGCATATTGTTAGAAGGAAGAAAAAAATTTAGGGACTTTTTTTTTTTTTTTTTTTTTTTAGCAAAACTCTGATTTCAAAAAATTTTGCTTCTCCCCATACTTATATTTGTCCCTATGGTACCTTTTGTTGAATATATGTCTATATGAATAATGTTTAAGTTTTCCATAATGAACAATAAATTTTCCTGCAGTAATCTATGGAATTTCCAGGAAGAAGATGGGGCCTTACAACAATGACTCCACCTGTTTTATATGATGTCATTATGCTGATAGCACCACTTTAAGTTTGGTTTTGGGTGACAAATTGCTCAAGATAACTTCAACTTGGCTAGCTAAAATGATGCACCTTCTTACAATGTTCTGGCCAGAACTTCAAATAAGAACTTCAGCAAAACCCTACCAGTAATCTTGAAATTTAACCATCATTTTAGCTTTTACAGGATCCCATAGAAATAATATTGCTCCATAACAGCTGGAAGTAATTCTAGAAAATGACATCCCCTCTCTACAACGTTTGTCCTCAGGGGTAGGGCTTCGTTATAAGAGTTATAAGAATGGAGGTGGAAATTAAGTAGACACGGGGATATCTTTTGAAAAAAATAAAAGGATTGGATGGAATAATAGGGAGATTAGTGTGAGCTTACACACACTAATAATAATAGTGAGTAGTAGTGAGAATACTTGTGAGCTATTATTTATAGACAATTTACATTAATATGATGGAGGAGTTACTTTCATTGGTTAATAAAGAAACTGCCTTGTCCCATTTGATAGGCCAACCCTTAGGTGGGTGGAGTAAACAGAATAGAATGCTGGGAGAAAGAAACCGAGTCAGGCAGTCGCCATGATTCTCCCACTCCAGACAGACGCAGGTTAAGATCTTCCCTGGTAAGCCAGCTCGTGGTGCTACACAGAATATTAGAAATGGGTTAGATCAATATGTAAGAGCTAGCCAATAAAAGGTTAAAACTAATGGGCCAAGCAGTGTTTAAAAGAATACAGTTTCTGTGTAATTATTTCAGGTAAAGCTAGCCAGGCGGCTGGGAGCCGGGTGGAACGCAGCCCACCGATTCCTCACAACATTAATATAGATTCTTGTATATTGATACAAATTCAAATTATACTTGTTATATTGAATATGCTCCTATTTCTGTTTATAATATTTGTGCACTCATGCAAAGTTATTTTGTCATATTGTGTGCATGAATATTTCTTAAGATATTTTGTATATTGAGGCAATTTTAGGATATATTTATCATATTACACTATACATTTCTACTTTTGGACAAGATACTTACATATTGTTTACATTTTAAGATCATTGTTCTCATTTGCTGCACATTTGTTTAAAGATTATTTAATAGTTTAATATAAAACTTTAGTCTTTAAGCTATATAGATATTAAGAATTATAGGTCAATAGTCATACATGTTTGTCATATACTTATAGCTAGACTAATCAGGTACTTAGATGCATAGAGATTGTATTCTGCATAGATGGGTATTTTTCAACCACTTCAAAGAACTGTAGAATATGACATTTATATAACTTAGGGTTCTGTTGACGTGAGACACGATTGCTCCTGACAGCACTGATCTATTTCCGAGAGAACGTTGGGCACTGAAGACACTCCACTTGCAGCTTGTTTTCTTCTTTGTAAAACTGGCCTTTGGGCAAAGACTGCTCCTCCTCAACCACTGACAAAATACGCCTTATTTACAATGGACAAGCAAGATACAAGCAAAAAGACTGCCAAATCTTGCCAAGACAGAGTAAGACAGTTTTTCAAATTTTCCTGCTTCTGAAAAGGGTCTGCCAGTTACTCTAGGCCTTAGTCAAAGTTGGTTGCCCCAACATTGCAAATGAGACTTTGGGTGATTGCCCAGGTAGCCGGCTGTCTGTCATTTCTTTCACTTTTTGGAAGTTACTTGATTGTACTTCCTGTTTACTCAAGTAATATTATTTCCCTTCTCAGGTCTTTGATGGGATAAGAGACTAGATATTTTGTTCTCATGACTTTGCCAAGCCATTTCTAATATAAGACTTAGATTTCTTAAGATAGATAACTATTGAAACGTTTAGCATATGTTTCTTGCTTGATGTTGTTCGTGTTGGGTGTAATTCTAATTTTAATACTTGATATTCATTCTTATTGTATATAATTTTGTATTGGGCTTAGAACTATCTTATTTAGACAAAAGAGCGAGATGCTATGGTAACTCGTTTAGCAAATAGCTTTTCAGATACTGGTCCACTTTGGGTGTGGTCTCACAAACTATAAATGCAGACATAAAGTGTGCATAGGCCCCTTTTTGGCTGCTGGATTCCAGTTCTCGATGCACACAGAGGACTTCGGAAAACTGCTCTTTCTGTGAGTTTACCCCCAATAAATAAACCTTTGTTTTACTCCATTCCAGGCTAGTATGGAACTCTTTTATACCACGACAGCCCACTTGTATTTCTTGGTATGAACATATGCTTTCGTTTCTCTTAACTATCCGTGAATGAAATGGTAGATTATATGGTAGATGCATCTTTAACTTTTAAAGAAATTACTAAACTTTTCTACAGTCTATATGGGTTCCAATCATCCTATTTGTTTTTATGAAGTTTGTATATTTAACCTTTAAATTTAGCTGTTCTAAGAAGTATATATTAGCATCCCATAAAAATTTACTTGCCCGCCATGTTCAGAGAGTCCAGTTTTATCCCATGCTTTTTCAGTCCCAGTCCAGCTGGCCTTGGTGAGTCCCGTCTCAGTGGGTGGGTGCACCCCTTGAGGTCCTAACTTCCTTGTTCATGTTCTCCCTCCTTCTGCTCCTCATTTGGACCTTGGGAGCTCAGTCCGGTGCTCCAATGTGGGTCTCTGTCTCTATCTCCACCCATCACCAGATGAAGGTTCTATGGTGATATGCAAGATATTCATTAGTATAGCTATAGGATCAATGAGGGCTGCTGAGAAGCCAAGGACAATGGCACTGGGTTTTGATCTTACTGTATGTACTGGCTTTGTGAGAGCCTGGCCTGTTTGGATGCTCACTTTCCTAGACCTGAATGGAGGGAGGAGGACTTTGAACTTCCCACAGGGCAGAGAACACTGAAGGCTCTTTGGACTGGAGAGGGAGGAGGAGGGGAGTTGGAGGTGGGGAGTGGGGGGAGGGGGAGGGAAAAGGGAGGTGGGGGGGGGCAGAAATTTTTAATAAAAATATGAATTAAAAAAATTACTTGCCTCTTATAGCTTCTTTGTTGACACATCCAACCAAATATATTTCACATCTTAACAACCAGGATTTGCATATTATTGTTTAGTTGTATATACTGTTTGCATGTTATGAAATCTAGACTTTTTCAAATATACTTTGCAGGTATTTTCCTTACTAAAGTGATAAAAGTAGTTGTTCAACCAATAAATATTTTCTTCTGCACTGACCCTAGATAGTGACATGGCTTAATATTGAAAACAGATTATAGCAAACTAATGATTTTTTTTGGAAATTGACATATGCTTATGGCCTTTTTCATGGTATGTAAAAAGATGTTACATATAATGTTTTTCATAGCCCATATAGGAAAGGTAAGTGTTTGTTTTCTAATGTGACTTATCTAGATAGTTGCTGATGAGGTTTATACCAGCTTGACACAAGTCATTTGAGAAAACGGGAGCCTCAAAATTCCCTCACCGGATAGGTCTAATTGGGACAGGTTTCTAATCAGTGATAGTTGTGGGAGGACCTAGCCCATTGCGGGAGTGCCACCCCTGGGTATTATCCTGTGGATATCTAAGGAAGCAAACTGAGAAAGTCATGCAGAACAAGCCAATAAGCAGCACTCTGTCTTGGCCCCTGTATCAGTCCCTGCTTCATTTCCTGTCCTGACTTCCTTTCTTGATGAAATTTTCAGAGAAATTTTGAAGATTTTTTCAAAGAACTGTGTATGTGGTGTGTGTGTGTGTGTGTGTGTGTGTGTGAGAGAGAGAGAGAGAGAGAGAGAGACCGTGTGTGCATGTGTGTGTGTGGTGTGTATGTGCACATGTGTGTGCACACACGTAAATGCTCACTGGTGTTTTGCCTGCATGGATGCTTGTGTAAGAGTGTCAGATCCTCTGGAACTTGAGTTACAGACAGTATGTACTACTGTGTGGTGCTGGGAATTGAACCCCGGTCCTCTGGAAGAGAAACCAATGTTTTTAACCACTGAACCATCTCTCCAGCCCACGAGATTTTTGAGTATTTTAAGGAGACTTTAGATTTTCAAGTGTTTGAAATTTTAAAGACTGTAGGATTTTTAAAAGTCTGAATGCTTTATATTGTGATACTGATATTGATGTGAGCTCTTTGGGTATGAACGAGAAAGGAAAGAGTACGGCTTGGCAGTGCTGTGTGTGTGTCAGACTGACAGAGGTCAACTGCAGTGGGTTTTGGTCACAGCAACAGAAACCCTAACTAAGACACACAGCACAGTAAAAGCACAGCTTTACCATCAGCAGGTTTTCCTAGAAAGCGATGGCTTTTACTTAACCTATAAGTAGTGATTATGTACTGATATTATTTCATAATGCCTAAAACAATCTCTCTCTCTCTTCCTTCCTTTCTTCTTCTTCCTCCTCCTTCCCCTCTTTCTTTTTTCTTCTTGTTCTTCTTCTTTTAGAAATAAGGCTTTACTTTGTCTCATAGTTAAAAATATAGTTCATCATGGTAAGAGAAGCTGTAGAAACAGGGGCTTGAGGCAGCTGGTTACATTATGTCTGCAACCAGAAAGCAGGGAGAGAGAGAGAGAGAGAGAGAGAGAGAGAGAGAGAGAGAGAGAGACTCAATTTCTTTAGTATTTCTTTACGTTTACTTTGATTAAACTACTATTTCCCAGCCTCACTTGCTTTAAGTTTTAAAAATTACTGATCTGCGGGTTCATGACTTCTCTAGTACCCCTGGACACTTTTTCTCAAAAGTCAGAATTTATATTTCGCAGTGAGAGGAATGTATTTTAACAGTAGCACGAGGCATCATCAACATGATATCTATATTTAAAGAAATATAGTGTTTGGGGGATCTAGCACTTTCTTCTGCTTCCTTATGCCCCAAACAATGGCAAGTTTGACATTGACTACAATCATAATTGCATTGGCCCCAAAAGTCCTGGAACAACTCTCTTAGCAATTCACATCAGAAATGCATGGTGTTTCTTTTATTGCCAATACCGATATAAAAGTCAGACACAAAATGGGAATGTCAGGCATTCCAATGGAGCACCTCAGTGAGGTAACTAATCTCTCTGCTTTTCACGAATATGCTGCACATGTATTTCTAACTCTAAGAGAATAATTCCTTCACAGAACAGCAATTACATTTGATTTAGAGGACCACTAAAAATTAACCAAGTACTTCTAGCAGTTGTTTAGTAGAGAATAGATCATCGGAAAAACTAGCTGTTGGGTTGTTTCTCATCAGCTTGAAATAAATTTCGAGATTAGTCTTACATGCATTTTCTTCCTTTGGCATCTGGGTTGAAGTTGGTATTGATAAATGATCCATAACAGGAAGCATTTGTGTCTATTTGAGTGTGAAGCTGTCTGCTCCCAAACACAAATCAGAACTGCCCTTTTCCTTCTCTATTAACATATCTGCCTTGACAATCAAACAGACGTCCTCACGTCTTGGAAATGAATGACTAGTTTAACAAATAGAGCTCTCTTTTCTTTAACGCAACTCACAACAAATGTAGGAATTAATCACAGCCAAACTTACTTGGCAGAAGATTAATTTTGAAATATATTTTGAATTAGTTTTCTCCCAAGGATCTCCTATCCATCATAATTTAGCAATCGATTTAGAGAAAAATATCAAGGAAACAATGTTTCCCAAACTGAATTTCATGGCGTGTTCATTCCTTGAGATGGTAAAAGGCTACAGTTTTAAATTCTGTGCCCAAATCACAAAATGCCCATCACCTTGCATCTAGGTGCCATTTAACCCTCTTTGGGATACATGTTTGTATATTAAATGTTCTGAAACACTCCATCGGTAAGAAAATAGTTTTCTAAGTTTTAAAAAGAATGTGTATGGGTGGGGGTACCCATGCATGTCACACACGCATACAAAGGTCAGAGGAGTGTGCTCTTACCTTCCACACCTGGGTCACAGGGATAGAGCTCCGCCCAACTCCTCTGCCCACTGAGCCATCTTGTCGGTGCAGTCATTTCAGTTTTGATCACTGCTCTGCCACCACCAACAACACGTATTGCAGGACACAAACGTCAGCATGTATTCCAAGGCACAAATGTGGTTTTAGTTTGGTTTCTCAAGGTTGGAGAATGAACCCAGGGCCAAGAGAATCAGTTGTATTCACATTTTATAAAACTTGTTCACTATGGTTCCATTTGGGAAATGAAGCAGTCCCTCATTTCTCCTGCCATATTAGGGATGCTTTTGTGAAAAACTTGTGGCCTTTAATTAGACGTACCTTTATTTTACCTCCCTTGTCTCTAGCTGGGGTATTGGTGAACAATCAAATGGCTGCTGGGGAAGATAAGCAAATGAGATTATTTGGAAGTTGGACACTAGGTAGTTAAATAAATTCAGTTCTAACACTTTTCTTAAAATTATTGCTAATATCGATATCATTATATGTTCATATTCCATACTTCCTCCACACGTGTTTAAAATGAGTCAATTTTAAAAGTTTCAGGGCTAGCCGGGCATGGCATTGACACCTTTAATTCCAGCATTTGAGAGGCAGAGGCAGGCAGATCTCTATGGGTTTGAGGTTTCCTGGTCTACAGAGTGAATTCTAGGACAGCCTGGGCTGTTTACATAGAGGAACCCTGTCTCAAGAAAACAAAAATAACAATAAATCAATAAACAAACAAACAAACAAAGGCCCAGGGTTGGAGATACTACATTACATGTATCTTCTCTTTCTATTTTTAAAACCATTCTAGTCACTCAACCTGCCTCCCCCCAATGCTCTCCAGTCCTCACAGCTTCCATGGTGAAAGTGGATGCTAGAAGAAATGGGGGACCTATTGAAAGTGTTGGGTCTTTCCCCCTATTCATTACATAATAATGACAACAACAATAATACAGTACTAATGACAATAACAGACAGTGGATAAAATAAAAAAAAACTCTTTAAGAAATGAAGATTCAAGGGAGATTTCTGGTCAGTCCAGAAGTCATTAAGGGTGGTAAAAAAAAAAAAAAAAAAAAAAAAAAAAGGTTGTGAATGATGGTCGGAAAGACAGAATAACAAAGAAAGCATTTGTGTTGGTAAGCATCGCTGCTTCCTTATTCTTTGATTGGCCACATCAGCGTATATTTAAGGAAAGCAGAGGAGAACTGCACAGACCTGGGGGGTGGAGAGGGCCCGACTCTCAGTGCTCTGCGCTCCTTCCGTTACAGTACGGATGTTTTAGTGCAGACCTGGAACACATCCTCTGAAATTAGCTGGGCTCCAGTGCTCCAGAGTTTCCTAAGAGTGCTGTTGCCACCTGGAGGCCTTAGATGCTCTCAGACCTATTCCAACTTGGAAAACATGCAGTGGGTGATCTCTGCGGCAATCTAAACAATGCATAACCTCGGACCTCACAAGAGCAGCATTTGGGTATTTGCCAAAGATAGCATTAACAGCAAGGATAGACTTAGACCATGCAAATAAGGAATCTTTATTTCCCTTGCCTTCTCTTCCTTTGCAGTCTACCCTCCACCCCACAGGATCTAGAAGCAGAAGGAAATGTCTGTATGATTATTGGATTAAATCAGTATCTAGGTTGGTTTTCTGCTGCTCTAACACAATACTATAGACTGGGAAAATTTTAAGCCATAGAAGTCTATTTGATTTGTGGTTCAGGAAGGTAGGAATTCCTAAACTGTGGCTTCAGCATGTGGCAGGGCTTTGTCTCAAAACATGGTGAAGAGACCAGTGAGAATACGTGAGACAGAGGAGAGAGCTACACAAACTCATCTCTCCAACACGATCTCACTCCCAGAACGATGGCACTAGCCCATTCGTGAGGACAGAGGACGTGTGACATAATCATCACTTAAAGATCCCATCCGTAGCTCAGGGGTAGAGTTCTTATTTATTATGTCTAAGCAATGACAGCACACACACACACACACTCATGCATGCACGCACACACACATGATACACAGACAAGGTGGCGGATGGAATATGAGAGGTTCTACCTTTTGAATTTATCATAGTGATAATAAATTCCAACAGGATTTTGAGCGGGACATTTATTTTCTTTAGTTTGTAATCATATTTATTTACAGAAAACTTAGCAGGTACATTTAACCCGGTTTAGTGACAAGTTCTTTGGCCTTTGCCTCTTCCAGCTTGGCAATTCAAGTCACAGATTTAGGACCCAGGACATTGCCTCCCAGTGGTGGCGGATCTCATCATATCTGTCACTGTAATTGGTTCTAATAGTTTCCAGCAGCTGAGCCAGAGCAGCTTCTGAGCTAACCTGTGGGAAGGCAGCAGTGGTACAGGACTTCCTGTGGACCAGCCGCCCCGGCATGGCCTTCCCCTTGATGATGCAGTAGAGGACCCCCGACACAGGGCAGGCAGGAAGACCACCAGCCTAATGGGGTCTACGTCATGGGCAATCACCACTAGCTGGGTCTTCTTATTCTCCACCAAGGTATTGACCACGCTCAAAGGACTGGTGGTCACTTGGTTGGGACAGCCCTTTACCAGCAGTTTTCTTCTCAGGATATTTAAACCCCTGCCACTAGATTGGAGTTTTGGTTTTGGTTTTGGTTTTTTTGGTTTTTCGAGACAGCGTTTCCAAGTAGTTATGGAGCCAGTACTGTCACTTGTTCTGCAGACCAAGCTGGCCTTGAACTCACAAACAGCCATCTGCCTCAGCCTCCCAAGTGCTGAGATTAAAGGTTTGTGCCATCACTGCCTGATTGGATTTTTAACACCTCCAAAAGTCTGGAAATCTATGGTGCCCCCAGGAGGTCATTAAACAGCATTGACAATATTTTACACATGTGTCTGTAATAACGGAACAGATTACGCTGATACATTGACTCTTCAGTTAATGAATTATATGATGTTTCCATTGCTGTCCCAGTCATTCATCTTTTAAAGCCCTTCCCAGTCCTGTCGTATTTAAACACGTTAAGTCAATGTTAAGTTCTGTTCTTCACTCCAAATACGTACTAGAAAGCTGTCTTGATTCTATTCTAATGCTGAGATCCTTTTCTAAATTTTGCCTAATGTATATGTGTTTGTGTGGATGCATTTTTGTCTGGGTAGTTAGTTGCAAGTGTATGCCTAAACATGGAGACCGGAGGTCGGCATCTGGTTTCCTTCCACATTTGTTTCTGTCTTAACTTTTTAAAAGATTTATTTATTTATTTATTTATTTATTTATTTATTTATTTATGTTTGTAGCTGTTTTTCTGCATGTACATCTGCACAATAGAAGAGGGCATCCGAATTCATGGGACTACAATTATAGACAGTGTGGACCATGTGGTACTAGCTATTGTACTCAGGACCTTTGGAATAAGCAGCCAGAGCTCTTAATTAATGGTCGAGTCATCTCTCTCGCCCATTGATTCCTAATTTTTAAGACACAGTCTCCCGCTAACCTTGTGCTGTGTGGCAAAACTTTTCCTGGGAGGAACACACACACACACACACACACACACACACACACACACACACACACCTACTCACCCCAGACAGGGATCCCATGGGTAAGAGATTACTTCAGGAGAAGAAAGGACTCAAGGACAGCTGCATCACCAAGGCCCATCCAGCATGAGTGACTCACCCGAACCTGGGAAACCTGGAGCACATTACACAGCCTGCAGGCAGCTTATTGGTTGGCATTTTTAACCCCTTCCAGGCATCTCTGTGGTTTCCTCTTCCAGGCATCTAGTCTAGTCTCAGAGAGGCTTCTTTGAGATTTTTCTCATCTCAGTTTTTTCTCTGCTGCTCATCTGCCTTCCTTCTGAGTGGGATTCTCAGCTTTTATTGCTTACTGTGGACGGGTGGGTGGGTGGGGTGGGCGGTGCTGCTAACAAACCTGTTCAGTTTCAGGGACTTCTTGAAGCTACTTTGAGTTGCTCGCTTTTCCACTTAAGAAGTTTCCACGGGATTGAATATTTTGATCTGAGGAAGCTGGTGCACATTTGCAGCTCACAGACTCATTTAGATTGACTGCTAGTGAGCTCCAGGAATCCTCCTGTCTCCGTTTTCCCAGGGCTGGATTACGAGCCCACACTGCCAAGACCAACCTAGCTTATAAGAATTTTCTATGAAATTTATGCATGCACCACGACGAGTGTTCAGGTTTAACGAACAGGTCTTGTGTGTTTTTGGGTCACCACACTCCACTGCAGAGCTTGTCACAGTGTAGCTGCACCAGACGTGTGCCAACTACGCTAAACTGTTCCTTAGTGCTGGAGAATGTCCACCACCTTCTCAGGTTTCCCATCCAAACCTTCTCTTCTGATCACTGTCTAGCAGTGAAATTCTGAGTTTAGCTTAATCTAGACTTACTTTCTGCAGCTAAGGTTAATTTGACAGAGGGATCTTTACTGTTCCAAAGAGATATTCCATGTTTGCAACAGTTGTGTTAGTTTCCATGCTGGTCACAAAATACTTGCGATAAGCAACTTCAAAGTAAAGAACTATTTACTTTGGCTCATGGTGATAGAGTTGGGAAGAGAGAGCACGCCAGTCTTCAAGAGCATCCCCAGTGACACTTCATAGTCCCTACCAGCCACACCTGTTCCACTTCCAAGAGCGCTAGTTACTACCTTGCACGCTCTCCATAGTCCAGACAAGCTGGAACCTGAGGTTTTCCTACCTGGGACTCCCAAATGACTGAGATCATGGGCCCGTGCCACCACGTCTGACTCTAATTTAAATTTTAACCCTATGGTGTCCATACTCTAAAGGTCATCATTTTTCCACAAAGAAACTGAGGCTTGGGGAGGTCAGAATGAATGGCCTAAGACACATAGTTAGCGGCAGGAATCGGCGCCTATATCCATGGTGTCTGGCTGTAAACGATGAAGCCTGTTGGGAACTGACTGAAGAGTTGCACACCTAAAGACAAACCATTATCCAGTGTCTTCCTGGATACACACGAAAGGAGGCCTATTACCAAATAACTGACCTTTCCAGTTTTCAGATTTACATGAGAAAAGTGACCTGTTTGTGTTTACATTAACTACTGTGTAAAAGATACTCATAGATGAAGAAACCTGGAGTTGAAATGGTTAAGTTTGAAGAGCCCAAATAGTGGTAGTTAGAGGAAAGGAGATGTAAGGCAGTAAAGCAAAGAAAAAAAACAAAACAAAACAAAAAACGATACCAACCCTTTTAATGGGAAAGAAAGTATGGGGGTCAACAAACTCAGCATGAGGAAATGGAGACCTACGCAGTGAACCCAAATCACATTTAAACTAATAGTAGTTAATAACTTAAGTACTATTTTGTAACAGTTCATTCGATACTGTTATTTGATGAATGTACCAAAAAGAAAACAAAATCAGGTAGCATGGCTGGGATTTGAAGTATTTGGATGCAGTGAGCTGTTTAAAGATTTACTGTTGAGTCCAGACAGAAATCCAAGCCTTTCAATTCTTCCCTGGGCTCTTTGACACGTTGGCTAGTTAGTGAAGCGGTTGGCTGTTTCACCTCTGACCTCTGATGGTTGTGTTAGTCATTTATTTATTTATTTATTTACAGCCCTGGCCGTTTCACCTCTGACCTCTGATGGTTGTTTTATTTAATTAATTAATTAATTAATTAATTTATATGCAGCCCTGGCCGGCCCGAGACTCGCTTTGTAGACCAGGCTGGTTTTGTACTCAAGACCCAGGCGCCTCTCTTGACCTGCCTCTAGAGTCCAGGGATTAGAGGCGTGCACCGCCTCCAGTTAGCCTTAGGAAGGTATTCTTTTTTTTTTTTTTCAGGGAAGCAATCTTTTTTTTTTATTAATTAATTTATTTAATTATTAAAGATTTCTGCCTCTTCCCCGCCACCACCTCCCATTCCCTCCTCCTCCCCCAATCAAGTCTTCCTCCCTCCTCAGCCCAAAGAGCAAGCAGGTTTCTCTGCCCTGTGGGAGGTCCAAGGACCACCCACCTCCATCCAGGTCTATTAAGGTGAGCATCCAAACTACCTGGGCTCCCACAAAGCCATTACGTGCAATAGGATCAAGAACCCATTGCCATTGTTCTTGAGTTCTCAGCAGTCCTCATTGTCCATTATGTTCAGCGAGACCGGTTTTGTCCCATGCTTTTTCAGACCCCGGCCAGCTGGCCTTGGTGAGCCAGCTTCCTGACTCCAGCTAGATAGTATTCTTATTAGAACCTAGCTGGAGTCAGGAAGCTGGCTCTAAACTGACTGAAGGGAGCGTGTTCAGCCACAAGTACCCGGGCCCTGATGCCTTTTAGCTAAAAAGGTTGGACTAGGACCCTGCCCAAACAACTGAGGCAATGCGCTTGTCCGCAATGACAGCAGAACATGGTGGGCGGTGGGGGTTCAGAGAAATAAACACTCAGGAGAGGTAGAGAGAGCCGGTGCGAAGGCTTTTATTTAGCAAAACCGCGTCGCCGGCCTGCAAATCCCAGCATTCTCTCCGGCCCTGGGAACCAATGAGCAACCTTCAGGCCAAGCAGCCAATCCTGCCCTTCGCCTGTCACCGGCTGAACTGTGGGAATTGTGGTTTTCACGTGGCAATCGCACAGCATGGTTGTCAGGGCGCAGGGTCGGCCACGCGTACCGATCGGAAGGAAAGCTCATTTTACAGTGCTCCCGTTGGCCTCCAGGTCAGCTGTAGGCATCGCCACTCACGAGCCTCCCGCGCCTTAAAACACATAAGTCATCTCCTCTCCTCCCAATGTCCTCCGGGGAAGAGCACGCAAGCTACTGCATGAGCATTCCGGCCTGCTACGCTCCCGGCCCGTCCTTTAACCGTCGCTCTAAGGTCTCGCGAGACCAGGCCCTAGAGGCGTTGTCATTCCCCCTGAAAGGCGGTCCGCGCGGAGACTGGCGTCGGGCGCCACCAACGGGAGCGCCTCTCTGAGCGGCGCCTGCGCAGAGCGCTCGGGACCGCCTCGGTGACCTCCGACCCCGCCTCCCGCAGCGCCTCGCGTCGGCCGCCCCCGCCCTCCCCGCGAAGGAGGCGGGCTCTGGCCTCTGGCCCTGGGGAGCGAGACGGCCCGGTCGCGAGTGTCTGGCTTCCCGGCGAGGCCCAGCCGCCCGTCCCGCCGCCCATGAGCTCGTCGCTCCGCGAGCAGCTCCGTCGTTAGGCCGTCCCCGCCAGTCTCTCGTCCTGCCCCGGCCCCCCGGGACCGGCACCCCCCCAGCCCCGTCTGCCCGGGCCCCGCACGTCGTGTCGAAGCGCCTTCCCCGGTCCGCGTCGCGCTGCGACCCTGGAAGCGGGCGCCGCCGCCAACGAGAGGAGGAGCCCCGGCCGCGGGCCCCAACAGCCACCGAGCCAGCAGGCGGCATCGAGGCCGGCAACATGGCGAGCGCTTCGTACCACATTTCCAACCTGCTGGAAAAAATGACATCCAGCGACAAGGACTTTAGGTGAGACTGAAATCCGACCCACACGCTGCCTCGGGGAGGTGGGGGGGGACAGCCGCCGCCGCCGCCCGGGCCTCGCAGCAGGCCCGGCCCCACCCCTCGGTCCGCGGGTCTCCAGCCACCCCCTCCCCCATCTTTCGTCCAGGCCGTTGTCCGCTGTGGCCCCCGGGTCCCTTCGGCGTCCCGGCGTCCCTATCGCATCCTTTGTCCACCCCTAGGGACACGATGCTAGCGTCCCAGGTAACGCCGTGGGCCGAAGGCACCCTCTCCGGTGGGGAAGGAGTCTTTCCCGGGCGGGAGGCGAGCGGCCAGGCCTAGTCCCCGGCTCTCCGGAGACACCAGGCCGTCCTGCCGCCGGGGACAAGCTGCTGCTCACCAGCCACGCAGCAGCCGCCTGCTTTTCCCGCGGATGGGAATGGGTGCAACGATCAACTTTTTTTCGAGGCTTCCGCTGATTGGATTATATACTTTTTTTCTTCGTGTATTCTTGTTTGAGAAAGGTGGGAAGAAGAGAGAGGGGAGCCGGGGGAGGGGGGAACAAAACTTGGCCTGCAGGATTTTTCCCGCCAGCATCGCTGTCACTTTCCCAGGTCAGGTGAAACCCCATTCAGGATCTCCTGGTTTCTGCCTCGTACAAAATCAAGGCCAGAGGGCAGAATTGCCGAGACTCTTGCCAGGCAAACGAGTCTTCTTGGAAAGAGGGGCTGATGAGCCGTGAAGCTTAATCATGGAGCTGTGTTCTGGGAGACCTGGACTATGGGTTCTTCTTTCCGGTGCACTTGAAGGTGTCACAGTTTTACGGATTAGCTTAGTCAGTTTTTTTCCACGCTACACTGATTGTTCCTTCCTGATTACTATCCCTTCACAAATAAACAAGCAAGCCCTCTGTCAAAAAGAAAAGAAAATAACTATTACATTGACACGTGACTTTTGTCTGCAGTGCTTTGGGAGGTATCGTTTTATGGATGTTTAAAAAGAACAAATAATCTTTGGTTGAAACGAGCCTAGGAGCTTGGGTTTTACTGTGTGAGCTGTTTTAACACCTGAAGATTTGTCTAAATCCTATCAGGGACAATTTTCCAATCAGTGAAAGGAGAACCCTGGGGAAAGTAATGCCTTTGTTCCTAGATAAAGTCATTAAAGTGGTCAGTGACATACCAGGTCGTTTCTGTGACACAAAAACCACTAATACCTTAATTTTTTTTTCCTTTTCTACTTTGAGATCTAAGTCTTAAATTTCCATTTGAAGAAATAAAGATTTCCCGAAGATTTCAGTGTTGTGATGTGGGGAAAAGAGAGAGCGACTTATTGAAGCATTTTGAATTTTTAGATTTGTTTTTTTCTAGGACCCAAATTGAAGATTGAAGGTCTTGTTGTTGGACTGTTTAGGATCAGAATGACTTTGGTTACTTCTGGTTCTTTGCTTACTCACAGTTGAAGTCTTGAGATTTGAGTAAATGAATGAAACACACATGCAAACCCAATTCTGAGGTGTGTGTGTGTGTGGTTCCCTCTTTATGTCCTGTAGGCACTTCCTATAGAAGTACTGAGTTTCACTCTGAATTTTTGCTAGGATCATATAATTTTGTTCATTTGCAGGCTCATGGATGAATATGTTTTGACAGACTGCAGAGCGTGTGACTATTGATTGAAGTGATTTCCTGTAAAAGAATGTGTACACACTTGGATTTTTCTTTTGTTTTGAAAACAAACTGCTCTGAAAGAAAAAAGCTTCACCGATTTTCTGCGTTTAGATTGGAGTGAATCAAAACATTGACAAAACTATTAGCCGTAGTTCTAGAATTTGATAGATGTTTTCTTTAGTAACAACAGCTTCCTTTAATTTAACAATATTACAGTTTTTGGTATTTTTACTCTTTTTTGGGGGGTAGGTGGGTTTGAGGCTAGGTTTCTCTGCAACAGCCCCAGCTGTCCTGGACCTTGCTCTATAGACGCTGACCTAGAACTCACAGAAATCCGCCTGCCTCTGCTTCCCAGTGATAGGATTAAAGACTTGTGCCACCATCACCCAGCTCTTAACTCTTTTTTAAGGAATTTTTTCCTTTTTAAACTAAATTTTAGCCATTTTCTTAACATATCTTCGGGGCTGAAGCTCTCTATACAGTAGTATCGAGCATTTTTGAAAGTTAACACATTGAGCTCAGGTCTTTTTTGAAGAGTTTTTTATATTTTTGTTATGTAAACACATAGCTTTTTAAGGTCGTGCTTGGTTCTCATTAGAAGTTTAGTTGTTTAGGTAAGTACCAAGATTTGTCGCTAAATATTTTTAAATACTTGATTGGCAGAAGATTTGAAGGCAGGCTAAGCAGCATTATGTAATGCCCGCCTGTAGAAAGCTCCTTGGCAGCCTTGAGCTCCAGGACAGCTATAGGGTTTGGCCCAATAGAATTGTGAGGTGAGATTTTTTTTGAGGTTTTATGTATATAACTGTTGTGCGACTCTCTAGGATGAAGTTAGTGACAGTGTCGTATCACAATGTCAAAAGCTTAGACATGCTTGTAAGGAAGGGTGACAATGTTTCTAGAAGGAGGAAAAAGCTATGTTCTCATGGTTTACCAGGTCTGGGTTCTAGTCCCATGAGATTCTTAACTATAAATTGTGAGGTTCAAAAGCCTTCAGTGTGTGTGGTTACAAACTCTCACGGATAGCTGTTTTCAGACAGCAGTGCAGTGCATTAAGGCAGAAAGGGCATAAACTTGAGCATAAACTTTAGGATGTTTTTAAAGATCCGTTTGTGGAATTTAAATTGTAAGCTCATCTTATTGTTTATTTATTTAAAAAAACCCTCTCCTATGTCTTTAATTTCAGTGTTTTGAAGGTTGGTACTGGTGTTGCGGATAAAGCAAGTATAAGAGGTGAAAAACGAACTTGGAAGCTAATGAGAGGGGACATTTGTGTCACCCAGTGTCTAGGATGGGTAGTGCCTGTCACCTACTTTGATTTGGGGAAAGATTATTTTTAAAATGATTGCTAATTCAAGTAACCCTTTAGAAGAAAAATGGAAAGACATCACTCATTGCCAGTGTACCTTAGAGCAGTACTCACTACTTCTTGCGCCCCTCCCCCCAAAAAAACCCACTTAAGTGTGCTCAGACACCCCTCCCCCAAAAGACCTTTATATCAATAGTTACTCGGGTTCATAGACCTTTAGAGGTGTGTTCAAGAACCAAAGAGCGGATAGAGTAGCAGTCAGCAGATTCTATAGATAACAAGGAAAGCTTTGGGGTAGATGAATGTTGAGTCCTCCTTTATGAATATTAATAGTAGATATCTGGTGGTTGTGATAACTTAGAAGCTTTATCCACTTGATTTTATTTATCCTTGTCTGTGGTAAAGTGGATAATAAGAACCTCTATTTTGGAAACTGGGATTGATTGAATAAGGATTTGCTGGAAGTCAGCTAGTAAAGCTGGAATTTCTCTTTATTTACAAGTGCCTGGTTATGTATTCTTGGGATTTTAAATTATGGACATTCTGATTCAGGTTTTAAATTTCAGTTGCTTCTAAAACTAGGTTCATGGAATGTTTTGTTCTGGAAGATAGCTTAATTCCTTTAGCAGAGCTTTAAGAAGTGGGCTTCACTGTTTATCCCTGGTAAATCTGCTTTTTGGATGGTTAAAACTTTACTGTAGAGGTGTGTAATCTCTGCAGTATGTAGGTGTCTGGTAAGAAGTGACAGAGGATTTAAGCAAGGAGATATCATGTCTGTGGTGATCTTACTGAAGTCTTGCTAATAAAGTTCTCAATAGAGAAAAGTATGAAAACACATGGCACAAAACATTGGGGGAAAGGGAGAAGATGATTTTGTCCTATAACTGGACAGTCATTGGTTCCACAGAGTCCTTAAGAATAAGGACTTGATTTTTTAAAAATAACTATGTTATTTTTACTTTGTATGAATGTTTTGCCCACATGTATGTATATGCACCATGTATGTGCCTGGGACTCTGGGGTCAGAAGAGGACACTGGATCCCAGGAACTGGAGTTCTGATGTTTGTGAGCCACTATGTTAAGTGCTGGGGAGTGCACCCAAGTTCTAAGAGCAACAAGTACTCTTTAACCTTGGAGCTGTCTCTTCAGGGATCTGGTCTTAACTCTCTTATTCAGTTCATTGGACAGCTGGCTTCCACGAGAACTTGTAGTACTTGAATTGCATGGAAGGAAAAAGGCATGCAAGCATTTTGAGACATCTCAAGAAACCATTGTAAAACAATTCCATGCTGCTTGATACAATCTTAAAATAATATATGATGTTGATAGTTTGTTTTTTTTTTTTTTTTTTTTGGTTTGTCTATTTTTGCTTTGAATGTTAGCGGATGCTTTTTCTTTGGAAACTTCGTTAGTAAAAATCTAAGCCTGTAAAGAAATCACAGTGGGAAGGGAGTTGGAGAGTTTGTTGACTTTGAGCTGCAAGTGTGAGTTTGCACATTGACATAGAAAGAAGCATAAGCATCACCATCTTCATTGCCTTTTCTTGAGCAGCTTTAAAAAGACCTTTGTGGTGATTAAGAGGTGACTTGAGATACTTTGTATGTACTCTAAGGCAGATGGTGGTTACAGCTTGCTTGATGTCCCTGAATGCCAACATGGGCAGACAGATCAGCAGCAGTGAAAGTTCAGTACTGAAAAGGGAAAGAAAGAAGTTATAGAAGGAACTTGTCTGTGTAGATAGATGATCCCAGGCTTACTCATAGCTCTAGGAGATGCATCAGGAAAAGGTGGTTTGTGCATAAAATATTTGAATGATAATTGCTGAATGGTGCATTCTGGCCAAGTCACCTAGATTTCTGCTGTAGTCAAAAGTCAAGTTGTGTTTATGTATGAGGGGAGGTGGGGAAAGTACTTTGTACATTTCTGCTCCTCTGTACTGAATTTACCTGAAATAAATAAATTTTCTCCCCAGGAAGCTCTCAGCAAGAGTAAGTCAGGTGTGTAGGGTCTGGATTCTGACTGTCTTGTAACTCAGTATCTGAAGAGCTTCCCCTGAGTTCATACCGATGCCTCCACCAGCACCCCGCCCCCAAATACTTGCTAACTGTGTAAGGCATCTTGCCTGCAGATTGGTTCCACCTTAGAACTGCATAGTAGGCTGAATTTAGCAGTGAGGATTTTATCTCCCTCTTCCATATTAAATCTCCTTTGTCCCCAGTTTAGCTTATTAAATTAATGTTTGCTGGAAATTGCCAAGTAGAACACCACCTGGATGCAACTCTTTTCCAGCCTTCTAGTAAAGACCTCAGACTTCTCAGTTAGTCTCCTGTTAGACTTCTCAGTTAGTCTTCCGATGACTCAGTCACTCTGTCAATTAGAATTTCCCCTAAAAATCATCTCTGGTTCTTTTTTTACTCCTTTTTTGATTCTGATTGGCGACAAGAAAAACTCCAAAGCCCTTAGCTGGTATCTCAGCTTATTAAAGCCCCTCTTCCTAACATCCCTAACAGTCTTCCCCATGTAATAGACTTTAGTGTATGTCTTCTGTGTTGCATGTAAGCACTGTTAGCACACTTGGATTTTTCTTAAGTGGCATCCCAGATGTCATTTGATATCTCCAAAAGCTGTGACTGTCTCAGTAAGAGGCTGTTGGAAGGAACCTGTTTGAGGCGTGTTTAGAAGGGCATAAGGAAGCAGTTTTGCTTAAATTGGATCTTGTCAGGAAGTCATGATTGTGTCCCAATAATCTTTTGGGGAGAATATGCCTAAACAGTGGAAACATTGAATCACTAGCAAGTGTTCACTCCTTTAACAAGAAGGGGGTTAAGTGATAGTTTTTGTTCTTATAACCTTCTCTACACTGGATGTTCTTGTTTAAGTTCAAGGAAATAACAGGCTTTTGATGGGAGCATCTCATCAGATTGTAGTAACTGAGGTTTGGGTGTGGGCCTCAGATTAGTTTCCTTCCTTCCTTCCTTCCTTCCTTCCTTCCTTCCTTCCTTCCTTCCTTCCTTCCTTCCTTCCTTCCCTCCCTCCCTCCCTCCCTCCCTCCCTCCCTCCCTCCCTCTCTCTCCCTCTCTTGATCAGGAACCTCTCCTGAAACTTGCTGTTGTCTGGCCTTGAACTCATAAAGAAAGATCCACTTACCTCTGCCTCCTGAGTGCTGGGGTTAATAGCATGGACTACTGTGTTTTGTTTGTTTTTTAATTTTTTCAGCCCCTACTTCTGGCTAGTAGCAAAGTTAAACTATAGAATATTAATCTGTGATGTTCATGTCCTCATATCTGCTCACTTCTGTTGCTTAAGATCAGAGGCATACCCAGTCAGTACAGTTTGTAGTTCCTTGTCGTGGTGGGGTGAAATGAGTGCTTTAGCCTCTTGATTTAAAAAAAAAAATTCTTGCTTAATATTTTTTAAAACAATCTTTTCTCATTTTACATACCGATCCCAATTCTACTCCCTCCCCTCTTCCCGCTCCCTCCACACACACACACACACACACACACACACCCCCGTGCATTCCTCCATGAAGGTAAGGTTTCCCATGGAGAGTCAACAAAGTCACTTTGAGACAGGACCAATGCCTGCTCCCTACATCAGGGCTGAACAAGGTATCCCTCCATAGAGAATGAACTCCAAAAAGCGAGTTCAGACATGGAGCCTCTGATGTTAACAGTGGCTGCTCCATCACATTGAGCCCCCACTCCCTGGCCTTTGTTCTTCCTCACTGACATTGGGTGCCTGGATAATGAGTCTTAGGTTTCTTCTACTTCTTTCTTCTAGCTCTGTCCCTGTCTGTGATCCCTGTCTTCTTTACTCCCTGTTCCTGTATGTAAGATTCTAAAATGCTGTTAATTTTACCCCTTAAATTCAAGTGCAAGGAGTTGGCCCTTATTGTTTGTAGCATTTTTTTCTGGAAAATTCTCTCAAATCTGAATTAGCAGGTATTGAACCCTGAATCATTGATTGCTTTTAAGGAGATTATGAAGTTTGGTTCCTGTGATTCCCCTAACTCCTGCATTTTTATTAGTTGAGATGTTAATTTGTTTTATGTCTACTTGCATTTAAAAGCACTTTATTTAAACGGTCGATTAGGCATGAGTGAAGCTTGTTTAACACGTGTTTTTTCCGGAAGGCACGCCACAGCCCTTTGTATATGGGAATGCTAGACAGTTCTTCACATTATGCATGGGGCCACGTTAGGCAGCAAAACCATCAGCAGAAAGTGTAAATGTGGACCACAGAATGCTAAATAACCCTGCCGAGGATTAGTTCTCTGAGGTGTGAGGTTGGAACCATGAGGCAGAGCCCCACTGCAATAAAGAGTGTGTGTTGGAGGACTCGAATTTGTTATCACCTTGGAGCTGTTGGCAAGTGGTTTCAAAGGGGAAGATTTGAGTTGGACTTACTCATTTTTTAACAAGTCAGTTGACAGGTGTAGGCCTTGAGTAATAAGGACTGACTGTGTTACCCTTGCCCATTCGTCAGTCACTCGGTCTGCGTTGTCTTTCTTATGCTTTGGTGGTTCTCCTAGTGTGCCTCTAGTCCAGCCAACCAATGAGTGACTTTCTGAATGAAGTGTTGTAATGGTTCTCTGGAAGGGAAGTCTAGTCATTTCTCAGCCTAACTGTGCCCCATGTGTATTTGGTAGCTTCCTGGTGCTCCTGATCTAAGCCTGAAGTCTGGTATAGTCTGTAGGACTCATTCATCCCCAGCCCCTGCTTTCCTGGCACCAGCTGTTTCCCCTTCCCAGAATAATTGTGTCTTCTCATCATACCTCACTTTTCCCTAATATGGAGCCCCTGTTCCTGTTTGCTGCGCGTCTTATCAGGGCATGTTAGCATCTGGGGATGGCGTGTCCTGTAGAGGCTAGAATAAGGAATCAGACCCCATGGAAGTAGAGTTAACAGTTGGGAGCCACTGAGTGTAAGTGCTAGGACCCAAAGTCTGCTCCTTAGGATTCTTAACTACTTAACCATCTCTCCATCTGCAGTTTCCTTGATGAGATTTTGCTTTGCTTTGTAGTGTTTATCTCAGGTCATAATTTTCCAAGTACTTCACATACGAAACCTTAAAAGTATTCCCTTTACTGGATTGTAATGTAAATTCTGAAACAACGGTATTTGGATCTACTTCAGCTAGTCCTTGTAACCTTAGCAGTTTGTAGAATGCCTGGTGTGTTGATTTCTTAGGACATGATTAGTGAATACCTGGGACCATTTTCCCGCTTCACTTTAGTCTGCATTTCCATTTTCTCTGGTTAAATTTTCCCCCACTTGGTTTCTGTGCTTCAGCTACACTAAACATCTAGGCAGTCCTTTATTCTGAGCTGCTCTGTGGTTCCCTCCACCACCCTTACCAAAACAGAAAGATAAAGTCCCAGGACAGACAGCTTCCCCATGATCTCAGCTAGCAGGCACTTTGCCTGACACTTTGTCTGACGGGATTGTTTGGATGGTCTCAGTAACAGGAGCTGGAGTACCTTTGTTTAGCCTCAAGTCTTTTAGCTGAGTCTGACCTTCTGCCTGCACCTCTCAAGTACTGGAATTATAGGTGTACACACCATGCCAGGGTGCCTTTTAGTATTAGAAATTTGTAATAAATATATAAATGACAATTTTAAAAGAGATGACTATATTTGCAACTTTAGATGAAACTAATAAATTTTTGGAAAAAAATTGGAAGAATGAGATTTGTCTATTTATGTCTGTCCCATTAGATGAGAAAGAACAGACTAAGTGTGTGTGTTGTCTCTGCCTTAGAACCTAGAATAGTAGAATATACTGAAGAGGCTTCTAAACTACCTTTTCAACTTGTTTGAGGGCAGCATTCAAACTGGCTGAAAAGCTTTCTTCCTTCTGAGAGTATTTATTATACAGGTTTTTATATGGGACTCGAAAGAAACTTCAGAACTGTCTGTTTCAGCCTCACCACTGAGAGGTTATTTTGGGATTATGGAGCTTTCATCCAATTTTTTAAAATATTTATTTATTTATTATGTATACAATATTCTGTCTGTGTGTATGCCTGAAGGCAAGAAGAGGGCGCCAGACCTCTTTACAGATGGTTGTGAGCCACCATGTGGTTGCTGGGAATTGAACTCAGGACCTTTGGAAGAGCAGGCAATGCTCTTAACCACTGAGCCATCTCTCCAGCCCTTTCTGATGCTGAAAAATACTGTGGATAATTTTGCTGGTACTCATTTCAGCCTTAAAGTTTATTTAGTTGTTAATTACTGGGGTTTTGGATATCAATATGCTTCTTTATTACATGCTTTTGATGTCAAAGCAGAGGCTGGTTGATCCTTTGCTTGTGTTTAGCTTAGTCTTGCTTTTCTAGCTTAATAGATTAGAGAATATGCCCATTCTTGTACCAGAACTATCAAACACCTTGTTATTGGGATTGTTTATTTTATTGTTTTTTAGCTTAAATTGATTATTGTTACTGGACCTGACAATTGGCATTACATAGACGATGAGGGATTGTAAACCCTGGAGTATTTAATGTGTTTTACTTAGGGAAAGCACATTAAAATGTTTTCAGTGCTTTGTGTGGTGGTTGGAATAAGGATGGCCCCCATTGGGGTGCCATACTTGAATACCTAGTCACCAGGGAGCAGAACTGTTTGAAAGGATCATGAGGATTAGGCCTTGTTTGCTGTGTCACCCTGGGTAGCTTTGAGGCTGCAAAAGCCCATTCCAGTCCCAGTCTCCCTTTTCTCCTGTGGATCAGGGTCAAGCTCTCAGTTACTGCTTCAGTGCCAGCCTGCATGCCAGCTCCCTTCGTGGTAAGGGACTCACCCCGTGAAATTGTACGCCAGCCCCCAGTTAAATGCTTCTTTTTCATAAGAGCTACCTTGGTCATGGTGTCTTCATAGGAATGGAATAGTGACTAAGACATTTGTAGACCTTCATTAATATATTTCCCCATTTCAGAATATTAATCAAAACTTTGATTTTATTATTGTTTTAGTTTATTATTTATTTATTTTATTATTGTTTTGAGGATCGTCAAAAAGTGCCTAATTTATTTCCTATTGCTCAATGTGAACAGAAGTTTTTCTTTAGCAGTTTTATGGAACTTGATAAAAATTGAATTATGGGTTTTTATGCGGTTTAAAACTGACATTGATGTTAAATGGTTATTGATTCCTAATTATTGGAATTATCCTTGAAATTACCTTATACTAGTCACGTACTAAATTAAATTGTCATGCAAGCCATCACCACAGCTTATTAATCACATTGCTAGATTACTGCTATAGTAGTTTAGTTTTCAGTTTAAACATGGATTTTGGCATTTCTGTATGAAAAAGTTTTCTTTTCACCTGGGTCTTGTTCAACTATTAAGTATTTGTTATTTCAGTTGAACTATTTTAATGGTTGAGAGCCAGGAATTAGGGAAGTGTTCATTTGGCTTTTAACAGCTCTTAATGCTTTATTTGCATGGGATCAACCCATATCCAGTGACATTAATTTTAAACAATTTCCTCTTAACCTGTATGGGGGAAGGAGATCTAACACTTATACCTCCCTTTACTGAATGTTCATCCTGTTTATTAAACCTGAGGTCACATGATAGATCTGGCTTTTTTTCCCAGTCTGTTTGATTTTAAACCTTCTTTTGTCTGTGGTTCACAAGTTTCTGTATATTTTTGATTTTTATGTGTATGAGTGTTTGCTTCATGGGGTGAGGAGTTTTGAGATAGGGTTTCTCTGTGTAGCCATGGCTTTCCTGGAACTCAACTCTGTAGACCAGGCTGGCTTTGAACTCATAGAGATCCACCTGCCTCTGCTTTCCAAGTGCTAGGATTAAAGGTGTATACTACCACTGCCTGACGAAATTGTTTTGGTTAAGAACTTTTTCCATTTGTACTAGGTTTATGGCTACGAATGATTTGATGACAGAGCTGCAGAAGGATTCCATCAAGCTGGACGACGACAGCGAGAGGAAGGTGGTGAAGATGATCTTGAAGCTGCTGGAAGATAAGAATGGGGAAGTGCAGAACCTGGCTGTCAAGTGGTGAGTTGGGACTGCTTGCTCACTTGAAAACTGGTACTTAAGTCTGATGCTGTCTTCCTTTTCTAGAAAGTTTCTTTTTAGAATTTTTAGGTTGCTGGTAACTGTGATTGCATGTGATTAATTCAGGATATTTCATTATAGATTCTTAATTCGTTAGTGTAGACTTTCATGGGATTATACAACTTTCATGGGAAGTGCATGGAGAGAAATCAAGAAACACTGATTTTTGTGTGATCATTGCCTATTTTTGTTTTATTTTGATTTGTTGGTCTGCATTTGAAAGTTCTACTCTAGTTGAGGTGAAAAACAAAACTTAAATCTTAGAAAGTTACAGCACTAAAGACTGCATGTGCATTCCTGATGTCACAGGAGGCCAACTAGCAAGGGTTAGTTAGAGAGCTCCTTTCTCACAAAAGGGAGGGGGAGACAAAGAAGCGAGGGGAACTAAACGGCAGACAGTTAAAACCAGAGTGAGGTTGATGTGATCATGTGACGACAAGAATCTGCTTGAAATCGCAGGGATTCCAGTTGTCTTTTAGTTGCCTCTAGTAAGCACTTTTTACTAGTTAGGGTCTTGGCAGATGTATTTATTATTCTTAGAGTATAGAATTTGAGTTCTTAGTAAATTCATTTTGAACCAATTTAAGCCTTGCATGTAAGGCTGAAGCAAGGGGGTCTCCAGACTCAAGGCCTACTGTTAGTAAGGCCTGGCTCGAAATAAGAAAGTGGAACGAGAGCTGGAAGAAGGGCTCAGTGGGTGAGGGTCTGCTGAGCATGCTTGGGGGTTTGCTGAGATGTGTGATATCCTTCCTTCTTCCTCAGTGCCGCGAACGATAAACAAGTTAGTAAGTCAGCTTGATTTGTGGGTGCTAAATCTTAGACGCTAGTGGATAAAAGAAGGCAGTTTCATCTATGAAATTCTGTGTCATTGTGTACATCAGTCAGTATCAGTTTACAGCCTTGTCCCATTACTGCCCTATTGGATTTATATAAATCTTTCAAGTTAGTTTTCGCCTCGTCATTTAGATTTCTGTCTATAAGAAAAACCTGTAAAAGGTTAGAATTTCTATCATTGGTTGACATAGGAATTTCTAGAACGACGTGGAGTGCAGGTTTATAAGTTTAAAATAAAACAGACCAAGTGCTTTATCCTTGGCGGTGTGGCTCAGCAGGTAAAGGCTCTTGCCAAGTCGGAAGATTTGAATGCAATCTCCAGATCCCACATAGTGGAAAGGGAGAAGGAATTCCCACCATTTATCTCCCGACTTTCTTACATGTACTCCTCTGAACATAATGACAGAGAATTTAAAGTGGTATAAAACATGCAAATATTTGTATAAGAATCTTTTGATCTTTTTATTTGTTTTGTTTTTAGAAACAGGGTTTCACTGTGTATCTCTAGCTGTTCTGGAACTCTCTCTGTAGACCATGCTGGCCTCAAACTGGGGATCCGCCTGCCTCTGCCTCCTGAGTGCTGGGAATCTTTGGCTCTTTTAATGATCTCTTTTGTGTTTAGATTTATAATTAAAGAGATTGGGGGCTAAAGATACAGCTTGGTTTTAGAGTTCTTGCTTAGCATATGTGAGTTACTAGTTGATCCCTAGCACTGTTAACAAAATGGGGAGGAAACGTTCTGTTATATTCCAAAAGGACTTGGGATAAAGCAGATAGGACTGCTCAGTTAGCTTTTCTAGTGTAGGGATAAATCACTAGCCAAAGGCAACTTAAGAAGGATTTTATTTCATGTTATAGGTTATAGTCCACCATGGGGCAAAGCCAAAACAGAAACTCAAGCAAGGCAGGAGTCTGAAGCAGAAACTGCAGACAAAACCGCTTCACTGGGTTTCTCTCAGGGTTACATTCAGCTGCTTTTCTTACTCAGCCCAGGCCACGGTGGGCTGGGCCCTTCAAATCAATTGACAATCAAGAAAATTCCCCGATATACCTACCCACGGCCAGTCTGATGAAGGCAGTTCTTCTGTTGAGGTTCCTTCTTTATTCTGTCCAGTTCACAAGATCAGCCATCTTTGCAAGGATAAAAATCATGGTCATGACTAAGTAATAATAACTGATTCTCAAGGGAAAATGGCTTATGCATAAATGACTAAATTCTTGTGAAGAAATCAAAAAATTATCAAAGAATTTGATTGCCACCCCCCAAATAAAGGTTGAAAAATCTTCCACAAATCCCTGTGAAACCTGAAAGAGTAGATCTAGTACAATTATGAAATGCAGAACACATCTGAGAACATGGCAGACTTAAACCAATTATTCTAATCAATAATAAAACAGCTGACTAAAGGTAACACTAAAAAGGGAAACCAGAGGTCAGACTGCATTAAATATTTAAACTAAAAGGTGTTACTATCGTAAGGGCGATGCCCCCACGAATGTGAGAATGAGCAGTAGAATATTGTATGCTCACTTAGGTTCTACTGGTGTTAACTGGTCATGCATCTTGTTAATTGTGAAGACATTAGGATTCCACATTGGCTTGTGGCTACTTAGAATTACAAATGAAAGCATGCCTTCCGTTAAGCAGCACCAGACTCACTGTCAGTAATGTGAAAATAGACCACAGAGGCCTTCTTCCCTCTTGACAGAATTTGCTGTCTGTTTCAGTAAGACATTTACAAGTCCGGGAATTGATGGGTTCTTCTTGTTCAGAGGATCTAGCTGGGGAGCTCAGCTATTTCTATACCCCTGACTGGAAGACTCAGTCCTTCTTTATTTGCGGAAGTTGTCCTTTTCAGCCAAGCCCTAGAAGCTTTGGGAGGACACACCCCTTGCTAGCCAGATTAGGCAAATCAGCCCTGGCTGGTTTGGGTCAGTGGGGTGATCCTTACATCTGATAGGTTCTTAACATTGAAAGTGAAAACAGCTCATATAATGAGTACAAGGTACACTCACACTCACAGACTAAGCCTGTGCTTTCTTCTGAGGGAGTAAACCACTGTAACACAAGGAAAAGAGTATCTTCAGAAGAATCTAAAAAAAAAGTATTCAGAAAAGAAGAATGATAATTCAGTGAGGTAACAAAATGTATACCGTGCACAGTGAGTGGCTTTTCTGTTCTCATAAAACCAGCTTTATGAAAAAAACTGTTTATAGTCTGGAAGAAGATAACCTGCTTATTCCAGTGTCCAAAGGACAAGAAGTGTTAAGGTGGTGACCTTGAACAGAGCCCATTAGGATTTACAGAAGGTTACACTCTGTTTCCCAACCCTAAGGAGGAGAAGGACCTAAGTGATAGTGTTGTTGCAGGTGCTATATCCTGTATCAGCCATGTGGGATGGGGCTGGGAGAGAGGATCCTTATCTTGTCCTTGTCAGTTTCAGCAATTCCAATTTCCAGTTGATGTTGACAGTATTAATGTATATTAAGCACTGTTGCAGTTTTTTTCTTTTTTCCGTATAATGAATTCGTTTATTTCCTACTATCCTTTCAAGACAACATTTTATAAGAATACGAATATGTCAGAAGGAGCTGGAGAAATTGTTTAATCATTAAGAACACTGGCTCCTCTTTCAAAGGACACAGGTTCGATTTTTAGCCCCTATATTGTGGTGCATAACCTTCTCTAACTCCAGTTCCAGGGGCTCCGACACCTTCTGTCCTCCATGGTACATGCATGCAGGCCAAGCACCTATACACAGTGTAGTAGAATATTAACGGAGCCATTGCACGTGGTGTTTATTCTGAAGTGATGGCCATTTAGGCCTTAAAATAATATCTTGTAAATATCAGTAATTGTTATCTGAGATTTATGTGCTGCCCTTTCTTGGAAATTTCAGAATTTTAACATAGCCTCAGACATAAAACATTCCTGGCAATTAACTGTGAATTCTCAGCTTATAGCTTAGGCTTGTTTCTACGAAGTTCTTTTAACTTAAATTAACCCCCATCTTCTAATCTGCATTCTTTTATGTGACTCAGTTGCCTTTACTTTATAAAGCCAACGCTGCTTGCTCAGTGTCCATGGTATCTCCTCTCAACTCCCTCTTCTTCCCAGCATTCTCTGTTCAGAAGTCCCTGCTGTACTTCCTGCCTAGCTCTTGGCTGTGTACCTTTTAATAAAACCAATCACAGTGATGTATCTTCAACAGTGTAAAGGAATATCCCACAAGTCCATTGAGTCTGATTCCCCCTGCTGCTTTTGGAAAGCCTACATTCATTGTGCAGTGTCTCTTTCTTTGATCCATGTCCATACCTCAGAATATCAGCAACAGGTAAAAATAAATCTTAAAAAAAAAAAAAAAAAAAAAAAAAAAAAAAAAGAAGAATATAGGTGTTAGAATCAGACCACAATGGGTTCAAAGTCTAGCTTCACTTCCTGATTCTGGAACCGACTGCTGAAGTTGAAGGTTTAGCATTCTCAGTTCTCTCTGTGGGGTGTGTGGGCCGTATTTGGAAACTTAATGAGACTCTTTATGAGGTGAATTTTTATGGTGGAAAATAGGGAGTTATTGGTTTTATTTTGATACATGTATGAAAGAAATGTTAATTGATAACAAAGAAAAGACATCACCTGTGTGGTTAGAAGATGTCCAAGTGGAGTGTCCTTTGGAAAGTAAAGTTATGGGTTATTTTACACTGCAAGAAGAAAAGGGAAAAAGAAGGCTCAGCATGGAGTCTTAATACAGTGGTAGCAAAGCTTCCTTGTCCTTAGGAAGCAAGGTGAAAAAGGAGAAGTAGCACAAGACATGGGAGTCATAAATGAGTCACATGTTCTGGCCAGTAGTAGAATTGTTCACTACGTATTCCTACATCTGTGAATTGCTTCTTGGGTATGCCTGTACGAGACCAGATAATAGTCTCTACCACCCGTGCACCTCTTGTAGCTGGTCTTCATGGTCATTTTAGTATCATTTGTTCAGGGTTTCTCAAGTGTGTATAGATCTGTTTTTCAAAAAAGTAAAGGGGTTATTTTATTTTACAATATAAAATACAATAATCAGAAAGGAAAGCCGTCATCAAACTTGGACAGGCCAAGCCAACCAGAGTGCCAAGAGAAAGAATGAGAATCCAAGACCCACGAGTTTACCCATTCAGGAGTCCCATAAAAGAACGAAACTGAAAGTTGTAGTATGTATGCAACAGACCTGCTGCAGGCCCCGTGATAGCTGCTTCAGTCTCTGAGTTCATGGTCTTTGTCTCATTCTAGGAGCTGTTTCGTCTTAAGTTTGCGTACCATTTGGCCAGAGTGTGGCTGTTTATTTAGTTACAGACTTTTCCAGCTTTTAGAATTGGGTTTATCTTTATTATCAAGTTGTAGGAATTTTAAAGTATATTTTTTATTCTTTTTTTTTAATTTTTAAAACAATCTTATTTTATATACCAATCCCAATTCCCTCTCCCTCCCGTCCTAAAATATATTTTTATATCAATCCATTTATGCATTTATTTTGTAAAAATCTTTTAATTTGGTCTTTGGTTGTTAATTTTAATTTTTGAGTTTATTTTAATTTAACTTATAAAGTATCTGTTTTGTGGCTATTGTTCAGGTCCTAAGAAATATTTGATTTGGTTTACAAAGATTTTCTCCTATTTGCGGTTTTTGTTTTTATTTTTAGTTCTATGATCTGTGTGGAACTGATTTTGTGGAAAGTATAAGGTTGGAGCTGTTCGCTTCTTCCCATATGGTTGGGCAGCTGTTGCAAGCTCTGTGTGTGGAAAAGACCTTCCTTTCCCCCAATGAATTGAATTTAGAATTTACCTGGCATCTTTGAAAAAAAAAAATCAATGGAGTACAAAAGTGTGTGTTTTAGTCTTTTGTGCTCTATCGACCCATCAGTCCTTACAGCAGTGCTATCTTGTTATATTGTCATTGTTCGGGAACTTTCCACCCTGGTCCTGCTAAAATTTTAGACCAGATGAGTCTAAATTGAGTGGGGGAGCTATTATGTCCACGAAGCAGCATCTCCCTGCCCATTCTCACTGTTGGCCAATACGCCTCTACTTTCCAGATGACAGTGATATTGTGTCAGGATGATACCTCCCGAGGGCAAAGCTTCCCCTTTGGTGCTGTGGTATATAGGAAGTCTGGATTAACCTAACTCACGCTGACTAGCTTAATTTTTACCATTTCTTGAGACTATATTGTTTCTTTAAAAGCCCTTATTATTTTAATCACTGTCAATTTCTGTGTTTAAAATAATTATGCCGAAGCTGGAGGAATGTCTGAGAAGAGCCCACGTGCTACTACTGTGCTCAGTCTTTCAATTACGAGCCAGTTTCTCATATCTGTTAGTTACATGAATTTGTGTTAAATCCTTGGAGTTTTGTACCTAACAGTCACTTCAGTGATGAATCTGTTGAAATCCTCATTATTAAGTGAGGCTATTTGTTGTGGGAGACTGCTTGGCCACTTGTTCATTTCCCGGCTGCCCAGATTCCTGAAATAACCACACAGAAACTATTAATTAAATCACTGCTTTGCCCATTAGCTCTAGCTTTTTATTGGCTAACTTTTACATCTTAATTTAAACCATTCCTATTAATCTGTGTATCACCATGAGGCTTACCGGGTAAGTTGTGGCTTCTGTGGAGCTACGTGGCTTCTCCTCACTCTACCTTTTTCCTCCCAGCATTCAGTTTAGTTTTCCCAGCCTAGCTCTGTTCTCCCCTGCTAAAGGTCCCAAGCAGTTTCTTTATTCATTAATGGTAATCACAGCATACAGAGGGGACTCCCACATCACCTCCCCTTTTCTGTTTAAATAAAAAAGAATATTTTAATTTTAACATAGTAAAATTACATATAACAAAACAGTTATCAAGCAAGAATTATAGTTACAATATTTATATCTATTTTATCTTTTATCGTGACTAAGGAAAACTATATCCTTCAACTCCATCAGAGACTCCAGAAAGATACAATATTACCTAAGTAAACAGGAAGTGCATTGTAAACCACTTCCAAAACTCTGGAATTGACAGAGACGTCTTGCTACTTGTACAGTTACCCAGAGTTCTGTAACGTTGGAGCATTCATCTTCAGCCTACAGTGCCATAGTATTGGCAGACTTTTTCATGAAGCAGGAAATCTCAAAGACAGTTCCACCTGTATTGGCAGACTGTCAGTCACTTTTTTCTGTGTCCTGTAGAATGTCTGGCAGACTTTTTCAGGAAGCAGGAACCCCAAAAGACCATCTCATCTTTAGGCAAATTCAGCAGTCATTTCTCTGTGGGTCCTGCATGTTCAGTTCATACAGTATACCATCAAGCAGTCCAGGCAAGAGCAGTTTTTTGCCCAAGTGACTAACAAACTCCATAAGGAGCCTCTTTGATGCCCATCTTTCTCTTGAAGTAGATAGGTGTTGCCAGGAGCAGATGTGACTCATTGTCATGATAAGTCCTAAATTCTTAAAGCATTTTAAATGCCATATTCTATAGTCTTTGAAAGGTTCAAAGAACACCTATCTATCTGAAATACATCTCTGTACATCTAGAAAATCTAACATGACTACAAGATTGACTATTATAGATGATTATCTATTAACCTATTCTTAATTACACATTGCATTTTTAAATGAGCTGTACAAACAATACCTTAATCAAGAACAGAAATATACATATAACAAAATTGCCTTAAATTTGTATCAATAGAGCAAGAGCCATACTAATGGAAAGTATCCATCTCTATAGCAAGTCCCTCTTTAAATGTAAAGAAATATTTACAAACAGTATTTGGGAATATGGGCATAGTTCTTTCCAAACTGCTTCCTGCTGTTTATTGAGCTAAGTAATTTTTTGAGGGATGTTCAAGGAGACCTTTAAGGGGTTTAGTCCATCAAACCGCATAAATCTTGCATTAATCCACAGGTTCTCATCTTCTGTGGAAACAAAAGCAGAACCTCTTTTCCAAAGCAGCATATCCTTAGACTCAAATTCTGAAGTCAAGATACCTTTATGTTGGTTTAACTTAGCAGCCCATACAAAGAAATGTGTCTTTATACTTAAATCCTTCACAGTCAAAAAATTCAAAGAAAACACAATACTATTCATAATCCAGACTCTGTGTATTTTCCATCTTTACATGACTTATTATTTTTTTACTCTACTACTTTTTAATACTTAATATCTATGACTGTATTCTTTTATATTACACTTACTATCTCTTTACTTTTTCTTCTCTCTCCAAAGCCTACGTATATTTTTTTAAACACTGTGTCTCGTTTAGAGGTCTTTTATGTCTGAATTTGTCTTATTGTGCCTCTGCAATTCTTTTCTGTCCAAGAGTGCTTCTTAAAATGTTGAACAGCGACTAAAGCTGCTTTGTCTCTTGGCTCCACCCAGTTCAACATGGTGGGGCAGACCTCTGTTAAAGGAGCTGTGGCACGCCGCCAGCAAGCAAAGCCCATTTTTAATAAAATGTGGCTAAATTTTGTTTTTTAGTGTCTAGAATTCCTTTCCAAACCCTCTAAGGTTTTTTGTGAATTTAGTCGACCACATTGGAGCACCAGTTTGTAATAGGAAGCCTCTTGTTTGTTTTCCTGGCCGCCCAGACTCCTGAAATAATCACACAGAAACTATATTATTTAAATCACTGCTTGGCCCATAAGCTCTAGCTTCTTATTGGCTAACTATTATATATTAATTTAACCCATCTCCATTAATCTGTGCATCACCACAAGGCCGTGGCCTACCAGCAAAGTTTCAGCATGTCTGTCTCCATTGGCAGCTCCATGGCTTTACCTCACTCTGCGTTCCTTCTCCCAGCATTCAGTTTAGTTTTCCTCACCAAGCTCTGTTCTGCCCTGCTGTAAGTCCAAAGCAGTTTCTTTATTCATTAATGGTAATCACAGCATACAGAGGGGAATCCCACATCAACTATTGGCGATAGATCTTCTCTGGTGTTTGGTTTGAATAATCTATTGACTGAGAGGGATCTTAAGATTTCTAATACTGTTTTGTTGTTTCTTTTTAGTAATACCAGTTTTCTTTGCATGCATTTTAAAAGTGCATGTTGTTAAAGATGAAACTATTGATACGTGTTTAAACATTAAGGAAGCCTTCATTCAAACTCAGCAGTTAGTTGTGATAAGTGCAAGATTGTTGGAATAAGGAGAAAGATTAGATTTGCCTGAATAAAAGGACAAGTGGGAATTATACCCAAAAAGCAGATGGGGAAATTAGGAAATGGAAAATAACCCAGGAGGATTCATGAGTAAGGGAATTCTTAACTCACTGCTTGCTTTGCGTGTTTATCCAACGAAGATGGAAGCAGAATCATCTTTATCAGTGATTAGGCATACATGTGTTTAGTTGCTATCACCTAATATTTGACTGTTTCATAGCACGGGAGTCTTTATTAATGTTTTGTAAATGTTGATGTAGTTGGATTTGTAGAAGTTGCTTTTTTTTTTTCTGCTTGATTTTCACCCACCCCACTCCTTTAGATTACTTAAAAGATCTGGGTATGTTGTAATATGAGCGGCGGCGGGGCTGCGTCCCCGGCACCCGGCCGCCCACATGGCTTACTTATGCCCCGAAATAATTACACGGAAACTGTATTCTTTTGATCACTGCCTAGCCCATTAGTTCCAGCCTCTTATTGGCTAGCTCTTACATATTGATCTAACCCATTTCTAATATTCTGTGTAGCACCATGAGCTGGCTTACCAGGAAAGATCTTAACCTGCGTCTGTCTGGAATGGGAGAATCATGGCGACTCCTCACTCGGCTTCTTTTTCCCAGCATTCTCTTTTGTCTACTCCACCCACCTAAGGGTTGGCCAATCAAATGGGCCAAGGCAGTTTCTTTATTAGTTAACCAATGACACAACAGATAGAAAGATGACCCACCTCCATCATGGGTACATTCTGAAAGTCCACTGAAAGGTTCAGAGTGTCACTGAACTGTTGAGGACTTGTTTTTTCCTTGGATTTTGATGTTTTCATCAGTACACAACAATTATCCAGAGACCACATGACATGTGCTTCCATAACAAATTGAATGCAAAACTACACATTGTTGAAAGAGCTGCAGGCTGCGTTCCTGCCGCCCGGCTCCCAGCCACCAGCTAGCTTTACCTGAAATAACAACACACAAACTGTATTCATATAAACACTGCTTGGCCCATTTCTATTCATGTGTGTAGCACCACGAGGTGGTGACTTATCTTTCCTAGCCCATATTTAGTAATCTGTGTAGCACCAGTCTTACTGGGAAAGATTCAGCATGTCTGACCTGGCAGCTTGCTTCATCGCGTCTGCCCTGGAGAGGGGAGGCATAGCGTCTGCCTCACTTCCTCTTTCTCCCAGCATTCTGTTCTGTTTACTCCACCCACCTATGTTCTAACCTGTCAGGACAAGCAGTTTCTTTATTAACCAATGGCCTTCCTCCATCAACACATAGAAATTTTTTTTTTTTAATTTCAAACATTAAGAAATTTACAGAATAGTACTCTTTACTATTTTTTAGGATATAATTTGTTGTATATGTTTGTAGTGTATGTACACATTTGTGTGTGTGCACGCACATATACTTAAGGAAAGCTTCACTAGTCGAGCCATCTCTCCAGCCTCCGTTTCATTTTTTTTTTTTTTCAGTATGCATTCCATTTATTTTAGTTTCTGGTCTTACTTCTCCATTAGAAATGGTTGTCTTTTTTTTCTTTTCCTTGTTTATATTTTAACATCCTTTCCCCACTAAGTCTTATGACTTTGGTGAGCCTTGTATTTGATTAGGGTTGTTTACCAAAGTGAGAGTTTTGAAATAGTTTTTCTTTCTAACTGTTTATCTCTTGAGAACCTACTACCAAAAAACATTATACTTTAAGTCTGCCAATAATATTGAATGTGAAAGTTTTGGGAAATTGTAAATTTCATAGTTATATGAATTTCTTACCTCATAAGCTTTATAGTAAATCCTCTATTTTAGGGCTTATGTGTTCTTTATCAGGAATCTTGTCTAGCAGTCGTTTCTTGACGAATATTCATATACCAAACATGCCTGCTATATACTCCAGAACATACAGAAAGGACTTCTATCCTCATGGGGAGGGTTCAACTAGCAAGAGTAATAGAAACAGAACTATATAAAAGAGATGTGCAGCGTGCTTTGAGAACATATAATAGGACTGGTGGTTTTCATTGTGCTTTTAGAATTTAGACAGGAAATTAAAAGAAACTAGAACAATAACAAGAAAGAGTCAGAGTTAGCAATGTAGCATCATATGGGACTTTTCTTGCAGCTGAAGCTTGTTGGGAGCAGATCCCTAACTATTAACACTTTTGTTTGCTTGTGTTTGAGTGCTTGAAGGGTTAGCATGCAGGATGGAAATCTTCATTTTCTTGTTACTCTGCTGGAAATCAGTGGGGGAAAATTGGGAACCAACTACAGGAGTTCTGTCAGTCAGTTCCCCTTCATCTTTATGTGTCATTTATGATACGGACATCCATGGTTAAAATTGACATTTACTAGGCAAGATTTCTATTTGTGCTTACTTTTTCTGTTTATTTTTGTTTTTATCTAGTTGCTAAAAGAACTTCCTTCTTTCTGTTGCAGTCTTGGCCCTTTAGTGAGTAAAGTCAAAGAATACCAAGTAGAGACAATTGTAGACACCCTCTGCACAAACATGCTTTCTGATAAGGAGCAGCTTCGGGATATTTCCAGTATTGGCCTTAAAACAGTAATTGGGGAACTTCCTCCAGCTTCCAGTGGTAAGCAAGAATGTTTTTTCTTATTTTCTTTCTACATGGAGATACACCTTCCCTGCATTCCAAGGGAAAGAGCTAATTTGAAGCCTTATTTTTCTTAAACACAAATGTAACTTTTCAGTAAGTGGATTTTAAATGTATAGACTCAGTTATATTGAAGCAGGGTGGTGTTTGTGTGTGTCTGTCTACATGCACATGAGCAACATCTCCATTTGGTGTGAAGTAACTACATTGGAGCTTAAATGTGTTACTTTTTTCTTTTTAGAAATTGTTTAATTTGCAGTGCAAATGCATCAGAACATAAATGGCATTTGCTAGAAAGAATTCAAGAGCAGCAAACCCTTGATACATTTCAATCTAGACATTTGTTTGCCACAAGCACTACAGGCTTCTAGTCAAGATTCAATAATTGCCCAGATAGTGATAGTTGTTACATTTCCCGTACCCCTTGACAGTTAAGATTTTTGATTATTGGTTAGGTATAATAAGCTATTATTTTTACGGATTTTTTTTCCTTAGCAAGGCTCTCTTAAGTGTCTTGAACAAGGTTAGTCTGTTGAATATTTGGTAACCAGTACAGATATCAGATAGATTTGACATATTTGAATTTTTATTTACTCCCCCTGTAGGCTCTGCACTAGCTGCTAATGTATGTAAGAAGATTACCGGTCGCCTCACCAGCGCAATAGCAAAGCAGGAAGATGTCTCTGTCCAGCTGGAGGCCTTGGATATTATGGCAGATATGCTGAGCAGGTAAATGTGCGTTATACCTGTAATAAAACTCAGTGGTTGGGGGTAAAGGAAATGTAGGCTAGTATGCATCACAGATGTTTCATGATTCTGAAAAATCTTAAGTTTGTGATTGCACATTTTTAGCAGTTTGTTATTATTGTGTTCTTGTTCACTGGTCTGCTGACATGAGGAGATGCTTTAGTGGAAGTCACAAATCTGCAGGTGAACAACCGTGTTCACACTGCATGTCTGCAACGGGGGGTTGAATTTTATTCACTTGTTGCTTTCCTACTTTTTGTGGCAGGCAGGCAGGCTTAGGAATAAATAAGGCAGTTCTTAGAAAAATGAACTTTATAGGGCATTTCACTTTCAGTGTATCCTTGTTTCTAACAATTATTAGTTATTCATTATTTGTGACTAGTATTATGGTTAATTTGGTTTAATATAAAAATAGTTGAGGGTTTTGATAGAGAAAATTGTGCGTTTATTAAATAATGTAATGAGGGGCTATGATTGCCCTGTCACACAGAGCTCTCTTACTTTTATCTAGGAGGTAAGAAGGGAGATGGCCAAAAAGCCAAGGGAGTCCAGACTAAGTGGGACTGTGCTCAGTGAAGCTTTGAATGGGCGAATGTGAGGAATAGGCGGCACTCGGGTGATGAGCTGCAAAGGTGTAGAATATGTGGATAAGGATAGCGAAGACAAAGGCAGCAGGAGTCCTTGGTGGACTGGGGTCCTGCCAGCCGGGCGGGAATGGATGCTTCATTGTTAAGCAGTGATAACCCAGTCTTTTTGTCCCCTGTGTGATTTGCAGACTGGCACTGTTGGCACATGATAGTATATACTTTGGTGTGTGTGTGTGTGTGTATACATACATACATACATACATACATACATACATACATACATACAAAATATAATTTAACTGTCTGCATGTTGAGAGATTGGGAAACACAATATTGGGAGCAAATGAACCAATAAAACTGAGCATGAGGTAGACAGAGAAAAGAAGGGAGAAAGTGAAGAGACATACGGGTTTTTAGTGTCGTGAGTACTCAAAAAAAACACAACTAAGTAGATAAAATACTTTGAACGAGGGATGCGACAAGATCATTGTGCCTTTTGTTTTGTTTGGTGTTTTGCCAACAATTGGTTAGCCAGTTTATATAGTAGGTAACAGGCCTCACAGGATTTATTTGGTGAAACATCTCCATATACATTTAGCTTGGAGTTTTCAGATGCATCGATACTGGCAGTGAAAATTTATTTAGCTTTTCTTTTACTCTGAGTTTCAATTTGTCTCAACCTAATTTGTATCCCAAATACGTACACTGAGTTCAGAGTCTAGACATATTAGTAGTGCTCTGGCATGTTGAATTGATTTTTCTTTCTGTTTTTCTCTCTTTCGTTTTTTTTTAAGGCAAGGAGGACTTCTTGTAAATTTCCATCCTTCAATTCTGAGCTGTCTGCTCCCCCAGCTGACGAGTCCTAGACTTGCAGTGCGGAAAAGAACCATCATTGCTCTTGGCCATCTAGTAATGAGCTGTGGGAATATAGTCTTTGTAGATCTTATTGAACATCTGTTGTCAGAGTTGTCCAAAAATGACTCCATGTCAACAACAAGGACCTACATCCAATGTATTGCTGCTATTAGTAGGCAGGCTGGCCATAGAATAGGTAAGACCTTTTTAAAGTTTCAAAGTTGGTTTGGTTTTTTTTCCCCCACATGTTTGTATGTTGTTTGTGCATGGTGTGTGTGTGACTCAATGCTCATGTGAGGTCAGATATCAACTCTGCAGTCAGTTCTCTGCGTCCACCTGTACATGGGGATCAAAGCCAGGCCCAGCCTGTGCAGGAGGCACCTTTACCCTCTGAGCCTACTCGCTGGCTGGCCCCCTAAAATTGTTTTTTTTTTTTAAACCCTAGGATTTTTTTTTTAATTTATTTATTATGTATACAATATTCTGTCTGTGTGTATGCCTGCAGGCCAGAAGAGGGCACCAGACCCCATTACAGATGGTTGTGAGCCACCATGTGGTTGCTGGGAATTGACCTTTGGAAGAGCAGGCAATGCTCTTAACCTCTGAGCCATCTCTCCCGCCCCCCCAAAATTGTTTTTTAAATTTTGTTAAAGTGTTTGGTTTTAAAAAACAATATGCTTTTCTTAGGTGAATACCTTGAGAAGATAATTCCTTTGGTGGTAAAATTTTGTAATGTAGATGATGATGAATTAAGAGAATACTGCATTCAAGCTTTTGAATCATTTGTGAGAAGGTAAGTTTTTCAGATCTCTGTATTTTTTTTTAAGTCTTTGTATTTAAAAAAGTTTTCTCCTTAAGATTGAAATAGTCATTTTAAGATTAGGTAAATAAAGAGAAATAGCATATGTAATTCTTCATAAATAGTAATTGATTGCAAATAGAATATTTGTAGCAAATGTCATCTTACTATTATAAAATCTAGTATTTCCGTTTACTTTGAAAATACTTATTGTTATAACTTAAAACACTCATACAGTATTCACTTATACCGGGAGAAATGTTGCGTATTATAGTCTGTTTCCAGAATAACAGGGTGGGATTTCCAAAGAGAAATATAGTAGGTTGCCCTTCTTTTCAACCTTTATGTTTCAGACAGTATTGGCTAAAAATTGTGTGAGAACAGTATTAGCTGAATGTTTGTCTTTGACTAATATAGTTTGTTTGGATGTCTTGATTCTAACTAGTTTTGGTCTGTACTTTGCCCTTTTGCCTCATGGTTTAGGGAGCACTTTTATAGTGCTGCCAGTTTAAAAGTAATTTATTATTACTGTTGTCTTTTGATGTTTTAATCTGTGTGGGTGTTTGGGCTCTGTGCGTGCCTGCACCCTGTACACGCCTGGCACTCATGGAAACCAGAAGGAAGTATTGGATCCCCTGGCACTGGAATTCACAGGTGTGCGCTTCCATGTGAATGCTAGGATTGAATCAAGGTTCTTTGCAAGAGCCACCAGGGCTCCTGACCCCTAAATTGTCTCAAGCCTCCATACCATATTTTGAAAATTAGTAGTGGTGAGGTTCATTTTATTAAGAACCATGAATTGCTCCTTTAATTTTGACTCTGTGAGCATATGTATATTTTTTATTGATAATTAGTATGCAGGGAGAGAAGACCATGATGCTAAGTGAATATTCACTAACAATTTTACAGGTGCCATTGATAAATATCTATATTGCTCCGCCTTGAACCATGTAGTTTATACATATACATATATATGTATATGTATATATATGATATTTGTGTGGGGTCACACATCCTAAAACTGAATATCATTTGAAAGGGAAATTTTTTCAAACATGAAGCTCATGGAACAAAAATTAAGTAGTCAGAAACTATTTTGCTGGTACTGCTAATAATTGAACAGGGAGAAAAGTATGGTGTGTGTGTGTGTTTTAAAACAGCTCTTGTCTTTATATTCAGATGTCCTAAGGAAGTTTATCCTCATGTTTCTACCATTATAAACATTTGTCTAAAATATCTTACCTATGATCCAAATTACAATTATGATGATGAAGATGAAGATGACAATGCTATGGATGCTGATGGTGGAGATGATGATGATCAAGGTATTTCAAATTATATAGAAGGAATCTGTGTGTTACCTCAAAAGAAGCCAATATCCCAAATGGAACATTGGTTCATAACTGCAAATTGTACCATAGTTTTGTGGTGCTCAAGTCTTAAGCATAGTGGTGAATAACCACTCTATTCTTTATAAACCCAGTCCAGGGTGTTTATACTACTATTTTTTTTTTTTTCTTGAAACAGGGTTTCCCTTTGTAGCCCTGTATGTCCTGGAACTCTGTCTGTAGACCAGGCTGGCCTTGAACTCAGAGATCCACCTGTTTTGCCTTCTGAGTGATTTTAAAGGCAATTTATACTTTTTAAAAAACAAAAACAAAGCTTTTGTGCAAGATAAGTAATTGTTTTTGAAAAATGAATCTAAATATATACATATTCGGGTAGTTTGGTTGGTATTGAAAAATTCTAAATATTGTTTGAGATCTTGTTTAATGTTCATAATGTAAACATTTTTATTGAATCTGGGCTGGTTTGTGGTAGTGCTTCAGGGACAGCGATTGCTGGTGTTGGTTTTGAAGAATTATAATAGAGATGTTTAAATAGATAAATTACCAAGTCCATGGGTTAGTAGGTTTTCTGTTACTTTTATAGTAATTTTTAGTTATATTTTGTGAACTTATGCGATAAATTTCTTAGAAAATCTGTGATTTAACCCATCTAAAAAGCAAGTACAACCTCCCCAACTCCATCTCCTCCTCCAGCAGGTACTGCCCCATCCATCTTCTCTACAGCAGCTCTCCTCGAACCAGTGCTGTTAAGTTCTTTTCTTCCTCTTCTGTCTTGAGTGCAGTTCCAGCTATGGACAAAATTGCAATGCCCCAAAAATGTTTACTCCCTTAGCTATCATCCAGTGACTAGGATATCACACCTCTCTGTCTCCTGGTTCTTAGTCATCTCTAACCACTAAATAGGGATGTGCCTGAGCTAAATCTTTTACTAATCTGTAACACTCTTAGTTTTCCTTTGGATCTTCCCTCGTCTTCTGAGTTTAGTATCAGTATTAATTAGCTCAACTCTACACCTTTCCTGCAAATCTGGTTTTGTACATAACTGTTTAATTGATGTTACTGATTGTTTAACTAAAATATCTATCTCATCCCTGCCTCTTCAGCCTCTGCTTCTTCTTTAATCTCTTCCATCTTAGAATGGCTCCTTCATACCTCGCACCCTAGAGCTTTCCCTCATTTGACACTACTTTTTACCCCTTTAGCCTTTTTATTGTAGCAATAATCATTTTTGTGCATATTGTAATTGATTACCACTCACCTATTAGAATGCAGTATTCCTGAAGACTAGAAAATTTAACCTTGATTGCTTTGCTTTTAGTGTGGTGATTAGGATAATACTTGGCCCATAGTAGTCACTTGATAAATATGTTATATTAATGGGGAGGAACTTCGGGAGTAAAATGTATATTCCGGGTTTTGAGTTAGTATCATGCTAAATAATCCAAGTCCTTCTGCTACTTTAAAATGAGATGGGCTAAATATAAGAAATATTACTCAGCCACAGCATTTCAGTTTCCGTGATTAAGACATTTATTAACTTTCTATTAAACATTATTTCTAGGATGTAGTTTTCCAGATGTGTTATAGAAGAAAGAATTTGGTTTATTTTCTGTTAAATAGATTAAGTCTTACCTTGGTGCTACCTTGTAAATTTTAAATAGGTATTGTTAAATGAATCTAATGCCTTTTATTTTAGCACTATTTGGTTGAGTTTTCTTATGAAGGATAGATGTCCAATCTCTTAGATCATGTCTTTGTTCCAGTAGCACAGAGAAGGCTCAGGGAGGAGCTCTGTGAGACCGCAACAGTAGCCTTCTTGCTGAAAACCGGTCATAGCTGTCCTCTTTACTGATCTATAGCCAAACCTGGGCCACAGTTCATCTGATAAATGCCCATTGATTGTTTTTTTTTTTTTTTTTTTCTTCTACTGAGTCTTGAATTTGGTTCAAAGACTGGGAAATGTATGAGTTTCTAAGCATTTGCTGTATTAATGAAAGGGTTGTAAACTAAGTTTGTCATCTTCAAACAAGATGGGGCGTGGTTGTAATGAGTTCCGTATCTGTTTTGCAATCTATTCTGCCTAAGCCACCTGTTGCTTATACGTTAAGAAGCTACATTAACTAGTTGTCTTCACTGAAACACCAGTTCACGTTCTGTGTTAAAACATGTACTTTCTCTACCATTAATAGCCTGTTCACCATTGCCACTTCCCTCTAGGGAGTGACGATGAATACAGTGACGATGACGACATGAGCTGGAAAGTGAGACGCGCAGCTGCTAAGTGCCTAGATGCCGTGGTTAGCACACGGCATGAAATGCTTCCAGAATTCTACAAGACCGTCTCTCCTGCGCTGATATCCAGATTTAAAGAGCGTGAAGAGAATGTAAAGGCAGATGTTTTTCATGCGTACCTTTCTCTTTTGAAGCAAACTCGTCCTGTGCAGAGTTGGCTGTGTGACCCTGATGCAATGGAACAGGGAGAAACCCCCTTAACAATGCTTCAGAGTCAGGTCAGTGTGTGCTTGTGCTAACAGTCACTGGCGGGAAAGGAGTGCCTGGATGACTGAGAGAAGCACCGAGATAATGGGTGTGGTGCTCATACTTGGAAACCATTGGTTGTCATTTAAATAGACCTTAAGATTCAGGAAATTATCTCTGATATTAAAGGAGAACTCAAAGCTGTGAGATCATATGGCCAGCTTCACTTGTAATTTGTGTGACCTTAGACAAGTTAGTCATTTTTATTAAGCCTTGCTTTTAGTTCTTTGTAATAGGATTTACTTAGAAATAGCTACCAGGGTTGTTACGGATGAAATGGCCCGTGTAGTTCTAGTGTCTGGTTTGCTGCCTAGTGACTTTCACCACCACCACCACCACTCTATTTACTGAATATTTGTCCATACGGGCCTTTTCCTGTCTATATGTAACTTACAGCAGCTCTAGGCGTTTTTGTGTTTTTGTTGCTGGTTTTTTTGTGTTTTTTTAGATGATTCCATGCTATGGCCCAAGCTTGGAGTCCTTTTGCCAGTGCCCCTAAGTGCTAAGATTGCAGGCATGATCTGCCATGCCTTGTATTTCCATCTGTATTTCATAGATCACAATGCAGTTGTTGAGAGATTAAACCAGAAGAGAATAAATACTGTTTCTCTGCATTCCCCCCTCCCCTTTCTAAGACAGGGTCTCACTATACAGCTCTGGCTCCCCTGGAACTCACTCTGTAGACTAGGCTGGCCTTAGAGAGATGTATCCACCTGCTTCTGCCTCTCAAGGACTGGGATTAAAGGCTCATGCCACCACTGTCTGGCCGTCTGTCCTATCTTTAAGTAATGCAAATACATTTTGAGCTGAACTTGTAAATAGAAGTGAACTTGGAGATTAACTATGAGAGAGGATATTTTGAAATAGAGGATAAATTAGATAGTTAGATAATAAAAGAACCATAAGAAATTCTGAGAATATATTGTTTTTATTTCTTGATCAGTTTTATTTATGAGCTTTATGTTAGAGAGAGGGTGTTTTATTCTCTCTACTTAGTTACTGTGTGAATGTTAGGAGCCGGAAAGGAAATCCCTGTCTATAGCCAGTAAAGAACACACCAAAGTTCGCTAAACATTAGAAAGTTTTGATCAGATGTCTCTGAATTTTACCTCTACTGTTTGTTCCTTTGAGGTATGAAGTCTTTTGTAATAGCAAACTAAGAAAGAGAAAGGGGATATCAATTTGAGGGTATTTTTCTATTTTTTAAATTATATACTTCAGTTTTTGGTTGGAAATGATTCTGGTCATTGAAGACTTGTTGCTTGTTAGGAGGCTTTTCTCCACTTCTTGATGTTACTGACTGAGCAAGTATAGTTACAGTAAGTATGTCTAGGATATGAATTACCTAAACTTGGCTCCTGTATAATACAGTGTTGGGGAACTGTATTTGAAACACGATAGAAAAGATAGATTCTTTTGCTCATTTCCTGTAAGTCATATTAAGTATATGGAGGCACTGGAGAGATGGCCCAGAGGTTAAGAGCACTAGCTATTCTTCCAGAGGTCCTGAGTTCAGTTCCCAGCAACCACATGGTGGCTCACAGTGATCTACAATGAGATGTGGTGCCCTTTTCTGGCATGCAGGCAGAACATTGTATCTTACAATAAATAATTTTTTTAAATATTTATTTATTATGTATACAATATTCTGTCTGTGTGTATGCCTGCAGGCCAGAAGAGGGCACCAGACCTCATTCCAGATGGTTGTGAGCCACCATGTGGTTGCTGGGAATTGAACTCAGGACCTTTGGAAGAGCAGGCAATGTTCTTAACCTCTGAGCCATCTTTCCAGCCCCAATAAATAGATTTTAAAAATTAAATTAAAAAATTAACTGGGTGGTGGTGGTGCATGTCTTTAATTCCAACACTTAGTTCAAGGTCAGCCTGCACTACAGAGTTTGTTTCAGGACAGCCAGCGCTACACATAGAAAAACCCAGTCTTGAAAAAACCAAAAAACAACAACAAAAAAAGTATGTGGAGGCAGTACCTTTGGATCAGCTAGCTAATGAATGTGTGATGATTGCAGGTTCCCAACATCGTTAAGGCTCTGCACAAACAGATGAAAGAAAAAAGTGTAAAGACCCGACAGTGTTGTTTTAACATGTTAACTGAACTGGTAAATGTATTACCTGGGGCACTAACACAACACATTCCTGTACTTGTACCAGGTATGTAAGGAACAATCTCTTTGGATACTTATTAAGCACTTTTATTTTAGCACTTAAAGTTTATGAAAATTTGTACCTACAACTTTTTAATCTGTTTGAACACCTGTAAGTAAGGGGGGTTTAATATTTTCTATAGATTGTAAAGTACCTGCCATTTTAGAGATTATATGCAGCAGGAAATTTTAAGTCTTTCTGAAAACTACATAGAAACGATTAGATATTTTTCTTGGCCTTTTTCAGGAATTATTTTCTCACTGAATGATAAGTCCAGCTCATCGAATTTGAAGATTGATGCCTTGTCGTGCCTGTACGTGATCCTCTGTAACCACTCTCCTCAAGTCTTCCACCCTCACGTTCAGGCATTGGTCCCTCCAGTGGTGGCTTGTGTTGGAGACCCATTTTACAAGATCACGTCAGAAGCTCTTCTCGTCACTCAGCAGCTGGTCAAAGTCATCCGGCCTCTAGAGCAGCCTTCCTCCTTCGATGCAACTCCTTACATCAAAGATCTGTTTACCTGTACAATTAAGAGGTTAAAAGCAGCTGATATTGATCAGGAAGTCAAGGAAAGGGCTATTTCCTGTATGGGACAAATTATTTGCAACCTTGGAGACAATTTGGGTCCTGACTTATCAAATACACTTCAGATATTCTTGGAGAGACTCAAGAATGAAATTACCCGGTTAACTACAGTGAAAGCTTTGACACTGATTGCTGGGTCACCGTTGAAGATAGATTTGAGACCTGTCCTGGGAGAAGGAGTGCCTATCCTTGCTTCATTTCTCAGGAAAAATCAGAGAGCTTTGAAACTGGGTACCCTTTCTGCCCTAGATATTCTAATTAAAAACTATAGCGACAGCTTGACTGCTGCCATGATTGACGCGGTCCTGGATGAGCTCCCTCCTCTCATCAGCGAGAGTGATATGCATGTTTCACAGATGGCGATCAGCTTTCTTACTACCCTGGCAAAAGTCTACCCCTCCTCCCTTTCAAAGATAAGTGGCTCCATTCTCAATGAACTGATTGGTCTTGTGAGATCACCTCTCCTGCAGGGAGGAGCTCTCAGTGCCATGCTGGACTTTTTCCAAGCTCTGGTTGTCACTGGAACAAACAACCTGGGCTACATGGATTTGTTGCGCATGCTGACTGGTCCAGTTTACTCTCAGAGCACAGCTCTCACTCATAAGCAGTCTTATTATTCCATTGCCAAATGTGTAGCTGCCCTTACCAGAGCATGCCCTAAGGAGGGACCTGCTGTAGTAGGTCAGTTTATTCAAGATGTCAAGAACTCAAGGTCTACAGACTCCATTCGTCTCTTAGCACTCCTTTCTCTTGGAGAAGTTGGACATCATATTGACTTAAGTGGGCAGTTGGAATTAAAATCTGTAATATTAGAGGCTTTTTCATCTCCTAGTGAAGAAGTTAAATCAGCTGCGTCATACGCACTAGGCAGCATTAGTGTAGGCAACCTTCCTGAGTATCTGCCCTTTGTACTACAGGAAATAACCAGTCAGCCCAAAAGGCAGTATCTTCTGCTTCATTCCTTGAAGGAGATCATCAGCTCTGCATCGGTGGCAGGCCTTAAGCCATATGTTGAGAACATCTGGGCCTTGCTGCTAAAGCACTGTGAATGTGCAGAGGAAGGCACCAGAAACGTTGTCGCTGAATGTCTAGGGAAGCTCACTCTTATAGATCCTGAAACGCTCCTCCCGCGGCTGAAAGGGTATTTGATATCAGGTGGGTGTCTAGGCCTATCAGCTGTTCTCACTTCCAAGTTTGTTGACTTATTGTTGAACAATGCCAGTTGAGGAACTAAAACCATCTGCTTTTTGTTTTAATGTGTTAAAGTCACATATGTGATGAAAATGTGTTATGTGCATGGTATGTGTTGTAATGTGAAGTGATATTCAAAGGGACTTTGTTTCTGAGAAGAATAAAGCTTGATTGGGCAGTTTCTTAACTAGTGTAATCTAGTTCTTTATGCCGACTACATTTTATTGTTATTTGGAATTAGAATATAGAGAAGACAGCTCTTGAATTTAATATGAAGACCTTGGTAGTACTTATTCTATTAAAATTGCAGAAATTACTGCGTTTAAATATAAGAAATTAGAAGAGATTTTGATTTATCAGTGTTTACCTAGTTAGAAAAATAAGTGATTAATGCTATTCAGTCTTAAAATATTGTTACTTAAAAATTTCATGAACTGTAGATTTATCTAGTCCCTTCATGGATTTAACAGTTCCTTTTGTGAGGGCTACGTCCTCTGTTGCTTGCTCCTTCATAGCAGACAAGTTTTCTTCTAAAATCCAGTAAGATTGTTCCTTTAAGGTAGGAAACTTGATTTAGTATCTTGAGAGCGAGAAGACAGCCTTTGGGGACAGTGATGGTTTTTACAATGTCACTCATGGACATTAGTGGAGTGCATGCTGATGGACTTCAATTTGTTTTTATTAGGGTCATCATATGCTCGGAGCTCAGTGGTTACGGCTGTGAAGTTTACTATTTCTGATCATCCTCAGCCTATTGATCCACTATTGAAGAACTGTATAGGTAAGTGGAGACAACAGGTACTGCTGAGCTGCTTGGGAAAGTGCAGCGTTTCACGGGTGCTGTTGCTTCAATAGCCTTATTACTAGGGAAGTGAAACGCACCAAGGTAATTGTTTCATTATAAAGATTATTCATAATATATAGTTTTACAAGTTTAGCAGTTATATAGGCATTTCTTTATCAGAACTACCAAATGATTTGCTTATAACAGAAGTCGCCAAATATGGCAGCCTATAGTTACATTCCTTGATCACCACATTTTGGTGATGGCCTAAAATGGCTGTAATGAGTAAAGCAGATAGAAGAACAGCCAGTCCTTTAACCACTGGGCCAGCTCTCCAGCCCCGTGTAAAGGAATCTTACTGGTGTTGTTAGAGCCTCAATTTTTGATGATTTCTTGGAACCCGCTAACTCAGGATTCATAGAGAAGTTCCCATATAAGGTGACGCAAACCTAAGAACAAAAAGGCGAAAGCTTGGGTGGTCTGATTCTCAGAAGTATCGAGAGGAAAACCCAGGAAACAGTAGAGCCATCCCTATTTTTGTTAAGATAGTTTCTGGAATTAGACTTTTATAGCTTCCTATGTTTTAATGTTTTCCTCCTTGGTTGCGCTAATGCTAATAGTAGTTCAAACTCCTCAGGTGTAATCTGGTGTCTTCTTAAGGACAAATGACAGTGGCACAAGGAATGGCTACGTCGATTTCTCAGGTGCAGGAAAGGGGTCAGTTTAGACTTAGGTGATAGAGATACAAATGTTACCTAGAAGATACCTGTTCCTCCCTATAGAAGCATGTATTTAGACATTTGCGTTGTGAACTATAGTATGCGGGGAAGATGCTGCCAGATTCAGGACCTATAGTCTGTGGTCCCCCTCACTTAATCAGTTTGCTCCACTTGAAATTGATCGTGCAGTTTTGCATCATCTTGACTTCGTTTCTCTATACTGAAAGATTGTTGATGATAGAGTTGAGATTGTATAGAGGAAGTTATTATCTGCCGGATGCTGTTGAACACTGCGTGCTTTCGCTCTGCTCAGGATCCTGAAAGCATTATCTCCATATACTGATTGGGAAATTGGGCTCTTAAAGTACCTGCCCAGAGCTTCACAGTTAATATGGGAAATGATGTGTGATCTCAAGGAAGTTTTCATCTTAATTTCTTTCTGCACATTTTCATAATAGAAGACTTTAAAATGTGTGTAAGCAGTAGCTGGATATTTGACATTTATCCTGGTAGGTCGCACTCTTGAGCTTTTGTTAATTCCTGTAATTCCCAGTGAAGACAGATGGCGTTAGGAGGTGCAGTTCTCTGTCCTTTGATGATCTGTATTTCTGCTGAGTCTGGTTAGCTTACCTTCTTGCTGCTTCTAGTAAAGTGTAAGGAATTTTAAGGTTATGTTTGCTGGCTACTGGTTCCATTGCTTCTGAACAACTCATCTGTTTATAAAGTATTTATAAAAAGTAGTAAATGATGGATCTTAGGTGCTGTTTTATATGTCCTCTGCTTTTTAGGTGCCAAACGTAAGTTATCAATGGAAAATGTACACACATTCATCAATGATGTTTTGTTTTCATGCTGCTGAAATAAACTTAATGGCTGTCTTAATCTTATATCTGTTTCTCTGTGGCCCTCATTGAAGAAATAGCAGTGAGACCCACAATAGCTAAGGCAGTTTAGAAAAAATAATGTGTAAATTGTGTTCTAAGCTTACCACAAATATGTTGTTTCTCTTAACAATTTTTCAGGTGATTTTCTAAAAACTTTGGAAGACCCAGATTTGAATGTAAGAAGAGTGGCCTTGGTCACATTCAATTCTGCAGCCCACAACAAACCGTCGCTGATAAGGGACCTTCTGGACTCTGTCCTTCCTCATCTTTACAATGAGACAAAAGTTAGAAAGGAACTCATAAGAGAGGTAAGTGAGCTAGATCCCATCTGTTACCTGCACGTGTCTTTAATTGTCGCCTGCTTGCATGTTCCTTCTTGTTCTTACAGGTAGAAATGGGTCCATTTAAACACACGGTTGATGATGGTCTGGACATCAGAAAAGCGGCTTTTGAGTGTATGTATACACTTCTGGACAGCTGTCTTGATAGACTGGATATCTTTGAATTTCTAAATCATGTTGAAGATGGTTTGAAGGACCATTATGATATTAAGGTAAGATGTTTGTGAGTATCTATGGAAGGATTTATTTAATCGACTTTGATGTAACAACTTTTGTGTGTATAATTTACTTAGACGTATATAAATAAGAAAAATTAAGCCATGTATCAAGACACATAGACAGCAGTTGCAGAGTGTTTGGAGGAGTCAGTCTGCCTTTCAGGTTTAGGGCTTCTGTGTCTCGTCCTGTTTATCCTATTAGTCATTTGTGTCGTTTGTGTCTCCTTCAGTGTCAGTAAATGAGTGATTTAAAAACAATCAAGTAAATGAATCATATTCTTTTTGTGATATTCTTTAGCAGGGACCTTTGGCCTGGTAGAGCAAAGGTGACTACTGAGCCATGGTACCAGAATTTCAGCTTTTATGATAAAATCGTAGGCCTTTATAGTCCAAGGAAGAAAGAATATTTTAATATAGATTTTTCAGGTTTTGTATGGACTCATTTAAGTGATCATCTGCCCTCCCAAACTCTACTGAGAAAGTAGAAATTTCTATAAAGTTTTGCATCCAGTTGAACACATATCTAATTCAGTGAATTTTATTCACATTGCATGTGAATGAGTTTGCAGCCTTCTGCAGATGCGGTAACCCTCGCTAAGGAGTGGGTGTTTTCACCCAGGTGATTCAGCTGTGCAGTCAAAACTGAGAGCAGAGCTGGGCGGTGGTGGCGCACGCCTTTAATCCCAGCACTTGGGAGGCAAAGGCAGGCGGATCTCTGTGAGTTCGAGACCAGCCTGGTCTACAAGAGCTAGTTCCAGGACAGGCTCCAAAGCCACAGAGAAACCCTGTCTCGAAAAACCAAAAAAAAAAAAAAAAAAACTGAGCGCAGCTTTCAAGTTTTGTATTGTAGGACACATGGAAGCTGCATTTCCCTTACATTTCACCTCAGATAAGGTGTGCTATGAATCTCATTCTGAGTGGCCGACTAAACTACAGTGATGCTTTAATTTGCATATAGTTTTCTATTTAAAAAGTGTGTCAGAAGGTATCATTAGAAAAATTGAATCTTTTTTTATTCCTTATAGATGCTAACATTTCTAATGTTGGTGCGGCTCTCTACCCTTTGTCCGAGTGCGGTACTACAAAGGCTGGACCGACTGGTCGAGCCCCTGCGTGCTACGTGCACAACTAAGGTAATCCTTGCCCTTAAGGCATCAACGTAGGCTACATTTGGCATAGGAATTATGGGGTGTGGAAAAGAATTGTGTTAAGATAAAAATGTTAAAATTTTGTGACCATAAATTTTTTTAAATTCTTAATATATGCAATTTACATAGTGTGGATGTGTATTCTGAGGCAGAATCCTGTGTTTTAGTTAGGATGGCTTCCAACTCTGCAACTTATCTCAGGCTCCCAAATGCTGGGATTACAGGCATATGCCTACTGTTTTGTTTCATAAAATTAATTTTAAAACAAATAAACAAAAAAGTCAGGTGGTGGCGCACACGTCTTTAATTCCAAACAGTCAGAATGCAGAGGCAGATAGATGTCTGTGAGTTTGAGGCCAGCCTGGACTAGTGAATTCTACGACACCCACGACTACACTGAGAAACCCTGTCTCAGAAAAAGAAGATAAAAGCTTTTCTTTTTTATCTTTATTCTTTTTTCAAAGAAAAGTTTTTATCTTTTCTTTTTTCGATACTTTAAAAACTACAGATTCCTAGCTTACTATTTTTTCTCACTTTTCAAATTTAATTTTGTTCTTTATCTGTTTCATGAAACCCTTTGGGGAACACTAGTGTTTCTTCAAGGGTCTGATAGAATTCAGAAGTTCGTCTCTTCAGTCTTAGGGTTGCCTTTTTTAGGAAATTCTTTATTACTGCTTCAACCTCATTGCATTTTAATTTGCTTTCTGTTTGGTGTGATAAAGACTGTGACCAAAGCAGCTTGGGAAGGAAAGGGCTTATTTCATGTTACAGCTTGTTGACTACCAGACAGGGAATGTAGGGCAGGAATTGGTGCAGAGGCCAAGGAGTGCTGCTTACTGACGGCATCTCTTGTGTAGTGATGAGCGGCGGGGCTGTGTCCCCGCCACCCAGCTCCTGCACGGCTAGCTTTACCCGGAATAATTACATGGAAACTGTATTTTTTCAAACACTGCTTGGCCCATTAGTTTTAACCTCTTATTGGCTAGCTCTTACATATTGATCTAACCCATTTCTAATATTCTGTGTAGCACCACGAGCTGGCTTACCAGGAAAGATCTTAACCTGCGTCTGTGTCAAGTGGGAGAATCATGGCGACTCACTGACTCGGCTTCTTTCTCCCAGCATTCTGTTCTATTTACTCCGCCTATCTTAATTCTACCCTATCAGAGGCCAAGCAGTTTTCTTTATTAATTAACCAATGAAAGCAACAGATAAATACAAGACCCACCTCCATCACTCTTGACTTACTCATTTGCTTCATTTACTCCAGTACCCTGCTCAGGGACAGCACCACCCACAGTGGGCTGGGCCCTTCTAAGTATCAGTTAAGAAAATGCCCGCACAGGCTACCTATAGTACAGTCTGATGGACAGTTAACTCAGTGGCCCTTCTCTGTTCTCATAACACCAGATTGTGTCGAGTTGACAAAAGCTTACCCCCACAGTTCTGCATGTCTTCTTGGTTCAGGTTTCTTTTATTTGGGAGGCGGGTGGGGGTGGTTTTGAGACAGGATTTCTCTGTGCAGCCATGGCTGTTCTGGAACTTGTTTTGTAGACCAAGCTGGCCTCACACTCACAGAGATCTGCCTGCTTCTGCCTTCCACATGCTGGGATTAAAAGTATGTACCACCACTGCCCGGCTTGGTTCAGTTTTATAGGTCAAATATATCCATAACTTAGAATTTTCCATTTATTTGTATATATATTTTTACAGTATTCCATAATGCTCTTTTTGGATTTCAGTGCTGTTTAATATTTCTTATTCCGTATCAAGTCTAATTAACTTGGCTCTTATCTCTTTCTCTTGAAAATAGTTTTGTCAGTTTTATCTATTCAAAAAAGCATCTCTGCTAGCTTATTAATTTTTTGTGTGGTTGGGAATCTCTTGATTTCTGCCTCACTGATTTCAACTTTGACATTTATTGTTTCTTACTTTCTGCTTTCCAGGTTTTGTATATTATTGTTTTTCTAAATCTTTAGGATATTTGAGGTATAATCTCGCAAGTTTAGCACAAACTGACCTGAAACTTTTGGTGTAGCCCAGGTTGGCCTCTACATCTTGATTTTTGAAGTACATCATTAGCTTATCGGAAATTTCTGAGGTTTTTTTTTTTTTTCCATTGTAGATATTCTTAGCTATGGATTTGTATCTTATATTGGACTCTGCTGTATTCCACATATTGTAGACAAGGTAGAAGCCTTCTTAAGTAAGAGCAGTGTTAATTCTGCTATTAGAACCAGATACAGACAACAAAAATAAAACTGTCGACAGTTTTCTCAGTGATCCTAGAACCAGAAATTCTCATCCACTTGGGAGAATTAAGCAACACATTTAAAAAAAAAGTCAAGTTGATTTTATTATAGACTATAAAGACAAATAATATACACAGATCAATAAATGTAATGTTGCACATAAATAAAAAGAAAAACAAATACATAACTACTTCAGTAGATGCAGGAAAAAGTCTTTTACAAAACTAAGCATCCCTTTGTGATGAAAGTCCTGTAGAACTGGAAACCAAAGGATCATTCTGCACTCTAATAAGGCAGTATGCAGCAGCTTGATAGCATTACACTTACTGGGAAAACATAAAGCATTTCCTTCTAAATAAAATATAAGACACGAAACAAAACAATGGGGTGAAGAGATAGCATGTAGAACAGAAGGAAACCTTTACCTGTTGTTCACGTGATGTGGGCTTGGTACCCAGAATATGAACAAACCAACAAAGCAGATAATTTCATATATAAATGAGTAATGAACTGGACAGGTACTTTACAGATGAATTTTTACAAGTGATCAATGAGTAATAAAAATGTCATTAAGGAAATACAAATCAAAACTGTATTGAGATTTCCATCTCACATTCTCAAAATCAAACATCGAGAAGCAAACTAGTAAGGATGCAAGGAAAAGGGAATTCTGGTAGTGCTGATAGGTATGTAAGTAAGTTTAGCTACTATGGAAATCAGTCTTGCTGATTTTCAAGAACAGTTAAAGTGACATGAACTTCCATGACCTATAGTACAAATGCATACATACCATGTTTATTGTAACACTGTTCACAGTAGCCAACTATGGAATCAGTATAGGTGCTGATGAGATGAATGGATTTTAAAGTGTGGTACGTAGTATATATGTACTATACAGATACAAGCAGACACACACACAGTGCAGAATAGCAGTAATGTATATATTTTTTGAGACAGGTTTTTTCTTTGTAGCCCTAACTGTCCTAGAACTAGTTTTTTGTTGTTGGTGGTTTTTTTTTTTTTTTTTTTTTTTTTTTTTTGGTTTTTCAAGACACGGTTTCTCTGTAGCTTTGGAGCCTGGCCTGGAACTAGCTCTTGTAGACCAGGCTGGCCTCGAACTCCCAGAGATCCGCCTGCCTCTGCCTCCCGAGTGCTGGGATTAAAGGCGTGCGCCACCACCGCCCAGCCTAGAACTAGTTTTGTAGACCAGACTAGCCTTGAACTCACAGAGATCCACCTGTTTCTACCCCTTAACCAAGTGTTGGGATTAAAGCATGCACCACCACTGCCCAGCCAATTATATACGTTTCTAGGGAAATGAGTAGACTTTGAGATAATCATGGTTTACAAAATAAGCTAGACTCAGAAGAATGTTTTTCTCCTTTGTATGTGAATTTAGGCAAAACATAAAACAGAAAAAAATACAAAAAAAAGATACAAAAGTAAAAAGTGGATGAAGTTATATTAGTGTGGGATAAGATACGATTAAGCTTCAAAAAATGAAGCATTTAGTTGTTACTAGAGAGGGATTCATAACTGACACATAATGAAATGAATCTTGGAGAATGAGGACTTTGAACCTTGAAGATGAAACAAGTTTAGTGTTTTAATCAAGGTAAAAATAAAGGCATGCATGGAAATGTTATTTGGTGTTCAAAGGAGATGAATATTAAGTATTTGTTTTCTTGGTAGGGCCAAAGTTGTTCTCTCGTTCTATAGGGCCGAATTTTTCAGTCTTTTTGTATTAGGGCTTGTGTCCCGTACTAGGACAGGTAGTGCCTCAAGGAGATTTGTTGCGTGCTGTACTGAGTGCAGTGTGCCTTCTGGACTATGAGGGCGTGGCTTTACGTTATGGACCAGGAGTTCTTGTCTGCATACGTTTTGTTAGTGTTATAACATGTGATCTAATTTTACTTTGTATTGCAGGTAAAGGCAAACTCTGTCAAGCAGGAGTTTGAAAAGCAAGATGAGTTAAAACGATCCGCTATGAGGGCAGTGGCAGCGTTGCTAACCATTCCAGAGGCAGAGAAGAGCCCGCTCATGAGTGAATTCCAGTCACAGATCAGCTCTAACCCTGAGCTGGCAGCCATCTTTGAAAGTATCCAAAAAGATTCTTCATCCTCTAATTTGGAATCAATGGACACCAGTTAGATGTGTGTTACACGTGGGGACCATTCCATTTGACCGCACAGTGCACTGAGCTGACAAGTTGACCATTGACACGGAAGAGAAGTGTCCAGAAGCTTCGGGATGTTCCATTTGTTTTCCTCCATGGAGAGTTTGTTCAGCTTTCTTCCATTTTTGTTTTTATAGCATTTACTTCAGAAATCTGTATTTCCATAATCCAGAGGTTATAAAACCACTAATGTTTTTAGTGGTTAGAGCAACATTTGAAATGGGAACTAAAGTTAGGATTTATGAAATGTGGAGATAGGGTCCAGTATCTCTTTGCCATGTAATGTGTAGGATTAAAATGTTAAAATTTTGTGACCATGGATTTCTTGTTTTATAAATTCTCATTTAAAATCAGTTCTGCAACACAAAAACCATGTTTGTTTTCTTATATATCCTCTTTCAGCAGCGTAAGTTGATTTTTAACTGGCAGATAAGAATGTCCATTTAAGATGTTATATTTCAGAGATTGGCATCTTAGCAAAGATAAAGTATCACTCTTAAGTATAAGGCTTAACAATATCCCCTTGTGCACACTGATCTTGCATGAACAGGTTTACAAATACGTATTATCTGTAACACAGCATGTACAGATTATTCACAGTGCCAGTTCAAATAAGCATCAAATGCAGTGTTCAGACACGTTTGCACAGAAACCGTCACCTGCTGAGAGGGGAGTTAATGTTGAAAATGGCTTTTTAACCGCCAGTGTGAACTTACAGATGTGTTCCGCAAATCAAGTCACGGCATTTGCAACCCTATCCTTTTTGAAATTATCTTACACATTTAAGTACTTAGATTTTCTTAGTTCCATGTTGGTGTGTGTGTTTTGTTTCTACCGAGCAGTTCTCAAAGCCAGACTGTTGCTCCGTTTGGGTTCTGCCTTTGTTACTGGAGGATATAAACCTCACCTGCGCTTTCAGGTTTCGTTTGTAGGGAATTCTGAGCTGCCCATTAGTCATTCTGTTAGCTGGAGCTTTCTCGTAGTGGAGTTACAGCCCCCTCCCTAGCCTGTGTCTTGTCCTAAGCGCCGTATTGTCTTTGCTAAGTGCTGGCTGTTGGCTGGGGGAGTACAGCTTTTGCAGTTTTTCTGTTGTAGTTGCGGTCTTACCTAACATTCCTCTATAGCCTCCTCCTCCAGGTCGTGGTGCTCTTGTTGACAGTGAGAGCTATTCTGAAATAAAGACATCTCTTCATGCCGTGCAGATGATGTTTACATGCCTTGAAGGGGGGCAGTTTCTAGATGGGGCAGTCAGTGTCAATCAGCCTGAAAGCTGCACCGTGAGCTGTAAAGCTGTGAATTAAAACACGTTTCCAGTTGTTGGACCCATGTACTGTAACAGGTGAATAAGAGAACAACTTGGCACTCTGAATGCCAGCTGCTGCAGAAGGCATTGGTACGATTTCCATTATACATTGGTTTGGAACATTATATGAAGTTGGTGCCCTGTCAAAATAGAGTAGGTAACAATTTTATGTCGTAACTTGCATAAAACTCATTTAGTAGATTACACTGTGCATTACTGTGGTATAGATGAGGATGTAGTTAAGATTTGGGTTATTGCTTTCATCAGGCTCTAGGTCTGGACATTTTGACGGTCATGTGTTCTGTGACTGTCTTAATTACCTGAAGTTAAGCCCATATACTTTCATTGGTTTTTTCCCCCTTGGTTAGTCTTGAATTTAAGGTACATGTTATGTTTTTGTTTGTCTGTTTTGAGTCTTGCAAGTCAACTCATTTTCCTACGTTGATAAATTCTTTTCTGGAGACAATACTGCTTTAATGGCTATTTTATATATAGTGTCACAGTTCCTATCCATACAGAGCAGAGGAATCAGGAATGCTCAGGGTTGAAGTGCTGAGCCACACTAACGTAGTGATGTGCTCTAGATCTGAGGTGGGAGTAGACGGGAATGGAGTCCAGATGCGAGGGAAGGGAGGCCCCCAGACCTCGGTAGTGTGAGAGTAAGCTCTTGGCAGTTTTTATGAATAGATTGCAGTTAGCTTAAATCTATTTGGAATTTTTTAAAAGAAAGCTCAATATGCATTGAGTTTTGGGTTTAGACTGTCTTAAAAAATTTAGGCAGGAAAAAGTCTAACAAGAGTTATTTATAAGTTTAGTAGGATTGACTGCTACTATTTAATCATATTTTATTAGTGATACCTAAAAGCTGCTGCTTTACTAGCAGTTATAATTCTTAAAAGATTGGAATATGATAGCTTTGTTCAGTATTTGTATATTTACATAAATTAATCATAACTGAGCAACCAAATGAGTCCATTTTAATCCACACAGTCCTTGCATAAACAATAACAGCACAAGGGCATACACAATTAACTTATATAGGATGTTTTAATATTTTTGTATCTAGCTCAGCCTTGGATAAGAAGTCATGATTGAAGTTGAACATGTTGACATCCATAAAATTCTTAGCTGCTGAAGCTTTCTTTAATTTGGTCATGAGTCTTCAGAGCCACTTTGCTTACGTGAGCAAGTGTATAGTGATGCTTTGTAACTGAAGGTGTGGTTTCTGCCTCACTTTAGCTGAGAAGCAGGGCGGTGGAAGCACACACCTTTAATCCCAGTACTTGGGATGCAGAGGCAGGTGGATCTCTGAGTTTGAGGTCAGCCTGGTTTACATCACTCTGTTCTAGAACAGCCAAGGATGCCTAGAGAGACCCTGTCTTGAAAAACAGAAACCAAAAAAAAAAAAAAAAAGGAAAGAAAATTTAAAGTTGTGAAAATTTGATTTTAGATATGAAAGCTTTCAAGAAAAATTCAAATTGTAGATTTTCCTGAATTTCATTTTCACTAAGTTACAGTCTTTAACTAAACTCTGTGGAGTGGAAAATTGATGTTTGGTTGAAAAATGGAACACAATAGAAGTGTGCCAGCAGCTACCCAGAGCTCACAGGTAAAGCTGCTTTCTTAGGAAAAACACAAAGGGAAATTATTTGTTTTTCCCTTTTCAGAAAAAAAGTAGCTTGTTTTCCTGGTAATACTAATAACGATTTGGGGAAGACCTGTATTATAGTTTAGGCCATTCGGGTTTCAGTAGCATGGTTTTGTTCTATGTTGGAAAAGTAGTGTGGTATCCCAAAGGACATTTAGTTTCCTTGGGCATTTTACCAACCAACTCTGAAAATGACCAAGAGGTGATGTATAGACTTGTTTTCTGCTAGACCTACAGTATCAATGAGACAGAATCTGAAAGATTTTATTTAGTAGATTAAAGTTCTATGTTGGATCCTTCAGACCTTTAATATCAGGTCTCTGGGGTGGTTTTGGAATGTTTTGCTCAGGTCTTCGAGAGAGAGAGAGTAGGAAGAAAACTTATTTGAAACAAAATCCTTTACAAATGAAGGAATGTTGGGATTAGCATATTTAGCCACTTGGGAATACTTGATGCTCATGAGTGACATGGGAATGCTCACACATGGCTGAAAAGCTATAGAGTTGTACTCTGAATGATACCATGGCAGCCCCGTGTTTACTAACTTGTAATAAGCTATTACTCTGAAAAGTTACTTTGCTTGTTTCACAGATTTTTTTTCCACATTTAAACAAAACTGCAACTGCTTGCTTAGGTGAGGACAGCTAAATGTGTATGTACCTGTACGCCTAGTGTAAGACATGTATTTGCTTGCAATCATCGCCATATGTAAACCAAGAAAGGCTTTCCTAAGAGATTTGGAAATAAACTCCTGGTTCCTTATTCTAGAAATAAAATCCATGTTTTCCTTCAGACTTTATACTGCAGTAGACCAGAAATATTACTTGAGATAAAGATTTTGGTTGTTGACCCTGTTAAGAGTTTACATTTGTTGAGTGTGTATTGAAGCTGCTGCCTTCTCGAGGCCGGCAGAGATTGCTCCCAAGTCCCCAGAGGAGGGGATACTGCATTGTCTCAGTTGAGATCCATTCTTTTTGAGAAAGAATTTTCTCATCTCTAGCCACTATATCTGGCAGCAGTTAAAAAGGTGTCTCTTTGAAAAAGGTGAACTTCTCTTCTTTACTAAGAGTTCTTCCTGTGTATGAAGTTTTCATCTTACTATACAGTTAGTTGTTGCTTATAATCAACTGATTGTGCCATTTAGCATGGTTCAGTGAAAACAGCTTTCTCTTACACAGCAGTGTCCAGTGTTTTAAATCAACGGTCTTTAGGAAGTCATGTAATTTCCTCCAGATATAACATGGCATATTTAACAGAAATATGATTATCAAGGGCTGGTAGTATAATGTGCTTGAAACAGTTGAAATTGGTGTGCAGCGTGTACGCTCTGGTGACCAAAAGGGTTTAATGCACTTGAGTTCTTAATAACACCCAAGCCCAAGAAATAGATTTTCTTTTTGTTTGTTTTTTTTTTTTTGTTTTGTTTTTCAAGACAGGGTTTCTCTGTAGCTTTAGAGCCTGTCCTGGAACTAGCTCTTGTAGACCAGGCCTCGAACTTGCAGGGGTACACCTGCCTCTACCTCCTGAGTGCTGGGATTAAGCCACCATTGCCCAGCCAAGAAAGAAATTTAAAATCAAAAACCTTTTCATAAATTTGCTCATTAATTTGCTTCCTAGTCAATATGGGTAACTTCCTGTTTGTGCCAAGTTGGTATCTTTTTCAGGCTTCCAAAGCACATATGACAACAGTGAAATCAGATTGACTATAACAGGTTTTTGCTATTTTTCCAGAACTAGCTCAGGATCAGAGAGAAAGTGATTTAGTATGAATCTTGATATTCCTTGGAATTTTTGAAGACTAAAGATGGTAGGGCAAAATGGCTGAAGAACTGCCACAAATTATCTTTGAAATAAGATCACTGAATGAGTGAGTTTTGAGACTTAATTTGCTTGGAAGAAATAGCATCAGCAATGATAATTTAATTACTTTTTTGCACAGTAACGAAATATTAATGAGGTTAATTTATCCAGGAATTTGACAGCAGAATGGTAACTGGGCTTGGTAACCTTGAATACTTTTTTGCATAGAGGATTTCTGTGTTGAAATATACATTTAGGGATGCCAGATGGCTCACTGGGTAAAGGCCTGCTGAGTTTAATTCTTGGGATGGGTCCACGTGTTGGAAAGAGAAACAGTTCCTGCTCACTGTCTTCTGCCCCCACATGCATACCCCCCATAAAATAAATGTAACAAATTATAAAAATAAAATCTACACTTAAAACTTTAAACACTTTGTTTTCCAACATCAGATCTCTACAAAATGAGAAGCCGGAAGTCAGATGAGCTTACTAGGCTGCCCAGATGCGCACTGCTCCTGAGAAATGTGCTGCAGGGAGGGGCTCTTACACAACCTGCGTGCACACTGACAATCACAGGGGAGCAGGCAACACAAAGTAAATAAAGGCCTGTTCCGAAAGAAAACCCCCTTGCTGTTGCTCCTGTGGACCATCAGGTGAACGGCTCAGCCACAAAAAGGTGCTAGTAAATAGCGTGGTAGTGGGGCAAGTATAAAATTGGGTATGGTTTAGGGCAGAGAAGCTCTATTCTGGAGCTAGGGATACACAAGAGAAATCTGCATGTAGCAGGACATTGGCAAAAGCATAGAGGCATGTCTGCATGGCAGGTTAAAGAACAGTGTGACTAGTTTAGATGGGGGTGTAGTGAAAGTGGGATGGGCAGGGGTTAAAGACCTTGAGTTTGCAGGGACATGGCAAACCAGGAAAAGGATGCCAAGCTAGTCATTTGCATTTGCAAGATGAGTTGTGGTTTAGAAAATGGACTAGAAAGAATGCAAGGCATTGCTGAGAAGGCAGGACATTGCTGGAGAAATGTAGGGCAGCATAAACTAAACTAATATAGTTTGGACTTTAGAACAAGCATGCTTTCTTCTAGGAACGCTGGTGTTGACAGCGTGGAAGCAGGAGGGATCTGTTCCCAGCACACTTGGGACCCAGGATAACCAAAAACGCCATTTTGAGACATGCTGGTTTCTGCAGTAGAGGCAAGTGAGAAATGAATCACATACTCTTTACTTTGACTTGAAATGACAGCACTTCTGACCACATTTTAGTAGGTGAGCACATCATGCTGCCATCCAGTAGCTCATTCGCAAGGTTGGTTAAAAACAGATGGCAGTTGAGTGAGGGAGAAGGGTTAGATCAGTTGTACACTCTAGTAGAGTGTCAAGTGCCCCTCACAAATCCCTTTCAGCCAATCACCTGCCACTAACAGGTCATGCTTTGCCTGGTCCCCTCCCTCTACCTCTCCATCACTATAGACTAAGCCACCCTCTCCCCTCCTTCCAAGACAACCTTACCAGTTTCATGACTGTCTCCCTGAGAGGACTGGCATTTCACGTGTTCTAGCATGCTTAGGTGCCTTCATTTTGCATTTCATACCCTTGACTCTTACATTAATCTCTGTCTACAAGAGTAGACAAAGATTGCTCATTTGTTTCCCGGATGCCCAAACCTGAATAATAACACAAAAACTATATTAATTACAACACTGGCCAATAGCTTGGGCATGTTTCTAGATAATTCTTACATCTTAAATTAACCCATTAATCTGTGTATTGCCATGAGGCTGTGGCCTACCGGTAATGTTCTGACTGGCGGTTGGTGTCTTTTTCCTTTGGCAGCTACATGGCATCTCCCTGACTCTGCCTACTTTCTATATCTCTTCAGATTTCCCACCTGACTTTACTAAGTCACTGGCCAAAACTTATTTAATAACCAATGGTAATAACACATTCATAGCATACAGAGAGGAATCCCACATGAAATCTTTACCTTATTTTTTCCTAATTTTGTAAATTTTATATCATAAATTGACAAATTAGAATGGAATATATTAATGCTTCCCAAAGTATGTGTGTGTGTGTGTGTATGTGTGTGTGTATGTGTGTGTGTGTACCAAAGTGATTAAAGCTAGCACATCTAATACATCAAATACTTTTTGGAGGGAATTTTTGTCTTAAGTTTGAAAGGTAACTACAGTCATCATGTACTGTAGATCTCAAACACTTCTAACTGAAACCACCCACTGTTTCAACGGATCACTACAAGCCGTATTGGACTTTTCCATCTGATTATTTGAACTGTTTTAACTCCAAGATCTTTCTTGTAGTGGTTTTGATGAAAGTTGCCATGATGTTTTATATCAACAGGAGAGAGTTAACTAGTACATTCTTCTAGCCATCAAGTTCTGTGAGCCTCAGTCAGTGAAACATCACAGAGGCCTGCAGTCCATTTCCTTTTCCTGCCTAGCTTCTTCCTGATGTTTTAGTAACTTATTTGTGCAGTTCCTGTTCTCTTTCTGGATTTCGGCTGCTTCCTTAAGTGTTACTACTTAACCCTTGCTCCATACTCAGCCAAACCCAGTAACCTCATCACTTCACCAATGCAGTTACAGCCTTAACTCTGGTACTGTGGGGAGTAGAGAAAGCCCTGAGCGAAGCTGATGACGTCCTGAATGGATGTATTATTGACAAGGACCCCAATGCCTAAGACCCTTGGGAACTGGCAAAGCCTCCCTCAGGTAGGGTCAGGGAAGTGACTCATTGGCGATGTGTACAAAAGTTACACCTGCAGTTTCTCCCTCCTGAATGACTAGCCTGAGACCGCTTCATGATACAGACCTCTCACCAAGTCTTGCTAACCCAACCTATGCAGTGCATAATAAAATATGCACTGAGTTTCCATTTATGAGTGGTTGGCACTGGTTCCTGCTTGAGAATTAACTAAATAGGTCTGGATCTATAATACCAGTTCTGCCTTCCACAGTCAAATCTACCATAAGACTAAAGGAACTGAAAGATGGGTAGAAGCACTATGACTGATAAATCCATCCCTAGCCTATAATCAGGTTTGTTCATGGGACAACAATGGCAAGGACTTTCTGCTGCTGGAATATAGCATCTGTCCATGCTCTTTGGTCTGTTGTAAACTCATAAATGCTGCTCGTTTCTCAGACACATCTCCATTCTTACAGTTCATGTCTTGATTTTAAGCAGTACTTTAGTTTTATGTGTCTAGGTGTTTTGTTTTGCATCTATGTGCACCATATGTGTGCCTGGTACCGACAGAGCCAGAAGTGAATATTGGATTCTCTGGACTGGAATTAAGGACTATTGTTCAGGTGGGTACTGGGAACCCAGCTCCTCTACAAGAGCAGCAAGTGCTCTCAACCTCTGAGCCTTCTTTTCAGTCCATGTGTTGTTACTTTCTTAATCTATTCTACAGGAACAGAACCAATAGAATGAATATATATTGAAAAGTATTTTAGGTAGGCTTAATTGATATGGTCTAGGTAGTTTAACAATGACTGTCTTCACACTAGACAGGATGAAAACTTAGGAGCTGCTCTGTCCATGAGGATGGTTTCCTCAACAGTATCAATGTGGTGGTGAAGGTCCAGAAGATTCCTAAAGAGTCACTGATCTTTGGTCTATATTGTAAAGTCAAAATCCGCTTTCTAATGGGAGCAAAGGATTGAAGCAGTGGCAGTGGCAGAAACAGATGAACTTGCCAACAAGATGGGAAGTAAAACAGGCAAAAGACAAAAGCTTTTCCCTTGGTCCTTCTTATGTCTGGCGTGTAGAAGCCAGACCAACCTAAAACTGTCAGAGGCTCTGCTGAAACGATGCTGGGCCTCCAGGGGAGTGCTGCCCATGCTTAAGGTAGGGCCTCCTATTTCAGTTAACCTAATTATGAAAATCTTGCCAGGCAGTGGTGCTCACGCTTTTAATCATAGCACTCAAGAGGCAGAAGCAGGTGGATCTCTATGAGTTCGAGATCAGCCTGGTCTACAAAGTGAGTTCCAAGACAGGCTCCAAAGATACACAGAGAAACCCTGTCTCAAACAAATGAAAGAAAGAAAGAAAGAAAGAAAGAAAGAAAGAAGGAAGAATCTTCTTATGGGTATACCCTCTTAATCAAGACCAGATCCAATCGGTTGACAACCAAATTTAACCATCTCAGACAGTTATGCACAGCTAGTTGGTAGCAATTTGTGCTTCTAGACAATGACTAAGACTTGGGGAATTCTGTCTACTCTGAGTCCATGGCTTCCAAGACCTGAAGAAAGACTCCTCAGCTTTTCGGGAGGTGGGAAAACATGATCCTGGACAAAGAATGAGAAACAGTACTCCTTGTTATGATTCTAGCCAACCAACATGGCTGGCACTTCTAGGTTCCAGGGCCACACATGTGCAGACAAGCCCTCAGGATACCTAGCCACCCCGGGTACCTTAAAAGGTCCTGCATGACCCATGTGCGGCATGGTTGCATCACCTATGTATGGCACAGCTACATAAGCCCTATGCGCATGCGTAAACTCCATCATCTGCATACGGCATGGCTATGTCTTCCCCCTGTGCGCATGTGCTAGGCAGCATTTAAAAGCTGGACACACCATCTTAAGCACTCTTTCTGCACACCGACTTCACCAGGCCTGTACACATCTCCTCTAATAAACTCCTAAGAAGGTTTGTTGCATAGTTCATGCTTTTTTCTCACTCGCGCCAGGTAATTTCATTGGTGCCATGAGACTCAGTAGGCCCTCTGGCCCCTCTCCCAGGGTCGGGATCTGGAACCGGGTATTTTTCTCACAACAACCACGTGTTCCATCTGCCTGAGCACGGCCTCTACACACACCACCAGCTTCAGTTGGTGGGTTTCCCCATTCTTGTCAGCTTAACCATTTCTCCAAACCCGAGAAATTGACCGTTGAGCTCCAGGAAATCTTCTGGTGTTCCTAGAAACAGGCGGAAAGCCGCCAACCACAGCCTTCATGGCTACAATTGAGCCCTTTGCTGACATTCATCTCTGGTTGCTTCCCATAGCTAAAACTGAAAGACCCTCAAAGAGTGTCTTCCCTCTGAGGAGACCCTTCCCCAAGGAACAGCGAGACCACCAGTGCGGATGCAATCAGCAAGAGGTTTATTCAGATACACGGGTACCCGGGGCGACAAAGTCTCTCAGAAGACTTGCGCGCCTCCCGGTTGGGGCAGTGGGTTTATATAGGGTTGGGGAGCAAAAAGCGCGGCTACAGAAGCGAGATGCATGGTTACAGGGTTCTGATTGGGTCATTTAAATGTGGCGAGGCTTAAACTAGGTTCGAACTGAGGACATGTTCCCCATTACATGGAAATCAGATAAGCCGCTGAGTTGGCACAGTCTAGGGGCCCTGAGTTGTTTTTCTAGGTACTTTCCGTTCCTCCCGGGACCAGATGTTCAACCACAGATACCCTGTTTTGGCGGGCTTGCCTGTCTCAGAATTGACCCTTCCAGCCCTCCTGCTATTATGAGGTTCTAGCCTTGCAAATGGCGTTACAAATGCTAGCTGTTTGGGCGATAAGCTCGGGGTGAGGATCTTTCATTCCCCCATTTTCTTATGAGGAACCGAATGGAATCTTCCATTCGGCCTCAGACGACTCCCTCTGAGTCAAACTGTCTTTCCCGTCGAGGTCTGGACAGCCCCTCGAGGTGACTATAAATGTATTCAGGCTCATGGTATGTAACCTTGGGCCAGAGTTCGATTAATACACAATAGTCGGAGCTGCTATTTAGGACCGAGGCAGACACGCAGGGTGTTAGTCCTGTATTATTTCTCCGCTCTGGGACTGGATCTGCCAGGTTAGGGAATATATCTGGTGTGGGCTTTCCTCTCCGGCCATCATTTCTAACCCCAGCAGGATATACAGAAGTAGGACTAAGCCTAAGCCTCCCCCCGCGTAAGTCTTAGCTTTAGTGGGTTTTGGGTACGCTGGACTCTCCATGGCTGCTCTTTCTCAACCGGGTGTTCTGCCTTGACGTGGGAAGCGTGGACCCAGGAGGCAATTCCGTCTACCTTGATCGCCGTCGGGGTGGTCAGCAGAACTGTGTAAGGCCCCTTCCACCGAGGTTCCAAGTTCTTAGTCTGGTGTCTGCGGACCCAAACGATGTCTCCGACTTGAAAGGGATGGGGAACTACCGGTTTGTTCAGTTGTTCTCGATAGGCTGCGGCCAGGGGCTTCCAGACCTCTCTCTGGACCAGTTGGAGTGCCTGTAAGTGAGCTTCCAGAGAGGGGCTATTAGCATAATCAGAAATGTTTGAGTCAAAGAAGTTTATGAAGGGGGTTGGAGCCCCATACATGATTTCGAAGGGCGTGAGTCCATGGGGACCCGGGGTGTTACGGGCCCGATATAGGGCTAGGGGGAGTAGGAGCACCCAGTCTCTTGAGCCAGTTGCAAGCGTTAATTTAGATAAAGTCTCCTTAATGATTCTGTTCATGCGTTCTACCTGTCCTGAGCTTTGGGGTCGGTAAGCACAATGTAATTTCCAATCAATCCCCAATAGCCTGGCCACCAACTGACTTACCTGAGAGATGAAGGCTGGCCCGTTGTCAGTGCCCAATACCTGGGGCATCCCATATCTAGGGAAGATCTCTTCCAGGAGTTTTTTAGTCACAACCCTAGCTGTTTCATGTTTGGTGGGGAAAGCCTCAACCCATCCTGAGAAGGTGTCTATGAACACCAGCAGATATTTATATCCATATAGTCCAGGTTTTACCTCAGTAAAATCAACTTCCCAGTGGATACCAGGTCGATGCCCTCTTATCCGGACCCCTGGTCCTATTTTTGTCCTCCGGGCATTCACCTGGGCGCAGGCCTTACATTGTTCAGCCACAGTCTGTAAGATGTCATCTCTTCCCAACAGATAGTGGATGCCTTCTTCCCAGTCCAGGAGAGTTTTCATCTTTTTGGGGCTAAGATGGGTCAGCTTATGCAGGTAGTTAATTAGTTCGTAAGTCTGCTTCATGGGCAAGACAGGCTTGCCTCGATATAAGCCAAGTGTCCAAGTCTGTGGGCCCCTGAGTCTCATGGTCATGTTCATACAGTCGATATTCTTCTTCCAATTGTAAAGTTAATACCTGTAGGGGGCCCCCGTTTGGCCCTGCCACTTGAAATTTTTTCCCTTCAAAATGAATTTGGGCCTTTAATTTGGTGAGTAAATCTCGCCCCAACAGTGGATATGGACAGTCTGGAACATGCAGGAAGGAATGGGTTACTTTACCATTCGCCAGCTGCACCTTCCGTTCGGTGGTCCAATGATATCGCTTTCCACCCGTGGCACCTTGTACCCAGGCAGTTCGCTCACTGAGTGGTCCTGCAGACTGGGTGAGGACTGAATGCTGAGCTCCTGTATCGACTAGGAAGGTGACTGGTTGCCCCCCAACATTGAGTGTTACCCGGGGCTCGGGGGGGGGGGCTCCTGGCCCTGACTTCCCTACTCGTCATCTAGGGAAAGGAGCGAGACCTGTGGCTTGGGGCCCCTAGGTTTGCGAGGCTTCTTGGGACATTCTCTCGCCCAGTGTCCTCTTTCCTTGCAGTAAGCACATTGATCTCTGTCGACCCGAGGTCCCTTCCTTCCATCTCTCTCCTGCCTGTCTTGTCTCTGTCCTGATACTACGGTGGCCAGCAACCGACTGAATTCCTGATTTCTTTTTCGTTCCCTCTTGTTATCCCTTTCTTCTACCTCCTTTCTAAGCCTTTCATCCCTCTCCTCTGTTTCCTTCTTGAGTCTCTCGTCCCTCTCTTCCTGGGTTTCCCTCTTGTTGAAAATTCGCTCCGCTTCCTTAAGCAAGTCCTGAATTGTCTGCTCCTTGAGATTATCTAATCTTTCAAGCTTCTTTCTAATATCTGGTGCCGACTGCCAGATGAAGGACATGGCCAGGTTACATCCTGGATCCTCGGGGTCATAAGGAGTATATATGCGGTATGCCTCCTTAAGACGCTCTAAGAAAGCTGAGGGAGTCTCTTCCGGTCCCTGTATTACCTGTTTCACCTGTGCCAGATTGGTGGGGCGTCGGGCAGCCCCATGGAGACCCGCTATGAGCAACTGGCGGTAGAGACATAGGTGGGTCCTACCTTCAGGAGTGTGGAAGTCCCAGTTGGGTCGTTCCAAGGGGAACGCAGCCTCAATCTCGTTGGGTAGCTGCGTAGGGCGACCGTTTTCGCCCGGCACATTTTTCCGAGCCTCCAAGAACATTCTCTGCTTTTCTTCGGAGGTCAGCAGCGCTTGCAGCAGCTGCTGACAGTCGTCCCAGGTGGGTTGATGAGTGACTAGGATGGACTCAATCAAAGAGGTTAGCATAGAGGGATCCTTAGAAAAGGGAGGATTATTATGTTTCCAGTTATATAGATCAGAGGCTGAAAACGGCCAGTATTGCTGTTGACCGCCTGGCCCGGTTCGCAGGGGCAAGGCATGTGAGGTGGAATCGGGTGGGGGCTCCCGGTGACCCCGGAGGCGCCCAGCCATGGGTGATGGGGCTGGTTCCTCCGGAGCGGGGGCCTCCGGGGCTGCTTCAGCAGCCTCAGGGGTGGGTCCCGCATCCTGGTATGGCGGGGGGTCCTCGGTGAGGAGGTCGACCAAAAGATCCCCTCCTGGCGGGAGGACTTTGGGCTTCTGCTTCTTCGAGTCTTTTTCCTGCGAAGACTTGGTGAGAGTTGGGTATAGAGAGGATCGGGCTGGGGTAGGGAGAAGGGGGGTTGGGAGAGCAGGGGCTGACGGAGTCAAAGGAGAGGGAACGTAACAGATTGACCCATTATCTCATAAACTGCATTTGTTAACAACAAACAAGAAAACAACACCGACAAGACAAATACAGATAGTTTCGCGGCACGGCTTCGGCGTAAAACCGAAAGCAAAAACTCAGACGGAGACTTAGTCGAGGGTCCGGATCCCTCGTCTCCAACCAGGACAACGTACCCCTCGGACACGGGTGGGGCCCCGAATAGTCCGACTCTGGACGTTGTTTCAGACAGATGAGCACCGAAAAATCGGGCTCCAGACACCCTTGGAACGTCTTCCAGGGCTGCGAGGGGGAAGTGCGAGCTCGTCAGCTCCTTCCGGGCTCGCCAGATACAGATGCACTCAGCTGAATGCTACAGATTCAGAATTCGCAGCGCAGACACACGGACAACATTAAGACAAACGCTGGCCAGCTTACCTCCCGATAGTGGGTCGGTGGTCCCTGGGCAGGGGTCTCCAAATCCCGGACGAGCCCCCAATGAAAGACCCTCAAAGAGTGTCTTCCCTCTGAGGAGACCCTTCCCCAAGGAACAGCGAGACCACCAGTGCGGATGCAATCAGCAAGAGGTTTATTCAGATACACGGGTACCCGGGGCGACAAAGTCTCTCAGAAGACTTGCGCGCCTCCCGGTTGGGGCAGTGGGTTTATATAGGGTTGGGGAGCAAAAAGCGCGGCTACAGAAGCGAGATGCATGGTTACAGGGTTCTGATTGGGTCATTTAAATGTGGCGAGGCTTAGACTAGGTTCGAACTGAGGACATGTTCCCCATTACATGGAAATCAGATAAGCCGCTGAGTTGGCACAGTCTAGGGGCCCTGAGTTGTTTTTCTAGGTACTTTCCGTTCCTCCCGGGACCAGATGTTCAACCACAGATATCCTGTTTTGGCAGGCTTGCCTGTCTCAGAATTGACCCTTCCAGCCCTCCTGCTATTATGAGGTTCTAGCCTTGCAAATGGCGTTACAAATGCTAGCTGTTTGGGCGATAAGCTCGGGGTGAGGGTCTTTCAAAACCATATCGGATAACCCAGGGTAGTCCTCCCATGCTAGCACTGCATACGCCGAGCAGTGCGTTCACCTTGGGGCTCAGGGTGATCGGATTTTTCTCTTTTTCTTTTTCTTTTCTTTTGGACCACTACTCAGTGGTCCTGCTGTGGCAGACTGCTCAGAGGGGCCTCTAGCTTCTCTGGCTTCTGAGTCACCCAGAACAGAGCCAGTCAGGCTTCAACACCCCGCCTGTAGAGAAGAGACATCTTCCTATAGTCTTTGTGGTGTTGCTGTTTTACACAGCACCTATAGAGAGGAGGCGTTCTCCCATAAGCCTTGTGATGTCACTGTTCTGGTGGGTTTTCATGGTTTCAGCTATGAGCAACAAGTCCTCAAAGACCATCAATCCAACCTCCCCCTTGGGATGCCTTTTAGAGGCCCTAAAACCCCAGGACTTAATGCCCTACTTACAGACTTACACTTGTCCATCTTTGTTCAAAAAAATGGCCTCCTTACCATTTAGGTAACAATCTAAAGTGGCGGCCTAATGGCACCTTTGATTCCAATATTCTGTGGGAGCTTTCTAACTACTGTCAGTGCACAGGCATAGGGAAGGAGTTTCCCTATATCCAAGTCTTTTTCTATCTAAGTTCTAAGTCTAGGCCCTCTATCCTTGCAAATTTTTCACCTGCTCACATGTTCCTGGCTATGCCATCTGAGATGGAAGAACCCTCCACTTCTGCTCTGGACCCAGCTAATGAACCCCCACCTTTCCCACCTCAGCAGACAGATACATCCACTTCTTCACCTCCCGCTGGCTCGCTGCCTGCCTTGCCACCTCTCTCTGCCCACACCCGTGCCATGCAGGCTGCACTGCCCTCTTCAGCTCTTCCCCCTCCACTAACTACCCCATTATCCCTGCTGGATCATTCTTCCTCTCTGGTGCCAGGCTGCAGCAGCCGCCCAGCTCTAGCACCCACCTTTACCCCTCCTCTCACGTGCTCACATGCTGCTGTGGAACCCAACCCTGACCAAGCCAAGCCGGCTCCCATTGCGAGAGGTGGCCGGCATAGATGGATGGGTTAGGGTACACGTTCCCTTCTCCCTCTCAAAACTCTCCCATATAGGACAAAAACTGGGGTCCTATAAGTCTAATTCTACCTCTTTCAAAAAAAAATTCCAACACATTACTCAGTCTTATAGTCTCACCTTTCATGATATCTATATGATCCTATCTAATAACCTACTTTCTGAAGAGTGCTGCTGAGTTTGGGAGCAGGCCAGACTACATGCAGATGAGATTCACTAAATTCATGCAACCCACCCTCCAGGGACAGAGGCAATCCCCCAGCGGGAACCACACTGAGATTATAATACCCCAGGTGGAATTTTAGCTTGGAACCGGTTTTTTACTTGCCTTCTGCCAGGTCTCTGTAAGGCTGCCCTCAAGCCAGTAAACTATAATAAGCTCTCAGAGGCTATTCAAGATACGAAGGAAAATCCTTCCACATTTTGGAATGCCTCACTAAAGCTCTATTACAATATACTAACTTAGATCCAGAAACCACAGAAGGTAAACAGTTACTCATGACTCATTTTTTTTTCAGCGCTACCCTGACATTAAGGCTAAACTTAAATGTTTGGAGAAAGACCCCTTGACCCCATAGACAGAAGTCTTAGAGTTGGCTTTGAAGGTGTACCATGCAAGGGATGACAAAGCCCGTAATCATCACAGTCACATGTGAGCCATGGCTCCCCAACTGGCCGAGGTGGCAGACCACCTGATTCATGCTGTCCATGCTGCTCCCTTGCCCCTGGGGCTCGAGAATCACCAGGCCTGTGTTTCAAATGTGGTAAAACTGGTCACTGGGCCCAAGCATGCCTTAATCCTTATATTGGTCCCATGAGACCTTGTCAAAGATGCCATAGGGAAGGACATTGGGCAGTAGATTGTCCTCATGCACATTGTGGCACAGAGACATCAAACCCAGAAAATTCCCAAGTTGACCTTCTAGGTCCGGCCATGAATGAGTGAGGCTGCCCAGCCTCTTTTGACTCAAACACAACCACCATCTGTAACAGGGAGCCATGGGTAAATATCATGGTATCAGGACAGCCCATCTTCTTTCTCTTGGACACTGGAGCCACATACTCGGTACTGAGGGAATTCTGGGGGCCACCTCTCCTTCTTGTTTCCCTATTGTTGGGGTCGGGGGACAGTCTTATCTACCTCAGCAGATCCCACCACTTAACTGTGCTTTTAGGGGTATTTATCTCATTCATTTTTAGTCATGCCAATCTGCCGGTACTTCTTATGGGAAGAGATTTTTTTTCTTTTAGCAAAAGTAGAAGCTTCAGTTTTGTTTGCTCCTTCCATTCACCTTATCCCAGATTTACCAGCAGCTCCCCTCCACCTCCTTCTAGCCTCTCAACCTCCCAGCTCCAATGGGTGTTTTCCTCTATCAGCCTTTCAGGTGGACCCCAAGTCTGGGACACCCCAAACCCCTCTGTTGTTAAACACCATTTCCCCATCATTATCCAATTATAAGATCCTACTAAGTACATTACCCAAGCTCAGTATCCCTCCCTCTCCAGAGCCTTAGGGGACTTAAGTCTATTATCTCTGACCTTCTAAGAAAAAAGCTATTTCACCCCACCTCCTATCCCTTTAACACTCCTATACTTGCTGTTAAAAAAATCTAATGGAACCTATCACCTGGTTCAAGATCTCCAGCTCATTAACTCCACAGTGGTCCCTCTTCATCCTGTAGTGCCTAACCCTTACACACTTCTTTCCACTATCCTCCAGGAACCTCCCACTTCTCAGTTCTAAACCTCAAGGATGCTTTTTTTTCTCTATTCCTCTCAGCTCTCAATCTCAAAATACCTTTGCCTTCACCTGGCCTAACCCTGACCCTCACCTCTCCACACAGCTCATCTGGACTGTCCTTCCCCAGGGATTCCGGAACAGCCCACACCTATTTGGTCAGGCTTTAGCTTCTGATCTTTTCTCACTGTCTCTCCTTAAATTTAAACTCATACCGTACATAGATGATATTTTATTTTCAGTCCATCCCTAGAGATTAGCAAAACTGATATCTTTGTTCTTTTAAATTCCTTGTCCAAAAAGTGCTATAGAGTCTCACCTTCTAAGGTCCAACTATCTACCTCTCAGATCATTTACCTGAGATTAACTATTACCCCAACCCAAAAAGCTATTACTCTAGACAGGAAAAAGCTGATTCAGTCCTTTGCAGTTTCTTCTACAAAAGAAGAGGTTTTATCATTTCTAGAAATAGCTGGCTTCCTACGTTCCTGGATCTCCTCTTTTTCTCTCCTCACCTACCCCTTATATGAGGCAGCTCTCAGCTCTCTGCATGAGCCCCTTCCCTAAACCCTCTCAGAGACTCCAGCAAGCCCTTATCCAGGCTCCCGCTCTTCATCTCCCAGATTTAACTTGTCCTTTCTCCCTCTATGTAACAGAGAAGGAGGGATATACCCTTGGGGTTCTAGGACATCAGCTGGGACCTTGATTTGCACCTGAAGTGTACCTATCAAAGAAGCTGGACCTCACCACTCAGGACTGGGAACCCTGCATATGTACTTTTGCAGCTGCTGAGTTTCTTATTTGTGAGTCAAATAAACTAACCTTTGGGTCACCCACCACAATCAGTCCCATCTCTTAACTTACAAAGGCTTACAAACCTTACCTCCTTCCCGAGTTCTTTCCCTCCAGGTGACACTAACAGAAGATGCCACAGTCACTTTCCAATCCTGTCCACCTCTTAATATCTCAAATCTCCTACCTCAACCTAACATTAATTATTTCCCATCTCAATCCTTCATAGAAACCTTAGAGGATCTACTGCCCCACCCCTCACATATACAGAAGCGCAAACTGTCCCAGGTCACTTATACCTGGTACACAGATGGTAGCTCCTTTTTATGTGAGGGGACCCATAGAGCAGGCTATGCCATAGTGTCAGATTCTGGGGTGGTGGAGGCACAGGTACTCCCTGCCCATACAACTAATCAGCAGGCTGAATTAATAGCCCTTACCTGTGCCGTCCAGTTAGCAAAAGAAACAATATTTAAATGTTTACACACTAGTTCCAGGACAGGCTCCAAAATCACAGAGAAACCCTGTCTCAAAAAACAAACAAACAAACAAACAAAAAAAACAAAAAACAAAAAACAAAATAAATGTTTACACAGACTCTAAATATGCCTTTCATATCTTCCTGTCCCACACAGCTATCTGAAAGGAGTGTGGGCTTCTTACAGTGAAAAGAGGATCCATAACTAACTTAAGTTACATTATGGACTTGTTAAAAGTCTCCCATCTCCCCAAAACTATAGGAATTATTCACTGTTGGTCTCATCAGACTGACAGCTCCATTATTTTCAAGAACAACAGCATTCCAGAGCCCAAACTTACCTCAATCACCTCAGGGGCTTCATACAGTACAGCCCACATTCTCACAGACACTCCCTAACATCCAGAAAATTTGATTCTACCTACATCAGCTCTTTCATCCTAATAGCAAAGCTCTGTTTCATTTTGTCAATGCTCACCTCCAACCCACCTCTGAGGATTTAGAGTTCTTAAAATCTATCACTGCCTCTTGTAAAATCTGTCAAAAGTCAAATCCCAAGACCAAATATCATAGCTTCCCTTTTTTTACTCAACAGGCTAGGGGTTCCCCTCCAGGAACTGACTGGCAGCTTGAGTTTACTCATATGCCCACAGTCAGATGAGTTAAATATCTCCTGGTTTTGGTGGACACCATGTCTGGGTGGATTGAAGCATTTCCCACCACTAACAAGAGGGCCCAGTTTCCAGTGTTCTTCTCCAAGAAATTATCCCCCAGTCTGGAATTCCAACCTCTCCTCAGTCGGATAGTAGCCCAGAGTTTACCTCCCAGATCTCTCAAACTTTATCTAAGGCTCTTAACATTTCCTAGCATTTTCATATCCCATACCATCCTCAGTCTTCAGGAAAGGTAGAACAAACTAACTGCTCCTTAAAAAATGTTCTTGTTAAGATGTCATAGGAGCTTCACCTTGACTGGGTAAAACTTTTGCCTCTGGCCCTTCTTAGGCTTAGGGCTCTCCCCCAAAGCCCCCTTTCCATCTCATCCTTTGAACGCATGTATGGGCGGCCAGTTTTAACTCCTGGCCTCTCCCCTAAAACCTCTCCCCTTCCTGATCACCTGCTTACTCTGCTGTTATCCCATCTTCACTTCCTATTATGGGATTTTACCAAGTACTCATTACTTCAACCATGTGCCAATCTATGCCCACCACCAATTAAACTAGAAGATCAGGTACTATTCTCCCTTCCACAAGACCAACACCCCTTACCCCTAAATGGTAGGTCCCCTTTAAAGTAATTCTTGCAACTCCCACAGCTACCAAGCTCGAGGGACTCCCTCATTGGATCCACCTGTTGCATCTTAACCCTTTTACTCTTCCAGCTCAAGATACTTCCTCAAATAATCAAACAGGGCCCTGCTTCCTTAAGTTCCAGAGGCCACCAAAGATCAGTCACTTTTTCTCCAGTTCCAGAAAAATAAAAGTCTCATCACCTTACTCAACTCTCCTGTGCCAAAAACTCTATATACTCTCCTTCTTCCTCTTTCTCCTATTTGCTTTACCAATTTCTCTATATCTCTAATGTCATACTTAAATTTCCAGTTAACCAATCAGCTGCTATTACAGGGACCATTATTAAACATAGAGCCAGAGGTACAAAGATTACCAAAAGCCCAGGTAGTAAGAAACAATAACAAGTTTGGGGACATTCACAGCCCCAGACTCCAAAAAATTCACAAAACAGACTTTAACATAACAGGTTTGTCACTGACTGCAGCAGTGTCTCCAGGATGTTGAGGTAATACCATGGTGCTAAAGAGAACAAGTGCCTTGAGATTTGCTTCAGGTAAAACACTGAGGGGTCTAATATTCCCCTTTCTAATAATTCCCCCTTCTTTTCCTTCCCCCTCCCCACCATCTTCTATTCCAACACCATACTATTGCAATCATAAGCTTTTAATATGTCTAAAATTTATTTCTTTTCAAACATTTTTTCATAAGCTCCAGGGAGCCAATTGGACCTATCTAAATGGACCAGACTTGCCCAGAATAAGTATCATTTAATTCTTCCCTTATCATTCCTGGTCTTGAGAATCTCTATGAAACTCCCTCCTCTACCCCCTCAAAATCCCCTCCATCTTCCATCTTGGGACTCCCCTCCCTTAATCACCAGGATCTAAATTTTTTTCCAAACATAATCTTCTGCCTTTCCAGCATCTTGCGAGTTCCAAGCTGCCAGCCAGCCAGTTTCACAGAGCCCTAAATAAAAACACAAAAGTAATCAGCCATCCCAAGATGTTGTCAAGCACCTCAACTCTCAATGTGGGGACTAGCCATGATAATCTAAGTCTGGGCAGGTCACCCAAAGGAAGTTCTTTACTTCCAACCATTATCACCTGGGACTCTGGCCATCGATAAATTTAAATAAGAGGCCTGAGTCTCAGTAGTTTACCCTGAGACAATGCCTGGTAGCAGAAAAACACCACAAGCTGAGATTACCCAACCCCCACCCAAGAGCAGACCATTCAAAAGAAACCCCTGACATTCCAACCACTGTAGATAGGATCACCTGCCAGCTGCACCTCACCAGGACACACATAGAAAAATGTCAGCCAATCAGGGGTCCTTAACCTCAGAGACCCCTCATCCCCACCTTTACTACTATAAAAACCCGATTCTAATTGAGCTCGGGGCTCTTCAGTTATTCCAATATGTTGGACATGCAGAGAGACCAAGTTTGCAAACTTGATTAAAATAAAGGCTCTTTCCTTTTATGTATGGGACTCAGTCTCCTTTGTTGGCTTTTGTGGGGACCCCGTGGATTTTTGCATAACATCCAACACCCACAAAATCAGCAAAAAGCAGTCTCAAGAGACCTGATGATGCCCACAAAATCAGCAGGAAGCAGCCACAATATATTCATCAGTATGGCTATAGGATAGGGTCATTTCAGGTTCCCTTTCCTCAGTTGCCCAAGGTACTAGCTGTGGACATCTCCCTGGACACCTGCTAGCCCCTCTAGAGACAAGTCTCTTGCCAACCCTAAGATGGCTCCCTTAACTAGGATATATATTTCTCTGCTCCCGTATCCACCCTTCCTATATCCCAACCATCCTATTCCCCCAAGCTCCCCCCATCCTCCCCTTCTCACGTTTCGCACCTCATTTCCCCTTAGCCCCATGCCACCTCACCCGCAAGTTCCCAGCTTTTGCCCGGCAATCTTGTCTACTTCCCCTATCCAGGCGGATGACTATACGTTTTTCTTTGGGTTTACTTTCTTATTTAGCTTCTCTAGGATCACAAATTATATGCTCAATGTCCTTTATTTATGGCTAGAAACCAATTATGAGTGAGTACATCCCATGTTCATCTTTTTGGGTCTGGGATACCTCACTCAGGATACTGTTTTCTATTTCCATCCATTTGCATGCAAAATTCATGATGTCATTGTTTTTTACCACTGAGTAGTACTCTAATATGTATATATTCCACACTTTCTTCATCCATTCTTCCATTGAAGGGCATCTAGGTTGTTTCCAGGTTCTGGCTATTACAAACAATGCTGCTATGAACATAGTTGAACAAATGCTTTTGTCATATGATAGGGCATCTCTTAGGTATATTCCCAAGAGTGGTATTACTGGATCTTGGAGTAAGTTGAGTACCTTGGGCAACTGAGGAAAGGGAACCTGAAATGACCCTATCCTATAGCCATACTGATGAATATCTTGCATATCACCTTAGAACCTTCATCTGGCGATGGATTGAGATAGAGACAGAGACCCAATTTGGAGCAACGGACTGAGCTCTTAAGGTCCAAATGAGGAGCAGAAGGAGGGAGAACATGAGCAAGGAAGTCAGGACCACGAGGGGTGCACCCACCCACTGTGACAGTGGAACTGATCTATTCGGAGCTCACCAAGGCAAACTGGACTGGGACTGAATAAGCATAGGATGAAACCAGACTCTCTGAATATGGCGGACAATGAAGGCTGATGAGACGCCAAGGACAATGGCACTAGGTTTTGATCCTAATACATGAACTGGCTTTGCGGGAGCCTAGCCTGTTTGGATGCTTACCTTCCTGGACATAGATAGAAGTGGGAGGACCTTGGACTTCCCGCAGGGCAGGGAATTTGGACTGCTCTTCAGTACCTAGAGGGAGGGGGAATGGAGTGGGGAGAGGGGGAGAGGAATGGGGAGAGGGGGAGGGGAGTGGGGGAGGGGCTATGTGTGGGAGGAAGGGGAGGGAAATGGGAAACGGGGAGGAGGCAGAAATTTTAATTAAAAAAATAAAATAAAATAAAAATAAAAAATTCAAAAAAAGGCATAGCATGATTAGACTATCAAATTAAATAAAAAAACTAAAAAAAAATCAGCAGGAAGCAGCCACAAGAGACCTGATGATGCTCCATTCCCACCCATTAAAGACCCCAGACTCCCCAAATTTTTATAATAAACAAAAGGGTGGAATGTAATGATTCTAGCCAACTAGCATGGCTGGCACTTCCAGGTACCAGGGCCATGCATGTGCAAACAAGCCTTCAGGCAAAAATACCTAACTGCCACAGGGACCTTAAAAGGCCCTGTGTGACTCACATGCAGCGTGGTTGCCTCGCCTATGTATGGTGCAGCTATGTAAGCCCTTGCACACATGCTTGAGCTCCATCATCTGCGTATGACATGATTATGTCATCCCCCTGTGCGCATATGCTAGGCAGCCTTTAAAAGCTGGATGTACCATCTTCAGCTCTCTCTGCACACTGACTTCATCAGGTCTGTACACATCTTCTCTAATAAACTCCTAAGCAGGTTTGTTGTGTGTTTTGTGCTTTCTTCTCCCTCGTGCCAGGTAATTTCACTTCTCCTTGTCTGCTTCCATTAATGACAATGAGACTGAATACCACGCCACTTTAAACAATGATGTTATGCCCAGATAACAGAGTCCCACAAAGCCAACCAGGATATTGAGTCCTGTATGTAAAAGCAAAGAGTCTTTATTCTTATTCAAACTGAAGTAAAAAGAAACTTGACATCTTTAGAATTTTGGGGGAAGTTAATTTTTCTATGATTTGAGAGAGAAAAATGAGGAAAAGAAATAGCAAAGGAATAGAAAAGAGGGATAAAATTTTATTGGAGAATAACATACAGAGCGTAGAGTTTATCAAAAAGTGAATGCATTGTGACACCACCACTTTGGTCAGAAGAGATCTTGCTTGGTCCTTGTTGCTCATAACATTTTCTTATTAGTGTTTAAGTACAAGGATCAAGGCTTTTGGTCTCATACTCCATTTGTGGGCTGGTCAGCTCCTAATAATTAACATATGTCTTGCTGTGCCTGTGTCATGGAATCCCCAAGCAATATCACCACAGAGTTGGTATTTGATGCAAACATAATGGTTACAAGTTAGCTAACGTGGACTGTAATCCAACACTCCGACACAGTGGGTGAAAGAGAATGGCCCCAAGTGACCTGGTAAAAGGAAAATGGCACCATTCCCTGACTGGCAGAGGTGGGCCATGAAGGCAGTTGGTCCCAGTCCCAGGCAGAGACCATTAGACATGCCATGCAGAGAAAGTGGGTATTTATTTAGTGGGTTCTGGAGCAGAAAGAGAAAGGGGAGAAGAGAGAAGAGGAGAGAGAGAAAGAGAGAGAGAGAGAGAGAGAGAGAGAGAGAGAGGAGGGGGAAAGAGGAGAAGTGGGGAGAAGGGAAAGAGGCAGAAGACAAAAAGGGAGAAACTAAGGCTGGAAGCAGAAGGAAGATCTGCTTGCCTCAGTAGACAGAGAAGGGAGTGGGCATGGCTTTTCCCTTAAAGGGACAGGATAGACCTTTACATTCCCATCTCTTTTTATAATAAAAAGGTAGGAGGTTAGGCACAACAGGTTAAAGAAATTGGGATGGCAGATCTCAAGATTGCTTCCTGCTTATTTGTGGGCATCGTCTTTAGGGGAAGAACCTGATAAAGTTGGGTGCTGGTCACATCCTGGGGTAGCTGGTCTCTTTGTTCCTGTCTGATGTTTTTGGTATGGGAATGTCTGATGTCTCTTATACCTGTTTAAGGTATTGGCAGAACAGAGGACAAAGTTAAGCTTAGGGAAAATATTTTTAGGACCAGGAAATTGAGAGGGGAGTGTCTGACCTGTTTAAGGTGGATCCTTCAACTTAGCACCCTGGAACTCACAAGAATTTTTGAGTTTGTAAAAACATAAGTTTTAAACAGTAGCACATTTATATCAGAATGATTGTCACAGATATATGTGCATAATGAAAAGTATCTTTAAGACTATGAAAGGAAGTGTGAGAGAAAAATTTGAGAGCTTGCACTTGTTCTTACAACTTTATAACTTGCAGGTACACACCCTAATAACTTGTATTTGTATTTTGCTGAAATCTTTTGGTGAGGTTTTCCTTTTAAACTGACAAAACTTCTCAGCTGTCAAACTGCATCAGATATCTTTGAGAAGGATAAAATTTTACTTGAGTTAATGATTAAAAAATAACAGAGAACTTACTTGGTTGGAACCCAGAGCTACTCCTCAGGGTCCTCCATGGTCACTGGGGGTTGTACTTTTCTTTTGCTGTTTAGCACAGGGCCTGCCAGGCTTCAGAAGATACTGTGGGTGAAGAATTAACCACTTAAATGCCATATTCCTTAGATCTCTGAGCAATTGAGGGCTGTTTACTGGGTTTAGATGAGTTATAGAATCTGCCTGGAGAGCTGGGTTCAAGCTTGACTGTACTGGCTCTCAACTTAACAGGTAATATTTATACTTGTGAAAAACAAAGAAGGAAAAAACTGTTTGCAATGAAGCTTAAGGTGGAACTAAAGATAGTAGAGAACAGCTTACTATATTACATATAAAGTATTTTTGTAAGAGACTTAAAAGTACATACCAGTTTAAAACATGAGACTTATTGTTTTTGTAGTCTGGAATGAGATACAATCGATTGACAATTATAACATTTAATAGTAAACATAAGCGGATTTAAATCTCAAGTATGTACACACACAGTGAGGAGGAATTGGGCAAAGTGGATGCTCTTAGTGGGCTTTACTAAAGGCATTCCACTGCACAAAACACACATGTAACAGAGTCACCACCTGGTGACCAGGCAGAGAATACCTCAGTAAAGATGGTGGGACTTGGTCACATGATCTGACCCTCAGTTAAGATGGCAGTGAAGTCATCTGACCTCAGTTAAGATGGCAGTAAGGTCACCCGACCTCAGTCAAAATTGTGGTGGTCATGTAATGCATGGAGAAGCCACATTTTTTTGAGCTGTGGGAGTTTTAAATATAATAACAAAAGAAACCTAGAGTTATTATCCACCCTGTCTCTGATCACCATGCCACAAGATGTAGCAGGAAGGCTGGAATTGAAAACAGCTGCCTCGTGGATCCAACTAATCTTGTTTTTGCAGGACTAGTGGTAGTGGTGGCAGGAATAGTTTGAGGAAAAGCAGAGCCAGCAGGACACTGGTAGAGCATTTGCAGGTGGGTGACTGATAGTTTGAGTGTTTATACCAAAGCTGAAAATGTGAGAACCTACAAAACCAGTGAGCAAACACTACAGGGCCTATAGAATGTCTCCTCTCTAAAGACAGGGTGTTAATGAAACAGTGACACCATAAAGCCTATAGGAAAACATCTCTTCTCTACAGAAGTGTGTTGATGAAGCCTGACTAGCTCCTGGTCCAGGTGACTAGAGGTCCCTCTGAGCTGTCTTTCACAGTGGGGATCACTTCCAAGTGGTAGAAAAGAAAAAAGAAAGAAAAAAGAAAGAAAAATCTGAGGGACCCCAGACCCCAAATTGAATGCACAGCACAGTGCATGCAGTGCTAGTGCAGGAGGACTAACCCTGGGTAGTCCAGTCATGTTTTTAGCTGTGGGAAGCAACCAGAGACCAATGTCAGTTAAGGGCTCAACCATAGCTGTGAAGGCTGGGGCCGGAGGCTGGAAGGGGAAACTCAGCACCAAAGTGACTGGCGAGTGTAGAGATCAGTGTTCAGGCAGATAGAACACAGACCTGTTGTAAAAAAACCTGATTCTTGAGCCCAGAATTCCACATGTCTTCTTCCAGCCCACCTGCGGGTGGGAGGGAACGTGGAGAGAGGCTGGCTGAGTCACGGGCACCAAATTCATAGTAAAAATAAAACAGCACTGTTCCCTGAGTGAAGGTAGTGGGCAGCAGGCCATGAGACCACAGCGGGCCACGATACCACAGTGGCCACAAAGGCAGCTGGTCCCAGACAGGGACCTATTAGGCACACCATTCAGAGAAAGTGAGTATTTAGTGGGTTATGGAGGGAAAAGGCGAAGCAGAGAAGGGAGAAGAGCAGAGAGAGAGGCAGAGAGAGAGAGAGAGAGAGAGAGAGAGAGAGAGAGAGAGAGAGAGAGGATAGGGGAAGGGGAGAAAGGAGAGAGGCAGAAGCTGTCTCTTTGGGACAGAGACGGAAAGGAAGAAACTCAGGCTGGAAGTGGAAGGAAGATCTGCTTGCCTCAGTGAATGGAGGAGGGACTGGGTGGTGCTTGTCTCTTAAAGGGACAGGACATATCATTACACCAAGGCTTCAGGGTAAGGGAATTTCAAAAGAAAAAACCCTCAGCAGGGGTGGCACAAGCCTTGACGTGTCACAATTGGATAAAAGTATACAATTTTTTGCATTCTTTGATTGGAGTATATGGGAATTTTAAAACAGTGACTGTCAGCAGAGAAGAATTTCAAAACAGCAGTCAATCAGATACTTACAAGGATGTTTGAAGCAAGCAGATGTTGTTTGGACACCATGGTGGATCACTTTGACTAAGGCTGGCACAGTTCATACAAGATTGATCTTGTATATCCAATTGCTTAGTTGATATCATCATATCAACATCATACAAGCATCTCCAATTTAATGATATACAACTAATTCTTGACTCTTCCTTTGTAACTTCTCACCCCAGAGGGTCCTTCATACAGTAAATATGATAGCGTTATTTTCTAATTACAAGTCTGGAGGCTTCAAGTCATCATCAATTCCCTTTGTCCTCTAACATAACATATACAATTTATGAATCATTCTTTTTTTTGTAGGAATGTTCCACCATTCTGATAACTTTTCTGTATCTTTCCTGATACCAGTCTAGTTAGTTTTAACCACATTTGGTTTGCCTGGGTTTTGGTAATTATTTTTCAGTTTTTCTAGTGCTCTTTTGCTCACTCTCCTATAAGAGTGTTGAACACACTGGATGAGAATAAGACCACTATCACAGTTTTTGAGCCAAATTTGAAGCAATCTTTATTAAACACTGGCCGGGGTGATGGACACTAGCCAAGTCCATACCCGGGATTCCCAGAGAATGACCATGATGATATTAGTTTGGTGCTTATAAAGGCAATACCCTCAAGGCTACATACTTCCTACCTCTGTCCAATGGGGAGTGGAGCATACATCCTGAAGTACTTCCTGCCTATGTGTGATCAAGCAGATTCTGGGCAGTTGGGGTAACCCTCCTTGTTTACAGAAGTGAAAATGAGTGACTTGTTGTCTTACATGAGCATCAATCCCCAGAATTCCAGGAAGCTGTTTGTCCTTGGGCAGGGGGTTTTACAGATTAGAGGCATTTTTGTTTTGCAGATCTCTTAAACTCAGTCATTTAAACTTAACCCTCACAACTAGTCTCAGCCAAGAAATTAGAGTGGTCTTCTAGAAAGTGAATCTAATCATACCACTACATAATCTAGAGCTTTTCATTATACTTAGAAAAGCAAAACTTTCCATATTGTTGTGGGACCCCGGGCAACCTGGCCACATATAATGGGGCCCAGACCATGTGGGGCCCAGGGCAGGTTGGTCACACATGGGGCCCAGGCCACACAGGTGCCATAGTAGGCAGCACCGGGTTCCAAGTCATGAACTGGCTCCACCCAGGAACAGACCATCCCAAGGAAATTTCTAACATTCCAACCATTGTAGATAGGATCACCTGCTAGCACATACCCATTGCTTTTCACAGGGCACCCACAGACAAATGTCAGCCAATCTGGGGTCCAGAACTTTAGAAATCTCTCATGCCTATCTTTGTTACTATAAAAACCCCACCCCAACTGAGCTTGGGGTTCTATGATCACTCCAATTCATTGGACACATGGAAAGTCTGAGTTTGCAAACTTGTATAAGAATAAATGCTTTTTGCTTTTATATACAGGACTTGATCTAGTTGGTTTTTGGGGGACTCCACGATCTGGGCATAACATAGCCTTTACCCTCCAGGATCTAACTGTCCATTATATTTCTGACTTCAGCTATTCTCCACCTGGCTGCATCTCTTTAGCCTCCTTCTTATGACCCTATGTGCCACCTCAAGACATTTGCACTGGCTCTTCCTTCTGCCTAGAACACTGTCTTCCAAAGTGCAACGTCTCATCCAGATAACCACTTTGATCATTTGTCCTAATTTATGTGTATCTTTTCAAGCTAATCTTTTCATTTCTCGATCTTGTTACTGCCCTATTTATTACACAACAACCTTAACCACCTTATAATGCACAACATTATCTATGATTGTGTATCACTTCCCTGTGTCTTCCCTAGAAAACAAAACTGCTTTGTCCAGTAGTGCAAGAGCTAAAATGTGCAATTCCTTGAAGAAAAGAGCAATCACTACAGGGAGACACACAGACTCTGAATTTGTTTTACTGAGAAATGAGAAAAACTTTGTCTTACAATTTGGTGTATTTCAAGGACAGAGTAGGGGGTGATGTTGTGGGGAGGGTACTGGATGGTTAAGAAGGGAGGATTACTGGGAGTGGTAAATCTTATCTGGAGCTTTATAGGTCATAAAGGCTCAAAGCTACCTTGTGAAGATACTTCCCCAAAAGACACACCTAAAGGCATTTTTCCCCTCAGGTTAGCAGCTCATCTAGCAGTTTTCTGAAAAGACATTTGCTCTCCAAGGGGAGGATTAACTGAGTCACAGTTGCCCTGAATTTAGGTTTGCCCTTGAAATCTTTACACACCATCTATATAGCAACACAAAGCCTCCAAGTGGGCAGAAGGTTTTAAGCACTGAGTTGTTGTAACATCAGCATATAAGGCATGCATGATAATATGTTCCACAAATCCATAAATGCTTAGTGAAGAGATGGTTTGAAAGCATGAACAAATATCTTCTGTATCTCTAGATGATTATAGATGGTGGTGTCATGTGGACAAAGATGTGTTAATTTCACATGAATTGTGGCAGCTCCATTTGAGACTCTATTTTTACAAGGGAAATTTTTATTTGGGATTTCACTGTTCTTTTAAATTGGTAATCACTTCATAGCAGAAAGTTCTAAAAGTAAACATTTAGAAAGGATATCTAATAGAAAAGCGAATCTCTCTTCTGTATTGATTTCCAATTTTTCCTCTTATCCTTGGGGAATTGCTCTTGACTCTAGTGAAGTGGTTTTCAACCTGGGGGTCATGACCTCTTTGGTGGGTTATATATCAGATATCCTGCATATCATATATTTACATTACAATTCATAACAGTAGAAATGTTACTGTCATGAAGTAGCAATGAAAATAATTTTATGGTTGGTGGTCACAACAGCATAAGGATCTGTATTAAAGGGTCACAGCATTAGGAAGATTGAAAACCACTGCCCTAGTGTGTCATGCCAAAGATTGTTTAGACATATATAAGTTTATCTTTCTTGCCTACTTGATAGCATGTATCATCTTGATTTTTAAAATTTATTAATGGAGCTTAAAAAAATCTCACATATTAGTAGTAGTATCATGTGGGATTCCTTTCTGTATGCTCTGATTACCATTAATGAATAAAGAAAACTGGCTTGGCCTGATAGGGTAGAACAGAGTTAGGCAGGGAAAACTAAACTGAATCCTGGGAGAAAGAAGGAGGAGTTAGAGAGAAGCCATGTAGCCCTGCTGGAACCGGACAGAACTTTACCAGGTAAGGTACAGCCATGTGACAATACACAGATTACTAGAAATTGGTTAAATTAAGATGTAAGAGTTATCCAATAGGAAGCTAGAGCTAATGGGCCAAACAGTGATTTAATTAATACAGTTTCTGTGTGATTATTTTGGGGCTAAGCGCCCAGAAGCCAACTAGTGGCCTTCTTTCAATAATAGTACATGTGCTTCATGTTTTGAAAGTACTCTAGTAATCTATAGTATAAATTCACCATAAGAGAAGATTTGGAAAATAACACAATTTTATGAAAGTGTCTCTTGACCTCCAAAGGACTGAACTGTTGTTAGACTTGGCAGCCATGTTAGTAACATACTTTGAGCTCACTCAGGACTTCACTTGCTGTTCTACTGTGTACTCAGCTTGTTAAAGTCCAACTTGCCTTTAGGAAAACAATGTAAGAATCAGCTTTACTGCGTTTTGGATATCCCGTGCAATCATCTTTTAAAACCTAGGCCAATGCAAAGTTTTAATTTTGAGTATTCATCCATATCCTTGACCCAGAATAATGTATGTGTATATGTGTGTCTTATTTAAGGTTTCTATTGGTGTGACAAAACACTCTTCCCCAACATGCTTTTGGTCATAGTGCGGTGTAGGACAATTCTATATTCTGTCAATTATGTTTTAAATAAACACTGATTGATCATTAGCCAGGCAGGATGTATAGGTGTGAAAACCATACAGGAAGTAGAGGCAGGGCAATGAGAACAGGAGAATTATGGGGAGAAGGAAGCTTTTTCTGCAGTCCTGCCCAGATCACCAAAGAAGCAGGATGTGACCTGCCCCACGGAAAAAGGTACTGAGCCATGTGGCTAACATAGATAAGACTAATGGGTTAATATAAGCTACAAGAGCTAATAAGTAGCCTGAGCTAATGGACCAATCAGTTTATAATCTTATCGAGCCCTCTGTGTGATTTTCTTTGGGGCTAAACAACTGTGGGAACCAGGCAGGACAGAAACCCTGACAAGCAGGCCCTCATGTTACAATGGTGCTTAGCTTGTATTCTTCTTCAGTGTCAGCTGCTATCAGGTCATCCACATCTTGCATGAGAGTGACCTGTGGGTGTGTCCTCCAGTATTCCCTGAGGTTCTCATGTAAGGCTTCATCAAAGATGGTTAGGGAGTTTTCAAACTCTTAGGGGAACCTGGCCCAAATCAGCTGTCCATTGTGTCCCTTTTCAAAGTCATGTCAATCAAAGGCAAAGAAGGAATGGCTATTTGGGGCTAAAGGCAGGCTGAATAAAGCATCTTTGAGATCTAATATGTTATACCAGGCTTGGGTGGGAGGAAATGAGCTCGAAAGGGTGTATGGATCTGGCACAGTGGGGCAAATGTCCATAACCCTGTGATTGACCTCCTTAATGTCATGCATAGGCCCATAATCATTTGAGTTTGGCTTTCTAATGGGGAACAGGGAGTATTCCAGGCTGACTGCCAATGGACCAGTATTCCCAGTTCCATGAGGCACCTGATATGAGGGGTGATTCCCTCCTTTGCCTCCTGAGATTTGGGGTATTGCCATGTTCACATGGAGGTGGCATCAGGCTTGAGCTCAGTGAGTACTGGGGTATGATGTTTCACCAAGTTAATTCCCCCAGTCTCTGCAAATGCCTCAGGATACTGGCTATCCTTATGGTCATGTCCTGAGGGGGAGGTGGCAGTTCCTGGTGTAATCTATATTCATCCCCAAGCTGGAGGGGGAGGAATTTGATCAGTTGTCCCTCCTGACTTGTAATTGAGACTCTATTTTTATTAAATATGATCTGAGCTCCAACCTTAGTAGTCTCTTCCTAGTAAGGGGTAGGGGCACTTAGGTAGAACCAGGAATATATGGCCTATTTCAAGATCCACTGTTCTTTGGGTAGTTCATAAATATTGACTCATATCTGTAGTTCCCTTTACCCAAGACTTTTTTTCAGAGAGGTTTCCTTAGGGTTTGGTCAATACCGAATGTTGAGCTCCAGTATCTACTACATAATTTGTAGATTTCCCTTCCACTCTGAGAGTTACCCTGGGCTTGGGGAGGGGTTCCAAACCCTGTCTTCCCTAGCCACTGAGGTCTCCTGATTCTGCAACCAGCACATTGCAGGAGTCACATCCCAGGTTATAGTCTGTATGTTTGGACTTCTTCGGGCTCTATTTAGCCCAGTGTCCCACACCCTTGCAATAAGCACTTTGGTTTTTCTGCAGCCTGGGGTGCTCCCTTGAGCAGGAGTCTCTGACTAGGCATCTCAGCTAATACTTATTTTCATCTGGATCTCCTGTAGTGGCTGCTAGGAGAATTCTTACCATATTTTGAGTCTGCTTTGCATTGTCTGCAACAGTGGCCCTCATATGTCTATCTTCTGAGGTTTCTTGATTGTTGTACACAGTATTCTGAGCTACTGCTAATAGCTCCTGGATACTCTTATCTGTAAGACCTTCGGTCTTCTATAACTTGTGCCTAATATCAGGCTTGGCCTGATTAACAAAGGCCATGATCATGGCTGACCTATTCTCCTTGGCCTCAGTGTCTACAGGGGAGTATGTCCTAAAGACTTCCATAATCCATTCTAAGAAGTTCGATGGAGACTCTGTCTTTTCTTGTTGTACATTACTGACTGGTCAAATTAATGGGCTGATGAGCGGCCACATGGAGACCTCTCATTAGAACCTGGTGGTAGACCTGGAGCCTCTCCTTACCTTCTGCCAAGTTGAAAATCCAGTTAGAACAGGTCACTGAGAAGCCTTGGTTTAATAGGGCAGTGTTGACAGTTGGGTTTCCATCAGGTCCCAGGACCAATTTTTGGGCCTCTGTCAGAATTCTTTCTTTCTTCTGTGGTAAACAGAACCTGCAAAAGCTGTTGGCAACTGTCCCAAGTAAGCTGATGAGTGAATATAACAGAATCTAAAAGGTTAATAAGGGCCCTTGGATTGCCTGAGAAACTGGGTGAAATGGATTAATTAAAAATGATGCAGATCCCCAGTGGCTGCAGTGGGCAGCGGGCCATGAGACCTTGCTGCAGGTCCCAAAGCAGTGGCCAGCAGAAGGCCATGTGGTGGCAGGAAGTGGGCAGTAGGTCCAGAGAGCAGTCAATCCCAGGGAGGGACGGTGCATGAGGCTACGCAGCAGGTCTCTGAAGGTGGGTGGTCCTGGGCGGAGAGCCACGTGGCAGCAGCGGGCAAGAAACAGACAGATAGGCATGCCATGCAGAGTGAGGTCGGATATTTATTTAGTGGGTTATGGAAGTATGGAAGAGAAGGGGGAGAAGGAGAAGAGGAGAGAGAAAAGAGGGAGAAACAGAAGCTGCCTCGTAAAGAGGGAGACAGAAAAGGTAGAGACTCAGGCTGCAAGCAGGAAGGAAGATCTGCCTGCCTAAGTGGATGGGGGAGGCAGTGGGTATGGTTTGTCTCTTAAAGAGACAGATCATTACATTCCCATCTCTTTTTTATAATAAAAGGTGGGAGGTTAGGCACCACAGATTAAAGGAATTGGGGCAGCAGACTCTCAAGACTGCTTCCTGCTTATTTGTGGGCATCATCTTTGGGGAAAACCTGAGAAGGCTGAGCACTGGTCACATCCTGGCATAGCTGGTCTCTTTGCTCTTGTCTAGTGTCTCTTATACCTGTTTAAGGTATTGGCAGAACAGAGGACAAAGTTAAGTTTAGGAAAGAAAATTTAGGATCAGGGAATTAAGGGGAAGTGTATCTGGCCTGTTTAAAGTGGATCCTTCAATTTGGCTCCCTTGAACTCACAAGAATTCTTTGGGCTTGTGAAAACAGAAGCTTTAGACATATACATTGTATAAACAGTAGCATATTTATGCCAGAATGACTGTGGCAGATATTTTTGCACAATGAAAAGTATTTTTAAGACTATGGGAGGCAGTGTGAGAGAGAAATTGGATAACTTACTTGGTTGGCACCTAGAGCTACTCTTTTGATCCTCCATGGTCACTGAAGGTCATATTTGCCTTTTGTTGTTTAGTGCAGGTCCTGTGAGGCTCCAGAAGATCCTGTGGGCTAAGAAATCTGTAGGAAGCCAAGCCTACCTTGACCTGAGCAGCTAGGCTGTCGATTCCAGTCATTCTGTCCACTGTCTAGAGATCTTAAGTTTAGATAAAAGGCAGTTTTGCCCAATGGTCAGCACTTGGCAGTTGAAGTAAATTGTGGATGGACATTGTTCTGTGTCCATTTGTCTTCTGTCTTCTTTGGAGGAAGTAGAGAGCTGCTAAGAGCCAAACTGTCTTTTTTTGTTATGAAAAGGCTTTTTAAAAATAAATATTTAATTGCCATATTCCTTAGATCTCTGGGCAGTTGAGGGCTGTTTATCAAGTGTAACTATAATATAAAATCTACCTATAGAGGTTCCAAGCTTTACTGGTTCTTAACTTAACAGGTAAGATTTATACTTGTAAAAAGACAGAAAGAAGAAAAAAATCTGCTTGCAACAGAAAGTTAATGACAGAACTGGCAAGAGTAGAGAACATCTTAATATTTTTTAAATAAAGTTTGGACTAAATATGAAGTATTTTTGTAAGAGATTTAAAAGTACATACCAGTTTAAGACATGAGATGCAATGAACAGACAGTTATAATGTTTAACAGTAAACATAGGTACATTTAAGTTACATGTATGAACACACATACACACAAAGTGAACAGGAATTGGTTGAAGTGGATGTTTTTGGTGGGCCATATCAAAGGCATGCCACTGCATAAAACACACATGCAACAAAGCCAACAGGAGGAATTTAGAGACAGAAACATGTTGAAGGGAGCTGCGGGCTGTGTTCCTGCTGCCCCAGCTCCTGGTCGCCTAGCTAGCTTATGCCCCGAAATAACAACACACAAACTGTATTCATTTAAACACTGCTTGGCCCATTTCTATTCATGTGTGTAGCACCCCAAGGTGTGCTTACTGGGAAGATTCTAGCCTACATCCATCCTGGGTCGGAGCTTCATTGCGTCTGCCCTGGAGAGCAGCGGCCTGGCATCTGTCTCTCAGAGGAGCTGCCATGCATCCGAGCTCACTTCCTCTTCCTCCCAGCATTCTGTTCTGTTTACTCCACCCACCTATGTTCTAACCTATGAGGGCCAAGCAGTTTCTTTATTTTTTAACCAATGACCTTCCTCCATCATTTCCCCTTTTTCTGTTTAAACAAAAAAAAAAGGAAGGCTTTAACTTTAACATAGCAAAATTACATATAACAAAACAGTTATCAAGTAAAAATTACAGTTACATTATTTACATCTATTTTATCTTTTATCATAACAAAGAAAAACAACTATAAATATCTATCTATTCTTCAACTTTATCAAAGACTCCAGAAGGATATAATATTACCTAAGTAAACAAGAAGTAAGAAACTTCCAAAAATTTAGAAGTCACAGAGACATCTCGCTGCCTGGACAGTCACCCAAAGTTCCTCTGTACCGTTGGGGCATCCGTCTTCGGCCTACAGGCCCATAGTTTCCAGCAGACATTTCCATGAAGCAGGAAATTTCAAAGGCAGTTCAGTCACTATCTGCTGTGTCCTGCAGAATGTCTCACAGACTCTTTCATGAATCAGGAACCCCGAAAGATCATCTCACCTTTAAGCAAGTTCAGCAGTCCTTTCTCTGCAGGTTATTTGTGTCCAGTTTATACAACAGTCCAGGCAAGAACAGTTTCTTGCCCAAATGGCTATCAAACTCCATAAGGATCCTCTTCGATGCCCATCTTCTTCTTGAAGTAGATTGGTGCTGCCAGGAGCAGAGTGTCTCATTGTCATGAAAAGTCCTAAGTTATTAAAACACTTAAAATTGCCATATTTTATAATCTTTGAAAGATATGAAGAATGCCTATCTAAAATATATCTATGTACATCTAGAAAATATTAACTAACATGACTACAAACTTGACTATTATAGATAACTATTCATTAACAACTTATATACATAACATTTATTGAGTGTGAGCTACACAATCACAATACCTTAATCAATATCAGAAATACACATACATATAACAAAATTGACCTTAAATTTAAATCACTAAAGCAAAATCCATATCAATGCAAATTATTCATACCTATATCATATCCCCCTTTAAATGTAAAAGAACATTTATAAACAATATTTGGGAATATGGACATAGTTATTTCTCTCCAAACTGCTTCCTGCTGAATGGGGGTGCTGTTAATCAGATATTTCAGGGTATAACCTGTGTGCTAGGTTCATCTCAGTCATCAATTGAGTGAAGTAATTTTTTGAAGGTGTTCACAGCAACCTTTCAGGAGGACATGGTCTATCATACCATATTGTGATAGAAGCAATCCGCAGGGTGTCATTGTCTGTGAAAACAAAAGAAGAATCTCTTTTCCAAAGTATCATATCCTTAGATCCAAATTCTGAAGTCAAGGTATTTTCAAAATATCTATGTTGGATTAGTTCAGTAGCATTTATAAACAAATATCTTTTAGCAGCTGTTGCTCCTTCCTCAGCATTCAAACAATTCAAAGAGAGCATAATAGCATACAGTATCAAGATTTTCTGTGTATTTTCCATCTTTGTGCGGCTTTATTTTAACCTCTATTTCGTTTATTTTTACTTTTATTTTATATTCTCTGTATATATTTGTCCTGGAATAACTCTGTAGACCAGACTGTCCTTGAACTCTCAGAGATCCTTCTGTCTCTGTCTTCCAGGCATTGGGATTAAAGGCATGTGCTACCACACCTTGAAGTCAAAGAGGTCAATCTCCTTCTGCCTCCCAAGTGTTGGGATTAAAGGTGTGTACTACCACACCCAACTACTTTCTTCCTTCCTTTTTTTTTTTACTTTTAAAAACTTTAACTTTTAGCCTGCATACATTTTTAACACACTGTAAATCATTTAGAAGTTTTCTTTGTTTTTGATGCTCTGCTCTCTTTACTGTATCTCTCTCTGTTTTTCTGACCACATGAGTCTTTAATTTACCAAGCAATATAGGTAGGATTAAAGCCGTGACTTTGGCAGCTGGATCCAGCCCATTCCTTAGCTTTCTGCCATTCCAGTCTTGTGGCTGAAGTACCCACCAGAGCCCTGTTCATCGCCACAACTCTACAATGTTTCAAGGTCTTTGCCAGCAAGCAAGCTGCAATAGTATTAAGTAACACTCAAAAGCTCCTTAGTCAGGACCGCCTGCTTGAAAGTCAGAGTTTGCCCTGGCCGGACAGGCCACAAAGCCGGCATTTTAAAACAGCACAACTTTTTTCCTGCTATGGCTGAAAACAAACAAGCATGCAGTCAGCTTTTATCAATACCATTTAAGTGTTTCGTGGCAGGACCTCTTAATGAGCTGCAGGGTTTTGCAGCTAAAGCTGAGTCAGGAAGCCTCTCTTAGATGAGAGCGCTTGCTTGCCTCTAGCAAGCAGAGCAGACCCAAGAAATTGCTGCTACCAAGAAAACATGCTTTACTCTATTCTTTCCCAAGCTTTCTCAGGCTTTCTGTAGATTCAGTGCCCCATGTCTGGGCGCCATCTGTTGAAGGGAGCTGCGGGCTGTGTACCTGCTGCCCCAGCTCCTGGTCGCCTAGCTAGCTTATGCCCCGAAATAACAACACACAAACTGTATTCATTTAAACACTGCTTGGCCCATTTCTATTCATGTGTGTAGCACCCCAAGGTGCGCTTACCGGGAAGATTCTAGCCTACGTCCATCCTGGGTCAGAGCTTCATCGCGTCTGTCCTGGAGAGGAGAGCATGGCGTCTGTCTCTCAGAGGAGCTGCCCTGCATCTGAGCTCACTTCCTCTTCCTCCCAGCATTCTGTTCTGTTTACTCCACCCACCTATGTTCTAACCTATGAGGGCCAAGCAGTTTCTTTATTTTTTAACCAATGACCTTCCTCCATCAGAAACATATGTAAATCAGGGGACCAGGTAGAGTATACCTCAGTAAAGATGGCAGAACTTGGTCACCTGACCCAACTCTCAGCCAAGATGGAGGTGAAGTCACCTGACCTCAGTCAAAATGGCAGCAGTCACATGTTGTATGGAAAAGCTGCAGGAAATTTAAGGTTAATAATACGGGAGACTTAGAGCCATTATCTGTCCTGTTGCTGAGCCGCCATGCCACAAGCTGTGGTGGAGAGCAAAAGGCTGGAACTGGAAAAAGCTACCTCGTGGATCTGACCAATCTTGTTGACAGTAGTGGCAGGGACAGTTTGAGGATACTCTTTCCATTTTCCTGTGTGCTAACAGTAGCTAGAAAGCCCCCATAAAAGTAGAGCTGGTGGGACACTGGCAGAGTGAGGGTAAAGAGCTAAAGATGTAGCTCTAAGGCCTGTGGTTTTAGGGCCTTTAGAAGGCATCCATCTCAGAGGGGACTGACATGGACGGCTTGCTACCCATAGCTGAAACCACAAAAGCAGTGAGACCACAAGGCCTATGACGGGTTGTCCCCCCTACAGGTGAGTGTAAATCAGTGTGAACACCACAGGACCTCTGGGAGAGCATCCTCCGTCCCTCGGTGGGGTGCTACAGCCTTCAGTCGGGGCAACTCGGAAGCCAGAGAGCCCTGCCTGCCTCATCAGAGATGAGAGGGAGGAAAAAACTGCACCACAGGCAATCCACAGTGTAGAAATAGGAGGACGACATCCCCTCTCCCAGTAAAGTGTGCCCTTGGGTTTAGGGACATCATTTAGGGGTTGATTATAATTAGTATACGGTTGAGGGTTGGGGGATGAATTTTATAAGCTCAGGGATCATTTAAAAAAGGGGGGGGAATAATTGGATGATGGGATAATTGGATGATTGGTACTTGTTGGTACTTGTGAGTTATTGTTTTGAGACAAATATATTGGTATCGATTCTTATATATTGATACAAAGTTAACTTATATTGACTATTGTATGCATGCATGCTTCTACCTCTGTTTAAAACATTTTTTATGTATTGATATATACATTGTATTGATATTGTATATTTACCATATTGCAGTGTACATTTCTACCTCTGATTAAGATACTTATATATTGTTTGTATATTGATATATATTTATCATATTGCAATGTATATTTGTACATTGTTTATATTTGGAGGTCATTGTCCTCATTTGTTTCACAGTTGTTTATTGTCTTAGTCTTTAAGTTAGATAGGTATTGAGAATTATATAGATCAATAGTATTCTAAGTTTGTCATTTATAATTAGACGAATCAGGTTCTTTAGATACATAGAGATTATACTCAGTATAGATAGATAATCTTCAACCTCTTCAAAGAGCTGTAGAAAATGGCCTTTAATCTAACTCAGAGTTTCGTGGTAGTGAGACACAATTGCTCCTGGCAACACTGATCTATTCCCGAGAGAATGTTGAGCACCAAAGACACTCCACCTGGAGCCTTTCTTCTTGGCTGAACTGGCCTTTGGGCAAAGAAATGCCCATACCTCAACCACTGACAGAGATACAGAGTATCCATAAATGGAAAAAACAGGACTGTCATATCCTGCCAAGACAGGGTAAGATAGTTTTGATAAGTTTCTTGCCTTTGAAAATGGTATGTCAGTTATGTTAGGCCTTAGCCAAAGTTGGTTGCTTCAACGCTGCAAACGTGACCTTGGGTGATTGCCCAGGTAGCTAGTTGTCTCTGTGATTTGTTGCATAACATTATTTCCCTTCTCAGATCTTTGATGGGGTTGATGACTTGGCCAAGTTATTTATTATACAAGACTTAAGCTAGTTAGAATAAGATATTTGTACTTATTGTATATAATTTCATAATAGGTTTAGAACTCTCTTACTTAAACAAACGGGGGAGGTGTTGCAGGAGGTCCTTCTGCTCCTTCAGCCAATAGTCACTGAGATACCAGCCCACTGGGGCGTGGTCTCTCTCCCTTTAAAAAAGCGGCCACTTCCCTCTGGCTTCCAGCTCTGGCTTCTGGCGACTAGGCTCTTTTCCTGATTGTGCAGAAGGCTATTGTCTGGGACAGTGATCTGTAAGTTTTCCCCTTTAAATAAATAACCATTCTATTAATCATAATTCCAAACTGGTGTGGGGTTGTTTGTGACTTATGCCTTCACCACAGTTTTAGTACTTTCTGTTCTGACATGAATTTTTCTCAGCAAAGTGTACATTCTCTTATGATTTGTGGGCATGGGATATATAGTCTATTACCTTATTTTTTTCTTTACAGTTACAGTAATATTGTAATTTATTCAATAAAATGCTCTTTTAAAAATTTATTTAACTTCATTTTATGTGCATCGGTGTGAAGGTATCAGACCCCCTGGAACTGGAGTTACAGACAGTTGTGAGCTGCCATGCAAGGTGCTGAGAACTGAACCCGGTTCTCTGGAAGAACAGCCAGCATTCTTAATTGCTGAGCTATCTCTCCAGCCCCAATACAATGCTCTTAATAGTGAAATATTGTGTTTTCAGTTTGACGATCACAAGGGTGAACAGAAGATCTCTGAATCAAGGCTATGCTCTTGTGGGCTTCCCTATTCCCTGAGGATTCTGCAGCAGAGCTCTGGGTAGAGTCATGAAAGGAGTATCATTAGAGAGGCTTCTGAGCTTCAAGATGGTGTGGATCACATGTGTAGTCTGCAGTTCACAGGTGGACACGTGCTTCTTTTCTCAAGGCTATAAACATATTATGTAGTCAGGCTTCCAAACTCCATTAAAATATTTGGAGAGATAGAATTGGGACAACTTTATAGATTTACACAGTTTTAACAGGCTAACAAATAAATTAATACTAGTAGTATGTAATGTGAACAAGTTAAAACAAAACACCTCTGGTGCTTTGAATAAGTATGGCCCCCATGGCTCTTGTGTTTGAATGCTTGGCCATAGGAAGTGACACTATTAGGAGGCGTGGCCTTGTTGAAGGGGGTGTGGCCTTATTGGAGGAAGTATGTCACCGTGGAGGTGGGCTTTGAGGTCTCATATATGCTCAAACCACACCCAGTGTCTCAGGTGCCTGCGCATGATGTAGGACTCTCAGCTCCTTCTCCAGCACCGTGTCTGCCTGCACACTGCTGCGTCCCACCTTATGATAATGTATTGAATCTCTGAACTTTAAGCGTCCCAATTAAATATTTTCCTTTATAAGAGTTGCCACAGTCATGGTGTCTCTTCACAGTAATAAAACTAAGACAGAGTGAAACACTGAAGTAGAGCTTTGAAAACTGGTTAATTTTGAATTCCTTAGAAACAGGCCAAACCTGCTCTGTTTTATTGCTTCTGAGTGATAGTGCATTAAATATGTTAATAGATAGTTGCAGACCTAGGCCTAATTGCCCAGCCAGCCTTGGGAGACTAATAATAAGTTCAGGGCTGTCATTACACTCTGACTGCTTCTTTGATCGGGAGCCACTGCCTCTGAACTGGTACTGCCTGGGCTTTTGACTCCTGTTGAGAGGTTTTGAAGTTCCAGGGGAATCTGTCTAGGGGAAACTCCTCCTTGGGGACTTTCTCTCCTTCCAATTTATTTTCATGGGGCTTGTGTGGGTGAACCTCCTGGATTTACAAGAGCAGAAACTATTGGTTTCATTGTTTATATGTGCAAAGACAAGATACTGAAAATAATTAGGCTGAAAAAAACTTTAGATGGAAAAATAACAAGTTAAAATAATTTGTTCAATTCACAAAATGCCTTGAGCCCTTTCTATGAACCTGACACTTTTACAGAGCAAGGGGACATGAGACTGGACTTAACAATTGTATGATCATAAGAAAGCAGTAGTCTCATCTGAAGACGGAGGCAATGATCAAATTAACAAATGTGTCGAGTGGTAACTGTTAGCATCCAGGCACACCTGGTCCCGCCCCCTGGGGATCTGGCTGAGTGCATTACCCCTGTGTGCATAACAGGCAGTACCCTGACCTGCTGTGTGGTCCCTGTGCACATGTGCTGTGTGCCCCATCCCTTTAAAAGGTGGAATTCCGCTTACTCCCTTCTCTTCTTCATGTTCCTCCTCCTCTCACCCACCCGTCTTTCTCCTTTTGGCTCTCTGCCTCTCTGCATCTATTTCTTTGTCTAGTTCTGTTCCTCTCTGCACCTCTTTCTTGCCCTCTCCCTCTCCTTCCCACGATGCCTCTCTGTGTTCCCTTTCTCTCTCTCCTCTCCCCTTCCCTTCCTCCAATAAAACCCCCATGTAAACTCTGTCTGCCTGCTGTGTTTGTCCCTCACCTGCCACGGTTTGGACCCACCCACCAAGGTCCATCTAATGCCAGATAATAACACTGATATTACGAGAGTCTCGGCAGGCTCTCCTGGCATTTTCTCCTGCCTGCCAGCAGTTTGAGGCACACCGGGATCCTGGAACCTTCAACCCGGTCACTTTTCCAACTCCATCCAACACCACCATGATCAGTAATGGTAAACTTCTCCCTCTCCACTTCTGGCCATGCTTCCATGAGTGAGGATTCGTCTGTCTACCATGGTTTCCCACATTTCCACCCAACCCCAAGCCATGAGTACCTGGGCAACCACCTGTCTTTGGGGTTCAGATTCATTCTTGGACCCTGTTCCTCCGTGATGATGTAGACTTCGGCGTGTGCCCACTCACCCTGCAGCTTCTGGACTTTTGCAGAGATGACCCAAAGCCTGCCTGTACTGCTTCGTTGGTCCTTGGTGAGTTTCTGCGACTCTAGAGTTCAGCCTCTGGACCTTATATCTACCTCACTCATGGAAAATGCACCTACCCCCAACTCCCCTCAGATATCAATCCACACGGCCGCTTTCTGGCACCCCGCATCTTGTTATTTTACGGGACATTTATAGCATTCTGCCAGTGGTCCAATAGTTGGAAATTTGTACCCTAGTACCCTAAGCTCTCTCTGTTCTTTCTCTCTGTTCTCTTTGCTTGCCTGTCTGCTTCTGGTATGTGATCCAGCCGTGCCGAGACCCTCTACCCTTCCTGCTGCTGCTGACAGCACCACATGGGCCTCCTGTTGCATCCCACTGTAGCCAAGGCTTAGCATATCTCGGGGACGGGATCCTCCTTCCACCTGAAAGCGTCTATCCCCCTTCTAAAAGTTCTGTTTTCCTATTATGAAATGTGTCTCCTGCCCCAGTAAGCGTCTCATGCTTTGTTCAAAATTCTCATTCTTCTGTTTGTTTCGCTCCCTCCCTTCTTGCTGCCACTACCATGCAGCAGCAGGGGGTGGAGCAGGGGTGGGTGTGGGGTGTGTGTCCCTCTTTCCCGTCCAGATGCCCTGCTACTGTTTTTCAGTTTCCCCCAACAACTCCTCTTACTGGTTTTGGTCAGCGGGTTGCCCTAACCTGATGGGAGCTGCGTCATGGCCAGGAAGCAGAAAGTATTTTATTCCTTTGCTGCTTTAAACTGTAAACCCTTATTTTAAGATATTTATTTATTTATTATGTATACAGTGTTCTCATATTCAGTGTTCTGCCTGTATGTCTGCTTGTTACTACATTACATTACAGATCTCATTACAGGTTGTTGTGAGCCACCATGTGGTTGCTGAGAATTGAATTCAGGACCTCTGGAAGAGCAGCCAGTGCTCTTAACCCATCTCTCCAGCCCTTATTTTTAGGATTTTTAAGTTGGTCATCTGACATAGTTTTCTGTTTGTTTCATATATATGGAAAAAAGGTGGTCACACACATTTGCTTCTGACTGTTTTGAATGCTTTTGTTTTACCTGTTCTGTATGTGTATGACCTAACCTCCATCTTTACTAAGGGTGACCACGTGGAAAGCTGTCATTTTGTTTGGAGTTAAAAGATATACTTCACTGCCATTTTTAGTAAGGGCGAGACAGACAGGTCAGATGACCTAACCACCACGGTTAATAAGGATGACCATGTGGACATCTGCCATGTTTAGTAATGGCACAACTTAAGCCTAAACAACATGCCTGATTTAGATATATCTAATGGATTTATGAACTCCTGCTTAAGATATACATATGTGTAAATAAAAGATAGCTTTGACTCTGTGTATATATGTATGTAATTTAGATTCAATTGTGCGTATGTGTGCAGCTAACTATTCAGAAAAACATCATTTACTAAGGCTAAAAAATAAACTTCTTAGTCCTAATAAACCCTCTGTTCATTGTATTTCCTTCTAGACTAAGAAAGCAACAAGTCTCAAATATTTTAGATTGGCATGTACTTTTGCATGATATAAAATATATGGTTATATCTGTTACAACATACTATATATCTGGTCTAAAATATACTCTCTATGGTGATAAAAATTCAGGTTAACAAAAGCTAACTTAGAGATTTACACCTCCCAGTCCTTCCCATAAGCAGTTTCCAAGAGTGACAGAGCAAAGCAAACTTAAATTGAATCAGGTGTGAACTAAACTTAGAAGATTATCCCCTCCCGTACTGAGTAACCTTCCCTATTTTCATTTGTTAGCGTTAAACTTCTATTGCAAAAGGAAATGTTTCTTTACTTCTTTGTCCTTCAGAGGCATAAATTTGACCTGCTAAGTTAAAAGCAGTTAGTCAAGATGGAGGTCTCTTGGTAAAACATTCTCCCATAATCTCTCAACTTGGATCCAGCTCTCTAGTCATTGTAGTCATGCTAAGTACTGATGCAATTAATTACAGGGATAAACCCTACCTAGTAGCCTATATGATTTCACAGTTAGGCTTAAGGCAAGTAACTCAAGACAAAGTTTGTCTCCTCAGATATACCCAATAGACAGATAATCTTTAAATGCTCAGAGAGCTTCAGAATATGGCATTTAAAATGTTTAATTAAAAAGCTTTTCATAATAGAGAGACATGCCAGCTCCTGGAAGCACCCCTATTTCCTCCAAAGAAGATGGATGAACAGAAGAACCTCCACCTGAAACTTGCTTCAAAAGAGGCAGCATTAGCTGCTGAGCGAGCCTGCCTTTCACCTCAACTGCTGCAAGGATCCTCTTCAGACCGTGGACAACAGGACACAAGTTGCCTAAACAAAGGTAGGCTGGTCCTCCCACGAGTCCTTACTCCACAGAAGCCTGTGGCATCTTCTGGGGCCTTACGGGCCGACCTCTGCCAACTAAAGATGGATGTTTCCCTGAGACCCCTGCCCTCAGTGATCATGTAGAACCCTGAGGAATGGCTGTCTCGGTATCCAGCAAGTAAGCCTCTGTCATTTTTAATTGCTAGCTCAGGTAAAGTTCATCCTTTTCAGAACTCTGAAATGTTTGATGACTAGTAACCTTGTCAGCCTACAACAGCCAGCAAGGTTGCAGCTGCCTTCTCAGCTCTCTGTAAATTCAGGTCACAGGCCTCAGTCTAGAGCTAATACTAAGTCTAGACCTGATTTACCTCATTACCAGACTCAGTAAAGAGAGAGATATATGTACAAAACAAACCAGTGCAGCTGCTTGCCTTTCCTTGTTTAAAGGAACTTCCTTTACTGTGACTGCCCTCAGCAACAACCACCTGAGTCTCCTGAGTGAGTGTGACTGCCCTCAGCAACAACGACCTGCATCTCCTGAGTGTGACCACCCTCAGCAACAACGAGCTGCATCTCTTGAGTGTGAGCACCCTCAACAACAACCACCTGCGTCTCCTGAGTGTGACCACCCTCAACAACAACCACCTACATCTCCTGAGTGTGACTGCCCTCAACAACAACCACCTGCGTCTCCTGAGTGTGACTGCCCTCAACAACAGCCACCTGCATCTCCTGAGTGTGACTGCTCTCAACAACAACCACCTCCTGTGTCTCCTGAGTGTGACCACCCTCAGCAACAACCACCTGTGTCTCCTGAGTGTGACCTCCCTCAGCAACTACCACCTGCGTCTCTTTCGGATTAAGGTGATGCCACACTTTAAGGTTCACTTATGTAAAGTTAGAAACGCATAAGGCCTGAGGAGCTAAGAACATTTCAGGGTCTAAGAAGGTGTGTAAACGTAAAAAGGTGTGTGAAGGTGTGTAAACCTAAGAAGGTGTATTAAGGTGTGTAAATGTAAAAAGGTGTATTAAGGTGTGTAAATGTAAGTTATAAAGGTCTAAGGATAAAAAGGCTTAAGTGCTGATAAAGAGAAAGTGATTTGAGATTTTTAAAGGAATGATACTTGTTCCAGATTCTCTCTCTCATTGTGCTACTGTTATATTAAGACTCCAAAAGTTCATAGTCCTAACATTAGTTGCTAAAATCCTGATAAGCCATTAACTTGGCAGAACTCTACCACTATGTGAGTATACCACCTTTTCTGCATTGTAGATTTCAGTACAGTGGGAATGGTAATCCGTCTAAAGTTTATCTTTTCACAAACTCAAAGGACTCTTGTAACATCAGGGAGTCCACTTGGATCCACGCAAACAAGTCAGATTCACTCCAGGTAAGTACCATTTCACCTGGACAGTTCCACAGAGACTGGACAGCAGTGAAACAACCAACTATGCCAATACATGGCCAGCACCCCAGCTTTCTCAGGTCCCCCAAGATTTTGATGCCCAGAATCAGCAGGAAGCAGTCTTGAGAACTCAACATCCTCATTTCCCTAGCCTGCCACACCTGACTCCTCACCTTTTTATCAATAAACAAAAAGGGAGAAATGCTAGCCACCAGGCACACCTGTCCCCACCCCTGCACATATAGCTGGCCTGCTGTGTGGTCTCTGTGCACATGCGCTGGGCCCCGCCTCTTTAAAAGGCACAACTCTTCCTACTCCGTTCTTTTCTTCCTCTTCCTGTCTTCCACCCATCTCTCTCAATCTCTCTCTGCATCCCTCTCTCTCGTTCTCTCTCTCTCTAACTCTCTGCCTCTGTGCACCTCTCTCTCTTTCTCTCTACCCCCTTTTATCTTCCCACGAGGCCACTCTGTGCTCCCTTTCTCTACCTTCTCTCTTCCCTTCCACCACTCCCTTCCCTTCCCTCAATAAAACTCTCCACATAAGCTCCGTCTGCATGGTGTGTTGTCCCTTACCCACCACGACTTTAACACAACCCGCCAAGGTACTGGTGAGAGATGCTGGTTCCCTGAACCAGAATAGTTGGGATATGGGTGCTGAGAAATGTCCGGGTTCTGGATGTTCTGTGAAGATTGCCTTGCCTATGGATGGTGTGAGACAGCAAGATCTCCACATCCATGCTTTCTCATCCACGCTATTTCTCATTCATATTTGTTTTGTTTTGTTGTTTTTGCTGTTCCATTTCCTGAAGTGTCTAAGCATAGACAGTGTTAGTTAAGCTCATAGTGGGAAGAAAGAGAAGCAGTTATCTTCTGATGCCACCTGTATTTTATAAATAAGTACAGTAATTATGAAGTGAGAGATTGTTTCATATTTAGTTTTGCAAGGATTGAATGAGTTAACATACATGATAAGTTCAGGCTGTTTTCTGGCACATGTGAGATCTACATAATACTAGCAATCATGATGTTTGTCAGGATTTGAAGTCAGTACTTCCATGTTGAACACAAGCTGACAACATGAAGAGGCCAGAACAAACAAGTAAACAAGCCACGAAAAACAGCAAATCTATAAAATTAAAAAAAAAAAGCTGTACTGTATAAAAAATTACTTGTTATGGACAAACATTTACTTTTGAAGCATCCAGAAGTCACGTCAAAGGAGAGTACTGGACTGGGGAGACTTGCCACACGAGTGTGAGGATGTGTGTTTGGATGCCCAGAGCCCACTTAAAGGAGCACATGGTGCTCGTATCTGTAATTCCTGTGCTCCGAGGGAGAGATGGGAAGTGGAGACAGGAGAATCCATGGACTCTCACTGACAAGATAGCCAGGTAGATGCAGCAATGGGGAAGAAGAGACCTTGTCTCAAACAGAGGGAAGCAAGAACTAAAACACAAGGCTGTCCTCTGACCTTCACGAAGACACTGTGACATGTGTGTGCCCACATGAAAACACATGAACACACATTTTTAAAACTTAAAAATGGTAACTATCATGATTAAATAGAGCTCTTTTGATTTGCATAGAAACAAATTGAGATTATCTAAGTAAACGACACTTTTCCAGAAGTCAAATTATCATCCCACGTGGAGATCCTTGAACAAGGGACTCTGGAAACGTAGCTTGGGGCCTTTCTCAGAGTCTAAGGCTATAACACTAGATCACAGTGCAGAGAAGTCATGCACTCATATTCTAAACTTACATGCTTTAGGTATTTATTTCTTATAAATATCCATCTTCTTTTCAGAATGATTTTTAAATATGCAAACCCGATCTTGTCGTTCTCCTGTTTAAGATTCCTCCCTGATTCTTCATTGCCCACAGCCGTATTGCCAAGCTTAGTTTTAGCTCTAAAACCATTTCTTTAAGTTACAGTTTATAAGGCAATGCGGTATGGAAGAACTAAGTAAGATTGCTGCTCCAGATATGGCTGAACCCTGCCCAGTTCCACCCATCTCTCTTCGCTTATACCCTGTGATCTGCTGCCTGAACATCAGGATCTCACTAGAGTCCGTGGAAGACCCGAGAGAACTGATTCTTTTGTGTGGCTGTTATGGGTATAGGGTCATTCAGAAATTCAGCAGCCTGACCATGAATATGTGTGTGTGTGTGTGTGTAAGTGTGTATGTGTCTGTCTATCTATCTATCTATCTATCTATCTATCTATCTATCTATCTATCTATCTAAGCTGTTAACATGTTCTATTACCATTGGTTAATAAAGAATCTGCTTTGGCCTATGGCAGGGAAGAATATAGAAAGGTGGGAAAACTAAATTGACTTCAGGAAGAAGGAAGGTGGAGTCAGGTGGATGCTATGTAGCTGTCCAAGAAGCAAGAGGTAAAAAACTATGAGCCTCATGGTAAAATATAAAATAAAAGAAAAGGGTTAATTTAAGATGTAAGAGTTAGCTAATAAGAAGACTGAGCTAATAGATCAAAGAGTATGTAATTAATATTAAGTCTCAGAATGGTTATTTCATAAGTGGCTGCAGGAGCTAGTGAGCAGGACCCAGTGCCTGGAGAGAAACCGGTCCAAGGGACCAGAAGAACCGAAAATATTTGTAGTTTCATATACACACATATATGTGCACACGCACACACACACACACACACACACACACACACACAGAAGAGGATTTTATTTGGATTCTGGCTCCAGAGCTAGACTTGGAAATTGGGATTCCCAAATGTGGCTGAAGCCACATTAGTTGGGGCCTTACAAAGGCAACAAAAAAGCAAGCAAACCAAAAAGCAAACCTTGTTCTACCTTGTGCAGGCACACATCATCCTATCATCAGGAAATTATGTTCTATTCAACAAACAGATGTCTTGATTATCTTGAGTAAGTGAATTTTTGTGACTATTATCTTGCATAAATAAGAGTTTCTTAAAGATTATAAGAATAGCCCCCAGAATTCCTGGAAGGTGTCTGTCCTGGGGTAAGGCTTACTTACAGGTTAGAGGTATTTTTGTTTAGTGAGCCTCTTGAGCACAGTAACAGAAACTTAATGCATAATATTAGCCATGTCAGGCAGTCTGCATTAGACTGAGTTTACACCACAGCACAGCTTTATCAACCAAACTGGGACATCTCTAAGATTAATGACCGTTATTAAAAAGAAATTCTGATTTTTGAAGTATTCCCTTTATCAATCAATCAGCAGATTTCATGTCACTGTTAAACATTTAAAATTGTATCTCTCTAAATTTGTTAAGGCACATATATTTAATTCCTTGTTAATCACACCAGTAAAAATAAGACAATTGCCACAATGTGAGCCATATTTGAAGTCAGCTTAATTTTTATTGGGGTGCACCCAAGAGCTGGCCAACAACTGTCCCCTAAGTCAGGTTAAAGAGTGCAGCCTCAAATCCATCTCTTGGGCCCCTCTTAAAGTGTAAAACCATGAGTAGTTACAAAGCAAGTGCTGTGGGAGAATGCTCTTGTACACAACAAAGATTTGTCACTCGCATTAGTTTAATAAAATGCTGATTGGCCAGTAGCCAGGAAGGAAGTATAGATGAGGCAACCAGACTAGGAAAACGCTGGCAAGAGGAAAGACAGAATCAGTTGCATGCCAGACACAGAAGAAACAAGATGAAAATGCCTTATTAAGAAAAGGTACCAAGCCACATGACTAAACATAGATAAGAATTAGGAATTAATTATGGCTATTTAATAGTAAGCCTGAGCTAATAGGCCAACCAGTTTATAATTCATATAAGCTTCTGTGTGTTTCTTGGAGATTGAATGGCTGTGGGACCAGGTGGGACAGGAACTTCTATCTACAGCAGATTTTGTTATTGTTGTTGTTGCTTTGTTTTTTGGGGATGGTTTCTCTGTATAATAGCCCTTACGATCCTGGAACTCAATTTGAAGATGAAGCGGCTTCAAACTCACATAGATCTGTCTGCCTCTGCCTCTGAGCGCTGGGAGTAAAGGTGTGTGTTATCACCACCCCGCTTGCCAAGCAGGTTTACAGAAGAGAGATAATAGAGGAGTAAGGAAATACAGAATAATATCTCAGAAAACATCATATGGTCATGACTAGGGAAGGTTCAGGGAGGATCATGGTATTCTCAAAACCAAGTCAAAGCTCTTACAGTAAATAGAAACTCACTTTTAACTCTACAGAACAATGGTTCCTGTCTTCAAAATGGAATCGGGCGGATTCCTCAACCTGTGTATTAAAGTACAGTAATTATTCCTGAAACCCGCTGAAACGAGTTAGTTGGCAGAATGGTTTATATTGACTGTCATCATGCCAGAGTCTGGAATCACCTTGGAGGAAACTCTCTGGGCATGTCTGTGAGATGTTTTCTACATTAGGTTAAATGAGGTGAAGATGCCCACCCACAATGTGAGTAGTGCCCTTCCCTGGACTGCACTTAAACTGCACTAAAGGGGGAATGTTGGCTGAGCACAGACACGGCTCTCCTTGCTTCCCGACAGCAGGTACCATCTAGCCAGCTGGACTCCTCCCCTGATCACTCTGCCTTCCTCCCCAGACCAGACTGTGTCCCCCTCAAACTTCAAGTCAAATTAAACCCATCTCACATTACATTTATTCTGGCCAGAATTCGGTTTAGATAGTAACAAGAACAATAGAGAATATTGGAAATAAAGACCAAGTGTGAGATGGAACGGGTTACCGGGGAATGTGGAACGGTTTGTTTGTGGGTTAGGAAGGTGCTAGATTACTGTGAGCAGAGTGTAATGGGCTTTCCTGGTGGGATTTCAGAAGCTGAGCATGCCGAGGGAAATGGTGACAGTGAACGCCTGGATCAAACAGCTTTGGTGGCAGTGGGGGGGGGGGCGGTGGGTGAGGATGAAGACTCTGCTGGGACTGGGCAGGATGTCATTCTCGCAAAGACTATAGTTTCATTCTTTCTGTGTCTGAGGATTTCTGTGAGGTTAAATTTAAAATTAATGCACTAACTTCTTTGTGGACAAAATTTCAGGATAACAGCATTCAAGCTATGCAATGATTATTTCTCATGGTTCTTATTGAGATATGTATTGATAGAGAATGAAAGATTACTATTTTTTTTTTTTTTGAAGCAGGGTTTCTCTGTAGCTTTGAGGCCCGTCCTAGCTCTTATAGACCAGGCTGGCCTTGAACTCATAGAGATTCACCTGCCTCTGCCTCTGAGTACTGGGATTAAAGGCACGTGCCACCACTGCCCAGCTCAATAAGTTATTTTTATAATCTGCAATTTAGGGGCTGGAGAGATGGCTCGGTAGTCAAGAGCACTTGTGACTCTTGCAGAGGACCTGAGCTCAGTTCCCAGAACCTACATGGTGGCTCACAACAAACTGTTAACTACAGTCCTAGAAGATCCAATGGTTTCTTCTGACCTCTGCAGGCACCACGCGCCCATGTGTTTCACAGACATGAAGGCAGGCAAAACACCCGTACACATAAAATAAACTTTAAAAAATGCTTAAACTGGAAAATTTAAATTTTCTAAAAATTAAAAAAAAATATTTTAAAAACTGGAGTTTGAGTGTTGTGAACTGTTGGTCCATGGACATGACGTGGCTGTTGTACACATGCACTCAGAGGAACAAACTTCCTGTGTGTGAACATCTTTAGAGTTGAAGACAAGGAAGGGACCCTGAGGACAAGACCCCATCCATGAGGACAAGACCCCATCTATGAAGGATCTAATGTGTGAGAGTACAAATTGCCATGGCCAGTACAGCCATAGGCACCATGGGCCTTGAAAGGGGGGTGATGGTAGATAGAAACAAAGGACCCTGGGTCACTTCAGAAATGAACACTTTTCTCATTTTTCCTGCTGCTGATTGTATGTCGTTTACCTAGCTACGAAAGATAGCTTTGAAGCAGAGCTTGAGCAAACAGTCTCTTTGTTTTTTTTTTTTTTTTGTTGTTTGTTTTGTTTTGTTTTGTTTTTCAAGACAGGGTTTCTCTGTGGTTTTGGAGCCTGTCCTGGAACTAGCTCTTGTAGACCAGGCTGGTCTCGAACTCACAGAGATCCGCCTGCCTTATATGTCGTTTACGTAGCTACTAAAGATAGCCTTGAAGCAGAGCTTGAGCAAACAGTTTCTTTGACCCTCTACCTGAGTTATGCCTTCTGCCGTTCCCTGCCTTTCTGGCTCTGTTTGTCCCAGACGACAATCCTTTTAGACCTTAGGCACCTTACCTTGTCTCAGGCTGGAATATGTTTGTTCAAACACCTCCCTGCCCCCAACATGAGCAAAATCTTCTGGTCACATCTAGGTCAGGGGTTTCTGCTTGGGAAAAGAACTGCGGGCCCTGGGGACCCTGACAATAAACTCTTGAAAACTGAAGGAGTGATCCGAGAATTCCAGTGAAGGGGTTTCCTGCTTCAAAGTCGTCTTCATCTCAACAAGTCAGCATCATGTGACAGCCATAGGCTCTCCCTGTTATAGGTAAGAAAGGTAAAAAGAATGATGGGCTTCATGGAGGCTTGTGCTAGGATTTCAGAAAGCTTATGAGGTCGAAAAATGTTTGGCTGGGTCAGAATCCTTGCAAAGAGACCCTGAGTAGCCACCCACCTCCTGAAGCTGTGAAGACGAAGCCTGAGTTTACAGGGAGACCCTGGGTGTTGGAAATGTGAGGCTCATGGGAGGGACACCATGGGAAGCTGCAGGCCTAGTGTGGGCTCAGCTCACGAGAGAAGCTGCGTCTGCTGAAGACAGTAGAATCAGACGGCTGAGGCTACCCAAGTCCTTTGGGGCCAGGTGATTGAGTTTTGAACCCCAGATCCGCACACTGGAAGGATTTGGTGATCGCCTTGTTGGGTTTCAGTCTTATTTTTACTTATTATACTCTGATTTATTCATCCCAGTCTGAAATTGCTTTTCTGTGTCATTCCATGTTGAAAGTATGCAACTTTGTTTTTTAAAAATATTTTTATTTATTCTTTGAGAATTCCATGTCTATATACATTGTGTTTTGATCCTAGCCCGCCCTCCATTTAATCCACGCAACTTCACCTGGACCCTACCCCCATGTCTGCCTTCCAAAATCTTATTCTCTATCTTAAAAACAAACGATCAAATGACTAAGTCCAATTAGTGCTACCCATGTGGGCATGATGTAAGACCATGCTGGAGCGAGTGATATGATTATGCGTGGGAGGGACCTTGGCAGTAGGTGGGTTCAAACTACAGCAGGTGAGAGCGCAGGTCGGGTGAGGGACAGACACACCATGCAGACAAATGGGGAGCTTTTTTTTTTTTTTTTTTTTTGGTTTTTCGAGACAGGGTTTCTCTGTGGTTTTGGAGCCTGTCCTGGAACTAGCTCTGTAGACCAGGCTGGTCTCGAACTCACAGAGATCCACCTGCCTCCAAGTGCTGGGATTAAAGGCGTGCGCCACCACCGCCCGGCAAATGGGGAGTTTTACTGAGCTAAAGGGAGTGGGGGAAGAGAGAGATAGAGATGAGAGAGAGAGAGAGAGAGAGAGAGAGAGAGAGAGAGAGAGAAGAACAGTGGGGGATGGAAGAGATTAGGAAGGGGCGGAGCTTGTGTCTTAAAGGCGTCTTTTGCACCTGCATACAGAATGTTTTGACTTAGCAACCATAGGGCCCTGGCCTGACCAGGGTACTACCTGAGTGCATCTTGCCAGGTGACAGGCCAGCATAATGCCTGAACCTAACATTCTAGCCCTTTTCTTACTGTAAAAGGTGGGAAAGTTAAAGAAGATAGCAGGTGGGATGGGGATGGGGGCGCTGGGTTCTCAAGATTGCTTCCTGCTGATTTGTGGGTGTTGAAATCTTGAACCTGAGAAAGTGTGGCCACGCCCTGGGGTGTCGGGTTGTTTCACTGCTGTCCAGGCTCTGTGGAATCCCATCCGGTACCTCTTGGACCTGGAGAGATGCTGGCAAAGCAGAGAACAAGGTTAATTTTAGGAATTTTTTTTTTTTTTTGGTTTTGGTTTTGGTTTTGATAATTGTCAGGACCAGGAAAGGGGGGAAGGCTTAGTCTGCTAAGGGCCTGATAATTGAGAGAAAGATGCATCTGAACTCAAACCGACTTCCTGGAGCTTATAAGAATTTTTTGTGTTTGCAAAAAGTTAAAAGTTTTAGACATATTAACATTTCTACTGTTTATAGTCTGTATTGAAATTTACATTGTATAAATGGCATTATACTCATACCAGAAATGATTTTTATTGGAAACATTAACATTCTTTTTTATATCTAGAAAACTGTGACAGATGTTTTTAGCACAATGAAAATCACCTTTGAAGTCTATAGTTAAGCAGCAGCGAGAGGGAATTTGAAATCTCCAGCTTGTGGCTATGATAGTGGTAGTATTCTGCAGAGATAAATTAATAGCTTATTAGAATTTTATTGGTTAATATTAAGACTTTTAGAGTCTTAATATAACATATTAGCACAACGAGGGAGAAATCTGGAACATTTGTTTTAAATGTCTCAAATCACTTGCCTTTGTCATCACTTAAGCTTTTTATCCTCAGACCTTCGTAACTTACATTGCACACTGTAAAACATCTTCTTAGACCCTGAAGCATTCTTACGTCTTCACATCTTAAGCTTTGCATCTTAAACCACCTTTTATTTAAGCAAAGGGATGATAAGAAATTATACTGAAATCTATTTTGTGAGTTTATCTTGAGTCTGGTAGCAGGATGAACTGTGTCTGGACTTAGTATTGACTCTAAGAGAGTGAGTCCTGTGACCTGAACTTTACACAGAGAACTCAGAAGGCAGCTGAAGCCTTGGTTCTTGCTGTTAAACTGACAAAGTTATTAGTTGTCAAACAGCATCAGAGTTCCTGAGAAGAATAAAATTTTTATCTGAATTAGAAATTAAAAATATCAGAGACTTACTTGATTGACTACCTAGACATCTAAACCATGTCCTCCATGGTTGTTGAGGGCAATATCCGTCTTCTTGCATTAAGAGGTAGGCCTGCAAGGCCCCAGAAGATCCCACAGACATCTGTGGAGTAAGGACTCATGGGAAAATCAGCCTGCTTTTTGAGGTAGTCAATTCCCACTGTCTTGTCCACAGTCTGAAGAGGGTCTTTGCAGCAGTTGAGGTGAAAGGTAGTTTAGCTCAGTGTCTAGTGCTGCCACTTATGAAGCAACTTCTGGGTGGAACTTTTGGTTCCCATCTGTATTCTTTGGAGGAAATAGGGGTGCCTGCCAGGAGCTAGGATGTCTCTTTACTATGAAAAGCCTTTTTAAATTAAACATCTTAAATGCCATAGTCTCTAGATCTCTGAGAATTTGAGGACTCTCCGTCTCTTGGGTGTATCTGAATTAGGACTACAATGGCACTCGGACGGGATCTGCCTGAAGAGCTGGATCCAAGCTGAGAGGTCTGTCCTGTCCCTTTAAGAGACAAGTCCCATCCATCCCCCCCCCTCATTCACTGAGGCAAGTAGATCTTCCTTCCACTTCCAGCCTGAGCTTCTTTCCTTTTCTGCCTCTCTCCCTTCTCCACTTCTCCCCTCTGATTCTCTCTTTTTCTCTCTCTCCCTCCCTCCCTCTCTCTCTCTCCTCACTCCCCCTTCTTCCCCCCTCTCTCCCCTTTCCTGTTCCCTTTCATAGCCCACTAAATAAATATACAACCTCACTCTGCATGGCGTGCATATCCATCTCTGTCTCTTACCTACTACACAGGGACCCACTGCTCCTTGTGCTTATTGCCTGCTGCTGCCACTCAGGGAATGGTGCCATTTTATTTTTATCATTACATTTAGTGCTCATGACTTGGCCAGGCTCTCTCCACATTCCCTCCTGTCCGCAGGTGAGCCAGCTGAGGACACATGGAGCCCTGGGCTCTGAAATCAGGATTCTTTACAACAGCTCTGCATTCTATCTGCCTGAACACCGACTTCAGACATGCCAAAACACACCACTGCACAAACATGCCACATGCAACAAAGTCAGTGTAAGAGGGAATTAGAGACAAAGACATAAGTAAAAGTTGACAGATGAGGCAAAGAACATCCTTAGTAAAGATCGGGACTAGGCCATCTAATCTATCTTTGACCTTGGTCAAGATGGTGGTGAAGTATCTCTTTTAGCCTCAAACAAAATGGCAGCAGTCACCCTTGGTAAAGTTGGCAGTTAGGTCATCTGACCTGCCTTTAGCCAAGATGGTGCCTGCCCATGCGTTGTAAGATACTGACAGATGTGCTTGAGTACTTGTACAGATTTTAAACAAACCCATTAGCAAGACAACATACGGGACATTCAAAAACACATGAATGTGGCAACATTTACACATATCTTTCATACATATGTATCAGACAGGAAGCATCCCAAGCCGCCCACCCCCCCCCCCAGGCTGCTGCAGGAAGGGTGTGGAAGGAACAGAGACAGGACAAACAGAAGAATAAGACATTTTGAACACAAATATGAGATGCCTAGCGAAACAGAACTTTTAGAGGGGGAATAGATGCTCCCAGGTAGAAGGAAGACCCCACCTGGAGACAGGCTAAGCCTTAGCCATGGTGGGAAGTGGTGGGAAGCTATTTTGGCAGGCAGGAGAAAGAGTGTCAGCATTACTAGATCATATGCTAGGAGCAGAACCAGATAGACAAGCAAAGAGAAGAGGGATAAAAGAACAGAGATACATACTTCCAACTATCAGATCCCTGGCAGACTATCTGGATGCTGGACACAGTTTCCATGAGTGAGGTAGAGACGATCCAAAGCTTGTAATCTCTAGCATCCCAGGGATTAAGGGAAGACCAGAGAGGGAGCACAGACTGCTTATATGGTTTATCAAGCACAAAGGCAGGGGGCAGGGCTCCAAGCCCAAGACCGTGACTGCCCAGTACTGGATCTTTCAAGTGAAGGTGAAAAACCGTGGTCGAGAGATGAATCCTCACTCATAAAAACATGAGAGGTGGGGGAGGGGCCTACCATTACTGCTGATTCTGTTGGTGTTGGGTGGAGGGCTCTGGCGATCCTTTAATTGTAAGAGTGACCAGTTTGAAGGTTACAGGGTTCTGGTGGTCATCAAACAGCCAGCAGGCAGGAAGAAATGCCAGGAGAGCCTGCCGAGTCACACAGCACCAATAATGTAATTATGCACAAGAGGAAACTTGGTCATGGGTGGGTCCAAACTACAGCAACCTACTGTGGGCCACACCTCATGAAAAAAACCCATTCTCTTTCCCCCAGAGGCCAATAGATCATCAACTGCTACATCAACTGTCAATAGATTGATGGAAGAAGGTCATTGGTTAAAAATAAAGAAACTGCTTGGCCCTCATAGGTTAGAACATAGGTGGGTGGAGTAAACAGAACAGAATGCTGGGAGGAAGAGGAAGTGAGCTCAGATGTAGGGCAGCTCCTTTGAGAGACAGACACCTTGCTCCCCTCTCCCGGGCAGATGCAGGGCAGCTCCTCTCAGAGGCAGATACAATGAAGCAAGCCGCCAGGTCAGACATGCTGAATCTTTCCCAGTAGAACTGATGCTACACAGATTATTAGAGATGGGTTGATCGGGATATGAGAATTAGCCAGTAAGGGCTAGAGCTAATGGGCCAAGCAGTGTTTAAAAGAATACAGTTTGTGTGTTGTTATTTCGGGGCATAAGCTAGCCAGGCGACCAGGGAGCTGGGCTGTGGGAAAAGGCCCGCAGCTCCCACTACAATAGATCTTTAGTTAGGTGTGTGGCCTCATGAGCCCCTCCCTCATTCATGGAGTTTGAACTGGCTTGATCTTGTGCAGACAACCACAATTGCCAGGAGCTCATGTGTGCAGTGTTCCTGTCATGTCCAAAGGACACTGGTTTGCATCAGTCTTACCCAACTTTATACCCTCTCTTCTGAGATGTTCCCTGAGCCTTGGGAAAGAGTTTCACTGATCTTTGTATAAGTATTTAGAAAACAGTTGAAATGTTGGGACATGGTGGCACACACCTGCAGAGGCAGAGGCAGGTGGGACTCTGTGAGACTGAGGCGTGCTTGGTCTACAAAGTGAGTTATAGAACAACCTGGTTGTTACACAGAGAAACCTGTCTTGAAAAACCAAAAGTCAAAAACCGAAAGAAAGAAAGAAAGAAAGAAAGAAAGAAAGAAAGAAAGAAAGAAAGGAAGGAAGGAAGGAAGGAAGGAAGGAAGGAAGGAAGGAAAAGAGAAAAAAAAGATAGATCACAATTTGATAATATGTCTGTTATGGAAGATAATAGTAAGTTCTCTTCCATGACCCATGAGCTTCCCAGTCACAGATTCTTGGCTGAATTTACAATACCAGGCATGAATTCTGTTCTGTGGAGAGAGTCTTTCATCCTGTCTAAAAGCAATTAGTTGCCCCAATAGCCTTATTGCACAAATTAGCGCATCTTGACAGGACTTATAGCTCGATAAGACAGTTAATGTCTTTCTCCCCCCAACAGTCTGGATGGTGTCTTCCAGCACCATGAAAGCTAGTGAAGAGAAAGCTTCAAGACTGGCACTGGTTTGGTTTCCATGTGCTGTGACCCAAAAGTGTGCTGTCTTCAGCAATAGGGTATATGACCAAAAGCTTGTATTATTTTGGGAGCCTGTGAAATACAACTTGAAAGGAGAAATTCCACAGCTGGCCCTTGGGTTTTGTTTGACAACCTACGGCATCTAGAAGGAGCATTATCCTCAATCCCCAGTTCAGCATAACTGAATTGTGTGTGTGTGTGTGTGTGTGTGTGTGTGTGTGTGTGTGTGTGTTAGGGAACTTACACAGTAGATTTTCCATATGACTTTTTCAAACATTCTTAGTGTTTGCTCTTACTCCTTCACATATGCACACAAACACACAAGACACAAGATCCCAAAGACACACATGACATCAGAACACAGATATGAGCACCAGATGAGTCCATTTATCCAGTGAGGTCCCAGAAGCCTTATTGGAACCAGTGACTAGGGCAGGCCTTTGGGGACATTGTGGCAGAAGGGCCATGTGGTAAAAGGCTGCTTGTTTGTTTCCCGACCACCCAGACTCCTGAAATAATCACTCAGAGACTGTATTAATTAAATCACTGATTGGCCTATTAGCTCTAGCATCTTATTGGCTAACTCTTACATCTTAATTTAACTCATTCCTATAAATCTGTGTATCACCACGAGGCTGTGGCTTGCTGGGTAAAGTTCTGGCATCTGTCTCCGGTGGGGCTACATGGCTTCTCTCGGACTCTGCCTTCTTTCTCCCAGCATTCAGGTTAGTTTTCCCTGCCTACCTAAGTTCTGTCTTGCACAGGCCCAAGACAGTTTCTTTATTAACCAGTGGTATTCACAGCATACAGAGGGGAATCCCACATCCAGGCCAGAAGTCTTTGTGGCCACTGTTACATGTTTGCAGAGTCTCAGAAGACACTGAGCTTCTGATCCTGATGCCTGGTTATGGTAATGAAATCTGCACTCTTATTAAAAAATAAGATCTTCTGAGACCTCACGTCATAGCCAAAATAAAGCTTTCTCTGAAGTTGCTTCTTGTCAGTATTTGGTCACAGAAGCAACAAAAGTAACACAGACAGCTAGTTTGCCTCTAAAACAGACTCTGTATTTCTCTCCTGCCCCTGCTCTTTTTTCTCTTGCCTCCTTTTCTTTGATTAAACAATGTGAGGGGTTTTCTGTATTTTTCCAATAGAATTTCCATAAAATTGCCTATCATCCTCATAATTGGATTTTGTGGTTTATAAACTGGGAACTTTTGGTATTCTGAATTGAATTTTCTCTGAAGATCTTATTTTTTAATAAGAGTATAACCTCGCTGTGAGTGCAGATTTCATTAGTGAGATCAGAGCCAAATCTGCTTTATGGAAGCTATTTTCAATTCTGCTTAAAATGGGCAAATATTTGAGCCCAGATCTCTTTTCTTATCTCAATTCAGAACACCTTGTGTTGCATATATTCTTTTCTATTTTCATGTGCATGTGTTTCGTGTGGGAGCCATGTGGGTGGAGGAATGTGGAGGCTTGGGGATAATGACAGGAGCCACCTCCATCACTCTTCTACCTTATTAATTAAGCAAGGTCCCTCAATCAAACCCAGAGCTTACTGATCTGACTGGCCTCACCAGCCAGTTTATTTTGGGATCTGTTCTCAGCCATCTGAGACTGGAATTACAGGCAGATTGCCCTGCCCACTGGCATTAGGTGGGTCCTGGGATTTAAACCCCACTCCTTATGCTTGCATAACAAGTGATTTAACTGGGAGCCATCTCCTCAGACCCTTCTTGCATATGCTTCCTTTAGATGAGGATTGTTCTTACAAAGTTGTTTTATGATTGGAATGTTTCACCAAAGTGTAGGCTTCTCAGATTTATTACATTTTATTCTGGAACAGGGGCTCCTTCCAAAATGTTCCCCAAGTTAGTACATTTCATGAGTAATTATAGAATTTAAACTTAAACTCTGTGTACCTTTTAAATGTTTATTGTGTCATCCCTTTACCTTCTTGTTTAGAGGATGTTTTTCCTTGGTTATCAGCTTGGTGCTTTTCATTCCCAGTCACTTTGATTCCTTAAGGTTTGCAAGCTGAAGTTCCTCAGTCCACCCCTCAGCTGAATGCTTGATTAAAATCCCAATATTTACCAATAAAATGCAGCCAAAATTTAGAGAATGGCTTTACATATATCTACATACACACACACACACACACACACACACACACACACAAACACATATATATCCCAGAGTGACATGTTTTAAGAATGTAACTGGCAACAAGTAGCAAATAAAATGTAGGGATATAGCCCCACCCATTGGGGGCGTGTTCGCCTTGGGCTAATGTTTACTGATAAATCTGCCGGGCGTGATCCCAGCAGCCCTTTTTTGTTCCGCTTTTCCTGTTCTCCACGGGAACCTGTGGTCCTGTAAGTCTATTTCCTTATTAAAGCTGTATATATCTTTATAATCTGTCTACATTCGTTTACGTCGCCACAATAAAAAAAACAGTGGGTGTGGAAATAGTTTTTATTTATTATCAGCTTCATCAAAACAACTTTGTAGTTCACCTATTTCAACTATGAATGGGTATATAGATATCTAAAATGTGGAACTATTTTAATGGGCAGATTCTAGAAGTTACTTTGGAATTATTTATATATAGTTTTGTGAATTACTTCTCAGTGCTACGTGTGCTTATGTATTTAATAATATTATTTTTATATGACATACTTTTCTAAAAGATTGGGTATATTTTTGTTTCTGTGTTTTTGGTTTTTTGAGACAGGGATTCTCTGTGTAACAGTTCTGGCTGTCCTGGAACACCCTTTGTAGAGCAGATTGGCCTTGAACTCAGAGGTCTGCCTGCTTCTGCCTCCCCAGTGTTGGGATTAAAGCCGTGCTCCATCCCCACACATCGGATATTGTTATTTATACTTACATGGTAACCGTAAAAAGTTCCCCTTTGACCTTTTAAGCTGAATTGTTAAATAATAATTAAAAATGTTGTCTCATCTTTGACTGAATGAGCTTCCAAATTGTTTATCCTCTACCTCTGAATTAAATGAAAAACATTTAATAAATATTAGAATTAATTTTTCTGTTCAATTCATCCATTGAATTATTATTATTATTACTATTATTTCCTGGTACTCGCTATGATGATCTCACAGGATGAGATCCGCCTGTCTCCAGTGCTGAGATCAACAGTGTGCACCACCAGGCACGGCTTTGTTAGAATTATAAACCAGTGTTGCATAACTGAATTTCTGGCATGGCAGGGGCCCTTTGGGAAATTATGACTTAAGTTTTCATACAAGTATGGAAGCCCTGGGATTGAAAACAAGTCATTTCCATAAGAAAAATCCTCCCTAAATCTAAGTGAAAACTTAATTCTTTCCAAAGTCCCATGACAAAACCACTTCTGTGTGTATTAAATTGTCATTGGGCACAGATCACTGGGATATGCTGCTTCCTGGGCACAGTGTGTCCTCCGATACACCCGAGTGGTTGGTGTCAGGAAACATCTTGCATAGGTCCCACGTTCATCATCAACTTTTCTAGAAATGAAAATCCTGTCCTTGATTTCATAATTTTGCCTAAGGTTCTCCTTGCTCCACTTTTTGAGTTCACTGTTACTGAGAAGGGTTCTGGAAAGTAAGCAGACACTATCCCATAATAACATGAAAACGCTGTCAGTTTGCCAGAGACAAACTTAGATGTTGCTACCACTGTGCCAAGGAAGAAGTTTGTCATAAGCACTGCCCAGCTTCTATCTCTCCTGTGTCTAGCCCAAGATGTAGCGTGGTCTTTCCTTACTCTGCCAGCTCATGGCCTGGTGCTTTCCAGAACATGGGAACTTAGTCCTTTCGGCTTGAATCTTGGTCCCTTTCAGGATTCTCTTCCTTTCTCTGCAGAGTTAGCTCAAGTGGCTCCCGTTTTTAGAACTTTTATGTCCTCGTGGCCTTGAACATCACAGGGTCCTTCTGAGGCCTGACGGCTTTATTTTTCTTTAGGACAATGGTCTTCAACCTTGCGAATCTCACAGCCGTTTAATCTAGTTCCTCATGTTGTGGTGACCCCAACCATAAAATTATTTTCCTTGCTATTTCATAACTGTAATTTTGCTGCTGTTATGAATCCTCACATAATTATTTTTGGAGACAGAGGTTTTGCTAAAGGGGTCGTGACCCACAGGTTGAGAACTACTGCTCTAGTTGTGTTTCCTCTAGTGGGGTTACCTGCCTGTTCAGTCTGCACCCCGGCTCGAGGGGGCTGCTTGCCTTGCCTAGTCTCAGGTATTTCTTGCTTTTGAGGAGATATGGGAGAAAGCTGATAGGAGGGGCTCAGCAGCAGACACGTTTCTTGTGTTTGTGGTTTTCAGGTTGAATGTAAGGGTCTGCAGGTGACCACTGCCCTTCGCACTCTGAGAAGTGGGGAACTACTGTTTCTGCAATCTGGGCTCCCCTCAAATCTTTCTGGGGTTTGACAAAATCTAGTCCTGCTTCCTCCTTTTCTCAGGCAGTAGTTCCTGGGACTGGGGTGCTGGGCTCTTTTTAAGGGGTTGTTGGTTTATCAACATTGAGCCCAGGCTCCCCAGACTCTCTTTTCCTACTCATTAGTCAAATTCTCATTTTAGGAGGATGGACAGTGGAACAAAAGCTCTCATGGCTTCATGCCATTGGGCTTATTACTTACAGCCAGTGTTCCAGATTCACCAGGATTTGGTGTATTCCAATTTTCACAACTGGAACCAAACACAGCAAAGCAACACCCTCCTCCCCAAGGAAAATCTCTAAATTAAAACAACAACAAAAGCTTCTGAACTTACTCGCTCTTTCAAAATACAACAGAAGGTCAGTTTCCTACTCAGTTGAAAACCATGGCCTTGGCAGCTGAGCATAGTAAAGTGGAACTGTGGCTGAGTGCTGGTTTCAGGGACTGGCAGAGATGTATGCGGATCAGGTACTGGATGGAGCTCTGAGTCCTGGGTTTATAGAATCCAATTCTAACTGTTACTTGGGCTTAAGTTATGATAGTTCACAGCACAGGGTCTTGCAGGATCAAAGAGGCAAAGGGTGGCAGATGACCTTGAAAGGACAAGAGAAACACAACTGGGCTGAGGCTGAAGGGCGAGTAAGTGATCCCCCCCGCCCTTTGATATAGAAGCAAAAACGCACATGTTCTGTGAAGAGCAAGAGAACTTGGCTCATTTAGGGTAACTTGCAAGTCATTCTGTGTGCTAGAAGCCAAGGTTGTGTTGTAAGACTGAATGGAAACAATTTAGCAAAACCCAATTCATTAGAGCCTGGGAAGACCCCAGGGAAAGGATTAAATACATTTTGCAAATGAAATTAATTTCATGAAAAGAGAGTTTGTCAGTGAGGATTTGTTCTGTATCACATAGATCACTGCTTTTGAATTGTTTTCCTGTTGTCAGACCAGAACCCATCTATGCTCTGAAACAATCCCTTTGCACACTGTAAAGTTGTATTGCTGCGATTGGTTTAATAAACAAGCTGACTGGCAAATAGGTGAACAGAAAAAGGCTCGTCAGGAGAGCCAGACTGGAGCATATTGGAAGGAGAAGGGCAGAGTCAGGAGACGCCAGCCACCTAGCTAGCACGTCATGTAGAAAATGAGGCAACAAGCCACGAGCCACATGGCAAAGCATAAATCGAAACGGGTTAATTTAAATGTAAGAGTTAGTTAGTAATGAGCCTGACTTATTGACCAACTGTTTGTAATTAATATAAGCCTCTGTGTGGTAATTTGGAAACAGCTACCAGGATGGGAAGTGGGTGGGAGGGATAGGAAAACTTTCAACTACCATGCCTATCTCACATCAGTGACCCTGCTGGAAAGTTAAAGATGATTTCATCACTGCTGATGACATAGTCTTGTACGTCTTGGTCAAGTGTCTTAGCCACATGGATTAATCATATACAACGAGAACATCTTAATCAGGGTTTCTATTGCTGTGATGAGAACCCCATGGCCATGACAACTCTTATAAAGGAAAGTATTTATTATATGGCTCATATTTCAGAGGTTTAGTCCATTATCATCATGGCAGGACATGGTGACATACAGGCAGACATGGTGCCAGAGAGGGAGCTGAGAAAGCTATATCTTAATCGAAAGGCAGCAGGAAGTAGACTGAGATACTGGCTACTTCATGTGGCTTGAGCATAGATGAGACTCCACAGTGACACACTTCCTCCAACAAGGCCACACCTACCCCAACAAGGCCACACCCCCCAATAGTACCACTCCCTATGAGCTTAAGAGAGCCAGCACATTCAAACTACCACAGAATGATTCAAATGTTTGGCTAGCGAATAGATACACAGTCAACAGGAAGGTGTCTAAAATGCTTTGTCTAGGCAAGCAAACTCCCACAGTAAAGGAGGAAGGGGCATGCAGACAAGGAAAGGATAGACCTGAAAGATTCATCTGAGCAGGGAGGTAGGCCAGGGAGTGGTTTCGTGTTTCTGTTGTTCCGGTCACGGCAGGAAGGTGTTCTGGAGAGATGCTGTGCCCCTTCTGAAGCTGTTGAACTGAGTAGACTCCAATCTGACTCTCTTCAGGAATCTCATGCTGGGAACTGACATCAGGAGAGATGTCACACAGGTCGGACCATTTGCCAGATCATCTTGTAGAAGAGACTGAAGCCAAGACAATGACGCTGGGAGAGACTACACCTTGGCCATCCAGTAACGCATGCCTCTTGTCTTCTATTTAAAATGAATCCACATATCAGAACTCCAAGGATGTAGGTGGGGGCTGTCCCCAGGCTTCTGTGCTCCTCTTTCTATCGGGATCATCCGCCTTTCTCTGCTTTTCACTGTTACTGTCTCTTTAGTTGCACTACTCTTGGCAGGTGGGTAAGCCTAACTTGCCGGGGTCGCTGAGGCCCCAATCCCCTGACCCCAGTAACTCCAGTAACGTTGTTCCTCATGAAAACTCAGTTTCTGACTCTGAAGTATGAGTCCACTGGAGGTCGGGATGCTGAAACACATTGGCAACTTTGCTAGGTATTGTAGGCAGTGTTGCTGCCCAGAGGTTTTGCTTTAAGAGACGTTAGCTCCCCTGGCCACCTACTTTGGAAAAGTAGCTCCATGTGGCAAGTGTCTTACCAAGTCACTGGACTTTTATCATGTCCCACCAGGTGTCTCATAAAAAGGCAGAGCCCCGGAGAGACTTGGGTAGACATCAACATTGATACTGTCACCATGTTTTTTCTATTCAATCCTTGCCTACACTGGAAAGCCAAATTCAGTCTTCAAAAGTGGGGTAGAGGTGGGAGATAGGAACTGTGTCTTTCCTGTTTTTCTTGTTTTTGAAAAGTACTTTCATTCATTTATTTTTGGGGGGAGGGGTGGAAGTCAGAGGACGCTTGTGTGAGCTCTCTCTTCTCACCATATGGGTTCTGGGAATTAAATTCAGGTTATTTAATAGCGCGCACCCTTTTTTCCTGAGCCACCTCTCTGGCCCCTTTAGTTTGCCTTTGCAAAGCTAAACCTTCACGAGAAACAGAATCATCAGACATTAGCACCTTTTGTACTCATTACCCAAGGGAGCCACTGTCTAGTCTGAGCTCTCACCTTCGCACTCTGTGCTGCGTGCTTCATGAATAAGTATAGTTAATATCTGGAAAGGAAGCTACAGTCCCAGCCTACTCAGGACATTGTGGCTCTGGAAGCTATAAAATCAGCAAAGTCAAGAGGGTGAGGCAGGAGGGGATGAAACACTTAGCGAGAATAGGTTTCACAGTGTCCCTGAAATGATGCTTCTGAGTCAACCAAGCGTGAGAATGGCTGTGGCGTGGGAAAGGAGAGTCCGTGGACAGGGACACTGGCCATTCTTCAGTTTTAGAACACCCCCCTCACTTACCACATGAGAAGAATTTGCTTCAGATACCTTAAAATATTACACAAGGTTTCTTCATTACATAAATCAAATCTTAAGAAAGACAGACAGGATTTTGTGTATGAAAAGCCCACACTCTAGATCATTGGGTTTTGTTTGTGAAAAATGTGTGAATAACTGGAAGCAGGAGTTCAATCTGGGGAATTAGTAGTTTTAATTACTGTTTTAAAACGCCTTGAACCCCTGGCCAAGTCCTGAGACTTAAAATGTGAAGAGGAGGCTGATGGTCTGAGAGATAGCCTGGAAATGATTCTTTTTACAGTCTCTCCGAACTCCTGCAGTGCTGCTGCCCCTGTGAGACAGGATCTCACTGCCTCTTGGCTAATGAGAACTCAGAGTTCTGGGGATGGCAGTGGTTACCAGGTTCGATGTTATCGCTGGCTCTCAGAAACCTGGTGCTGGCATGCTGCACGTTGGCCTGGGTGGCTTCCTTGTTTACCTAACACTATGCTAATTTACCTGGACATGAGAGGAAGTGACTGTAGGATTGACTTCGCCTTTCCTGAGAATTTAGGATAATTGTCTTAATTTTAAGCCAGGAATCCTACCCCCCCCTCAGTCTCAGTTCTTTCTTCCAGAAGGTGGCGATAGAACATCAGAAAATTCAAAGTAAGACCCGCCCAGTGTTTTGCCCCTCAAGGCCTCCTGCCGTGGAACTCCTGCCCAGGCTGAATTCCTCTACAGAACAGGAAGCATTTTCACTGCAGATTGTGACACCCACGTCCTGTGTGAAGATAGGAGAAGGGGATTTGGAGCTCAGTTGTCCTCTCCTTTTTCCATCTAGCTTCTGTCAGGAGCCATGTCCCCGCCAAAACTATTATAGGGATCACTGCCCTGAGAAGTTTGCAGAGGGCTCCACTTCCCAATTGTATTGAGAATTGTTTTATTGACAAAGCCTATCCCACACCCAAATTGTCTGTTAATAGAGAGCTATCTGTTAGCGGAACCCGCCTCACATTCCAAATTATCCTGAGAACTAGGTGTGTCAACTCGTGACTTCCTGACCAAGGAATCGTGACCTGACCGATCGTAACCTCTTGGCCTACATGACCGGCGTGGACCACACGGCAAGATCCCGTGCCCCAGCCCCCCAAGCTCCTCATCCAGGGGCTATATAAGCTGTAACCATGACTCTAATAAACGGAGGCTTCGACAAGTTTGCCTAGCCTCCTTCCTCTTATCAGCCCATGTCTTTCAGGTGGTACCTCTCCCTGACCCTGGAATAACTGACCAGCCAGGCGGGTTACAGACCCTAGACAGAGTAACCTGTCAAGGCGGTCTACAAGCTTCTCGCAGTTGGGTGTAGGAGACATGGACTAGATTGGGCGATGGCTGGATGCATTAAACTAGTGACTGAAGAGGAAGCTTCTGAACTTAGAATTACGACTTTAATCTAACCACTACGGCAGCATATGCTTAGGGGATAGTAGGATACTGTGGGGCCCTTGGAGGCTACCTTTATTATACAGAGGGTCTCATTGTGTAGCCCAGGTTGGTCTATAACTCATGGTACCCTGCCCACTGAGTGCTGAGATTACAGGCTCCCACAACCAATGTGTTTTTTTTTTCTTAAGTGATTCATGGTAAATGCCAGTATTTCTGGGGTGCATGGTGATATGACAGTATGTGTATGCGTGTGTGCAATGTGTCATACTCATATCAGGGCAAATGCCTTACCTACCACCTTAGACACCGATCATTTCTTTGTGTTGGGAACAATCAAAATCCTTTCTCTTAGCTGTTTTAAAATATTGTCTTCATCCTTGTCAGCCATAGTTGTTTAGAGAATACTTGGAGTTATTTTTCCTCGCCAACTACCGCTGGATGCTTTGCCCATCTAGAGGCTAATTTTCAAAAACTCTTTGTGTTTGCTGTTCTGCATGGCATTTCTCCCCTCTGAGGGCAAGTTCAGGTAAAAGAAACAAGAGGATATTGGCTCAGAAACAATTTCAAGCACCTTGAGGGGTGTGGGCATTTGGGGTCTCTCTTGTTTACCTAACAATTGCTTAGTAGTCTCTAATGGGGGAGAGAGGCAGCCACTCTAAGGTTCATCACAGCCTCTTGTTTAGAATTAGCTGCCCTCCCAGAAGGATTTCATTAAAATGTCTTTTTTTTTTTTGCATTGAAACTTTTATTACAATAAAAACTTGTGATTTAGCAAGAACAGTTCTAAGCAAAATTTGAATAGTATACACAGGGGAATCAAATGTAAGGATGATAATAAAAAGAAAGCCTAGTTGTATGTAAAACACACATGCATCCACACACACACATGTGTGCATAAGCATATGAGCACATATATTCATGTGTGTGTGTGTATGCACAGACACACACTATAGCACTCCACAGTCACAGCGTTCTATAACTGTAATTGCTTGATTCAAAATCAGTCTGTTGCTGGTTCTTTCTCTGACAGAAAGCTTTTTACCTGGGGTGGGGTGATGACTCAGCTGCTTAGAGCTCTTCTTGTTCTTACAGAGGATCTGCATTCCATCCCCACACCTATCTAGTGGTTCACAATTGTCTGTGATCCCTGTTCTAGGAGATTCAACATCCTATTCTGACCTCTTGGGTACCAGGGATGCACGTGACACATGTGTGCACATGATACATGCATGTAAGCAAAACATTTATTGCATAGAGTAAACACATCTACAAAAATTCTTTAATCTCAATTTCTTTTAAAGTACATATAGATGACCAATAAGTGTACATTTAATTCACTCCTAATATAGATATTACTAAGCTTCTACTTTCGGCCAGGTCCTGTATCAGGTATTAGGGATACCAGACCTACTGAGTTCAGGTGTGCTGATATAGAGGGGCAGGCCTACCATCTTAAGGTACTTGTGTCTCCTTTGAGAACACAGATAAGTCAACAATCATTGGTGCTTGTCAATATCTTTAATAGTGTGTGTGTGTGTGTAAATGGGGGCCCAGAGAATGACTTCCAAGAATCAGTTCTCCCCTTCCACCACCCTAAGGTTCCTGGTATTGAATTTCGGCTTTCGGAGTTGGTGGGAAGCGTCTTGCTTTTAAGTTCTGGAGTCACTGTGTGACTTTGGGCAGCATAGGCAAGCTCTCAAAACCTTAGTTTCCTCATGAGAAATCAGGTTGGCTGGTGAGTCAGTCCGCTGCAGAGATACAGTGATGAATATAGGCAATGCATTCAGCGCAGCCCGTAGGCCAGACCCTCGAAGCTGGAGCTACTGTAACGTTCTCTGTTCATTGGCTGAACTCCCTCTGTTGCTAGGCAACTTTTGCTTGTTCGTGTATTTTCCCTCTTTTCCTGTGGCTCTGAGGATGAATCTGGCGTCTTCTGTTTTCTTGTCATATTATTCCCAGGAAACATCTTCTTTCCAGACACACCATGTGCAGCTAAAGTTAGGTTTTAAGTTATAATTATTGTGCTTAAGAGATCTATAAAACAAAAATGCCTCTAACCTGTAAGCCCCACCTGCCCACGGACAAATAATGAATGCTGGGGGCCATTGTTCATGTAAGACAACAAGCCACGTACTTTCACTTCTGTAACCAAGGTGGGTTGCCCCAAGCGCACAGGATGTGCTTGATCACACCTAGGTGGGAGGTGTGTAGGCAGGAAGTACATCAGGAAGTATCCTTGCTCTAGACTCTTCCCGATCCTCTGCCTGTTCTCACCCTCACATCTACAAGAAAAACCTTCTCCTCAACCGTACCTAGGAGTGGTGGTCATTATAAGTTCCCGTCTCTGGCCTTCATCTTTGGAGGCCCCGTCCCTGTGCCTGCCAAACCTTGACCACTCCCCAAAGAGGGTCAAGACAGCCTGCCGAAATCTTGACCACTCCCCCAGTCTATTTAAACTACTCCCCTGGAAATGGAAAGTGCCCCCCCCCCCACCATCGAGTTTGAGGCTTCCTGGTTCCCCCTCGGGGCCACCGGAGAGCACAGGAATCCCATTAACCTTGGATATTTTTAATTTGGCTTTTTGTGATTTGGCTTGATGGGGATTTTTGTGTCCACAGAGAGCTCATGTTAGGAAAAATTTTAACAGTCATATCTTTATTTTTATTGTTTCTAAAACCCTTTACTTTCAGAGATGCTGGGTGTACAGTGGACACAGAAATAGTCGCTGGTGTTTCTTTGAAACTGACATACAGCAAAAAAGTCTATATAAGCTTGAATAAATACCACAAGGTAAGTGCCAAGCCAGTGGAGCAAGAGCTGAATCTTGGAGTTTCCGGAAGAGAAGAGCGATGCACGAAGATTGGCTCAGTCTCTGGGTTTCTCTCACTGTGGAAGGAGAATATCTTTATTTATACAGTTTGGCGTGTTTCAAGGGCAGAGTGTGCTTCCTGGGAGTGTCCAGGTTTATCTAGAGCTTTAGTGGGTATAAGGGTTCAGAGCTACCTTATAAACATACTTTCCCCAAACCACCCTTGCAGGCCTTTCCCTTAGGTTATTAAATTGTCCAACCACATTCTGGAAAGACAGGTGAACTCAAGGGGAGGTCTATCCTTACAGAAGCTATACTGGCCCTCCGCATAGCTACAGGAAGCATTATGAAGAAGAAAAACTGGAAACTTAATTTAGACAGAGGATCTGCAAGCTGGCTGCAAATGTATGTCCCTACAGTTCTGGGGTGAGTATCTCTGAGATGGAGGCCTGGATAGTGTGGCTCCTTGTGAGGGCTGTGAAGACAAGTTCTCCTCATCCTCACTCCTGGAGTCTGTGAGTCTTCGTACTCCTTGGCTTCTGTTGCATCAGCCCAGTTTCCACTGCATCTTCTCATGATGGCTTCTTCCTGTCTCCTTGTTTTCCTCCTTTAGAAAGGTATCAATCCCACCCTTCTTAACCAGTTTAGCCTCATCTTCTCGTTATTAGGCATGCAATGAGCTGGTTGCCAAAATGAGGGATTAGGCTTCAACACACAAATTTGGAAGGATGCCCTTCAGCCTCTAACTGAAAGGGAAAAAAAATGATCTCTCCAAGGGAGGGAAGAAGGGGGACAACTTAGGACTGGAAGTTTCTCTTGGGGCTTTCTCTTTTGACATATGCTTGTGGATGTGACCCTGTTTTGTTGTCTGTTCTACAGCTTGTTGATTGATCTTCTTTCCTCATTGCTCTTCCTCTCCAGCCTCTGAACCTTGTAATTCAATCGATTACATCTTAACTGCTTTTTGTACCAAGACCCATTGGTTATTGAATGTACCAAAGTGTGTTAGGATGGTGCAACCTGCCTTACCAGTGCCCAAAGCATCTCTTGTATATTTCTTTAACAAAACAGATTTGTTAATGTAAGCAAAGCATTCCCCCAAGTTCTGTGAGTTTTTACCAGCAAATGATGAACCTGGAGAGGAAGCTGAGTCAAGGCCAGTCTGTTAGAAGTACAGGATCCCTGAACTCATGATTGGCACCCAAAATGAGGGCAGCCTCTTGGGACATGATGCTAACCTAGATAGACAGCATCAGGAATGGATAGATATAGGTGTTCCTGTTTAGGAATGAGCACTCGGATGGAGATGTGTTGCTGGGAAAACAGGGAAAATTGGATGGGGAAGTGATCATATTTTGGTGTATATCTCTACAAAATTCTCATGATTTAAGAAAAATTACAAAATAAAGGAATTGAGTTGCAGGATACTCAAAAACTGGGAGAAGAGCTGGGAGGATAACCTTCTGCATAATTTGTCATCAGACATGCCCTGTGAGTAGAATCTGAGCATAGTATCTAGAAGAATGTTGACAGGTTTCTGTCCCACCTGGTCCCATAGACATTCAGTCCCCCCAAAACACACAGAGGCTCCCATTAATTATAAACTGGTTGTCCTATTAGCTCATGCTTTTTATTAACTCCTATATCTTCCACTAACCCATAATTTTTGTCTGTGTTAGCAACATGGCTTGGTACCTTTATCAGTGAGGCATTCTCATCTTGCTTCCTCTGTGTCTGGGTTATGACTGCAGATTCAGCCATTTTCTTCCCAGAATTCTTCTGTTTTGGTCACCCCACCTATATTTCCTGCTTGTCATGCTACCTACACTTCCTGCCTGGCTACTGGCCAATCAGCTTTTTATTAACCCCGTACAAGTGACAAATCTTTACAGGATACAATACCATTGTCCCACCACAGAAGAGATTCACTTGCCTTGAGTGTACTACTAAGGATCAGACAGGACTATTGCAGAGAAGAATGGAGTACTTTCTTGTACTCTTTAATGTTCTTTGTTTGGTTTATGAATTAAATTTCATAGGAATAGCAAGAGAAGGCCAGCAAGATGGCTCAGGGAGCTTGTTAAGGAAGCCTGATGAGCTATATTTGATTACAGGAACCTGCAGTAGAAGGGAGAACAGACTCCTGAAGGTTGTCCTCTGACCTCCATACATGATGTGGCAGGCATATGGCTGCGTGCACACATGCTCATAAATCTCTGTGCCATTGTTTCTTGTTCACCACATAAGGAGGTTCACCTCTATGGTGATGAAATCCACACCAGAATTCCAGGGCAAAGCTTACATGCTGACATGTCTGGTAGAGAATCTGAAGGAATGAACTCAGAGCCAGATTATGGAGTTGTGGTGGGTTGAAAGAAAATGGAGGCCATGGGTGCATAGAGAGTGGCACTATTGTTCAAGTGGGTGTGGCCTAGTTGGAGGAAGTGTGTCAGTGAGGGTGGGCAGTGAGGTTTCAGATGCTCAAGTCGGGCTCAGTGTCTCTTTCTCTTCCTGATGCTTTGAGATCTGGATATAGAACTATCAGTTCCTTCTCCAGCACCATGTCTGCCTGTGTGCCACCATGCTTTCTTCTATGATGACAATGGACTAAACCTCTGAACTGTAAGCCAGCCCCAATTAAATGTTTTTCTTTATAAGAGTTGCCATGGTCATGGTGTCTCTTCACATCAATGACTCCCTAACTAAACAGGAGGGTTTGGATGCCACATTAAGACTGCAATCTAAGCAACATAAAGTGGGGTTCCAGGACAACAAAGGCTTCATAGATAAACCTTATCTTGAAACAACTCCCTTCCCACCCCCCGAAGAAGAAGAAGAAGAAGAAGAAGAAGAAGAAGAAGAAGAAGAAGAAGAGAAAAGTAGCTGTCGTGGCATTTGCCTGAAGCCTAGCCTTGTAGGAAGCTGAGGCTGGAAGATTATTTGGGACCAAACTGGGCAACATACCAAGAAACATATCATCTCATAAAAAAAAATAGGTGCAGTGCCTTCAGCTAGCTATTAAACTACAAGACTGAGACTTTTGTGAATAGGATTCAATGTTCTTACAATAGAGAATGGAGGAGCTGGGCCCCTTTCACCACATGAAGATAACAGAGGACTGTCTCTGAGGACACCTACACACAACAGCATGCATACACACACATATGCAGACACACACACCCAAGCAGTGAGTGTAAACACAAAGTTTGACCTAATTAAGTTACATAACAGCAGCAACAAAGTCTTACAAGCCCCAGGTTGAAGGCCATTTGCCATATCCTATGTCTGGGAGAGTACATCAGTCATCTGGTTCATGCTTGGAGGGAGGCATGAGGATTAAGAAAGAGACAAGAGACAACTGATAGAGTCGGGAGGGCATCCAGTAAATACTGAGATTTGCCTCGTGTTTGTTTCTCAAAGGTTTTATACACCCCAATCCAAAGAGGAGGGGGAGGGCAAGAGACTTCTTTACCATGATTCAAAGAATAAACAGTCATTACTGTCTCAATACCCAAAGCATCAAATAACCACACCCCAGGTCAGAACATCCTGTTAGCAGCCACTCCTTGGGTCAAACTTCTTTTCATATAACCTTGAAGGAGCAAGAATAGGTCTGAACTCTGATCTTTAGTCAAGGTGGAATGGATCCTCTTCTATGGGCAACCACATCAAAGACAGTCAAAATGGCAGCCAAGTGGGTGTGGCCTGGCAGAGATTAGCTTTGTGCATCTGAGGAGACCTCTATCCTCATGGGCGTGAGGAATCACTGTCTCAAAATGACGTTTATTACCCTTCTAGGAGACCGAGATCCCTGGGACTCCATTCCTGCCATCCAAGCACTAAGTATTCTTGCACGACTCTTCTGATGGTGTTGCAGATGGTGACTCTTGTATCCCCTCCAGAACACTTGTTCCCTTAAGTCAGAGGTTCTCAACCTGCCTAATGCTGCAACACTTTTAATATGGTTCCTCATGTTGTGGTGACCCCCAACCATAAAATTACTTGTAATTTTGCCATTGTTATGAATTGTAATGAAAATCTCTGTGTTTTCCAAAGGGGTCACAACCCACGGGTTGAGAATTCTTGAAGAAGCCTAAAGGGAAAAAGTACACAAGAAGGGTCACTGATTCCTTACTTTCTGCTGCCTGAGGGACCAGTCTCCAGCAGCACAGAGCTAGAAGGCAATCCAAGGAGTCTGCATATTATGGCTTTTTAAATCTGAGGGGGTAAAGGGGAAATGACATTCACTCATTCTCTCGATGCTTTCCTTCTTTGTTCTTCTGTCTTCTCTATTCTTTATTTTCCTGGTGATTTCCTTTTCTCAGTCTCGATGTTTATCTTCTCACCCCATCTTTATTCTTCCTTCTTCTCTCATTCTTCTATTCTTTTCCTTACAGTGTATATACCCCAGCAAAATCTTTCATGCAATATAACAATTATGATGTGGTTGCATTCTACTTTCAGGTGAATTATTACAATGAATACAAGTAAAAAACCAGCATGTTTTTCATACCCCATACATGATTAAACATTTAGCATATTACAGGTGAAAAACAAATTATCCCAAGAACCCACATACATTCATACCCAAGCAACTTATTATAGATTAGCACTGTAGGCAAGCAAAATATTATTTTACTGACAGGTAGCATTTTGTGGTTACACAGGAAGGACCAATCACTTTATTACTTATCTTGAAAGAAAATCTTAAGGAATCTTAAAAGAATCACCAATATAAACTTTTGTATATGAAAACCAATCAGTCAGCTCCACTTTAAATCTTTAGGGTGCATACCCACTCATCAGTAGTTTTTATACCAGAAGAATGAGGGCATAAATGGATATAAGGAATTAATTGATACCTTTGCTCATCAACTCATCATAGCAAGAAAGTCATGTCAGCTCATGATAACTGGGATGCTTTGTTCTTGTTCCTTGACCTTAAAGAGTCCTTGTTCAACTATGTGCCTTTCTAAAACTTTAGATTGTCTTCTTGGGTTTTTTCCCCCTCAAAGTTATTTAACAAAAACATCTTAGTAGAACTTTACTTTTCCCCCAAAGCTTTGTTTTACCTATAATGCATTTGGAAACCTGTGAACATATCTCAACATTAAAGTTAAAATTTCAGCTAGCTGGGCTGCTGAGACTCAATATTTTCTTAATCATTTACCTAAGACACAGTCTATATGGCTCAATAGAAACTCATGTGTCTAGCTATGTGACTCTTCCTTGTTTTGTTTTTAATAAAATCAAAAGTCTATTTAAACTAATAATGTTATTAATTAGACAGTACTGATGTGGGAGTCCCCTCTGTATGCTATAAATATGTTTTATTGCCATTGGTTAATAAAGAAGCTGTTTTGACCCATGGCAGAGTAGAATACAGTGAGGCAGGAAAACTAAACTAAATGCATGGAGAAAGAAGGCGGAGTCAGGCAGATACCATGTAGCTGCCGAAGGAGAGAGATGCCATGTAACTGCCAAAAAAGGAAGAAGTAACAAACCATGAGCTTTGTGGTAAAATATAAAATATTAGAAATGGGTTAATTTAAGATTTAAGAGTTAGCTAAGAATTGCGTGGACCATTGGTCAAACAATGTTGTAGTTCATATAGTTTCTGTGTGATTATTTGCTCTGGGTGGCTGGAAAATGAATATGCAGTCTCTAGTTACATAATGCACCCAAATGTTTGGCAAGAATTTCCACATAAATACTGAGAAAGCTTAAAAAGGGGGGGCTCTATCTAGACCCACAAAAATGGGGCCAGTTGGAACTTCTTGGTAGCTGCATGTTTTCAGATAGGTTCTGTTTGCTGGCGGTGAGCAGAGGCACAGTTCCTTTAAGAGAAGGCTTCCTGACTCAGCCTTAGCATCAAAAACTGCACAGCTCCTTCAAGAAACAGCTTCCTGGTTCCTGCTGGTGGCACAAACGACACTGGCTCTTTTAGGAGGTCCTGTCACAGAGCACTTGAATGGGGTTTGTGGCCAGTGTGCTGCAAGTAACTTGAGGGCAGCATGGGTCAACTGCTTCCCAGAGTTGATATGGTGAGTGTCTTAGAGCTGTCAGTGAACTTATCTCTCCATCTTGTTAAAAGGCAGAGAGAGGTGGGGCCAGCATACAGGGATGCCATGACCACACTGCTTACCATTAAAAAAACCAAAAAACAAAAAGTACTCCTTGTCAGAAAACTATTTTAGAGACACAATAGGACAGATTCAGACATAAAAGATCTCTAAATGAGACACAGTATTTGAAAACTGTACATACCCCTGGGAGAGAGGGGGAAATGAATATAGACAGTAATAAAAAGAAATAGTTTTTAAGAAGCAAAACAAAGTCTTTAAAGAGACAGTAAGAATAATATAAAACAAATAAGCCATGTAAAAATGGAAAATACATAGAGAGTCTGGATTATGCATATTATTGAGTTTTCTTTGAATTTTTTGACTGCAGAGAGACATTTGATTCTGGGGGCTGCTAAACTAACACATGTTGGGTTAAGGTATACACACACACACACACACATATATCTTAAAGGTATCTTGACTTCAAAATTTGAGTCTAAGGATATGCTACTTTGGAAATGAGCTTTTGCTTTTGTTTCCACAGAAGATGAGAACCTGTGGATTCCCTCCAGGCTAATGTGGTTGGATGGAACAAGACTCCCCCAAAATGTCTCCATGAACCCTAAAAATACTTCATCCTGCAAACATCAGGAAGTCATTTGGATTATTTGGGTCTGAGCAGTTGGAAAACAAATTAGCAGACTCTGTCTACAAAGGTGGAATCTGGAAGATGCCTTGTAGCTCCCAAAGGAGAGAGATGCCATGTAGTCACCCAAGAAGCAATAGGTAACAAACCACGAGCCTTGTGATAAATATAAAATAATAGAAATGGGTTAATTTAAGATGTAAGCATTAATAAGGAGGCTGAGCTAATAGGCCAAAGAGTATGTAATTAATATTAAGCCTCAGAATGGTTATTTCATAAACAGCTGCAGAAGCTAGTGAGAGGGACATGGTGGGTGGAAAGAAACTGGTCCAGGGGGACCAGCAGAATGGAGAATTTTTGTAGCTACACAGTACAGCTTAGGAAGAAAATGCCCAGTGGAATGTGATATTTCTATGAGATACAGCAGTATCTTGCCATCTTTCTCTGGTATCTGGCATGGTGTGAATGGATGTGGGGAGATCTTCACTGCATGTAAGTTTATCTCTTATATCCAGAACATTTTTCTCTTCTGGAGTCTGTGGACTGGGACCTTGCCTATCTGAGATTAACCCACCAGGGATTTACCTACTGGTGGGCTGATACCCTGAAGTCAACTGCCATCTGCTGCTCCCCTGATGAGGCCATCAACACTTACTGGGAGTGGCATTCTAGGAAGACATGCTAGGGAGTCAGTTTAGTCTTTAAAATGTTTCTGCATTGAGTATAGGCCCAATGTTCAGATTCTCAGCACTGACTTAAAAGGCTGGGTGTGGTAGAGACAAATCCGGGGGCTGGGCGGCAGAGCCACAGGAGGATTCCTGGGGTTTTCTGGCCAACTGCCCTAACAAAATTAGTGAATTTCAGGCTCAGTGAGTGATCTTGTATCAAAAATCATAACATGGAAAGTGATTGAGAAAGACAGCCATTGTTGACTTCACACACGTTTGCACACACACATGCATGCACACGTGAACACAGATGCTGAAGTGTGATGTAGAATACTAATAAATATGAACAAATTCATTGGAGGGAATAACTAGTCTGAGCAGATGTCTTCACAAACTTTTGGGGAAGATTTTAAAAATCACTTTATATTCAACTCTGAGTCATAAAAAATAACAGGAGACATCCTCACAGAGAAGCAGTGCAAGGGGATATTACAAATTATAACTAATTATAGAGATTCCTATGGTGTTGATGTGAAAACACTCTCTCCTGTAATGTAAAAGCCCAGGTCAACAATTTTTATGTTAAGGAAGAATTCCAAGTGACGAATGGTGCAAACCGTTGTTCAAAGATATTTGCTGCCCCCTTTGTTTCCATTTGTGCTTTCCCTTTTCTCCTTCATCTTCCAATCTGAGTTGGTGCCACGCACTGGGGAATGGCATTCTCTGTTGACATCATTAAGAAAGATTGGTTTGCATTCTTACTAAAATCTTAATAAGACAATCGAAGTAAGACAGATGAAAATTTGGCAAAAAACAAAATCCAGACACCATGTATAGATTGTTTCACTAAGTCTGTCCTGTCCTCTAATGCCTGTAAGTATCTGTGATCATTATGCAAATTCTTAGTTCTTAGCTATTAAAGTATTTCTTTGGTGCAATTATTTCTCACCTGAAGAAAAATATTTTCTTATCATGGATTTCCACCTTTAGGGAAAAAAACTAAATGCTTAGAATTATTCGCATATTTCTTAGACATGCTGCATAATTTTGGTCCTTTTGAGTGATATTCTTTAGATTCAGAAGGATGGTGCTAGGGTATAGTTCCACAATGCCTGATAGTGGGGGAGTCACTCTGAGAAACTCAACACTGGGTCATTTTGTCCTTGCGTGAACATCAGTGTGTCCTCATACACACCTGCTGGGTCAGGGTCAAGGTTGTATATCCCATATGTTGATTCTTGACACAATCAAGACCTTCCAGGGCCCCGTTAAAATTAAGATATTAAAAAATTTCCGTTTGAGAAACAAGACCTTATTATGTAGACCAAGCTGGCTTCAAACTGGTAATTCTGCCTGAGCCTCCTGGGTGCTGGAATTGTAAGCATCAATCACCAGGACATGCAGGACATGCTGCTTCATGTTTTTTTTTTTTTTTTTTTTTTTTTTTTTTCACAAGTACTTTACTGCCTAAGCCATCTACCAGCCACTTCACATTCATTTTACAAGTTGTCTTTTTCAGTCTCAGCCTGTGCTGGTTTGCATGAAAATGGTGGCACTACTAGGAGGTGTGGCATTGTTGAAGAAAGTGTGTCACTGGGAAGGGCTTTGGGGTTTCAGAAGCTCAAGCCAAGCCCAATGGCTTACTCTCTCTTCCTGTTGCCTGTAGATCCAGATGTAGAACTGTCAGCTCCCTCTCTAGCTGTGTGCAGCCATACTTCCCACTATGATGACAATGGAGAAAACCTCTGGGCTGTAAACAAACTCTAATTAAATATTTTCCCTTATAAGAGTGCTGTGGGACAATGGTCTTGTACTTTGTAAAGATTTGTCACTTGTATTTTAATAAAACGTTGATTGGCCAGTAGCCAGACAGGAAGTATAGGCAGAGAGACCAAGCAGGAAGTATAGGTGGGGATGACCATGCAGAAAGTATAGGTGGGGAAATCAGGCAGGAAATAGAGGCAGGAGAATTCTGGGAAGTAGAAAGCTCAGTCTGCAGTTGTCACCCAGACACAGAGAAAGGAAGATGAGAATACCTCACTGATAAAGGTATCAAACCACGTGGCTAACATAGACAAGAATAATGGGCCAATCAGTGATTTAAATAATATGGTTTCTGTGTGATTATTTCGGGAGTCTGGGCAGCCAGGAAATGAACAAATGGCCTCCTAACAACAAATTGGTGCCAACATGGCCAATTAAATTCACTTAAAACCTGAGAGATCTTGAAAAGGAATTCTAGGCAAAAAAGAACAGAGTTTAGCATTGTTTCTTGATAGCCACATTTTTTTTCCTAGACAGGCTTGAGGTGAGCAAGGGCACTGTGGCTGCTTTAAGGGAGATGCAGTAAAAACTTCAGAGCTTCTTTAAAAAATGGCAGCTTCCTGGTTCACCAGCACAGATGACTCTGACTCTTTCAGGAGGTCTGGTTACAGAGCATTTAAATAGGGTTTGTGGGCAGAGTGCTACAACTTGCTTGATGGAAACATAGACCTGCTATTTGCCTGAAAATGGGGCAATGTGCATGGATCTCAGAGGCAGCAAATATGTCTCCACCATGTTGGAGATGATCTTAGCCACACCCACTTAGCATTAAAAAGCTACTCCTGGTCAAAAGATAATTACAGATGCATAATAAAGACAGATTCAGACATAAAAGACCTCTAAATGAGACAGGGTGTATTTTAAAACCTATGTAGGCTTGAGAGAGAGAAGAAAAAGAGTATAGAGAGTTATAAAAAGAAGTAAATGTTTTTTTTTTTTTAAAAATAAAGTCTTGAAAAAGACAGAGTAGAGACAGTCATAGGTTAAAGGAATAAATATAATAAAATGAATATTAAACTTGTAGAAAAATAAAGGAATAAATAAAAATAAGCCACATAAAGATGGAACACAGACAGAGTCTAGATTATGTATACTACTGTGTTTTCTTTAAATTCTTTGACTGCAGAGACAATTGATTCTGGGGACTGCTAAGCTAAATCAACATATATACTCTAAAGGTATCTTGACTTCACAATTTGGGTCTAAGGATAAGTTGCTTTGGAAAAGAGGTTCTTCTTTTATTTCCACAGAGGATAAGAATCTGTGGATTCATTACAGGCTAATGTGGTTTGATAGACCAAGATTCCCCAAAAGATCACCATAAACACTCCCCGAAATTACTTCACCCAACAAAAAGCAGGAAGTATATTAGAGAGAACTATCCCCAAATTCCATAAAAAATTGTTTATAATGTTTATTTACATTTAAAGGGGGATATGCTGTAGAGATTTATTTGCATTGGCAAACTTTGTTGTATGTGTATTTCTGCATTTAATCTCATGATTAAAGTGTTGTGTTTGTGTAGCTCATTTAAAAATGTAATGTATACTTAAGAAATATAGGTTAATAGATATTCATGGTCATGGTGTCTCTTTAGAGCAGTAGAAACCCTAACTAAGAAACAGTCAATGGGGCTGGTAAGATGACTCAGAGGTTGAGAGTATTGGCTGATTTTCTGGATGTTCTGAGTTCAGTTCCCAGCAACCACATGGTGGCTCACAACTATCTGTGATGAGATCTGGTGCCCTCTTCTGGAGGACAGGCTTGCACACAGAACAGTATACATAATAAATAAATTAATCTTAAAAAAAAAGACACAGCTCCTTACAGAACATATTCTACTGGGAACAGAAACTGCCTTTCCAAAGCTCTAGCTCCTGAAAGACTTTCAACAGGTGTCAACACCCCCAAATTTCAACATAGCTCTCCTTTTGCTTGGGTATTTCTTGACTTTTGAAACTGTAGCATTTCTGAGGGTGAGAGTGTAGGGAATGGTTAGCTGGCTTCATACTTCAGTCACATTGTATATAAATTTACTTTACCTTTCACCTTACTCATGATGGTGTTAGTGAGTACATCTAACCAGGACCCCAGCTCTAGGCACCTATATCAAAGAGATACACTAAACATGAGCTGCATGACCTTCCATGGCTTCCATCATGTGGTAAACTTCTTTTTTAAAAAAATAAGTATAAGGAGCACACTCAAACAGTAAAAAGTGTAATCAAGTCACTTCCCAGACCAGTGGATTATCATCATCAATTATTATATATATTATCTAAAATATATAACCTATATTATGTATTATACGCATAGTATGTATATAACATGCATTAAACATATGTATATGTGTTATCTATATGCACAAATGCATAATACATGTTATATATTATATATATAATAATTATATTGCTTTTCTTTTATGTGAGTGCAATGATTTTGTTTTCAATGTAATCACAAACTTGCGAGTTCCATGTCACATTCAAGAATATTCAATGGCCATGATATCACTGCAGTTGTAATTTTCAGCTCCGCTATGCTTTTATGGAACCACAACTTGTGTTAGAACTATCATTGACCAAAATGTTGTGTGACACACAGCTGGAGAGCTAAAGGAGGGAGGAGGGCTCCTGGAGAGCCAAAGCCTCCTTCCTTTGGAGGGAGTCATAGAAAGACATGAACACTACTATTGACCAAGCAAGGCTCTACAACCAGGCTTCTTGCGAAAGGGTAAGGAATCCTGGTGCTAAGTCTGTGCCTACCTGTATGCATCTCCTACACAAAGTACTTCTGTCTGATGCTGCCTGAGAATCTGCCATTGCTTTTCCACTGGACTTAGGCCATCAGGGTTTCAAGATTTATAAAGCCACACACATGCTGGTGCTCTCTCTCTGTCTCTGTCTCTCTCTGTCTCTCTCTCTCAGTCTGTGTATCAGACACTCAGCTACTGCTCCAGCCAGCTCCTGCCTGCACGCCCCCATGCTCCCTGCCATGAAGATAATGGACTAAACCTCTGAAAGTGTAAGCAAGCCCCCAATTAAACAATTTCTTTTCTAAGAGTTGCCATGGTCATGGAGTCTCTTCACAGCAGTAGAACAGTGACTAAGACACATAAACATACACAAATGTATTTAATGAAGCTGTAACCATTAAGTGGAGTATGAAAAACCATATTGAGCCTGATGGAGACCACACATTTATGTAACTGAAGTAATTTCTCTTTCCCACAACTTTAGCGTGGCAGATCACAGTAGGAATAATCTCCCTCTCTGCTAATTGGAAAGTATACTTCTGAAAGAGCAATAGCTCATTTTAATTAGATGTGAGGTTTAGGATGTTAAGATAATGGACTCAGCTTTTACAATCTGGGCCAAGTTTTTTAGCATGGGAGATAGAAACACACCAAGGATTGTTGCTCCTGGTTAGGACTGTTTGCTATGGGGTTCATTCACCTGCAGGCAGTGAGAGCTTCGGCTAGCCTGAGCTACAATGAAGAAAGGTGTCAGCAGTCATATTGCTATTCTTGTTTTCCACTGGCAGGTACAGCCTTTTATTGACCTTTCAAATGGCCAGAGCCCTCAGGATCCTGAGTTTGTCACCTTATGATGTGGGGGCATCCACAGACAGAAGACACTAAGCACCAATCCTCCGGTCCTCCTCTTCGTCCTCTTCTGACTTCCCCTCCTCCCTTTTTGTCACCTTCTGTTTTCTTTTATTCTGCTCTATACAGCCCCCTCCACTGGTAAAGCCTTTCTTTTGTCCCTCTTGGTGATTAAACCTAGACTCCAAATTAAGCCTTAGCCTTAATTTCTTCCTTCCTTCCTTCCTTCCTTCCTTCCTTCCTTCCTTCCTTCCTTCCTTCCTTCCTTCCTTCCTTCCTCCCTCCCTCCCTCCCTCCCTCCCCCTCCCTCCATCCCCCTCTCCCCCTCCCTCCCTCCCCCTCCCTTCCTCCCTCCCTCCCTTCCTTCCCTCCCTCTTTCTTCTTCTTCTTCTTCTTCTTCTTCTTCTTCTTTTTTTTTTTTTTTTTTTGGTTTTTCGAGACAGGGTTTCTCTGTGGTTCTGGAGCCTGTCCGGAAACTAGCTCTTGTAGACCAGGCTGGTCTCGAACTCACAGAGATCTGCCTGCCTCTGCCTCCTAAGTGCTGGGATTAAAGGCGTGCGCCACCACCGTCTGGCTCTTTCTTCTTTTTTTAAACTAAGCTGATTGAAGCTTTGAATTGCTTTGTAGTCTCAAATCTGCAACCCTCCTAACAACCTCGTAGGCAGCTGAGGTGACAAGCCTGTGTCACTAGCCAAATCTACTTTACTTTTTTTTCCACCCAGGTAAAATGCTTCTGTCTAATTAGGAGAAAGACCGGGTTAGGTCTGGAACCGCACAACAGTTTAGGGGATTTGGAAACTGACTCAAAATGCCAGCCTGTGGGATATGAGCAAAAATCCAGCCATGTCCTGTCCTTTTCTCTGCCTAACAGTCCTGTTCCTGACTGCCAGCCACTCTGGGAGCCAAATCTGCCCAGATGGAGCCTAATATACTCATCTGTCTCCACTGAACCTTCTCTTCTGTCCAGTAAGAAGGCACCGCATAGCAGTTGATGGCTCTGCGTAATGGTCACGCTGGCATGGTCTTTAGTGATTTCATTCCAAGGCGGTCTCATGTGTTGTGACAGTTCATGCTCTGAATATGAAATATCTTCTGTAGGCCCACGAGATTGGCACTGGGTTCCCAGATATCTGGACTACTTCTCAAAGTTGTAGAGACTTTAGGAGGCAGCGGCTGCCTAGCAGTAGATCACAGATCACACAGAAGCATGTTTTAGGAACTGTACATTGCCCCAGGCTCTTCTCACTGCTTCATGTCCACCATGAGACTAACAGATGACCTGAGACACACATTTCATTTGTTATGATGTTTTACTTAAACACAGAGGGTCAAGAAACCATTGATACCATGATCCAAAATCAGCCCTTTCCTTTTAAAGTTGTTTCTGTGTTTTCCTGTTTGTTTGTTTCATTTTTGGTCACAGTGTTGGTAAAGGTGACGAATACATGTCTGCTGCCCCTCCTGGAAATTACAATAGCACAATGACTTAACATAGGTTGGGAATATGTGTTTCTGTAGACAAGAAAGGTGACATTCCTACTGAGATACATAGTTTTCTTTTCTTTAAAAAATATATATTTATTTATTTTGACTTTTTGATACATGATTTTCCTGTGTAGCCCTGGCTGTCCTGGAACTCACCCTGTAGAACAGACTGGCCTTGAACTTGAAGATAGGCCTGCCTCTGCCTCCTAAGTGCTGGGACTAAATGCATGCACCCCTACGCTCTGCTAAGATTCATAATTTTCTAAAGTGCTAGATCTTAATTGTCAGACACGTTTTGCTTCATGTGTGTGGTGGATGAGTGTGCTCATGCATGTATGTGCAAAGTTCACATGTCCATATGTGCTCCTGTGTAGGCCAAAAGTGGACACTGGTATCTTTGTATATTATTCTCCTCATTATTTTTGAGATCAAGTCTTTCACCGAATGTGGTCTCAATAGACTAGCCTGGAGATCATTGATTGACTAGCCTGGCTCTCATGATTTGACTAGCCCGGAGCTCACTGATTGACTACTCTGGAGCTCACTGATGACCAGACTGGAGCTCACTGATAACTAGCCTGGAGCGCGTGGTTTCACTAGACTGGAGCTCATTGGTTAACTAACCTGGAGCTCATGGTTTCACTAGACTGGAGCTCATTGGTTAACTAGACTGGAGTTCACTGATTGACTAGACTGGCTGGGCAGAAAGCCCTTCAAATTCTCTTTTTTATGCTTCCCAAAGTTAGGTTTACAGACATGTGCTGTTACATGTGACTTTCCCTGTGGGTGCTGGGGATTCAAACTCAGATCCTCATGCACCCTTATCCACAGAACCGTCTCGCTAGCCCTTGAACCGTCTTCTTGTGATTTTACAACTATTGTTTTTTCTGTTGTCTCTGTTGGAATCTACACACAGTGGGATGCGAATGACTGGCGATGTTCCTCACACACTAAGAGAGAATGCACACATAAGAATGAAAGAACAGAGAGTAGATTATGAACTTCTATGTGTGTTATCCAATTGCCAAATATTGCACCATCTGTGAGTACAATATCACATGCATCTTGCCTTTTCCTCTTATGCATCCCAGGCAAGAAGAATGTGCAGGAGGTTTAGCTAGACCTTTCTACCCTAGGACTCTACGATGTCTCTTAAGCTACCCTTCAAATTATTAGCATCAAAAACCAGCCTTGCATCCAGGCTCTATGCTTTCAGTTTTCCAGGTATATGTGAACCATAAAAGGTCTGTTAGTCTCATGCTTGGGTCAAACTCAGCCATTAATCTTATAACCAAGTATCTCAAAGAGAAAATACAGGTGGCTACAAGTTTCTGCCTAGGAAGTACTCAATATGCTGGAGTTTAGAATGAATGCAAATCTCATTATCTCCACAGATCTATGATATTTAGATAAAGTGTTTGTCTTAAGGTGTCGCGGCTCTACCTCGTCCGCAAGGATGACACGTGACATACCGGAGCTCTTCTTGCTGCAGTTTTATTCAGGACCTTGTTCTCTATCTCTCTCCCCTTCTCTCTCCCTCTCTCTCCTCCTCTCTCTGGGCAAACCTCTCCCAGCCCTTAAGTAGGCATGGGCTACCAATCCCGGATTGCCAGGTGGGCACTGCTCATAGGTCCACACATATGCAAGCAGCTGACGACCATTGCGCGATAATAGCATAAGTCAGGTCTTAGCCATTATCGCCATCAGGTGTGGCTTCACGCAGCTCACTACATTAAGGCTCTATTGCTTTGAAGAGATACCATGATCATAGTGACTCTTATAAAGGAAAACATTTAGCTATGGCTGGCTTACAGTTTAGAGGTTTCATTCATGGTAGAAGGCATGGTGACACATAGGCAGACATGGTGGCACACAGGCTGACATGGTGGCACACAGGCAGACGTGGTGGCACACAGGCAGACGTGGTGGCACACAGGCAGACGTGGTGGCACACAGGCAGGCATGGTGGCACACAGGCAGAAGTGGTGGCACACAGGCAGACGTGGTGGCACACAGGCAGACGTGGTGACACACAGGCAGACGTGGTGACACACAGGCAGACGTGGTGGCACACAGGCAGACGTGGTGACACACAGGCAGACGTGGTGGCACACAGGCAGATGTGGTGACACACAGGCAGGCATGGTGTCACACAAGCAGACAGACATGGTGGCACACAGGCAGGCCTGGTGGTATATAGGCAGGTATAGTGGTACACAGGCAGACATGGTGCTGGAGAAGTAGTTGAGAGTTCTACATCCAGATTCAAAGGCAGCAGGAAGAGAGAGTGCCACTAGGCCTGGCTTGAGGCATTTGAAACTTCAAAACCCACCTCCAATGACACGCTTCCTCCAACAAGGCCACACCTACCCCAACAAGGTCACACCTCCTCATCCTTTCAAATATTACCACTCCCTATGAGCCTATGGGGGCCGTTTTCTTTTAAACCACCACAGTGTTTTTGGTTTGTTTTCTCTCTATTTGTAGCTCTGGGAGTGTGAGTTCTCTATAACCCTCTCCATTCTTCTTTCCCATGGGGTCATAAATGGCCCATAATTGCAATATCATGACAGTGTGTATCATAACATGTGGTGTATTATTTGGATTCGGTAATCATATTACTCTACAATTGAGGATTTACGATTTAAGTATGGTACCGGGGGATGTGTATGAAGACATTATTCTTGTTCAATAAGTCATAAAAAGGCACTCACAATTAAATCAAATTGTACCCAATTCCAAAAGTCTGCTTTTTTATGTGTTTATTTTAAAAACATCAGCATTCTTCAAAAGCTCCCTACTAGATTTCAAATTCAACAATACCAACAACTAAAAGAACAAAGTAAAACACCACTTTGAGTAAATTAATCTTGTGTTGATTCAGCTTCTTTCATCGAGAATTTTATTCATCTTTTGAAAACCTGTTTTATTGAGGTATAATTCATTTACAAAATAGCACAAGTTTTATGTTGGGATTTCTGTCAGTCTTTGGCAAACTCATTCGAGTGACAGCACAACCATCTCACACTCAGGATATAGAAAGTTCCCTTGAGTGTTTTGAAGAAACAGCATTGGCATTAGCCTCAGATAGCCCTTCCACAGCACCAGATGCTCAATCACTTCCTATGCAGCACAGGCTATATCCCCCCCACCCCTCTTGCCTGGCTTGCAATTCTGCATAGATCATGCTGTCCTTGAACTCACAGAGATCCACCAGCCTGTCTTCCAAGAGCTGAGATTAAAGGCTTGCACACAACACCCAGCTTGCAGCAGTCCTTCTCTAGTTCCCCAGAGCATTAAGACTCCTTCAGGAATCCTCTGCTTGGTTTCTTCTTCCTCCCTGGGGTCCTCTAAACTCTTCTGTGTGCAGAGGACCTTCCTTATCTTGGGGGACCTGAGATATTCCTCTCTCAGTATGTGTGGAGAACTTGCCTAACCGCAGGGGACCTGAGATATTCCTCTCTCAGTCTGTGTGGAGGATCTGCCTTACTCTGAGGGACTTGAGATATTCCTCTCTCAATCTGTTTCTACACTTGATTTACTTTTCTGTGCCTCCTTGGAACCAGAGATCTATTTCTTTCAAAACCCTCTCAAGCCGGGCGGTGGTGGCGCACGCCTTTAATCCCAGCACTTGGGAGGCAGAGGCAGGCGGATCTCTGTGAGTTCGAGACCAGCCTAGTTTACAGAGCTAGTTCCAGGACAGGCTCCAAAGCCACAGAGAAACCCTGTCTCGAAAAACCAAAAAAAAAAAAATAAATAAATAAAAGAAAAAAATTATATGTAAAAAAAAAAAAAAAAAACCCTCTCAAGTGTCCTTTAGAATATTTTGTTTGATAAGTGCTAAAAATAGATACCATTTGCAGAGTGTAAATGAGCATCATTTTCTCAAGGCTTAGATTCACTCCAGGCAACCTCTACGGGCCCCATCTTGTACTATGAGCTCTAAGCATACACCCAGAGCACACACGGATACATTAGCTTGTTCACCCTTTCAACCTCATCTTAACCAACGAGCACAAGATAGTCTTTCTTCGAGGCACTGACCCAGAGTATTAGCTGCATCTGTCTATTAGTGTGTGCCATACTAAATTGGAATTTTAATGCTAATAATTAACTAGAATAACATCTTTCTTGGACTAAAGCCATTCCATTCTCTCTTGTGTGCTAAAAATGTTCTTTGAAGAACCAAAAAAGTAGAAAAAAAAATCTCATTAACTCAATGTTTTAGGAGAGGTAACAGGAAAAAAAAATCAAGTTTCACGAAAATATTTTTTAAAGTTATGATTGACCTGAAATGGCACTAAATAACCCCAAATGATAATGCTGTTGAATCACCCTTTACCAACTTACTTCCATTTGTAACCTAACGAAGTTCTGGGAAAATAAGCTTGGCCCTTATATGTATGTTGTTGATCCAAATAACTTTTAAATAAGATTCAAAGAAATGTATAGAAATAAGACTTTAACAATATTATTTAATTCCAATACCAATAGTTTTCTTGCATAAGATTCTATAGAAATGTTTAATGTTTGATAAGTCACCTACTTGATTTTCTCTTGGTAATTTTTTTTTTTATTTTTTCTTCAAGAGGTGGTCTTACTGTATGGCTGGAGCTGAACTGGAATGTAGAATCATTTGTATCAGCTTCCTAGACATGCTAAGATAACAAACACATCCCACTATACCTGGCCAGGCTGTAACTGCAAACAAAGCTCAGAAATGGTATAAATGAAAAGAAGGGACTCGTATTGTATAATCTTTGCCCAATATAATTCACTGATGAGTGATAAAGAATTTCATGGAGGGTGGCATGGAGCACAAATAATAAAAACCCAGAGATAGGTATTGGAGTTCAAGTTGAAGATCAGAAAAAGCAAAGTGGCCAGCCACTAGCTCTTTTCTCTACCTCAGACCAAAATGGGCAATCCTGCCTCCATGAATCCTCAGTCTGAGACTGAGCATGAGATCTGTCTTATATTCTTCTCTAGTGCTGGGATTAAAGACATGCACCACTACCACCCAGTCTCTATGGTTAACTAGTGTGACTGCTGGGATTACAGATGTGTGCCACCATTGTCTGGCTTGTATGGCTGACTAGTATGGCTGTTTTGCACTCTGATCTTCAGGCAAGCTTTATTTATTAAAACACAAACAATATACCACTATATTTCCCTTTTTGTCTAAAATAAAAAAGAAGTCTACAACTAATATAAGAAAAATCATATACAGTAATTGCAATAACTATATATAATATATACAGGCAATAAATACATCAACAATGTCTAGTCTGTTTGCATTTGACAAATTCAGAGAAAAAACTCCATATCTATCCTATCTTGATGAGTCCAAAAGGTTGTACCTAATTTACTTTCTATTTAATTTGCGTTATCAAATTATCTTTTAATATCTCTCAACCATGTACACTTTATACCTCTTTAGTGAGTTTCTTTTCTGAGTCTGGTAAACAAGAAAAATTGTAATTATCTTGTCTTCAACTATCTCAGAGCCCTAAAAAGGAAATATTATTAACTGAGTAAAGAGGAAGTACAAGCAAGTGACTTCCAAAATATGTGAGAAATTACAGAAACAGCTGGCTGTCTGAACAGTCACCCAAGGTTCCTCTGCAACATTGGGGCATCCATCTTTGGCCTACAGGCCTAGAATATTCAACAGACTTTTCTGTGAAGCAGGATATTCTGAAGCTATCCTGCCTTGTCTTGACAATGTTTGACAGTCACTCTCTTTTGTATCCTGCTTGTCCAATCAGGACAATATTGTCAGCAGTCAAGGAAAATAGTGACTTGCTTTTGCCACACAAAGGAAGTAACCTCCATGTGGAGATTCTTTGATGCTCATTATCTTCTCTGAAGTAGATTGGTGCTGCCAGGAGCAGATATGTCTCATTCTCATAAAAAAGAGCCTATGTTATTAAAACATCTTAAATGCCATATTCTGTAGATCTCTGAAGTGATTGAAGATGACCTGTCTATTTAAAATATATTTTTGTTTGATCTTGAAAACCTACCTAATGTGACTACCAGTTCAATTGTAATAGGTGACTAATTATTAACCCGCATTTCTTTATTATCGTAAACAGTTGGTAATAATAACTTTCAATAACTAGAAATATGCATTACATTGTTAAATTAGCTGCATAGGTATACTACTTTGAACAACATTAGAAATGTATGCACAGTATATTTTAACAAAATTTATCTCAAATTTTATTACTATAAATAATTTGTATATGATATATAAAAGTCCAATCAAATGTAAAATATTTAAAACTTGTAATTGCTTTTTAAAAGTAGATTCAACAGTCTACCTTTTTTATTTTTATCATATCTATATCTTCCCTTTTTCTTTTCAGAGTAGATTCAATAATCTACCACTTTAGCTTATTATATCTGTATTCTCTTTTTTTCTTTTCAAAATAAGAACTCTGAATCTAATTTTCTTTTTTCAGATTTCCTCCTGACTGTAACCAATAACAGCTTGTAACCAGCCTCCCTGAACATATGTGTGACGGCGTAAATGAATGCAGACAGATTATAAAAATATATACAGGTTTAATAAGGAAATAGACTTACAGGACCACAGGTTCCCGCGGTGAATAGGAAAAGCAGAGAAAAGGGGGCTGCTGGGATCATGCCCGGCAGATTTATCAGTAAACATTAGCCGGAGGCGAACACGCCCCCAATGGGTGGGGCTATATCCCTACAAATATGGATATGACAAATATCCATAACTCATTGAATGATCAAAAATCACCCACCCTACCTCTTGGGAATGTGGGTATCATGTTCTTAAATTTATTTCCTGCTTTCTGGGGGCAACAACATCTTTAGAGGATCCTGAAAAGAAAAATTTGGGTTAATTGTCAAGTCCTGGGGGAGGTAGATTTATCATTTTTTGCTCAGCATCTGTGTAATGGGAACATGCAAGTCTTGACTAGAGCAATCGATTTGTGAGGCTGGATCATCTCAGCTACCCACCTAAAAACTGTACTGAGCAGTTTGTAGTACAAAGCTGATCTTTAGGTGGTGTTTTTCAGCTAGTGCTGTTATCATAATCCTGTAGGAATCATCATTGTGGGTCTCCCATCCTCCTTTTGGAGAATTCAAAGGCTACTGCTAGGTGTGCTCATGGTTTACTGCAGAAAACTGATAAAGACTCAAACCCAAAATCATGTATAGAAAGGTAGATGAAGCCTTTTTCTAGGATTAGTTAGTACTCTACATGACCATTAATATCATGACAAAAGGTTTAATATATGTATATATAGAGAAAGCTTATAAATTTTAAGATATTTATACTTTAAGAAAAATTCTTAAAGTTGTTAAATATAAAACCAAAGGATTATGAGATTAGTAGAAATAAAAGAGTCCTTAAATATTTGTTTTTTCTTCTGTACCATATCAGGTGGTTCACCTGACATGAGACAAAAATTTTGGGTTTTACTTGAAGGAGAGAGCCACAGTCCAACTCTAAATCCTGCTTTAATTTTTAATTAGCCTGGGACTACTAAAAGACCATTTGCATTGTATGTCTGTAGAGAACAGCAGAAACAAACATTTGGGAAGATTTGTGGAATTTTGTCCTCTTGGAAATGTGATATACCAATAGGCCAATGTACTCTTTTTCTTGGGATCCTTTTTCTGGATGATTTGTTCTTTTTCTTCAGCTGTCTCATTTGTCCAGTGGTCTTCAGATTCCTTAGCTAAATGCCTTTATTCTCTTGAAAAGACAAAAGTAAAGCTCTCCCCCAACCCTAACTTCAGGTAGGTTCCAAATCTAATCTTTATCAATTTTGATTTATGGTTTCTCCTGAATTTTTTGTCTCTCTTCTATAGCTGTTTTATCATTCAGAGTAGTATGGTTTCTTATAAGAGGCATTAGGTTCTTTAATTGCTCTGGGAAGTTTCCTCTATGATGGCAGGAAAAGACTGAATCAAATTTGTCATAGGGGCCTTCGAGAAGCCTCTCAAGGAGTTTCCCAAAGGCAAAGGATTACCTTGAATGTCTCTTGATGATCCACTCTCATTAGTTCAATGCCTGCCTTTGCTATACCTTCTGTATCATCCACAAGGGAGGGGGGTTCTGTTTCGATTATGCTTAGAAAAAACATTGTTTTTCAGAATGCCCTGTTTATAATCCCTTTTAAAGTGACCTTGTTTGCCACAATTATAACCTTGACATTGTGATTTTTCCTCAAACCTCTGGAAATCACATCTCCTATTCAAATATCATCATGGTTATGAGAGTCAATATTAATTGTATCTCAGATCCACTCTTCCAAAGGTACTGGCCTTGCCTTTAATAACCTATTATCCTTTTTCAGTGAGAATTAGCATTTTCAAACGCCAGAGACTCAATTACTATTTTCTAGCTTCTAGATTTGGTATCATTCTGTTTACTGCTGAAGTCAATCTTTGTAAAAAAATCTGTGAAGGCTTCCTTTGGGTCCTGTATAACCTTAGTAAATTACTCAATTTTCTTTTCCGTTTCTCCAATTCTGTCCCAAGCATCCAAAGCTGCTGTGTGGCATAAATCCAGGGTGTGGTCATCATATAAAGATTGCCTTTCTATAGTAGCATAATCTCCTTCTCCAAGAAATTGATCTTGGGAGATTTCCATACCTCTACCTTTATTGTTTTTCAATAATCTTAGCCTCTTCTCTGAACCAGCTACTCCATTGTCATCATGGAGTAGCTGGTTCAGAGAAAATCTAAAACAACTTTAACCAAGTATTTACAGTATTTAGGGATAATTTTATTACAAACTGACCACAAGTTTAACATTTGCTTCACAAATGGTGAATGCATGCCACATGAGACTGTCACGTGTTTGAATCTCCTTAAGTCTAACATTGGCACAAGAGTCCAATTTCCTCTTTCAGAGCCTCTATCACCTGGCAACACCTGTAAGGTTACTGGATATATTAAGGTTGGTTGTTCTTGTCTATTCTTACAATGCAATGCTGAAATTGGCTCCCCATTAAATTCCTCTGTGTGGATTTGAATATCTCTGTGATCTGTTTTATTATGGTTTTCTAAGGCCTGTATCTTGGCAGTCAAACCAAACAACTTTTTTAAGAGATAACACAGGAATTATCAAAATGACAAAGATTATCAAAATGATAACACTATGTCAATCCTGGTTAAGCTGATTAACCCTTCACTTAATTGTTCCATTTTTAAATCATGCATTGCATAATCATATAGAGACCTAACTTTCTTTATAGCAAGTGTGTCTTCCACTGATAATGGTGATGATGTGAGGCTTCTTGCTGCTGTGTAGAACAATAAACACCTGACTGAATTTTAAGGCAGCTACCTAGTTGGGCAGCAGCCCAAGAAGATGGCTCGGGGAAAACCCGCCAGGAGAGAAGGAAGGAAAACCCAGCAGACTGGGTGGTGACATCAGCATTGTGTAGCTCCAGCATAATCCAATGGCTGTAAAGTCACAAGGAAATGGCTGTTTTGTGAATTCATACTCCAAAGTTGGGCGCCAGATATAGCACAAATAATAAAAACCCAAAGATAGATATTGGGGTTCAAGCTAAAGATCAGAAAATCAAAGTGGCCAGTCACTACCTCTTCTACCTCAGACCAAAATGGGTGATCCTGTCCCCACGAATCCTCAGACTGAGACTGAGCATGAGCCCTGTCTTATATCCTTCTCTAGTGGTGGGATTAAAGGCGTGCACCACTACCACTTGGCCCCTATGGCTAACTAGTGTGGTTGTTGGGATTAAAGGTGTGTGCATTCTGAAAAACAATATTTTTTCTAAGCATAATCGAAACAGAACCCCCCTCCCTTGTGGATGATACAGAAGGTATAGCAAAGGCAGGCATTGAACTAATGAGAGTGGATCATCAAGAGACATTCAAGGTAATCCTTTGCCTTTGGGAAACTCCTTGAGAGGCTTCTCGAAGGCCCCTGTGACAAATTTGATTCAGTCTTTTCCTGCCATCATAGAGGAAACTCCTTCGCAGAGCAATTAAAGAACCTAATGCCTCTTATAAGAAATTTATATTTCTGGTGATTGATGGGGGAGGGCCCAGCTCATGGTGAATGCTACCACCCCTGGGCTGATAGCCCTGGCTTCTATAAGAAAACAGGCTGAGCAAGCCAGTAAGCACCTCTTTTTTATGACCTCTGCATCAGCTCCTGCCTCTAGGCTCCTGTCCAGTGTGAGTTCCTGTCCTGACTTTCTTCAAGGGTGGACTACAATGTGGAAGTGTCAACGAAATAAACCCTTTCCTCCCCAGCTTGCTTTTTGTTCATGGTGTTTGGTCGCAGCAATAGAAACCCTGACTAAGACAAGCTCACAGTAAGGGTGGATCAGAGACCAAGGATGAGCTATCTGCATGGAATCTGTCCCTACGGACAGATGACCTCTCTGTATAGGATTTGTCCCTATGGACAGCCATTGATTAGGACACCAAGACCAACCCATCAAAGCCCAGGCAAGTTTCAGGCTGCTCCCACCTTTCATCTTTCCCCGTCATGAAAGTGAGGAGTCTGTGCTCACGGCTGCGGTAGCCATCATGAAAGTGAGTCTGTGCTCATGACCGCTGTAGCTGCTTTGAGGGAAGACAGCTGATGCTGTCAGGAGCTAAACGGGGTCACTTCAGGACTGGAGTGTAGTTCAGTGGTAGAAGGTGTATTGGCTTGTTTGTAGCCCCAAAACTCAATCCCTATCATACACAGAGACCCATCTACACACAATTTATAATATTGCAGATCAGCTCTTTCAGATTGCATTTAGGAACTATGGTTGAGAGACATCAAGACAATCTTATTGTGTCTACATGCTCACTGAAATTGCTTCCCTGTGGTTGAGGGAAATAAGGGGTAACAACCTTAAACTTTACTATTGATCGGCACTTTTGACTGAACTTTCTCACTTTTCTCTGTAAGATTTTATAAAACGATACCATATTTATTCCCAAGATTTTTTTCCCAAGGCATTTGAAGGTTTTCAACTTTAAAAACTGGGTCATTTCTAAAAGTGAGCTTCTTTTCCATCAAGGCTAGGCCTGATCTGGGAGTTACTTCACCTTGATAGGATTTTATCTTTTTTTTTTTTTTTTATTCTTTTTTACTTAAAATTTCCAACTGCTCCCCGTTTCCCATTTCCCTCCCCCTCCTCCCACATATTGCCCCCTCCCCCTGTTCCCCTCCCCCTATCCCCACTCCACTTCTCCTCCCCCTAGTCCACTCCCCCTCCCTCTCGATACTGAAGAGCAGTCCAAATTCCCTGCTCTACATGAAGACCAAGGTCCTCCCACTTCTATCTAGGTCCAGGAAGGTGAGCATCCAAACAGGCTACGCTCCCACAAAGCCAGTTCATGTATTAGGATCGAAACCTAGTGCCATTGTCCTTGGCTTCTCATCAGCCTTCATTGTCCGCCTTGTTCAGAGAGTCCAGTTTCAACCCATGCTTATTCAGTCCCAGTCCAGCTGGCCTTGGAGAGCTCCCAATAGATCAGTTCCACTGTCACAGTGGGTGGGTGCACCCCTCGTGGTCCTGATTTCCTTGCTCATGTTCTCCCTCCTTCTGCTCCTCATTTGGACCTTAAGAGCTCAGACGGTTGATCCAAATTGGGTCTCTGTCTCTCTCTCGATCCATCGCCAGATGAAAGTTCCTGTGCCATTCTCCTTGGCCTCTCGTCAGCTCTCATTGTCCACCACATTAAGAGAGTCCGGTTTTATCCCATGTTTTTTTCAGTAGCAGTCCAGCTGGCCTTGGTGAGCTCCCAATAGATCGGCCCCCCTGTCTCAGTGGTTGGGTGCACCCCTCATGGTCCGGACTTCCTTGTTCATGTTCTCTCTCCTTCTGCTCCTCATTATAACCTTGGGAGCTCAGTCCGGTGCTCCAGTGTGGGTCTCTGTCTCTATCTCCATCCATCGCTAGATGAAGGTTCTTGCTTGATGCAGGCTGGCTGGAGAGACAAAGGAAGTCTCGTCTGCCTACTTGCCCTGAGGATTTGCCCCCAGCGCCAGACAGACTGAGCTGGATGGTGTTATGTGCCCAAAGAGGAAAGGGGGCAGAAGGAAGAAGGGTTCTGGATGCAAGCTGGGTGGGACAAGAAGAGAGAGGCAGTATGCAGGGTGTAGAGCCCCTGCAGGGAGCCCAGGGCGTATAGGGTGGGGGATGAGGAACTTCAGAGTTCCCTGTCCAGGGCTGCTTCCCAGGATTTTATCTTTATTCTCACACACTGACAGGCTTTGTGCTGAAGCGCAGGCATTCCCTCAGGCAGTGAGCGATTCGCCTGTATTCTAGTAGTGTGGAAATCAGAAAACATTACCCTCCGAAAGTAAGTGTGGGTTTCAAGAACAAATATGGACTTTGGGGGCCCATTTGTACACCCCAGTACAGAAGAGAGAGAAAACAAGTAATTGGGACAGAATGGAAACTAAGTCAAATGTCCACTGGAGATGAGGACGTTCTTTGGAAATGGATGCTTGCAATGGCTGTAACTGCCACTTGCCTAGCAGTTCAAAGCTACATCCGTCTATCGTATGCCTCCTCTGTGATGAGAAATCTGTTCAGCTATGCTTGGGTCTCCTGAGACCGAAATCCAGGTCCTGACGGGGCTGCACAGTTGAGCATCTGGAGATCAGGATCCACCTGCTCCCTGCAGGAGATTGAAGTTCTAGTTTCTTGCTGGCTCTCATAGATCTTTGTTCTCAGCTCTGGTGTAACTGGGTGTCACATCCTCTTCCTTCATGGTGGAGACAGCCAGAACTCCTCGGGTTCCTATCTTCTGTCGTACTCCTCAGACCCCCCTTCCTTCCCACCTTCTAAGTCTTCATGTCTGACTCCAGCCAGGGAAATGCCTAGGCTTTAGAAATACAAGGGATTAGATTAAATACATGTGCATAATCTAAACTAATCTTTCTATTTTAAGATCTGGATCTTAATTCCATCTGCTGGATTCCTTTATAACAGGGCAAACTTCCTTTGTGACTGAATAATCGCAAATGAGCATCCTGAGGATTCCGTTGATCTAGAAGATGGCTAAATAGTTAAGGATGTGTGGACAGCAAAGCTTTATTCAGAATTCCACATCACTGCTGTCCTGAGTGTTGCTGAGTTGTGAGAATAAGGCCACTGTCTGCACCAAGAACTATTGGCCAACATATAGAAACAAATTTTAATCTTTAAGGAAATGAAACATGAATTTACTGATATGATTTTGGCCAGTAAGATGACTCAGCGGGTAAAGGTGCCTGCTGCTAAACCTTATTTTAATCCCTTTGACCCACAGGATAGAGGCAGAGAACTGATTCCTAAAGTTGTTCTCAGATTCTCTCTCTCTCTCTCTCTCTCTCTCTCTCTCTCTCTCTCTCTCTCTCTCTCACACACACACACACACACACACACACGTGCACACAAACTAAAATAAAATGGACTTTAAAGAGCAAGAATAAAAACAGAATCACAGAATCCCTTTTGTGCTGGCTTAGATATCAGACATGTGAGACAGAAATGTTTCATGTCAGGCAATGTCCCCTTACATCCTTACATGCTGTCTTCTGGCAGGATCAGCCTAGGTCCTCTAAAGTCCAGCTTTCTCACCTACATTGGCTACAGTGTGGAGATGGCTCTTTTGAGGGAGGGGGACTGGGGAAGTAATGGCGGCGAGAGCTGAGTTTTCCTGACTAGTCGAGTTTTATCCTCAAAGAAGGTTAAGCGTGAAATAAAGGTTGTGGCAGAAAACTCTGTACTTGGAGTTAGGGAATTTTTTTTTTTAATCAAGGAACGAAGAAGGGCACTGCCATCAGTAAGAATCCGTTCTAAAGCCAATTCTTTTAGACAGTGTCTGGTGACTTCCATTTTCCCACCTCTGTGTTCATAATTCTCACCCCCTGAATCTACAATTTTCAGTCTATCAGACTGCAGGAAGGTTGCCAAGGCTATCACCATGGAAATAGCACCTCACAAATGAACTTGACCTAAACCCATTCCGAGAAAACAAAAACTCACACGGTTTTAACTTGTATGAGTTCTCTAATGGTTTCTGGTTTAGGTAGAGCAAAATATGGAAATAGAATTTAGGACAGTGTTCCAGTCCATAGACTAACACTCAGTAGACTAACTGTGATCTGGCAAATACCATTTAATTTTCCCTGCTCTGTTTTACTGATGGTTTACAATGTGGGAGATTGATGAACGCAATAGAGACTTCCAAACATATCCCCTGACTGCTGAATTGTCAAAGACAATGTTGGGACCCATATACAATGTGTTCAAAAGCTAGTGTCTGTAGCGGGCTTTCTCTTGGGCCATCAATCATCTCTCAAACCATGAAACAAAGACATTATTAATTAGAAGATTCGGCCTTATCTTAGCTCTTATTTTAATCTATTTCTCTTTGAATTTTGCCTCCGGGCTTTTGAACCTTCCTTTCTGTATATCCTACTTCCCTGCTGTCTCTATGTCTGGCTGGAAGCTGCCTGGCTTCTGGCCCCAGGTCTGTCCCCTTATTTCTCCTCATTCTCGTCTTCCTCTTTCAAGCTCACATTTCTCCTCCTACTCAATCTCTCTGCCTGTTGGCCTCACCTATCCTTCTTCTGCCTAGCTATTGGCTGTTCAGCTCTTTATTAGACAAATCAAGTGCCTTAGGCAGGCAAGATGAAACAGTAACATGTTTACATAATTAAACAAATGCAACAGAAACAAAAGTAACACATCTTCACATGGTTAAAGTAATAATCCGCAGCATAAACAATGTGACACATCTTTGCCTAGTTAAAATAATATTTCACAACAGGTGTCTAATATCTCATTCTTTCAAGAATACTTTTGATTAACTAGGATGTTTGATTGACAGAATGACCCTTTGCCTAAATAGTATGAATATACTATTTTGTTGGTGGTGGTGTTTTTATCTTCTCTTGTTTTCTGGGTAGGATCCTGTGGATAGATTTTCGTAAAAATGACCTTAATTTGTCCCAGTTCAGGCACTCGTAATAGTCTCGTGGGGAAGTGGAGGACCTGGTCACACTGAGTTGCAAACCAGGAGTTTGGGACAACGACCACAAAGCATTAGTGTGAAATTAAAACAGCCCTAGCCTGAGGCCACCACCATATGAATGGAAGTTATATCTGCGAAGCATTTAACAGGTCATTGAAAGTATAAAGGACCTATAAGGAAATAGTGTCTTCTGTATCTCATAGTATCTAGGAGCTATAGTGAAATATTATTTTAACTGTGCAAAGTGAGCTATATTTGTTTCTGCTATTTTTGTTAACAATGCAAAGGTGTGTTACATTTGTCTGATTAAATAAAATTAACCTGGGGGTCAGGAGGCTGAGTCAGCAACTAACTGACAGAAGGGGTAGAGAGGAGCCTTGTGCAGGGGAGAGTTTTTATGTGGTGGCTGGGCAGAAGGAGGCCCCCTTTTTCAGGAGGTGCCAGCAAGGAGAGAAGGTTAGCTACTTGTTATTCCATCTCTCTGAGCTAGCGGGATTTCCCCTCAGCCTTTGAATCCTGAGTTCTATAGAAGAATAGAGATTTAGATAAAGTTTCCTTTAGTGGCTGTGATAGAGCCAGTGCCTGAGGGAACAGAATTCCTGTCTGACAGGGCCTGAGCTGCCTAACCACTTAGCTGCAGAGTTGCAATTGTAGGTTGGGACAGCAGTTGCTTAAGGCATGGCCACTGCATTGAAAGCAAAACAACAGAAGCAAGTGTGTCCACACTCTACCGCCCCCTAGCTCTGTCATTCTCGGGGGTGGGGGGGTGAGGGGAGGGTGTTACCTTGTGAACTATAGCTTAGAGCAAAAATGAGAACAGTACTTCAAAGGTTTAATGTATTTCAGAATGATTAACAGTTTTCTGTAAGCATCCTTTAGAATGTTCCTTAGGGCCAGGTGGTGGGGACAGTGATGCTTGCCTTCACTGCCAGTACTTGGCAGATGGATCTCTGTGAGTTTGAGGCCTGTCTGATGTACAGAGTGAGTTCTAGACAGGCTCCAAGGCTACAGAGAAACCCTGTCTTGGAAGAAAAGAATGTTCCTTGGGACCTACAGAAAAAGAACTCCTTTCTTAGTGGACATTCCCAGGGTGTCCTCTGCTGCATGGTATAGGTGGTTCTGGCACCATAGTTGATACTGAGAACTAAACTGACAGAGCTGGACAGACCCATGCATCTGTGGGTTCTAGATGTGCTGGACAGACCCATGCATCTGTGGGTTCTAGATGTGCTGGACAGACCCATGCATCTGTGGGTTCTAGATGTGCTGGACGGACCCATGCATCTGTGGGTTCTAGATGTGCTGGACGGACCCATGCATCTGTGGGTTCTAGATGTGCTGGACAGACCTATGCATCTGTGGTTTCTAGATGTGCTGGACAGACCTATGCATCTGTGGGTCCTAGATGTGAGGATTCAGCCGATTGAATCAACTGAGGGATTTCTAAATGCTCCAGAAACTGCACCTTCACTGAACATCGATGCTTCTCTTGTCCTCCTACGGAGAATGCTGGAACAATTGTTCACATAATGTTGGACCCTAGAGTCCAATCACCGAGGAGGAGTCGCCCCCAAGAGACCATCTCTCACACCACAGCTGATGTAAAAGCATGAGGATTTTATTAATTCTGTCATGATAGGGTCTTTCAGCATTCTGGAGGCTAGAAAGACCCCGAATGGCTGGTACAGGCTATTTTTAAAGGGAAAAGCCACAGAAGAAAGGGCGGTGTCTGGGGGGTTGTTCCTTAACTATTATGATTGGCTTATTCAAAAGGGTTATTACCAACAATTGGCTGGATAGTGGTTGCCAGATCAGATGAGGTAAGGGAAAACATCTGAGGGTCACTTTGCCCCTTTCCCAGGGCCTTTCAAAACATCAGTAACTGAGTCAACACCTAAGGGTTATCTTGCCCTTATTCAATAACTGAGTTCTTTTGGAGAACATTCACAAGAACTCAGGGAGATGATGGAAAGTTCCCAACATTTCAGTACGTGTGGGGGTCCTTGGTTCCCAGGGGAGGAAGAGGGGGCATTACTGCTGAGACTGAGAGGGCTCAGAATTGTCATAAATGGCTTCAGAATTGCCTTAAAGTTCTACAATAACAATACATCATACCAGACATTCTAAGTACCCTTGTTAGGACTTACTTTTCTTTTCCCTTTTCAATTTTCATGTCTATTTGTGTGTGTAGTGTGCATGTGTGTATGCATGTTTACATGTATGTAGACATATCTTATGTGTGTATGCAGTTTCATGTGGACACCAAAACCTGATGTTGGAATTAATAATAGGTTTTCTACCATATTCATTGAGGTACGGGCTTCCAATTGGTCCCCGAGTTCTTAGATACAGCTGGTCTCACTAGTCAGCATATAGCTTAGCTAGGATAGTGCTGAAGTAATGTAGCCATGGAAAATATCATGAATTATCCCAAAATCATTTATACATTTTATCTTTACTAGATTATTTTTAGTAATTAGATGTCAAATTACTTTATCAACTTTGAGAAATTGTCAGTAAGATTGAAAGTTGAGATTTATTGATATTACAAATGTTGAGCTTTAAATGACCAGGTTTTATTTGATATATTCCTTAAGATAAACCTTCAATCAAGTGTGGTATCGTTTGCATCATAGTTGATCTTACTTATCCCTAAATTCCATAATGGTGATATTGGTGAAGGCAATGACAAGTTATTAGAATTGGAATTTTGAGTTTTTGTTTGTTTGTTTTTTTTAAGACAGGGTTTCTCTGTGTAACAGTCTTAGCTGTCTGGGAAATAGTTCTGTAGACTAGGCTGGCCTCAAACTCACAGAGATCCACCTGCCTCTGCCTCCCAAGTGCTGGGATTAAAGTTATGGGCCACTACTACCCCACAGAATTTCGAAGTTTAATAAATTGGTGATAAACTGGATTTGAAATTCTTTTGTTTGAGGTTAAAATTCTGAATTCGTGTGATTAATTTCAATTTCCTAAAATACTTAAGATATCTTTCCACCTTATATTGCTTTGTGCAGAGTCAGTACATAAAGATTTTCAGTAACCAATTATATTCTTGCCTACATTTTTTCAATAATTAGAGACTCCTGCATTAATTTCACACATTTATTGTGGAAAATGCCCTTTGTAACCTGGTACTCCATTATAAAAATGAATTAGTTGTTGATGAATAGAACCTTCATAACTAGAACGCTATAGAAGCACATCATAAATTTTTCTTCTTAGCACATTTTAAAAGCATTAGACTAAATGGCAAAGAGTGTACTAGATGTTTATGACTTTGGTTTATGCTTATGAACTAATGGGACGAAGGGCTCATCCATAAGTGGCCCTCGCTGCCTTTAATTAGCCTGGATCCCCTTTTACAATCCTAGAAATAGCATCTATTTTCTTTTTCCCCTAGAACAAAGGGTCAACGATAGGAAATAACCACCTTAAGTGCAGGGCTGATACAAATTCAGAGAAAAGGAAGCTCACTGTGGAAGGCGAACCAGGGATTCCTGCATCTGTTCCCATCTGCAGGCTCTTGACCCCTGTGTTTCTGGTGTGGCTCCTGCTTCTTCCTGTGTCATTGCTGCCCTGATTTCTGTGGGCCTCTGAACAATGTCCTGAACTTGGCAGCAGTTCCAGAGCAATGACTGGGAGGCAGCAAGCAGCACCTCCCCCAGTCCATGTCCTTGTTCAGAGAAAATAGCTCTGTTTGGGTTTCTGAGTTACAGTTTCACACTTTTAAACCACCTTGAAATCATCACTATTTGTTTCTGCTTCGTGTTTGACAGCTCAACTGTTGCACTTGATTGTAGACTTGATTTTGTTTTTGTTTTGTTTTTCAAGACTGGATTTTTCTGTAGCTTTGGGGCCTGTCCCAGAACTCTTGTAGACCAGGCTGGCCTTGAACTCACAGAGATCCACCTGCATCTGCATCCTGAGTGCACCACTACTGTCCGGCACGATTGTAGATTTTACAGCATGCTGTGAACTTTTAGCAAGAAGAACTCCAGGACTGTGGTGATCCAAAAGAAACAGAGGCTCCTTAGCACTATATTGTTATGTGATAAAATGTGACCTTATCTTAGGCTTTAAGAGTCTATCTTTCTGAGTACTGGTTTCTTGCCAGTATTCTGCTCCAGAAAAGATTCAGGCCTTGGCTGGACACACACACTTGGGTTCTACGGTGTTTTAGCTAGGGTGCTGAGGGACCCTATCATGACAGAATTAATAAAATCCTCATGCTTTTGCATTGGCTGTGGTGTATGAAGTGGTCTCTGGGGGCGACTCCTCCTCGGTGTTTGGACGCTGGAGTCCAACACTTTAAGATTTGTGACTTTCAGTTTGCCCAAATAGAGATGCAGCAGGGTGGTCCTCCTGCCCAGCAGCACAAATGCCCAAAAGCAGAGACAGGAATGATCTCCAAGTGTCACTTGACTCACATCGGGAAGGCCAAGGCTTCACATCCTCCAAGCAAATCGCCTTCCATCCCATCCCCAGCCAGAAGCTTTATAGAGAGGCACAGAGCAGTGCATCATGAAGGGCTCAGTCTTGTCCCTCTGGTCAGGTGGTCCCTCGCATTTCGAGTATCTATGCCTCTCTCATTATCAGACCTTGCACGCGTCCCTCATTCTCTCGGCATCTGTGTCCCGGCTCTTCTTGAATGCTGTGCCCTAGCTAAAGTCTGCCCACGCCAACTCGGTGTTCTTTTAGGCACCGCATGGTGGACCGGACGGCGAGTGCAGATCACAGCATGGTGGACAGGACGGCGAGTGCAGATCACAGCATGGTGGACCGGACGGCTAGTGCGGATCACCACAGGGTGGACTGGACGGCTAGTGCGGATCACCGCATGGTGGACTGGACGGCTAGTGCGGATCACCGCACGGTGGAGTGGACGGCTAGTGCAGATCACCGCATGGTGGACCAGACGGCGAGTGCAGATCACAGCATGGTGGACTGTACGGCTAGTGCGGATCACCACATGGTGGACTGGACGGCTAGTGCGGATCACCGCATGGTGGAATGGACGGCGAGTGCAGATCACAGCATGGTGGAGTGGACAGCTAGTGCGGATCACCGCATGGTGGAGTGGACGGCTAGTGCGGATTAAGCAGAATGTACACACTAAGCTACTAACATGTGCATGCAGATTCCTTTTACAACGTGAAATTACAAAAAAAACCAAACAAAACAAACAAACAAACAAACAAAAACAGGCCCCAGACGAATCTCTGTGTGTTCGAGGCCAGCCTGGTGAGTTCCAGGACAAGCAAAGATCCACAGAGAAACCCTGTCTCAAAAGAACGGAACAAAGTCCCGCTGTCCGCCCACCTGCCTATTAACAAAGTCAGAATGTCTGGATTCAAGCTCCAGGAACTCCTGGGCTGAGGTCAGCGTCAGAGCACGAAGAGGAGGAAACTCCAAAAAAGTAGGTCTTGAAGGCTCCCCAATGGGTGAGAAAGTCTGCTCTTGCTTGTTTTATTGTTATGTCCTCTTCTTCCTCCTGCCCCTCCTCCTCTTGATGCTCCCCTGCTCCTCCTTCTCTCCCTCTCCTTTGTAGGGGGTGAGGGATGGTTTTCTGCTTAGAACAGAAAAGGCTGGCAAAATTCCATTCAAGATGATATCTAGGTTTCTACCCCATCTTTTAATTTTACTTAGAAGCCACAGAAAGACTTTTCAGCATGGGAAATCTGAGTGAGATGAAGAACAAATGTTTTATTCACAAGAACACAGTGATTCCTGTCCACGTGTGTCTTGAAGCTTTAGTCACAACTGTGATTAATGGTGTACACTGCACATCATAGGGAAAGCAATTAAAAAAATCTTTAACCTATTCTTTGCCAATTTCGTGCATGTAAACATCTCGATAGTAGGCACCCAAGGAAAGCAGTTATCAAATACACTGCTTTCTTAGGCTGATTCTGTTACTTGTTTGTTTGCTTGCTTTTGGGCAAGGTTTCTCTGTGAAGTAGTCCTGGCTGTCCTGGAACTCACTCTATAGATAAGGCTGGCCTCTGAAAGACCTGGATAAATCCAGACCTCCCCAGCAGGAAAAAAATAGTCAAAAATCCAAGCAGGAAGAGAAGAATAAAAAATCTAGGATTAGCCGATTAGTGACCGTGTTTCAGGAACTAGCTGAACATAAAGTTAGATTGTAATCTTGAGAATAATCTTGAGAAACAGGGAGTTTCCCCCTTGTGATTGTCATTGTAATGTGTTTTAAGAATTAGCTGATTATGACTTTGGGAGTGGTCCTGAGAGGCAGGGGGTTGCCCCCTTTTAATCTTCACTGGTATTTTCGGAATTTTCTGTGACACACTCCCTGCCAATTCCGGATCACTGGGCTGTGGTTTCTTCCCTTAAAAATCGGTTCTCCCGGTCACTCGGGGTCGAGCTCCCCCTGCGTGGGTTCTGAGTCTCGGCCCCAGTGCACTGGTTCCCGTCTCATCTCATCATTAAAGCCTCGTGTGATTGCAGCAAGGATGGTCTCTCGTGAGTTACTGGGGGGGTCGTGTTATCCCGAGACTTGAGTGAGAGTCTCCCCAGCACTGGGGGTCTTTCAGCCTCAAACTCACAGAGATTCACCTGCCTCTGCCTTGTTTGTTTTGAGACAAGTTCTCACTATGTAGATCAGACTAACCATGAACTTGAAATTTTTCTGCCTCTGACCCCTGAATGTCAGGATTGTGACACTACACCCAGTTTAATCTACCTAAACCTTCTTACATTTTTCTGATTAAATTTCCAGATTAATATTTTTTTTAAGATAACCTCATTGTTCATGAAAATGGTGAGGGTGGAGAAAATAAAAGAGATATGAAGACTTAGCAAGAGAGAAATTATATCATACCCAGAGCACACAGGACAGCTGTTGCCTTTACTCAGGGTGAGTGTAAAGATCGCCTGTGATTGGCTCAGGTTAATAGGAACCAGCTGGAGAGCTGCTTCTCTGGGAAAACTGTGATCCATGCCCTAGCCATAACCAGTGAGAGTCACAGCTGAGTGGGGAGAAGGGAATCAGTATCCCTGTGGGCCCACAGGCTTGCAGCGGCCACTGGACTATCGCACTCCCGGATTCCTTTGATCCAAAGTCCATTGGATTCTATCTCTCTTGATTCCGAAGGGACTGGACCAGGCCTGTGTTTCCATCAGTTTGCAGACCTGCGACCTCTCTCTCTCTCTTTCATAATGAACCTTGTGCTTTAACCCCATTAATCTGTCACTCCAAGAAGTCAGCTCCTCCACAGAGGGGGAAATGTTAGGGTCAGAATTATCTGCGTTTGAGTTCAGAAGTGTTTGTGCAGCCAAGAGTCAGGAAATGTCACTGCAGCTAAATGGCTGCAATGTATCTTCAAGCTACCCACTACTGCAATCTCCCTCAGCAAGGAAAAGGTCAGCCTCACACTGTGAACCAGTTCCTGTCACACAGCAGTGAGTCTCTTCCGGTTGGACAGTAAATCTTCATAGAGACAATCAACCACCTGTGTTAACTCTACTCCCGGGGTTCTGGACTTTGTTAGTGAAATCTTGAACATCTGTCCTCCCATATGGTGCGGGCATGAGCATCTTCACGGGGTGGAAAGACCTCCCAGAACACAGCCTGAATGAAGTGGAGTGAGTGTGGGACTCCAAGAGGCTGGGCTTTTGGTTTCTAAAGCATAAACTGAACTCCTCATAAAGGAAGAAATTTCAATTTACCACCTATTTGTAGTTAATGGACAGCGTGACACCAATGATGTTTTGCGAGGTATATAAAAATTCTTAGAAAATTTGCCAACAAACTTTTAGTACTCTGTAAGTGGAAATTATCCAATGTGACACATGACCCCAAATTTCCTATGTCAAAACAGTCTGGAAGTCACTGCCATCCCAGCTATGAGTCCCCCCATGGGGGGTAGTCTCACTCAATTCACTCCTAAATTTATTCCCTTGCCTCTTGATATCCAGGGTGGAAAAATTAAGGTTGCACATCATAGGCAGTTGGAAAAGAGAACTATAGATTATTCCTAAAGCGATTCTACTTTGTGGAAAACATGATACAGCGTAGCTGCAAACACAATCAAGAGTCTTAACCATCAGATGTGGACATACTCATTGGAATGACTGCCAGTGTTAAATGCCTGTCATGGCCATCCTGTGTGCACCCACTGAAGATCAGCTGGAAACAGAGACGTGGAACTTCCTTTATTCACAGGAAGTAAATTGTGAACTGTCTTGACTCAGCCCGGCATGTCCTTATCTCTTCCCACCAGGTTGTAAGGCCCAATCTCTAAAAACTCTTCTTTGATTAAACCATTAGTGGACAGCTGTTTATCATAGGTATAAGACTCTGAACTTAGATGCGTCCCTTACATGTGATAACTCTTTGGAATATGAATGTCAGAGCCCTGTTCTGACGTCATAAAACATAATGGGAATCTATATTAGTAATTTTCGTTGCTGCTATAATAAAATTGCTGACAAAAGCAATATAGGCAAGGACAGGTTTGCTTTGGCTCACAGTTTGAAAGATTTTAGTCCCTGACAATCAGGGAGAAGTGTGGCCGGGATGTGCAGTATCCAGCTACCTTGCATCTATGACTAGTATCTTAGTTAGGGTTTTTATTGCTGTGAAGAGACACCATGCCCACCACAGCTCTGATAAAGGAAACATTTAATTGGGGCTTGCTTATAGTTTCAGAGGTTAAGTCCATTATCATCATGGCAGGGAGCATGGCCACGTGGTGCTGGAGCTGGGAGTCCTACATCTTGCAGGCAACAGGAGATCAACTAACACAAAGGGCAGATCCTGAGCATAGGAAACCTCAGAGTGACACATTTCCAACAGGAGGTGTGGTCCAGATTAAAGGTGTGCCCTCCAGCCTCAAGATCTGGAGTAAAGGTGTTTCTTCCAACCTCCTCCAACAAAATCGCACCTCCAAATTGTGCCACTCCCAATAACTTTATGGGGGGGGCAAATACTTTAAAACTACCACAACCAGGAAATAGAAAGAAAGAGATGAGCGTGAATATTCAGTGTGATTTATCTCCCCCATTTCACTCAGCCAAGGACAAAACACATCCAGTACACGGCATGGTGCCACTCACATTCAGAGTCAGTTCAGCCTGTCTGGGAACACCCTCTGAAGTGTACGTACCCCTGAGTGTGTCTCCCTGTGACTCCAGTCCAGTTGTGAATGAAGATTAAACATCACAGCAATAGTTTAGCTTCTGTGATTGAGAAACCTAGGACAGAAGACCTTGGGTGCACTGGGATTCAGGCTTGGCAGGTCTGTGAGAACGGTACTGATCTGTTCTTTGCTTACCAACCCTGCTCTCTTCAGTGGGAGGAGGTCCTTCCCCAGTTTTGTGGACCGTGTCTATCGCATGAATGTTCAGTGTAGGCATCCACGAGGAGGTCATGACATAAAGGAGAGTCAAAAAGCACAGACCCTGGAACATGCCCAACCAGAGTATTTGAGCCAGGCTTTGATGAACAGGACCTCTCAAATGAATTTCTAACACCAGTCCATCCTTTTTGTGTTTGAGAGTCAAGACTGCTTGCTGTGTAGCACCTGTAGGTGAGGAACCCCTGGCCCATCCCTGGCTTCCCCAGGCTACACCATAGTGTGTGACCTCTTAAGATAACAAGCTCCTGGCCCATCCCTGTAAAAGACCTGGATAAATTCAGCCCCCCCCCCCAGCAGGAAAAAATAGAGCCAAAAATCTAAGGGAGAAAAGTATCAGAAATCTAGGATTAGCCGATTCAGTTTCAGGAACTAGCTGAAGATAAAGTTAGATTGTAATCTTAAAAATAATCTTGAGAAACAGGGAGTTTCCCCCTTGTTATTATCATTGGTATTTTTGGAATACTGTGTTTCAGGAACTAGCTGATTATGACCTTGAGAGTGATCTTGAGAGGCAGGGAGTTGCCCCCTTGTGATCATCACTGGTATTTTCGGAATTTTCTGTGACACCCTCCCTGTCCCTTTCGGATTACTGGGCTGTGGTTTCTTCCTATAAAAATCCTCTCTCCTGGTCACTCGGGGTCAAACTTCTCCCCTGCGTGGGTTATGAGTCTTGGCCCCAGTGCACTGGTACCTGTCAATAAACCTCGTGTGATTGCAGCAAGGATGGTCTCTCGTGAATTACTGGGGGTGGGGTGTTATCCTGAGACTTGAGGGACAGTCTCCCCATACTGGGGGCTTTCACCTGGCTTCCCCAGGCTACACCGTAGTGTGTGAACTCTTCAGGAGCAGGTAATGCACAGAATTTAGTTTTCTACTCTGGCGGTTTTTATTACTTGGTCAATAAATACTTTGGGGGAAAATAATTATCCTCCAGTTCTGTTCTGATTCCTCTGTTTCTTGCTTCAGAGAAATAATCTTAAATGATTAACCATACCATCCCATCTTAGTTAACTCTGTAAGACTTTAAGACAATTCTGAAGCCATTTTGACAATTCTGAATCCTCTCAGCCTCCGTGCCATAGTGCTTCCCCTCCTCCCCTGGGAACCAAGGACCTAACAGCTACACATGCACGTACTCAGTTCCTAAACAATTACCCATATACGTATGTTTTGATTCAGTCGCCTGGGAAACGGGGTCAAAATGACCTCTTACCTCACCTGATCTGGCAACAGCTCTCCAGTCAATTATTGGTAATAGCCCTTTCGAATAAGCCAATCAAAATAGTCAAAGAACAACCCCCCCTTGCTTCTGTGGCCCCTTTAAAAGTAGACTGTACCAGCTATTCGGGGTCCCTTGGCTTCCGAATGCTGGGGGACCCTGTCATGACAGAATTAATAAAATCCTCATGCTTTGCATCGGCTGTGGTGTGTGAGATGTGTCTCTGGGGGCGACTCCTCCTCGGTGTTTGGACGCTAGAGTCCAACAACTCTGTCCTCCTTCTCCACTGAGATTTGCCCTGGAACTGCTGGCCACCAGCACCTGTGCTGCTGCTAACAGTACGCAGCTCTCCTTTCCTTTCTTCCTGGGGCATCTCTCCATCAACAGCAAGGGCTCCTCTTCTCAGTCCCTTTTCTCTTCTGGCTTAGTTTTCCTGCTGTCTCTCTACCTGTCTTGCTCAACTGGTTCTCTCTCCTGTTCTCATTATAAACAATGGAAGACTTTGAGCTTAAACTTTTTCTACATTTTCCTTCCCGCCCCCGTATTCATTTTTGGCCCCTTCTCCTATAGTCTCAAATACCATTTGTATATTTGTAATTCCTGAACACTTTTTTTTCCAGCTCAGAGTTGAATCTGACTACCTTCTATCTCCACGTGGTTGTTTAAACAAAATTCCAATCATAACACACTCAATGCAACTTCTCTTCTACTCCCCCTTTCATTCCTGAATTCAGTAGGCCATACCTCAGTAAGTGGCCCCACCGTCCCCATCAAGGCTCAGGACAAGAATGGGAGCACGGGTCTCATTTCTTCCATTTCCTCTGTTGTTCTTTTGGAGACAAGGCCACACATGCGCAGAAAATACAGTCTCCAAGTGGACTACAAACCCCAGTGGTACAATGGAAAACCACGCACACGCAGGACACTTCCTCCCAAAATGCCCAGAGCCCTTTAAAAATGGGCATTCCAACCCGCCCGTCTCTCTCTCCCTCTCTCCTCTCTCGCTCTCCCCTCCTCTTTCCCTTTCGTCTCTTCACTCCCGTTCCTTGTATGTTACCCTCCCCCATTAAAGTTTACCCACGTGGGACCCCGCGTGTCTCGTCTCTCCTTCCCCAACCCCGCGCGTCTCGTGTCTCCCCCTCCCGAACAACACCCCCGCATAAAAAATAATAACATTGGTGCCGTCTGCTCGGGGACCTTCTCGCCCCGGGGCCCTCACCTGAGGCCTCGGCTCTGGGTTTTGGCGCCTCCTGGAGCTTGGGGCCTCCCCCGGGACAAGGTCAGAACCGGACGACCTGCGACCACTCCACGTGTTCCAGCCATCTCGACACGGCCCTCCCTCTCCAACCGTCAGCGGCTAATTCGTGAGTTTACCTGGGCTGGCTAACCATCCCCTCTCACCTGGAGGAGGCCGGCCGAGCTCCCGGCTTCCTCTGGTGTGTCCTGGGTGTGGTTGCTAACCCCCCCCCTTCCCCCGGCCTTCCGCCCTAGGCTAGACCTGTTTTTATCCGCGCCCAAAAGTTCGATGCTTTTGGTTCTCTGTCCTCTGTTTCATTCCTTTTCTTCCTTCTCTTCATCGTGACCGCCGCTACGGTGCGGCCCGCCACCGGTGCGGCCTGACCTTGGCTGAATTCGACTCAGCCAAGGTCCTACCACCCCCCCTGTGAAATCGGACGCCTTTTCACAGGGCCTGGGTGTTCGTGCCATTTACGGCTTCGGCTGCAACCGGCAGCCTTCGGGCGTAACTGTCCCCTCCTAGCCGAGACCCCCGTCTCCCGTCAAAAACTAGGACTGGGTCAGCTAGCCCATAGCACGGTCCCCTGGATACTCTGACGCCTGTGTCCAGAGCAACTGTGTTCGGAGCATCTTCGGGTGCCTTCTGCGGATATTTTCACGGTTCTAGCCATGGGCGCTAAGTCTTCAAAACCAATTCCCCCTTCCTCTCCTCTGGGACAGCTGTTGGAAGCTCTACAGCCCCACGCCTTAATTCCTTCTGTTAAATTATCTACACTCATCCGTCTTTGCTCTAAGGTGTGGCCTTCTTACGGCCTACAGGGGAACTTTAAATGGCCATCTTACGGGTCTTTTGACCCCGATATTCTACGGGAACTAGCTAACTTTTGCCACCGTTCTGCTAAATGGAAAGAAATGATGTATATTATGGCATTCTTTTACATGGCTTTAAAAACGGATCCTTCTACTGTCTCTCAGTGCTCACCTGCTCACATGTTCTTAGCAATGCCGCCCCACCCGGAACCTTCTGCTCCTGCTATGGACCCCGCGGACGAACCTCCACCTCCCCGGCCTCGCGGGGCTACTCCTTCCCGTTCTGCCAGATCTAACGATGGTTCTTCCATTCCCCTTTCCTCCAAAGTTTCTTTTAGGCACAAAAAATCCTCCTCCAGGTCACCTAACCGTTCTCCGTCTAGTTCCCCAACAAGCTCCCGTTCTGGATCTACAGGGATTTCGCCCAGTTCCTCCGATGTGGCTTCCACCCGCCCCCGCCGATCCCGGGAGCGATCCCAGGAGCGGCTGGAAAATTCTCCCCACCCCCACCGCAGGTCGCAGGGGGGGGTGGAGGCTTCCACCCGCCCCCGCCGATCCCAGGAGCGATCCCGGGAGCGGCTGAAAGATTCTCCCCACCCCCACCGCAGGTCACGGGGGGGGGTGGAGGCTTCCACCCGCCCCCACCGCAGGACATGCAGACAGTCGAAAACGTCTTCGGATTCTTCCCCATCCCCCTCCCGCCCCGTCCCTCGGCCGCGATCTTCCAAAGCCCCTCTGGGCTCCACTCCCGCCCGCCGCCTCGCTCACTCCCTGAGGATATCAGGTTCTTAAAGGCTACCACTGCCTCCTGCGAGATCTGCCAAAAGTCAGATCCCAGGACCAAATATCGTAGCTTTCCTTTCCCTACTCACCAAGCCAGGGGCTCCCTTCCGGGAACTGACTGGCAGCTGGATTTTACTCATATGCCCACAGTTAAAAAAATTAAATATCTCCTGGTGTTGGTGGATACAATGTCTGGGTGGGTTGAAGCTTTCCCCACCTCTAATAAGAGAGCCCAGACAGTTTCTGATATCCTCCTCCGAGAAATTGTTCCGCGGTTCGGGCTCCCAACTTCTCTTCAGTCAGATAACGGCCCAGAGTTTACTTCCCAGATTTCTCAGAATCTGTCTAGGGCACTTGGAATCCCCTGGAATTTTCATATACCATACCACCCCCAGTCTTCAGGTAAGGTAGAACGGACTAACCGCTCTTTAAAGGATGCCCTCGTTAAGATGTCACAAGAACTTCACCTCGACTGGGTAAGGCTTCTGCCTCTGGCCCTTCTCAGGCTTCGGGCTCTCCCAAAGGGCCCTCTTTTCATTTCACCCTTTGAACTCATGTATGGGCGGCCAGTTTTAACCCCTGGCCTCCCATCGGGAACCTCTCCCCTTCCTGATCACCTGCTCACTCCCCTCCTTTTCCACCTACGTTCACTGCTGTGGGACTTCACGGATCACTCACTACCTCAACCATGTGCTAACACATGTCCACCGCCGGTTAAAATAGGAGATAAGGTTTTATTCTCACCTCCAGGTCAACGTCCCTCATCCCTTTCCCCTAAATGGCAGGGTCCTCTCAGGGTAATTCTTCTAACTCCCACAGCTGCCAAGCTCGAGGGAATTCCTCACTGGATTCACCTGTCACATCTGAAACCGTTCATCCCTACAGCTCAGAACAATCCTCCTTACACGGTAACTCAGACGGGACCATGTTCCGTCAAGTTCCAAAGGACAACAGGTCCAACCCCCTCTACTCCAGCCTAAGGAAAACAATGGTCTCATTTTTCATTTTTTCCTCCTGTGCTAATACACCCTCCCTTTTCTAAATTCCTAAATAACCATCCAGTTGTCTCTACAGGAATCATTATCAAACACAGAGCCAAGAGGTTCAGGTGATAAGCAAATGCTTAACCAAGTTCCTGACATAACAGGTTTGTCACTGACTGCAGCAGCGACTCCTAAAATGTTAAGGAATATATGATTAAAATCTATTTCTTTTGAGACATTTTCTTTAAGCTCCAAGACACCAGCCGGACCCACCTGGACAAAGCAGACACAAGCAAAACGGAATAAGTATCATTCAATTAACGGAATAAGTATCATTTACCTTTTTTATTCTTATTCTTAACCCCTGGCCTCCTAAAAGCCCCCCCCTCCACCCCAACCCCCCTCCACCCCAACCCCCTCCACCCCAAATCTCCCCTCTAACTTTTTTCTCTCTACTAATGCGACTTTTGCTTTCCAGCATCCTAACGGTGACCCAGCTACTCAAGAGCCAGACAGATACAATCTCCAGACAGATGCAATTTCTTCAATCAGCCACTTGATCATCAGGACAATAGGACGCTCCCCGGACCCCTCGACGCCCAAAGTCAGCAGGAAGCAGTCATGAGAGACCGGGCTACACCCCTATTCCCTACCCGTTAAGACCCTCAACCCCCCCCCCCTCAATTTTTTTTTTAATAAAACCAAAAGGGTGGAATGTTGTTCTTTTGGAGACAAGGCCACACATGCGCAGAAAATACAGTCTCCAAGTGGACTACAAACCCCAGTGGTACAATGGAAAACCACGCACGCGCAGGACACTTCCTCCCAAAATGCCCAGAGCCCTTTAAAAATGGGCGTTCCAACCCGCCCGTCTCTCTCTCCCTCTCTCCTCTCTCGCTCTCCCCTCCTCTTTCCCTTTCGTCTCTTCACTCCCGTTCCTTGTATGTTACCCTCCCCCATTAAAGTTTACCCACGTGGGACCCCGCGTGTCTCGTCTCTCCTTCCCCAACCCCGCGCGTCTCGTGTCTCCCCCTCCCGAACAACACCCCCGCATAAAAAATAATAACATCCTCTGCTCCTACATCAGCCCTTTAGAGAGTTGGAACAATTCTGCCTTCTGAGGGGCTCACCTCTCATCTCTGCCTTTCTCTTTCCAAGTCAATGCAGATTTCTTCCACATTCCTCCATCCACATCGCCCCCTCCTGCCCGGAAGGCAACAACAAGTTACTGTATGGCTTTCCCTTCTCATCTCTTTATTGTTCTTTCTTCCCAGTGCAGCCAAAGACATTGGTGTAGTGGCGTTTCATCTGTATTTTAATAAACAAAGCTTGCCTAAGGATCAGGAAAGTAAAACCACGCCACTGGTCAGCCTTACAGACCAGGAAGTGGTAACACACACCTTTAATCCCAATAGCCACACTAGTTTGCCATAGAAACAGGGCAGTGTATGCCTTTAATCCCAGCCATAAAAGGATTGTAAAATGGGAGGAGACAGCTCTCAAACATAGTCTCATTCTGAGATTCCTGGAGGCAGGCTCACCATTTCAGATTGAGGTAAGAGCCAGTGGCTGGCTGTTTTACTTTTCTTACCTTCAAATGAAACACGATTAATAAAAACTCAGTGAGAGAAATTGTCATTCAACCTGAAGATCTGAAAAGCACACAATGCCCAGTTTTGCTCTCTGATCTTCAGGCAAGCTTTGTTTATTAAAATACGAGTAAATATCACTATACAATTAAGGCATAGACCAGACTGTGGCTGTGATATTCTCCTGAGCCAATCCCCATTCCAATATGGATCTGAAATATCTCCTAATGGACTCAAGGCTCGGTCCTCAGTCTTTTGTTTTCTGTTGGAAAACCATAAAGGGGCAGAGGAAAGAAGTTAGGCCATTTAGGGTGTGCCCTTCAGGTGAAATCAGGACACCCAGCTCCCCTTCCCCTTTTGGCAGCCAGCCTCCGTGAGATGACCAGCCACTTCTGTGACTCATCCCACAGAGATGCACTGCCTCAGTACAGGTCCTCAAACAAGGGGCCACCTTACCACTGAACAGAAATAAACCTTTCTTTTTTATAAGGAGGTATATCAGCATTTTGTCATAGTGGTGTGGGAGAATTGTCTGTATTCTGTCAATCATGTTATAAATAAATGCTGATTGGCCAGGCAGGAAATAGAGGCAGGAAAACCAGACAGGAAGTAGAAATGATGTAATGAGAACAGAATTCTGGGAAGGAGGAAGTTGATTCCTCCCTTTCCTGCCCAGACCACCGAAGCAGCAGGATGTGATCTGCCGCACTGAAAAAAGGTACTGAGCCACATGGCTAACATAGATCAGAAAAATGGGTTCATCAAGATGTGAGAGTTAGCCAGTGAGAGGCTAGAGCTAATGGGCCAATCAGCTTATAATTTATGGAGACCTATGTGTGATTTTCTTTGGGGCTAAACAGTTGTGGGATACTGGGTGGGACAAAAAAAACCAACAACAAGCAGGCCCAGCCTTTATGTTACACATAGAGTCAGAACACCAACAACATAAACTCCTTTGTCTATCTTCTTGTCAGAATATAATACAATTCAAAGCCTTCATTCTTTCTGGGTAAACATTCACCGTGAGCCCCCATCTCTTACTTGCTTAACACTTTACTTTGAAGACTCCACATACATTAAGTTTCTTTGCATTCCCCAACAGTTGTTTGTACACTTCTGTCTACACTTCTCTGCGTGAAATGTGCTGTCTAGACTTCTGCATGACATTTCTCTTCATCTCTGTCTACTCCAATTTACCTTGTAAGGAAGGCCATTCCTAGGCTGCTTGTAAATTAACTCTGGAGTCATTTCACACCTCCTGGTACCGCTTTTCATCCCTTGATGGCGTTTTCACCTGATGGTTTGGGTGCAGCAGATAGGAGCCGAGAGCAGAGCCTGCCTCTTTTTTTTTTTTTTTTTGTGGAACCTTTATCCAAGTTACTGTTTTGCTCTTTTTCATACTTGCTAATTCAAAACCAGAGAAAAAATGTTGAATGAATATTGTAGGTGGGTGAACATGATCATCTTTTAAAAAATAGTACTTACAGGGGCTGGAGAAATGGCTCAGAGGTTAAGGGCACTGACTACTCTTCCAGAGGAATGAGTTAAATTCTAAGCACCCACCCGACAGCTCATAACCATTTTTCAACTCCAGTTCTGGGGGCTGGGGGGCAATGTTCTTTTGTGGCCTCTGTGGGTACCAGGCATGCACATGGTATAAACACAAGTTTCTGTCCTACCAGCAACTCCCAAATAATCACACAAAAGCTTATATTAATTGTAAATGTTTGGCTGATAACTCAGGCTTATTCCTAACTAGCTCTTACATTTAAATTAATCAGTTTCTATTAATCTATGTATTGCTACGTGGTTGTGGCTTTACTAGTACTCTGGCATCTTGCTTCTTGGGTGGCTGACTCACTTCTCTCTCGACTCGCCCCTCCTCATCCGAGTCCTCAGTTTGATTGTTTGGCCTAACCTTATCCTGCAAGGCTATTGGTCACACAGCTTTTATTATTAACCAATGAGAAGAATACACATTCTTAGCATACAGAAGGATATCCCACAGCAACGTGGTGCTCAGACATACATGCAGGTTAAACTCAAATCTGAAAATAAAACTTTAACAATCTTCCATATAACCCACCCATTTGAAGATAAAACTGAAACATTATCAAGAGAGTCTTATTTTATTTTGAAAAGCAACACAAACAAGCCTCTGACTCCTCATTCCCCTGCCTTGGTCTCCTTAGTACTGACTGCTGGACTGCACATGTCTCCATGACACTGGGGAGACGCTATTCTGAGCATCTACAAGGATGAGAAGGAGGAGGGTAGGTTCTCACTAACTTCCCCCTAGCTTTAGATGAGCAATGGATATCACATATGTACACAATAACAATTTGGTTTAGAAGTCAGGCAGTGATTCTGTAATCAGTCCTGGGCCCCTGGCACGGCTGTAATGGATTTTCAGATTGTTCAAGCAAATGTGACATGATATGAGTGAAACCAATCTGGGAACTAAATAAATTGATGAGAGTCACGTTGTTCATCCTCTTGGGAAAGAAAATTCCTTGTGCTCAAGAGTGAAGTTGCTAGTGATCAGTTCAAACCTGGGTCAAGTATATTTCACTTCTTAAGCAAGTTGGAAATGAGAAATTCTGCCCTGGAGTAGCACACGCTGGAAACTGGGGGATAAAGTAACCTTATACTGTCATGTCTTCACTGTGGAATTCTTGTGAGCAACAGAAAACAACACTGTTGATTTAGAGATTATGGCTGTGAAAATAAAGTTAAAAGCCAATTAACCTGTTCTCTGTTTCTTCAGCAAACGTCAGTGCTTCACACCACTGGCTATGCCTATCTAAATCTAAGGGTCACTAAGCGCGTCTACTCCGGCCCTCCTAGCTTATTCCTGTAAAATGCTGCATGGTATTATTAGATGGAGTAAGAGAAATTGCCGGTCCCATGGGCCCTCAGCAGGCAGTGGCCCGAGAGTTGACAGAGCTCGCCAGTGCTGCTCAAGATTAGACATGGGCTCTGTCCCAGGCAGGTCCCAGGCAGACTGGCCAGTGGCGTCCTACCTTGTTTTTTTCCCATGATGATAACCCTTGGAGGCCTTCCCTTCCTGCAGGAGAATTAAATTCATTTCCCTGGGCATGTGCCCATTAGGAAAAGAGGCATAAATTAGTCACGATATTTTCTGAAGGACAGATGAACCCGTCGTCTTCTATAAATAAGTGCCTGTTATTGACAGTCGGAGAAACTGGATATGACAGATGAGCTGGTGACGCGGGCACTGCTCAGCAGCCCTTACATCGAGAGTTTTGCCAAAAGGGATGGAGAGGGATAATAGCACCATTTGCTTTTCCATTACATTCAGGAAAAAGAAAATTCCTGGCTCTATGACTGGATACGTAACCACAGTTTCCAAAAAGCAAATGTGTTTTAATAAAAATGTAACTATTTTCTTCTTCCTACAAAGATGACTTTTCTGCATATTCATAGGTAATAAATACATCTGTCCATGTTCATTTCAGAATCAAGAATTTACCCCAGGCTCTCTGAATTCAAGTTTCTATTTGTTCCCCTACCAGGTTGAGCCCCTCTGATTGGAAGCTTGCTGTGGGGAAATGTTGTAGGCATCTTGGTCTATCCCAGTTTGTTGGGATTCTAACCTTTGCAGGGCAGGAGTTTGGCAGAGTGAGGAGAAGGGCATGGAGGAAGAGTTAGCATCGGCTCAAGCTGACTGTGCATTCTGCAGGCACGGGAGGAAGTTAACAGGGACTTAGTCTTGGTGAGTGTGGCTTTGTTGGCATCTCCTGCTTCTTTCTGGGCTGGTATATACTGAGCACAATTTACTAGGGTACAACGTGTAGCAGGCTTTTTCTTTTGGGCCACCAACTAGCTCCCAAATCATGACACAGAGATGCCATTTCGGCAAGAAACTGCTCTTGTCTGGACTGCTTGATGCTATGTTGTGTGAACTGAATATGTAGGACCCACAGAAAAGACTGCTGAATTTGCCTAAAGGTGAGACAGTTCTTTGGGGTTCCTGCTTCATGAAAGAGTCTGCCAGACATTTTCTTTTCTTTTCTTTTCTTTTCTTTTCTTTTCTTTTCTTTTTTTTTTTTTTTTGAGACAGGGTTTCTTTATGGTTTTGGAGCCTGTCCTGGAACTAGCTCTTGTAGACCAGGCTGGTCTCAAACTCACAGAGATCCACCTGCCTCTGCCTCCCAAGTGCTGGGATTAAAGGCATGCGCCACCACCGCCCGGCTCAGACATTTTCCAGGACACAGAAGAAAGCAACTGATGAACTGCCAATATAGGCAAAACAGTCTTTCAAATTTACTGCTTCATAGAATAGTCTGTCAGATACTATGGGCCTGTGGGCTGAAGATGGACGCCCCAATGTTACAGAAGAACTTTGGTGACTATTCAGGCAGCAAGATGTCTCTGTCAATTCTAGAGTTTTGGAAGTTTCTTACAATGCACTTCCTGTTAACTTAAGTAATAGATCCTTCTGGAGTCTTTGATAAAGTTGGAGAATAGATAGTTACAGTTTTCCTTAGTTATAATAAAAGATAAAGTAGATATAAATATTATAACTGTAATTCTTGCTTGATACCTGTTTTGTTATATGCAATTTTATTATGTTAAAGTTCAAACTTTCCTTTTTTATTTAAACAGAAAAGGGGAGGTAATGTGGAATTCCCCTCTGTATGCTTTGAATATGTTTTATTATCATTGGTTAATGAAGAAGTTGCTTTGGCCTGTGTCAGGGCAGAATAGAGCTAGGCAGGGAAAACTAAACTGAATGCTGGGAGAAAGAAGGCAGAGTCAGTGAGACAGCATGTAGCTGCCAGAGGAGATAGACACCTGGGAACTTTACCGGTAAACCATGAGCCTTGAGGTAAAATAAAAAAATAATAGAAATGGGTTAATAAGAGTTAGCTAGGAATATTCTAGAATCAAGTGGGAAATGAATGAGCAGCCTCAGCCTACTATCTGTCATTTAGAATTTTTTTTTTTCAGTTCTGTCATGGAACACTGTAACACTGTTCTGAGCATGAGCTAGCTTTTGCCCTCTTAAACTCCCAGCAGCTGGAAGGAGTGATGCATAAGGTTGGGAGGGGGCAGAGCTCCTAAGGCCACACCGCTTCCTTAGTTTTTATTTGATTGCTGGGGTATAGGCAGGATTTCTGGGGAGAGAAAGGAAGAGAAGAAAATAATTGAGGCGTGGTCCTTTTTGGGTTTTGGAAAAGCAGATAGGAAGATCAGCTGGTCATTTTCTCTGTCACCTTTTAGGTCTACCAGGTCCGTTTCCTACTATCTGACTCCTGAGTTTTTATTAATAATAGAATAATTTAGATAATTGTCACAATTATGGCTGCTGTAAAGATCACTTCACATAATCCACAAGGTGTCTGGGTAGGGTTGGGCAAATACCAAGAGCTCAAACAATGTAAGCTACCTCTCTGCCTGCCGAGGCCTTCAGGCTCACAGGTGGAGAAGAGACGCTTGATGTATAACCTGGCATTTTACAGGAGAGACCGGCAGCATCATAGTGTATGGCTCTTAGACTTACTGCAGGAGTCAAAGATTAACAGCTTTTGGTGGTGGGTCTGAGATCATAAACATGTATGTTTATGGCAGAGAAGCCAAACCAGTCCACATCGCTGTGTGAAAACTTCAACCTATCTGTCTCACCATTTACTTACAGGTCTGCCATTGTGTTTGGCACCCTTTTTGAACGAGAGAAATGTTAACAGATGACTGTTGGCTGTCATACACAATCAGTTGTGTGGTAGGGGTTCATTTCAGGCGGACATAATGTACCATGTCCATCTCCCTAAAGATAACACAGGGACAGAGGAGCCCAGCTAAAATCTAAGCACAAGGGAGAACGTGTCTTTTTAGTGTGGGATGTAAGGAGAAGAGTGATCTATAAAACCAAAAGAAAATCAGCGTGGCAGCCTAAGGACATTTTTACATCTGCAGACTTTTATTTTCCATATTACAAGAGAACAAACCCTAATAAAGCCATGCCAGCCAGCAAGGCCTTAACCTATCTCAATTTACAATATAAATAAAAAGCCAAGAATGTCTAGAAGGAAACAGCAGAATGCCTTTTAGGCTAGCCTACCTTTGGAAACCTGGACGAACTCAGAGAGCATTGTGTTAACAATGCATTCTCAACCTGTGGGTCATGATCTCCAGGGTACACTTAAGACCATGGGAAAGCACAGATATTTACATTACTATTCATAACAGTAGCAAAATTACAATAATGAAGTGACAATGAAAATAATTTTGTGGTTGGGGTCAGCACAGCATGAGGAACTGTATTAAAGGGTCACAGGTTAGGGAGGTTGAGAGCCACAGCATTAACTGAAATAAGCCTGAGGCAGAAGCACTAAAGCTGCATATGCTCACTCATCCTCCAAAACCAACAGAACGGTGTTTTCTACAGGTGGAGGGAGCAAGGTGGACGTGGGAGGTGAGGGACAATAGTACAAGCTTCGATCACACAAGGTGCAAGCTCTGCAGCATTGTGAACACAGTTGAAGCACTGTAGCATATACCTGAAGTTTGTTAATGGGATGGGGATTACGTGCTCTCCACACACATGTGCATGTGCATGCACACACCCAGTGGCAACTGTGTGAGGTGCTGGATGTAGTGATTAGATAATCCTGGTGACTTTTTCACAATGTGCATATCAAATCATCAAGCTGTATACTTTCCATACATATAATTTCAATTATCAAAGAACAAAATGGTAATTTTATAATCAAATTTAACTACAATTAAAAATATAACAAACTACTAATTATGGAACCAAATATTTCTTCATAGTGATATTCTGCTAGTGCAATCAAATCTATTCCTAGATACTTCTGATTTAATATTAATGAGAAAATGTGACTTTTCCTGTACATCTTTTCCTTAGAAAATCTTTAAAATACAGACAAACTGGTGAATTACAGTGTTAATGTAACTGGATATAGTGGCTCAGGCCTTTAATCCCAGCATTTGGGTGGCAGAGGCAGGTGATCTTTGTGAGTTCAAGGTCATCCTGGTCTACGTAGTGAGCTACAGGACAGCAAAAGCTATATATTGAGGGCTGTGTCAAAAAAAAAAAAAAGATTTTAATACAGTTTTTAAAAGCGTGTATTCATTTTAATTTTATGCATGAGTGTTTTGCCTTCATATATGTAAATAGACACATTACAAATGGTTGAGTCCCAAGGTGGTGCTGTGTAATGAAACAGGGCCCTCTACAGGATTAGCATGTGCTCTAAAGCCAGAATCATCTCTCCCGCCCCTGTGAACACAGTTTTGACACAGTAGGATGCCGTTTGGTGATAGCACACAGTTGACATTATGAGTGGCTCTCAATGCCATGAACAAGCAGCACCCAGAGGCAGGGGTTTAAAGTTAACAATCAGGTGGCTAAACGTTGAGGACTGTGGACCCCTAGACCCTGAATTTCCTGTAAACAACTTGTTATGCTTGCAGCTGCTCTGAGTAAAACAACTTGTTTTCCTGTGTTTACAGCTGCTCTGAGCACGAGGCCCTCAGGAGTTCCTGATGGCAGGGGAGTAGTTTCTGGTGGGTTTGGCTGGGGCATGGCTATAAGCTTCCCTGGAACACAATAAAGGGGGTATTCTTGGGGAATTCAAAGATGACCCATGTCTCTGTCTCTCTGTGTATGTTTCCATCTCCAGGCCCCTTGCCAGGCTCACAAACTGTCCATCTGGTCGTGCAGGCAGTAACCTACAGGCACAGTACTGTAGCACACATTGTACAGGTCCTACAGGCACAGTACTGTAGCACACATAGTACAGGTCCTACAGGACCATAGTACACATAGTAGCACGGACAGGTACAGCTAAATACCTAGGAGAAAACAAAGACCATGGAATTGCAGCATTAGCCACTTTTTAGGATGCAAATACTTCTACTAAGGCAAATTTCAGCCTGTCAGTATGACATCAATCGACTCACCAATTCCTGGGATTGTAGCAACATATTTTTAAGAGGGGCTATCTGCCAGTTCCATGCACTATTGCCCAGATACTGGCTAATGCTACTATCTCTAGACTTCATCATCAGCACAGGTTGTGACTTAGCAAATATGGGGTGAGGATAGAGAATTTACCTTTTGGGGAATCATTTGCATGCTTCAATTGAGAAAAAGTCCCTACCAGATTGGCTTGGTGGAGAGGGCCCAGTTCAGTGGGGGCAGCACCACCACTCCTGAGCGGATGCTTCCAGCATTTCCCAGTATCTTTGGCGGGGTTCTACTTGCATGTTAGCCAGTGGTTTAGACTTCAGTGCCTAAATGTTGACAAATCCTAGCTCACACATAGTCGAGGAGGTCTTCCTTAGTGGGACGTCTCAAAGTGAGACGTTCATGAACGAGAACAGCTGTCACATTCCTGCCAGGGCACCAAATTGTCCTGTCAATGCTCAAGCCCAAAAGATAAAATTGTGTAGTATCTGCACATAACCTAAGCACATCCTTTGCACACTAAATCATGCCTCAATGACGTAACACCTTACCTGTAACAGGAGGAGCGGTCTGCTTGTCGTCCCAACCGCCCGGCCAGCTTACACCCGAAATAATCACACAGAAACTGTATTAATTAAAACACTGCCTGGCCCATTAGCTCTAGTTTCTTATTGGCTAATTCTTACTTCTTAATTAACCCATTTCTATTCATCTGTATATGACCACGTGACTGTGGCTTACTGGCAAGATTCTAACCAGCATTCGTCTCAGGCAGGAGATCCATGGCATCTGCCTCTCTGCCCTTCTTCCCAGCATTTAGCTCTGTCTTCTCTGCCTACCTAAATTCTGCCCTATCAGGCCCAAAGCAGTTTCTTTATTCATTAGCCAATGAAAGCAACACATAAAGAGAAGAAACTCCTACACCACTTACTCAATGCAATACTATGTAAAGGTTTGTTACGGTGTTTTAGAAACAGTACAAGGAAATGCTCAGGGCAGGCACAGTATTTTTTACATTTCTATTCTCAGTTGGGTGAATGTTTGGATGTAGGCCCCATGGACATAGATGTCAGCTGCATCACATTTTAAAAACACATTTGTTCCTGAACCTTTTTCTAAAGATATGCCCTTAACAGTAATAACCTTAGTATTTGCACTCACTTCTGTAGAATGAAGAGTGACTCTCTGTGCCATGAGATTTCCTGAAGAAGCTCAGTTCTACAATCCTAGTGTCTTAATCAGGGCTTCTATTGCTGTGATAAAACACTATGATCAAAAGCAAGTTGAGAAGGGAAGGGCTTCCTTCAGCTTCCAGCCTCACATCACAGTCCATTACTGTAGGGGACAGGGCAGGTGCTGTTCTTTTGGAGACAAGGCCACGCATGCGCAGAAAATACAGTCTCCAAGTGGACTACAAACCCCAATGGTACAATGGAAAACCACGCACGCGCAGGACACTTCCTCCCAAAATGCCCAGAGCCCTTTAAAAATGGGCGTTCCAACCCGCCCTCTCTCTCTCTCTCCCCTCCCTTTTTCCCTTTCATCTCTTCACTCCCGCTCCTTGTATGTTACCCTCCCCCATTAAAGTTTACCCACGTGGGACCCCGCGTGTCTCGTCTCTCCTTCCCAACCCCGCGTGTCTCGTGTCTCCCCCTCCCGAACAACACCCCCGCATAAAAAATAATAACAGCAGGGACCCTGAGGCAGGAGCTGGTGCAGAGGCCATGGAAGGCTGCTGCTAACTGGCTTGCTCTCCATGTCTTGCTCAGGCTGCTTTCTTATACCATCCAAGAGCATCTGTCCAGGAGTGGTGGTGCTGCCCCCAGTAAACTGGGCCCTCTCCACCAGGCCAACTTGGTAGGGACATTTTCTCAAATGAAGCTCCCTCTACCAAAATGTCTTGAATTTGTGTTGATATAAAACCAGTCAGGGCAACTTGGCAGGAAGTAAACATTGTACCTCAGACCTCCCAGAAGAAGGGTTCAGCTCAGTGGGCAGGAAACAGTCTTTTATCTGAATACAACCCCTGCCACCTCTTTTAGCACCAGGCTAGGGCCAGGGAACAGGTGCTAGGCTCCTTAGCATTCTTGAAGCCTTTGACTTGGAGAAATTTGAATCGTTGTTTCCCAATTAAGAGCAAGAAAGAGTCTTTGAGATTAAACCTGGAGAATTTCACAGCTGGAAGAGATCTAAAGAGGTCACCTGGTCAAACCTTCTGCCTTTCAACACAGAAAGAAATCAAGCCCACAGAGCCTAGGTTCCTGTCCCAGAGCAGGGGCTCAGACTTCTAGCATGGTACTTCACACTTTCCACAGTGTTAAATTTTATTCTCTTTCTTGGAAAAAGTTCAAGAGTCCAACTGTGTCTGATGCCCCTGAGCAAACAGTTAGGGGCCCAGAAGTCCAAATGTCCTAGTCAGACCCATTTCAGAATAATCCTCTTAAATTCAACTGGATATCTGCATCCTTTGAAATTCTGATTAGCCCAGGGTGTTTAATTCCGATAATCCACTAGGGATGGAATTATGCTCCCAGGTTCAGCAGGTGCCAGAAGCCAAGCTGCCAGCTCAGTACAACACCCCTCCCTGCCGCCTCCATTTTATCAGCAAAACAGCTAGGAGCGAAGACTTGGGGCTCCCAGGCAGGTGGGAAAACACCACACAAAGTTAACACATAAGCAGCTCTGCTTCTATAAGGGCATCAACAATAATTTACAACGTTGCTTCCTTACAGTCAAGCATATACATCAAAATGAGACAGATGATGGTATATGACAATGGAAGGTTATATGTACGCACTGTCAAAGGCAAAAGATGTCTTTGTACTCAGAACAGCCTTGTTTAATTTTAGTAGATATGCACTCCTCATCTTTGGGTAGCAGCAACAGGTGGCGTATTGAGTATGATGAATGTGTTGAGATGACAACATATTAAAATGAGCAACGAATCTCAAGGTCTACACCCTTTTCAATTAGACGTTTATTGAATACCAACTATATCCCAAGTACTAGGTTGTGTTGAGATTTGATATGGAGTGCTAGTCCTCATATCTGGGAGATACAAGATAAGGAAATAAAAAGTTTCTACACCTCAAAATAAGCCCCTCTGCTGATGAAGTAATCCAAATCAGACCAAATCAAACTAAATCAGAAAAGGTCCAGGTTTAATGGATACAAATGCTCCCAGATGGATTTTCAGCCCCCCCAGAGAGGAGATGGGAAAGGAAGACGGGGAAACCACGTGTTTGTTCTTTGGAGGGCAGTTTAGTATCCTGTGGGAGTGGTCTTGAGCATCTCTAGGGTGAGTTCATCATTTTGTGGGCTTTCTCAGGGGTGGAGTCTGAACTGAGGTAACCCCAGAGGAGGGGGCTTGGGGTGGAACCTCCACCGAATATTCCAGACTCTTTGGATATACAGATGCCAGGGGCCAGGGCAAAGCTTCCATCTGAATGGGAAAAACATTACAAGTGAAGTTAATACTCTTATGTAAGAGACGTAAGATAGGAAAAGCATCATCAAAATTCATAAGACAGCCATCTGTGATAAATTCTCAGGAAAGAAGGCATCTAGGCCAGGGTTTCTCACACTCGGCGTGTGTGGAAGGACCATATTCCTCCAGCCTTGCTACACAACTTGAATTTCATGTATGACTAACCCTGAGAGTGTGGTAACATCTGAACTACTCTTCAGTCTATCTGGCAGTGCTGGGGAGTCGTGACACTATCGAACTGCGAGCCTTTCCAATTCCTATTCCTCACTTTTAACAGCTGTCACATTAAATCATGAATTGGAGCCGAATTCTGGGGGGCTCTAACTTAGATGATCAAATTAAGAGAGCCTTCCTGAAGGAAGTGCTTTTGGGGTTTTGTGATTGGAAGGACAAAAGGCAAAACCAAGATGGGAAGGGGAATTCTGGATAAAGAGAATCCAGAAGAAGGTCAGCATAGCCAGAGTGTGTGAAGGATGGGCACTGACCCAAGGTGAGGTGCTTGGGCAATGCCGGTGTTATCTCACGGCTTCTTCACGGTAAGCGGCAGCTCTTGGGAGGGTCAGAGTCCACGTATTCAGGTGATGATCAAGGCATCGGGGTAGGTTAGTATGCTCACAGAATAGTGCTACAGGGTGGGTGGCTATGGGCAACAGAAATTGTCCTCGCTGTTTGGAGGCTGAGAAGTCCAAGCTCAGGGTGCCAACAGATTTGGTGTCTGATGAGAATAGATGAATCATTCTCACTGAGTTCTTGATGACTGAAGACACAAGGGGCTCTTTTGGTAAGGGCACCAATCCCAATGCAGGGCATCCACTCTTGTCACTTAACCACCTTCCAAGTCCCAGCTCTCAAGTGTCACCTGGCAGATTAAGATTTCAATGTACAATTTCTTCCTTCCTTCCTTCCTTCCTTCCTTCCTTCCTTCCTTCCTTCCTTCTTTCCTTCCTTTCCTTCTCTCTCCTTCCTCCTCTTCCTCCCTCCCTACTTCCTTCCTTCTCTCTCTCTTTTTTCTTTCTTTTCTTTTTTTTGTGTGTGGGGGATGGGGACCAAAGCATTCAGATCATGTCCATGTCATGGCTATAAAAGTGAGATGGGGAAACTAGCTAGTGACTATCGCAGAAATTCAGCAACTCAAGCCACACATGACCTGTGGTGAAAGGGACGGGAGTGGAAGGTTAAGGAGTGATGCAGGAAATCTGCTAGAGTAAGGATGAGGATGAAGGAATAGAAAGCAGAAAAACTTCTCCACGTACCTCACAAACCTTCCAATCTTTACTCTAAGGCAGACAAATAATATCTCTTTGTTCGGGACCAAAGGACCTGACTCTCCCAGGGAGGTTTCCTAGCAGAGAATTGAAGAGCATTTCCAAATCCTTCAGAGGCTCCGCCAAGTTTCTACATGTGCTTTTACTCCTGCCTTGTCTCCCTTCAGGGAACCAGAGGAGCACTAATTCAAGGTGTTTCCTCCTCCCCCACCCACATTAAAACCCTAGTTCCAGAAGGCAATGGCACATGTTAGATAAGAAGGGATACTCGTGCATAAATACACATCTTCCTTTTTCAAGAGGGGAAGTCGGGAAATACAAAGCTACAAAACTTATCCCCTCCCTTTTTGTTGCAAAGGTTAGTAACTCATGGAACATTCTATGACATACAACGCTACATGGAAACTGAAATAGCTTCGTCCTCAGATTTGGCTTTTATCTGGTTCAGGATATGTTGGGACAAAAGGAGGCGGTGTCTTCTTTTTCTCACCTGGTACATCTGGTACTGCACCATAGGCACCTTTATTGCAATGCAGAACAGGGCCTCATGCCTGCCTGGCCTCGCAGTTCTAGCTCCATGTCGATAGAATTGTCAAGCCAGCTTTAAGAATCTGTGGGGCAGTCTGACCTGTGCAGAGATTAAGTGGGAAAGAAAGACTATGGAACGCTGCCCCGATGGCCTCCATGTCCTCCACGCAAGGGCAGCAAATTTTCCATTTGCACTGAGCAGAAAGCAGCACTACTTACAAATGATGGCTCTGTCATTTGAGCTGGACCTTCTCCATCCTCCCTTCTTTCTGGCCTTCGAGGACATCCAAGGAGCCAGCAGAGAAAAGCACTGTTCTTATTTGATAAACAGGGGCTATTCCTTAGCAGGGTTTCTGGACCATTAGTGTAAGGGTGCTGGAACTCACTCACCTGGGCTGGTGACAAACATGAAGACCCAGGCTCAGCAGAACTGAGTATGACTGGAGATTCTCTGCGAGGTCAGTGTTGAGTGTGCGGATCACACTTAGAACAATCAGTGTAGCTCTTCCATCTTCTCCATCCTCTGATTTCAGCATGTCTGTTCCTACACAACTGTGTTTCTAGCAGATCTAATTTAGGAGATTTTGCAGTGAAATCAAGCAACCTTTTCTCTCAATTGGTCTCCTTAAGAGTATGGGTTGGAAATTTAGCCTTGACTGAAAGCATTGGCAGGTGTTCAGGCCAAGATGGCGGCACCCCCGTGATGAATTCATGAAGACTGCTGCCTTCCCTTTGTTCCCTTCCCTTTCTGCCGGAGGATGACAGCAGGAGGGCTCTCATTAGAAGCTGTTTGCCACTAGATTTTCCAATTAGATTCCTATTCCTTGTAAATCACCATGCTTGTGGTGTCCTGGGAGAGCTGTGGAGGGTACTGTGTTTACTGCCTAAAATGAAGACAATTCTCTTACATAATTGCAGGACAATTTTCCAAATCAGACAATCAACCTTGTTGTAGTGGAACAGTCTAATCTACAGAGTACTCTCAAGCTTCTTTAATTGTCCTGATCATTTTCTTTAAAGCACAGTCACCCTAAAAATTATTTAAGTACGAGCCAATGGGGCTGGATGCTTAACTTTCTCAAGATAATATAGACCAAAGATACAGGAGGCTGTAATGGTACCAGTTTGGTTCACTAGGGCGAATGAAATGTCTGAAGAAAGCTAAGTTTCCATTTCTTGAAACCAAGATGCTAGTTCCTGTTGTGATCCCATGTATATACCCCAGGTCTCAGCTTCTCTCTTCCTCTCCTGTGGTGAAGCATGGATTTGGTGTGGTCCAGCTGACCTGATTGGCATGAGCCACGGGTTTTTCAGGTTGGAGTCCATGGCTCCTGAGGCACTGTGTGCCTTTCAGTTCCTGAGAAACTGAGGCACTCCTTCAGACAGTGAAGCATTCAGGATGCTTTGTGTTCCTCTGTATGTTCCCTTAGACAATGGCCTCAGTACAAGATCTTAGATCTTGTGTAGCCTGTTAACTTTGCAAGTATCATTGTATCCTGGCAACTATAACTGTATTGATCCTGGCAATCACCACTATATTCTGTTTCTCATAAGGGTGTAAAAAGTCTGATTGCTCTCAATCAAATTGCCACAGCGTCAGTCTTACTCAACCCTGGTTTAATTCCTCGATTGACCGTATCAGGTAACCTTGCCCCGATATTGACCGTAAGCATGGGTGCTTACACTTTTCTGTCCCTCCTGCTGTGCCCCTGAAGATTGAGACTCCCAAAGCTGTGGCTTGAACTCTGTTCATGGTTCCTTTGGTTCCCTCATGGAGTCCTCTGCTTTGCCAGGAAGCATGGCCACAGTTATTATCCCCACAATGCTGACTGTCTGTCATCCACTCAGACAAATGGATAAATGCTGGTGTACTTGCCAGGTGGGCTGGCAAGCATTTTAAGCTTGTTAAACACAGAATAAAGCGTTGGTTTTCATAACTACTCACTTCAGTGTTGTTGAACTTGCCAGTGCCAAGGACTATGACCCCGCAGTGAAGATGGTGGCTGCTGGAACCAATGCAAACGGCAGCCGACGTCAACCCAACGACGTTAGGATTAGTTGTGACCCGCAGACGCTGCCTGTCTCCAGAAAGATGCTCTTACTTCTGGCTCTGCAGGAACAAAGACGTCATGATTCAGCTGATGACCAAATGTCAGACATTTGACTTCACCGTGAAACTGGAATCTGGACCAACAAAGGCACCGTGGGTGCAAACAAGAACTCCGATCTGCCCCAATATAAGCAGCACACAGTCCTTGCCCCACGGTGCCACACACAAGTCTGGTTGAGTCCCTGTTGGCCAGATCTGCAACAGGACTCAGACCGATTTAGAAAAGTGGTGCTAAGCATTGCCCTGGGGCGAAGACTGCACTGCATAGCCAAGCACTGCAGGCTAGATGAATGACAGGGGGGCAGGTAAGAAGCAGCTCCTCTCTCCGCAGGCGTCTCTGCAGGCACTGCACTTGAGGGTTTCAAACTGGGCCTGGTGGCAGTTGTTTACTTCCAGGGGAGTTGTAAAAACCCTGACTGTTCCAGAGCTCTTATTATTTTTCCCGAATCCTGCCAATGTCCTCACCATAGTGACCTGTGACCTCCTGCTGCCTCAGTCACTCCTCATGGGTGTCTAGATCCATAACTGTTCCATGAAGATATTCGTAGCAACACACATTTTGAAAAGTATGTGTGTAGGGGTGTGTGGGGTGCGGGTGGGGCACAAAAATCCAGGCTTGACTGTAAAAATCAGAGAATTCATGACCGTATTTCTTACTCAGGACAATGTTTCAATCCCAAGCTCTGTCTTGGTCAGACTCCACTCTTGCTATCGTGTCTGTGGTGTTATCTCTACGTCCCCTTCTCCTTTGCTGCATCTCAGCCCCCAATGCACTCCTTGTTTATTTCTTCTACGTTTCAGACTTGATCCCCTCCACTCCACTCCCACACTTGTTCTGTTTCCCCCACACACACCCAGGACCTCCACACTTGTTCTCTCTGTCTCCCCCCCACACACACACCCAGGACCTCCACACTTGTTCTCTCTGTCTCCCCCCCACACACACACCCAGGACCTCCACACTTGTTCTCTCTGCCCCCCCGCCGGACCTCCACACTTGTTCTCTCTGTCTCCCCCCCACACACACACCCAGGACCTCCACACTTGTTCTCTCTGTCTACCCCCCCCCCCACACACACACCCAGGACCTCCACACTTGTTCTCTCTCCCCCCCCCCACACACACCCAGGACCTCCACACTTGTTCTCTCTCCCCCCCACACACACACCCAGGACCTCCACACTTGTTCTCTCTCCCCCCCCCACACACACCCAGGACCTCCACACTTGTTCTCTCTGTCTCCCTCCCCCCCCAGGACCTCCACACTTGTTCTCTCTGTCTCCCTCCCCCCCCAGGACCTCCACACTTGTTCTCTCTGTCTCCCCCTCCCCACCCAGGACTTGTTCTCTGTCTGGAACACTCCTTCCCCGGGTGGGAAGAAGGTAACAATGTGGCTGCTCCCTTGTCTCCTACCAGTTTCCTCGTCTCAGTGTGTCTCACTGTGCTCACTCCCCCCCCATCTCACTGTGCTCACACCCCCCTGCACACTAGAATACCAGCATTCCCCCCTCAGGTTGTGTTTTTCTGCCCATTCTCCCTGGGGCCTGGGTGTTTAACTGTGCATTTGTGTCTAGCCCGTGAGTTCTCAGGGGTCAGGCCTTTTGGTCTTCCTACCCAGGAACTTAACAATCAGAAACTGCACCCGACATAAAGCGAGTGCTCATGTAGTACTGTGTTGGCTGAGATACAGCAGAGTGGGTACGGCGCTTGCCTAGAATGTATAAAACCAGCACCCTCTAAACCAGGCATGGTGGTGCACTGAGGAGGTAAGGCAGGAGGATCAAAAGTTCAAGGCTGTCCTCAAGGCACATAGGGAGTTCAAGGCCAGCCTGGGTTTCTGAAATCCTGCGTCAAGAAATATTGCTGAGTGGATGCACACATTGCATTTCTGTACTGTCTGACCTTTGTATTTCGCTATTGCAGCCAGGTGTCAGAGCCAGCCTCCTCTGAGGTTCAGAAGGCTGCACAATGCATACATAATGCGATGTTTCTGCGTTTTTTTTCTAGGAAATTTCCTCAATGAGCACTATCATGGAAAGCTGGCTCTCGGCCTTGCAGAAGGGTACTTACAGTGAAAAGGAATTAACATCAGTGGTAAAAGAGGACATAAGACTCCACAGAAGCTGAAAACCAAAGTATAGAAGTTCCATGTTAGTAGGAGGTACTCCAGGAGATAGCTCATAGTCTACAGAAACAAGTCTCAGGGGACGACTTTGGGGAAAATTTCTCTTCTCAAGATGGGACATAGCCCTGCAGATCAAGGACATTCATCTTGCCTATGCTTAGTCTTCTTCATGGCAGTGGAGGAGGCTGACTCACGTTGCCAAGTTAAGCAGAGACTGGAGAGCATTCTAGAACAGGAGATATAAAATACGGAATGAGAAATGAATCTGGTACGGAGACCAGGACTCCTTCTAATTGTCTGGGACAGCATCTGCTCTCCCTGCTGGCCGAAGGGACACACATGGCATTCAGATTTTGTGGCTGAGAGTAGAATATGGTCACGTGAATTCCTCAGCACCTCCAGTTGGACCAGCACCAACTGGAGAAGGGGAGATGGGAGCCTTTTCTCCACAGGATCAGTTGAGAGTTGGTCATGTCAACTATTTGTTTATTGTGTGTGATATACATATCATATATGTGTATATATGTGTGCACATATGTGTATATGTATATGGAGGCGAAAATTCAGTGTCAGGTATTGTCTTAGGGTTTCTATTGCTGCTATGAAACACCATGACCAAACAGTAAGTTGGGGAGGGAAGGGTTTTTTTGGCTTACACTTCTGCATCTGTTCATCACTGAAGGAATTCAGGGCAAGAGTTCAAACAGGGCAGGAATCTGGAGGCACGAACTGATGCAGAGGCCATGGAGGGGTGCTGCTTTCTGGCTTCCTTTCCCTGGCTTGCTCAGCTTGCTCTCTTTTGGAACCCAGGACCACCAGCCCAGGGACAGCACTATCCACCATGGGCTGGGCCCTCCCCCACTGATCACTAATTGAGAAAATGCCTTACACTGGATCTCATGGAGGCATTTCCTCAACTGAGGCTCTTTTTCCTCTGATGACTCTAGCTTGTGTCAAGTTGACACAAAACCAGCCAGTATGGGTAATCTTACTTGATCTCCACTGTATTTTCTGGGACAGGATCTCCCACTGGACGTGTAGCTCGCTGATTTAGCTAGAATGGTTGGCCAGTAAGCCCCAAGGATCCTTTTCAGTGCTCGGACTACAGGTGTGTCCTGCTATCCCTGGCTTCTTCTGTGGGTGCTGGAGATGTGAACTTAGGTCTTCTTGTTGTACAGCAAGCGCTTTATTGATCAAGCCAGCTTCCCAGCTTCCTAGCTTCCGGAGCCATTTTTTTTTTGTTTTGTTTTGTTTTGGTGTGTCGGTCAGTGATTGGCACCACCACAGAGCTAGGTTTGACTTTGGTCCTGAGCTGTTCTGCCCTTTAACGCGCCTATCTCTAACACCTCTGCTGACTTGGTGATTTAGGCTCAACCTTACAGTTTATCTTCTCAAAAGACTTCTCCTTCACAACTTCCTAGGGTTTCTAATTCATTGAAATAAAGATATTGTCACCTTTGCCTCGCCCTGTGTCATCTCAATATCAAACAATGGTCCTGAAAACAGCACTTCTTCCTTTAGGATGGTGTGTGTGTGTGTGTGTGTGTGTGTGTGTGTGGCTGCAGAGTGTGACATCTACAGGGAGGGTCACTCAGGGAACTATCAACAATCCGTTGTGTTTGTTGTCTCCAATGCCTGGGCACAGACTGTGTGGAGCCAGGTCATCGAATACCTAAAATTTTATTGAAGAGACATCTAGTGGGGCCGATAGAAAAAATCATCGCTCTGAATTCTGCATCCTCAGGACTGGCAGATCCAGTGCCAACAGGGACCTCTAGCGTCCTGCGGAAAGCAGGCCTAGAAGTGCTGACATCCTCAAATGCCTGCTCTCGTTTTGCATGTCACAGGAGCGGTCTGTCCTGCACGGCCTGGCATTTCTTACACACGTGAGCATGGCACTGCCTCCTTTAGAGTTCTGCCAGAATCTGCATTATAATTTCATGAGCTTTAAAATGAGGATGCTTTCAATGGAGCCTTGAGGGCGATGAGCTGTAGACAATGACTTTGTAAGCACCCAGCCCTGGAGCTGCTTTTCGTCACCAGTGACCATTCTCTTAGTTTTCTCTATGTATTTCAAAGAATCTGAGCTATCAGGAGGTTAAATACCTAAATGTACGCAACTGCAAGGTGGAGAGATGTGAGCAACTTCGGTTTTATGTCTCTTATTTCTACGTTGTGCATTTTTAGCCGCGAAGCTTTGCGGCACAAATCTGCAAGGCCAGCTCCAAGCTAGCTTTGCTTTTCCTTTCCCTCTCTTCCTTCCTTCTAACCTCCCTCCCTTCCTCTTTCTCTCTACCTACCTTCCTCTCTCTCCCTTTATCTCTTCCAGGCTGCTGGAGTTCAGGATACCCAATCCTAAACATGATCCCGTGGCACTTAGGAAAGCAGCAAGACAGACAGGTGTATGATGCCCGAGGAATGACACGCAGGTTGTCCTCTGGCTACACTTACACACACACACACACACACACGGGGGGGGGGAGAAAGAGAGACACAGAGACACAAAAAACAAGAAAAGCAGACACACATAGAGAGACACATACCCATTTAGATACCACACATGCTCCCCTGTTTCTTCGGGTCTTTCTTTCTTTTGAAGTCTCCTATCTGCTGTAAAGCATGTGACTCCTTCATCTGCATGCTTTGGGCTTGTTCATCTGTCTTTGTTCTAGACCCTCGGCCATGAACTTGGCAATGGGCAAGGGAAGAAATCTTTTCCTCTCCATGTATTTCTCTCTTTACTCTCCCCAGCTAGCGGATGTATCTGGTTTTCATCAGGGGCTCTGTGGCATTTGCCAAGGGAGTGGATTTCTTCTTGTCAGGGTTATACTCTTGATGGCATTTGGACAACCGGGGAGACTTGGTGTGCTCTATCCTAACAGCGCTAAATGATCTCCGGCATGAAATCAAAACAGGTATTTCACATGTCGCCTGTGGGTAATGGCTTTTCTTGGGTGGGATCCAATCCAGGGAACTGATGCCTTCCCCCTCCCCCCCGAATGAAAACCATTGCTTGTTTTTTTTTTTTTCCAATCTTAAATTATTCTGTCTGAGGATCTCCAAGCCAGCTGTGCAGGTGAGCCTGACATGTGGGGGAGATTAAACGAGTCGTCCACTTCAAGAGGAACATTCAGAAGTCTGCAGCTCATGGCTTTCCAACCATGAACAGGCTTTGTTCTTTGAGGTTTTAGGCTTTGTTTTTGTTTCAGTTTGATTAGGCCATATGTGGGGAGGCTATGGCATGGGTGGCTGAGGGATGTTCTACAGACATCTTTCCCTTGGTATATAGACAACTGTCTGCTCATAGCTCTCAGTTGGGACATTCCTCTCCTTCCTCAGGTAGGGCTGCCGAATTCATTGCTATGTACCTGGACTAGTCATGTTCTGACCTCCCCACATCATGATGTGACCTGCGATGGACATGTAGCTCATGATTAGTCACTCAGGAGCCCTTTGAAGGCATCAGTAAGGGTTTCAGAAAGAGGCCCAGCCTTTTAATTGTTCATCACTGTCCTTAGGGCCATGCATTTTCTGTCTTTGGGAGTCCAGATGCATTTCCTTGTGGAAGGACTGTCCCAGCTAGGACTGTTGACTATTTACACACACTTGTGGAGGGATGCAGAGAGCCCAATACCTTTGAGTATCCAGTGGCTCTCGACCATCTGTTGTATTTTAGTTGCCGTAATTGCATGTGGCCTGGGGAAGGTCTGGAATACAGAGCCTGGGGAAGATTGGGGCTGCTGTTGGTGGTGAAGGAGTGTCTACATCTACTCAGCTACAGGGAGGCATTCATTCCTGCTGGGTAAAGCTTTCCTGGTGCTCCCTTTTGGGGTGGAACCCCAACACCCCTAGGAGTAATCCCTGACCTATGCTCTATGAGCAAACCCAAGATACTCACTGGTTCCGCAGAGTCAGTTTTGGTGGAATCATGCCTTGGTTTGTCAGTTTGTGTATTGAGATCAAAGAGGAGGGGTGGATATTGTTTGTCTCTTCCCAAGGAAAGAATTGTAGCAACACAAGATCTAAGACTCTCTTACATCTTCAGCCGTGCTCCCCAATCACCAGGCTGCCTTCCGGTGCAAACTTGTTTAGAGAGGAGGAGGCAGGACCTGAGGATGAGTGAAGGTGGATAAATTGCATCTCCATGATGTTATCAAATGCTCTGGATTCACACACGCCTTGTCTCAGCTTGAGACGCCTCCTCCTTCAGTTTTCAGCTGAGATCCAGTGTATTCCTGCTTGCCTCTGAGTAACGTAAGTTGGGTTTTGACACCGAAAGTACCCTGAGTTAATACAACCACATACGTTGTAATGGAAAGACGACTTTCTGCGTCTATCGAATCCCGAAATGTCTTCAGCTCAAATTAGTCCTCCTGCCAAAGTGGCGGATTTGGAGGGTGTCACATTTTATTCACCATTTCATCCAAAAGAGAGAGCTAGGAGAAACGAGGCAGGGGAGGGATATGCTCAACATTGAGCCTGTACAAAAATGTACAATATACCAACTATTTAGACAAAAAACAAAATTCACTGAATAAGAAGTTTAGCAAGACATGCTTTCTGTTCCCAAGGGCCTTGTACCTGGAACAATAAGAAAGGAAAGTGATACTCTCAGGCCATTATGACAAGATAAAGAATAGATGAATGAGTACTTCAGTCACAAAGATAACCAGGATTCTCTAAGAGCATTACCTGCTACTCATCATCCAAGGCCCAATCTACACAGTTCCTCCCAGCTCCCATGATATCGAAGGCAAAATAAACATTGCAGATGCAAACGGTGGCCCCTGTTGACAAACATCTGGAGGGGACCAGAAAACACTCGAATTGGGGCTGGTGTGCCAAGAACCAGAGTGTTACATTTGGGGATCATGGTCACTTTTTATTTTAAATATAAGTTCTTTGATTTGAGCAAAACAAGTCACCATGTTGGGTGCTGGAATGGTACCGTGGGGTCTACCGAGGTGATCAGGGTAAAAGCAGCTTCCCTCAAAATCAACCATTCTTTCAAAGGACTCATTTACATAACTCAACAGAAGACCATTTGGCCAAGATGGCTCCGAGGTCCTGGATCCCTATGTAAACAAAATGAATCTTAAGCTCCCCCAATCAGAAGTAGCCGACTGGGCGTTTGTTGCGTCACCAGAGACTTTTTGCTGAGGTAATCAAAATAAGGCAAAGATCTGAATTTAACGAGTCAGGCGTTCCCTTCCACAGTGCTCTCTCAATCCTATGGTGAATGCTTTTCCTGCAGGCTGCTTGGTGCACCCCACACTGCCTCTGGTTCTCACTTGCTTATTGAGGAGTTACTTTCTGATCAAATAAACTCATCAAATTTTAGTGTACTCAAGTTTAATTTTTAACAGACCTCACCCCGGTCGGGAAAACACCAATACCTTCAATCTGAATGGGTTTCCAGTGAGTTGGTTAAAGGGGTTGCTAAAATATTATACCCCTGACACTCTCCTTGCTCGGGTATTTCCAGACTGGCTCTGCTGACAAACACAGTCTTGCTGTCATTGTGTTTAGGTCTGATTTCTATAAGATGGGAGACTCACTTCAGCAAGCCTTGGGTGCCAGCATCTGTCAGATTGTGCCAAGTGAAAAGAGCAAGGTGAAGGAAGGCTGCCAGAAGGAATGGTTCAGAGACTGCCCAGACCAGTATTGAAAAATGACTCTTCCTAACTACCTACAATGAACTGTGGCTGATCAACTGATGCCCAGTGTCTACGAGAACGTTATGCAACAATTCTGCTATCATGTATAGCGATTTTAAGGAAATAGTGTCTTAGTTGAGGTTTTTATTGCTGTGAAGAGACACCATGGTCATGGCAACGCTTGTAAAGAAAATCATTTCATTGGGACTGGTTTGGAGTTCAGAGGTTCAGTCCATTGTCATCATGGTGGAAAGCATGGTGGCATAAAGGCAGACATGGTACTGGAGAAGTAACTTAGAGTTCTACATCCGGATCCCCCAGAAGCTAGAGGGCAGAGTGTGAGATCTCAGAGCCTGCTCCAAGTGACGCGGTTCCTCTCACAAGGCCACACCGACTCCAACAAGGCCATAACTCTTAATAGTACCAATCCTTATGGGCGTATGGGAGCCATAGAGCATTTCCTTTCAAATAACTACATATTTCCTCAGCAAAGTTGTACTGAGGGACCACCAGTGGTATTTCCTGAATCCTTAAAGGGCATCTCTTCCCAAGGACATGGCCTCCAGAGTCCAAAGGCGAGTGTGAAAAGATAGTTCAGACCCTCCACTCCCATGAAAATTATATCGTCGTCAAAAGCATGTCGGCTTCCAGTCTTGTTGACCCGTGGCTCTTCCTCACTTCCCACAAATATCACAGGGAAGTTTTCTCTGTAGACCAAGAAGAGAATTATACTATTGGCGATTTCCTACACAATCCAATTTGAGGCAGAACTGTTTTTTAGCAGCAAAGGCTATATTTGAATTTCACCAGCTGGCTCCTTAATGATTATTAGAATATTTTTGGTAACAGCAGTGGCTTCAAGAGAAATATGATGTTACCTAATCTTTCTTTAATAAGAGAGATATTTGCATTATATACTTAATGTAATGCAGACATGTCTGCTTCCAGGGTGTTCCTTGATTATACTAGCTTTAATGGTCATACCAATCATTACTACACAGATTTTATGTTCGTGTAAAATATTGCCTTCCTATCTATCCTCTGTGGAAGTCCTCAGTTGTAGAGGTAAGTGGGATATGTTATTTTTTCCCCCCAAGCTTTCTGCTTTTTGGCTTTTTCTTGTATAGGCTCAGGTGATTTTCTTTCCTGAAACTTAAATAAAAGTGCTATTTCCATCTTCTTCAAATGCTCCTTTTGGAAAGCATTTGTGTATAACTAATTTAAAAAAAAAAAAAAGGTTTGAGCAAATAACGGATTTCACTCCTGCTGAGCACAACAGTCTTAAGACATGAAAGTTACCCCAGTGGTTTCCAGTGGAGACAACCTCAGCTCCCTATTAGTGCCGATATCTCTTGAGTTCTTCTCTCCCAGGCCTCCAGATCTCATTTCCTAGAAAGTTCTCTTCTGCATCCCTTGATCAGTTTAATGTCTACAGTTTCTCAGTCTGCTTTTGGAAAGTTTTTATTTTTTCCAAGATAGGGTGTCCTGGAGCTTGCTCTGTAGACTGGGCTGTCGAGGAACTCAGAGATCCTCCTGCCTTTGCCTCTCAAGTGCTGGGGATTGAATGTGTGTGTTACCACTACCTGGCTCTGGTCTCCTTCTAAACAATTCCTCAGAACCTGATTTTTGTTGTAGGAGGGGTGGGCCACGTCCTGCCACCCGGCTAGCTTAACCCCCGAAATAACCACACAGAAATTGTATTAATTTAATCACTGCCTGGCCCATTATCTCTAGCCTCCTATTGGCCATCTCTCACATCCTGATCTAACCCATTTCTAATAATCTGTGTTCACCATGAGGCCATGGCTTACCAGGAAAGATCCTAACCAGCCTCAGTCTCAGGCAGGAGTTTCATGGCATCTGCCACATTGCCCTTCTTCCCAGAATCTTGTTCTGTCTACTTCGCCTACCTAATTTTCTGCCCTATCAAAAGGCCAAGGCAGTTTCTTTATTTAACCAATGAAAGCAACGCAAATACAGAAGCACCGCCTACATATTTTCTAGCAGCCAATAATCTTTCAATGCTGCATGGTAAACAAAACACAGTTCTCTCTTAAGAGAAATTTAACCAATAGCCTTTCAAATAAAATTTTGTTACCCTCTTACTACTTGAAGTCTATGACATCTTCAGATTTTAGTATTAATCAGCATTATTTCTACAGTATTGCTAAACAAAGTGATATTGGTCTTATTAAGGAGCCACAGCTCCCCAAGAGCCTAGAAACACATTCTTCTTACATTTCAGGGAGGGCAGTTTCTTTCTACTGTAGTCCAGGGAGGACGTCCTTGTCTACAAACAGGCTCACCATTCTCTGTAAAAAATGTTTCAGGATGTGGTGGTGCACACCTCTAACCCCAAGACGCAGGGCACAGAGGCAGGCAGATTTCTGTGAGTTCAAGGCCAGCTTGGTTTACACTGCAAACTCCGAGTCAGCCAGGGCTACATAGTGAAGCCCCGAGATGCTTATATTTCCAGGACATTATGTGTTAACTAGAGGTGGATATTAGAATTAAAATTATGTCCCCAAGGATATACCCAACAGGCACAAAAGCGGGAAATTTGGAAAGAGCTAAACCACTCACTCACCTTCTCACCTCTGTTGTAGCCAAAGACGAACTCAGAAATAAAACCAAAGAACTCAGTCAGAGAAGAGGTTGTTTCCAGTTTGGGAGCATGTATAGTTATTCTTGGTTTCCCACCATAGCACAAGACTAAGATGCCCCGCTTCATATTTACTTCATACATGAGAGTTGGTAGGTCCCTGGGATTCCCAGCAGGTCCACATTCTTTAAAACATCCTTGATCATTTAATCCAGTGGTTCTCAAGCTGTGGGTCACGACCCCCTGTGGGGACTGAATGGCCCTTTCAAGGGGTCACATATCACATGACCCACATATCAGATATTTATATTATGACCAGCAACAGTAGCAAAATTACAGTTGTGAAGTAACAACGGAAATAGTGTAATGGTTTGGGGTCACTACTGCACGAGGAACTGTGTTAAAGGGTTGCAGTATTAGGAAGGTTGAGAGCCATTGGCTTAATCTCTAAGCATGTCTCCAAGACAATATAAATTCCTCATTGGCCAAGGTGGCCAAGAAATTCCCAGACAGGTCTGTCGTCATGGAAACTTTCCCTAAGGTACACATCTAACCTTAAATGGATGAGATCTGAAATGCTCTCCTGACGCTGGTGTACGAGGCCTGTTAGCGCCACGCTGTGTGTCAGCTGATCTGCTTCAGGCCATCACGTGACTTCATCTAGGGATGCCCTCAGATGTCAGGGGGCCTTCAGGGAGTTGTGGGCCTGGACCAAATCACTAGCAATCAGCTCTTGTCTTGCTTTTCTGTTCTCAGCAGCTAAGATACCCTCTGGCTTAGTATATGTTTCGCATCCAGTTGTTTCCTGGTTTGATGGACTATGAACTGAAACAGTCATCTAAACACTGAGCCCTGATGTCTTCGAGATCCCTCCGTCTGCAGGAGTAGGAATATAGCACCCCAAAAAGTGTCCCTGGTCACCTCGGGAAGCTGATAAGGGTGTTGTGAGTATCCTCACAGCCCTGCAGAGCAGGACGTCATTGGCGGCCTCCCAAACTCCTTCTGTCTCTCACCCCAGCTCTCCACCGTCATCTGTGGGTCAGCTGTCTGGTAGGCAGTAAACACAGTGTGCATGCAGATTACATCAGCCACTTACATATTAAGCTAATTAATCCACATAGAATTGCTGTGGGGCAGGAACCCTTTGAAATGAGAAAATTTCAGCAAGAAAAATGTAGAGTTCTTGCCCTGAACCATTTTTCTCTATGCTTGTCGTCCTCGTGTTATTGTGTCAAAAGTATGGGCTTTGATACCAGTAGGACTCAAGTTCAAATTCCAGCTCACCCACTTCTTTGCCATGTAACTCTGGAGAGCAAATAAATATCTCTGACCTGCAGAATCCTCATCTATAAAGGGAGAAAGCATTAATTCTGTTATGGTTGTTAAGTAGGATAGTGCACGGAGCAGCATGGGTTAGAGCACCTGCCATACTGTGTGTGATGAACACTAGCTCGAACTATTACAGTGATGCTAATCCTTAGCATTCCTTTCACAGATTAGCAGAGCAAGCCTTGGGGAAGTGGAAATCTGGCCCACGAGTAAATGACCTCAAGAGACAGGCTTTGAGACTCTGTCCAGCTCTGCAGTCAGTGACCTTGTGACCATCATTACTAAGACATCCTGTGGTTGGATCATAGTCACAGTGACCTTGGTTGGCGGCTGTGTGTGAGAATTTCCAGATTACTCAAATGATGTGCATACAACAAGAGGGCTGAGCAGAGAGCAGTCACATGAGTGCAAATCTTGCATCGTCTCAAGCCTTTAGATCATGCAAATGAGGGTAGTTGTGGATAGCAGGCTGCTTGTCATTCTATGGTGGCGTTGTGACTGTAATGGAAACCACGTGCATTGTGGTTTTTTTTTCTTTTTTAGACTAGGTAATACTAGCAGGTCAGTCGCATTTTTATGTAGATATGGCTATTCCAGCTGCCTTTTCTAGTGTTTTTCAGGGAATTGAGAATTTGAACCAGACACTAAGCTCTGGGAAGAGTGAACAACCAGATGAACATGGCCAGCACTCACCACGTGCTCTTTGGGCTTCCAACATGAAATGTGTGTTTGTTTGCCAGACTGCTTATGAAACGGGGTCGTGGCTAACCCAGGGTCTTGTGTTCAAAGGGTGGTGGAGTGGTAATGAGGTAATGAGAATAAATCATGAGAAAGTGTTTAAGTATGAGCAGCAGGGCTGTGTCCCCGGCACCCAGCCGCCCGCATGGCTAGCTTATGCCCCGAAATAATTACACGGAAACTGTATTCTTTTAAACACTGCTTGGCCCATTAGCTCCAGCCTCTTACTGGCTAGCTCTCATATCTAGATTAACCCATTTCTAATATTCTGTGTAGCACCACGATCTGGTGGCTTACCAGGGAGATCTTAACCTGCGTCTGTGTCTGGTGGGCGAATCATGGCGACTCCTGACTCGGCTTCTTTCTCCCAGCATTCTGTTCTGTCTACTCTGCCTACCTAATTTTCTGTCCTATTAAAGGGGCCAAGGCAGTTTCTTTATTACTTAACCAATGAAACAACAGATAGAAAGATGACCCACCTCCATCAAGAAAGCACTTGAAATTGTCCTAGAGACCTTAGAAGATAGCGGACCTGGTATTGGGATCACATCTGATTACCTTGTGGTTCCATTAATATTTGCTAACAAGTTTTGATTGTGATTATAAGTTTTGGTTTTATGAAGGTAAGAACCTTCATTTCTGCCCTCTTTAGTGCTTCCTTTGAATCTCCAGTCCCTGTCCTTTAGATTAAGGTTTGATTTCTTGGGAGAAAATCTCTCAGATTTTTCTTTATCACCTAAATTGTGCCTGTCCGCAGAACGCCACTTCTGCCTCCCTAGAGGAAGAGCAAGGCAGACGGAAGGCAGACTTTGAATCTGATGGTGATGTAAGAAGTGACAATCTCGGTCCTAGGGGAGTTCTCGGATACTCGAAGATTGATTCTAACTTTTCCTTTGCTCACCAGGATGAGGGGAAGAGGTGAAGGCTTTCTCAGTGGAGTTCCTTAGCATCAGAACGACAGGGCTCACCCATCTGCTGAGGTCAGGCAGGTTTATGCCAGGCTAGTGCAGCGACACCAAGAGCCCCATGTCAGTAGACAGCAGGGCTGCTGAGGACGTGCTTTGGCATAAACAAAACAAAACAACAAAACCAGTGTATTGTGGATGCTTTTAAGACCAATAGCTACAAACGTGAAACGGCTTTGTTTTCCCTGCCATGGCCTTCTTGAGAGCAGACTGTGTGTAGGCCTGTATTTCTATATGGTATGGCAGCCAGGCTCTCAAGCCATAGTCAGGAGCTGAAGTGGTCACATAACCTTCCAGACAGGGTGCCTGATAGAGACGCTAATTCAAGCCTACCTGACAGCTAGCATACAGAGCAGACAGGTAGATGTGGATGTGACTCAAAGACATTCTCCTGGTTACCTAGGAAACAGAATGCGAATGTATTTCCCCGTCAGTTTATGTTCTGATATATAAGGCTGTTCGGAGAATAAATGTGAGGGATTTCTTCAGGATGTGAACTAAGGATTTCATGAGGGGTCACTGAGAATCTCCCTTCCGATTGTGTCTTTATTCCTGCACCTCCACGCCGGTCCAGAGAGATAGTTTATGTTGGGGTCTGGTCAAGAGAAATAATTTATGGTCCGGGCTAGCACCAGACCTCAACAACTATGCTCAACATTTCCTCTCGTCCTGCCACCACCCCGTTTCATCATCTTCAGATAAAAAAATCACATCTTAAGATGTATATACCAAGGTTTTCATGAGTACTGAAGCCCTACAGCAGTGTTTCTCAACCTGTTGGTCGTGACCCGTTCGGGGCAGGGGCTGAACAACGCTTTTAAAGGGGTCACACTCCGATCCCCTGCATAGCAGATATCTATATGACGTCGTACCTCAGATCTCCTGCGTATCAGATATGTCTATTACGTCACACCTCAGAGGGGTCGCGGCATTAGGAAGGGTGAGAACCACTGCCCTGCAGAGTCAGGCCAAAGCCTCCCTCTCAAATCACACAGCTAGCCTCGGGTCTAGCCTCGGGTCTAACCCCACAGTCCATTTACTCTTCCTCTCTTGCTTTTCCTCAGTTTGCTTTGCTGACTTTGGTTTCCAGGGGTTGGAACTGGGGCAGAAAAGGCAACAGAAGGAGCAGCCTTGGACTGTCTGAGCTCTTCTCTGGTCTCTCTTGGCTGACAGGCCTTGGGCTAGTCATGATGTCACTGAACCTTGCCCCCATGTGTAGGACTTCTCAGAAGTGCTGCTAGCTGCTGAGGGCCATCCACTCTGCCACAGACCTCTTGTGATCTGCGCCCCTCCTTTTATCCTACAAGAGTTGTATTTCTGGGACTTCTACGATGGATTATCCCTCTCGTTCTGGCCGGTGTCCTTTGGTGATGTTTCCTGATACATCCGTAGTAACCACTGGACTCACAATTGCTCCAGCACATCAAGGTCGCCGAGATGCTTCTGAAACTCATAGTGCATAGACTCACCGCGCTATGGTCCCTGCTGGCCCTCCTCATTCATAGCTACAGTTCTTCAGGAGCACAAGTGCCCTTCACTGGGGGGCAGAGAGCAGCTGGATGACCTCTGTCCTCAGGAATCTCTTTAACACACATTCCTGAGGATTCCCACCCCCTCTGCGTACTCCTGTAACACACTAGTTTGGGGACCCTTTGGTGAGTTTTGGTGCACACCCAGCAGATCCCTGTAAAAAGACTTTTTATTGAGTGTTTTCACTTTGGGGGTTACAGCCCAAATGCAGAGATAATTGGAAAATCTCTTCCCACCTCACTGATATTTGTGGGCTACAAGTTGCTAAGAAGAATTTCCTGTGCTGACGGCACATTGAAATTTCTTCCTGAGTCATTCTGAAAGATGTTTCCAGACTGCTCTCTCTGGGAACTAGGGCCTGTTTGTCTGCACAGTGCAAGTCTGCATCAGCAGTTGCTTGCCTGCAGAAACATAATTAACATGTCTGCATTGGTAGAAAAGCCTATCTAGCCATTGCTACAATGTGTTTCTTCTTTGCAAAGCTCAACTCTGCAGCCGTTTTAACTCTTTAAGGCCTCCTTGCTATTGTTGCCATATGATGAAGAAAGAGACCAAGGCAGGAACAGGTTAAGATGCATGACAAGGTCACGGGGGTAGGAGAGAAAAAGTGTATCAGGTAGGGTTTCTATTGTTGTGGTAAAACACCCCGACCAAAAGCAACTTGGAGAGGAAAGGGTTTATTTAGCTTACATCTCTCAGCTCACACTATACCACAGAGAGAAATCAGGGCAGGGACTGAAACAGGGGCCATGAGAAACAGTGCTTGCCAGTTTTCTCCTCATGCCTTGCCCAGCCTGTTTTCTTATACCACCCAGGGGGGCACATGCTCTGGCCTGACATTGCCCACAATGGGCTGGGCCCTCCCTCATCAATCAGTAATGAAGAAAGCGCCCCCCACAGACTCGGCCCTAGGCCATTCTGGTGGAGCATCTTCTCAATTGAGGCTCCCTCTTCCCAGACGACTCCAGCCTGTGTCAAGTTGTCATGAAAACCAATCATCACACAAAGCCACCCCAAAGCCCTGGCTCCCCTGTTTCCAGAGTTCCTGCACAAGGGCATTGTGTTCTTCGACCACCGGGGCTGGACTACAGTAAGGAAAGAGATTTCTGGTCTGCTTACCTCCCAACAAAGACTTGCAGTTTCCTTGGTCAGGGAAGGGGTAGCTTCTCAGAGTTAGGTCTGCGGGTCATGGGTTGGGTTCCCACCAGTTGCTATACCTGCAGTTGGAGTGAGAAGAGCACATTCTAGATAAATGAGGGCCTCTTCCCAGGAAGAGAATCCTGTGAAGATGGTCCACTGGCCTGGATATTTCTACAGTTGGACCAACTGTGTCCAGAACACAGTGAGTCTCTCAGGGGAGAATGTGTGTCAGTTCCTTGAATCCACCCCAGGTGTTCAGGGAAGGTCAGCACACGTGCACCCCTTCAAGGAGATAGCTTGCAGAATGCAGGGAGGGGCTGCACACGGTTGCACGCCAACCGCCTGTGTGAGCCCACATGAAGGGAGACATTCTCGTCAAAAGAAATTGTCTAAGGTTTCTGACGGTGTGCAGTGAGGAAGAGGCTGATGAAGCACGATTAATATCCACTCAGACTGAAATTGGTGGTCAACCTCAAGGTCAGAAAGCAGAGCAGTCAGCTACTGGCTTAGTCCAAAAATGGCGACCGTGCCTCCAGGAACCTCAGAATGAGACTGTGTGTGAGAGCTGTCTCCTCCCCTCTATTACTCCTCTCTAGGGCTGGGATTAAAGGTGTGCACCACTGGAATTCAAGGAATGCACCACCTGGTTTCTATGGCAACTAGTGTGACTACTGGGGTTAAAGGTGTGTGTCACCACTGCCCGGTCTGTAGGGCTGACCAGTGCTGCTGTTTTACTCTCCGATCTTCAGGAAAACTGTATTTATTAGAATACAAATGAAATGCCACTACAGGTGGAGCCTCATGGCAGAGCAGAGATGTGAATAAGTGTTCAGAAGCGAGAGCCCGTTCAGTATGTTCTTAAAGGGTCCAACCTGTGCCAGTTAAGGAGGTAGGGTGTTTGGCTTAGCTCTTCCTTTTCTGGCATCTAAGAGAGCAAGCCAGAACATGATTTGGCAGAGTGGAAGCAAAAATCCTGCTGGATCAGCAAGGGCAGGAGCAAGCCCTGCAAGATTTGTTAGTGCCCTGGCTGGAAGGAACATCATAGGCGGCCGAAGATAGCCAGTACTCTCAACTTCAAGGGAAAGTAGAGTTTAGACTAAACGGTATAAGACAATGGCTCAGCAATCAGACTTGGCCACAGCACCTCACCCTAGCACCGACTTCTCACGCTCTGGCTTCCATCTGAGGCTACGTAAATGCAGCAGAGCTATGACGCTTTCTAACCCTGTTTCATTTTGCAAAGCTACCGGTTACAGCACCTGAGCTTGGGATAAGCATGGAGACTTCCTGTGGCTGGAGAGATGCCTTCTCTGCTTGTACAGAGCTCACAGTTCGAGTGGGACCAGGAGTCTTTGACACCATGGTGTTCTAAGTGCACTGAAGAGGTGTGCATAGATGCCCTTGGCTCTCAGAGGGCATGCAGGATTTTAAAAGGAGAGCTGGTATCCAAAAGTGATATCCAAGGGAGGGGTTGTTAGACGCTCCACTGCCAGCCTGGAATGTGCTGAATGGGGGGCTTTGTTTCAGGCAGAGGGATCTGGACTCTGACAGAGCCTGAAGTGACCTCACAGGACTGGGAGCGACTCTCCCCGCAGGGAATGGTCAGAGAGGAGGCAAGGAATCAAGTCAGGGAAGATCATGATGGAGCTGATACCAGTTTATGAGAGGCAGTGCTGCCATCATTGCGTAGGAGCTCAGAGGACTGAATGACTCTGACCCAAGGAAGGAGAGCCAGGGAAGAGATTGGCTTCCTGATCAAAAGATCAGTGCAAGTAGCAGATCCAAGCCACATCTAAAACCTGTTTTGCTCCAAAGATGCTCTTTCCCGTCTTACTCTTCCTTGCTTTTCCAGTTGGAAACGTTTAATTAGCTGAAATGAAGACTCAGCTAATAATGTCTATCTACAGTAGGTCTCCGTTCCGCCCTGGGGTGAACATTCTCCATTCTGCTCGGGTTTAAATATACTGAGATTTATTTAAAAATATTCTCCACTGAGCCTGGTGGAGGCAGCAAATCACCAAGAACTCGGCTCAGATTCAGGCTGCCCTGACTGGGAGCAAAACCTGGGAGTGTCACTCCGATTGGAACCCCAAGCCAAATTCAGTCACACACACATCACACACACAGACACACACACACACACACACACACACCTTTAAAAAAGACTAATTTGTTTATTCATGACCTTGGTTGACTGGAGTCAGACTCTAGACATGCTAATGTTTAGCATATTAGTAGAGAAAGGGGGGGAGCTATGCTTACACTTGGAGGTGCCAGGGTTCCCAGGGGTGGCGTGGGGGCAGGGTGGTACTCATCAGTTTGTCTTTTTTGCTTTTTTGGTCCTTTTTCTTTCTTTCTCCACTCCCCCTTCCTTTCCAGTTCAGGACAAACTCCAGCATCGCTATGTTGCTATGTTATTTACCCACTGACAACAAGAGCTCACTGAGAATAGTGTCAAGTTAGATCCCAGGAATTCGGTCCCCGGATGGCTCTGGATGGCTGCCTTCTCCACTAGACACACTTGGTGGCAGTCCTTCCCTTTCATCAGAGGACTTGGGCCTTCAGTCACGCAGATCTCCCACAGCAGGGCACTCCGGATTCTGGCGAGTCTTAAGTGAGGTTGGATACAGCCACTGAACAGCCACAGGGGTTGAGGGGTGCAGCCTGCCTCTTTTTCCTCTCCAGAGATTTTCTTATCCAGTATCTTAGGGGCCAGTGTGTCCTTGTTCCCTTTCGCCTTCTTTGAAAGTGATGACCCGTCAAATCAAAAACAAACAAACAAACAAAAAACAAAATAAAACCCCCAAAACCCAAATCTTAAAGTTGATCTTTGGAAGAGAGGAAAGAGCAATTATGTTGCGAATAAAAACTCTTAGCTGGCATACTTAAAACACCACGTGCAGATCATATGGTTCTGAGTTTCACATAAACTGACTCATGGTATTGCTCAGTCACCCTGTGCACTAGACATTATTATCTCATGATGTCCTCATGTAAGGTCACATAGCTAGAATGCGGGAGAGACGCGGTCTGAACTTAGGAAGTCTGGTGTCTTCCATATCCTTACCATACTTGAGAATGACCATGATCCACTTTCCAGGATGCTACAAGCACTGTGCTAAATATTATAGTATGTTGTTTTATCTAATATTCTTACCTGGTTTTTGAAATACAGTTTTATAGTCTCCTTTTACGAAAGCAATGCAGAGAGGGCAAATGACCTGCTGAGATGTCACGCCCAAGAAGCTACAGGACAGGAGTCAGAACTCTGATTTCAGTCACCACAGATTCCGTATTCTTCCCACAAGAACGTTCCTGGATCTGGACTGCCAGATACATAGGAAGGCACCAGCTCATTCTATTAGACCGCTGCTGGGTAGGCAATGAGACTTTCATAAACCTAAACATTATACCTTGCAGACTGGTGCCTTCCTCTGTGTCCAGCCCTGTGTTTGGCCATCTTTACCCTGGTAGCTCTTGCCTTGCTTGGATTGTCACCTGTGAAAAGGAACTTAACCTTCCTTGCACCCCATCAGGGCAGTGGTATCACGCTTCTTCCTTGGCGGTCATATTTCATAGTTCTTACGTGTTATAGATTCTGCCTTTTATGAAAGTTTCTGGTCTGTTTGCCTGTTGCACATTCATACTGTTCCTTTTAGACTATTCTTCGTGTATATGTGTGTGTGCCTGTGTAATCACTGTCATTGTCTTTAAATAACCCCCTAACGTCTGATTTCATGTCTCACTAGTGTATCTGCGAGGCTGCCCTGATCTAGTCACTGTAACATGGAAATCTGATCATGACATGTCCTTTCCTCAAATCTGTTAATGACAAGCCGGAAGTAGTCTCATACGTGTTCTCTCCTGCATGCCACATGTGTCTGTGATGTCTTCCTGGGGAGACACGGTGCCCTACAGAAATTGGCAGCAAACAAATAAACACCAGTCATTCTTTAATCTCAAGAACAGTTTGAGGTTTAAAGAGACATTTTGTTTTTCTAGATCATTCAAAATTCAGGTAGACAAATGCTGCCAATTGATTCTGATTTCTACATGTGTATTTAATTGCATTCTACAATGAATTTAAAATTACCCCCAGGACCAAGGGGCCAGCCCTGTTTTTATCCCCACACTAATGAGAAAAGAGCTAGAAACAAACTCGATGCATAGATAAGGGGAGTGAGAGCCAAAATCACCTGTTTCTTGTGATGGTGGCTCCATGCCATCTTGCCTGGAGAGGTGTGGGAGGACAGTAATTGCTGAGCGCTGCCTAGGTCACGTGGGTGACTGAACTGATATCTTTCTCATGCACGTGGTTCACCATAGTCACGTGGCCTTAGTGACTTGGTTTCAGTTAAATAACAACAGTGTTTACCTATTGCATGGAAGTGATGTTAATAAACACTTCCTGGGTTTGCCTTGTAAACTGGCTTTGGAATTTTAAATACTTGCAGTCAAGCATGGAGGTGCATACCTTTAACCCCTTGGCAGAAGCAGGCAGATTTCTGTGAATTCCAAGACAGTCTGATCTAAGTAGTGAGTTTTGGGACAGCCACAGCTATGTAGAGAGATCCTGTCTCAAAACACCAAAAGGATAAGTTGCATACATTACAAAATTATACCTCATTTATGATTGCATATTTTAAAATCCAGCTGTGATAAAAAGGAAGTTCTTTAGACTGATGATAATCAATCATGTTCAAGTGACCCATACAGTTTCTCGTTTCTGAGTCTGAGAAATTTTGACTTGTAAGATTGTCACTGAATACCCGAGGACCAAACTCATAAAGAAATGAGCATGGGATGGAAGGGAAGAGGGTGTGGTTGATCCTCTTTTGGGGACCTGCCACCCAGCTCCCAAATAAATACATGGAGACTTAATCTTCCTTATGAATGCCTGGCCTTACTTAGCTTGGGGGCTTGTTTCTAGCCAGCTTTTCTAGTTTAAATTATCTCATTTCTCTTTAACTACATTTTGCCCCTGGGCCTTTATCTTTCTTTTCTCTAAATACCTTTCTTTCCTTTTTACTTCGTGACTGGCTGTGTGTCTGGGTGACTGGCCCTGGCATCCTCCTCTCCTCTTTTTCTTGATCCTCCTTCAAGTCTAGATTTTTAACCTTTATTTATTCTTTCTGCCTGGCAACCTCACTTATTTCTCTGTCCTTCCTAGCTACTGGCTTCCGCTCTTCATTAGCCCAATCAGGTGTTTTAGGTAGGCAAAGTAATACAGCTTCACAGGGTTAAAACAGTGCTACATAAAGAATGCATCACATCTTAGCCTCATTAAACAAATGTTCCCCAGTATAAATGAATGAAACACAGCTTAAACTAGTGTCCCACAGCAAGAGAGCTCTTCCATGGGCCTAATAGTCAGCCCTCAACATTACTGCAAATGAGAGGCTCTGTGTATGAACCAAGGCAGTGACTCGTCTCTAAAGCCACAGTTTCTCATCAGATTTTATTTACTGGAAAAGTGATGTGATGAGAGGAAGAGAGGAAGGGTCGGGAGGAGCATGAGATAGAGAGGGGAGAGTCCTGAGCAGCACCCCGAGGGGAAGGTCAGATGCAGCCCAATTCATCTCCCCATGCATTTCCCATTGGGAAGTTCTCAGAGGATCAAAGGGAGGCATCCCCATGCTGCTAGCTCCCTGGCCTGCAGGCGGCTTCTCTCCCACCCATGTTTAGCTTCCCAGGGAAGAATGATTGTTTTAAACAGACTTTTCTGTGTACTTTATTTTTAGTTCAGGAGGTATTTGCCTTTAATGTTTGTGTATGGGGATGTGAGTCCCGATGAGCTGATGTGGGAGCAGGGCAGGCAGCTGGCTACTGGGATGGATGGGGCGGGGTAAGTGATGAACAGCCGATCTGCTTGTCCCTTGTCAGTTTTGGGATTTCCGTCTAAGGGATGTACTGGGGAGAGTCTCGATTAACACATCATCCTCGTAAGAAGGATGTGGGGATGTTATGTGGCCAATTTCACCTGGTAAAATGGAAGAAATTACTTCCTTCCTACTCTCCCTCCTTTTTTTTCTTTGCAACATTAAAGAATTGCCTCAGGTTCCAGGTATTATGCTAGCCCTATTTACCCTTTGACCCTCATCTGACCTGACAAAAATAAAATAAATTTTCCCTGTTGTTGCAAGATGTGTACAAACATCCTAGTGGCACACCTACTCCAAGGCCATGCCTCCTAATAGTGCCATTCCCTGATGACCAAGCTTTCAGACAGTGAGTTTGTGGAGGCCATGGCCATTCGAACCTCTCCCTATGGGACTATGGGGCCATTTTTATGTAAACCATGACAACAATCAAAAGCTAAGCTTTCTGACATCATCTCCTTAAGAATTTTTTTCCAATCAGCAGTTTAAATGAACTGGAAAAGAATTCTCAAAATTTTAGTCTTTTAAATTGTTCCTCTCACTGCACCCAAATGTTATGACAAAGCCACTGAAAGACCCCCAGTGCTGGGGAGACTCTCACTCAAGTCTCGGGGTAACACGACCCCCCCAGTAACTCACGAGAGACCGTCCTTGCTGCAATCACACGAGGCTTTAATGATGAGATGAGACGGGAACCGGTGCACTGGGGCCGAGACTCATAACCCACGCAGGGGGAGAGTTTGACCCCGAGTGACCGGGAGAACCAACTTTTAAGGGAAAAAACCACAGCCCAGTGATCATGAATTGGCAGGGAGTGTGTCATAGAAAATTCTGAAATTGCCAGTGAAGATCACAAGGGGGCAACTCCCTGCCTCTCAGCATCACTCCCAAGGTCATAATCAGCTAGTTCCTAAAACACAGTACAATGACAATCACAAGGGGGAAACTCCCTGTTTCTCAAGATTATTCTCAAGATCACAATCTACCTTTATCTTCAGCTAAATCCTAGACTTTTGGTTCTTCTCTTCCTGCTTGGATTTTTGGCTATTTTCTTCCTGCTGGGGGTGAGGGGGGAACCTGGATTTATCCAGGGCTTTCTTTGGGGATACCTGGAGTTATCCAGGTCTTTCACCACCTTCTGTATTCTCTGTTCTATGTACACTCTATTCTATAATCTATCATCTATCTATCCATGTCTGTCCATCCGTCTATCCATCCATCCATCCACCATCCATCCACCCATCCATCCACCCATTCACCCACCCATCCATCCATTCACCCATCCATCCACTATCACTATTGTACTGAGATATGGATGATACATAAAATACCACACATATTTAATGCACACAACTTGCTGAATTCTGTACACTTGTAACATCATCTTCCCAAACACCTTTGTCAATCCCACCCGAGTTGTTCTGAATGAGAAGGGTTCTAAAGGCTCATCTATTTGAATAATTGCTCCCCAGTTGCTGGAACTCTTTGGGAGGATTAGGAGGTGTGGCCTTTTTGGAGGAGGTGTGTTACTGGGGTGAACGTTGATGTTTCCAAAGCTCCCATCATTTCCAGTTTCTCTTCCTCTGCCTGCAGGCCCCTGAATTCTGGAGCACAGGTTAAATGCATTTGCATTTAAACAATGGGAATATTAGTAAAACAACAACAGCAAACAAACAAACAAACCCCTATTTCATGCCTCTTCTTTGTGATACCCCTGAGTCCTGAGGGTCGGGGTTGTATTTTAAATGAACCTGTTGACTTTGAAAAGCCATTGCCAGTTATTCTCTAAGAGGCCATGGATTTAAGAGGGGGTGGGGGGGGAAACCAGAGGAGTTGGCAGGATAAGATAGGAAATTATGCACATACAATACCCATATATGAAATTTTCAAAAATAAAGAAAATATATTGGAATAATTTTGTTACTGATGCAGATATCTACCTGTACCCTTTCCCACATACTTTAAAAATGAACGTCTCTTCATCCTGGAAGAGATGGACCCTACTTGTGATAAGAAGCACTTTCTCCACAGCCATCTTGAATCTCACATTCGACTGCTGTCTCATTCACCTGTCCATAAATGCATTGCATAGTGACCAAGCCTACTATGTGCTGGACACTGCTCCAAGAGAGAGCTGGGAGGAGATTGCCACTGTCCTCACCTTTTCAGGACCTGTGCACGGAGCCAGGGGATATGGCCGATAAACAAACAAGGACAAATTAGCCACAAATGAGAAGAAAACAGCGACATGATAGAGACTAACATTGGAGGGAAACTATTTGAGACTCAAAGATAAGGAGGAGCCATCCCTGAGCAGGCCTGGGTCAGAGCCTTCTTTGTCAGGACATCATCTAGGTCCAGGGTGAAGAAGGAACCACTGCGCCTTCTTGGAGGACAAGGTTCACTGCTGCTGCTGAGAACTCCTGGGTGTTCCCATTCCGGACAGAATTCTGCCCTTTAACTGACGCCAATACTGGGTGTTTATAAGGTTCAGACACCTAGGTCTCTACTGATACATGCCCCCCACCCTTCTCCAGCAAAGGGAACGCTGAGATTAGCACTGACTTCAAGGTACTGCCTTCTTGTTCATCCCTGGGTCTAGCTAAGCTCCTACAGTCCCTGTCAAGATCTGTGCCCACAGTGCTCACCAAAGCCAAAGCTAGCATGATGTCTCACTCCTGACAGTAATAGATGTGATGGGTTCCCATCTCCAGATGCTCCCTGGAGTCTGGTGACTCATGCAGGCTGATGAACTGTCTATGGAAGCAAGGGTACCATGTGTGAGCAGAGCAGCCCTCTGATTCTCTCGAATGGACCTACTTAGGAGGAATGGGATGGGATCACCTCTCCTCTTATATGTCAGTGACATGGACGAAAGAGAAACAGGCATCTGTTGAGAAAAAATATCCACTACATGAGAAGAACCTTCCTCCCTCTTGTCACATGATGCTTCATGAATGACTTTTAACCCCCAACTCTGCCAGGGGACAGATGCCCAAAGCTCTTGCCTGTTGATGTGGTTCCTTTCCGTCATTTTTCTTTTTATGCGTGCATCATTTCTGGCGGTATCTGAAACACATGGTGATTACTGTTTATCATCTGAAGGAGCAGCAGACAGAAGGGAATGCCTCACACCTCATTGCAAGCAAAATGAGTGTTTCTGCACTTCTGGTGACCCTCAGATGCTGGATCATCTCTTTATCTAAACAGTAGTGTTCAACCTTCCTAATACTGCAAGCACCCTTTGATACAGTTCCTCATGTTGTGCCGACCCCCAACCATAAAACTATTTCGTTGATACTTCATAACTGCAATTTTGCTACTGTTATGAGTTAAGGTTACTGTTACTGTTAAGGTGCTGATAGGCAGGATATCTGATATGCAACCCAGGTAAAAGAGTCTTTCAACTTCCATGGGAGTTGAAACCAACAGGTTGAGAATCACTGGTTTAAAGTCTGTTCTTCAAGTCTACCCAGGACACTGACTGATTTCTGAGTTCTGTATCCTGTATATCTCCACTGACACACTGCTTAGTTTTTCTTTTGCGTGTTGATCTACGTGTATTGTTCATTTACTTATCTCCCATGTGCCTGTATTGGGCCAGTGTGTGTGAGACATCAGCCTAGAATTTACTAAAGGTCACAGGTGAGAGTGCCGTGGGGTGAGAAGGTCAACCAGCAGTGCGAGGGAAAACAGAAGAGAACGGGAAATGTAGTTCTCTTGAAGAGGACTAGAGCAATCCCTCTGCCCCTGCAGCTCTCTCTCTCTCTCTCTCTCTCTCTCTCTCTCTCTCTCTCTCTCTCTCTCTCTCTCTCCTCCCTCCCTCCCTCCCTTTCTTTTTTCTCTGTTTCTGGAGAACTGATGAATGCCAATTCTCATCTCCTACTTGGTTGGCTTCCAGTGACACAGCAATTTGAAGTCATCTTCTTTTTATCCTTCGATCCTGTTTTTTTTTTTTTATTTTTTTATTTTCCCTAAACATAGCTGTCTCCCAGTTTCCTCTGGCTGCTCTCTTACAAGTGACCACAGGTTTCCTGTTTATGGGAACAGAAACAGAGTTATGGTCTCAGTGGGACTAAGAGGCAGGCTCTTTGCCCTTGACTTTTTTTTTTTTTTTTAATAACATGTCTCGGTTAAGGGCTGGGGGAAAAAACTCTAAGGAGCTAAGAGACCTGTGTGGCAATTGAATCTGCTCCCGAGGCCTCATTAGGCCGAATCCCTCACCAGATGATCTAAGGTGGAGTTAGTAGTATTTTATCAACTATTCAAATGAGAGCATTAGCATGCATTTCCCAACTCAGGCCCTGCATACCTGCTAGAATTTTAATAATTTAAGCTGTGACCTTCAGCATTTTTGTTACACATTGACTTGCTATGCCAAGTGGGAAACACACACTAACCCAGTCTGTGGGAGACTTCTAAGGAAACATTCTTAAAGTTGGACACGTTCACTTTCACGCCAGCTGCTGCAGGTTCCTTATTTGAGATTCTCACCTAGTCCACAGCTCAGGAAACGAACTGCTGAGCTCAAGGCTTCTTGGGTTTTAAGGCTTCTCTTCATGGCTCACCCCAAGGCCAGGTGACCCACTAGCTGCTCCCTGGCTTGAGGAGTAATCATCAGCTTGGGTCTTCTCCCCTTTCCATACTGTGACCTGGAGACCAGCATCTGCTGCATCTCCAGCTCATGCCTCTCACTTATAAATGAGCGAAATGGCTTATCTTCCAGGAATCATACAAGGTCTTGAGTTGCCTTAGATGAAAGACCTGGGTTCATTTTCCAATGCCACGATGAGTGCCCCCCAAAGACTCTTTGGTCACCAAATCTCTCCACAAGTCTTCTTGGGAGTTCTTTTTTTTTTTTTCTTTTTGTTTTTGTTTTTTTCTCTCTCTCTCTTTTTTTTTTTTTTTTTGATTTTTGAGACAGGGTTTCTCTGTGTAGCCCTACTTGCCCTGGAACTCGTTTTGTAGACCAGGCTGGCCTCGAACTCACAGAGATCCACCTGCCTCTGCCTCTTGAGTGCTGGGATTAAAGGTGTGCCCCACCACTACCTGGTGATATATATGGGATACTTAACATTCTAAATTCTCTACTCCGCATTTCTCACAGCAAAAGTCTTTGCAAGAACTCTCAAGTTGTTTGTCACTGAGTCTCCACCAGAGAAAACTTAATGTCCATTTGTCTGAAAGATGAACTAATTAATAGCAATAGCAGCAAGAATTGGGACTGAGTCTAACTCAGCTTTCACTGCTGCCTATTAATGCTGTGTAGCCTGGAAATGGGTGCTCTGATGACACTCTTCCATTCCTCTAATGTATGAACAAGGCAATAGATCATTTTAGCCCAGAATATTCAGTGTAGCAAAACCCAAGCATAGACAAATTCATCTGTAACCCCAGCACTCAGGAGGTAGAGGCGCGTTGGTCATGAGTTGGTAGCCAGTCTAGACTACATAGCAAGACCCTGTCTCAAAATGCCAAAGAAGATTGACTTGAGAAATGGCTCAGCAGTTCAGATCATTTCCTGCTTTTCTAGAGGATCTGGGGGTCGCTTCCCAGCACCCACATCCAGGGGCTTACAATCCCCATAACTCCAGCTCCAAGAGGATCTGGTACCCTCTTCTGGCCTCTGTGGGTACATAGCAGAGATACACTCAAATAAACACACATAAAAATACTAAAAAGAACTCTCTAAAATACCAAAGATAATAATTAATGTGATAGAGTTAATATTTTGCTATCATGCGTTTTCAGGTGAGAAGACCGAGTCCCGGAGCGGTGAGAGGCTTCACACTGCAGTGTTGGAGTAGCTGGTCTCAGTCTCAGTAACTGTGCTTGTGTGGGGCTGGGGAGACGGCCTTCACAGACACTGAGGCTGCTGGATGCTTACTGACCCTCTGGCTCATCCACTCCACACTGTTCTCATGGCTTCGCTCTGCTTCTCTCAAACCCAGAAAGAGCCAAGTAATTTGCTTCCCAGTCAAGCTGGTTGGTCCTTTCTGAATTGTAAGTTTTGAACCAGAGAAGATGAGATAGGAAGAAATGGCCTTAGTGCGGTGGCCAGGTGCATGCGCTGCTTGGGTGGGGTTGTGTATCCAGGGAGGGAGAAAAGGTTGTGAAAATGAATGGGCCCTGCCAGGTGCAGCATTGGCTTCCCGACACGGCTGTTTCGGAGTCTATAAGAACGCACCTTTCTTTCCCTTTATCATATTCTAGCATCAGAACAGCAACAAAATGCACACCCCAATACCCGGTGGAGAAAAGTTAAGTTAGACGCCTCTGTCGTTTTATTCTTGGTTTTTAACGTTTGGCTGACACTCTGTGATGCTGCATGCATAGACAGCATTTGCCTGATGTCCTCAGGACGTGGTGACAGAAGCAGCAGCCTTCTACAGGACATTGAGCCTTCTCTCTGAAGCACACAGTAAAGGGACAGAACAGGAAGCCTCTTCCGCAGGGGGACATAGAGCCCTTCCTTAGAGAAGGATGAACGGAGACAGCGCCCTCTTGTGGATTTTGGCTTCTCGGCTAATCTGCCTGGAGCAGGCTGTCTTTCGCAGCTTTTTAAACCAATGGATAATTTTCCCACGTGGATTTATGTCTGAAGATATTCCTGGAAGGTTTAAGCACAATTTCTGGTTGCTTTTAGTAGTAATCACCAATTGATCATCTCAACGCGGTGTGCAGTTCAAATGATGACATTTTCTTTTACTCGGAGAGCCATTTAAACTGGAAACTATCTCCCAAATAGGTATGTTGTAATTATTTATGTATTTGCACTTTGGTGCAAAGCCTTTTAAAATAAGATTTTGTAATTAGTTTAAAAAAAAATCTCTCCCACCTGGGCAGGGTTTAAACAAAGCCCAGGCAGTTTAGGACTCTATTTTTAGTTCTGATTACTTATTCAGCTAAGATAATCCTAAATTCAGCAGATCTGGAGGAGGCATGACAGCTGGGCTCTTGAAGGCAGTCTCAGGTCAAAGCCAACAGCTTCGTAAGGATCACGTGTTGTCTCCCTCCATCCCCCTCCCCCACACCCCGCCCGCGAGTACGCTCTGTGTTGCTGGTGTCATTTTCACCAGCCTGGAGCCAGCAAGTGGAGGAGAAACTGACGACTCAGGGACCTTAGACATGGCTGATCTCGGGGCAGGGAAAATAGGTCACTAATGACATGTGGCAAGAAGCCAAAAAACCCGCAGCCAGGAGCTCTGAGAAGTCTGCCAGGCGCAGGATCCATTTTACTTGAACTCCAGAGAGAAAACAGGGTACTTTAATTTCCTTAAAGTCACAGGGCTGCTGGACTCAGACTAAGATTGTGATCTCCTCCCCTCCCCCATTTTCCTAAGCCGTCATTGTTTTGGTTTACCCGACTTCCATTCCTGCACACTGTGGTCACTCCCGGAGTTCCTTCTCTTTGGAATATCTAAGCTGATGCTTTTTTTTTCTCTCCCAGGCAGCAGGGGCAACTGCAGACAATGGTGCTATTAGCTCCTGTGATTTCTTCTGTACTGAGAGGGTTTGGGTTAGTTTAGTCAGCACCACACAGAGCTCCAGGAAGCATCTCTGTGATTGGAGGGAGAGGGGTCTGGTGTGGTCACTATGTGATAAAATCATGTTTTACTTCATCCTGGGGACTGTCACTCTGGATTGATGTTTCCTAGTAACGTTGCTAGTTCCAAGGAGGAAGAGGATGAGGTAGTCTGGGAACAGCCAGTGGCCTGCTATCACCCAGGGAAGAGTTTAAACCAGACCAGAGATTCTCACACTCCCCTACCCAGCAAACACCCCTGGACTAGGGCTAACCCAATAGTGCGTGAACAGCTTCTCATACCCAGAAAAGCACATGTCTGATGGGTTTCTTGGTAACGGTGATGCTGTTGGCCAAAGGACCACATTTCAAGACACCTTGACCAAGGGTAGTGTTGGCACGCCCTACCTCATGAGCATTTCCATTCCTGGACTTCCTCCACAGGTCAGTGATCTCGTCAGAGCAGGGCCATGCTTTATTCATCTCTAATTTCCCACTTCCATCCGTGCACGACACAGAACTCCCAGCGTGGTTGGGGCTGAACCCTCTTGGGGGATAATGTTTTAGAAAAGGAAATGGGTGACAGACAGGGTTTGTTCCAGGTCTGGGATTAGCCCAAGTGGGATATTGACTTCACTGAATGCCATTGATAAAATCACTAAAATTAACATTTGAAATGGCAGGGTAGCAAGAAGGAAGCTGGACAAGATGAACATCATGAGAAATGCTGAGGTTGAAAAAGCCGAGCCGACTTTAGAAGTGAGCCTATCGAAGGGAATGTGGGGTTGCATCCCCTGTGAGAAGGTGGGTAGAGTAACAACAGGGGGACCTGGGGTGGGGTTTGGGGCATGGCTCCAGAGGTGAAGTGTCTGCCATGAAAAACCAAGGACCTCAATTTGTATGCTCACCACACATGTAAAAAGCCTGGCACAGGGGCACACACCTGGAATCTAGTGTTGGACAGGTGAAAATGGGGGAGATGGGGGTGACTCCTGGTGCTTGCTGGGCAGTTGGTTTTGCCCAGGTGATGCGTTCCAGGTGCAATGAGAAGAGTTGTCTCAACAAATAAGGTGGAGAGTGGTAGAGAAAAAACCTGATGTTGGCCTCTGTTATACATACACACACACACACACACACACACACACACGGAGACACATGCACGTACACACACACAGCCACACACAACAGACACACACAAAGATATTCAGACACACAGAAATACACACATGAGATACACATGCACAAACACAGATACACACGGAGACACACCCAGACACACACACATACAGACAAACCCAGACACACACATACACACGAGACACACAAGCATGCGCACACACACAGCCACACGTATTAGACACACACAGATATACTCAGACACACACAGACACACACGAGACACACATGCACATACAGAGACACACATAAACCCATGTACACAGAGATACACACAAGCACAGACACACACATAGGTACACCCAGAGACACAGACATACAACCCCCCCCCACCACACACACACATGATCATCTGAAAACTTCCCTGTGGAGGAGCCCTTCTTGGTATCTCACAGAGCAGGCAATGGTTTGTGGAAGAGTATTCAGCCTGAGTTGCAGTCCAGTGACTCCCATGCATGTTAGAAGCAAGGGTTCTGTCTGAGGAGCCAAGCTCGGGAGCCTCCCCAGTCTGTACTTTTGTTTGGATGGGGACAAAGAGAAGAAGGGCAGAGCATCTGCTTGATCCCACCCAGCAGCTGCAGCGACTGAGTTCCTCTTTCGGTACCTTATACTCTATGCTATGAGTGCTGTTTCCCTGGCACTGACCTTCTGCTTTTCCTGTCCACTCATAGCCCCTGCTTGCAACCTCTCTCTCTCTCTCTCCTTCCTCCATCCCCAGTCTGGATGACTCAGCCTTTCCATTCACGATTTTGATTAGCAGCTGTGTCTTCGAGATGGATTCCTTGGGTGTCTTTCCTTTCACTCTTACCGACTGTGAATATTTGCTGTCACTAACTCAGCTGTCCATTCAAGCAGGTGTAGCCAAGAGTCTGACGTCAGGAAATAGATATCATGTACAGAGTCCACAGTCGAGAATCAGATAAACCCAATTAGAAAACAAAAACTCATCATGCTTCAAGTTTATTATTTTATGAAGGGCCAAGGTCACACGTGGTTCCATGTGGCCTGTCAGTCTCAGGTTGGGCATTCCTGATGGAATGAATCCCTGTAGCATGCTGGACATCATGTGGTCACTGGACATGGACATGAGGAGAATGCTGTCCTTAGGTAGCTCACTGTTGAGACGAGGCTGCTGAGAAGCAGATAAGTAACTGAGGCGGGGGTGAAGGCCTGCAATGAGCACCCGGTGCTGGGGGACTGTGAGTGACAGCTGATGCTCACTGTAAATGTCAAGGAAGGTTTTAGATGGAGTAACATTTGGTTCACAATCTAAAGGACCCATGAGAGTTTGGCCAAAGAGACAGGAGAAAAGCTAGCAGGGGAGGGAGGGGAGGAGAGGTCTTTGTGAAGGTCACTATGTGTTCATGTCATTGAATGGAGACCCTAGACCTTGGGCATCTATGCTTCCTTATGGCCCTGATTCAGCACGTGCCACACAGCAGATGTCCAAGGAAAGGCTTGCTCAAGAAGTGCAGTCTGAATGAATGAGTGAATGAACGCATGCGTTTATGCTGAGATGATCGGCAAGGGTACTAACATCCTCAGAAGGTGCAATTCCTATAAAGTCAGGTTTCTGGGCTCAGTGGCTTTTGCACTGCTAGGAGACAGGTCTCTGTGTAGCTGCACTTCACGTCCCCAGTGTGATTGCTGATGTGGTTTCCTCTGGCCCAACGCTTTGAAAACAAACGCGCCAGCTCCCAGCAGAGGACTGACAAACGAGGCTAGAACTGATTGCACGTTTGAGCGCAGCTCAACTCCTCAATAAATCAAGCTGCGGTTTCCGAAACAGGCCTGGTTCATTTTTCTTACGATTGGATAAATACCGAGTTTTCTTGTTGCTTTTGTCAGCTGCCTTTCTGGGAGCGCTCTCCCATGTTTGGAGCTATCTGTGAGGTGGTTCCACAGGCCCACACAGCTGCCCACATACTGTCAGTGAGCTCCGGGTTTCTGAATCACCTTGAGAAAATGGGAAATGATTAACTTGGAGCAAAAAGGAGAGTTCTGTTTTCTGAATGAATCATACTAACTGAAGTGCCGACTCCCAAGAGCAGGGAAGCTTGTGAAAGGGGCAGGGGACAGCCCTGTAATCTCAGGAGTTGCTTTAGTAAGAGAAGCTCTACCTCAGACAGAGAGAGGCCAAATAGGCAAGGATCTGTGAGTGGGAGAACTTGGAGGCCGAGGTTGGAGAATCCTGTGTATTCTTCAAGGCCCGACTGTGGAGGCTGACACTTGACAGCTGCAAAGGCTCCTAGGTAACCGTGGCTCGCAGTATGCCTCCCAACTGTGGATGTCCATTAGAACCCTGCATCATCAGCAGAGTTAAAAATAAATCAGCCTTGGGCCTTTCCCATAAGAGCTTTTGATTTTAATTGGTTTGAGGTAAAACCAGGCATTTGGTAGTTTTCAAAGTTCCCTGGGTGATTTTAATTAAAACCAGGGTTAAGACTAATTGGTCGTCGTAAATTAGGCAAGCTTTACGCCAGCCAAGGAGCAGCCTATTCCCTACCATGACCCCTTTTCCAGGACAAGAAGAAGGACGAGAGGCTGAGGGAAGTGGAGTAATTAGGGGTTTAGTGGGAGGCTTTTAAGACTTCAGGCAAGAGTCTTTGGAAGCCAGATGACCCCTATGGCAGATAGAATCACCCTTGGATCCAAAAGGGGAATGTGGAAAAGTGAGGAAAGAACCAACGTTATTAACAGGCAGGGAAATGGGTTACTGGCAATGTCCTTGCAGGAAGTCTTGAATTATGTTTGGCCAAAAGCTTACAAATCACATGAAGGAACATGCAGAGTGAGAGAGCTCACAGGACGAGAGGAACAGTGAAGGGGATGGTGATAACACTGGAGATATCCATGACTCCAGGGAGAGCAGGGCCAGAGGTCAGGGGTACCCCCCTCAGACGTGGGTGTTAACATATGTGACAAGATTTCACTTTGAGAAACGTCATATTTAGGGGCTAGTGTTTGGTGGTGGTGGCAGGGGGATTGTGAGGCGAATGCTTAAGCAGAGTTCTGCCATCTAGGTCAGCATTTCCTGGAGGTGTTGGGCAGTATGACCGTCAGATGTCTCAGGAGAGCCTTGTTGTATGGAGGCTGCTTGCTTGTTTCCTGGCTGCTCGACAGCCCAGACCCAAAATAGCCACACAGAAACTGTATTAATTAAATCACTGCTTGGCCCATTAGCTCTAGCTCCTTATTGGCTAACTCTTACATATTAATTTAACCCATTTCTATTAATCCGTGTATCGCCACGAGACTGTGGCTTACTGGCTAAAGTTCTGGTGTCTGTCTCTGGCAGGGCTACAAGGCTTCCCTCTGACTCTGCCTTCTTCCTCCCAGCATTCAGTTTAGTTTTCCCTGCCTACCTCTATTCCCTATGCAGGCCCAAGACAGTTTCTTTATTAACCGATGCTGTTCACAGCATACAGAAGGGAATCCCATACCATCTCTCCTTTTCTGTTTAAATAAAAAAAGGAAGATTTTTAACTTTAATATAGTAAAATTACATATAACAAAACTGGTATCAAACAAGAATTATAGTTATAGTATCTATATCTACTTTATCTTTTATCATAACTAAGGAAAACTCTATCACTATATATTCTTCAATTTCATCAAAGATCCCAGAAGGATATAATATTACCTAAGTAAACAATAAGTTTATTGTAGGCAACTTCCAAAACTCTATAATTGATAGAGATGTCTTGCTGCCTGGACAGTCACCCAAAGTTCTTCTGTATTGTTGGGGTATCCATCTTCAGCCTACAGGCCCATAGTATCCAGCAGACTATTTCCTGAAGCAGGAAATTTCAAAGACAGTTCCACCTATATTGGAAGTTTGTCAGTCACTTTTTCCTGTGTCCTTCAGGATGTCTGGCAGACTCTTTTATGTAGCAGGAACTCTGAAGGATCATCTCACCTTGAGGCAAGTTCAGCAGTCATCTCTCTGTGGGTTCTGCATGTCCAGTTTTTACAGTATACCATGAAGCAGTCCAGGCAAGAGCAGTTTCTTGCCCAAATGGCTAACAAACTCCAAGGAGCCTCTTTGATGCCCATCTTCCCCTTGAAGTTATTGGTGCTGCCAAGAGCAGATGTGTCTCATCTCATGAAGTCTTAGGTTCTAAAAACATTTTAAATGCCATATTCTGTAGTCCTTGAAAGATATGAAGATTATCTATCTAAGTGAAATATATCTCTGCACATTTCAAAAACCTAACTAACATGACTACAAGATTGACTGTTATAGATGATTATCTATTAACCTATATTTCTTAATTATCCATTACATTTTAAATGAGCTGTACAAACACAATACCTTAATCAAGAACAGAACTATACACATACACAGTATAACAAAATTGACCTTAAATTTGTATCAATAAACCAAGATCCATACCAATGCAAATTATTCATATTTATATCATATCCTCCTTTAAATGTAAACAAACATTTATAAACAATCATTTAGGAAATTTGGGCATAGTTCACCAAACTTCTTCCTGCTTTTTGTTGGACAAAGTAATTTTTTTGAGGGGTTTTCAAGGTGACCTTTCAGGGGGTCTTGGTGCATCAAACCAGATTATTCTGAATGGATTCCACAGGTTCTCATCCTCTGTGGAAACAAAATGAGAAACTCTTTTCCAGAGCAACATATCCTTAGACCCAAATTTGGAAGTTATGATACTTTTAGAAGATACATGCTGGTTTAGTTTATCAGCCCATACAATGAAATGTCTCTCTGTACTTAGCCCCATCACAGTCAAAAAAGTCAAAGAAAACACAATAATATACATAATCCAATAATACACATAATCCAGACTTTATTTGTATATTCCAGCTTTACATGGTTTGTTTTTACTCTATTACTTTTTAATATTTATTTTTTATCTTTACTCCTTTAATCTATGATTGTCTGTACTCTGTCTCTTTAAAGACTTTGTTTAACTTTTAAAAACCATTTACTTCCTTTTATAACTGTCTATACTTTATTTTTTCTTCTCTCTCCCAAGTCTACATACATTTAACCAACATTGTGACCCATTTAGAGGTCTTTTATGTCTGAATCTGTCCTATTGTGTATCTGTAATTCTTTACTGTCCTGGAGCACTTCTTAAAATGCTAAGCCCTTCTTATGAACTTAAGTGGTACCATTGCTAGGGGAATATGTCACTGCCTGCTTGCCCCACCCAGTTTAGCATGGCAGAACAGAGCTGTTTGCTGCCTTCAAGAGCTATGCACATTGCCCCATTATCAGGCACACAGCACCTAAACATGTTAATGTTGCCATTAAGCAAGTTGTAACATTTTGCTCACAAGACCCCATTTAAATGTTCAGCCTCCTGAAAGAGCCAGAGGTTGTGCTAGCAGTAGGCCCCCCAAACCCACAGTTTTAAAACACCAAAACAACACAGCTTTTTTTTTCTGCTACTACTGAATCAGGAAAACTTCTCTTAAAGGAGCCATGCCTTTGCTTGCTTCTAACACCCAAGAAAATGCTGCTACCAAACCATGCTTAAGTCTGTTCTTTTGTGTCCGGGATTTCTTTTGAAGCTTTCTCAGGTTTTACATGGATTTAGTTGGGTGCCAATTTGTTGTGGGGAGGCTGTTTGTTTATTTTCTGGCAGCTCAGACCCGAAATAACCACATAGAAACTGTATTAATTAAATCACTGCTTGGCCCATTAGTTCTAGCTTCTTATTGGCTAACTCTTACATATTAATTTAACCCATTTCTATTAATCTGTGTATCAACATGTGGCTTACCGGCTAAAGTTCTGGTGTCTATTTCCAGCGGGGCTACATGGCTTCACTCTGACTATACCTTCTTCCTCCCAGCATTCAGTTTAATTTTCCCCACCTTCCTCTATTCCCTGTGCAGACCCAAGACAGTTTCTTTATTAATCAGTGGTTTCCACAGCATACAGAGGTTGAATCCCACATCATCTCTCAAGGTTATCTGTAGTGTCCTTGAAGGGGGGAACATCATAGAGAACATTCTGGCATCATTTCATTGACTTGTTATTGAGAAATAATGATTTGTGCCATTTTCAATGCCAGATTCAAATTCCTTTGGCCAAATCTCTGGTCTAGGTGGTTCTGATTTCCTATTTTGACCTTTATGCATCCTTTACCCTGAGACGCCCTATGTTTCTCCTGGTAGGTCACATTGACCAGGACCATAGCAGTGAGAGCCACCAATGGCTCCACCTTGGAAAGTCCAAACCTTTCTAGTACAGCTGTAGATTGCTGTTGACTCTGAGTGATTTACATGACCCTGACACCCTAAAGAGATGGAGTATCTTTGAGAGCAAATGAACACCAGTCCCAAAGGAGAGGGGTTTTGTAGATTGCCCTTGAACATTGCCCACATACCTATTAACATTCCTTATTCCTTATCTGCCTTCAAGATTATACTGATGTGTGAACTGATTATTGGAAATCATGTATTTCAAGGTCTTGTCAGATGAATTTTTAGTTACTTCTTGACATTGTTCTGATAGGACATAGCCATGTGGCCCCAAGATAGGAGTTGTTAGTGTGTTTAAGCTGGAACATGGAGCAAGATCAGCTGGTAACAGAGCAAGAGGCAGGTTGAAGAGGTCCCTCTCCCCTGAGGTCTTGCCTACAGGCCTTTCCAGTCTTCACAGGGTACAAATGAGTAGAGTGGCTTCCCTGATATGTGTGGAATGTCTTTCCTTGTTTTTGTGCCTATTGGTACTTAGCCTCATATTCCAGGTCAGGCCACAGAAGAAATTTATCCTAGTAACATGCCCACAGGTCTCTGATTCTATAAGATTTTTGGGGAATGACTAATATGTGATAGGGAAGTTCTATCTAGGATCTATCCCTACCCTGTCACACAAAGAGCAGAGCCTATATTTGAGAGTAAACACTGAAAATTTCAGGCAGTTATAAACATTGAAGATCAAAGTTCATATGCCATAGAAGTCTTGTGACTACTTAAATATCGCAACAAATTAGGACTGTAGTGTTTCATATCAACCATCGTCCTTTCTATCTGCTCCTACATATTACTTAGGGCTCCAAGGATCCCTTGCAGATATTATCTAAAACTGAGAAGCTGCTGGATAGCAAAACCATCTCCTCATTGTCCCTGGTGGATCTGGAAATGCATTCTTCACTGCTTCATGTTGGTGCTTTGAAAAGTGGTTTCTCTGATGAGCAGGGATAGGTATGCTGAACTTATGATTCTGGCTCAGGTCTCTTACACTATTTGTTCACGAAACAACCATATCCCAAATATGAATTGTGGTGTAGGAGGTCCTTCTTTCTATGTGTTGCTTGTATTGGTTAATAAATAAAAAAACTGCCTTGGCCTGATAGGGGCAGAACTTAGGTAGGAGGGAAGACAGAACTGAATGCTAGGAGAAAGAAAGGCAGTAAGCCACTGCCATGTGGCGATATACAGATTAATAGAAATGGGTTAAATCAAGGTATAAGAGTTAGCCAATACAATGTTAGAGCTAATAGGCCAAGCAGCGATTTAACACCATTTCTGTGTAGTTATTTCAGGGCTAAGCTAGCTGGGTGCCCAGGACAAACAAACAGCCCTTCCCTACAACAGAATTACATCTGATTTTCCTTCTTCACAATGCTTATACTAAGTATGCGAATTGGAGATAGTAGGAGACATACCTTGAATGAACCTTCCTACCCCAAAGTGTGAATTCATTGAGACTTTCATAGGTGGTGTTATGGACTTTATATTTGGGACTCATGGGCCACATGAAGGGGCTTGGGATGTTAGTCTCATCTTCATCTCTTCAGGAATAAATTGAATCTCTTCAGTCTGCTCTTGAGAGTGAAAATGGGTCAGTGTGTGTCTTTCTGCCCAAGTTTGTCATTCTAAAGACCAGATGTTTGAATCTGTACCAGTAACTATGCTGAAGTTGTTTGTGTGAATATAGAACTCTGTCGAAAAACTGGGTATGGTGCACTTCCTTCTCTCCTCACTCCCATATAGACCTAACTGCTCATTCACAAATCTAAGACCTACTAGGAAACTAAGGCACTTAAGCTATAGGAGCCCAACTGAGGGTTATGTCACAGATACTGGTTGCTGCATGTTATTAAGGACTCTGTAGCCAATACTACTCAGCTCTAAGCTCCTCCTCTTTCCATGGCTGCTTCTCGCCTGGCCTTCCCAGATGTAGCTAGATGTCTGCATATTTAGACATCTGCAGGTAGAAAATATCCAGGAAAAAAAATAATGTTTTTGATTATGTTCATTTTTTATTATTTCATATTCATTACAGTATGGTGACTATTTATGTAGAATTCACATTACAGTTCTATTTTAAGTAATCTCGGGATGACTCAATGTATACAGGAGGATGTGCTTAGGTTAAATGCAAGCACTCCACCAACTTATTACATAAGATGCCTAAACAACCACTAATTTAAGGGTGTAGGAGTGAGCTTGGAAGTCATCACTCAGGGATACTGCAAGATAGCTGGTTATATTAGGGGCCATAGGTAGAGGTTTCTCAGGCATAAGAATGCCCCAAGAAGGTTAAAGGCAATGTAAAATTTTCACAGATTCACTTTTTCTCAGTCCTCTCCATGTGACTTGTATCCCTGATATACCCCAAAGGGGTTGTCTCTCTAACCTCAGACTTTTAGCTGTTCCCGGCAGCTATAGGCATATAGGGAGTGTGGAGTTTGAGGATTCATGGAGATAGGATCTTGTCCTTTAGGTCTGAAGATTTGGTAGAGGTTAAAGGTCTCTCTGGAGGTTGACTGCTTTGACTTTCTGGGTGTTTTTTTTTTTTTGTTTTTTTTTTTTTTTTTTTTTTTTCCTGCTACAAGTAGCAATGCTAATGGATTGTCTGTGTTTTTCTCTGGAAATTGCTATCCAGATCTCCCAGCATCTCTCACACTGGCGTGTCATTCACAGCATTTACTGGAATCAATCCCTGTGTGTGCAAAGCCAGCAGGTCAGGGTGGGTGAATCCTCCTCCAGCCTGGCTGTCTGCATTCCACTGGGGCCTCTGACTTCCTGAATTCCCTCTGTTTGCTTCCTGTTTAGTTATATTAAGAGGAGGAAATTAGAAGGGCGTCTCTTGCTGCCGAGTCCTCTACAGAAACCCTGCACGACTCGACTTAGTAGGTTTTGTTTTGTTTTCTCTACTGGTTCCTATAACAGAGCTTCTTCAGTTACGTTCTAAGAAGAATCTGCCCTTCTTTCTCTCCATGTTTGGGAGAATGTGGACCTGCACAGGCCTGAGACTCTTGGCTCTGGAAGATTATCTTCAGCATCTTGACCAGCTGCCCCCATGGAAGGGCAGCATTGACTTGGAGGCCACTCAAGACCACAGATGCTTTTCACCAATGTTTGCCACCAACCTTCTCTCCTCTATCCCTAGCCCTGCCTATGAGCCATGGCCAGAAGATGGCCTCCAGACCCTCTACTTCTTATCCTCAACACTGACCAAGAGTTTCCTGCAGTCATCTCAGCCTTTAGCAAGGTTTCCATAAGGTGGAGTTGGTGGATATTAATTCTTATCTAACATAGTGACTGGCACCAGGTTCTAATATTATCGAGCGAATGCTCAGGCTCTCCTTGGAATATAAACCTCACTGGCATGTGGGTTGGAGCAAAAAACAGAGGGATGAAAACCCAAGGTTTACAGGATTGATAACTCCCACTTGCATCAGTGAGGTCCCCGAATACCACTTTGGGGTTCCTTAGCTCTACCAAGTGACCTGGGGCAATTACAAGGAGGGGTGTCATCTATAATTTAGGCAAATACAAATGAAAAAAAAAAAAGATGTCTTAGTATCAGGTCAGACTAAGCAGACAAAAAAAAAATCCAGAAAAAGCTAATACAACATAATATAAGGACAACATTAATCAATAAACAGTGTTGGAAAAATTTCACTAACCACTGGAGAAGAAACAAAGTTTTTCTTACATAACTAAGATCAAAAACAACAAAAATAAATATATGAGTGGGAAAAGAGAAAGACTTTCTGTGCCATCCAGAGGGTGACTGGTCACCACCTTCAGCACAACCAACATGTGACAGGCTGTCAATCATGGCTCCAGCACTTGACCTCACTAAGCAGTTTAATCCTCACAACCCCTCTTTGAGGTATTTGCTCTCTCCCTCCCTCCCTCTTCCTCTCCCCCTCCCATCTTCTGGATGATTGACAACAAAACAGCAAGAGGTAGATTTTGCAGAGGTCCCATCCAGTGGAAGTACCAGAATACAAAGCACAAACAGGTGAGTCCCGGGTCCCTAATCCCATGATGCTCCATGACAAAAAGAAGCACTCAGGAGTTTCGAACAGAGAAATTAAAAGTATACAGAGAAACCGCCATGTAGAATAGCAGAGAAATGAATATGGAGAAAACTATGTCACACATGTAACAGATAAAGTTTTAATACCCACAATTCCTCAAATGTTACTGCCCAGAATACGCATGTGCTGAAGGGTGCTGAAGGGTGTTCTGTGTAAAAAGTCGCTTTGATTGTCAATTAAGTTTAGGAAATGATGTGCTAAATCTTACCATGGAACTCATTCTCTCTCAGCATGCCTATTAACACCCCATGGGGCAATAAAATTCCCTGAAATGCAGCCTGGAAGGTGTTGTCTTTGTGTGTGATGAATTCCTACAAGTTGGGATACAGAATCATGAGCACCTTGGTAGAAACAAATAAGTCAAGAGAGGATACATAAAACAAGACATGCGTGCACGCGCACACACACAAGAGAGGATACATAAAACAAGACATGTGTGCATGTGCACACATGTGTACACATGTGCACACACAAGAGAGGATACATAAAACAAGACATGCGTGCATGCGCACACATGCGTACACATGCACACACACGAGAGGATACATAAAACAAGACATGTGTGCACGCGCACACATGCGTACATATGCGCACACACGAGAGGATACATAAAACAAGACATGCACACACATGCATACACATGCACACACACAAGAGAGGATACATAAAACAAGACATGTGTGCATGCGCACACATGCACACACACAAGTTTGAAAATATGTTCAACTTTGTCAGTAATTGGGGGAAATAAAACAATATCTTGGCTTTCAAGCAGGCATAAACAAAAGAATTGTTTGCTTTTACAAAAATAGCAGGTGAACATGACCTTGAGAGACGTTAGGGAGTTCATCAACAAACACAGCTTACCTGGTCGTGTGTTAAGGTCTTGAAAGCATGTCCAGGATCTCATGGAGCAAGGTCTGTTCATAGGAGCTTGTTATAGAGACGTCACTGGGCAGAGACTCATTGGGGGAGCATTGTATGGCAAGCAGAGCCCCTGACTTTAGAGGCTTGGAGCTCCTTTGAAGTCTGACGTGTAGTGTGCACCCACAATCCCAACACTTCTAGGGGGAAATAGGAAGTGGAGACAGGGGAGTCCAGAAGTTCAGGGACCAGTGTACACAATGACAGACAAAAGACTAGGTCTCAAACAAAGGAGAAGGGGAGGATGTCCTTAGACTCCCACATGTATGCTATCGTGTTTTTATACTGTATTCATACTCGCAAATATGTATACACACACACACACATAAACACACACACATACAAGATGTTTTATATGAGAAGTAGGTTGACAAGCATATACACAGGGATTCATTTAGAATTTATTTATGTTAGAAAATAATACTAATATAAATAAGTTAGTATATAATTATTTATTATATATCTATTCACTTTTCAGAAAAATGATAGGGAAAATAATATTCTATGAGGAATATTTGATTTATCCATAGAAAAATCAGTTTTCTAAATAATTTATATCAGTTTTTGAAAATTTAAAAGACTGAAATGAAAACATATACGTTAAAATCTTAAGCTGGGCAGTGGTGGTATACACCTTTAATTCCAACACTCGAGAGGCAGAGTCAGATGTATCTTTGAAGCATGTTTGATCTACAAAGTGAGCGTCAGGACAGTCAGGGCTACACAGAGAAACCCTGTCTTGAGATAAAAAATTCACCTCCCCCCCAGATATATAAATATATTCATTAGTTTTCTCCAGGAGTAAGAATTTGAATATGTTTTATGTTCCTTTATAACTTTCTGCATTGTTTTAAACACAGTAACATTAATTTATTTGTTGCTGTGAAAATACAAAATAGTTATTACCACGTAAAGCACAAAATTTATGACTCTGAAGCTGAGCGACGAGGGCTGGGAGAGGAAGAGCGCTCATTCTTTAATGAACAGGTGGATTGTTTCTGTAAATGGAGCTTCGGGCTAAGAAGTAAGGATAGGGTTTGGGGAAGGAAGGAAAAGAAGCTGAACAACGGAGTCTGTAGAAATGACTGCTCTTCAGAGAAAGCTAGAGAGAGAGGAGAATTAACCCCATGCGGTGTCCCAGCTGCCTCGGCCGCGGCTTGTCAGAGGAAAAACCAGAGGAAAAGCCCAGACAGCAAACGGTGCTCCTTGCATCTAACAGGGAAACAAATGGACGTCAAATTGTGCTTGGCAAACAGACCTGAGAGCCACCTTCCAGCTGTTTCTAAAGGGAATCACAACTTCTTGTTCCTGAATTTGTGGAGCGGCATCTGGGCCAACTCCTTCCCTTTTTTGACTAACCCAAAATGAACTCCTTATGCAAAATCTGGAGGTGCTCCAGCGTACCCAGAGCTCAGGGTTGTCAGCCAGCTGCTGGCAGCTCGCACCAACTTTCTTTTCTTCTAACTGGTGCCAAAATCTGTTGCTTTGTAGGCATAGCGAAAACTGAATTGGAGGTCCTAACTTGAAAGTACCCGGAGCCTCCTACCAGCAGGCTCACCTCAAGCCCCTAGCAATTTGCTTAGGCTATTTATCCAATTGCATTAACTGTATTTAAATGAGAGAGGTCACCCCTCATTTATGTTCTGTATTTTAGTTATTCTTCTGTTGCTGTCATGAAATACCATTAACAAATGCTTCTTGAGGAAGGAAGGCCTGACCTCGCCTCACAGTTTGAGGGTACAGTCCATCATGGCCATGAAGTTGGTCGTGTGTCTGCAGTCAGGGAGCAAAGGCAATGGCAGCTCAGGCCTCAGATGGCTTTGTCTGTTTTATCCAGTCCAAGATTCCCACTCAGGGAAAAGTGTTCACATTTTTAGGGAGGCCTTCTCTCCTTGGTTAACCTAACCAAGATAATCCCTCACAGGCAGGCCTAGAGGCTATCTTCTCCCAGACAATTCTAGATCCTGTCAAGTTGACGATGATCAACCCTAACTGTGACAATAAGGAAAGGAAATTCTCCAGCCTATCCCCCTGGCTAGGGAAGGACCTGATTGTTAGTGAAAGGCACATCTACTCCTTCTGGCAGCTCTTCACATGCCAACTGCACCTCAGGATTTCTTAGGGTGTCTGAGGAAGGATCAGAGGTCAATTCCCTATGAGGACAAGGTGCAGGATTCCTCTTATGGTTTGAATCTGAAATGTCTCCACAGGCTTATGTTTTGAAAAGTTATCTCCTGCTGTGGAATAATACTTCTGTACCCTGTGAAGGTGTATAATGCTCTTGTTGTTAATAAAGAACTGACTGGCCAATAGCTAGGCAGAATTTTCAGGGCAGAGAGAATGTTGGGAAGAAGAAGGGTGGAGTCACGGTAGTTAAGGGATCTCAGGGAGATGCAGAAGAAGCAAGAGATGAACATGCCATGCTGAAAAAAATGGTACTGTCATGTGGTAGAGCATAGATAAGAATATGGGTTAATTTCAGTTGTGAGAGCTAGTTAGTAACAAGCCTGAGCTACTGACCGGGCATTTGAAATTGGAATTAAGTCTCTATGTGGTTATTTGGGAGTTGACTGGCAGGACAGAGTTGACTGCTGGGACACAGAGAAACTCCGCCTATAGTTCCCAGAAGGCAGTGCTATTTGGAGAGGGTGTACAGCTATTAGGAAGCAGGGCTGGGGTGCTATAAGTGGTCACATCAGGTGTGGGAGTGGGACTGTAAAGGATCTACTCAGCCAGCAATTCTGGTTCAGTTCTTTCTTCTTCCTGGGCTGAATGTGAGGCACCTTCTACACACTCCCCCTGCCATGGTGTGAGCCATTTCACCACGCATTCTGGGGTGTTTAAACTTCCGGAACAGGGAGCCAAACGAAAGTGTTTCTCCCCTAAGTTGCTTCTGTGAGGTATATGAGTGAACAAGTAACTAATATTACCCTCATGTCCTTAAGGGAGTCAAAACCCAACCAAGGCTTTTGGTCTTTGGTTCCTCAAGGGATCATTCCTAATTCTAAAGCTTTTATTAGATTGGCCAAGGAGACTTTTCCTTGCATAAATATGTATTAAGTTAGTATATCAACCAACTTTGAAAAGTCTTAAGCCAACTATTTCCATAGATGTTTTAGCTACAGAATAGGGGAAATACACCTAATTTGTCAAGACTTTCTATTTCCAGTTGAAAATGTAGCTGTCTTTGTTTCTTAAAATAGAATGTGCCAGAAGGATAAGTACAGTTTAGGCAATAAAAATATTTATGGATGAGTATCATGTTTGTTCTGTATTAAGCATGTGGGTTAGTGAGATAGTATGGTCTAGGGGTCATGGTTAGAAGTGCCAAAGGGTTTCCTCATCCATGCACTGGCCAGTGATTCCATGGGGTTGTTACAAAGATCAAGGAAAACAGGTAAGTGTCCAGCGCTGCCCTGCCACGGTTCATCCATGAAATCCCTGGACCACAATCCACTTAGCAAGCATCTTTGCAGCATCTTTGAGTAATTAATTTATGTGTGTGTGTGTGTGTGTGTGTGCCCGAGTGCACGTGCAAGAGTATGCATGAAGGTGGGTTTCTCCTGTCCATATGTGTGTGGAGGACAGGTATTCACACACAAAAATGCCCCACTATTGCTCTTTTATTGTTTGTTTTTTGAGACAGGGTTTCTCTGTGTAACAGTCCTGGCTGTCCTGGAACCTGCTTTGTAGATCAGACTGTCCTTGAACTCACAGAGATCCACCTGCCTCTTCCTCCAGAGTATTGGGATTAAAGGTGTGCACCATCACCACCCAACCCCCTCCCCCCCTCTCCCTCTCCCTCTCCCTCTCCCTCTCCCTCTCCCTCTCCCTCTCCTTCTTTTCTTCTTCTTCTTCTTCTTCTTCTTCTTCTTCTTCTTCTTCTTCTTCTTCTTCTTCTTCTTCTTCTTCTTCTTCTTCTTCTTCTTCTTCTCAGGGTTTCTCACTGAGTCTGAAGCTCCAATCTTTTTGGTTGTGAGTTAGAAATACTCTGTTTTCCTTAGAGAAAAAACGTTTTCTAGCTAAGGCATTAACTTCTACTCCCATTCATGGCTCCACTCCTCTACTACTGACTCCCTTCCTTCTTCCCACCTGAAGGGTCAAACCCCAGTCTTCTCACACCAGAGGTGGGAAATGGGCTCTGGAACCATCTGGGACTATGGAAAAAGGAGCAGTATGGATAGGCTCAGAATTTTCCAGTCTGGGGAAAATTGTCTGGGCTGATCCACGGTAACCTGCAGCTGGCCAGTTTCCCGGTGCAGCTGTGAAGAGTAGGATAAGTGAGGGAGTGCAGACTCATGCTCCTGACAGGAGTCAGCTAGACCCGTGCGGGCCTCCCTGCGCTGGCTGCTCACAAATCTAAAAAGTAAAGAGTTTATAATTGTCTTTGCATTTTCTAGACCGATCATTATTATTTGAAAAATAGTCAAGCATTAGCCATTTAAGAAGTTAACGGGGGTGATTAGAAAGACGGCTCAATGATTAAGAGCACACACCCAACTTGTTTCCCCACACCCACGTTGGGTAGCTCACAGTCATGACCTGAAGTCCATATCCGGGGGACTGATGCCTGTAGCCTTCACAGGCATCCTCACGGATGTGCACGAATCCATTCACAGACACAAACACGTATACACATACTTAAAAATGGAATAAGTCTTTTAAAAATTAAAGGATAGTATCCTCCCATTTAAATGGGCTCTGGTTGATAAATTACACATTTTTGACTGATAAATTATTTATTCTCCTAGCCCCAGGTGATGGTTGATTGTATTTGTTAAAAGTTAAAGATATCTAAAGGTTTTTTTTTTCTTTTGCTTGCATGGTAATATTAATATTTAAAAATAAAGTTTGAAATACTGGAGATATTGGTCAGTGGTAGAAACATGTGCTTAACATGTGCAAAGTTCGGGCTTTTATGCTCAGAATCTCACGCGTGTGCGCGCGCACACACACACACACACACACGGTGGGAGGGTTTGGGGAGGGAGAAGCAACAATAGCAACAAAAACAAAAACTTGAGCCTCTAGTGCCGAAATTGCTGTCCTACTCAGTGACGAGGACTGGTGTGAACTCAGGGTGATAACTTCCTTACTTGAAATGGAACACAGGCATTAGGGATCTGAAACCCAAGACTTATGAAAACCTTTGAGTCACCAAATTGTTCCAAACCATGGGGCGTGAGCGAGCAGTGGCCCATGACGAGGCATCACTCTCGCTTCCCAACTACTCTTTATGGGCTATTTTTGTAGACAGCCACTCTCTGTGGTGGGAGTGGGAACGGGCAGGAGTAGAGCAAGGAGATGTGGGTGTCCTTTGAAGTGAGTGTTCAAAAAGAAAAGTTCTTACAAGAGAGGTCTTTACTTACCTCACTCCCCGTGTTCTTCCTATTTTGAGAATCTAAAACACGTTTTTCTCCAAGTAGTTTGTCAGAGGACAGTCAGAGTTAAGCCATCTTTGTTTGCAGAGGGTGTTGTTCTCTCCTGTGTTACATGTGAGAGAATGCTGGTGGGCCTGCTGTGGACCTGCCCACGATGCAGCCATCTTCAGAGAATGTCATGTGTCTGTGCCGTCCTAAACCTCATTGGTGCAGATGGAGTCCTATGGTTCAAGTGAGACTGATGCACGCCAGAGAATCTGCAGTTCTGAAAACCTCAAATAAATTCTACCTGCCTTATACTGGAGTGCCCCAGAGAAGACCCACCATGATCCTTTTTAGACAGACAGAAAAGGGAATTTGTGCATCCCACCAGCTCTGGCCCTTGGCATGTGGACAGATGGAAGCCATTATAGATTATGGCCATAAATAGCCTCTTAACTTTATTGCTAAATCCAAGCCCATCTTGCTCTTTGGGCTCGATGATTTTTCTACTAATATTGGTTAAAAGTGAAAGACGGGTGAGTCTTCTGGGAATCTACTGACACATCATAGCAAATCTTTTAAACCCTTTTCTTTTTGAGTCAGGGTCATGTGTATCCTAGGCCATCAAATTTCGGATCTTTCCTCCTCCACTTCCTAAGTACTGGAATTATGGGTCCATGCATCGTTGTATTTGAGGCATGCAATATCATGCTTGGCACATGCATCGTCATGCTTGGTGCATGCATTGTCATGCATGGTGCATGCAATATCATGCTTGGAACATGCATCATCATGCTTGGTGCACGCGTCATCATGCTTGGTTTCTCTTTTAAAAGTTCCTTTTAGGGGGCAAGATGTAGAAATAGTGGTCAAGAGCACTTTTTGCTCTTGCAAAGAATCTGGGTTTGTTCCCCAGCACCCACATAGCAATTCACAAGCATCTGTAACTCCGATTCCAGGAAATCTGAAGCCTTCTCCTGGCCTCTGTGGGCACCAGGCTCTCATGTGGTATGCATACATGCATGCAGATAAGACACTCATACGGGTAAACTTACAAAATTAAATTTTAATAATCCATTTGATGGGAGTAATTAGTAAAATATTAAAGCTATGTCCATCATCAACAACAAACATCTCATACTACAGAGTGGGAATAATGTTTGCTTATAGGGAGCTCTTAATCAGACTTATACACATGGACACTGCTATGTTGAAGGAATCAACAGCCTAATAAATCCTTGTGCCAGAAGGATGAACTGATCTCACTGAGGCTCTGGGCTTAGGGAACCAACATGGGATTCAACCTCTCCATAGTCCATAATGTGAATGTCTCTTTAAGAGTTTCTTACATTAAGACCTAACTACTAGAATAAAAACAGCATTCAATACCAATATAGAATAAAGTCATTCTACCCTCTGGTGATGTCTAGTGTTATGTCAACTTGACTCAAGTTAGTATTATCAGAGTGGAGGGAACCTCAATTGAGAAAAATGCCTTCATAAGATCCAGTTGTAGGCAAACTTGTAGGGCATTTTTTCTAGTGGTTCATGGGGAGGGCCCAGCCCATTGTGGGTGGTGTCATCCCTGGGTTGGTGGTCCTGGGTTCTATAAAAAGCAGGCTGAGCAAGCCAAGAGGAGCAAGCCAGTGAGCAGCACCCATCCATGGCCTCTGCATCAGTTCCTGCTGCCAGGTTCCTATGTGGCTTGAGTTCCTGTCCTGACTGCCTTTGATAATGAACAAATGGTGTAGAAATGTAAGCCACACAAACCCTTTCCTCCCTGATAGGTTCTTGTTTGTGAGGTTTATTACAGCGATGGGCACCCTAAGGCAGAAATTGGTACTAGGATCATGGGGTATTGCTGCGACCAACCTGACCATATTGTTTTTGGAAGGATTGTGGTAGGAGTTTGGAACTTGGGCTAGAAAAGCTCTTGAATGTTTAGAGCTCAGTGCGCTATTCTTTAGGGGGTCAGAAGATGAAAATGTTAAGAGCAATGCAGACAATGGAGGCTTAGCTTGTGAAATTTCAGAGGAAGTACAGACTCTACCAAGCTTTTCATGTGAAGAATCTGTGGTGTCTGGTCAGTTGGAGCTAAAGAATCAACTGTGATTAACAAGAGACCAGAACCATTAAAGTAAAACCTTTGCTTTGCTGCAACAAGGAATGCTGCTCTCCTGGGCCTGAAGAATTAACCGGGGTTAAGACATCGACACCACCGAGGTGAAGTCTCCTGGGAGTTGCTTTCTCACGGCCAACACACAGAGGCCATGTTCCAAAGGTGGCCAAGCTTGCACCCCATGCTGGTACCTGAACTTGGCCATGTAAGAGTCATCCAGGGAGTACTGGTTTGAAGGCATAAAGGGGTCATGAAAAGTAGCTGAGGCTTGTCACTGTGTGACAGGGCTGGAGTCTCTGAAGAGAGCCCCGGACAGACTATGGGTGAAAGTGCGGTCCAGCTGCAGCAGAAGACGCCACCAGTAACAGGGTGAGCAGATGTGATGAATGGAACCCGCTGGAGCCTAGAAGACAGACAAGCTGTGTGTGCTGCAGAGGGCAGAGCTGGCAAAGTGGCCCAAGTCCTTTGAGGGGACCCAGAAGGTGGTGAGTGGATCTCAGACATGGACTGAGTTATCTACACGTCTGGAGTTTGGTTTGCTTTGCTTTGCTTTGGTTGTTGTAGTAACTGTTTCCTGGTTCTTTCCTCTTGAAATAAAGAAGTTCTTAACTTAGTTTTTGATTTTATAGGAACCCACAGTTGAGGGACTTTCAATTTTAAAAGAGACTTTGGGTTTTTTAAAACAGACTGGATTTTTAAAATTTGTGTTTGTAAGACTGTGGGGCTTTTCAGTTTTGTAAAATGCTTTATATTGTAATGTTGGTATTAACATGTGATTTGGGGGATGAAAGAGAGGCTGTGGCTTAACGCCTTTTATTAAAATTTGTCTTTCAAGGGCTGTCCAGGTGGCTCAGAGCAGCTTTGCTGTAGAGCTTGATTATCTTAGTTTTATCCCCGGGGCTAACACAGAAGAGAGGACTCCCACAGGGTGTTCTTTGGCCTGCACATGCGCACTGTGGTGTGAGTGTAGACCCCTACCAACAAACAATTAAATATAATTTTATAAGTTAACGCTTCACAATGGTTCAGCAGCTGTATTCTAGAGGGTACTCTTCCTTTCCAAACAGGCCGGAGCCGACAGGAGCCAGCTCACAACAAGCCGTGAGCCGTGTTTGTTCCTGACTCCCATAGGAGTGGGCCCAGGTGATCTGCACGGTTAAAGGCTGTCCAACTTCCCAGTGAGTCCATGGTGCCTTTTGTTGTATCGGGTGGTGTCGTAAGAGCGCCAGTGAGCACACGGCAATGAACTCAAACAGCCAGGAGTTTACGTTTTCCCGTAGCTTAAAACTTGTCTGCTGCAAATCGGTATCCAGGACAATGGACCAACTCTAAGAGGCACAGCAATTTTGTTTTATTCTTTAGTCCCAGGGTGTCTGGTTCGCTTAGCAAACTGAAACCAATTCTCCATTCCTTTTACCGAGGACTTTCTGTCATTAGGCCTGGAACTCATAATTCAGACACTAAAGTGCTAAGAATCTCTCTCTCTCTCTCTCTCTCTCTCTCTCTCTCTCTCTCTCTCTCTCTCTTAATTTTGGGAAAGAGAAAGGGAATTTCTAAATGCAAGTGCCAGGTTCTGAAAGTCAGTCAGTCTCCTGAGGCCTCTTTTATAATACTCGAATCCAATCATAAGGATTTGAGGTGTATATTCCCACAAGTGCCTGGAAAATGAAAGAAATGAAAAAAAAAATGTAATTTTTCCCAAATGTCAGGCTGAAGGCAAATCTGACATAAGAAACATAGTCCTTTTCCTCCCTGCAGGAGATCAGTCAGCTAGCTCTCAGATCTGCCTGGGACAGGAGCTTCAATCCCCTTGTGACACTGGCTTATCAGTCTACATCCGGGAAGCCAGGAGCACCTTCCCTGACACCTGCCATATGGTGAGGAACAAACTTGTATTCTGATAACTGATCTTATGCACATGAAGCTCCATTGAGTGTGTGTGTGTGTGTGTGTGTGTGTGTGAGAGAGAGAGAGAGAGAGAGAGAGAGAGAGAGAGAGAGAGAGAGAAGCAGAGAAGCAGTGAGTGGCAGTTCATCAAATGGTTGCTGACACTTTTTATATAGAACACCCAGGAAGAGGCAAGAGGCTGGAGGTGGGTGCCCCAGTAGTCAGAGCTACACAAAATGACACAAGATGATTATCATTTCGTGTTTTCCTTGTCACGTGGCACAGTCCCCTTGCTCTCCATGTGCTGAGGCAAAGGGCATCTGTCCCCAGGTCTCTGTTGTACATGGGATGGAGGAGAGCTGGTATCGGAGACCAGGGGCAGAGTGAGTGGAAAGCAAGCAGCAGGCAGCATGGTACCCAAGGGAAGCATTTCCCCTCCTGTGGAACTCTTGTTTCCTCTTTGCCTGGCGCACTTGTGGAGTGCTAGGAGAACCCTGAAGGTGAACTGTGTTATCCACACCAAGAAAGGCCAAGTAGAAAGAGCTGGAAGGCCCAACTGGATTTTAAATTTTTATTTTATCTTATTTCATTTTCCCTGCAGAGGTTGCATTGGTTTTCACTCAAATGAGGAGATTCTGTAGTGGGCAGGCTTCAGAAATCACACACTTCCAAATTGCTTTCCAAGTTAGCTGTAGCCTTGGAGTGCAGCTGCTCCTGGGAATGAGAAGCTGAGCATAAGACACCAGAGAGATCTAAGTGAGCAGTGTGGTTACCGTAGATGCCATAGTCAGGTGATCAAAGCCCCACAGTCAGAGAGGTCAAAACTGTGGCCGTTATGAACCGAGGACCTGAGCTTGAAGACCCACGTGTCAAAGAGAAGTTACAGTCTTGAGAACGGGCGTGAAAGTGTAAAAAAAATGGACACAGGTCAGGGTGTTTTAGTAGGTTAGAGACGTGTGAGGTAAATCAGGGTAAGTTAAATCAAATGGACAATATCAAGAGGAACACCAAATATGTAAAATTCTAAAAAAGAAGCTATCGCTCTCAGTTAGCAAGATATATTTCTCTAGCCCAACAGTGCCATTTGGGAGTGGTTATGCAGATACAAGGATGCGAAGGGAAAGTTGGAAAATTATAACAGCCATAGGCAAATCCTCCAGCCAGTGAAGCGTTAGTGTGAGAACATCCTCTACGCAGTGTCTTCCCCACATGGGGCAATGTGGAACCCAAACAGTGGCTGATGCCAAACACTAACATGGACATGAGGTTCTTAGGAGACAATGCATTGGTGCTGGACATGTGTGATTGTTTCATGTGTGTCTAATAGAATAGTGGTTCAAAGATGGCTGTGTGTCATAGCCAGCATCTCAGAATCATAAAAGGAGACTGAAGTTTTAAAGCTTGAGTTTGTAAGACTGTGGGGCTTTTCAATGTTATAAAAGTTTATGTGTGTGTATACACACACACACACACACACACACACATATATATAGTGATGTTGATATTAATGTGTAATTTGGGGGATGAGCCAGAAAGGAAAGGTTATGACTTAATAATGATGGGTCTGTGTGTCAACTTGACAAGGGGTCAGTTGTGTTTTATGACAGAGTCAGCTAGTTTTATGTCAACTTGATAGGAGTCTTCTATGAGGAGGAAACCTCAATTGAGAAAATGCTTCCATAAGACCCAGCTGCAGGCAAACCTACAGGGCAACTTCTTCATAGTGATTGGCCAGGGAGGGCCCAGCCCATTGTGCGGTACAGAGATCTTCTGTGGGCTATGGGCGTCCTTTTCAGGTTGTGCCATATTCTAGCTTGGACATGGATGGTCTTGGAACATTCTCAGCACCGCATTTGGAGCAGTCTGGGGTGGACAGGAACGGCATGGGAGGTAGTAAGTGTTTGTAGTTCCTGGGGTGTTTCGTTTTTCCCTCCCCTTATTTGTCTTCTGTGTTTATGAGGGGACAAATAGGAAAGTTCTCTTCAGGGCTCTTAAAATAGAGACAATTGAGTTGGGTGTGGGCTCACTGCGTCCGAGACCAAGCTTGCAAGCACTCCACCCCTTGATAAAATTATAGTCGGTTACCAACTGTCTGGAGTTCTGTGTCTGTGTTGCTAAGTACGTAGGTTTAGAAAGATGGCAAACAGGACAGTCTTGGCAACAGAGACTGTAACTGGCTTTGCATGTGTGTTGGGAGTGGGGCACAGATAGAAGACAGGCACAGCTGTCTGCTTCGAGGGCCCATAGCATCTTGGCACTCATCTACTGTGCACATAGAGCTGTTTGTTCATCTAGGTGCCTGTGTCATCCTGAAGTTAGGAGGTGTCTGCCTCAGATTATTCCAGGAAGGCAATGCCAAGAGAAGAGATCCCTGCTGAAGTCTATGGCTAGCATGCGCAAGAGGGTCATATCTCATGGGCTCCAGTGATGGGGATCTTTTAATCCTGTGAAAAGCTTTTCTTAATAGGTTCAGATTCTTTGGGAATCCCTTGCTTCATGCCAAATAAACCCAAATGTGGCTCTAAAAGCTCTCGTAGTTTTTTCTTCTCGTTTGTTGTTGTTGTTGTTTATGTTCATGTGTACGCATGTTTGCAGGTGTGTAAGCATGTGTGTGTGTGTGTGTGTGTGTGTGTGTGTGTGCAAGCCTGGGGTTGACATTGAGAATAGCCCTCAATGGCTTTCTATTTTATTTGTTGAGGCAGCTTCTCTCTACTGAGCCTTTTTATTAATCTAAGCAGCCAGCCGGCTCTAGGATTGCCTGTCCCCACCCTCCAGACACTGTATTTAGATCCATCTGGCATTTACATGGGCACTGAGAATCCCAACTCTAGTTCTCTTGTGTGTATGCCACGCCCTCCACCCACAGAGCCATCTCCACACACCTTAAAAGTGACATTCAAATGTTATTGTTTACTATTTAGTAGGCCTTACCATGTTATTCTGTTTTCTTATGCATTGATAAACCCCTAACTGACAGAGGATCTCCAACCTTCACACAGGAACAAGAGTAGTTTTGATTTGATTCAAAGGTTTTTTTTTTTTTTTTGATGTCTTTGTTTTCTTAGTCTAGGAAAATTAAATGACAGTCCCCATACAAACACAAGCTGAGCATTCAAAGTGCAGGCTTCTGTGTTTTCATTCCCTGGCTATTAGTGTGGTCACCTATACCTGTGTGTGATCTTAACTGTGACTGGGTAGGTATTTAACTATTTTTAAAAGATTTGTTTATTTTTTATTGTTTTTATTGAGCTATACATTTTTATCTGCTCCTCTCTCTTCTTCCCCTCTCTCCTTCTACCCTGTCTTGTAACTTCCATGATCCCAATTTACACAAGGGATCTTGTCTCTTTCTCCTTCCTATGTAAATCCATGTATGTCTCCCTTATGGTCCTCTTTGTTGCCTAGATTCTCTGGGGTTGTGGACTGTGGTCTGGTTTTCCTATGCTTTAAATCTAAAAGCCACCTATGATTGAGTACATATTATATTTGTCTTTCTAGGCCTGTATTACTTCACTCAATATAGTTTTTTTCTAGATCCACCCATTTGCCTTCAAATTCCACAATGTCATTATTTTTTACTGCTGTGTAATACTCCATTGTGTAAATGTACCACATTTTCTTTATCTATTTTCAGTTGAGGGGCATCTAGGTTGTTTTCAGGTTCTGGCTATTATAAATAATGTTGCTATGAACATAGTTGAACACATGTCTGTAACATGAGGGCCTGCTTGTTGGGGTTTCTGTCCTGTCCAGTTCCCAAAGCTGACAAGTTCCAAAAAAAAAATCACACAGAGGTCTACATAAGTTATAATCTGATTGGCCCATTAGCTCAGGCTTCTTATTAACTCTTATAACTTATATTATCCCATTATTCTTGTCTGTGTTAGCCACGTGGCTTGGTACCTTTTTCAGCAGAGCAGGTCACATCTTCCTTCTTCCGTGTCTGGGTAGGACTGGGGAGGAATGGGCTTCCTCCTTCCCAGAATTTTCCTGTTCTCCTTGACCTGCCTCTACTTTCTATCTGGTTGTCACGCCTATACTTCCTGCCTGGCTACTGGCCAATCAGCATTTATTTAAAACATAATTGACAGAATACAGAATTGTCCAGCACCACATGTCCTTGTGGTACAACTAAACATCCTTTGGGTATATACTTAACACCAGTATTGCTGGGTCTTGAGGTAGGTTGTTTCCTAATTTTCTGAGAAATCACCACACTGACATCCAAAGGGGCTGTACCAGCTTGCACTCCCACCAGCAATGCAGCATAAGCTGTCATCAGTGTTTCTAACCTTGGCCATTCTTACAGGTGTAAGATGAAATCTCAGAGTTGTTTTGATTTGTATTTCTCTGATGGCTTAAGGGTGTTGAAAATTTCCTTTAGTGTCTTTCAGTTATTTGAGATTTGTTCAGAGTTCTCTGTTTAAGTCTGTACCCAATATTTTCATTGGATTATTTGTTTTCTTGATGTCAAGTTTCTTGAGTTCTTTGTATATTTTGGAGATCAGTCCTCTGTCCAATGTGGGGTTGGTGAAGATCTTTTCCCAATCTGAAAGCTGCTGTTTTGTCTTGCTGACTGTGTCCTTTGCTTTACAGAAGCTCAGTTTCAGGAGGTCCCACTTATTAATTATTTCTCTCAGTTTCTGTGCTACTAGAGCTATATTTAGGAAGTGGTCTCCTGAGCTAATGCATTCAAGTGTACTTTCCACTTTTTCTTCTATGAGGTTCAGTGTGGTTGGTTTTATATTGTGGTCTTTGATCCATTTGGACTTGAGTTTTGTACATGGTGATAGATATGGGTCTATTTTCATTCTTCTACATGTTGATATCCAGTTATACTAGCACCACTTGTTGAATATGCTTTTGTTTTTCCATTTTGTATTTTTAGTTTCTTTGTCAAAGATCAGGTGTTCATAGGTGTGTGGATTGATATCCAGGTCTTTAATTTTATTCTATTAGTTCTCCTGTCTGTTTTATGCCGGTACCAGGCTGTTTTCATTACTGTAGCTCTATAGTAGAGTTTGAAGTCAGGGATTGTGGTGCCTCCAGATGTCCTTTTATTGTACAGGATTGTTATATTTATCCATTTTTATTTTATGTGTACAGGTATTTTACTGTATGTCTGTGCATCATGTACATGCAGTGTCCAAGGAAACCAGAAGAGGGTATTAGGTCCCTTGGAACTGGAGTTAAAGGGTTTGTAAGTCTTCATGTGAATTTTGGGAATTAAACTTGGGACCTCTGGGAGAGAAGCCAGGGCTTTAAACCACTGCACCATCTCTCCAGACAGTTCCTACCAAGCTGGAGAAGAGAGTGGTTTACCATCTGTGTAGTGTTTTTCATGTCAACAATAGTTATAACTATTACTGGAATCTGGGGTGAGGAGTTCCTTTATGTTCCCCAGATGATACTGGAAAATGGGGTCCCCTCCTTAGTTTCAATGAAAGACTTGAAGAATGGACTGAAATGAGGTTAAAAGGAAAGCCCATAAAAGGTAAGCTGCAAATCTCAACAGCTGCCTGGAGGAGGAGAACAGAGGGGAGAAGCAAAGAAGGTCTGACTTTCGGGTTACTGGTGTGGAGGACCCCCCCAGCAGGGATGTGGGAGGGGGCTTTAGGAAGAGCACGGAAGTCCAAAGTACCAGGAAAAAGAAAAACTTAGCTCTGCAGTTCTCAACATGTGGGTCACGACCCCTTGGGGGGGAGGTCTAGCAACACTTTCACAGGGGTCACATCACAGCTATCCTGCATATCAGATATTTACATTTTACATTATGATTCATAACAGTACAAAAATTACAGTTAGGAAGTAAAAACGAAAAATCTTTTATGGTTGAGGCTCACCACAACATGAGAAGCTATATTACAGGGAAGCAACATTAGGGAGGTTGAGAACTGCTGACTTAGGTTCTGCCCAGCATCCAAAAGAAAAACAGAAAAAAAGGGAAAGTTAAGACTAAGAAGGTGGGCAGGCTAGAAAAACCCTGTGACTGCTTTGAAGAAGGACGCTTAGAAGAAATCCCACACTAGCTCAGAACTGAGAATAATGGAGGATTATTTATTTAGGGGTAGACTCACAGATTATAGTCCTCTGCTGGAACAGAGAACAGCAACCGAATCTTGCAGCTGGAAAAGAGGCCAGACGCACATTTTACATAGGCATAAATAGTACAAGAGGCCACACCCAAGTGGACAGATAACTTAAAGGCTACTGGTGATAGGAATTCCTACAGTACCTCTCCCTTTTGTTTAAATAAGAGAGTTCTAAGCTTAATACAAAATTATGTACAATAAGAACAAATATATCAAGCAAGAAACATGTGATAAATGTTTCAATAATTATCCTATCCTAATGAGTTTAAGTCTTGTACAATAAATAACTTGAGTCATGAGAGGAAAGTAACTAGAACTATCTAGTCTTCAATCCCATCAAAGATCCGAGAAGGGAAATAATATTATTGAGTAAGTAGGAACAACTTCCAAAATGTGCAACAAATGCACCTAAAGTCTCATTTTCAATGTTGGAGCAACCAAATTTGGCTAAGGCCTACAGTAACTGACAGATAATTTTCAGAGGCAGGAAAATTTTCAAAACCATCTTATCCTGTCTTGGCAAGATTTGACAGTCTTTTGTCTTGTGTCCTGTGTGTCCTGTTCAGACATTGTGCATTTTGTCAGTGGTCAAGGCATGTATAGTTCCTTGCCCAAAGGCCAGTTTTGCCAAGGGGAAAAAAAAAAACCCTCCAAGTAGAGTGTCTTGGGTGCTCATCATTCTCTTGGGAATAGATTGGTGCTGTCAGGAGCAATCATGTCTCATTTTAACAGAACCCTAAGTTATTTAAAAGCCATATTCCATAGCTCTTTGAAGTGGTTGAAGATTACCTATCTATGCAGAATACAGTCTCTATGTATCTAAAGAACCTGATTAGTCTAACTATAGGTATGACAAACATAGATGACTATTGATCTTTAATTCTTAATACCTATATATCTTAAAGACTAAGACTTCATATTAGAATATTATGCAATAAAAAACTATGCAACAAATTAGGACAATGACATCAAAATGTAAACAATGTATAAGTATCTTGATCAGAGGTAGAAATGCACATTGCAATATGAAAAATATATCCTACTTTGCCTATTTATACAAATATTGTGGATAAAAATAGCTACGGAGAAACCCTGTCTCAAAAAATCCAAAAAAAAGGAACATATTCAATATAATTTAAGTTTGTATCAGAATACAAGAATCTATACCAATGTAAATTGCTTATAAATAATAGATCACAAGTATTCACTCTATTACTATTATTAATAGTGTAAGATTACACTAGTCTATTATCTCATCCAATTTCCCCCACTTTCTTTTTCAAAGAGATCTCTGAGCCTACATCATTCCCCCCCCTCAACCCCAGCCCTATACCAATTATAATCAGCCCCTAAATGATGTCCCTAACCCCGAGGACAAACTTTGTTGGGAGAGGGGACATCATCTTCTAGAATTATTTTCAGCTATCATGGGGGTAATGTTCTTTCTGTGATATTCTGTGAAAGTAGAAAGAAGGTTGAGTTTCAAGATTACTGTCTGGTATAATTGCAAATTGTATCTGAGTATTCAGTAAGGTTTTTCTGAGGATCCTATTTGGAGTTCTTGCCAGAACATTGTAAAAAAGTGCACCATTTCAGCTAACCAAGTTGAAACCGTCTTGAGCAGTTGGTACCCAAAACAGGTCTTATAGTAGCGCTATCAGCATCATGATGTCATATCAACCAGGGGGGAGTTGTTGTTGTGGGGCCCCATCTTCTTCCTTGAAACTTCAAATATTACTGCATGAAAATTCATTGTTCCTTGTGGAAAACTTAAACATCATTTATACAGACATATATTCAGTGAAAGGTACAATAAAGAAAAAAATAGGTATGAAGAAAAGTAAAATTTTTTTCTAAATTCTTTTTTCTTTCTGTCCCATATCATAGCTTCTGACATGAGACAGAAACTCTGAATTTTTCTTGTAACAACATGCTTAGATTTAGAGAAGGACAGAGTCAACTTTAAATCTAACTTTGATTTTTACGTGAATCATGATTATTATTTTAGTTTATGTTTTGAGATTTTTACCATCAGATGACATATCCTCATAAGTTATAATTCTCTTTGCTTGGTGATCATATCTGGATAATTATATTTTCTTCTTTAGACATCTAGATGTCCAGGGTCTCTTAACATTTTGAAGATGAATATTTTCCTGCAAAGACAAGAACAGAACCCTGCCCAACCCTTATGAGGTTTCCTTACCATCTGTATGGTTGTCACCATTGTGGATGAGCTGTTATTTTTGCATTTTCAAGAGATTTCTCCTTTTAAAAGTGAATCTTTATTAATTTTGAAGGTATCCATAGTTTTTCTTCTCCTGTGGAAACAAGAGCAAAACCCCTTCCCCAACATAGCACCTCTCCTGGTTTCCATCCCTGAAATACACTGACTGATTTAATTCAGAAGACTTTTTTATTATCCAATGTCTCTCTGCTGCTATTGTCCCTTTTTAGTGCTAAGAAAATTCAAGGTTAATAAAGCATTATGTAATCAATTTCTGGGGGTATTTTCCATCCCTTTCTGTTTGTTTAACACATCCTTTATAGTTTTATTTGATCTTTCTATGACTGCTTGACCTGTAGGATTGTGTGGAAACCTGCAATATGCTTAATATTACAATAAGCAAAAAACTGTTTCATTTTTTTAGAGACATATGCTGGACCATTATCTGTCTTTATTTGTGCAGGTATACCCATAATGGTCATAACTTCTAATAAATGTGTGATTATTGAATCAGTCTTTTATGAGCTTATAGCAGTTGCCTATTGAAAACCTGACTATGTGTCTATGGTGTGGTGCACATATTTTAGTTTACCAAATTCCATAAAGTGGAACACATCCATCTGCCAGATCTAATTCCTTTGAGTACCCTTTGGGTTACTCCCTGCAGGCAATAGTGTTTGGTTATAGAAAGAGCAAGTAGGTCATCTCTTGATAATCTTCTTAGCTTGTTGCCATGTAACACAAAACTCTTTCTATTGTAGTACAAAACCCTTGTTATTGACATACGTTTTTTATGGAATTCTGAGGCCCAAAACATGCTTCCAACCAATAATTGATCAATGTATGCATTACCTTGTACTAGAGGACCTGGCAGACCTGTATGGGATCAGATGTGTGTTATGTATATGGGACAAAGCCTATTCCTGAGTATATCTTGAACCTGTATGAGTAGTGAAGTCAATTCTGTATCATCTGATATAAATTCAGTGGTTTCAATATGCAAAACAACCCTTTTTGCATATTGTGAATCAGTAATTATATTAAGAGGTTCTTTAAAATCCCTTAGTACCATGAGAATAGCATATAATTCTGCCTTCTGAAGCATCATGTACAATTTGGAGAAAAATCCAAGAAGTTCTCTTTATAAGGTTAAGTCTATCACTTTGGGGATAATTGCTATTAATTTCTCTCAAAAAATTAGGACAAGCTCTTTGCTATGGTTCATTGTCTTCCCATAACTTTTTTATTTCATTAGTAGTAAAAGGCACTATAATCTCTTTTGGGTATATACCTGCTAATTGACAAAGTCTCAATTTACCTTTTATAATTAATTCAGAGACTTTTTCCACATAAGTTTTTAATTTTGTACTTGGTTTATGTGGTAAACGATTCATTCTAAGATAATATCATCCTTCTGCATTAAAATTCCTGTAGGAGTGCTTTCTTTGGCAGCACATATACTAAAAATTGGAAAATTCCTGTAGGAGAAATTCTGGAAGTCAATATGACTAGAATACAATTAAGATTTGGATTTACCCTATCCACATGTGCCTTCTGCAATTTCTCCTCAACAATTGTCAGTTCCTTTTCTGCTTCAGCTGTTAATTATCTGGGACTATTCAAGTCTTTACCACCATCTAAGGTTATGTTTAAATGAATTATTAGATCAGGTGTTATTCCAACAGCCAATCATAGACTAGAAATGTCTCCTAACAATCTTTGAAAGCCAGTAAGAATCTGCAACTGGTCTCTCCTAATTTGTGCCTTTTGTGTTATAACATTCTGTATACCTATTTTATAACCTAGGTAATTGACAGAATCTCTGTACTTTTTCAGGAGCAAAATTTTCTTTACTTCTTCAAACATTCTTTCTAAAGTATTTGCATTTGAATCAGACAACAAAATGTCATCCATGTAATGGTAGATTATAGATTTAGGAAATTACTTATACATTATTTCCAATGATTTACTGACAAAGTATTGACACAAAGTGGGCTATTGAGCATTCCCTGTGGGAGAATAGTCCATTGATATCTCCTAGTAGGCTGAGAATTATTATAAGTAGGCACTGTGATGGCAACTTTTTTGTTGTAATAAGAGCGGCAGGCTACGTCCCGCCACCCCGCTAACTTTACCCAAAATAATTACACGGAAACTGTATTCTTTTAAACACTGCCTGGCCTGTTAGTTCTAGCCTCTTATTGGCTAGCTCTTACATATTGATCTAACCCATTTCTAATATTCTGTGTAGCACCACGAGCTGGTGGCTTACCAGGGAGGATCTTAACCTGTGTCTGTGACGGCGGGAGAATCATGGCGACTGCCTGACTCGGCTTCTTTCTCCCAGCATTCTGTTCTGTTTACTCCACCCACCTAAGGGTTGCCCTATCAAATGGGCCTAGGCAGTTTCTTTATTAATTAACCAATGAAAGCAACAGATTAGAAAGAAATCACTCCCACATCACTTTTTCTCTATCCTTTTCTCCTGAAAGGTAGAGTGAAAAAACAATCTTTCAAATCAATAACTATAAGAGGCCATCATTTTGGTAGTAGAGAAGGCAGAGTAATTTCAGATTATAGAGGGCCCATAGGTTGAATTACCTTCTTGTCAGCTCTTAGATCTCTCACCATTCTACATTTACCAGATTTCTTTTTAACAACAAATACAGGGGAATTCCAAGGGCTGGTTGATTCTTCAGTACGACAAACATCTAGTTGTTCTTGTATCAGCTGTTCTAAAGCCTTCAGCATTTCTTCAGTTAGAGGCCATTGCTTAACACATATTGGTTTTTCAGCTAACCATTTTTAAAGTAGGGCTGTTGGTACCTCTAAAGGTTTGCTGGTTGCTTTGTGTTCTTGTACAGCCTGAAGGTCTGGTGACCTTTGTATATAGTACCTTCCCAGAATTATGAGTTTCTGGGACTTCAGGAATGTTAATCTGGGAATTCCATTGCTGCAGCAGGTCATGACTCCATAAATTTACTGCAATATTAGCCACATATGGCCTCAGTTTCCCTCTCTGACCTTCTGGCACTATGCAGTTAACCCATCTCACTCTTTGTTTAACTTGAGATATGGTTCCAATTCCTAGTAACTGAACATTTGCCTTTTGAAGAGGCCAATCTAAATGCTAAGATTCTGAAGTAATGATACTCATGTCCACCTCTGTGTCTATGAAACTAACAATTACAATACCATTTATAAGTACTCTTAACTTTGGTCTTTGATAATTTATAGAAGTCTGCTCCATGTTTAATCCATCATCCAGAACATTATGGTCTTTTACCGAAGGTTTGAAGTTCTTAATTTTTCTGGTGAGACATGTCCTCCACAGTGACTGGGAATGACTAGACCACTTTTGGCTTGGGGTCCTGTGAGAGGCCCCTCAAGGAGTTTCCCCATGGTATCAGGTTGCCTTGTCTGTCTTTTGTTAATCTGCATTCATTGGTCCACTGTTGGCCTTTGCCACACCTTCTACATATACCTGAAGGCTGAGTCTTCCTATTTTTGCTATTCCCAGAGGAGATATTATTCCTAGGAATTCCTTGTCTACAATCCCTTCTCAGATGTCCTATTCTACCACAATTAAAACATTTGGCATTTTGATATCTCCTCCTTCCTTTGGAAATTGCTTCTCCTACCCAAGATTCAGTATTATAGTCAAATGTCTCAATGTTCATAGTATGCAGGATCCATTCATCCATAAAGTGCTGATCTAATCTTTAAAGGCCCAAGTATCATTTTGCATTCTAAGTTGGCATTTTCAAAAGCCGTAGATTCAGTAAGTACTCATCTAGCATCTGGGTCTGCTACTCCTATTTGTGCAGCCTTAGTTAAGCTTTGCAAAAAGTCACTAAAAGGTTCTCTCTTGCCCTGTTTAAGCCTGGTATATGATTCAATTCTTTTTCCTATTTCTTGAATCCTGTCCCAATCATTTAAGGCTGCTTTATTTAGTAGAAACGAGGTTTGTTCATTGTAAAGAGCTTGACCTGTGGGTCAGCATAAGGGACCTCACCAAGAATTTGATCTCGGGAAGTCTTAAGTCCTTTTGCTTTTTCCTGTTGTTCTAAAATTTTAGCCTCTTCCCTGAAATAACATTTAAACATCAATTGGGGTCCATCATCCATGACTGCTGAAACTAACTGAAGCCAGTCAAACCTTAATGTTAGAAGCCCATGTCTTTATCATCTCCCTAACAAATGCACTATGCAAGCCATAAATTACTACTGCTTGCTTAATTTCTTTTAGATCATTCATTCTGATAGGTATACATCTACTTTCTTTGGATCTTTTTGGACCTTTAAAACTTGATGTTTTGTCAGAGTAGATTACAGGGTAGAAAGCTAAAACCCTGGGTAAGTCATCTCTGACAACCACTGGCATTGTTGAATCCTGTCCTTGTGCCTTCTTTCCCTGTTCATCAGCTTCAATAATTTTCTCAATCATTTCAAATCTTTTTACTATTTTCTTTTGTAAAGCCTGAATCTCCTGGCCTGTATATATTTCTAGTGATTTCATTGAGACACCTAGCCTCTGGTCCTCATTCTGCACATGTGATTCCAAGGTCTGAAGTTTCTTCTTTAGAGATAATCCTCATCCTTGATATTATTTGAGTAGCGTGCAGATTGCCATCCTGGAGAGATACTCTATCTGCTAATCTATGATAACTTTTTAACAAATTTTGTTTGTCAAATTCAACAGTATAAATTCTTTCAGACAATTTCTTAGTACCCTGAGATATGGATTCAATTTTGTCTGTCAAATTAATGTTACCATTTTCAAAAGTATTAAATTTTTTTTTCAGATAACTTTTGATTTTTGATGGTATTAATCCTTTCAACTAGCTGTTCATTATTAGTCTGTAAAGACTGTATCATTTCTAAATAGTGTCCCATTCTTGGCACTGTTATCAATCCATTTTCTTAAAGATATAATATGAAGAAAAAAACTAAGTCTCAATATCCAATAAATGTATATATTACCATAGCCATATAAGCCTTGCAGAATGCAATCCTTAATAAGGCAAAAAAGTTACTAAAAGTTTCAATGTTAATGTAGTCTGCCATATTGTTTTATTAATAACCTGTTCTGAGATCCACTGAAATGTTTCAGGTGTAATAATCTTTATTGTCCAGCAGGTGTCCTGGTCGCAGAGTTGCCATTAGTAGCGATACAACTAGTGACCACAGGAATGGTCCTGAGCCTTTAGTTTCCCGCCTTGGTACTGGTTAAATACTGAGAAATATGCTTTGCTTGACAGATTAAAAGTAATTAAATCAATTCCATACACGAAGCAAGAATCCCAGAACTCATGGGCAGGTTGCACAACCTGGAAGCTGACAAAGAGATGCCAAGCAGCAAGGAATGTGCGGCAGTGGGGGAGGGGATGTTTGTGAGCTTGGGAAATTTCCAAGTCACTGCACACCGTAGTACCGCTGTGGTGGGGGTTTTACAAAAAATACACTTAGGTAAAAGCAAGTCAAGCTGTCAGGGTTGGGAGACTTTCTGGGCTGTGTGAACCGGCTAGGACTTTAGGCTGTGCACCCGGCAGATGTGAAGTCCAAATCCATGAGGGGCGCCAGATGAAGGATGCTTAAAAGAAATCCCACACTAGCTCAGAATTGAGAATAATGGAGGGTTATTTATTTAGGGGTAGACTCACAGATCACAATCCTCTGCTGGAATGGGGAACAGCAACAGAATCCAGCAGCTGGAAAAGAGGCCGGACACATCCTTTACATCAGCATAAACAGTATAAGAGGCCACGCCCAAGTGGGCGGGTAACTAAAGGCTACTGGCTATAGGAATTCCTACAGCGCCACTTGGCCTGTGGGGCCTGCAATGGGGGCGACAGTCTTGGGAAGTAAAAACACAATATCACCTTAAAGGAAGAATACTTATTCTCCCTCATATTTTTACCATGGCTTAAGACATTTCTGCCTTCCTTGGGGTGCTCTCACCATCTTGAGGGGAGGCTCCCAATCCAGATCATTGGCCTGGTCCCGTTGAAATGCTAGGGTCTATTCTCTTGACCAGAAAGAGCTCCCCTTAGCATCCTTTACTGCTACTGTAGTATGACTGTCTTTTAAAAATCTTCCAATGCGTATCAGGCATTATACTGTGTAATATGATATACGCGGCAGTTCTCTCAAAAGCCGTGTAAGAGTCTGTGTTACATTGTAGTTCTGCAGACAGGGAAACGAGGCTGTGTAAACTTGATCGGCTAAGTGAAGTTCACACAAGTAGAAAGTAGCTGGGCTGTGTGTTCTTGCATTCCCGTCTCACATCTGTGTGAATTTGCTGTTGGTGAGCAGATCTTAGCAATGGCTCTCCTCCATTCAGTGTACTCAGGCTTACAAAGCCCTGTCAGGTTCACTGTTTCCTGCTTCACAACAATTTTGTGAGGAAGTCATTGTCCTTCTATTCCACAGCCAAGGAAACTGAGGCCCCACATACTGAAACTATGTCACTCCCAAGGACATCTTTGAAGTCATTCTAGATAAAGACTGATGTGCTATTTCTGAAGGGGAAAGTATTTTGATTTGCCAGATATAAGTAAGCTTAAATAAACTTGAAAAAAAAATCTCAGTTTGTGAGTTCACAGAGAGGTAATGAAATGGCCAAGCCCAGAGGAGAATATGTTACTATATGTGTTGTTCCGTTGGGTCAGCACACACACTTGTGTAAGTGCCGAGTCCTACTGAGTTCTTTCTTACCCAATCAGAGCAACAGTGATTAGCACCAGACCCAAGCACACATCTCTTTGCCTCAGAGTGATAAGAGGCCCTGAAGATCCTCCTTTCATGGGGCCTGCTTGGACCCTGTCCAGGACCACTACACATTTCAGATTCACTCTTCAGGGGCTATAGAGATTTTTTTTTTTTTTTTTTTTTTTTTTTTTTTTTTTTTTTTTTTTTTTTTTTTTTTTGGTTAAGATTGTTTCCTGTTCTCCCAGAGGATCTGAGTTTGGTTCCTAGCACTTATATGGTGGCTCACAACCATCTATAACTACAGCTCCAGGGAATCTGATGCTTTGTTCTGGCCTACATAGGCACCCCCCCACACACACACACATACACACACAAACATGGTTCATTTAAACTCATGTAGGTATACACACACATAAATAATCCTTTTTTTATTTATTTATTTTATTTTATTTTTTTTTTTTTTTGGTTTTTCGAGACAGGGTTTCTCTGTAGCTTTGGTGTCCATCCTGGAACTAGCTCTTGTAGACCAGGCTGGCCTCGAACTCCCAGAGATCCGCCTGCCTCTGCCTCCCAAGTGCTGGGATTAAAGGCGTGCGCCACCATCGCCCGGCAATAATCCTTTTTTTAAAAGACAGCTCAGACTTCACTTACATACTAAAACATTACACATCAAAACCTTCAGCTGCCCTCCCTCCCAGCCTTCATACTGTCCCAGCTCCAGCATGACCTGCACCTCCCTTTAGTGTCTGCACTATAGTGAAATGGTATAATTCAGAGCCCATACGGTTCAGGCACTTTGGAGAACTGCCTGGTAGCCAAAGTGAGATGCATTTAGTATAATATAGCCTTTTTTCATGACTTTTCCTCTGAGGTCTCTTATCAAGTAATGTGCAGAAAGAGGCCTCCCTGAAGAGTCCCTGACACAGGCACACACCATACCCTTTCCTTTGGTGCATTACTGAATCCAGACAAAGTAACCAAGCCTCTGGCCCATGTTTTCACAATGCTGTTAGAACTCCTGATGCAAGGGAAAATAGCCACAGTTGTGTCAAGAGCCGAAAGGGAGCCAAGCAATTCTAGCTCTGGGCTGGGCAGAGACTGGGATGCTTATGTGCACTGCCTAGCTTTCTCTCAGCCTCCAGCAGTCCCTTGTTGTTTTTAGGAATCAGTTCCTCACGGTGATTTTTGGACCCACGAATACTGCCTGCTCTGCCCCTCAGGATCGTTTTTTTTTCCACCAGACATGCCTAGTGCTGGAAAGAGGAACGGGCTGGGGTGGTTCTCTTTGGGTGGTATTGTTAAGACAGTCTGTGTCAGCAAGGGCTGAGGCCAGAGTGTGTGTCACGTGTCCCTGAGGCCCACTCAGACACAACTGGGAAAATAGCTGTCTAATCCAGCTGGGAAAAGGCAGAAGGTCTGAGAGCTGAGATCCTTACAGCCTTCTAGCAGCGAGTAGGACTTTTACATCAGCCCCAAGTCATTCCTTCCCCTAGTGTACTAATTGTTTTAAAAAGAAAGCCATCTTTGGATGGTTAACACTAAGGAACAGTTGAAAGCTGAAGTGCTGTTCTCCCCTACCTCCCCCCTGCCTGCTGCCCCCTCCAACACATTTTAAAGTTTAGGAAAACCTAGAAAGGAAGTGCCTGGAATGAGCCAGTTTTCTCTATTCTAAAACATTTATTTCCTATCTTTAAAAATCTGTGTTTATGTATGTGTGTGCATGTGTGATGCATGTATGTGTGCTTGTGTGTGCACGATGTTCAGGAAGGAAGGGGAAGATATATATAGAGAGACTGTTGCTGACTTCTTGTTTCTAAAGATAGTATTTTAGAATCTACAATTTGTGTTCAGAACATCGGTGCTGCTCACACGTCAAACGATGCGACCTTCTGAGACCGTACTCACTCCCCACATCTTACACATCTGCTGCCTTACATGTCTGCACATTTGGGATCCCCCTCCCCCAACTCCGGGGAATGGATTAGGGCTATCATCATTGCCTAAGTTGTTCTAAAGAGTCTTACTGCCCAAGCAACGGCTAAGTCCAAGCTCCCTTCCGGGGCTGGTGCTCCAGGTACTTGAGAAGAGATGTCAATCACATTCTAAATGACTTTAATGTTACTTAAAGACAAATAGTTGCTGAACGAGTTATATGTAACAGTTCAGACAGGAAAGGATGGTGTTTTCAGGTTACTTGAATGTATCACACTTTTTTTTTTTGTCTTTCGAGATAGGGTTTCTCTGTAGTTTTGAAGCCTGTCCTGAAACTAACTCCTGTAGACCAGGCTACCCTTGAACTCAAGTAAATCCACCTGCCTCTGCCTCCCAAGTGATGGGGTTAAAGGCATGTGCCACCACTGCCCAGCCTCAAAATTTCTTTTAAAATTCTGTAACTTACTAATTAAAATGAAACTTCTTACCATTTGTTTCAAATAGGGGAGCCTTTTTATCGACTGAAAACATGGGTATCACAGGTTTACTTTATCTGTCCTCTTACAGCGGAGCCATTCCAAATGGGGCATTATGACAGCCTCAATTCCCAGAAGCCTCTGCTTTTACAGATAAGGGGGAGGTTCCAAGAGAGGTTCTCCCTGCATCTGCTAGATAGTCCATTAGGTGAAGATTTCAAAGATGAGCTTTTTGAGTGAGTACATCCCATGTTCCTCTTTTTGGGTCTGGCTTACCTCACTCAGGACAGTGTTTTCTATTTCCATCCATTTGCATGCAAAATTCAAGAAGTCATTGTTTTTTACTGCTGAGTAGTACTCTAATATGTACATATTCCATACTTTCTTCATCCATTCTTCCATTGAAGGGCATCTAGGTTGTTTCCAGGTTCTGGCTATTACAAACAATGCTGCTATGAACATAGTTAAGCATATACTTTTGTTGTATGATAAGGCATCTCTTGGGTATATTCCCAAGAGTGGTATTGCTGGGTCCAGAGGTAGGTTGATCCCGAATTTCCTGAGAAACCACCACACTGCTTTCCAAAGTGGTTGCACAAGTTTGCATTCCCACCAGCAATGGATGAGTGTATCCCTTTCTCCACAACCTCTCCAGCAAAGGCTATCATTGGTGTTTTTTATTTTAGCCATTCTGGCAGGTGTAACATGATATCTTAAAGTTGTCTTGATTTGCATTTCCCTGATCGTTAAGGAAGTTGAGCATGACCTTAAGTGTCTTTTGGCCATTTGAACTTCTTCTGTTGAGAATTCTCTGTTCAGCTCCTTGCCCCATTTTATAATTGGGTTGATTAGCCTTTTACGGTCTAGTTTCTTGAGTTCTTTATATATTTTGGAGATCAGACCTTTGTCAGTTGCGGGGTTGGTGAAGATCTTCTCCCAGTTAGTGGGTTCCCTTTTTGTCTTAGTGACAGTGTCCTTTGCTTTGCAGAAGCTTCTCAGTCTCAGGAGGTCCCATTTATTCAATGATGCCCTTAATGTCTGTGCCCATGTGTTGTAGAGTACTTCCCACTTTCTCTTCTATCAGGTTCAGTGTGTTCGGACTGATATTGAGGTCTTTAATCCATTTGGACTTGAGTTTTGTGCATGGTGATAGATATGGATCTATTTTCATTCTTCTACAGATTGACATCCAGTTTTGCCAGCACAATTTGTTGAAGATGCTCTCTTTTTTCCATTGCATACTTTTAGCTCCTTTATCGAAAATCAGGTGTTCATAGGTTTGTGGGTTAAAGTCCGGGTCTTCTATTTGATTCCATTGGTCGACTTTTCTGTTTTTATGCCAATACCAAGCTGTTTTCAATACTGTAGCTCTGTAATAGAGTTTGAAGTCAGGGATGGTAATGCCTCCAGACGATCCTATTGGTTTATAACCATAAATAAAGGACATTGAGCCTATAATTCGTGATCCTAGAGAAGCTAAATAAGAAGGTGAATCCAAAGAAAAACATATAGACATCCTCCTGAATATTAAACTTCATCAGGCGATGAAAGGAGACAGAGACAGAGACCCACCTTGGAGCACCGGACTGTAATCTCAAGGTCCAAATCAGGAGCAGAAGGAGAGAGAGCACGAGCAAGAAACTCAGGACCGTGAGGGGTGCATCCACACACTGAGACATTGGGGATGTTCTATCGGGAACTCACCAAGGCCAGCTGGCCTGGGTCTGAAAAAGAATGGGATAAAACCGGACTTGCTGAACATAACGGACAACGAGGACTACTGAGAACTCAAGAACAATGGCAATGGGTTTTTGATCCTACTGCACGTACTGGCTTTGTGGGAGCCTAGGCAGTTTGGATGCTCACCTTACTAGACCGGGATGAAGGTGGGTGGTCCTTGGACTTCCCACAGGGCAGGGAACCCTGATTGCTCTTCGGGCTGACAAGGGAAGGGGACTTGATTGGGGGAGGGGGAGGGAAATGGGAGGTGGTGGTGGGGAGGAGGCAGAAATCTTTAATAAATAAATAAATAAATTAATTAATTAAAAAAAGATGAGCTTTTTGGTTAAAGGCATGGGCTGGGGAATCAGATACACCTGGATGCAAATTAGGACTGATTCCTTACTTATACCTTCATGATGATGGGCCAGCGATGTTTCCGTGCCCCTGCAATAAAGCAGCAATACCCAGGCAAGGCACACTGAATGAGACAGGGCCTGTAGAAGACCTAACAAAGTATCAGGAATCTGAACCAGTACATAAAGATCATGACATTAGCAATGGTCATCAAGATAACAATCCTTCCAAATGTCTTCTGCGCAGTTGGGGTGTATGTGGAATGCTTAATAAATGTGTTGTTTAAGAAAAAGAAGTTGCAGAGAGCAAAATTGTCCTTAAGATGTCCTGAGGGTCACACGGTAAAGAAATCAGTTAGATGTCATTTGACCTTGTTGAAGTTTGCTTTCCTTTTGCTGTGATAAACATCATGACCAAGAGCAGTTTAGGGGAAGAGTGACTTCAGTTTAGACTCCAGGTAACGGCCTGTTACTGAAGGATGTGAGGCCTGGAACTCAAGGCAGGAACTTGTACCGGAACATGACGGAAGCCTTGCTTTGCTAGCTTTCTTATACATCCTAGACCTGCCTGCCTAGAGACGGCGCTGCCCACAATGGGCTGGACCTGCCTACATCAATCAGCTCCCAATATAGTCTCTGACAGACAGGGCCATGGGACAATCAGATGAGAAAGATTGAGATCCCCTCTTCCCAGATGATGCTAGGTTTTCTCAACTTGATAATAAAAACTACTATCAAAGGTCTTCCCATCCGGGGACCACAGCTGGCATACCATGGGACAATATCTCGAGGTACAGGACAGTGCAGACAATGTTTCTTTGTGAAAACAATCTTCAGTGACTTGTTAGAAAAAAACTCCACCACAGAAAGCAAGATGAGCTTTGAATATAAAGAAACACTGGTGAGAAATCTGGCCAAGGTACAGATTAGCCCAAGGTTTCAACTGGTTGTGAGCCTTTGTGAAGTCTGGGGACCTCCATCATCATCCCTATCCTGTCATCTCAGACAGCCTGCAGGGAGGGGTTATCCTACAGTGAGGCAGGTCTGAGTCCAAACAGAAGGCTTCATATGCCAGCCCAGTTCTCATTGGAAGCCACCAGGCCCTGAGTGACTACACCGTTCTCTGAAGCACAGCCCTGAACTTCGTGCTGTCTCAGTGAGACAAGATCAACACTTTTCACTTTTCAGTCAGGACAGGCCACACACATACCATGTTTGTTTGAGTTTGGTTTGTAGGGGTGCCCATGACGTGTAGACAGACAGTGGGGCTGTGCCGGTCTCAGCAGAGAAGCTCCACACAGCGCAGCCTTTGAGGAAGGAAGTTAGCACTCTGTACAAAGGTTGAATCCCAGCACAGAGTGAGTCATCAGGATACCGGGGTTTTGAGAACTCTTCTCCAGTAGTACTGGCTTTACATCTTGGGCTAAGTTACAGGACTGACCACCTTTTATGGAGAAATTTGCAGAGTTAGGAAAGACAGAAGACTCAAGAAAGACAGAGCCAGGGCCGGAGAGATGACTCAGTCAGCGAAGCACTTGCCTTGCAAGCAGGGAGACCTGGGATTGATCGCTAGCACTGAAAAAGTCAGGTCCGTGGCATACACCTGTAATCATGGGGCTCAGGAGTTGGAGACAAGAGAATTCCTAGGCCTTACTGGTCATCTGGTCTGGTCAGTGAGAGACTCTGCCTCAATGGCTAAGATGGAGAGCGAGTGACCTCTGGCCTCTACATGCATGCGTGAACATGTGGACATGTGGACACAAGCACATACAATATCCCACATAATAAATAAATCAGTTTAAGAGAGACATGGGTACCTTCTCAGTCTAGTGGTAACTGATGAAACACTCACTGAATTTACAGGTGGAAATGTGTGAGAAAAGAAGACTCCAAATTAGTTCCTTGGTGAGCTAGACCGTACAAATCATCAGCAAGAAGAAGTAGCTCCACAGCATGCAGGACACCATGATGCTTACCTACCTGGTTTCTGAAGCAAACAACACTAAAACCTAACCTTAACTTTGAGCAAAATCACGCGCACACACACCCACATCCACAAAAACCAGGCCTTACCACTGAGATGCGAACACATCCCCCACAGATGCAACTCAGGAATATAAACTTTAGAAGGATGGGATGGTGATGTGGTTCAGCAGGTAAAGGCGTTTGCCGTCAAGCCTGCATCTGTGCTCAATAATCAGGCCTCACAGCGTAAAAGGAGAGAACTGAGTCCTGTGACTTGTCATCTAAGCCTCATGTGTGGACACTGGGACAGTGCACATGGAGCACGCGCGCATGCACATGCACACACACACACACACACACACACACACAAAGTGAATGTAATAAAATTTTAATTAAAAAGAGATAAAGTATCAAAAAGTTAATTCTTAAATTTTAAATTTAGTCAAAAATTAAAATTTTGAGTCTACAACCTGACCAGGTAAGATTTATAATAGGCACTCAGAAGTATGTGTTTAAGGTAATCCTTAACTCAAAAAAAAATCAATAATAAAAAGTATATGATCACATGAAAAGGTCACAATTTTAAAAGACCATAATAAAAATTGCAGGCAATGTAACATTAGAAAAGGATTTAGGAAGAAGCACACCAAAATACTAATAAGGCTATTTCTGAATTATGAGATTAAAGCAGACTTAATATTTTTTTCTTAGTAGGCTTTACAGATTCAGAATTCATCATAATGACTGTACATTAATTCCATAATTAGAAACATTTAAGAGCCGGGCGGTGGTGGCACACGCCTTTAATCCCAGCACTCGGGAGGCAGAGGCAGGTGGATCTCTGTGAGTTCGAGGCCAGCCTGGTCTACAAGAGCTAGTTCCAGGCCAGGAACCAAAAGCTACAGAGAAACCCTGTCTCAAAAATTCAAAAAAAAAAAAAAAAAAAGAAAGAAACATTTAATAGCCATAATTTAGGGTTGGGGATGTAGTAGTTTGGTGATGTGGTGCTTGCTTAACATGCCTTGGGTTTGATCCCCAGGGCAGAACAAACAAATCAATATCTCAGTTTTGATAGTAAGAGTATAGTGTTTTCTACCATTGTGGTTGGCTCTCCGGATTCTTTGGTCTGTGGATCCACAGAACCTGGGGACTTGATTAAAGCAATAGCTCAGCCCCACTATGCTGCTGTACCGTGGTCTGAATTTGTACTCACATGTATCTGAGAAGAGCTTTGCCACTGTTTGGACTAGATGAACTCTTTGCTGTATTGAGTGTGCTGATTATTATCAAGATATAGCACCAGTTATCTCCACACAAAAATGGTTAATAAAATATTAAGATGCTAAATATCATCCTAGCACCAATGTAACTTCCACACAGGCTCTGTATGATTGTGTCACAAAAACTGAGGTTAAAAACAAATTCTACCTTGAAGTTGGGCAACGGTGTTGCATGCCCATAATCCCAGCACTCAGGAGGCATAGACAGTCCAGTCTACAAAGTGAGTTCCAGGATAGACTGGGCTACACAGAGAAACCCTATCTCTGTGTCCGGCACTGACCCCCATCCCTGCCTATTCATTCCCAGACGCCAATCCTGTGCTTGTTATCTAATGCAGCTTTGCTCAATGACTCCTTCATGCTCGGCTGCAAGCTCCCACGCAAAGCAATATAGCATGCCTTCACTTTTGTGTTCGCTCTGGGGATTAAAAACAATTCCTGATCTCTTGATGTTAAGGAGACTAGTTGCTTCTGTAAAGGATTATTTACTCCAAACATCGACTGTTTCCTGGGTAGTTGATTCATTAGACAGCCCATGGCATCCAAGACCTACGAAAACAGCAGGAATGGTGGGGGCAGAGGGCAGACATCATGTAGAAATGTCACTGGGGAGCTGATGGCATATGTGCCTTTGATAGAACAGTAAGAAAAGCCAGGGAAAGCCAGGGAGGGGTGGGATAGGGCTGGCCTTCTGCTCCGATCCCCCAACCCCTCTCCCAGTAGAGTAGCTCATAGCAGAAGCACCCCTGGCTATGATCATAGCTCTTTCCACTCCTCACCTTACTGACCATCTGAGGGCCTAGTGATGGCACAGAGCACATCTCTCGGGCTCACAAAGGAAGAGCTTAATCCACACTTGAGTGAAGGGATATGATCTGAATCTTTGAGGGAGCTTTAGACTTGGCCATGAGGATGGGTGGGTGGTTCTCCCTGGCAGAGGAAGCTTTCTGTGCCAAGACAGGAGGAACAGAACACCACAGTGTGCTCTAGCTGGCATTGGCACACCGTCTCCAAACTGCCACTCAGGGAGACATTTACATCTTGAAAAAGGCTTGTATACATGTCTCAGAGTTGGAGGCAATAGAGAATAAAACCTTTGTCTGGTCAACGATGAGAAATTTAACGTTAAGCCACTAGCCACAAGCACACCTCAGAACACAGGGTAGGGGTTGTGCTGACGCGTGCCCAGGAGCCCCCAGCCTGAGCTTTATTTATGGCCGCCCCCTTCAAAGCAGAGCAGAATGGAGGAGCTTAGAACGAGCAGCGAGTGCAGTCTCCCTAGCCCGGGTTCTGAGCTCCTTCAGTAAGAGAGCCATCTGGTGGGCCTGCCAGGACAGAGCCAGCTGCAACCCCACCACCACCCCACCCTTCTGGAAGAGGGGGACTCAGTATTCTCATCACTGAAGTCTTGCTAGCCTCTGGCAAGTGGACAGGCGTGCTGTTGGTTTTGGGGCGAGTGACGTCCACGACGGCATTTTCATTAGTACCATCCTGACTGACAGCTGCCTCTGTTTACCAGACCCTAGGATGGAGGTGGCTGGGACCACTTCAGAAAACGTAGAGAAGACATGTCCAAGGGCAAAGCCCATCTCTCCCTAACCCCCACCCCTTGCCCATATTTGGGACACACATCTCAGGCTAGCTGTGCAAGCATCTGTCATCGATTCAGTGACATGGCCCATTTACCCTCTGTTGGGGGCCTGGGCAGGTTTGACTGGGCAGGGAGGCAAGGGGAGGAGATGATACACTATTCCATCACCAGGTCAGAGCTACAGGTGAGCAGGATAAAGGGCCCTATAGATGACCCTGAATCTCTGGTTGTCAGAGAAGACAGTCACTCCCTAGGGTGACAGCTCTGTCCTCAGCCTCCTGGGCTTTTCCCAGGTCCTCTGAGAGTGATCACAAGCCACACCTCCTGCTACCCATTGTCTGAGCCATTGTCTCTGACACTTTGAACAGGAGTGATGTAATGGCCACTAGATATGTGTGACTCTGCCTTAAAGCCATGGGGTAGCAGTGATGTAATGGCCACTGGATATGTGTGACTCCGCATTAAAGCCATGGGGTAGCAGTGATGTAATGGCCACTGGATATGTGTGACACTCTGCATTAAACCTATGGGGTAGCAGTGATGTAATGGCCACTGGATATGTGTGACTCTGCATTAAAGCCATGGGGTAGCAGTGATGTAATGACCACTGGATATGTGTGACTCTGCATTAAAGCCATGGGGTAGCAGTGATGTAATGGCCACTGGATATGTGTGACACTCTGCATTAAACCTATGGGGTAGCAATTTCCTCAGCCTCCACCTGGTTTTACTCACCCTGTAGTCACTAGAGTCTAGTGAGTATGACCAGGATGCAAAACCAATGTAGGGGGGAGGAGGAAGGAACTCTCTCCCCTTTCATCTAGAACAGAAGCACTTTCTTCCTTTCTCTTCAGTACACAGAGTGGTTTGACTACTCAGATATTTCCAGGACACAAATACTCAGTCCCCAATCACAGGGAGCTGAACACGAAGACTAGCCTGTACAGAGAATACTTTCTGTGTTCTGGAATATTCTCTCATGATACCAGCCTCCTTGGAAAACCATACCTCTTATGAGGTGCCTGGGATCCATCCTGGGGTCTTTGACACACGTAGGCATGAGAGAGCTAGCAAAGGCTGCAGCGGCGATGGTCTAGCTTCCTGGCTCTGGTGCCTGGGCGCCATAGTGTGACATCTATGAAGGATCTCACCCCTTGTCAGGGATCCAGTGTCACTGTCTCACTGAGAGAACAGACAATGTGGCTTGGAAAACTTTCTTTCTTCCATATCTGGGACTCATATATCAAGCTTTTTGTGGGATCTTGGGTGCAATATCTTTCTTGGTTTCATCCAAATATAGTTTGGGGCATGAAGAAAACTCTTAGAAAGTATACAGCTGACGTCAGAAGGAGACAGCTCTGGCTTGAGTTTTGCCAAACTGGCTTTTACACTGATCATATTTTACTCAGTGGCCTGGACTTTGACTCTCGTCAGCATAGTGCTTAAAATAATTGACGCCATGGCCCACAGCAGCAGCCCCTTGGCAATTCTCACGACACATCTGGCCTCCCGTGCCAGATGTGAAGGTTCGAACAGATCTCTGTGTGATGGAAGTGTTTGCATTGTTAGAAGTGTGTGTTTCTACAGGGAAGAGTGTACAAAGTTTGCACAGAACCCCCTGGTGAGCTGAGAGCACCTGTAAGAAAGAGAAAACTTGCCAGGAGCTTTCTGTGTATTATTACTGCTGTCTGTGACGTGAGACTTTGAGAGAGTCGCTTCTCCTCCCCCTTCAAATCCTTTTTAATTGTTAAAAATGTTATATAATAAACATACCAAATACTTTTTAAAAATAAAATTAGTTGTGTTTCGGCATATTCTGTTGTTCCAAACCATCTGTAATTTACATATCATATTAGAATGTACACATGATTTTTTTAGGCCCTTACACGGAAGATTCTTTTTCATCACAAACACTCATTTTTAGAGGTATGTGGTGCTCATATTTATAGTTAGTTTATTACCCCCACTAGGAAAAGAGCAGTCGCTCTTGACCTCTAAGGACAGGCATTTTATTTTCAGTATTACCACTTCTGCAAGTGCCAATGTGTCTATAGCAAATTCTTTCATGTTTGAATGAATTCCCCAGGATATTAACAGTTTCTCAGCCTTTGATGTGGATTGTTACACCGATTTGTTAAAGACTAGCAGAAATTTATGCCTCCCATTGGCTGTAGTTGGGTGATGTCTGCGCAGTTTATTAACAGGTAGAGTGGGCAGCTCATGCCCATCCTAACTGAGGTCGGCTATCCAGCCTGGGTCCACCGGGACCACCGCCTATCCTAACTGAGGCCGGCTAGCCAGCCTGGGTCCACCGCCTATCCTAACTGAGGCCGGCTAGCCAGCGTGGGTCCACCGCCTATCCTAACTGAGGCCGGCTAGCCAGCCTGGGTCCACCGCCTATCCTAACTGAGGCCGGCTAGCCAGCGTGGGTCCACCGCCTATCCCAACTGAGGCCGGCTAGCCAGCCTGGGTCCACGGCCTATCACCAGCCCTATTTCGACAGCGAAGCTTCAGCTGCCCCAGGGCACCCTTTCCCGTATGGCGTCACCCTCCACCCCAGCCCACTTCTGTTTCATTCTTTCTTGGCCCCTGACTGACATCTTTGTTGAGGTAGCACAGTTGATGAGTGGTGGTTTCCCGAGTGGTGGCTCTGCTTGCCCTCTCATTAGCTCACTTAACTCCGGGAATAACCCTGTGGGGTGAACTGCTCCGGTTTATAGCCATCCGCAGCGAGGTCTGAAGGGCTTGAAACCCAACCTGAGTCCCATCCTGGCTGTCCTGAGGGGACAGCCGAGGCTGTAAGATGCTAGGGTGCTACGTGGCGGGGTTCCTGGGGGCAAAATGGAAACTGTGTTGTCAGAGGATCCGAAGGAACAATGCTCCCGCTTCTGCCTCACTCCCTTGGTTCCCAGATTATTCAGCGTTGTGATTAGCTTCTCCTGTGTCACAGGAACTCCTCAATGTTAGATGACTTCAGAGGGGGATTTATTTAAAGCCCAGTTATTAAAATGTCTGTGTTGATTTAGGGAATTCTGCTTTATGTTATCCGCTCGTCTCTTATCTCTTTAATCTATAGTCATTTCTACCAGAACTTTCAGGACCCACAAGTCTAAGCACTTTAAGTGATTCTCTCCAAATCTCATTTAAGCGTATTATCCCTTTGCCGAATTATCAGTCTGCCATACCCTCGTGTATTCACTGTCTGTGAAATTGGCAGGATCTATTCAGGCCCATTCCAGAGCCGTCTATGTAGTCTGAGACTAAACCTCATTTCCTTTTCTAGAAGAGATCTCTGAATATCTTTCCTTTACTGTACAATTGTTCTCCTGTTGACGTTCCATAAACCAGACTATCGGGGTTAACCTTACAAGTATAGGTGGATAAAGCCAGTTTGGGAAGAATCGAGGGAAAAACCCATTTCTTGTTATAAACCCACCAATTCTTGAAAGAAAAGGAGAGATTGGTCTATGAAGATGTTGACATCTCCTTCACGGGCCTTGGGGGACGGACCGCGTTCCCTCAAAACAGAGACTGAAGCATGGGTTGTGCAAAGTGAGGGAGCGTGTGAGGGAGTGAAACACTGGGGTGTGTCTGAGACATCTTACGGTACTGGAAGTCGATTAGTGGGCGGTATGTCTGTCTGACAAGAAGGATGAACAGTAGAACACCAGGGTCTGGATCCTGATGAAGCATCCAGAATGGTTTAGATCCTTTATCTTCAACACAGGACACGTCCCTCCAAGCCCCACCTTTGGCAGCTCCTTCTGGCATGGAGGCCTCCCCTGTCACTCCAGGTCATGCTCAGTTATGGGCACAAAGGCATCTTCCTTACTTCAGGCTGTGATTATCTCTGGGCATGAAGACATCTTTAGACTGGAGAAGCACAGGAGAGGAACACTCCTGGGAACTGTCAGTCACAGCTGTGTGGCTGAGCTCAGACAACAGAGTGCCCACTGTACAGCTGCAAAGTAAGAGAGGAGGCTCCGATCCCCAAATATGTCTTGAGACCGATTTTTCTTCATGCTCTCATGACTATCACCCCGGCCCTGGCCACCTTCTCCTGCAGGCAGTGCCCAGTTCCCTGCTCCTCTTGTTTTCTTCCTTGTTTTCCCCTCAAGTGTTTCCTAAAGCACAAACCATACTTCAGCTCATGCTGCCATGCCTTCCCGGCTTCCTGGCATCCTAAAGACAGGATGCAGTCTTCTTGCCTAAGGCTCCCTTTCCAGCAATGTCCCTGGGAATCTGGCTTGCTCTCTCTGCACCAGCCACGTGGGTGGTCTTATCCTCCACGTACTGAAGATGAGCCCACTCCTTCCTTTTTCTTCAGCCTGCCACAGCCTTCCTACAGTCCTCACTTGCTTTGCTGTTTCATACACTTCCTAATCAAGCCCCCCTCGACAACTCTTCCTGTCTCTCCTTTACTTCCTACTTCCCTTATAAGATTAACCTGTTCTCTTCCTCTCTACTCCTCTCTTCTGACACCTCCTCCCTTTCCCCTTCTTCCTCTCCCACCTTCTCCTCCCCCTCCTCTTTCTCTCTCAGTCATTAGCCTACAGTTATTGATTTGTTTTTGTTTCTCTTTCCTACCAGAAGTTAGCCATCTGATACTCAACTACCACTGCCCTGAAAAGTCTCGGGCTCTTAGCCACAGTTCCCAACCTGTGGGTTGTGATCCCTTTGAAGGTCACATATCAGATATCTCACATACCATATATTTACCTTATGATTCATAGGAGTGGCAAAATGACAGTTACAAAGTTAAAAAAAAAAACAATTGCAAAATAACTTTATGGTTGGGGTCACCACAACATGAGGAACTATATTAAAGGGTCACAGCATTAGGGAGGTTGAGAACCACTGCATAGCCATTTGTCAATTGGTATTTAATTAATGAATAAGTGAATTATTCAGAAAGCATAGATTTGCCTCCTCTATCAAGTTCCTCCTAGTAACACCACCAGCACCATGACCACCTGAGTGACCAGGAGGACATGATGGGTCATTTGTCGCTGTGCAGTGAGAATGCAGCAGAGTCCCCAGGAGAACTGGATGATGAGGTGAGTAGGACTTCGGTGATACTGCCAGGAGAAGGTGGGCAGCAGGGAAGTGTGGGCACCAAGCCATTTCCACTGTGCATGGACCCTGCGTCCGTTTGGCAGCTGCCCTGCCGGGCTAGTACTGGAAGATTCTTTGCTACTTTCTTCCCTTCTAATTCTTTTCTTTCTCCCACACCCTCAGGAAGTGACAGGGATGGAGAAGCTAGACCATCTGGGGCTGTGGGAAGGCCTGGCAGAGACATGGGATTCGACAGTGACAGTGCCTGGGAGGCCTGACTTGGTCTCCCTGTATCCAAGGACCTGCTGGAAGAGCATAGACAGTGGCCTTTTATGGAAGTACGCACGATGTACTCTTGGACATTCTGATAGAAATCTGCATTCTAAGGGAATGTGGGGTTTTTGTTAGGGAGCAAAGTTTCTCTCTGCTCCTTCCCTTTGTCACCCATGTTATGTGACCCACTGTCGACACCATGGAGATTTGTCATTTTCTGATTAGGATTCTCAAGGGCTCACTCCTTCTCATGTTTTATTCTGCTCATGGCCCACTGGGAGGAACACCAGTGGTATCTTATTTACCCAAGTGGCAGTAAAATGGGGCGCTCTAGAAACACCATTCTCCTCAAGCAGGCTACCCGGAGGGGAGAGTGGGCACGCATGGGGAAGACTGTAGATCTCGCAAGTCATTCTGGTACTGGCAACTGTCCTGTTTAAGAATAGCCTCTGACTCTTGTTCCTCTTGCAGAGGATCCAGGTTAAATTTCCAGTACCCAAATGGTGACACACAACCATCCGTTAGCCAGTTCCAGGGGACCTGACACCCTCTTCTGCCTTCCTTGGGCACCAGGCATTCACACTGTGTGCACACATACATGCAGGCAAAGCATTAATATACATAAAATGTGTAAATAGATATTTATGTCTATGTTTTATGTGTGTATATGTGTATATGTGTGTATAGAATAGGCTCTAGGCTTTGCCTTGCTGTTCATTTGAGCTCGTTTCTGCCATTTGACTGGTTGCAGAAGATTGGGAATTTATTAGCCTGCTAATGCCTTAATTGCAGCTTTTGCAAAATGGACTTTCTTTATAGACTGGAGTCCACGTTAATGTGAGTAAGAGGATCTTTTCCATGAGGTTGTAATGAGTACCATGTGAGTCGATGTGTGGGAGGGGCTTAGGCCAATGTACGTTGAACAGCAAGCTCCTGAAATGATACCAGTACAGAGTGTCTGAAACTCATGATGTCATGCTGACAAGTTGTCACCACGGGGTGTTTGTGGCTCCCTCACCAGGTCTCCCTGCCTATAGAAGTGTATCAGTTAGGCCGTGTCACAAAACCACCATTTTCCTCAAGTCTCCTGTGCTCCTCCTTTTCATTGATTACAGACAGAAGTGTGTTGAAGATGTTTCAGGGTCCTCTCCAGCCGGGTCTCAGTTATGTGGCAATCCTTATGGTAGCAGGTGACAGCAGTTTGGACTGGCTAAGCCAAATGGAGATGTCCTGTTCCTCCATTATGCCACTGTGCCAAAGCTCTGGCCTTTCTTTTCAACAGGTAACTCTCTTAAGAGACCCACGAAATCCCAGGCTCTGCCACTTTCTTAGAAAATGACTCCTGTCATCGAGACAAAGACCCACATTGGAGCACCGGACTGAAATCTCAAGGTCCAAATCAAGAGCAGGAGACAGAGCACGAGCAAAGAACTCAGGACCGCGAGGGGTGCACCCACACACTGAGACAATGGGGATGTTCTATCGGGAACTCACCAAGGCCAGCTGGCCTGGGTCTGAAAAAGCATGGGATAAAACTGGACTTGCTGAACATAATGGACAATGAGGACTACTGAGAACTCAAGAACAATGGCAATGGGTTTTTGATCCAACTGCACGTACTGGCTTTGTGGGAGCCTAGGCAGTTTGGATGCTCACCTTACTAGACCTGGATGGAGGTGGGTGGTCCTTGGACTTCCCACAGGGCAGGGAACCCGGATTACTCTTAGGGATGATGAGGGAGGGGGACTTGATGGGGGAGGGGGAGGGAAATGGGAGGTGGTGGCGGGGAGAAGGCAGAAATCTTTAATAAAAAAATAAAAAAAAAACATAAAATGAAAATGTAAAAAAAAAAAAAGAAAAAAGAAAAAAAAAAAAAAGAAAATGACTCCTGTTGAGAACCAGCACAAGATCACGGGAATCAATCAAAACATGTGTTGGTGCCCAGGCTCTCGTGAGCTACACACTCAACTCTAAACTAGTGACTTTATCCAGTGATAGAGGTCAAGGGAGGGTCACAGACAAGAACTACCCTGATTTTAAAAGCAAGGTCAGTGTCAGGCTTCAGACACTAAGACAAGATGAATTTTTCTGGAGGAATAGTGTTACTATTGGTGAGAGAATAGAAGAAGAATTTTGAACAGGCAAAAGCGCAGATGTTCACCGTGACCCACCCTTCCGCACGGTCCTTTGAACACGTGCTCTAGCCTAGTTCCTGCCCTTGTACGTGATGTTTCTCCGCTTGAAATGTCTGCCTCACACCTCCACCTATCAAAGGTTCAAAGTGCATTGTAAATTATACTTCCTTTATGGGACTTACTGTTTGGTAGTCATAATTTATCACTTTTATTATAGCTCTTATCGTCCAGCTTGTTTTTATTAGGCTGTGTGCGTGCCTTTCTTTACTCTTCAGGTTATCAGGTGGGAAGAGCGTGCTCCACACAGGCCTGTACATGTCTCCACTATCCAGAGATCTGCGAGCTCCCTCTGTGAAGTTAGGGGTCGCTGCCACCTCTGCTAATTTCTACTGTCATGTCCTCCACGCTTCGGCTTGCCAATACATTTTTGACTGATTTGTTAGAAAATCTGATGGCCTTCAGTGCTCTCAAAATTCCCCACACTTGTTTCGTTTTGTTTTAAACTCAAGATTAACATTGCCCTGGTGCTGAAATATGCTCCTTTCTTCCAAGATACTGCAGGCAGCTAGGTCAAACAGAATTCATGTCCATATTGACAGAACGTTTTTTGAGATTGCTTTCGTTTTCTGAAAACAAAACAACAACAACAAAAAAAAAACACAAGACAAAACTTTTGCATGATTGTGTTTTTTCTTATGAACTTAAATGCAAACCGAGTTCCTGTTGAGTTTCTGCAAGGCCAGCAAACATAGTCACCAGCCTCTAGAAGGGGTGTAGTCTCTAACCGGAATTCTTTACCAGCCAACTCTGTCACCAGTACCAGAAAGGCCTGGAATCTAGAGTGGGCCCTGGTGGCTTCAGCCTTGGTTGATAATATTTTAGAAATTAGAGACCAGCTACTAGTCGTGAGAAAGAGTGCTGAGTGTCTCTGCACTGGGTGGTTGATCCCTGGCAAAGCCTCACACGGGCTACTAAACCTTCTCACAATGACCCCCCACTCCCTTCTTTTTTCTGCATTCTACTTCCCATTCCTGTATTTAACAGAAAAAAAATATACATATATACATGCATATATATATAATATGTATATATATATATATACATATTATATATATATATTAGAAACCTCTTGGGTAACCTGTTCTTTGAGGTCTATTTTCTTTTATTCAATTATCTGTAGTTATCAATTATAACAAAGGAGTTACAGTTGTTTGTGGATTGGTATCCTGACCCTTGCAGATTACACACTGAATTTTCATGGGTAGCTGGACTACCTGAAAACAGGTCACTCCAAGAATAGGCAAGAGGTACAAACTTGAAGCAATGAAACAGTGACCTCTGAAGAAACAACAAGGCACAGCAAGATTCTGGTTCTGATGCAATCATCATTGAAAACAGGTTCCCGGTATTTGGTAGCGATTCTGCCCTCATATTGTAAGAGGTAGAACCTGGAGGTTGTTGGAAAGCTTAGCAATAGACGCTGCTTCGGCAACACTGACTTTTCAGTGTCTCTTTCTACTAACATCGTTAGCTTTCTGTGATGGCTTGAAAGAAAATGGCACCCATAGGCTCACAGAAGTGGTACTATTAGGAGCTGAGGCTTGCTGGAGGAAGTGTGTCACTGGGGGTAGGCTCTGAGGTCTCAGAGGCCCAAGCCAGGTCAGTGGCTCATGGCCCCTTCCTGCTGCCTACAGATGGATGTAGAAGGCTCATCTCCTCTAACACCACATCTGCTGCCTGCTGGCAAGCTTCCCACCATGGTGATAATGGACTAATCCTCTGAACCGGAAGCCAGTCCCAACTAAATATTTTCCTTTATTAGGGTTGCCGTGGTCATGACGTCTCTTCACAGCAGTAAAACCCTAACTAAGATGCTATCTTTTAAAGACGTTCTCATGTGTGCTTTACACCTGTGATGCCGTTTTATCTGTGTGTTAACTCTGAGTGTGTGGATGACAGGCAATACCCCATCTGGAAAACAAGGAAACTGAAGCTCATAGAGATTAACTTACATTTGTTAAGGTCGTTTAATGAAGACAGTGCTGAGTTAATATTTAAATCAAGACCTGACTTCCTCCTAAGTCCCTACTGTTCCTCACTGCACATCAGGCCCATCCTCCCAAAACAGGCGATTGAGCAGTTTCCAACTTTCACACACAGATTTGTCTACTCGCCAAATAACTTGAGTATCTGTGATGTGTAATCGTTTCCAGGTGCTGAGCATAACAGGATAGGGCATCAGAGAGACGGGTGCTTGGGGAGAGTTTCCCAGAGGCCACTGGGGGAGGGAATCATCTTCAGTGTGAACGCTGATAGACAAGGGTGTGAAGTGAGCACAACAGGAGACAGCAGTCCAGGTAGAGCTGCTTTTCCGGGCTTAGATGCTAAGAAGGTACCCAGCAGGCTACAGAAGAGGGGCATAAGGAAGTACAAGTGCCCTGGCACCCCTATTAGATGTGCCCAAAGGTTTCTATGTGTATCTAGGTGTAGACAGGAAGAGGAAGTAGATCCTGGCCTGACAACATGGCATAAACAGGCGAGTCTGGAGCCTGGAGTGATGGAGACTTGTTTTCATATCTAATGCTTGGGGAACATAGAGGTGGAGAACAGATTACAAACACCATCATGTGAGTCAGAATACCTTGAAGGAGGCAAGGACCAAACCAACGACCCTTAGGTAGAGGCTTATGGGTGATTGTCTTGCCAAATTTGCTTGAAGATAAAATCTAGCTCCATTGCTTTGTACAAAGTGTTTCAGTCAGTAGTGCCTGGAATAAGAAAAACAGCTTGCACAAATATCATGCCAAAGGAGCCTTGGTAAAAGCTGCTGGATTAGTTCAATTGCATTTGATAGAGCTGTTCAGAATCAATGTGCTGGATCACAGGCTGCTAACATTGGATAGTATAAAACAAAGCCACACCCACTCTCTGAGTATCCTCGGGCAATATGCAATGATATGGAGGTCTGAGTGGTTTTGTTGGTTGCATCTCACATCTGTTTTTCAGAACTTAAAAGGCAAAGGTTATCTCAAGGTGATATCTCCAGAATAGCAGCTCTTCACCAACAGAGATTAATAGTTACCATGAGTTAAATTCCATCCGTGTGGCAGATACTTCTCTGTTTCACATACAGTGTCATTCTGTATTCACTGAGCTGGTGCCTGTGATTGGCTGGTAAAGGTGACTGATATCTGTTGCTTAAAAATTGCACAAGGTCAGACATAGGCTATAACCTCAGGCTGTGGGACATCCAAGTCTATGCTGTTTTACTACTGTGCACTGTGCTTCACCTCAGTCATGAGGCCATTTTGGCAAGAATAGCCTTGTTGGGTTCAAGGGTTCTGCATTGCTTTCTCATTGTTGTGGCAAAGTGTTTGATAACAGCAGCATAAGGGAGGAAGGCTTTATTTTAGCTGGGTTGTTGGCTGCAGGATGGCAGGACAGCAGGAACACGGACTGACTGGTCACACTGTGACCACACAGCAATGGCTACTGACGCTCATGCTTTTCTTCAGTCTGGGATTCTGGCTGCTGGAACAGTGCCATCCACGTCAGGGTAAAGGTCTCCCCACTTGAACCAAACCCCATTTGGAAACACGCTTACAGATGTGTCCAGAGGTGTGTTCCTTAAGTGATTATAAACCCACCCACGCTTACAGTGAGAATGAGCCTCTGCAGTGGCCTAATGCCAGTGTGTGGAATTATAAAAAAACACATGTGTTTGGGACCGGTGGGCACAGTGCAGTCCTTTGTGTCAGGAGAGCTGGATTCTCCCTTTATGTTTTGCTATAGAATGGCACAATTGGTTTGGAAAGTTTCATTGAGTTCCGGTTAGGTAAACTCTTTGCATAGTGATTCAGCTCCTTCAATACATAAAGTTCAGGAGACCAGTAACTGTGGCCAGAAGGTTTTCTCTGTCAGTCAACATAAGACAATCAGTTACCAGGAATATGTTTAGACTCAAATAGGCAGCCTTTACTTTAAAGATCTTATTTTTAACTTTTTAACAGCATGCACACATGTGTATGTGTGTGTGTGTGTATTTACACACATGAGTGCAGTGCCTGAGAAGGCCAGAAGAGGGCATTGGATATCTTAGTGCTGGATTTACACCTGTTTGTGAGCTGACGTGGTGCTAGGAACCGAATTCAAATCCTTTGTAAGAGCAGAATAGGCACTTAACAGTGGAGTCATCTTCCCACAGATCCCCACACCCCAGAGCTGCTCTGTGTGGCATGGATCCCCACGTCCCCATCAGGAGTTGACTTTGCTCATCCTTCCTCTTAGAATTTAGTCTCAGAATTATGAAAACTTTTTTTTGTCCTTTCTGTCTCTTGGTTGTAGATGTAGGAAATTGGTATAGTCTTAAAGCATGAAGCTTTTGACCTGCCCCTCCCCCGCTGAATAATAGTAAACAGAAAGTCATAAGATCATCAGGTATGAATGAATGAATCACTTAATGATTGATTCTGTTCTGCCTTTAGAAAATATATGGTGACACAGACAGAGGTCACAGAATTTCTCTTGGGTTCTGTAGCTAGGAAGTCCTGGGAGCAAGGACTGCTTATTGATTTCAGATTGTTGAGTGTCTTTTCAGGGTGTGGTGTGGTCCCCATGGAAGGGAGAAAAGCTTATACAAGCACTGCAAAGATGGAAATAAAATGGTAGAAAGTGGATCTTTGAAAAGTATGTGGAATTTGTGGGCAAAATGAGACCTAGTGGAAAAATCTAACGACACTTGTCCATTCTAGGACCATCTTTCTGATATTTTGGAGCAACACTGTCCAAAACACATTTCATGGAAAACCCGAGCAAACACGAGAAAATGCTGCATGAGAAAATGCTTCCAGTCACTCAATGCAAGTAAGCTGTGGTTCTCTAACTGCTCTGTGCTGCTGGTGTTTCATCAGCTTGATACAAGCTAGAGTCACTTGCGAAGAGAGATCCTCAAATGAGGAAACTATTCCATAAGATTGGCCTGTAGACAAGCCTGTGGGGCTTTTTCTTAATTAGTGATGGATGGAGGAGAGCCTAGTCCATTGTGGATGGTGCCACGCTGGGCAGGTGATCCTGGGATGTATAAGAAAGTAGTCTGAGCAAGCGTTGGGGAGCAGCTAGTAAGCAGCACCCCTCCATAAGCTCTGCATCAGCTCCTGCCTCCAGGTCCTGTCCTGCTCTGACTGCCCTGGATGATGCATTGTAAGCTGTATGATGAAATAAGCCTTCCCTTCTCCTAGTCGGGAGAAACCCCATGACATCTCAATCCATCACATGCTTAGCATATGCTGAGTATTTACTATGACAAGGGTGGCAGGCAAGAGCTCTCTCTCTCTCTCCTTCCTCCCTCCCCCTCCCTCTTTGTGTGTGTGTGTGTGTCTGTGTGTGCGCGCACGTGCGTGTGCATTGGCATATACGTGGGCATCATGTGTGCGTGTAGACCTTAAGATGACCTTGGGTATCTTTCTTGCTTGGTCTGAATGAGAAATGTCCACTAAGTTCATGTCATTGAATTATTGGTTTCTGGTTGGAGGTGCTGCTGGGGGTGAGGGGGCTAGGTAATAGAATCCTCTGGAATAGACTCAGAGTGGGGTGAACTTGGAGCATTTATAGCCTCTCCCGTTTCCGGTTTACTCTCTTTGATATGTGTTTATGGTTGAAGATGTGATGTCTCAGCTTCCTAAGCCCCTCAGCTGCTCCTGTACCTCCCCTGCCCTTATTAACTCTCCTGGAATCATAAGTCCCAATTAAATCTTCCGTTTCCACTTTGCCTTGGGAATGTCATTTTCTCATAGCAACAGGAAAGTAGCCAGTGCAGTCTGCACTTATCTGTTGCAACAGGGCCTCTCACGGAATGAATTTACCTGCTTGGTTTTTATGTGAGGGATCTAAACTCTGGTCCTTCAACTTGCCTCCAGCCCATCACTTCTTTTCCCTTTCTTCTTAAATAGTCCACTTGTATTTTAACCATGAGACACACAGGCATCATGTGAAGACTAACATCAAAACCTTCATGGTAGTATTAACACCTTAAACATGACAGGGACACAGCTGAAGTCTCCTCCTGTGTATCTTACTTTCCATAGCCCCACCTGCTTTCTCAATCTCATATTTCTCATTTCTGTACTTACCTTTGTGATCTCACTGTGTCCCACAACAGTATAGTTTGATTTAACAAGTTTTTAAACTTTATGTAATTGCTCTCATAGCGTGTATTCCGTCTTGTACTGCCATTTTCCTTCAACATCTTTGCTTTGTGAACTTTTCAGATAACTATATTCCTTTTACTTCATTCGTCTTCTCCTTGTAAAAATATGCCCGTATACATTCAGCCGTGCACATTTAAAAGCGTTTAGCTTGTTTCCTATTTTTCTATTGCAAACAATACCACAATGGATATTCTTATGGAGGAACTGAGAAAATAAACTTTCTCTAGGAATCACACACAGAATTGCGAGGCTACAGAGTACATTCATTTTCAGTTTTTTCTCAGTAGACCTCGGCTAGTTGCTCTCCATTGCAGTGACGCTGGTTTCATAACTTCCCACGGTGTAGGACAGTGTGGTTGCCACACATTAGCTGCTGACTTTGTCAGTTTACATAATCCTGTCAACATCATGAGTATGAAATGATAGCTCCTTGTGATTTAACTAGCAATTGCCCAATATCTTGTAAGAGTGACCGCTCTATCATCTGCTTGCTGAACATTAAGACTCCATCATCTGGGCATCACCTCCTCCCCTTTCACACATTCGACCCCATTTTTCTTATTATTTATTGGTTTTTGGAAGTTCTTGGTTAGTGTTTTCTTTTTTTTTTTTTTTTTCGTTTGTTTTCATTTTTTGAGCAGGGTTTCTCTGTGCATCTCTGGTTGTCCTGCAAGTCACTCTGTAAACCAGGCTGGCCTTAAACTCACAGAGATTCGCCTACAGCTGCTTCCCGAGTGCTGGGATTAAAGGTGTGGTCTACCACCATCCAGTAGTTAGTTCTCAATATTATTATTTCTCACACACTTCTTTTATGAATATCTTCCTGAACTTTTCAGTTTTTGGAGGTTTCTTTGTGTGGAATTTGAAAATTACATATAATTTATAAAATTACATATGATTTATAAAATTTCACATAGTTTATAAATATATAATTGATTGTATTTGCATCTTCATTCTGACCAACATCTTTCATGCTTTATTTAATAGCTCATTTTCAATTCCCAAGCTATAGGTAGATTCACCACTTATTTTCTTCCCAATGTTGTTTTACCTTTTGCCTTTTGTTTTGCCTTAATAAATATTTAATTGAATTCTACGTGTGAAATGAGGTAAGGACCCATTTCCTCCCCTCCCTCTACACCGTGTGTAGCCTGCTGCCATAGTACCATTTACAGAATAGGATACCATGCCCCACTGAGAATTTGAAATGTCAGTCATATTTTAATGAGCATGAGTATCTTAAAAAACAATACCACACCATTTTCCAATTTATTTTAAAAATCACTATTATACTGAATTAGCTATAGTCTAATAATAAATTGTTTTCGGCTATGGTAGGTGATTCAAGTGAATTGTTTCCTCGTACTGGTGCACTTAGCAACATGACTTTGAAACTCATGCCACTAAAAATCTGAGTCGGCTTCTCCACCCTTGGAATCGGGACTTGATGCGTTATGTGCTTTGGTCATTGGAACTTGACAGCAGTGACTCAGTGCCAGTTCCAGACAAAACTCAAGACCCTACACGCTCCTACTCTCTCTTGTGAAACTCCGCCTCAAAGCTAGGTGGAGCCAATCCAATCTGAGACCATACTAGACCAGTCATTGCTTAGCCAACCTACCAGCTGTATTAAAATAGCCCTGCTGAATTCAGAGCACAGGAATGCATTATCAATGTATAGACTCACAAGCCAGATAAATGCTGTTGGGTTATGTGGTTGTTTGCCCTACAATATAGGACCAATCTCATCCCTTATTCTATTACCGAAAGCATCTCAGTTGATCACAGCCTTATGTACTTCCACAGAGAATGGGTTCATCAGATAGAATACCAGTTTAGCCCTCTTATACATAACTCAATTCCAGGACAGCATCTTTTGCAGCAGAGAGAACCTTCCATCATTTCACCTTAGTTTATTCCCCAGAGTGAAGCAAACCAGACCATTTCTTGTCTTATCCCTATATGTTATTAGTTTATTTGTATTGACTTTATCATATTATCCTGCCATTATCATAAGATGGGGTTCTGTTGCTACGGCAACCAAAAGTGATACATGAGCTCTTCGATTTAATTGAAGTCATAACCATCTTTGGCCACATTCCACATACTTTCCTGGCTGTCTTCACGCCTGCGGTTAGAAGAATGAGGACTATTCTGCAATTCTGCCAGGAACCAATGTTTCCTATCTGTTTCTGTCTCTGCACCACCAGTGAGTACCTTGTTCTCTCAATTTCCCAACTTCTCATCTTTAGGGTAGTACAAAACATGAATCCAGCATACATCTGATAGTCACCTGGTGTGTATTGCCACAAGGGTGAAGAGGACAAGAGAGACATACACAGCCCCTCTCTTACAGAATTAACCATGTTGGAGAGGAGGACAAAGTGTGTGAGCTCAGTGCTGTGAAAAATAAGCAAAGGTTAGCGAGTTGTTATCAGATATAATTTGGCTGCATGAAGATTTGTGTAAAGAACTAGCAGGACTGGAAATAAGCTGATATTTGTAGCAGCACGGAGTCAGAACCTTCCCTCAAAACTATGGTCCATAAGATAGTCTCAAGCTCCTAGGGAGGGAAAGGAGGTGGAAAGAGGCCGCTGTGGGCTGAAGTGAGCCTGTGACATGGAGAGAGACTGGAGCTACTTCTAGGAGAGCAGGCAGGGGACTATCACGGTGTTTCCTAAATAGGGGACAGTGTTTCCTGCCCAGGCTCTGCTCGTCTGTCCAGGAACTGAGCTGCAAGGGTCTAAAGGGCATCCATCCTAGAAACAGGCTATGTGTTCCAAGCAGTAGCTTCAGGAGAAGCAGGGTGAGTCTGCCAGTAACCTAGCAAGCTTCAGGTCTAGTGCTAGGTCACATCCCTAAGAGGATGTTTTGCAGTCTGCTGGGTGCTGAACTCACATCAGAGTCATCGGAACGGGTCAAGTGCTATAGTCACTCATACTCAAGATCAGTTTTCTTCGTCCACTAGGTTTCTCCCTGTCGTCTTGCTGGGACTCCTGTTGCTGGAAGGCCTACTGGACCTGGACCAGCTCAGGTGGGCTCATACCAGAGCCTCCGGCTTGCATAAAGGTATGTACATCCGACATTGCAGTGCCCTAACCCGGATCAGGTCCTGAACAGCTTCAATCCTGTCACTCAGCTTAGCTTCTTCATCGTCAGCTCTCAGTATCCCCATCCTTACGTTTTGTTCAATAGAAAAAGATTTTCATTCCAGGTTTCCTAATCACGAGCAAATGCACAGACTCTCAGGGAACAGGAAACATTAGACCCTAGGATATAGCCTAACTGGGGACTAGACCCTCAGCTTTAAAGCTGGGTCTATGATGAAGATTCATGATTCCTTACTCTACTCCACCAAGATGGGCAGACTTCTGAGTAAGTGAATATATATTTTTAATTTTATTATTATTATTAACATTGTCATTATTTTATTTTTTTCAAGGTAGCCCTAGCTGTCCTGGAACTAACTCTGTAGACAAGGCTAGCCTCAAACTCACAGAGATCCACCTGCCTCTAGCTCCCGAGTGCTGGGATTAAAGGTGTGCACCGCTACCGTCCTGCTTGAATTTAATTTTCATTCTTTTTTAGGTTTGTATTCTTTTAGGTTGCTCCTATCAATTCTTCCTCTCTGAAAATGTCAGGACCCGTGGCTCCAGTCTCCATGGCATTTCCTCTTAATGGAATGCCAGGCAACAAGATTTCCTTCTCTAGCCCAGGCGGGGCTGAAGAACTCTAAGGTGGGCCTAACCAAATCCCTGCAGGAGCCGGGAGAAGGACTAACGGCAGGGGGAAGTGTGGGTCGTGGCTACAGACCACAGCTGGCACACAGTAGTTATGCCCACTAGGAGCTAGTTCCTGCCTTCTAGATCCCAAACAGTTCTGTTTCTTCTCCTGCTCAGTCTCCTCCCATTAATTCCCTCTTCTGCTTGGATTAGCCAGAGCTGGCTTCTGTTCTGGGAGAACAGTCAAGCCCACAGTTGGTGTGTGTGCGCGTTTCCCTGAGGTCTGGACTGTTTCCAGTTCTCAAAAGGATCTGTACTCTGAACGAGTCTCTAGATTAGGCAGGCCTTTTTTACCTTTGAGGAAAGAGTGACGATCTTTATTTCTGGAGGTTAGCAGGTGCTTGGGGGCCTTGGAACTAAAAATCGTGGCATATTTTTGGCTTTCTCTAGCAAAGCATAGTTATTTTTGTAAATGAGTTTTTTTTCAGGAACTCATGAAAATAATTATAGATAAACCCTAAATCGAAAGGCTAGCCCTGCCTTCCCAGAGCTGAGGTTGGCTTCTGTAACAGACTCAGTCCTGTCTGGGTTGGGGTGCTAAGTCATGCCTCACGCTATCACTCTTCCGCTAACTCTTTCTGCACCTACAAAGTTAGGGGCTGCTGCAGGGTCAGCCCGGGATAAGTAGACAGCTGAGGGGATCTAATCCCCTGCTTGCCTAAACTTCCGGCTGCCTTCAGTTCCTCATCATGGAAAATAGGGAAAGTTCCGGACACACAAGAATGGGCTTGCTCCTGACCATTAGTGACTAAGTGACCTCCAGCCAAACTCCTTTGATGGCTAAAGTGCTCCTCTAACCTCTAATTGCCCGCCTGCTCCATGCCAGCCATGGGCTAAGTATGGGGCGTTGTTTTAAGTCACTGAGCTATTAACGGCCTCGTCTATGCTGGAGCTGTGGAGTTAAAAAATATGTACAATATACTCTGCCTGCCAGAGGATAATCACAGGTGAGATTAGAGAGAGGAGAGGAAGGGCAGCTAAGAGGATGGAGTGACCCCAGACTGAGAGCTTCTTAGTGGACAGTGCATCCTTTTGCGCTGCCTAGGCGGAGGGAATCTTAAGAATAAACTAACAAGTCAAAGCCAGAGCCTGGAGGTGCAGGCTCTAGGACACAAACCAGGAAGCAGAATCACATCTGTTTGCACATCTGTTTTCTAACAATGGAAAAGACAAATGAAACAGCGTTTTTCTGGCCTCTTAATCACTTCCATATATCACTCACTACTCAGCATGAGGTTTCTCTCGATAGCACCAAGTCCCCATGTATCGGGTAGTATCCCAAAGTACCAAGTGCCAGATAGCACTGAGTACCCAATGGCGTTGACTGTGTGCTTGTAGGATGATCTCGAAACTCCTTGGCATGTTCTACTCACATCATATCTTTACTATGTAGAGATGGTCTTGTGAATTAGTCTCTCTCTTACACCAACACTCACACACACACATAAAGAGAGACAGACAGACAGAGACAGAGACACAGAGAGACAGAGAATTGGAGACAGGGAAAGACACAAGACCGAGAGAGAGAGAGAGAGAGAGAGAGAGAGAGAGAGAGAACACCTGCCTCTCCTTACAGTCTAGGTTCCCAACTCTCTGAAGGCTCTCAATTCTTTAACCCTCTCCTGAATTGCATGCAACCCAGCCTTTGCTGTCTCTTCTGCCTGCAACACTCCCCATCCGCCCGCCTCCCCTTGGCAAATTCCAGTTCATTACTCAACACCCAATTTAAGAGTCCCTGTCTTTATGAAGACTCTGGATCCTGGTTTGTGTTTACAAAACTCTTGTTTGTGCTTGTCTACACATATGCTCCCGGGATGGGACAGTGCCTGGCTTGCTCTACTCTCCTCTCCTCCAGTGTTCCCGCTGTGGGGTGCATAGCGACCACTCCTGAGGAGATGTGAACAGTCACCAGTGTGATAGCTGAGGGGCTGAGGTGTAAGGGACAAGATCGTAGGCATCAGTGCATTCCAATCCTTCCCGCTGGGATGTAAAGAGAAAGGGGACTATTATTGGAACACACGAGGAAATGGAGGTGTGGGGAGTAGGCAATATTAATAGGACAGAGCTTCATAGAGATTCCAGTGTGTCATGCTGCTGTCCTGGATGCTTGAGGGTAGGAGACAAGAAACCCCATTCTAGAAAGGGACAAGCTTTGTTCCGGTTTGGTGGTACTTTGGTGATTTTAATAGATATTTATAACCTGGAACATGGAGAGTTCAGTTTTCATTACCCAACCTGGCATTTTCTCTTGTGCACACAGCTCCTCAGAATCCTCATCGTAGCCTGTAAGCACATCCCCTGCTGGGCCTAGTGCTAAATCAACACTGTCAATTAAAAACAAACACGGACAGGTGCAAGCACACGGAGCTAGGGGGGCCTTCATCCTAAGCAGGGTTTATCCAACCGCAGGGGTGGGGGACTCTCCCGCTATGACCAAGCTCTTTGGGGGTCCCACACACAGGGTGACAGGGGAGGCTGCCAAAAGCTTGGAAAGGCTTCCAGGGTCCCTCCCACATCAGGCCCACCTGGAAGAGGCCTGGAGAAATACTCCATTTTCTATCCCAGCCTCTTACTAAGGATCCCAGGGCAGAGGTCCAGCAAGTGTTTCTGAGTTGCTGGGGACTCCCAGGTGACCTCAGCTGCAAGCCATGGTGGGAACTGGAGACTAGCCAAGATCAGGAAATTTTTTTTTTCAGAGCTCTTCTTTCAGGGGAAAAAGTAATATATATATTTTTTAAACCCTGCTCCCAGCCCGCGGTCCTACACCATGGATCCAGCTGCCTCAAAAGACTTCTGGTATCTTTGCCGTGAAGTAGTGTTCTGGAAGTTGCCTGAACCAGGTCATGAATCATAGGCTTGCTCGTGCTCATCAATAACAGCAAGGACACCGCTGGCTTTTGCTTTTGTGCTTTGGTTTTGGTACTGGTGATGGAGCCCTCACACACTAGGCCAGTACTCTGCCAGCAAGCCATATCCCCATCCCAACAACAGTGATTGACAGCAGGACCCAGATTGTATGGAGCATCCACTGTGCACCAGGCTGCCTTAGATGCTTCACAAGTATTATTGTCTTCATGTCTCACGTTGATCGGGTGAGTGACTGTCATGAATTCATCCTCCCTGCTTTGCCAGTTTGGAATTGAGGGACAAAGGGTTACGCTGAATCATACAAACGATGCAGCTAGCAGGTGTGTGATGGAACCAGCATTTACAGCCAGGTAGCTGGCTTCAGAGGATGGGCCATCAGGCCTTTTAGTGTATTGCCCTAGATCTGGAAGATGCTCATGTGCAATTAGGAGTGTGTGTGGCATTTAAAATGGTCAACTGCAGGCTTCACCCCCAAAGATAATGATTTTTGTTGTTTGGGGTAGCCTGGGTATTAAATTATATCTATATTATAAGAGTGAGTGTATGTGTGTATTTGAGGGTGTGTGAATGTATGTAGTTGGGGGATGTGAATATGTGTGCATTGTATGTGAGTGTACGTGTTGTGCGTGTATTTATTGTATGGGAGTATTGCTGCACTGTGTGTGAGCATGTGTGTTGTATGTATGTGTGTGTGACTGTGTGTATTGTGTGTGAGTTGTATGTGAGTGTGTATGCATGTGAAATGGTTGTGTATCAGATAACTTAATCACTTATAAGGTGATTCTAGAAGGCGCTAATAAGCATTCCCTGTTATATCATCCAAGCTGAGCATTGAGGAGGAAGGGCTCCCAACCCTGGCAATCCAGTCAAGGAAGTCCTCTCCATGACCAAGGCTTGGAGAAGAAAGCCAGGAAGAAGGCAGAGGCATCCAGAAGAGTAGAAGAGGGGCAGAACAGATGCCTGTTTCACATTTGCTGGGGTGGCCTTGGAGATGCGCCAAGGATGAAGACCACAGAGCGTGACCACCGTTCCCGTCACAGAGGGTTCCTGGAACTCGGCAGCACTGAAAAGATTTACCATTCGCAGAGAGCTGTTTTAAGAGAGAACCTTGCCCTGTAAACCACACCCGTTGGAGGCAGGGGGCTGGTCGGGACCTGGAAGGCATAGCACTGTAAGCTCCTGGTGTGGATGGAGGAGCTGGGACGCGCGAGTCTTGCCAGCCCCCCAGGTGCCGTTCCGGAACCAGCTGTATCACTCACGAGTCACAAGACATATATTTGAAAACCATAAAATCCATGTCTGTTAAAGCTGAACTATTTTAAACTAGGGGGAAACCCACATAATCTTATCACCCACATATATCAGCTATTTTCTTATATTTCTTTATGTTGTTTTTCTAGAGATAATTTTGAGCATAATGTTACCATAAAATATATACAAATATCACATCAACCTTCCTTTTCTATTTATTATTAGGCTGTTTATTCTTTGCATGGCTTCTCTTCCTTATAATAATTATGTCAACAAAGATAAGTTGTTGCTGGGTTTTCAAAAATTGAATGATCTGTGCTCTCATTCTACAGGGAAGATTATTGTAAACATCTGCTATTGATAAGAACTTATAATTGTGATAGTTAAATCAGTAACTTCCAAAATATGTACTTTGCATGTATATGTGTGTAGTTATATTCATGTATCTAATATGAATATTTCTATTATTCTTATCCTTCCTTATACATACAGCATAAAATCTGGGCGTTTTGTTACTTGCAAACAGCCATGAAATCAAAACAATTTTACCTGTTAAAATAAAACTCCAAGATCGATAGAATTCAAACTGACATTAATTAAATGTGACATGCAGTATATTTTGCATTTAATTGTCGCTCTCTGGGCTAAGCAAGGCACATTGCATTCCTGGTGGAAGAGGGCCATGCTGTGGGGTCACTCAATTTTTTCTTCTCCTTTCTTTGTCCTGTGCTCTCAGAAGTTTCTAGAAACACAGCCTGCAGTCATCTCTTGTCCCAATTTGGCACCAAGGCCTGTTTTGTATCAATACTGATTTTCTTCTACTCTTTCCAGCTCCCAGCAATTCAAATAATACCACCTGGTGCCCATGTAATCACGAGCACAGATTCCAAACTGAGCCCTGAAATCAAATCCAAATGGGCCTGTCAGTTAAATCAGAACACGTCTGTGTAGATTCTTACATTATGACAGAAAGGTCAGTATAAACATGAAAGCATTTCATTAAAAACTTCCAAAGACGGGTGGGTCACCACCGGGCCGCCATTGTCTTGAGAAACCCTGGATTGTTTTATCTGTTAAAAATGACACGTGAGTGGACAGATGGACTGGTGAGTAAGATGCTTGCCGTGCAGCCATGTGGTCCTGAGCGTGGATCCCAGCGCTCAGGTAAGAAGCCAGGTGTGGCTGTGATCTTACTAGTGTGGGAGCGGAGGCTGGAGGGTTGCTGGGATTTGCTGGCCACCAGCTTAGCTGTAGGTTCAGCGAGCGATTCTGTCTCAAAGGAGTAAGGCGGAGGGAGATAGAGTGGGACACACCATGTTGCCTTCCAGCATCCACAATCATATTCATGCTTCCACATGCATGCGGACACATACATGTGCATATACCGCATTCATAGGCTCACCCAGAAAATTAAAACTGTGCAATTTATTTTTCTGATCACATGACTGGCTTTAGTTGTTATTCCGGAGCCACTCAGTCACAGATGGGATGACAGAGGTTTGTAGCGGTCACAGAGCCTGCTAGCGCGTGGAGAACAGTCAGGTAAAGACACATCCTCCTCTGGCCTCCGCCATTCCCGAGCCAACACTCTTGGGTGCTGATCTCACACTCTGCTGCAATATCTTTCAAAAACCTTCTTTCTTTCCCTGGGATTTAGTCTGCTTGTGCCCAGCAGCACAAGGGCTGAACATGAAAGCCGGCTGTCTCTTCCTTAGGGAAGAGCTGGCCTCTCTTATTTAGCAATGGGCTAAACTGCTTATGAAGATAACCTAATGAGGGAAGGGCCCTTTAAGAGATTTCACCGGTTCTGGCAGTAGCTTTGGAGGCTGGCAGTCGCTTGCCAGCTATTAAATGGTTCTGAATATATGAAGATTTGTAATTTCCTCCTTGGAAGGGCTCAGCCAGAAAGTCGAAGTCACGTGTCGTGACGCCTGCGCACGCATTGGTGTACGTGGGTGCTTTGTTTTCGCAGGCTGATTCTGGAAACCAGTCAGTTTAGTTTGGTATTTCATCTTTTGGCCCAGTCCGCAACCTGGCACGGCTCGCATTACTCCTGCCATGTAGCAAAGTTCAGAATCCCAGATCAGCCAGCCTGTAATTACAGCGGAAGAGCCAGCTTTCTTCCCTTAGTGAGCAGATTGATGGATCTGTTTAGACTGCATGCCCTTAGGCTGTCCGGGAACCTGGGCTCCCTTCCTAGAGCTCAGGCAGGCTCCACCCGGACCCTTCTGCGCACAGGTGACTGTCCCACTGTGCAGGGTTGCTGGGCCCAAACTGGTTTCCAAACCTGTTTGGCTCCTCTGGAGAGGTCTTTAGCTGTCCAAAGGGAAACAAAGCACACAGAACTGGGATGGCCAAAAACTCCAGGCTCGTCCTGCATTCAAAGTGAGTAGGCGTGGGAGGAGCGTGGGGTGTTGAGGATGCAGAAGACCTACTGAGCCTCAAGCTCCTAAGTGTCTGAGAACTTGGCCTTTGACACTTGCAGACAAAAGGTGGGACCTAGGCCTTCCTTTACCTGATTTCCTGCCACCTCTTCAGGGGCTGGAAGCAAGGCCTTGAAGAGCAAGGAGGTTTAGGTGCACATGAAAGACGTAAGGAGGACATTTGCCACAGAGCGAAAGTTACTGGTTCCATGTCTGGCTTTAGTTGAAAACCACTTAGAGATTTTTATTAAACTTGAATGAGAGGCGGGTGTGTAGGTGGAAGGGGTGGAGCTACTTTCTAATCTTACTACTCCTATTGATGTGTGCTCCACTCTGGGTTAATGTGCCCTCACCTTGTGTCTTTCTAGAGAGTTTCCCAGGGGTCCATGTTTTCCCATTCGCACATAGATACTTTGACTCCATGGATCCGCCTTATCTCTTTCCTGAGATCAAGATGGCACTCAGCCTTCACGGCTTTCTCTCTTTGCTTGTATGATTCTGGCTGAAGGGATCCTCGCAGCTCTGGTTGCTGGCGGTGTTCTGGAACCCAGTTCAAGTGCTCTTTTCACAGGAAGGTCTTTATTTTCTCCCTCCATCCCTGTCTATAGTATACATGTCTGTTCAGTGCTGGGCACCCTTAAGAAAGGTCCCACTTACCTGTTGGTTGTTTGTTCTCTGCTCCCCTCCCCACAGTCTGGCTCTCAGTGCTTAGACAATGTTGACAGATGTGCAGGAGGTACTAAATATTCCCCTTATGTAACGAGTCTTCCCAGACACAAACCACATGCTAGGCACCGCCGTAAGAGCTTCAAAAGTGTTAACTCATTCACATCAAGTGTACGAGGTTGGTCTAAAGGCTGTCTCTGTTGCGTAAATGGGTGCAGGGGTTTAGCTGTGAAGTATGTCCTCAAGATGCTCATGAACTGAAGGCGTGGTCCTCAGCTGGCGGCTCTTTCCCGAGGTGTCCAGGTCATGAGTGTGCTTCCTTCACAAATGCCCTGTTCTTCCATGAGTTCTTGTTGAATGGGGTAGAAAGAGATGAGCCTGGTGGATGAAACAGGCACCTTTGAAGGTGGACCTCGCCTCGGCTCCTTCTTCCTCACTTCCTGCTTCTTTGATGCTGTGAGATGGACACCCTGTCACTGCAATTGTCTGCATCGCCAGACTCATGGTGATCCTCCTGTCTCAGCCTCTGGAATGCTGAGATTATAGATTTTGGATTTTTTTTTTTCTGAGAGAGTCTCTCTCTGTAGTCCAGGCTGACCCAGAACTCACGATGTAACTCAGGCTGGCCTTCAGAGTCACTAGAAATCGAGACATTCCTTAGATACCCTATTTATAATCACGGCACAGTTTTAGCCCTTTTTGCCTTCCTCCAGGACATCACTTTCTTCCGAAACAATTCTATATATAAGACTTATGTTCCCCTTGATCTAAAAACTTTGATCTAACAATGAATAAACCTCATAGTTGTTATACAAATTGAAGGATGCCAGCTGTACATGCGCTTCCATAGGTAGCTGGCCTCCCTCCCTAAGAAGTCTGAAGATCACAGTGCTCCACTTGCCCCAATCACAGCGCTCAATATCCTGTGTCCAGTAGACATTGTTCTGGCAGGTTTTCTGTCAACCTGGCATGTCTAGAGTCATCTGGGAAGAAGAACCCCATAGGCATGTCTGTAGGGCATTTTCTTGATTAATGATGGATATAGGTAAGCACACTCCATTGTGGGGAGGATGGTGCCATCCCCGGTCAAGTGGTCCTGAGTTGTATAAGAAAGCAGGCTGAGACAGCCATAAGAAACAAGCCAGTAAGCAGCACCCCTCGCTGACTTCCGTTCCAGTTCCTGCCTTGGCTTCCCTCAATGGAGTATCGGGGATATGTAAACCAAAAAACCCCGTTCCTTTGCAAGTAGCTTTTGGTGTTTTATCACAGCAGCAAATATCCTAAGGCCCCACAGGACCATGCTTAAACATAGGTGGTTCCCCTGGCAGTGACGGCATCTTTAGCTACACTAACAGGAAAGATGGTGTATCTAAAGATACTTTCCACAGAGCATTTATTCAGTTTTTAATTGAATTTAATTTTGCGGTTTTGCTATCTTATAGTGAAAGCTGGTCTTGAACTCATCACCTTCCTGACTAGCTGTAGATTATAGGAGTGCACCAGCAGAGCCTGGCTCCACCCGAGCTTTGTGACTCAGCTCTGGCAACTCAGCTCCTCTGACTCCACTAACAGTTCTGAAGAATTTTTTTTTTTTCTCGAGGAAAAGGCTATTCTGGAGGAGACTCCTTTAAAGTGGACTAAGTCATAACATCTTCTGAAGCATTGATGCATCTCGATGTGTTTCGTTTATCATGTTCTCTGAGCAGAACAATTTGAGAGAACATGTTCCAGTCTCACTCCCTCTGTTGTGGCCTCATCAACCCGTTAGCAAATTAATCTGAATAAAAGTGACTTCCCCTCAGCGGCGAGTTAAACATGAGCCTTTGTTCACGTGGTTTTTACTTCGTTGTGTCTTCACATTCTACTCTGCTTTTTAATTATATATAATTGCTAGGGAACAGGGAATAAAATCTGTTTAATCTAAAATGAAACACGCTAAATAGATAATACTTCCAGTTCCAGTTTTCTTTGGTTTTTAAACGTATAACTTTAAGTTAGTGTGACTTTCGTGATTCATGAATACATAACTAGCCATTCCAGAAAATGTTGCTTTTGTGATTCATGAATACATGGCTAGCCATTCCAGAAAATGTTGCTTTTGTGATTCATGAATACATGGCTAGCCATTCCAGAAAATGTTGCTTTCGTGATTAAGCACTATTTCATTCATGTGCCCCTATTTCTTTGTAAAGATTGCCATGTAGTTTATCTACTCAAGTCAAGACATCTGGGGTGCCATTGCTTGAAATGCCAACTTTTTTCCCTCTTTATAAAATAGTTGCAATTAGCTGCAAAGAAAAGTTAAACTCGGTGGTAGCATATGGAGACTTCGCTATGATGCTATGTTTTTACTGAAGTTTTCAGTGTGTGTGTTTTTCAATGGGGAAGAATTCTGTTACAGTCTGTCACCATGATCATATTAAAATGCAGTTTTGCCCAGCAGTCACACTCAGACCCTAGAGATGGTCTTCCCAATTGAGATTATTCTTTACCTTAGTCGTGAATTATTATAATTCATATAACTTCTGTGTACTCAGTATCTTTCTCTGAATCTCCTGGATACAGTAAAAGTCATCTGAGAGGATTGAAGTAGATTCCTTCCTAAGGCCCATTACCTCCCCAGTCGTGAGCTACCTCCCAGACAGGTTACCAATACCAGGCATGAATTCCCTCTTGTGGAACAGGACTCAAATCTAATCAGAAAGTGAATGGTTACCCCAATAATTGTTATGCCACTATTGCACCAGTTGGCATATCTTACCTAGCACGTCATTCTTTGGGTGGATCATGACCAAAGGTTGTTAAATAAAAATCCCACCGTCAAGTGTGGGATATCTCTATGAGCTGATGTAGGGATAACTCAGAGCTCAACCCTCAAACAATACAGGCTGTTTCTGTTGTTTTTGGCTGCCCACCAAAACTAAATGATTAGACCCTATTGCTGAAGATACACACACTTTGGTTGTAGGACACAAAGAAACCAGGCTGGAACTGAGCTGGAAGTGTCCTCTGTCAGAAGGTGGTATGCAGGCTCCTGAGGCAGAAAGTCGTCCACAGTCTGACCTGAGCCTGAACCCTGTGAGCCACAGTGACATGCCACACAAAACCCTCGACTTTTCATTCCAAAGCCTAACTTTTTAAGAAGTTTAAGATAAGATAAAACATTTTTTCCAGTTATGATGGTGTCTTAATCTGTGTTCTATTCTTGTGACAAGATGCCCTGAGGCAACTTTTATTTAATGAAACAAAACAAATTTAATTTGAGAGCTTGCTTATGATTTCAGAGGGTGAGTCCATGACTATCAGTCTGGAGCATGGCTGCAGGCTGGCATGGTACTGGAGAAGTTGAGAACTTTTACATCTTGATCCACAGGCGAGAAGAGAGAGAGAGAGAGAGAGAGAGAGAGAGAGAGAGAGAGAGAGAGAGAGAGAGAGGGTCTGGTGTGGGCTTTTGAAACCCAGCCACAGTGATACTTCTCTTCCATCAGGCCACACCTCAGCATCCTTCCCAAACAGTTTTACTAACTGTGAACCAAGCATTCAAACATATGAGCTATGGGGACCATTCTCACTTAAACTACTGTAGATGGAAAATGAGCAAATAAAGAACAAATTAGTGAAGGCAGATCATCGGATTAAGTATCCCTGACACCAAAGCAAGATAATAAAAAGCCCTATCTAGACACTTGTACCAGTTAAACTATTGTCTCCTGGCCTCCAGCCCACCTCTTTCTTAGGTGCACGGTGATGTCACCCCGGATGACTTGGCTCTGCTTTGCAGTCTGCTTCCTCAGTTTTACCTTGAACAATTGTGTGCATTGCAGACGAGAGGATGGGAGAAAGGAAGAGAGGGAAGAACACCCTTTTCTCTGTTTCCTGTTTGTGTCTCATTGTCAGGGCTAAGTACCTTCAATTGCGTTCCTCCGAGACAGGTATTTCTTAGTGCCCCATTCCCCATTGCTGTACTGAGGTGCTGTACTGAGATGGGGCTTGCCTCTGGTTGATCTTCTCAAAACTCTCACACAGGTCAACTATGGGTCATCATCACACAGGCTGGGGACAAAATCATTCATATATGGTAACATTTTTCTGGAGTGTGATATTCAGATGTTTGATGTACACATTCTAAAATGCCAAATTTACTTCCCCTTAAATTTTGAAGCAGAATGAGCTAAGTATCTTTGGAATTTTTAAAATAATCCAGGACCATAAGTTTTTACCTTTAAAGGTTGTATCATATTAGAATACACGTTTCTCCTTAGGTACCACTGGCAGGTGGCAAGCTGCTTCCCTGAAACAGAGGAGCCCCAGATGAATTAAAGTAACAGAGAACAATGAGAGAACAGTCTCAGTGCACACTTGCAGCCGTGAGGCTTACAAATGGCTAAGTTCCTTTCAGGACCTTTATACACATTATCTCATTCATTGCGTCCCCAGGGTTAGAAGGGAGGAATTCTGGGTCATTTCCACCACCCTGATGAGCATACAGGGAAGACACAGCACTGCTACCCAAAGCTCCACAGCAAATATTGGTAGAGCCAGAATGAAAGTTTGCCTGACTCAAAAATCTACTCTTCAATTCACTCCGTTTTACTGTGATTGTTTTGTGTGTGTGTGCTCTAAATTTAGACATTGGTTTACAAAACAATTTGGGGTTGACTTTATGAAAACTGTTGTATCCAGAATGGTTAGAATCACCAAAAGAACAGAAACATGGCCTGGTCTGCAAGGAATTTGCAATCTGGTAAGACTGGGAGATCCAAGGAAATGGTAAGGTACTAAGTGTCCTAGTAAGGAGGATGCAAAAACATCCTAAGTGATGCAATATCTTGGGAGCACTCCAGAGGAAGGCCAGAGGGGAGAGGCAGGCTGATGTGGATGAGCTAACTGACAGAGGGGATCCCCTCATTGGGAGCACTCCAGAGGGAGCCCAGAGTGGAGAGGCAGGCTGATGTGGATGAGCTAACTGACAGAGTAGATTTGAGTGAGGGGAGAGGGGAGAGTGATGGGTGGGGAGGGCCATGCTTAGGACTCGGGATGGAGTTGGCTAATGGAGGTTGGTGTTGGGTCTCAGGGAAGCCAGGCTGAGTCTTGAGAGACACAGTCTCATTTCTGTAACATCTGCAATCACACGGAGCTGCATGAGTTCTGCCTTTAAATGGAAAAAGGCATTAAAAACTGAAACGTGGGCTAAATAAGAACCCGCTCTTGTTATAGACTGGCCTAAGCACTTTCACCTTTACAGCAACCCCAAAACAAATTTCTACTATGTCCATTTGACAGTGGGGAAAGTCAGGCACAAGGGAATCAAATAACGTACCCTAAATGACTCCTCTAATTGGTGTCTAAGTCAGAACTCGAACCCATGTTGTCCAGCTCCAGAAAACAAACAAACAAAAAGGAGTCAACCCCATTTAAAACTTTCCTGTGTGCTGTAGGCTGTAGGCTGTGAACACTGTGGAGCTGTAGGCTGTGGACACTTAGCACATTCCTTCTCGCCTGTCTTCAAATGCTCTTCTCTCTTCTCACCTGAGGCAGACACTTTTCAGTTGGGAACTTTCTTAGCTCCCCAGAGAAGCATCACGGCTATAGAAAGCATATTCTTTAAGGAAACTTTCTATGCAAGCTGGATCAGTTGTCCAAAATTCAAAGAGATAAAACTGACTAGTTGCTAATTGTGCTGGCCTGGCAGGATTCTGATTTCATGGGCGGGGGGAGGGGGGAGGTAAGGATGAGACATTTTTCTGAACGCCAAGAGTAACTTGATGGAGATGAGGTGAGTCAACTAAAAGGCACCAATGTTATTCTTTTTGGAAAGACCAGTCCCGTGAGGGGCCATGGTCCCCTGAGGAGCAGCATTAAGCCACAGCAGGCCATCTCATGTCTTGGCAGGGTACCTTGGTTGGTCAGCAGGTGAGAGACAAACAGATACACGATTCAGAGAGAGAGTTTGGGTATAGAGTTTATTTAGTGGGTTATGGAAGGGAAGGAGAGAGAGAGAGAGAGAGAGAGAGAGAGAGAGAGAGAGAGAGAGAGAGAGAGAGGAGGGAAGAGGGAAGAGAGAGGGGAACAGCAGCTACTTTATCAGAAGAGGGACAGGAAGAGAGAGCACAGACTGGAGTAGGGGGGGAGGTGGGGTGGGTGGGGCTTGTCTCTTAAAGGGGACAGGTCAGGCCAGCAGATCATAACCTACAAGGGGGAAAAATAATCAATGAAAACCACAAGTTCACTGTCAAGGATCAGAGACAAGTAGGATAGGAAACATGTTTAGTCTTTTCTGAACTCCTCCTACTGTCTTGAATTTCCCTGACAGTTCTCTGGAATAAAACTAGAGAAAAAACTAATTTTTTTGTTGTGATTTAGAAGGTAAATTAGATATCAAACGATGGTACTGATTAATATAAACTTCAGGCAACTTCATAAAACCTGATTATTTAAAACTTTGACACATTCAGAGTTTGGATAAATCAGTCCTTACTCTTTGAACAGAACTTCAAGAGATAAACTTTACTCTAAATTTTAGGGGGGCAATAAATAATAAAGAAAATAGCTCTCTATAGTCATGATTTTGACTTGAAATCTAGAAATCATAGTTTCAGAATTGCCTATTTTCTAGGTTTTCTTGTCTAAACCAGGAGGCTGGCTTCACACCTGAGTCTCTAGAATCCCAGCTCAGGGCTCTTTCTTGATACCTAAAGGTATCTGAAGAAAAAAAAAAAGGCTTTTCCTCAGCTATCTGCTTGACCCTGGGGATTGGCAGGCTCCAAATGAGCTGATCTATCTTCCTGAGGTAGATTTACAGTTGAAATCTGACTCCATGGCTTCATCTTCCCCCCAATAACCAGTGTCAGACACAATGCTGCTTACATTTAAACCAGGAATAACAAAGCCGTTCACGCTTTGCTCTGCCTACATGCGACGCTAAAACTGATAGTTAATGCATTTGTACCTGTAGATCAGCTCAAATCTGAATCAGATTTCCCCACGTTGGGAAAGTTAATCTAATGCATCTGAAAGGGAATCCCATTAAGAACAACCTGTAGCCATGCTGAAGTAGCTATGAGAGACTCGTAATACATGCTCCCAGCTGCCCACTCTTGGTCCCACCTGGAGCCTCTGAGGATGTCTTCCAGGCGCTTGTGCAAATCATTTGCTTCCTGGTACCTATGAGGGACAGGATACCCTTTCCAGCAGTCAGTGAAGTAGTTGGAGACTCCGGGACTAAGGCCGCCCTAAAGCTCTTTGTTCCTCTTTCTTTCACCTATCAGCTCCCGCCGTGCCTAGTGGAGACACAGCAGGGGTCCTCTTCTCCTCTTTTCTGTCAAGCCAAGGCAGGATTATGGTTTAAAGCGCCGGGTTTTCTTTGATAGCTCCACTAGCCGGTTTGGCTCTCATCAGCTTGCTCCTCCTGCGCGGTTGCCCACTAACCTGCCTATCTGGTATTCCGTGTTTGGCAAAGGGACTCTAAAGGTGATGTGAGGACTGACTGCGGTGGGGTCAGTTAGCCGGGGCTGGTGAGCCGCACTTAGCGTCTCAGTATTCAGGGGAGCTGAGGCAATCTGAGAAGGAGTTTATTGATTGAACAGAGGTTTCACAATTTCCCTGCCTCCATGCCAGCCCATTCATCCCCCTTAAGCTCCTAAGTGTGTCTTTTCTCTCTTAGCAATCCAAGGTTTGCATCGCCATCTAAGGTCATTCCAAGGTGAATCTAGGTTAACATAGTCCCCCAAAGACTCCAGTGTTTTCACTGTTGATTGGAGAAAGAAAAGCAGCACAGGAAACAATCAACAGAGAACTGAGCGCTTTGGGTAAAGCAAGATGAGACTCGTGACACAGAGGTGAGTTCAAGACCCAGAGTCTGGCTGGGAAATCTTACTTTTACTTCTACGATCATTGGTACTAACACAGCTTACAGAGTGAAACCGAACAAAGGTTATAAAGTTTCATTTTTGTGCACAGGGGTGCCTTGTGGTGTGTATGGGTTAACCAGTATGTGCCCTCCTTGGCCTCATGTGTTTGAACTCTTGGTTTCTAGCTAGAGATACTGTTTTAAGAGATTGGTCAGGTGGTGTTGGCATACACTTTTAATCCCAGCACTCCAAAGGCAGAAGTCAGTGGATCTCTGGGAGTTCAAGTCCAGCCTGGTTTACAGAGCGAGTTCCAGGGCAACTAGGGCTGTTACACAGAGAAACCCTGTCTCAAAAAAAATAAAATAAAATAAAATAAAATTTAAACAATCAAAACAAAATGAGAGGAGAGAGCCTTTAAGAGGTACATACTTTGCTGGAAGAAATGTGTTACTGGAGGTGAGCCCCGAGGTTTTGCAGACTGGCCCCTTTTCTATTCTATTCATTCTCTATTTTCTGTTGGGCCGAGATATGAGGATTCTAAGCTTGCTCCTGCTGCCCTGCCTGCTCCGCCATGGGGAATTGTATTCCCTGAGTAGTGCATCAAAGGCAAGCATTCTTCCTTTGAACTGCTTTTAGCTAGGTACTCTGTCACAGTGGCTAAATTATCCAATATGCCATGCTAGAACAACTGTACATATGTGGTAGTTTGAAGGTAATTGGCCCATAATCTCATAGAAAGTGGCACTATTCGGAGGTGTGGCCTTGTTGGAGGAGGTATGTCACTGTGGGGGCAGGCTTTGAGATTTCCTATGCTCAGGAACCACCCAGTGTCTCAGTCGACTTCCTGTCACCTGCAAAATGTAGGACTCTTGGCTAATTCTCCAGCATGCTGTCTGCCTGCATGCAGTCATGTCCCACCATGATGAAATAGACCGAACCTCTGAACTGTAAGGGAGCCACCCCAATTAAATGTTTTCTTTATGAGTTGTTGTAGTCGTGGCGTCTCTTCATGGCAACAGACACCCTAAGACAACATGCATGGTAATGAATGTTACCAGCATCAAAGGAGAATTGCTTGCAAATGTTCCCGTTTGGAACCTGGGCCCAGTGACCCTCATTCTCTACACGGTTCTTTAATTGCTGATATATTCTGAATGACCAATGTGTGTTACCCTATCACGCCTGTCTTCTGCTCTACTGTGAACTGATGTCTTACTGACTGCTGAGGGCCCACCTTTGGGTTGGAGTAGATCCCAAAGAACCCCGGAAGTGTCACACCCCCCCCACCCAGCTGACTCAGGCAGAGCTTTCTTGGTTGGACTGGGGATCAGCCACTCACGATATATTTGAAAGAACTTACCAATTAGTCTGTAGGACCTAGGGAAGGGTTCAGGAATCCTTTTCCCTGGCAAAGCAGCTGTCACTTCCCAGCTGTGTTACCCAGCTGTGCCTCGGTTTCCTTAATTTCACAGACAGTCACAAGGATGAAATGACACCATGGATGTGAAATCTTATTCATAGCTTGTCCATGCAGACCCAAGCCTTGTTATGGATTGTCCAGTGTGGGTACTAAAGCCACACTTTTTGGGAGGAAGTGGGCTACCTAATTCACTAGCTGTGTCTCTAGGAAAATGGCTGGAAGGATTCTTGACCTTGGGATTTATGAAGAGAAGTCCTTTAATTTGGAATCATGGAGCCTAAATTGAGGCATAAGATGTAGCTATACCAGATGACCCCATGTACAGCATATGCCCTTAGCTCTTCCCAGGAGATGATGAAGTGAACACTCTTGATTTGGTCCAGATTGGGTTTTTTTTTTTCCTGCTTCCTGTCATCTCTCTTTGTACCCGAGTCTTTGAAAGTCCCCCCCATTCCCCTCATCCCCACCCTCCAGATTTCCCCAGTAGGCTTTCTATACTCAGCATGGAGTTCCCACACCGTTACCATGTGGCCTTGCGCTAGAATCTTCAATGTTTTCTCTCTCCCTAGCTGCTTGGGTTCCCGATTGAGCTGAATTTAGGAGGCTCTTTCTTCTGATTGCTGCATGGGATGTGTGTTGCTGGTGACTAATTGTTCTGGGGATGACTTCTGTGTTTGGGTGGTGTCCAGTTCTCTATCCTTCTGTAAATGGAGCCAACTCTGATTTGTGCGTCTGTGAATCTCTGACGAGCTGAGGAGGTGGGGGAGAAACGCTGCTGAAAATGGTAAAATCTCCTCAGACTTCGAGCTCGAGAGCAAGCCACAGTTGGCTACCATTCGATGTTAAAATTTGGGTAGAACAGAGTTAGGTCTTGTCGTATGCAGATGTGATTTTAACTGGTTTCCATTCATGACTAAGTGTGAGGCCAGGAAGATAGTTTCAAAGTTGGCAAGACACAGGCTTTTTTGTTTTCTTGGACCTCCAAGGCATCTAACTGATTTCTGGATTAAGGGTTTGTGCTCTGTCCTCTTGGACATAAACAAGTCACTTCAGATGGAGGTGATGTAATGATCTGTTCTGTCCCTTTAAGAGACAAGCCATGTCCACTCCCCCCACCCTCCACCCCCATTCTCTGAGGCAGGCAGATCTTCCTGCTTGCAGCCTGAGTCTCTTTCTTTTCTTGAAGAGGCAGCAGCTTCCGTCTCTCCCTTCTCTCTCTTTCTCTCTCTCCCTCCTCTTCTCCCCTTCTCCCTTCCTCCACCATAACTCACCAAATAAATATGCAACCCTACTCTGCAAGGTCATGCCTAACCATGTCTCTGTCTCCCTGGCTGGGACCAGCTACCTTTGGAGACCTACAGCATGGTCTCATGTACTGTCCCTGCCTGGGACTGGCTGCTTTGGGGCCCTCTGTCTGTCCTCGATCCGGGAACTGCAGCATGGTCTCATGGCCCACAGTCCACTGCATCCACTGGAAATCGGCAGCAATTGTTTTTGTTTTGTTTTTTTTTTGTTTGTTTGTTTTGTTTTTTTGAGACAGAATTAATCCATTACAGGCCCACACTGAGAGATGGCAGGATGAGAACATCACAGGTAGAAAGAAGGCCGCACAGTTAGCCCTGTGAAACCTCAGTCTGTGGTTAAGGCTCTTTGTCCTGGTGGAAGAAAATACGACCCTAAAACCCGCAAACTGAGTGTCTGTACATGATATTATTGCTGTACCCCACCCCTCTCCCTGGTGTTTCTCCCGCCCCTCCAGTCCCCGTGGCTTGCTCTCTGTGTTCCAGAATGCTGGATGAAGGAAGAAAAGAAGATAGCAAACATAGAAACCCCCCTGAGGCAATGTTTTGGATTATCTCTTGACTTCTTTTCACAAATAAGGGCTTGCACCTCTTTTTCAATAAGGCTCTAAAGACCAGTCTGGTGGTACAGGTCTGTAATTCCAAGCAACTCATAAAGCTGAGGCTGGGGGATTACAAATTTAAGGTCTGCCTGGGCTACTAAGGTCAAGGCCAGTTTGGCCAAATTAGTGAGCCTCTATCTCAAAATTTAAAAAGGATGAGGGATCTAACTGTGTGGTAGAATGTCTGTTAGGTTCAGTCCCCAATACCCCAAACATAAAAATTAAACAAGCCACATGTTTCTCCTAAAGAAGGAATAGAAACACAATCAAGATAGATTAGGTTTTTATGGCTTTTCCTTCAAAAACAAACTCTTATGAGCCCAATCATTTATTACATGTCAGGAAGAGTTTTGTTCAAACTGGCTATCTCTTGTGAGGCAGCTGACTTCTCTCTCATTCTGTCTTCATCCTGGCACCATGCTGACGGAGTCGCCTCCATCCAGAAATGGAGAAGCAGGGTGCAGGGTTGAGCCCCGAAAGCTTTGGGTCATAGGAGATGCAGGAGTTCCACAGACCCCCACCAGCCAAGTGGCCCCACCCCAGGCTAACAGGATGTTTGGTCCTTGCCAGAGGGTTTCCACAGGGAGGAGCTCGCCAATGCTTGGCTAGGGTGTGGTAACAAAATCCACCACGCCCAAGAGTATGAAATATTTAGCATATGATAAGGATACCTTTCAGATTATTCAAGGAATGGACAAAAGAACAGGTGGCCCTGCAAAAGTTGATTGTATGGAAAAATGAGATACAATAGGTTACCTCAAGCCATATAGAAGTACCACTTAAAATGGCTTAAAATGGACTAGTGATAAATAATTGGAAGTAATATAGACCAATGATTTATTTTATAATATCAGCTATCAAGGCTTCCTTTGTTTTCCACAACATTGGTTTATTTGTTCATCTTTTTGTGGGCAGGGAAAGGGAAAGTGCTGGAGACACAGCAAGGGGTAAGCTTGGGACCTCACCTATGCTAGGCAAGCTGTCCACCCTGAGCCACGCCTCCTTCCCCATCAAAGCTTCTTTAAAGGTGTAAAAGAAGGTAAAAATGATAAACGTTAAATCTAGTAAAGCTGAAATAGAAAAGTAGCATCTTCAATAAACAAGGAAGACTATAAAACCAGCGAAGAGGGAAGGGTAGCTGTAATGGAAAAATTAATAATGCTGTAGGATCCCTGAGGGTGGCAGGCAGCAGAAACACTGCAGGTCCCCAAATAATGGCAGGCAGCAGGTCATGTGGTGGCTGGCAGGCAAGAGAGACAGACAGATAGGCACACCATGCAGAGTGAAGTTGACATTTATTAGATGGGTTATGGAGGGGAAGGGAAAAGAGAAGAAGAGGAGAGAGAGAGAGAGAGAGAGAGAGAGAGAGAGAGAGAGAGAGAGAGAGAGAGAGAAAGAGAGAAGAGAGGAGGGAAAGAGAGGAGAGACAGGTTAAACCTGTCTCTTTGAAAAGGAAATGGGAAGAGAGAGAACTCAGGCTGGAGGCGGAAGATCAGCCTGTGGGCATGGCTTGTCTCTGAAAGAGACAGAACAGACCTTACAGTAGCTGGGCTTGTCATTCCTCATCAGTGGAGTGGCCCAGTGTGGACGAATGCTTTGGGATAATGCAACTGTAGTGACCACACACAGGCTCTTTCCCTTGTTTCCCCATAGTAACATAAAGCAACTGTCATGACCCTAACCCACACGACTGCACAGGATCACATGGGCTGTTTGCACACACTTCCCCATTTTACATAGATGACTTGAGTATCTGGAGAGTTTGTGTTCTCTGAAGGTCTTGGGACCAATCTCCAGAAGATGTTTCTGCATTTCTGATTTACAAGGAAGACTCAGTATTCATATGGCAGAAGAATTCTTCCTGGGCAGAGAGGTAGAAGCCTGCCAGACATTATACTAGAAGGAGCCTCTCTTCCCCACCACAACCCTAAACCTCACTGCTGTTTCTTAAGTGTCAACAAAATAACAGCTCAGGCCAGAGAAAACAGGACTCTTGGAAGGGCCTCCCATCTTTTCTCTGCACCTGTGGAAAGCCTTGTTTTGACACCTGCCTTGCGACCCAGCAGTGTGACTCAAAATGGAGCAAACTTGTTTTGTTTTTTTTTCTTTTCTTTTTTTTTTTTTTTTTGGGGGGGGAGGTTTTCGAGACAGGGTTTCTCTGTGGTTTTGGAGCCTGTCCTGGAACTAGCTCTTGTAGACCAGGCTGGTCTGCCATCTGAGTAACTCTCACCTTGAGGACTTTCTCAGAGCTGGGAGGGCGGGATGGGTTAAGGAACAGAGGGATCAGGGTCCCGGAGTTCCCAGTTTCCCACCTTTGCCAGTCTGCCTCCCAGAACATCTGTGATTGATGGGAGAGCTCCGAACAGCTCTTAACTGATCACTGCTCAGTGAGCAGTCAGGCTTCAGCCTGGGGGCTTCTGGGAAAGCCACTCCTGGTGTTCTCCGCCACTGGCTCACTTCTCCCCAGGCATAGCAGAAGTTCGAGCACAGAATCCCTCTGTGTTAAGGCAGCTTCATTCGCAGATGGCCTGGGCTTCTCAACTTTGGAAGAGAGTGGGGACTCTTGCCAAAGTATAGCAGGATGCTTTCTTCTCAGGGCTTTGGAATCCCATAGGAGTATTCCAAGTTCCTTCTCTGAGGGCCACAGAGTCACCCCCACCCTTCTCTTAATTCCTTTTCTCCCTGTCTGCCTCACCCAGCATAGTTCTACATCCTTGTTTCCGTGCAGCTCACACATCTCTCTGACGTGCTCTGGGATGTGCTGTTTGAATTTCCCATCTAATTGCCATCTCGTTCATTCTCTCCTCTCAGGACCTTAGTCTGCTTATTGGGATTTCCCCACTGACCTTTGTGATTTCTGAAGTCAGAGAGTGACTTTGCCCTCATGTCCTCCAGGACCTAGTCCAGTCAGAGCACAGTAAACAATCGCTGGATGTATTTGTGTATTTGTTACGAGGTGTTTCCTTGGCACGGGGTTAAACAGTACCTGGGCTGGAAAGCTGGGCTGTGGTGTGGGCAGACCAGTGGTTTCTGAATTTTGAGGCCCTGGTGCTTTCTTCCATTTGGCTTCTCACGTAGCCAAAATAGACCAGGCCAACCACACGGTGGGAAAGCTCACTTCATGATGATGTGGCAGGATAGAGAGAGAGGAAGATTGTGACATGGAAGGACAACTTGGCAAAACAAAAACAAACAAAAACCAAGCCTTCATCCCAGGGTCTGGTATGCGTTTTCTGTCAAGAGGCAGGAAAGCAGATAGCACTGGCAAAGCCCAGGTGGCTCACAGAACATCACATGTTTTCCAAAGACAGCTCGTCAAGGACAGTAACAAACAGGTTACGTAGGGTCCAATGATGTATAACCCCGACTTTCTGGCTCATCTCTCTCATCCTTAGCTCTGAACACTGCTCCTCAGAAATCCAGTTTGCATCTGTGTTTGCAGAAGGGAATGCTTCGACTTTTAACCTTGTTATAAGCTGCGTTCTTTAACAATCTTAAAAGAGGTTTTTTTTTTTTTTTGCAACTTTGAAAGATCCACCTTGAGAGCAACTATCAATAAAGAATCCTAATGGTGCTGCTTTCTCCAGAAGCCCATATCCATCCACAGTCGGGTGTGTTTCCTTTCCTTGAGTACTCTTCTTGCTAATAACTCCTACGCTTAAGAGCTACATTAAAAATATCTTTTAAAAAATTAGACATCTATTTATGTGTCTCTGAATGTGAGCATATGCATATACCAGCATGCTGCACTGCATATGTGGAGGTCAGAGGTCAACTTGTAGGAGTTGGTTCTCTTTATTCACTTTGTGGGTCCTGGGACTTAAACTTAGATCCCCAGATATGGCAATAAACACTTTTACCTATGAAGCTGTCTTTTTAACAACTCTCCAACTCCACTTTATATGGTCTTAGCATGGAATTCTTTCCTTTATGGAAACTGTAAATCCCAGGTTTGCCCGACTGGAAATTCCCAAGTCTTCAGCTTCCTGTGGGAGGTGGGGCACAGCCTTGCCAACAGCAAGGAGGGTCTCAGCGTGAGAGGCACAACCCACCTGGTGCTCCATGCTTACTGGGCAAGGAGTCGCTGATGGAAGCCCCTGAACTCCAACCGTATAGAGAGAGCGTTCGCAGTGACACTAATCACATTCTCTCACTTAGCTTTTGTGTGCTTCTATTTCCTCATCTGTTTAATGAGAATAAAACCCCTATATTCTAGGGTTGTTATAATATTTAAATGAGGCAATAGAAGCAATGTTCTCAGTGCTGGCCACATAGGGAACACTACAGAACTGTTGACCGTTATTGACCCATTACCCGAAGGACACAATCTTATTAACAGAATATCCTTGAGCATATTGTATGTGTGTGTGTTTGTGTGCATGAGTGTGTGTGTGTTTGTGTGTAAGTGTGAGCATGTGTGTGTATGTGTGAATACATGTGTGAGTGTGTGAATGTGCATGTGTGTAAATGTGTGTGTGTTACATTTTTGCTTTTAGCGTTGAGAGATCAAGTCTCCTCTTTAAATTTTTATTTGAGACAAGATCCACACAGCCCTAGACTAGCCTCAGTCATGCTATGGAGGTCAGAGTAACCTTGACCTTCTGATCTGGCCTCCAACTCCAAGTTGGCACTTGCCACCACATCCAGCTAGGACTCCCTTCACCTGCAGAGCCAAGGTAGAGATAGGATATTTGCTTCCTTTTCTTTCCTTGCCCCACTCTGGCCTAGGTTGCATCTGGAGATGTTCCATGGCCAAGGCCAAGGTACCAGTATTGACCATTATCAACCTGCATCTTGGGAAGATGAGGTTAGACCTCTGTAGGTTTCTGTGGGAGCCGATGAAGAACTTTAGAAATGGAATCCGTTCTCACTGCTGTCTCTACACCGCCTTCACCTGCCCCCAGTCCCTGTCATCTCCTCAAGCAGCTTTCTACTCTGTCCCCTTCCCCCCAGCGTGTGATCTTCACAGCTGCACTACGACTCCTACTTACATGGTTCTGGTTAGAGCTCTCGAGCAGCTTCTAGCTGGACCTAGAGTAGAGCCTGGTCCTTACCTTAGCTTGAGAGGACCCCTCACCTCTGGTCCCCTGAGGACTCTGCAGGCTGCAGCCACACAGACCTTCATGCCTTGTGTCTAGTGAAAGATGTGTGTCCCTGACCTCTTTCCTCTGCATCCTCTCTGCCTCATATGCCCTTCCCTACTTGGTGACATAGCCGCCTCCAGTTTCACCTCCGAAAGCTTAGAAAGGCCCCGGGCATGTTATCAGTAGCGCCTCCTTTCTGCGTGGCACTAGAACCACGCTCAGTCTTGTGTTCGTCCCACAGACGGCTACACAGCATGACTTGGTGGTTTATTGCTATTTCCCTCCCCTAGGAAGTGATCTTTGCGGCATCAGGATGTCTATGGTTCTGTATATACTGTGACCTCAGAAGATGCCGTCTGTTTAGCATCCTTTCTCCCTGCACAACTGAGGTGACCACGGTGCCACAGAGCTGTTTCTCTGACAAGGGGGAGAGAAGCAGGAACGAGGCTGAAAGCAGATCTCTTTCATTGCTGGAAGCCGGCGTTTCTGTTTATTGTTTTCTAACTCCAGACTCCAAAAGACGCTTTATGGGGCTTGATACAGTATCCCCACCAAGAAGGCAAGTCCTATCTCAGAATTGCCCATGGCACAAAGAGCCTTGGTCACTTTCCAAAGGTATCGTGCTTTCCTTTGGCACAAACTCATGCCCAGAAACCTGGATAAACTTTATACTGGAATAGCCCAGAGCTGGCAAATCTCCCTGACTTGGAAGGAAGCTGACCACAGCAAATTAGAAGGAAGCCTTACTTTTTTTTTTTTTTAAGTCCAGAGGCTAAATTTCAAATAGCTCTATACTATCACCTGTAAAGGATCTGCTTAACAAAGTGAGAAGCATACAGAATTTGGATTCAGATTGCCTGGATTTGAATAACCACCAAATAATCTGAGCATACAGAAAGTCTGTTGCAATCCAGTGCTTTAGTGGTGCATGCGCGGTGCTCCTCATAGGGGAGTGTCTCTGCACTGGCTCCCCTTTCCACCCCAAATGAATTCCCCTTCAGAATCCACCCGGCCATGCTGCCTGAAGGCTGAACTTTACTAATGGTGTGGCCTAAGGGACTTGGAGACAAAGCCATTCTCAATTCACCTGAGAGTTCTCCAAAGGGCCACTGTGCCTTTTGTACCCACTCTGCCCGGCTGAGCTTCTACCGCAATTGCCCTTCCTTCTCATCACCTTAGTAGTAGGAACACATTGCTGCTGGCTGCCCAGTTTGCTTCCTCCTGTTCTTGTTCTCAGTGTGACTCACTAGTGTCTGCTTCTGCTGCTTAGTGGGCCCCAAACACACTTACGCTTGTTCTTCTCGTTTGTGTAACAAGGTCCACAGTCCATGTGGCTTTAATCGAAGCCTTCGGTTGACTTGTCCCCCAAGTCCCCACAAAATTACACTGTCAGGATTAGAAAATAATTCAGAATTGTTGAGTATCAAATATGGTAAGGCCCTGGCACTCAGGTCGGGACAGTCACATCTGCACCATCAGATCAGGACAGCCACATCTGCACCAACCACCAGACACTCAGAGCAGGACAGCCACATCTGCACCAACCACCGGACACTCAGAGCAGGACAGCCACATCTGCACCAACCACCGGACACTCAGAGCAGGACAGCCACATCTGCACCAAGTCCCTGGCACTCAGAGCAGGACAGCCACATCTGCACCAAGCCCCTGGCACTCAGGTCAGGACAGTCACATCTGCCACATCTGCACCAAGCCCCTGGCACTCAGGTCAGGACAGCCACATCTGCACCAAGCCCCTGGCACTCAGAGTAGGACAGTCACATCTGCACCAAACCCCTGGCACTCAGAGCAGGACAGCCACATCTGCACTAAGTCCCTGGCACTCAGGTCAGGACAGTCACATCTGCACCAAGCCCCTGGCACTCAGAGCAGGACAGTCACATCTGCCACATCTGCACCGAGCCCCTGGCACTCAGGTCAGGACAGCCATATTTGCATCAGTGTTTTCTACCCTTGGGCATATTCCTATACGAGAAAAGCCTCTCCTATCTTGGAACACTGTGCCTCTCTGAAAAAAAAGGGAAAACAAAAGTGGGTTTATGGGACCAGAGAGCCAAAGGCACTTTATTATTTTTTTCCTCACAATGTATTTGATGCTCCAGGGGAAAGGATCATAACCTCTTAGACACTTTTATACCCATCTTCATGGTTCAGAACTATGCATTTTCAAGTTATCTGTCTGGTGAGAGAGCTCTGTATGTTTTTCATGCTTTGAGGTACTGATGGTTTCCTGGCCCCTCCCCGTCATAACCATCTTTGTTAGGGGGATGTGATCTGCTCCTGCCGTACCTATCACAGGTGCCTACTCACTGAAAGGACTTTGGGTGGCATTGGGCAAACCATGCAGCACGACTACGACCACATTTCCAGCAATGATTAGAAAGTGCCCAAGAGCCACGGCTCTGCCAGCCACATGCCGGAGCCGAGTCCTGCATCCAGTATTTATCAGCAGAGGCGCTGAAGATCCAAATGTCCTGGGCAGGAGGATGGACAGGGCTTATGCCTGGCTCTGAGTGACCCCACCTCCCACCCAAAGGACAGTGGTCAGGGGACAAAATCCTGACTTTATCCTCTCTAAGTCCTGCTTGGACACACTCTTCCTCAGAGGAGCAGACCCTGTTCCCCACAGTCTGTAGTTGCTTAGTCCCTCAGACAATGGACAGAATTTGTCACCCGAATAACAACAGTTTGTAGCCATCAGGACAGCACAAGGAGGTTTCTGTGATATAAACAGAACTCTAAGTGCACTGTATGATGCCTTTTTGAGACTTTTCATTGAATTTTAGGGGAATTAGAACCACTCTTGTGAAGAATAACTAAGACAAAACAAAATAATAAAAATCCAAAAAAAAAAAAAAAACACTATAATCAAGAAAGAAAATAAAGACTGGCAGAGAAGTAGAATTTTTTGTTTTGTTTTGTTATTTGAGACAGGGTTTCTCTGTGGCTTTGGAGCCTGTCCTGGAACTTGCTCTGTAAACCAGTCTGACCTTGAACTCACAGAGATCTGCCTGTCTCTGCCTCCCAAGTGCCAGAATTTAAGGCTTGCTCTACAACCACCCAGCTGAAAAAAAATTTTTTTTTTGCATGGCAGTTTTGGAAAATAATCATACCAGAAACAATTCCCAGAGGCTCCTTGTTAAGAGGAAAGGGAATCCTTTCTATAGGTGTGAAATGATCCCAAGAGTGAAACATTGGGGTGCAGACAAAACACCAAGTTCTTCAAGAAAGGGGACTCCCCTCAGCTTTGTGAGCATTCTAACAGCAGCAGGATGGGTACTGAGATGTTCTAGCACAGAGTGAGAACGAGATGAGTAGACACATAAAGAAGAAAGATGAGGAGACATTTTCAAGCAGCTTATTCACTTCCCTACAGGCTGACAAAGCTGTCAGTAGGTCCCCTGCCCAACCCCACCCTGGCTCACAGAGAAGAGTAAGACAGAGTGAGCCTCTGAGTGAAAGCAATCCCACTGGAGGCATCACACTCTGGGTAGAGGACATCAGGAGCCTGAGAGCCTCTCTCTGGTGCGGGCTCTGCAGGTGTCGATAGGTTTATTGCATGGTAAGGAGATTTGCTGACCATGCACAACTAAATACTTTGAACACTTTCAATTAGCCACAGGCACCAGAACGTGATGGAAAACCATGGGGTTTGGGAGCATCATGGAAATAGAGAATAGACCTGTTTGAGTTCTAGCTAATTGTTTCTAAGAACAGTTGACATCTGGGGACACGCTCCCTTATCTAGCAAGAGTCTGCAAGAAGGCAATGGACTTGTTTGTGAAGCCCATGGACAAATAAGGGCTTGTCCCTTGAGGAAAGGCGTGCAAGCCTTCCGTAATTACACAACTGCTGCAGACCTTCCTTTCCTCATCTGGGAAATGAGGATGAATGATGTAATTTGTGGATGTCATCTGGGATCAAATTAGAAGTTATTCATCCATTGAACTAATGTTTTTAAAGTATAAATTGTGTACTTAGGGAGCTTATTAATGAACAAAACTTTCAAGGTTTATGTCTTCATTGACCTACAGTCTTATGTAGGGAAATGGACAATAAGTACTGGGCTTAAGTGGTCTATCAGAGGGTATTCTGTGAAAGACGGGGTGGGTAGGGAAGAGGGGAGGGAGTCCTAAATAACCTTGTCTGGTAAAACTTCTCAGATAAGATAACATCCAAACAAAGATCAGGGAGAGGACACATGTGAACTGTGTGGACTCTGGGGGTTAAGGTTTCCAGATAGAAGAAACAGCAAAATTCTCAGGTTTCTGGCATATTGCACCAACTCAGTGTAACTCATTCATTATTTTTCATATGATGGGAACTGTGAGCGTTAGTGGCATCGTGGGAAAATCTTTTAGACTAGCCCAAGTGAAAGGAGAATTGCAGAAAATAATTAGAGAAGCAGGGTACCAATTGTGTGTGATTCGTAGATTATAATGAAAAGAAAGAAAGAGAGAGAGGGAGGGAGGAAAGAGGGAAGGAGAGTAGGAAGGGAAGAAAAGGAAAAAAACAACATTTATAATAGCATAGAAACCTATTAGAGAATTTTTTTCAGAATGGGCAGAGGGTGAGCAGGTGGGTGGCTGTTGCAACCATCCAGGAGCAAGACTAGAGCTCTTTTGTCAGGGTGGTCAAAGTGGATGGAAGTGGTGAGCAGCAGTGAGATTTAAAATCCAACAGAGTTGTTAATGGATTGGAGTTAAGATGGTCTAAGAAACCCCAAGGACCGGCTTGCTCCTTCCTGAGACAGAGGGGGTTGGAGAACATGATGATGGTGTAGACCACGGCACATGACGGCTTTCTTCTTGTGTTAAATTTGACTTAAGAGACTCTAAGCAGGAACAAGACTGAGAATGTAGATAATGTATACACAAAAATATAGACAGTTCATATAGAGAGAGGGAGAAGGAGATGGAAGGGAGGGAGGAGAGGAAAGAGCAGAAGGGAGGGAGGAGGGAGTGCCTTTTAAGGAATCTTGAAATTTGACTTTTGGAGGAAGTCTTTTAAGGAACCTTGAGGTTTGGTGTCTGTGTTGGTTGAAGCAGGACAGGTCTATCACCTGTAGCTTTTCTTTGTGTATTGTGAAATGTTCCTTCTTAACGTCCAAACACTTTTGCTTCCATACCTCAATGGCCTTCCAGGCAGCATCCGGTGTTGCTCTGACATCATTTCTAGGAACTTTGGAGAGGGATTGAGGCTGGGGTCAGCTGTCTCTGCTGAACATCACTGGAACAGCGTACAGTGCATCCCTTCAAGGTATGTAGCTGAATGAGGTTTGCAGGCTTGATGCCTATGCAAACGCCACCACAGTGGATTCTAGAACATTAGCACCACATCCGAAAGGAAATGAGTACGGATCGCTAGCTGTCCCTCCTTGTCATCTCACTCGGCCTTTGTTCTGAGGCAGTGACTATATTGTCTGCCTCACAGGGGAACCCGATGACATATGTGGTCCTTCTACGCTAGCTTCCTTCTCTCAACACTGTTTCAAGTTTACCCACACCACAGCACCGTCGGTTCTTTTTTATTGTTGTTTGTTTTTTGAGACAGGGTTTCTCTGTATCTTTGGAGCCTATCCTGGAACTAGCTCTGTAGACCAGCCTGGCCTCGAACTCACAGAGATCCTCCTGTCTCTGCCTCTTGAGTGCTGCTTCAGTCATTCTCATAACCAGGAAGCTCCGTGTTGGGTGCACATTGTTTAACTGATCTGCTCATTACTTGATGCTCATCAGGTTCCTCGTCTCCTGGTTTGTCATGGAGGAAGCCTTTATAAATGTGTGCTTACAATTTTTTGGTGCATCATATGCTTAATATTCTTAGAAACTGTCTGGAAGTTTTGCTCACATCAAGGGCAGGAGGATGAGAGTTAGGTGTGGTGCAGCCATCCGCATCTCCCCAGTATTAGGAGGCGAGGCTGTTTTATGCAGGAGGACCGGTTTTTGCTTGTTTTGTTCTCATTGCTCCTGAGCCCGCCAACCCTTTTCTCTCAGCTGAGACAGAATACAAGAACCCGGGTGCTTTAATCATTCCTAATACTCAGCTTGAGCTTTCCCCTTTGCTCACCCCCACGTGGAGCCCCGACACCACAGAAATGTTCCCTTCTCCCCAGAGGCTTGGAGGTTTAGGAGAGCTTCCAATTGCTGCAAGGATCACAGACCCGCTCTGTTTTCTCTTTCCTCATGGTGGAGACTTGGCTGTCTGCCAGGGTCGGTGGAGCGCTCCACTCTTCAGCGCATGCTCAGGGGTCTCCTGCTTGCACAGTCCCAGGTGTGACTCAAAGCCAGCGCAGAAGGAGCACAGCTGTGTCTCAGCTTTCCAGGCCCCAGGGAAGGTCACAGCTTCCAACTTCCAACTCTGGCTTCTGTGCCGCTGAGCCTCCCTGATGTCTTCTTCTTTGCTGTGGCCTCTGCCCAAGCCAGCTGTCATTGTGCTGAGGTCCGATAGCAGAGACACGGCCTCTTGTGGGAGGCTGTCCTGGACTTCATATGATGCCCTGAGATTTGGCACTCTGTGGGAGCGAAGCTGTGGGTAGTGACTTTCACTGGCCTCTACTATGCTCACCCTCCACTCCACACAGGGAGCATCAGAATCAATCAGATGAGTGACCTTCATTGGCTTCTACCATGCTCATCCTCCACACAGGGGGCATCAGAATCAATCAGATGAGTGACAAACGGGGGCCGTGATAGTCTCCACCTCATAGTGTTATTATGAGGATTACATGATTCAAAACAGGACATAAAATAGTCCCTGGCAGGCACATAGCAGGCTCTTAGTATGTTTCTGTGACTATTATCATTTTTTTCCCTGAGCTTAGTTTGGTAAGACCAACACAGAACCAGTACTGATAAGAACGAGGCTCCAGAGAGTAAGTTCTGACCTCCAGAGTCCAGAGTCCTGGCCTCACTCTGTTCACTTCTGACACAGGCAAGATACTGAACTTTCCTGGCCTCCTGTTTTTCCTCTGAGCCTCCTCCAGAGAGGTCAAGTTTTGATAACACAGGCCAAGGGCTAAGGGCCATGTGTGGCAATAAGGAAGTATGAGCCACTACTTGCGGAGCTGCGGGAGGATAGAGCAGAGACAAGGGTGATCTGGATCCTGCAGAGAAAGCTTCCCAAGGGGAACACTCACCGGAGTCCCAGTGCACAGGCTGGGAAGACAGAACAGCACAGCGAAAACCCAGGCCTGGGGGGGCCTTGAGAACTGAAGTGGCTGAGGGAGGCTGGGTCAGTAAATATGGAAAGTTTTGGGGCCCTACACAGTCAGCAAAGTAGCTAGAACGCTGTTGATAACTGACCAGTTTTGCATCCAGTAGGAAACTCAGAACCTGGCTACATGCCATCATCTGCCACCACCATACTTCACCAGTTCCAAGGTGCACGGCTGTATCTTTCCTCTAGCATAGGCTTCCGGGTCAGAGTTAAATCCCCACCCTCCTTGATGAAGACCAAGTATTTGAGCCCCTCTCTGCCTGCACGGGTAGCACTGCCTCAGATTATCCGGTCGGGATCTGAGTGGGACTGCACTGGTGGTGCCAATTCCTATGGCGCTGCCATGTGAGCAGCTTGCAGAGCAAGCTCCCGGGGCTGTGTGCTCTCCGACTGACTGCGCTCACCTCTACCTTCTGCTTGCCCTGAAGTGCACCGCATCATCCTCTAACTCTATAGGGGCGCTTTCTATAAAACTATTTATTTGAGGGCATGCAAAGACTCTCAGTGTTAAGTCCATACTTTGCCCCCAAGAGAATCTCAGGCCAGGCAGTGGTGGCGCGCGCCTTTAATCCCAGCACTTGGAGGCAGAGGTGGGTGGATCTCTGTAAATTCAAGGCCAGCCTGGTCTACAAGAACTAGTTCCAGACAGGCTCCAAAGCTACAAAGAAACCCTGTCACCGCCCCCCCCCACACACACAACCACCAAATAAAATAGTAAGAGCACCTCAGATGTTACAGAAAACAATATTTTATTCCATCTGTGGATGATCTGTTTAATGTCTTCTCATTTCTAAACAACCAACCAACCAACAACAACAACAAAACCCAAACCCCAAAGGTTAAACGATGTTAAATGCGTGCTCACACAGGGGGTGCAGATGGGGTCCTGAGAGCAGCAGGTACTCTCTGTGTACCACGTACAAAGGGTTCAATATAGAATTCCAGGCTCAGTGATGAGTTTGGGGCGCAGAGCTGAGAAGCCACTGAGTTGTTGGCAATGGCGACTTGAGCGGGCTGCTCTCAGTGGCTTATCTGGTCACTATTACAGTCTCCACATCTCTTAGAGAAGCTTCACCAACTGTCTCAGTCTGCTGGGACAAAGCAGGCGGCTGTGGAGAGTCCTCTGGAAACTACAGGGAAATCCCAAGGGTCCCCAACGCCTGCCTACCACTGCATCTGGAAATAGCAACTTCTTCTGCTTCTGTACTGACTTACAAGTCCACACCGCTTCCCCTCGATGGCAAACTCTAACCCGGATCAGCTAGAAACACGGGTTTGGGGCTTAGAGAGAATATGACATTCTTCTTATCGGCCACAAATGTGCCACGGTACTTGGTTGTTTTAATCCTCTAGCAAAGTCTCTGGGGTCAGAGTTCATCTTCTGACGTTACAATGCCTGCTTACCCGAATGAAGGCAGGATCTTGCAGAGCAGGGTCGTCTTTGCTTTGGTCAGGTTGCCAAGGCATCTGGGATCTGAGCTGCTTCTCCAGCTGGAGGTAACCAATGGCTTGTTCTCAGAGTGTTTTAATACTGTGATAGGAACATAAAGATTCTTGGTTATGAGGAACCAGGAACATGTACGTGTCTTTTAAAGACGTCCCCGGCCATACATCTGCCCCATTGCTGTTTGGCATTTCTATCCCTCAGTGATAGTTGTTAAGAGCCACTGGGCCTGATTTCATTCTTAGTGAGCTTAGTGAGCCATTTCACTGTTTTCCTGCTTATGGCCAGAAAAGGCACAGTGTCCAGCATGCACTGAAGCATCCCGCCCAGCATGTGGAGTGGTGTGTGAGGAAGTGAGAGGAATGGCAAGGGGGATGCTGGGGGCTGGAGTTCTCAAAGGCTCTGAGTGGCTCGTAGGTAGATTTCTGCAGTCTTTCGGGCTTCTGGCTCCCACCAGCATTAACTGCCCAAGTAGACGGAACCAGGTTTCATACAGCTCCAGGCAAGACGCCTACCCTGACTTGTGATGGGGCAGCTGATGAATCAGAACCCAGCCCTGGATCTGTGTGTGTGTGTGTTAAAGGGAGAGGTTCTGGGGTTCCTCGGGGATGCTGGTGGTTCAGGGCTGTGGATGCGGCCAGCTAGAGCCTGCAGAAAGCTGGCAAGCTCTTCCTGCCTCATGTGCCACAGTAACCCCTGGAAACGTTAATCCTGCTGCACCCACAGTAGAAATGAAGGAGAGACAGAAACACCCCTCTGGAAAAGCGAGAGTCCCTGACGCACGCACGCAGCCATCACATGTTGGTATCATCTTACCATCAAAGCCCCACCTACTGCCTCCATGGGCACCATTGTCCTTTGCCTCAATTAGAAGAACTAAATGATAAGGCAGTATTACTTCTTATAGCTCTATTTTCCTAGATACTCTAAGCTGGGGATCCCATGAACTAAATCCTTCCTGCCCAATCTGGTTTACTGCCTGTTTTAAAATACCCCGTGTGTATTCACCTGTCTATACATGGTCTATAACTACTTCCATGTGGAACAGAACAGTTGTGAGAGAGGCCTCTAGGGCCTATAAAGGTGAAAGTATTTACTACCTAGTTCTTTACCAAAAGATTGTTTTATCGACCCCTGCTGTTTAGAAATACGATTGATTTCTTACTACAATGCCTCAATCCCAATTAAAAACAAATTGCTTCCTTTAAAGGTTTGTTGGGTTGGGGACTCCAGTAGTGAAGCGCTTGCTGCCTAGGCGAGGACCCGAGTCTGCGCTCCCAACCCCGGGATAAAAGCCATGTGTGGCAAGTGTCCATCTTCAATCTCAGAGTTTGGGGTCAGCCGCAGATCCTGGGGCCTCTTATGTCAACAGCAAGCTCTGCTCATGTCTCAAAAGAGAGAGAATGACAGACTTTGTTTGGCCTCCGATCTCCACACACATGTTCATAGTGAGAACCCCTCCATATAGAAACATGCACACATTTCTCTCTCACACACGAACAATAAAAAGTAGTAAATAAGTAAATCTTTCCTTCTTAGTCCCTGTGTTTTGTTGTAGTTGATATTAAAAAGTACGTGTTAATACTGATTTTGACTAGACCTGAGTTCTAGACACACAGAAAAACTGCCAAACAGAGCTCAAAATGAAATTTCCTCTGTGGATTCAAAGTACTAAATGCTACAAGGAAATATCACAGGCAACCCAGTCAGAGCATCAAGAATTCATTTCACAGCGGGGAACATGGCTCTGAGCTGTAATTAAGCTGACTGATCATTTCAAATCTTTAGTTGCCTCTGCTTGGTGACAATAGTTAAGGGGAGAGATTAGCTAGCAAGTTGATCAGATTTCCTCCGACCCCCATCTTCTAAGTGTGCCTTCCTGGCTGAACTGTAAATTTCAGTTCACAGTTCAACTGTGCAGGGTCTCTGGGAATCTGAGCACACTGCAAGTGAGTAAGACAGCTTCTCTGTTTCACAAGGACCCCTGACCCAGCTTCCCCGCTTTCTATCCCATGGCTTCCTTCCAGGCATACTGTCTGCCTCCCAGGCCGGGCCCCCTTAGCAGGCACAGGCTTTTGCTCTTGAATCTCACCCTGTCTTCTCTTCTTGAACATGCTTGACTCCATAACTTACCTCTTACATTATACTCTTCCACTTCCGGGATCATGAGGACACAACCATGGAGATCTCAGCGCATTGAAATCTTAGCCCTGCTTGGTATTTACTTTGATATATAAAACCATTATTTTGAAAACCACTGTCCTTGTGTTCTTAATTAAATAATCCAAGTTTTGATATTATAGTGTTGGCCATACAAAGTGTTATTGATGTCTTCCGATATCTCGTACAGTTAATTTTTTCATTGATTTTCCTGTTTTGTTTTAAGCTGCCATGTGTTTACCCAAACAATGGTTGTAGCTGGCTTCACTCGCACACTGAATTTATAGATCATTACAATGCTGAATTTCCTACCTACGATCAAGACTCCTTGTCCTTTTCATTTGCCTACTTTTATGCCCTTTGGTGAAATTAAACATTTCACAAAATGTGTACTTCTTTAAGTTTACTCCTATTTCACCATTGCTCTCAGGGTTGTCATAAATGAAGCGTCTTTTTTACTGTTGGCTATTTTTTCAGATAGAAAAGTTCAATGAATATATCTTAATTTCTTATCACCAATAATTTTTTTCCCAAAATATTTTTCTATTTATTTCAAGATAGTATTTTCTGAAATTCTGGCAAACACCGACACCTTGGGTATTGTCTTAGTTTGAGTTTTCGTTGCTGTGAAGAGACACCATGACCAAGGCAACTCTTACAGAGGAAACATTTAATTGAGGGGCTGGCTTATAGTTTCAGAGGTTCAGTCCATTATCATCATGGTCGAGAGCATGGTAGCGTGAAGGCAGAGGTGGTGTTGGAGCTGAGCATCCAACATCTTGCAGGCAACAGGAAGCTGACTAAGACACAGGGCTGTATCTTGAGCATAGGAAACCTCAAAGCCCACCCCCACAGTGACACACTTTCTCCAACGAGGCCACACCCACTCTAACAAAGCCACACCTCCTAATAGTGCCACTCCCTATGAGATGATGGGGCCAATCACATGGAAACCACCACAGGTGTCCGTGTCACAGTTTCAGCCTTACTGTGTGGATTCTTTCAATATAGATATGGTATCCTAGCCATACTTCACTAAGATTTTCAGTAAAAAAAAAAAAAATCAAGACTAGGCTGAAATTTTTCAAATGGTTTTTCAACATGTATGACCTTGAACTTATTATATAGTTCCCCTATTGTTTTTGAGATTATGATATAATGACATTTCCCTCTTCCCCCTTCCAAACCCTCCTATAGATAGCCTTCCCTGCCCTGAGCTTTTAAAACAAATATGGTAAGTTATATTTATTAATACTATGTATTATATTTATTAATAGATACATTATAAATTATATAATCTATGAATTATATCAACACGCATCTTAGGACAGAGCCACGTTGCCTACTGGAGTCTTCACTTGGTTCAGGTGTAATGTTCTTTCGTACCCTGCCCAATTATAGCTGCTAAGATTACACACAGGACTTTCCCGTCCATATTCATGGCCATCTCGGTGTTCTCTCTCTTGGTATTATCTGGGTCAGACCTTTGTCCTGACTTAGCAGGGAAATTCTTGCCTCAGCCCTTTCCTTCTTGCTGTGCACTGGGGAAGGTTAAATGGTATCGCAATGATTTATTTCTCCAAAGCTTTAAGGAATTCCTGATGAAGTAGCTGAGGTCATGCTACTTCTAGGGGCTTTTATGATTTGGGTAACTTTTTCAACTTACGTTTTCTGTCTTTTCCGAGTGCAGTTTTGGAACCTTGTCTTTTAAATGTTTTGTTGTTGCTGTTAAATATGACAAAGAATTTGATAGGGGTATTCTTATGTTCCATTTTTCAGGTAACCACTGGTGACAAAAAAAATGTATGGGTGCGATATTTCTGATTTCTCAGTCTCCCCACTGCCTCCCTGAGAGGGAGGGAAAAACGCTGGGAACAGAAGTGAGCAGCGGGCTGCTCTTCACTCTGAACTATTAGCTTCTCCTCGGGTTTAACCCGTGTCCCTGACCCCAGGGACAGCTGTGTGTCCCTTCAGGGTTAGGCTTGGATAACCAAATTCCACTTGAAACCAGATTGGAAATCCTCATGCTGTTTCTGCGGAGTGTTTGGAAGCCCCTTAAGAACCAATGCTTAGTCTCTCATATTGTTAATATTTAATAACACATTGGAAATTGACACTATAATTGTAAATATCTGTGAGATAACAGAGTGGAATCTTAAAACATGTACCCTGTGCAATCAGATCAGGGAACTGGTTGTCTATAAATTTCTGTTGGGAACATTAAAAAATCTTTCCCATTTTGAAGCATCTCATTTAAAATGAGCTCTGTGGATCATTTGCAGACCTTTGTTTCGACCACAGCAAACAGAAAAGGTTGGAGGGACAGGCAGAGATGTCAGTGTCAGTTGCAACAGATGAAGCCTCGGCCGGCAAATTTCCTAAGTATTGTGGGAATAACACATTTATCCCTTTACATTGCCCCCTCCCCACCCCACTGAAGAGTTAAGTTTTACATCACCTATCAAATTTTAATAATGTACAAACTAAATCTCTCAGAATCCTTGTTAAAGGGCAGGTTTGGAGCCTGGCAGTGGTAGCCACGGTTTGTGCCTTCAATTCCAGCACTTGGAAAGCAGAAGCAGGTGGATCTGGGCATTCAAGGCCATCCGGGTCTACACTGTGAGTTCAGGATGGCCAGTGCTACACAGAGAAACCCTGTCTCAAAAAGCCAAGGGAGAAAAAAAAAAGAATAAGAAATGAAAATGAAAAAAGAAAGAAAGAAAAAAGGCAGGTTTGTATTCTGTAATTCTGGGCTAAGGCTCAGGACTCTGCGCTTCTGGCAAGTCTAGGCTAGGCTGAGCTGAGTAGAGTGACGTGGCTCAGTGTCACGTGGTAACAGGTTAGCACACCCCATTGTGAGATCTTGTTGTCATGTTTTGGGCAACATCCAAGGTGAAGGAGGTGTACATAGAGCAACAGACATTTTAGGCTCCCGTGGCTTGTCTATAGGCTTAGTGCTCAAGTTAGCTTCGTCACAGTCTCCAGCCGACTCCCTGTGTGCTCTGTTCCTCAAATTCAAATCCAACTTTTGAGTCAGGAACTAAAACTGACACTTCATCTTCACGAGAGTGGTTGCTTTGTGAATGAAAAGTAACTTGGGTTCTTATTGCACCAGGCAGACATACATCACTGTCTTTGCCAGAGATGTGGAAACAGCCCGATGAATTAATTTCAAATCCAAAAGCTGAACAAGCAGTTTAGAAGACAGGTAAGTGCCTCCAATAACATCTTTTCTGGAGATATTGAGGTGGTGCATGATTTACACTGGAAACTGACTTCTCCATCAGCATCCGAAACGGGAGTAGAGGCGATGAAAGAAAAGAAAGAACAACCGCTGGTCACCTTGTTGGGAGCATTTTTGCCACAGAAAGAAAGTGACATCTTAGAAGCTAGGCTAGCCACATAGAGGAACAGATATGCAATCATCTGGCTGCTCTTTCTAGGCTTAAAAAAAGGAACGTTATTTCGGGTTTCTTTGAATAGAAAAGGTGACTGAGAGGTAGAGAAGGCCAGGTAAAAGGTGCTAGGGAAGCGTGTTTAGACAGCAGCAGAGCTCAGACTGAGGGCAGAGGGCGGGGAACTGAAGCAGAAAAGAGCTACTTGCTAAATAGAGCCCCCACACAGCTGGAAGCTGGAGCAGCACCGCCTCCAGGAAGACCAGCCCTCTGGAGGGAAAGATTGGCCTAGGTTCTACAATAGGCCCAGAAGACTCAAAGGGTCGGGGACACAAGTTTCAGGAAGGGTCAGAGCCTTTGTGTTTGAACCTGGCATGGACAGGCTCCAGCAGACCTCACGCACAGATGCACCAGGACGTGGAGCAGCTTCTACTGGGATGGTTCAGGGCCTGATGCTCACAGATTGACATCTCTAGGGACCCTGGATGTGCCTGTGGTTTCAAGAACGTGGCAGGTGTGTGGCTGGTACGGGGCTGGTACTGTTCTACTTGGAGCTTTTCTGCCTGTTGAAGCTTCCAAATCTAATCACAGTGGAAAGAAAGGAGCATGAAAAGACAAGAGGCTCATGGGGGGTTATTTGCCAAAGAACCATGACAAGAAGAGAATTTCCTCAGTGTGAAAGACCTGAAACGCAACGCAGGGAAAATGAGCAACAGATGCAAAAGAGGAATTTACAAAAGGAGTGCTAGAAGAGCCCTTTAAGCAAACAGAAATACACCCAACTGCTCTCAAGGATTAAAAATGCAAGGTAAAACTAAAGTCCTATTTAACTTAAATTGGCATGAATTAAACCAATGTAAAAATGCATTATGCTGAAAATATGGGGCATCCGTGTATTTCTGGCAGAGCAGAAATAGAAAAAGACTGGAGAATACCTTTTAATTATCAAAACCATTAAAGGCCATATGTATATATGTATGCATATGCATATATATACTCCATTGACTCAGTTTGTATGAAATGTTCCTGCAGAGACAAATACATGTATGCACAAAGATGCTGAGTGTGTGTGTCCTTGAGAATTGTTTGCAGCCTGAGACCAATTACAGTGTCCAACTACCGGAAGCCGGCTCAATTAATTACGGTATTTTCACATAATAGGATGCTGTGAAGTTATTCACAGTGAGTAAGACTTGTGCTAGCAGGACCCACCTTCAAGATAAATAGCTCGTCAGAACACAGTGGAGAGCTGCATCACGGAATACACAGTTTGTGGCTCCATTGTGGTGTGGTGAGTTCATTTGTACCCACGCCTTGGGTCTTTCTTAGGCTCTGTTTCAATACATCCACCACCGCCTGCCTCACTCTCCTCCAGTGTGATCTGCTGCCATTGTGGCCCTTTTTCTACAGGCTTCCCAAACACAACCTTCCTCTTGAGCAGAGCCGTGTGTCATGTGCCCCTGCCTGTCTTAATCAGCTCACGCTATTGTGGCAGATACCACAGGGTGGGTGGGTGAGATAACAGATGTTCTGGAGGTTCAAGGCTCAGGATTAAGGTCTGGGTCCATAGTGAGCGCTCTCCTCTTGGATGTCAGTAATCTGCCTTCTCTTCGTATCCTGACACTGCAGAGAAAAAGTGCTGGAGAGAAAGTGGTTACTCTTCCTCCTTTTTAAAAAGATGAGCATCCTGTCAAGGGACCCTCACCCTTGCGATTGCATCAGAGCCTAACTGATGTGGGAGGTAATGCATGCTGTGAATATGTTTTATTGCCGTTGGTTAATAAAGAAATTGCTTTCGGCCAATGGCTTACCAGAGTAAATAAAGCAAGGCTGAAAGAGATACATACAGAAAGTAGGCCGTGTCAGGGAGAAGCCATGTTGCTGCCAGCAGGACACATCTGTGGGAGCCTGTCAAAAGTTTGCTAGTAGGCCATGATCCCGTGGTCATGCACAGATTAATGGAGATATGTTAGTTTAGGATAGAAGAGCTAACCAGAAATACACTTAAGCTATTGGCCAAACAGTATTGCAAATAATATAATTTCTCTGCATTTATTGCAGGACCAGGAGGGACAGAAGCCTCCCCCAACACCTAACTCCAAGACCTTACCTCTAAATATCTTCACACTGGGAATGTTAGGGATGCAACATGAAGTTTCAGAAGGACAATTGTTCAGTTGGTAGCTTCATCCAACAGCTCTCCTTGAGCACTGGCATTTATTTCAGTACTCATACTCCAGGAACCTGGAATCTGCCCTGACAAGAGGAGGATAGGAGCGAACACTGGCACGCTTCTGGTTCAGCCCAGAGAAACAGATCAGAGACACACTTTAAGAGACTGTGGTGGTTTGAATGAGACTGGCTCCGTAGTCTCATGTTTGAATACTTGGTCTCTAATTGGTAGAATTGTTTGGGAAGGATTAGGAGGTGTAGTCTTGTTGAAGGAGATATGCCACTAAGGGCAGGCTTTGAGGTTGTAAAACCCCAAGTCATTTCTAGTTGGCTTTCTGCCTGGTGGCTGTATCTCAAGATGTGAACTTTTACCTACTGCTCCAGTGCTATGCCTACCTGCCAACTGCCATGTTTCTTACCGTGATGGTCATGGACTCTAACTCTCTTAATCTGCTGCTGTGGAGAGACACCATGACCAAAGAAACTTACAAAATAATGGGGTGAGTTTATGACCGTTTTGGCAGGGAGCATGGCAGCAGGCAGGCAGACATGGTGCTGGAGCAGCAGTTGAGAGCTTACATGTTGAGACAACATTCATGTGGCATAGAGACAGACAGAGAGAGAAAGAGAGGGAGAGAGAGAGAAAGAACTAGAATAGTGTGAGCTTTTGAAACCTTAAAGGCCACCCCCTCTGACACACCTTCCCAACAAAACCACACCTCCTAATCCTTCCCAAACAGCTCCACCAATTGGGGACCAAGCATTCGCATATATGATGGTCATTGCCATTTAATCAACCATGTTAACCCTTTGAAATGTAAATAAAATATTTCTTCAGTAAGATGCATTGATCATGGTGTCCCTCATAGCCATAGAAATGTAACTAAGACAGAGATGCTGTGGAAGGTCACTTAGGAACTACATCCTGTCACTACCTAGTTGTGGTCTGTCCATTGTTCTCTTCCTGTATTGACTCTTCCTCCCTTTCTGTCTTCCCTTCTGGGATTACATATTCTATCTACAGAACTGTTTGTCTTAGTTATGACTTCATTAGAAGAAAAATAGATCTGCCTGCTAGATATAAAATATGTCTCAAAATACCAGAATTAACTAATAACCAGTATTTAATTCTTTAAAGGAAGACTTAAATATGGGAAGAAAATCATTATATTTTTGTATTTCCTTTTTGTGCATAAATTACTTACAATTTTGTTTGTTTGTTTCTTTGTTAGGTCTGACATTTTAGAATCATACCTCCCTTGAAATGTTGACCTTGCTGGATTATCTTGAGGGTAGGCAAATTTCAAATATTTTTTTCTATCCTTATCAGTGATTTGTTACTTTTGCTTCACCTTTGGAGTTTATTTTCATGAATTTATGTTTGATTATCAGCAAACTTACCAGGTTATAGTTCATGTCAATATTTTTGTATCAATATTTGGTACCCTAAGTACTAAATATTTTCAGTTTATATATTTCACTTCATTTTCAGTTTTTTCTTTTGCACATGTCTCTGTGTATATGTGTGTGTGCATGATTGTAAGTGTCTAAGTATATATCGGTATGAACATGTGGAAGTGTGTGCCATGGAGGCTGAAGGCTGATAGTTATGACTCCTCAAAGCAGCGGTAGGAGGAGAAAGAGAAATTTAGTCTCTCACCGTTCTTGAAAATATATTTCCTTTCTCTCCTTTTGAAACTCTTAAATCTTGTGGAATACTATGCTTTTGAGTCATTTGAGGAAGTCAGGTAGGGATTGTGGATGCTCTCTGGGGACTATAACTCTCTTAGGGAGTTTCTATCTCTGCCAAGGTACATCCCTAGTTTCTGCTTGGATGTTAAGCATGACATTCATTTGTAATTCTGGCCACTTCATGTTTGTTCAGGAGGTGGGTGAAGCAGTTCTCACAGTATTTTGTTTCTGTTGTTTGACCTGAAGCCAATTATGTTTTATCTCCTGTGTACTAGCCTAAGCCACGCGGCATGGCAGAGTTGGTGAGATGATTAAGGAATATCGTGTGTTTCCAGTATACTTTCTGGGTCATGAGTTCCTACTCTCCCCACTCCTTCTATGTGTGATAAATGTCATGGGTATTCATGCTCTTCTGAACACATTCAGTTTCTAGGTATCAATTTCGGTATATTGTATTAGTTACTTTATCTGTCGCTGTGATGAAATCTCTGGCAGAAGGTTCTCAAGGGAGCAGAGGCTCATTTTGGCCCACAGTTAAGAGGGAACAACTCATCATGGTGGGAAGCTCTAGCCATGGCTGTGGGAGTTTGTGGCACAGCTGCTTGTGTGTCATGGTGGACCAGGAGGCAGAGAGCTGGGACAAGTGGGTGGATTTCACTTTCAAAGCTCACCCCACCCCCAGGGGACTCACTTTGGTTAGCTAAGCCACATGTCCTAAAGGTTTTAGAACCTCGAAACTGCTGGGGGCCAAGTGTCAAACACGTGAGTGCATGGGGGACATTTCACACTCAAGGCTTAAGAGAAGTATGTGGGCTTGGAGGGCTGGCTGTGCTCAGTTGTGTTCATGACATCAGGATGGGTGGATGTCAGCACATTTGTTCCCCAATTGTTCTGTTCAATATGGTCTTCAGGGCTTCTTATCTGCCCCAGGGGAACACTGAAGGATCCAGAGAAGGATCTGGAGGAACAGACCTCTAGGACCTCTTCAAGGGGGCCAAATACCCTGACTGGCATGTCACAGTGAAAATGATTCCACAGGATCAACGACACTCATAGAATATGGAATTTGTCAACACCAAGAAGAAAGTAAGTACCATTCAGATGCAGAAGTGCTGAAATGTAACTTTGTTCTCAATCTTTATTCATCTGCAATGATTCCTTTTGAAGGTACTTGTGTTCCCAGAGGCATGAATGTCAGGAAAATTCGGAGATTTCTTTTTCAAGTTTTACCCAGATATGAAATGACTCCTTAGGACTAGAACCCTAATTAAAGAAAACTTCTCCACACCCTCATTTTTCTTTCTTGTAGCTGCTGATAACCATCCATGGTCTTCAGTGGAAATCATAAGCTATGGCAGGCAGATAGAACACACTAGCTAAAAATGACCGGAGGCTGACCCACAGTGCTACAGCAGGTACCCGTTAGCTATTTATTTAACAATGTTTTCTTTGGGGCTTTAGGAAGTGGCTCAGTGATGAAGTACTTGACTACCATTAGACCTCAGGTTTCTTCTCCTGCCCTAGGGTAAACAAATAAATAAAGATTTGTTTGCCGAGCAAATGCATTCTGAATCTTCACTATGCGTCCCATGGCATTAGAGAGACAGCTCTGGTGACATTGTCTTTGTCCACTCAGCAAGCATAAATTGAACAACCGTGATGGGCCATGGGCTGTCCTCAGTTTGGGGTGGGCAATGGGAATTGGCCCGTGTACTCTTCTAGCGATGAAGTGTATCAACGGTCTTCTCTCCCAGGCTATCCACCGAGGCTCTAACCTGAGATGGGGACTTTGGGAAAAAATGAGGGTTAAATAAGGCCACGAAAGGGCCTGTATCTCTCAAAACAGAACTGGAGCCTTTAGACCAAGAGAAGTGAGACTAGAGAGATGGATGAGTGGTTAAGAGCAATGAACTTATAGAGGACCCATGTTAAGTTCCCAGCAGTCACATGGTGGCTCACAATCATCCTTAACTCCATGGCCAGGGGGTCCAATGCCCTCTTCCAACCTCTGAGGGCATGCAATACACATAAATATATGCTGACAAAACATATATACACATAAAATAAAAACAAATCAAATTTTAGAAGGAGGGGGAGAAAGGAAGCAGAAGGAAAAGCAGGAGGAGGTAGATCTCTCCCCCTCCTCTTTCTTCCCCATGCCCTGCTTTTGTTAATCTGCCCATTCCATGGAATTTTGTTACAGTGATCCAAACTGGCTAGTACAGAGGGAGTCCTTACTTCAAGAACCTAAGTCTATAAACCATGAGCAAAATAGCTGGAACTGCAGAGTACAGGTTCTGATGTTACCTAAAGCGAGAACTTCTGTAAGGGCAGAGAGGAGGAGAGGGACCCCCAGAGGCATGGTTTGGTTTGTCATCAGACGCCGGCTGCCTTGTTAGCATCCCTGCTCACAAGAGTCCCCTCCTACCTGGCGGTAAACCCTTTGGCTCAGCATACAAGGGAAGTCCAAGTGGTGACTCTTTTGTGGGTGATGTCTTAGCTTTGCATGAGGTCAAAGGGCAGCATGGTCATCACTTCACTATGGGATGGTGTGAGTAATCGCTTGGTTTCTCTATTTCATTTTCTGTACCATTTTGATAAGGCGAATTAAGGATGTGCGGCTCCTCCATTGGGAAGCCGAGTTGAAGCCCTCTCATCCAGTCCTGTGAAGGCCTTCACTGGATTCTGTGTGTGGAACCAGATGCCAGTGATGACCTCATGTCTGCAGCCTCATACCAACTTACTGTAGCCAGCAGCTAAATGCCACAGCAAGCAAACCCGTGAGCGGCATTGCTCCAGTTTCTGCTTCAAGAGACTGTCTGAGTTCCTTAGTTACCCTCAAGGGTAACTTGGAAGATGGAAAATCCTTTCCTCCCAACGTCGCATTTGGTCATGGTGTTATTATAGCAACAGAAGGCAGAATATTCCAGTCTCCTCACTGTCCTGGCAGCTTATTTGTAGAATTGTCCAGTGCACATCCTGTGTTTGGCATTGCAGTATAATGTCCTCAAGGACCATCCGTACTGCTACAGATTGGAGGGCAATGATAGAATCTCTGTGTAATCAATGATGCCACAAGACAGTCTGTCCTTTACCTTGGGAAGGTGGCCCGCTAGCTTCTTCATCTTGAGTTTTGCTGGATTAATGGCTAATATCAAGAAATCAGGCAGAATTCGGTAGAACGATGCAGAGAATCTCAAATAAGTAACAATTATGTGGAATCAACACTGCCTTCAACCCATCATTCTTTGGTCAGCTGTCACAAGGGACAACCCAATCTTCTCATAGCATAATTAACACCCTACAGTAGTGTATAGTGACCAGCTTTGCACAGGGACAGCACAGCAGTAATAAAACATCTACATACAATCTACACTTCACAAAGAAATTTGAGAAGCATGTCTTTCTTTTATATTAAAAGGATAAAATCTCTTGCAAGTAGACAGGACGATGAGTTACCATTTTCAATAGATGAGGACCTAAAGATGTTGACTTGTCTATGATGATACAACGATGTTAACTGGAGGACCCCTGTCCTCTGGATGCACCCTTCCCTGCCACCCAGTATTTCAGACTCACTGCAAGAGAAGATGCAGGATCCATGGCTGGAGTGTGTACACGTTTGAAAGTTTGCTGCTGCACTGCCCAGAGCATAGGCAAGAACCGTCTGTAGAAAGAAGGTCGCCGAGGAAGCAGAACTCCTTTCTTGGAGGGGAGCCTTGAAAAGGATGAACGGTATCCACAAAGCACTCCAGAGATCCAGAGACCTATTCACAGAGGCCTGCTTCCCAGAGCCCCCAGCTTGCTAAGACTGGCTGGAGGTAAGTGCACTGGTAGCCTATGGATGACCATGTCCAAGAGGCTGGAGCCCTGCTGAGGCCTTTTCATCACCATGGAAACCACTTCAACTTTGCCTCACAGGTTCCAAGTGCTCCATGTGGCATGAGAGCCATTAGTGCAACTGAGGGGTAGGGAGGGGGGGAGGTGGAGCCCTTTCCTTGTGACCTCTGCCTCTTTGCTTTGGCCTCAGTCATCACAGACCTCTTGCGGTTGTCAAACTTATTGTCACTAGAGGTCCTTTTATAGACAGCTATAAAAATCATCCTCCCAAGAAGTCTTTTCTGCTGCTGAGGGTAGAGAAACCCCTAAGCACCCATATGAATGCTAAGTGCTAACAGATGCATAAAAATTCAGTTAAGAACCCAAATATGCCTTGGAATTGAGAGAAAGGATAAATACTTGTAGATGCCTAGAAGGCCCCGTTTGTCTGCCTCCAGGCTCCATGGAGCTTAGACATAGCTATGGAGACACTGTCATCCCTCAGCCATTCTGATCTTAGACAGAGCTATAAAGACACTGTCATCCCTCAGCCATTCGGAGCTTAGACAGAGCTATGGAGACACTGTCATCCCTCAGCCGTTCTGAACTGACAGGGCAATGGCACCGCTTTCTTGGCTTTCTCTTGTTAGACACTTTTGTGGTAGACGAAAGAATGGGGCAGCTGGAGTCTAGGCAACCATGAGACAGATGTACAGACAAGAAAGACACACGGACGGAGTCACATGCAGCACGGCACATCTCAGACAGTTCAGGCCTGCAAACATGACCAGGATGAACAGAATAAATGGATGAGAAACAATTGCTTTTAAGACAACATATTATCACACACACACAAACACACACAAAGAAAATAAGCAAAAAGAACAAACTCACAAATTACTGGCGACTTTAAAAAAAAAATCTGCTGACACTATTTTTCCACGTTGCTGATGTGTGTTTATGTGTGTGTGTGTGTGTGCAAAGTATTTTTCTGAGTATTGAACCTAGGACATTAAACAAACTAAAAAAGTATTCTACCACTGAGCTATACCCTGGCCCTTTGTGTGTGCGCGTGTGCGTGCGCGCACGCGCATACACACACACACACACACACACACACAATATATATATATAATCCTCCTTGTTAAATTGAGTCAGTCTTTCCTGGAACCTGTAGCACTCATTGATTTGGGTAGCCCAGCAGTCAATGAGCCCCAGGGGTCCTTCTGTCCCCATGCCCATTACTAAAGGTAAGGTTTGTGCAGAACTAGGCACAAATATCATGTGGGTGTGGGGAATCCCAACTCAGGTCCTCCTGCTTCCAAAGCAAGCATTTTCCATGAAGTCACCTCTCTAGCCACCCTACCATTTTGTCGTTGTTGTTGAGACAGGCCTCGAACTCACCGTGCATCTGAGAACTCAAACTACTGATCCTCTACCTCTCAAGTGCTGGGATGGGAAGCCAACACCATCACTCCTGGCTTTGCAGCGCATGCGCCCAGAGCATCCGCATCCACTGCAGTACATTCTCTTGCTCCTGTGAAGGCCGCAAAGTATGCCAACACTGATTTGCTGCCTTTGGGACATAATTGGCAGCTGTGTGTCTCTCTAACCAGATGTCAATTTAGTAGTGAATTGAACATAGCTGCAGCAAAATGCAAACTTGAGTTTCGCCTTGGGGTGGAGAGCCTGAAGTCAAAACAACCATTTGTTTCCAAATTGACTCAAATAACCGGTTGTTCTCCAGACAGAAGAAAACAATTGTTTGAATGAATTGTTCAAGGAAAGGGCTGCTGCAGAGTCCCAGCGCAGCCTCTGAGCCCCGGGCTTTGTCCTTCTGTCTTTCTTCCCAGCAGACTCCCTCTCAACGGCACCAATGTTTTGTGATTGTCAGATGAGCCCACTAGAAGCCCTGAATGGCACAGTTGTCTTCCCTGCCAGCTCCTTCTAAGACTCACTATGCACAAAAGGGGGAATGCACCGTAAGTGGGAAAGCCATAGAAATGAAGATAACGAACTGCTCGATTTAAATATGTCTTTTCAACTTGGCGCTTTATTTAAGAATTCCAGCTCAGAGCTTAAAGACATTGTGTTTTCTTGAGCCGTCCAGGAAATCATATCAGTTACAAGAGGTTAACTCTCTCCAGCCACTCACTCGCAGGCCCATTTAACTGGGAAGATAAAGGACTACATTAGGCTACTTTGTCCTGAGTCAGACCCCATCTCGGCTCTCTTCAGGAACCTGAACTCTCTTTTTCCTCCAGAGACCTATTAATTTCAGACATGGCTATTATTTAAAATGTGATTTAGTTAAAAGCACACACAAAACCCCTTAAATATCAGAAGGCACTATCTAAGCTAATTGCCCTTTGGGTGCAAAGCAAAAAATCTTGGGATCTGGGGCAAAATTAGAAAGGCATCCAACATGGCAATTCTCCCCTCGGGAGGAGTCAAACCTAACACTCGACCAGAGGAAGTGCACAGCATTGGAGAGTCACATAAATATGTGCTTGATATGGCGCTGTGACTATAACACAGGTAAGGTATGAGGGCTGAGATTCTACCCTCAAGAACCGCTTCGCTCCGCCATGGGCATATCAGTCCTTCTCACGTTTAATCCTTTGCTGTGTGGTGCTGTGACCTGTGAGAATGTCAGCCTACTTAGAGCAACTGACCAGCGATTAGATGAAAATGCCCACCATACGTGCGTCACTCTGACTGTTACAAAGTGTGTCAAAGTTAATTGAGGGGTGCCTAAACAAGACCAGAACGAGGACACCCGCAGCTGAAGGGCCAGCATAGTTGGGGGCAATCTCACAGAGCCCTGTGGTGGGATTTTATCTGTTTAACCAATCACTTTTGGGGCAGCAAGCTTAGGGCGTGGTCTTGTCTGCCTATGACACAGTTTAAACGCTGAGGGAGAGGAAGACTCTCTTGCTCTCGACTCTCTTGGGTGGTCACAGTGGAGCAGGCAGCAGAGAGAGAGAGGGTCGGGAGTCTCTCGCGCTCTGCTCTCTTGGGAGGTCACAGCAGAGCAGGCAGGGAGAGACAGCCGGCAGTTGGTGCTCTTCAGCGCTGGGCAGAACGACTGGACGAAGGCTGCTAGATCAGTGGCAGCGTCTAATTGCTTCTGTATCCGGGACTGTTTGTCCCTATTCTCTACCTAAATAAATTCTTGAGACCCTTTAACAGAATCTCGTGCTCTTGTGTAACAGGGCCCCATCCCTAGATGAACAGCTTCAGGCAATTAGTGACTGCACAGAAAGGGAGACTCTGTCTTCCCATGAGCCCCCTCGTGGATTATCCAATAGGAAGGGTCAGCCATAAAAATATAGACATACAAAACCACTTAATTGACATGAATATATACAAATATAATATATGTATGTGACAACCACAGTTAAAGAGAAAGATACCATAAAGATGAGAGAGAGCTGGGGAGGGATGGAGACATGGACAGAATTGGAGGAAGGAGAGGGAGAGGGAAATGATATAAATAATACTCAAGTGTGAAATTCAAAAAATTTAAAAAGCAAAGTGTGGTTAACATAAAATTCCTTGAGAGGCTCAAATGACCAAACATGGTAGATGTCATAGGCAGGGACTCCAGAAACCCCACCTGTCCCTTTGTTCTGTCTCTTTAATTTTCTCTTTGCCTCCCTCCTTCCAACCACTCCTCCATTTTCATTTATGAACACACCTTCCAAATCTGTGATGGACCTTACCCCCCCCCCCCCCCCGTCTTGCATTACATTAAGCAGAAATGACTGGCATTCAGAATGAGGCCAAGGAAGTCCCTGACAATACAGAAGCACTGGGGAACGGTGTGGAGCCAGGTTTCCATACCTCTGGAGGCTGGTGATGAGTCTGAAATAGATCCTGAGTAGTTAGTGGGGCCAGAGGGGCTGGAAAGTTCACGCTAGAGCCATCTACTAAGATAGGTAAAAAAGATATATGTCATTATTTACATTTTTTATTTGCTACATTAGCCAAAAGAAGAAAGAAAAAGACATTTGCCATTAAGTAGAAACAAATTGTTGGCATATAAATATGGACTCTGGCTATATTTTTATAGAAGTCAAATTCCCATTTCTAATAGAATTAGTATTATAGATACACAGAGACTTGGAAATTCTACTTGTAGGAATTCATAGCTCAGATCTCTGTGTGTAGGCAAAGGCATATGTAGGCAGCTCTCCTTCGTAGCTCTGTTTATGGCAGCCACTGACATAAAGAGTACAGGCAAATGGTAAAGTAAACGGCTCGTCGTGTAACATGGGCTGTAAGCTTTTAAAACGATGCGGTTCCACCAGCACTGTGAGAGTTGGACCATTCCTAGCATCAGTTATCTATTGCTATGGTAATAACATGTAAAGCACCATCCAAAATTCAGTTGCTTAGCATAAGCATGTGGCTCATGTGTCTGTGGGCTGATGATTTAGACTTCGCAGTTCCTCTGGTTTCTGCCGTTCTTGCTTATGAGACTGCAGTTTAGCTGGATGTTGACCAAAGCAATCGGAGGAGAATTTCTTCCACGCTCACCACCAAATGTGCTGTGGTACTTTTATTGGTGCCCAAATGCTCTAGCTCCCATTGGGTTGGCACAGTGTGCCGTCCTGGCTCTGGTTGGGCGTTTGCCCCTCCCTGAGTTACTATCCAACAGTGACCTTCACTCTGGAGATGACCCCTCCCTCGAGTCACCTAGTTTTGTTCTCTGTTGACATTTCTTTTCCTAAAAATGTGCTACAACGTCTTGTACCTCAACAAAATTCCCTGTTAACCAACAAACACATTTTCCTCTTGGAAAGAAGTCCAGTTACCTGTGCTGCCTCTCTGGGCTTCCTAACCTCCATTCTTTCTCCACTCCGCTGAAGGCAGGTATGCTGTCTACCAATCACTACTTCTGATGTTGCTGTGGTGATTCGCTTGTGGATTCTCCCTCCTTGGCTCTTAGCAGCATTTGGCACAGGGGCCATTCTCATCCTCTAAAAAGCCTTCCTTGTTTGGATGCTGAGAAACCATTGTCCTTGCTCCATGCTCACTTTGCTGGCCATGACTTCTTATTTTGTTTGATCAGATCTTCATCCTCCTAATCCTAGACTTCTGGAAAGTTCCAGGACTCAGTCCTTAAGTCTCCTCTCTTCTCTTTCCCAACTTGTCCCGGGCAAATTCATCTGACCCTAAACATTTATTTTGTTTTCTCCCACTTTATTTCATGTATGTGCACACACGTGTGTATACATGTATCAATGCACAAGTCTTTAGTACATGTGAAGGCCATTTTTTTGAGGCATAGTCTTTCAGTGAACCTAGAGCCAACCATTGGTCTGGACTGGGTGATTAGTGAGCTCCGGAGTCCCCGTCTTCTAGCTCCTCAGTACTCGAGTTGTAGGTCCTGTGCCATCTTGGCTTGTCACATGAGTACAGGGGACGCAATTCAGGTTCTCAGGCTGCAGCAGGCTCTTCATCATCTCACTAGACGGACCTCAGATATCTCCAGCTATTCATTTTATATGGAATATTTCCTTTCTTGAGAAAAATGCAATAAATATCCTTATACAGGGTATTGATTTTACTTCTTAGAGGCAGATGCGTGAAAACATGCAGGCCCTTTTCAGTTCTCTAGATATTAGTAAGTGGCTCCTAAGAAGACGGCAATATGTCACATACAGTACAGCTAGCCTGAGCAGCAGACCGCAGTATTCTAGCGAAAGGTGGTAGGAGAACCAATGGTTGGAATGACAGAACTCTCAAGCCGCAAGGGAAGAGAAGAGATGGGGACAGGATCCTATCAAGATCCCATTCGGAAAACTGTCTGAGCCTCCTAACAGACTTCTAGAAATACATGAATGTCTACTTTGGGCAATGATTCTGGTCCCTGGTCGGGTGCATCTGAGGGAGCGAAGACTGATTGGCGGCGGTGAGAAAGCAGAACCTCAGGGTGACCTGTAGGGAGTGGGTGAGGGTCACAGGCCACCCCGCAGCATCTACTCTTCCCATCTGCTAGGCTGACATTGGTGGCTTCATTTCCTGTCACCTCATAATCAAGAGTTGGTGCTGGAGGCCCAGCAACCATATTCACAGCAAGTGGTAGCAAAAAAAAAAAAAAAAAGAATGGGTAAGAGGCAGAGTCCAGCCTTTCCTGACAGTCGTGGGAACTGTGCACACTTATTTCTCTGATAGTTTATTAATGAGTCCAAGGGCGGCTTGTTTTGAAAGTCCAGCTGGACATTGGGTTGCTTTTCTAGGCTGAGTCAAGTGAAATAGGGAGGGTTCTGCCACTGTTGCTGTTGCATCTCAAGTACTCACTGCCCAAGACAAGACTACCTATGTTAGTGCTGACCCGTCCCTGGTTACAAGAGGCCCTGCACAGGAACTTACCTATGATAGTGCCAACCGGTCCCTGGTTATGAGAGGCTCTGTACAGGAACTTACCTATGATAGTGCTGACCGGTCCCTGGTTACAAGAGGCCCTGCACAGGAACTTACATATGATAGCGCTGACTGGTCCCTGGTTACCAGAGGCCCTGCACAGGAACTTACATATGATAGCGCTGACTGGTCCCTGGTTACCAGAGGCCCTGCACAGGAACTTACCAGCGTCTTTAAAAGACATTGACATGATTGTGTTTACTCTTATACTCCAACTTGTGCAAATGAACCAGAGGCAATTTTGACAATTCCAGGCATGTTCTTCTCACAGGGAGAAGAGTTGGCACAGCATTTATAGGTGTAGCTAAGCACAAGGATAACTCATAACAATATTTATCCAGTCACATGGCCAAGGGACATAAACCTTACTTTAAACAATTCAAAATAATTTCAGATTTCAGAATCTATGCATAGAGCTGAGAGTGTGGTCTGTTCTGGGTGACTGAAATAAGTAAATCTCAGGCTGGCAAGATGGCATGGCAGGTGAAGATACTTGCTCTCAAGCCTGATGACTTCAAATGGATCCCCCAGACTTCCACGTGGTGGAAAGAAAGCACTGGCTCAGGAGTTGTCTCCTGACTTCTACATGTGTGCTATGGCATACATGAGTGCACATATACATACACACACTAAAACGCTAATTTATTAAAATATTGAATACCACAGTGGTTATCTTTTATTTGGGCTGTGGAACCCTCATGTGAGCCACTGGGAGCTATTCGCCTGAAACAGTGACCTCTTTTTACAGAGGACCGTTTATATTTCTGTGACAGTCTGTGATAACTACATTAGCAAGGCCATTTAGCTGTCTACTTTCCTACTCACCCTGAGGCAGGTGGACTTTCCTCCCTCCTGTTCCTCCCTCTCTGCATGTACAGAGTAGTGATCACCCACCAAAATGTCTGAATCCTCTACTAGATAGCATGCACCTGCGAATCAGAGGCCACAGTTCATCTGCCTCTATGTTTATAGCCTCCTGTGACTGTACTGCAGCTTAGGGATTTTCAGAGGTGTTCTCTGAACCATAGCGAACCATTTGTCATCAGGCCTCCGTTTGGACACCCACAGCAAAGATCACTCCATTACTTACGGAGAGCAAAACATTGATTGGTCTGGCGCTTCATCTGAAGTCCACAGAACGGGGAAAACAGAGAGAGTCGGAGCTGGGGTGTGAGTCACTCACTGAGTTCTCCTGTTCCTGTCTCCTGTGCAAGAAGATTAAGGAACCAAGATGGAGGAGGCAGGACCCACAAGGAGGGGAGTGCTGACAGACCTAGGAGCAGGGCAACAACGATCTGATACAAGCTGGCATGTATTATCCATTTCTAGATTTTAGTTGGTGGAAAAATTTTGCTATCTGTTTGCCTATCTTTCATCAGCAGGCTTCCATTGCTCTTCTGCCTGGAGACTAGTGAAGACAGTTTCTTTTTCACTGAGAATGTTTGTTAGCTGACAGAATGCAGCATGTTCCCCTCTAGAGATTTTCTTGAGAACAATGTGTGCAATGTAAGACTAATTAGGCAGAGTAGGCATTTCTTGTAGCACTAGGAACAGACCAAACTTTTCCTAACTACCTATCACCCTTGCGCTTTTTTGAGGGATTGGAGGGTAGGGTCTCTTTATTGTCATCAACACTGAGTGTATCTTTGTGCTTGTAAAGAGCACAGTGCCTTTGGTAGATCTGCAGTAGCCCCTCTCGGGCTCATTGGCTCTCCATGGAACTTTAACCAGGAGCATCCACTGATCAGTATGTTCATTTATGGACACATGCATTTATTTTCCATTTTTGAGCTTCTCCTTGGATTAAGTACTCGAAGTGACTGTAAGGCATATAAAATATGGTTCTGTTATGACATCACCCAGGTAGCAAGGTGGAGCAATGAACACAACTGATGCAACTGGAAGACAAAATATGACAAAGATCTGAGAAAAGTGGCGGGGAGTTCAGAAGAGTAAATAGTTTGTCAATGTAGTCTCCAGAGTTAAGGGCAACTTGAGGAATTGCATATTGACTTCAAACTGGAAAGAGAGAGGGATTTGAAAACAGCTTAATATTCTCCATGCATTTCTTTCTTCACAGAGGGCCCCTTGGTCAAGCTAAACCTCTTGCCACTTTATGTCTTATGTCAAGAAATCACGCTCTTGGGGGACATCCTATATTGTCATCATAATGCTGTATATTTAGGAATGACATTTATGAGTCAGAGTTTAAAGATCTTTGAAATAGGAGCTATGCTTGTCTTTCTTCTGGATCCCTATGAACATCATGAATATTTGTTCAAAATAAGCAGGTAGAGGGAACGGATGGATCTTCAGTTAAGTCAGAAGCAGAAGAAAGTGGAGAACTGAGAGTCTATGACACACATTAGGTTTCTGAGTGTATCTCTTAGCACGCCTGTCCTGCCGAGGAACAAAGAAAATGAGCGCGATAATAAGCTGGGTATCTAACTCCAGAGAAGTTTAGTCTTTTTTTATTTTTTATTGGCCAGTGGAAACCATTAAAAGTATGGGAATATTTGTGCTGGAGATATGTAGCTCAGTGGTAGAGTGCTTGCCAAATATGTAAAAAGTTCTAAGTTTAATTTAAAAAATTATAAAGAGGGCTGAAATAGCGAACACAGTAGAGTGCTTGCCTGACATATGCGAAACAGTGGGTTCAATTGCCGGCACCAGATAAATGAGACACGGTGCACACCTATAATCTTGACAATTGGGATTGGAGGTGGAAGCGGGAGAATAAGAAATTCAAGGTCATATTCAGCTATGTAGTGAGTTTGAAGCCAGTCTGGCTTATGTTAGATCCTATCTCAAAAAATAAAAAGAAGGAAAGGAAGGAAGGAAGGAAGGAAGGAAGGAAGGAAGGAAGGAAGGAAGGAAGGAAGGCAGGCAAAAAAAAAAAAGGAGAAAGTGAAAAGAAAGAAAAATTAAGACAGAAGAGAAAGGAAAATAGAGAAAGAGACAGAAAGAGAAAGAGATGGAGAAAGAGAAAGAGAAAGAGATTGGGGCTGTGAGAACGACATAGAAAATAGTACTTCAGAAAAATTGATTAGCTTGCACAAGTTAAATGAGAGAAAAGCGTGAGGTCTACCTTTGTATTAGAGCTCTTAAGAGCAAACGAATCAACAGAATTCATATGCAATTGTAAGAGAAATGCATTGGACTGGCTTGCCCATTCAGAATCTAGCTAGTCCACAGTGGCAGGATGGAGGGCTGCAGAAACCAGCTACTGCTCAGAATAGGAGACACCCACAGGTGATGTGGTCCCAGTATGTCACTAAAATTCTGGGAGCACCCTGGAGAGTCTCTGCAGCAGCAATGAAAAATGAACAGTGAACATCTCACACAGTAAACACCAGAGAGAAGCAGGCTGTGCTCAATGCTTCTGGTGCACCTATCAACATCCACACATAGACGTGAGGAAGGCTTTGCCACGTCCCATGGGTCCCAGTCATTGGCGTCTCTGTCATTAATACACATTCACTCAGGGCTCCCTCCACTCCCTAAAGAGTGAAAGTTAATTTGTTGGATGAGTGACTTAATGTTTTTAAAGAAGAAGTAAGAACTTAATCTCTAATCACAGAGAAATGGTGACAATAACACATACATGGGAAACAGGAGCTCTTCTGCCCCTAGCAGGGTGTGAAGCGCCATGCTGATCAGCTCTGAGGGCACTAAGAACACCACTCGGCTTTCATGTAGAGCTAATCTCATATTTTAGGAATGAAGATGGGCTCCTTTAGGTCCCACCGAACTGCAACATCTTTAGAAGACTGTAGGTCACAGCGTCTTCTTCCTGTTCCTGCCTGTACCTCTCCTTGCTTTGATTTACTCATCCCCAAATCTTAGGCATCTACCATAGTGGGATACCTCCAAGCCCTGTGCCCACCCTGTAGAACCAGCTGTTTAGGGAATTTGTCTCAAATTCTGATGTGAAAGCGAGAATGCTTTCTTCAAACCTGCAGTACCTGCAGAACCTGCAGTACCTGCACTTCCTTCCTGTCAGAGGATAGCTGTTCATTCTCTCCCTTTTCTACTGGTGACGGCTAGCTGGAGAGATCTGGCCTTGTTTTCACTTTAGGCTGACTTGGCTGCCTGAACTTTTGAGTTCCTTGACCAATTTATCACCAATTACCATTAGGATGTGATAGCAGAGTTGGCTGGTTGCCAGGCAAATACTACTAACTCAAAGTCAGGGTCGCTACAGCATCGAAAGGGACAAGAACTACAACTGTCTGATCCTGTGTCATGAAAATAACCTGCAGTATCTACTAGGACCTCTGAGAATTGCTCTATTGTAGTATGAGACTTATGGAATTACAAACACATATGTATACAGAAAGCACATGGTAGACGCTCAAAGGCATGATTACTGTTGATCTCGCCCTGCCTTGCAAATACCATTTGGGCATTTGGAAGAGTGGAAAGGGCATTAAAATCAAATTCCTCCCTCCCAATAATTTAATAAGCCTCAGACATCCCATTTACAAAATGAGGAGTTGGATTAGAGCGGCTCTCACAGGCACTTCCAGCTCTCAGATTCCATTATTCGCTAGGCTGCCAGAAAACACACCCTACACTGCCAAGTATGAACTCAGCACGCCGCATGTTTACAGAAACCCCTTCCCCCTCCACACCTCTCCAGCTTCAGCTTCCTACTCCCCAAGACTGCTCTGAGGAGCTCTTGCTTACAGCTGCTAGCTCATCTCTAAAAGACTGGCTTTTTACTCCTTCCTCTTAGATTTTCTTTTACTGTACTAAGTGTAGGCATTTCACTATCTACTTCCCTGTCTGCTATTAGGAATACATATTCATTCACTTTAATCCAGTCATCCCTCAAACTTATATTAAACACCAACTGTTCTCAGGACGTGTGCTAGGCTCTGAATATACAAACATGGAAAAAGTGCAATTCTTCGCTGGGAGCTGCCAGGAGTAAAGGTATCTTTAAGAGATACCGTCTGTTCCACTCAGTTGTCAGGTGGCTGAGAAGATGGTCTTGGAGGAACTGAAATTTCCCCAGGAATCTGATGTCGGGAGAAGGAAAAAGCTGAAGCGTGGTGCCAGCTGGAGAAGAAATTCATCTCCTAGGGAGAGATTTCACCCTTGTACGTAGTTCTGATGACTTGTCAGGCTACCTTGTAGGAGAGATTAAATGCAAGGCAATGATGGGCGCTTGACATGTGGAGCCAGACCCTGACCACACTGCTCAACTTTGTAAACCTCTTGGTCTCTAGTTAAACCTAAAACTCACATCAGGACCTTAAAGCTGTGCTTGCCAGGGAAGGGCCACCAGGCCTTCATCTTTTCGGTGCAATCATTTTAAATAAATCTCCTTCTTCTGATTTTCCTCCCACATTAGTCATTAATCAAGAAAACATCCTAGAGACTCATCTCCAAGTCAATTTGATGGAGGCATTTCTCCATTGAGGCTCTTCTTTCCTCGATGACCTTAGCGTGCGTCCCGTTGACAAAGGAGACGAGCCAGCATAGGGGGCTAATATTCAGAGCTTACAAAAAATTCTCCTAAAGCACCAAGTAATCAAAACTGCCAACCAACAAAGAGGTCAATGAAATGGATAGTTCTTAAAGGAAGAAGCACAGACAACCAGAACATATTTTGAAAAGGTCAACACCCTTATTCATCAAGGAAATAAAAATTAAAATTATTTTGAGATACTACCTCACCCCAGTCAGAATGGCTGTCATCAAGAAACCTGACCACAAATACTGGAGAGGTTGTGTGGAACCTCTAATGATGGTTTGAATTATTCACCGCTAATGATGGTTTGAATTATTACATCCATTCCAGAAATCAGCAGAAGTTCCCCAAAATAGAATAATCATGGCCCAACTATTCCATTCCTAGGCCTTTCCCCAAAGGATGCTATAGCCTTCCACAGAGAGACCTGTACTTCCATCCACATACTGCTGCCTTATCCACAACACCAAGGAAACAGAGCCAGCTTAGTTGTCCATCAACAGAAGAATGGATAGTGAAGATGTGGTGCATATGCACCGTAGAATATTATTCAGCTGCAGATAACAGGGAATCGTGACACTTTCAGTAAGGTGGATGGAGCTGGAAAGCATATTCGTAAGTGAGGTGACCCAAACTCAGAAAGACAGTGTATACTCTCTCTCTCATATGCAGAATCTATAGTGGATATGCACATATATACACGTATGTATAAGTGTGGATAAAGGCCACCACTCCCTCAGATGCTCAGTAGGGAAGGCTTTGCGCTACAAGAAACTGGTACCCAAGAAAGCTCTTAGCAGTAGCCCATACGGGTACCTTACAGGTCACCTTTCCACTCCTAACTGTCATTCAGAAACAGTTTGGGAGAAATATGGGACATGTGTTTTGTTTTTTGTTTTTCTGAAGAGTATCATGCTAAACATACCAATTTAGAGGAGATATAATTATCCAAACATAAATACTTCAACTTCAAATAGCAAACTGGCTTCCATTTGAGTTTTTTAGGGAACATAGACGACCTAATTTTACTTTCAAGGTGGAATCTTCCAAGTTCTCTGAGCTGAACCAAAAAGAACAGCAACAAATGTCCTGTGTCTTCAGGCACAACTCACAGCACAGTTAACCCAAGAGAGACTGTTCATGAGTAAAGGGTACAGATGACTTCGCAAGTGAAGGTTAGTCATTTCAATAATAGATGTGTCCCACAGTACTGGCCATTGTTTGCTCAGTTAGTTCTTAAAATCTTGGGTTTCTCTCAAACTTTAAGGCTTCTCAACGAACTTCAGGGTTCTTTTCCTACTCATGTAAACTCTTGGACAGTCAATATCACTGTTTCTGCAACCCCAGGGTAACCATGGCTCCCTCTGGGACAGAAAGGAGTAGGTTATATCATTACCTTGAGGAGAAAGGTCTGCCTTTTTGTTTCTCTTTTTCATTGTATTGTATTATATTGTATTGTATTGTATTGTATCTTTAAAAAGAAAACAACTTCTTTATCATTTGTATATAGGAGGGCTACTGATTTTTTTTAGTTGATCTTGTATCCTACCACATTACTGAAGGTATTTATCAGCTATAGGAGTTCCCTGGTAGAGTTTTTGGAGTCACTTATATATACTATCATATAATCTGCAAATAGAAAGTTTGACTTCTTTTTTACAAAACTGAATCCCCTTGATCTCCTTTTGTCTTATTGCTCTAGCTAGAACTTTAAGAACTATGTTGAATAGATATGGAGAGAATGAACAACTTTGTCTTGTTCCTGATTTTAGTGGAATCGCTTTGAGTTTCTCTCCATTTAATTTAATGGTAGCTGTCAGCTTGCTGTATATTGCTTTTATTATGTTTAGATATGTTCCTTGTATCCCTGATCTCTCCAAGACCTTTATCATGAAGGGGTGCTGGATTTTGTTGAATGTTTTTTCAGCATCTAATGAGATGATCATATGGGTTTTTTCTTTCAGTTTATTTATATGATAGATTACATTAATAGATTTTCATATGTTGTACCATCCCTGCATCTCTGGGATGAAGCCTACTTGATCATGGTGGATATTGCTTTTGATGTGTTCTTGGATTCAGTTCAGCAGTATTTTATTGAGTATTTTTGTTATCTATGTTCATGAGTGAGATTGGTCTGTAATTTTCTCTTTCTTGGTTGAGTCATTGTGTGGTTTCGGTATCAGGGTAACTGTAGCCTCATAAAAAGAGTTTGTCAATGTTTCTTCTGTTTCTATTATGTGAAAAACTTTGAGGAGTATAGGTATTAGCTCTTCTTGGGAGTTCCGGTAGAATTCTGCACTGAAACCATTCAGCTCTGGGACTTTTTTTGTTTGGGAGGCTTTTGGTCACTTCTTCTATTTCCTGACAGGCTATAGGTCTATTTAAATGGTTCACTGAGTCTTGATTTAATTTTGATATGTGACACCTAGCTAGAAAATTGCCCATTTCTTTTTCATTTTCTAATTTTATGGAGTACAGGTTTGTGTAGTATGACCTAATGATTCTCTGGATTTCCTCAGTGTCTGGTGTTATGTCTTCCTTTTTATTTCTGATTTTGTTCTGTCTCTGCCTTTTGGATAGTTTGGTTAAAAGTTTGTCTATCTTGTTGATTTTCTCAAACAACCAGCTCTTTGTTTCATTAATTCTTTGTATTGTTTTCTTTGTTTCTATTTGATTGATTTCAGCTGTCAATTTGATTATTTCCTGTCATCTACTCCTCCTGGGTAAGTCTGTTTCATTTTACTCTGGAGTTTTCAGGTGTGCTGTTAAGTCGCTAGTGTGAGATTTCTCCACTTTCTTTATGCGATCACTTAGTGCTATGAACTTTCCTCTTAGCACTGACTTCATAGTGTCCCATAGGTTTGAGTACTGTATGCCTTCATTTTCATTGAATTCTAGGAAGACTTTAATTTCTTTCTTTATTTCTTCCTTGACCCAGGGGTGGTTCAGTTGAGCACTGTTCAATTTCCATGAGTTTGTAGGTTGTCTGCAATTAGTGTTGTTGTTGAATTCTAACTTTTAACCATGGTAATCTGATAAGATACAGGGGGGTCTCCAGTTTTTTTTTTTTTTTTTTTTTGTATCTCTTGACGTTTGCTTTGTTACTGAATATGTGGTCAATTTTAGACCATAAGGTGCTGAGAAGAAGGTATATTCTTTTTTTGTTGTTGTTGTATAAATATTTTTAATAAAAGAAAAATAGAGGAAACAAAGAAATTTAAACTTCCATCCACAAGATCTACAAAGAAGCGAGTCTACTATATAATTATATACTTGGTAAAATGAACTTTGCAGAAAACACAGTTGCTAATCATATAATATTTAGTACTAAATTGGGGTACAAAGGTCAAAGTATTGAGTGTTATTTCGTGTGAGTTATCCACAGGTTGGTGAGAGAAGGATTTAAAGTCAAACAGACATTGAGTCCACGCTCCTAACACCATGTTCATGAAAGGATCCTTTCTCCACCCCACTTCTTTGATGTCCTCTGATCCACTGTTCTGTTCTCTCTTCACTCTGTCTCTTCCCTTCTTCCATCATTTTGCTTATTGTCTTGAAAAAAAAAAAACAAAAACAAAAAACTCTTGAAGCATCAAGGAGCTTCCTGAACATGGAAACGTAGCCTCACTTCATCCAGGCCCTGGTTTCCTAGTTTATAAAATGGAAGAAGGTATCTGGAATGTTCTCTTTTCTTTTTTTTTTTTTAATTATTTTTTATTAAAAATTTCTGCCTCCTCCCTGCCTCCCTTTTCCCTCCCCCTCCCCCCTCCCCACACCCTCCTCCCCTCCCCCTCCCTCTCCAGTCCAAAGAGCAGTCAGGGTTCCCTGCCCTGTGGGCAGTCCAAGGTCCTCCCCCCTCCATCCAGGTCTAGGAAGGTGAGCATCCAAACAGCCTAGGCTCCCACAAAGCCAGTTCATGCAGTAGGATCAAAACTCAGTGCCATTGTCCTTGGCTTCTCAGCAGCCCTCATTGTCCACCATATTCAGAGAGTCCGGTTTTATCCCATGCATTTTCAGTCCCAGTCCAGCTGGCCTTGGTGAGCTCCCAATAGATCAGCCCCACCGTCTCAGTGGGTGGACGCACCCCTTGCGGTCCTGACTTCCCTCCTTCTGTTCCTCATTTGGACCTTGGAAGCTCAGTCCATTGCTCCAATGTGAGTCTCTCTATCTCCATCCATCGCCAGATGAAGGTTCTATGGTGATATGCAAGATATTCATTAGTATGGCTATAGGATCGGGCCATTTCAGGCTCTCTCTCCTCAGCTGCCCAAGGACATAGTTGGGTACATCTCTCTGGACCCCTGGGAACTCCTCTAGAGTCAAAGCTCTTTCCAACCCTAAAATGGCTCCCTTAATTAAGATATATACTTCCCTGCTCCCATATCCATCCTTCCTTTATCCCATCCATCCCATTCCCCCAAGCTGTCCCCATCCACCCCTTCTCACTTGTCTCTCCCCATCTCCCTTTTCCCCCATCCCACCCCACCCCCTCAGTTCCCAATTTTTGCCCAGCAATCTTGTCTACTTCCAATATCCAGGAGGATAACTGTATGTTTTTTCTTTGGGTTCACCTTCTTATTTAGCTTCTCTAGGATCGCGAATTATAGGCTCAATGTCCTATATTTATGGCTAAAAGAAGCTATATTCTTTTGTGTTTGGGTGGAATGTTCTGTAGATGTCTGTTAAGTCCATTTGAGTCATGACATCTGTTAGTTATTTTATTTTTTGTTAAGTTTCTGTCTGGTTGACCTGTCCATTGGGGGAGAGTTGGATGTTGAAATCTCCTACTATTAGTGTGTGGAATTTGATGTGTGATTTAAGATTTAGAAATGTTTCTTTTACATATGTGGGTGCTCTTGTATTTGGGGCATGAATGTTCAGGATTGAGACTTCATCTTGATGGGTTGTTCCTGTTATAAGTATAAGGTGTCCTCCATCTTTTCTGATTGATTTTAGTTTGGCGTCTATTTTATTAGATATTAGGATAGCCATACCATCTTGTTTCTTAGGTCCATTTGATTGGAAAATCTTTTCCCAACCCTATACTCTGGGGTAGTGTCTGTCTTTGAGGTTGAGGTGTGTTTCTTATATACAGCAAAAGGATGGATCCTGTTTTCATATCTATTCTCTTAGCCGGTGCCTTTTTATAGGTGAGTTGAGTCCATTGATATTAAGAGATATTAATGACCAGTGTTTATTAATTCCTGTTAATTTTTGGTGGTGGTGTTTGTGTGTTTCCTTCTTTGGGGTTTGCTGGTGTGAGGTTATCTGTTGCCTGTGTTTTGAGGGGTGCAGTTAGCTTCCTTGGGTTTGAGTTTTCTTTCTAGCACTTTCTGTAGGGTTGGATTTTTGGATAGGTATTGTTTAAATCTGGTTTTGTAGTGGAATTTCTTGTTTTCTCCATTGATGGAGATTGAAATCTTTGCTGGGTATAGTAGTCTGGGCTTGCATCCGTGGTCTCTTAGTGTCTGCAGCACATCTGTCCAGGACCTTCTGTCTTTCAGGGTTTCCATTAATCAGGTGTAGTTCTGATCTGTCTACCTTTATGTTACTTGACCTTTTTCCTGTGCAGCTTTTAATATTCTTAGGTTTGGTTTTTTCATGGTATCTCAGATTTCCTGGATGTTTGTGTTAAGAAGTTGTTGGATTTAATGTTTTATTTGAGTTATGAATCTATTTCTTCTATAGTATCTTCAACACCTGAGGTTCTCTCTTGTATTCCATTGGTTATGCTTGCCTCTGTAGTTCTTCTTCATTTACCCAGATTTTTCATACTCAGAATTCTCTCGGTTTGTGTTTTCTTTATTGCTCCTATTTCAGTCTTTAAGTCTTGAACTGATTGAAATGTTTCTTCACCTATTTAACTCTTTTTTTCTTGGTTTTCTTTGAGAGATTTATTGATTTCTTCAAATTTTGTGTTTGTCTTTTCCTCCATTTCTTTAAGGGATTTTTTAATTTCCCCTTTAAAGGTCTCCATTATATTAAAGTTACCTTTAAAATTGTTTTTTTCTGCTTCTTCTGGGTTAGGATGATCAAGTATTACTGTTGTGTAACAACTGGGTTCTGGTGTTACCATGTTGCTTTTGGGGTTGTTGAAAGAATTTTTGGACTGGCACCTACCCATCATTCCCTCCAATTGGTCTTTGCCTCTTAGTCCAATCCTTGCAGTGGCTGTCTGTGTCTTTGGGAGCCACCAAGGTCTCTCTTGACCTTCTTTCATTTGCTGGACACCGTTCCGAGTCACCAGTGTCTCCAACTGATTACGATGATTCATTTACACGGTTCTTTCTGGAGTCGTTACACAATGTTGAATAGGCTAATCAGTAGCACCTGTGGTACTTACTATTGTGGGATAGACACCTATTGTTTGAAGGCTGCCTAGGTGAGTATAGGTGCCTCTGACTACAGTAGAATTTTTACAGCATGTAGCCTTAAGTATAGAAACCCCTCAGCTTTCCACTGCACTTGAACTGCACTGTGGGTGGGCGGGGAATACGGGGAAATAATAAAGTCTGCATTATTTACTTATACTATTATTTACTCATTGGTTCCATGATTTTCTATCAGATTTCTTTCACTTGGGGTGATTAGTTACAGACTGACAATGAACGTAATATGGATTTCCATGTTCAAGGCTTAAAACAAATATCAATCATTATATTTATGAAGAGTCTGCTTCGACTCTGGTCTCTCTTTTCAGGTTATCATGAGCTAGGGTTCTGGGGGGCATTTACAGGAAGAGCAGGGATGAATTCACACTTACCTGTGTCATGTTAGCCTGCTGACCAAATGGAAAGCAAAGTTGGCCAGCCAACATCAGTCACTGCTGTCACTTCAGGGCGGCTCTCAAGTCACAGGAGTGTCCTGTTCATACAAAGGCAACAGGGGACATCGTGTGCACTGGCCACTGCAGGAGTTGCAAAGTGTTGTTTTCAAAGGTTTAAATGAGGCAGGAAAGGAAATGGTGACACAAGAGTTCACTCGCTGCTGAGATGCCCTGAAAGGGACAAAGCCTCGTTTGTGATTATTAGAAGCATGGTGTCGTGTGTCCACAAATAGTTTAGATTTTCCTCGGGTCATGAGTTTGTCATTTGCATTGAACCCCAAAACCCAGGAGGCCTACAACACCTGTGTAAATGGGTCTGACGTGAAGATTGGTTTTGAAGCCTTTTGAAAAGCAAATGAAATGAAAACAAAACCTTTCATTCAGACCTCCATCAGGCATGTCTGACTAGACAGCCAAACTACACATTGTGTGGCAAAATAAGACAGGCACAACACAGAGTTGCGTCCAGGTCTGTGATAGGCATGGCTTTATTAGAAAAAAATTGTCTAAGACACCCTTGGTTACCTTACTTGGCATAACTCTTCATGATGGTTTACAGTTTTTGCATCAGGAAGAGAATGACTGGGTTTGTGTACAACTGTACTGGCAATAATCATGCCTTCTAGGATTACAAACAAATGTGTTATTATTTTGGATCCCTAGGAGACTTTATAAACAAATGTCATTGACTGTGCTTCCTTATAGACATTAAAGGAAACTGTCTGACCAAAAGCCCATGGTTTCAAGCCTGGCGCTAGCCTTCAGTCAGCAGTATTACTCAAGGTCAAACTTTTGCTTCGTTATGGTCCAGTCAAGCAGATCCAGAATCTCAGTTAACCTTTACAGAGCTATTTTAAACTGTGATAATTACACCTTGGTTGTCGGCATTAAATATCCATTATGTGTAAATAGAGCATGTGATCGCTGTATCTATCATCAGGCGTTGTCATTTAAATGAGTTATCGATTCCAGTTTCATGAGTATGGTAAGTGGCATTATATGCTTATTAATTCTCCAGAATCCTCAGTCAATTATTGGGAAACACTAGGTAGATTTGATCCTGGAACATGAGATAGATGATGTCATAAACTGAGGATGGATTTTTATACCCACCACCATCTACAAATACAGCACTCCCGCTAGCCATCATTCCAAAGCCATAAGATTTCTGAAAAGTATAATAACTATAAGCAAAATTTAAACTAACTTGGGCCCATTTGGCAGAAACACCTGGCCTAAGTGTTATATCTGATACTTACAGCACTTTGCTTGTTTGACATAAATATCACCAAATATCTTTATAAACACATTAATGTGTCTGATTACAAGATACTTTATGAAGTTATAATATAGTAAAAAGGGCATTTTATAGGAATGAAAAATGTATGAACGTTGAAATATTTTGGCCTAAAGTTCTCAACTGAAGGTTGAACTTAAGTCCCCCAAATCTTCCAGTCATGTTATAATACCTTCTCCTTTGAAGTTATTGTACTTGGAAGAGACAAGCATGGAGGAGGCAGACATTGTGTCCATAAGGCAGGAAATATCTTCTTATCTCCACTCCATCAGATTCCCTTAGGAGAATCATGATTTACCCTGATTTTGCCCAGAATGTCTCGAGTTCCAGCACTCAGAGTCTTCCATCCCAAGGGCAGTTCTGACCAACCTGAAACAGTTGCTCATTTAGACTCTTCCCCAGGACTGAAGTGGTCTGAAGTTTTTCCATCTCTACGATTTTGGTCTCTTGAGACACACCCCTATATATTTGGGGTATCTGTAGCTTCCTTGGGATACAGTGAGTGGGTGGTGCCAAATCTCAAGGGTTCATATGTTGGAGAAGGAGCCATTTGTTGGTTTCCTCCTGCTCAGCCCCAAAATAACCACAAAGAAACTGTATTAATTAAATCACCACTTGGCCCATTAGTTCTAGCTTCTTATTGGCTAACTCTATATTAATTTAACCCATTTCTATTAATCTGTCTATTGCCACGAGGTTGTGGCCTAATGGCAAAGTTTTAGCATGTCTATCTCGGGTAGCAGCTCCATGGCAGCTCTCTGACTCTGCTTTCTTTCTCCAAGCATTCCATTTAGTTTTCCCTGCCTAGCTCTGTTCCCCTATAGCTCTGCTACAGGCCCAAAGCAGTTCCTTTATTCATTAACCAATAAAAGCAACACAGACAGAAGGACCTCCTACACCATCCACAGATACCTATCTCTCTTCCCCTTTCATCTGAAATGGTTCTTATTTTCTCCTGGCCCATGTCACAACAGTTCCCATGTTCTGAGGCATGGAAACTAAGGAAATCTATCTAAAATGGGTATAAGAGCACACACACACACACACACCTCAAATGAAAGTATCAGGGGCCTACTCTGTTCTGTTCTAGGCCTGTTTGGTAGGAGTCTCCATTATCAGTTTGGCATACAGACTTGCAAAGGAAAAGGCCTTTGTTGTTGTAAATTCTTTCAACAAGGATAAGCAGTTGAATGACATCATCACCATCAGCCCCTCCTCTGCCTACCCAGTCAGCAGTTTTTGGTAATTCCATCCAAGGAGTTTGTAAACATCTTGAAAGTCAGATATTGTCACTTGTATATATGCTTTGGTTTTCCTGATCTCAGAGATTGTCTTATTTTTCTCTAGGATTTTAAGATGAGTCTAAAAATTGACATCTTCAACCACATGTACTTGGCACCAATGGAAAACAAAAATGCACACAGCTAAATTATAGCCACATTGCTCTTCTTCTCTTGTGAGGACAAAACCTTAAAGACAGTTAGCCATAAACACTTTCAACACAAAGCTCATAGAAATGTGGCTTAAACACCAACTGTGTTGGCTCATCTTATGTCAACTTGACACAAGCTAGAGTTATTGGAAAGAACAGAACCTCAGCTGAGAAAAGGTCTCCTTAAGATCTAGCTGTAAGGCATTTTCTTTTTCTTTTTTTTATCCTTTTTTCTTCATTTATTTATTTATTTATTTATTTATTTATTTAAGATTTCTGCCTCCTCCCCGCCACCGCCTCCCATTTCCCTCCCCCTCCCACGATCAAGTCCCCCTCCCTCGTCAGTGTAAGGCATTTTCTTAACTGGTTCTTGATGAGCAAGATCCAGCCCAGTGTGCTGGAACCATCCTTGGGCTGATGAGCCTGTGTTCTATAAGAAAGCAAGCCATGGGAAGCAAGCCAATAAGTAGCACTCCTCCATGTCCTCTGCACCAGCTCCTGTCTCCAGGTTCCTGCCCTGTTTGCGCTCCTGTCCTGACTTCCTTTGGGGATGAACAGTGATGTGGAGGTGTAAGTCAAATAAACCCTTTCCTCCCCAGCTTGATTTTTGGTCATGGTTTTTCACTGCAGCAATAGAAACTCTAAGGCATGGATACTGATATCAGAGAACGGTGGGACTCCATGATCCAAGTGAAAGGGAAAGGTTTTTGATGCCAAGTCAGCATCCATTGCCTTTTTCTACCATAAACTAACAGAATCCAAAATTTGTTCAGTTACTTATCTTTCCCTCAGGAAGCTCTAGAGAATACAAGTTCTCGGGGCGGGGCGGGGCGATCCTAGTTAGTATAATTGCCAGTGTCATTCTTCTCCCCAAGGACTTGTCAGGAATGGCCTGGGTGAGACAATTCTGGTCAATAGGACAAGAAGAAGAACTTTTAGAAAAATCTTTTATGTATTTAAGAAAGATACAGGAAAGCAACCTCCTCTTGCAACTCAAGACAGAATTGGCTCCAAACCCTGCTGACATCTACTCAAAAACCTGAAAGGAGACTCTGGCTAGGGAAGCAACGGGGCTGACTGCAGCTCTCCATGCATCCCTCTCCTCCAAATGCAATCCCCCAGTCTCAACCTCAGCTCTGTAGCAGACCACTTGCTGCAGCCTCTACCCACTCTCTGCCCCATTCCCAGGGACCAAGCAGATCCTGGTGGAGCACCCTGCTTTCCTCCCTCCTGTGGACCCCCTCCTAATCCCCATTCCAAAGTGTCAAATCCCAATACCCAGAAACACATTTTTCCTGGAACCTCCAGCGGCCACACCTAGCAGGTTCCCAGAAGAATTTCCCACCAGGCAACACACAGCTACCACACTCTCCTAAGAACCAGAGAGATAACAGAAACCAAGGAAAAAAGCCCTCACCCAACAAAGACAAGGCCAGATATCAGCACCTGGCATCACAATCTTCCCAAACCCAGATTCCTAGACAGCAGTGTAAAAGCACAATCAATAACAGCCAGGACAAGAGACTTCACTAGAGCCCTGCAACCCTACCTACTACCTGAAGAGTACACACACACAAACACACACAGAGACACACACACACACACACAGAGACACACACACACAAACACACACAGAGACACACACATACACACACAAACACACACAGAGACACACACATACACACACACAAACACACACAGAGACACACACATACACACACACACAAACACACACAGAGACACACACATACACACACACACACCTTTTAAAAGAACTTTATGAATATGATAGAGGTCCTTAAGGAGACAATGAATAAATCCCTTAAAGAAATCTATGAAAACATAAATAATGGACAGAAATGAATAAAAGAGTTGAAGATAAAAACAGAGGCCCACAACCAGACATCACACAAAGAGTGAGAGACCTTGGAACACTCAGCCTAAAAGGAGTATCTCCATCATATCCCTTCCCTCAGGGCTCGGGAAACCATGAGGAAGGAGAGGCAAAAGAGTGCGAGAGCCAGAGGGGATGGAGGACACCAAAAAAAACAAGGTCCTGTCAATCACTCAAGCAAAAGTCTTATGAGCTCAAAGGTTGAAGCAGCAAGCACGGGGCCTGCATGGGTCTGCACCTGGTTATATATTATGGCTTCGGGATACCTGAGCATGCGGATGATGGGTCTCTGTTTCTCCTGTCTTCTCTTGTTTTTATTTCTTCCCTGCTGTTTGTTTTGTCAAATTCCAATATGTTAGTTTTTGTTTTATCTTATTATATTATGTTTTATTCTACTATTATCCCTCAAAAGCCTGTTTGTTTTCTAGTGAGAGACAGAAAGGGAGTGGATCCAGATGGGAAAGGAGATGGGGAGGAATTGGGAGGAGTAGAAGGAAAAGAAACAATAGTCAGGAGAAAAAAAAAGAAAAGAAAAAATCTCTATTTTTGATAAAGCAAAGATAGATAGATAGATAGATAGATAGATAGATAGATAGATAGATAGATAGATAGATAGATAGATAGATAGATAGATAAATTTAGCAAAAAGAAAAACAGCAAAGTCCCAAAGGAGCTCCCTTGAGTGACATCCGGGTAAGACAGAAACACATGGATCTGTGATAGAAATCATTGTGTATCCGGAGCAGACAGGTCTGAAGCCTGCTCGTAAACTCAGGTGGCCCGAATCACCCCAACCAGGTGGAGCTGGCTTTCTGTTCCTCGGAGCCAAATGTAATCACCGTACAGAATGTCCTCTTCCTCCATGTCAGACTTTGTTTAAGTGAAGAAACTAAGGTCGGAGAGGCAGCCTGTGGTTCAGAGGTCTCTTCATCGTGAACCCACGGGACTGTGTGCACATTCCAGAGTGAGCCCCAGTTCTCCACTGGGCTGCGCAGCAAAGCTCTGAGCAAACCCTGACTGAGATTTCTTGCAGGAGGGCTACCCTAACTGTGGCGCTGCTATAATCCCCAAATGTATGTCCTTTTTAAAGCAGACACAAGTTACATGTTTTGGTGTGTGTAGCACTGTTTTGATATGTGTGTGATCTGTGCAATGGGAATGAACCCTCCCCCAATTCTCCAGTCAAGGGTCAGAGACCTCATTTCTCTGCTTACACTGATGCTTCAAGCTTTCAGAACCAAAGCACTCATAAAACAGAAACCAGCAGCCCAAACCAGAGAGAATTTGGACATAAAGGCCTCAGATCTCCACGGGATGAATAATACCCTCTTTGCATCCATCCTGAGACCATGAAGGTCCAAGGAAGCTGAAGATACATTGTGTGCACAGCCATTCCCCTCTCCAGACTTGCAGTGGTCCCCCTGCCTCTGCCGCTGTTTCCACCTGTTTCTCTCCTCCTAGAGCAGTCAGACTCCGTCACCCTCTGCATATCCAGTGTAACAATGAGGACAGAGGAGTGACACACACACACCCAGACCCCAAGTCTCAGTGCCATTTTGACAATGATTCACAGTGCCGCTGCTATACCCTGCCCCCTCCCCCAGCTCTCCACTTCTTCCATAGCAATGACACTGGGAGTTTCTTTGAGGAAAATCGAAAATAATCCAATAAATTCTCAGCTCCAAACCATGGATGCTTCATGTCACAGCACAGTTCATGTAAGTCTCTGTGCTCAAGCTCATGAGCTGCGATGCCGCTTTCCACCCATCTTTGGGAGAGGCAGGCCTCTTTTAGGACCTACCGTTATTTATATCATGTCTTAAATGTTCAGTGGCAATGAACTGGCAAATTTCATAGAAAATACCTTTTTTTTCTTTCTAGTTTTCAGCAATAGGTTAAGAGAAAAATGAAGAGAGACAATGTGTTCTTTCTAAGGCAGACATGGAAGCGTGCTGTGCAAGCCGGCATCAAGAGGTAATAGCTGACTTTCCCTGTCCACACCTGTCTTCCTCCCAGCTGGGTTTCAAAGGCTTTCTTGGTGTCTGTGAGGAACGCTGGTTGAATTGCTGCTCCCAGCCAGTGGGCATGCCACATGTCTCTCTCTGGCACACACAAGCTATGCTAATGCTACTCCTTGATTCTTGTTCTCTTCCCATCCAAAGAGATCCTGATGGAGAAAGAGAGGGAAAGAGAGGCGACGCGCCCTGGCAACCATCTCCAGGAAACAGATTTCGCTGGAGCTTTCGATTAGAAAGATAACCCACTTCCTGGGATGGAGAAAATCTGCCTGTGCAAAGAACATTGCTGCCTTTAGCTTCAGCGTAACAAACAGAAACACTCCACTTGATCATCACAAAGAATAATAACGAAGAAAGTAAAGAAGAAAACCACAGCCCATCCCCCATCTGCATGAAATCCCTGATACTTTTTCCTCATATGAATATCCTCCTGTATAAAGCAATAATGTTCAAGGTAAACACAAAATAAATAATAAATAAACTAGAAAGCAAGTGTCCTCTTCCAGATGCCTCTGCTTCCACAACTTTATTTATAGAGACATTGCATGTATGATCCATTTTAGTGACCTTATCAGTGGTTCTCAACATCCCTAATATTGCGACCCTTTAATCCAGTCCTTTCTATGGTGACCCCCCACCATGAAATTATTTTTGTTGCTGCTTCATTACTGTAATTTTTCTACTTATATGAATTACAGTGTAAATATCTGATATGCAAGATATTTGATATGTGACCCCTGTGGAAGGGTCATTTCACCAAAAGGGGTTGAGAACCACTGGCCTAGGTGAACTAGATATGGCCGCTCATATTTCTTTTTTAGCATCTAGGTAGTTCCTTTTCTGCTATCCTACCATCTGGACATTTCCACACTGTGGCTTTACCATGTTTCATTGAGACAATTCCCTTTGTCCTTGTACTGCCCTGACTGATATTTTCAGTGAACGACTGAAGGACTCCAGCTTTTAAGAAGTAATTGTGTGAACAAATGCCCAACATGAACAACTTAACGGAGGCAGGGCTTATTCGCCTCATGCTCTCACGGGATTTTAGTCCTCTGCCTGGGGAGGAAGATGGAGAAGTTTGGACCATGTTGACAGAAGCATGGGGCAGAATGGTTTGTTCCCGTTTTGACCAATCGGGAAGCAGAGGTGCTATGCCTTCAATAATCCGCCTCCTGAATTTCACCTCTATCAGCTAGACACCATGTTCTAAAGATCCTGTAATCCCTGAAAACAACGCTACCAGCCAACACCAACATTTAAACATATGAACTCGTGGGAGAGACATCAGACTCACACCACCATAAAGATAATGGAGAAATCTCCTCCATGGTCATTCATGGGCTTATTCAGCTACTCAACAAGTATTTATTGGGCACATAGTGTGCAGCAAGCATTTTCTTCGGAGCCACAAGAAGGACAACATCTCACAGCCTGATATTGGGATGTCTCTCCCACAAAAATAATTTTTATGCCTTTTTAATTTGTAATAAATATATTTTCATAACATCCATGAGATGAGACATGTCTCTATTAAGGGAACCAGGGATCTCTCTGAAAGGCACATGAGAGCCAGATAGATTTCATGGTGGGAGTATTTACATGGTGGAAAGGGGCCAACACGCGGTCAGGGTTTGTTTTTGCTTTTGTTTCCCCCAGGGTGCCTGCCCTTAAACATCTGTCAGCACACTACCGTTCCTTCCCCACTGAAGGAATCAGGATTCATTAAAAACATCCTCTACCTAATGCCTTCCAGAAGAGCCGACTGCAACTAGGTCTCCTCCACCCCCAAGCTCCTAAGGCCTAGTTCACTGTCAGGTGCACCATAAACCTCATCACACACCTGCAAAGATCAGAGACATGTTCCAGGACTCTTGTGTTCAGCCCCGGTGAAGACCAGGAACTGCACAGGTGGTGTGAAGACAACATTTTAAGAATGTCCTTCTGCAGGTCAGAGGGACCAGGAGAAAACAGCCTTTAGCTCATCACAGCTCTACAAGGCCCATGGTTACTCTGACTCACCAGCAAACCAATCCAGCTTGTCCGGCCAGTTCATGGATTAAGTCATTTGTAGCTCTGGGGCCACTGGAGTCTTCTGATTACAGGATGATGGTTCATTCCTTCTCTAAGGTTCAAAGAGAGGTGTTTGTTTGCTTCTTTGTTTGTTTCCATAAATGATTGTGCGGGTCAAAGTGATGAGACTAACTCTGTCTTCTCCTGGCCCCCTTCCCTACTAACATGTCCATGATCCATGATCTACAGATACACCTGCAGCCAGCGAGTTCCTGTGCCAAAGCCAAACAACACGCCTTTGATCAGGTGGTATCTCCGCCACATGGGAGCCATCCAGGCAGTGGGGAAGCACAGTTGTACCATTTCTTTTCTTTGCTCTGAGGTAGGGGGAAGGGAGCATCTGGAATTGAGTTGATTAACCCAAGCTTGGTTGGGAGTCTGCAGTTTATGGAATCATAGCGATGCTATTGGCTCCTATTTGGGAAAAAAAAAAAAAGGTAAGATATTATAGTATCTTAAGAGGGCTGAACATTTCACATGATGGTATAAGCGCATGGGTGCCAGACAGATCATTGTATGTGAGTGGGAGGGGCAAGGAGGGGCGAGGAAAGCAGAGACCAGTGTTGTGTGGATTCCCACTGTCCCCAAGAATGGCTCAGCAGAACCTACTGATGGCCTTACACAGGCAAGTCAGTTCTGGCTTTGAGGGTGCTATACTGAACCTGTGGCTCAGCTCTTTGTTGTTGTTTTTATTAAAGATACCACTGAATAGCCCCTAGGGTAACCTCTTCACCCCCTTCCTGTTACAGGCCACCTCACGTTTCTCAGGGAAACTTGTCTTGCTTCAGGGTCTGTATTGACACACGTGGCTGACTTCTTCCTGGTAGAGAAAGAAGGATGGTAGAATTCATTTACTTTTTATTAGATAACATCCTAACTGCTAGGTCAACTATACCTCCTGGTCTGTTGTGCACTGTGGGATTTCTGGGACCCGGGACTTGCACAGATGGGATCAGGAGACTTTCTGACAAGCTGAGATGTGTTAGTCACCGTCACCTTAGTTGAGTCCTCGTGTGTCACAATAGGGCAGCAGGCAGTAAAGGCTGTTGAAGCACTGATGAGTAACCTGGCAGTAACTTAGTGTTCTGTAATGTGTTCTATATTTTACAATGGACGTTCATACAAATTATCTCACTTAGCCTTATTGATGGCCCAGGAAGGCAAAGGTATTAGTTACTTTCATGCTGCTGTGACCAAAATCCCTGAAAAAAATGTTGTAAGGGGCAGTCATTTACTCAGATCACAGTTTTACCATTGTGGTAGAGGCCCGTGGCAGAGCGGTTCACAACATGGTGGCCACTGTAGAGAGAAGTGCCTGAACTCTGCATCCAAGCAGATGCAAGTTCAAACCCAGAGGGGCTGGTATGTGACCTTGGGTGTTGTAGAAATATTTTTGTATGTAAAAATGAGAACCACACTATGTACATGTGGTCAATTTGCTGTTGTATGATGAGATAATACAGTGGCGTGGCCAGCCCAGAGCTTTCCATCCAGTAGGCACGCACACCCTGTCATTCACCACCTCTTCTCTGGTCCAGGCACTATTCTATGGGTGCATCCCTCTCTGTTCCCCAGGCTGGGGTTAGAAAGGCAGTATTCAGTTCCCCCTGTCTCCGTGTCGCCAAGATTGTCATGGAGCATAGAGAGCACCAAATAGTGAAAAGAACCCACTCTGTAGGCCAGGCCAGCCTCGAACTCAGAAATCTGCTGTTTCTGCCTACTGAGCGCTGAGAGTGAACCAGTTTTTTGACTGGCATCTCTATCCAGCAAACAGCATTGGCTGTTTGATATCACCTCTCCTATATCAGAGGTGATTAAGCCATGGCATTTGTTTTTATAAATTGTAACATATAAACTCTTCTGAAGCAACTGAAATGCTTGCACAATAGAAAATTCCTCCTGTCAATCTCAGCAACGTTGCATGGACCCTCTGTTTATGTGAAATAATAAGAGCCATAGAGGTGGCTCAGGGGCTAAGAGGGGTTGCTCTTCCAGAGGACCGAGGCCGGATTCTCAACCAAACATGGCAGCTCACAACCACCCGAAATTCCAGTCCTCGGGGAGCCAAGATCCTCATCTCGCTTCCAAAAGGTGCTATACACAGATGATACACAGATATACATGGAGATATAACACTAATACACAACTAATAAAAGTTAAAAATATAAAATGGTGACATCTAGGCCTGCCACAGGGCACATAAACAGCTGGCACTTCCGTCTTCCTTTGGATTGCACAGTCCCCAGTCAATGCCATGGCTACGTTCACTACCGTGCACGGCAGAGATAAGAGCGCCCACGGAAACGCTTGCAAAAACAACACAGCACGTTTTCTGCCAAACCTTTTCTTCTGGGTTCAACAGTTATTAAGACATTTTACATTTGATATCATGCTGTATTAGTTGCCAATGTAGTTGCATTAGAATTAATTCTGGTGGATCGGTGTCTTCAGAAAGGAAGCTTAAGTAAACAGCTTGTATTCGAAGTCACCCAAGTGTCCTGGCTGAAAATGTGACCATTACTCCAATTGAGAACAGGACTGCATTGCTTCTAATCATCTACCAACTCTTTTATGGTAACAACTTAATATTAATATGTATCGTTTTAGTGAGATAGGACTTTCAGTAATGGTCCTGTTTTATCCTTCCTCAAATAGAAATCATTATACAAAATATAGGTAAATTTAGTCACAATGAAGAAACTATCAAAATCCAATTATATAAGCGTGTTCATATATTTATTTGGTTATTGAAAAACAGAGACTTCAAAGGATCTTTTGGCTCTAGCAGAACTAAAATTAGTTTTTATACCAATTTTTGTATATTTTCTTTTTTATGTATTTTTTGATCTCTCACTAAAAATCCACTTATTACCATAAACAATAAGAAAAGACAAAAGCAGAATTTGAGATATTACTTTCTCTTTACGTTTTCAAAATATTAAATATCTAATAAAAGCAGATTTTGGTTTTTTGTTTGTTGTTTGTTTCTCTATGGTTGAAAAAATACAGTTCAGGAATAAAAGAAGTCTTAAACAAGGATCATATCTTTACAAAGATGGTGAAGTTTTCATCTACTATTAAGGCCCCAATGCCTTTCCCACCTCTAAATTAATATGTTGAAGCTCTAATTTGAATGTGACGCTTTGAGCTGCAACCCCAAGAGGTAGAGTTAGATGGGACCCTAAGAGTGAATGCCTTGGTCTAATGGGATGCAGTTGCCCCTGCATAAAATGCATAAAAGGGCTCACTGTCTGCCATGTATGGACACAAAGAGAAGGCAGGTAGATGCCTACAGCCAGGAAGAAAGCCCACATTGCTGCTTCCATCTCTGGAAATACGAGAAAAGAAGTTTCAGCCGTGTAAGCACCCAGAGTGTGGTGCTTGTTATAGTCATCTGAGGCAATTAACACATTGGCCAAAGGGACAATAGACATATGAGCTGCCGGGAAGCAGGGGCCATCTAATTATCATTAAGCATTAATGGAGTGGAAGCCCCCCTTGAAAATCTACACATTATGAATTTTGATTTTTGTCTTATTATTTTGCTTTGCTTGTGGCCCTGGGCAGATAGATGGGTATTCATTAACTAAATGAACATTTTCATTTTCCCACAAAGAAGACAGAGATGTGGCCCCCTTGAAATATTCAAGTCTAATGTCAGAGGTCATGGAAAAGAAGGGTATCTTTGCTGCTGTGAGATCTGGCACACACCTTGCAAGCTTAATGATAATATTTAAATTCGCAGTAAGTTGGAAGGGGTCCTGGATGGGAGTCCTCGAACAGTAGCTTTAAAGATATTGCTAGGACTCGTGAGACAGCTAGGACCAACCTGGGATGTGCTAGTCATTTTGTCGTTGTGACAAAATGGCAGAACAAAGAACTGAAGAAGAAAGGCTGTGTTTCAGCTCCTGGGGCCACAGGATTCAGTCCATGGTCATTGGCCATTGATCTTAGATCCACAAGGAGGCAGAAACATCGTGCTTAGGGGAAAGAAAAGGAAAGTTGCTCGCTTCCACTTTGTGGTAGTGAGCAAGCAAAGAGAGTGGAAGAAGAAAGGTCCAGGGCCGGGCGGTGGTGGCGCACGCCTTTAATCCCAGCACTCGGGAGGCAGAGGCAGGCGGATCTCTGTGAGTTCGAGACCAGCCTGGTCTACAAGAGCTAGTTCCAGGACAGGCTCCAAAGCCACAGAGAAACCCTGTCTAAAAAAAAAAAAAAAAAAAAAAAAAAGAAAGAAAGAAAAAAAAAAAGAAAGGTCCAGGGAAGATCTAAGCTCCAGAGAGACATTACTCCACCCTCACATTCCACACTCAGTGTGGAAGCCATCCACGGAATGGCAATGCATTATCGAGGCGAATGCCCTCCTAAGTCAATCATGCCCAACAGCGCCCTCAGCTATGGGTCTTCAATACCTGAGCCTATTGGCCTTTCGAAACATGACATGGGGCGGCAGTAAGGAGAACTTTGTTGACTAAGGAAGAGAATGGGCTCCTTCAGAGATCAACTACTAGAATCAGCTCTTACAAAGGCATAGTCCCAGCTTCTACCACCAGGGGCTTGGTCCAGAGACACTTCTCATTGCCCAGTTAGACCTTATCCAGTTCCACTTGCTGGGAAGACGCTGTACCAAATCAATACCTAACCTCTCATTGGCTCTAGAAGTCGGTTGAATCCACATAAGACTGTGTATGTTCTTAGGATCGTTTGATTTTGGAAGGGATAGAATAGTGAGATACTGCAGAGTGGCAGTGTGAAGTTCTTGATGAAGCCGGTGTTTGCATTTAATTTAAGAAGACAATGAAATGTCTCTGCATGCAATAGGCAAGTGTGTTGGCTGCCATGCACAGCTGTGGGTGTGTACAATGGTAGTGGTTGTAGGTGTTCTTTGGATGCTGTGTTAGAAAAAGAGCCCGGGCCTCTGTGTTCTGTTTCAAAGGAATTGATGACGGATTTCAATCCTAAATGGTTAACACACAGTTGACCTTTAAACTCAATGAGACTGAACACACGGCAGACTCACTTCTGTGTCTGATGTACTTAGAACCCCCGAATTTCATTCTGAAGCTACGCTCACAAGTGAAACCAATGAGGAAAATGTGTAGTACTAATTTTTCAAAAGAGTGGAATCATAATTTTACTCATTATTTGTGAATCTCTGTGAAAATGAACTAGCTGAGAAAAGACTTAGGCAAAATGACATCCTGGTGAACAGTCAGATATAAAATACAGGTACTAATGGGCCATTTTAATGTTCTCAATTAAGATTTCTTTAAGATGAAAACCAATTGCTTTCTGCTGTTAAATGGTTTGAACTAGACTGGAGTTTTCCCCTTACCTTTTTGAACACAGAGTTATTCTGGACTCTATCATTTCAGATGAAAAATCTGGGGTTTTAGTAGCAATGTCTCTTGGCCCTTTGGTCCTTGTACTGCTCCCACCCAAATCTCGCCCAGCAAGCCATCTTAAGAGTTTAATGAATGACCTACCTACGTTCTCATATTTGTTTTGTTCTGCAGCATTTCTGTGCAATCTCATGATATTCTTGAGAGCCAATTAGAGAGCCATATAGGGATGTGAAGCACTACGCTGAGTGCTCTTGTAAAGCCTAACACTCTTCTATTTCCTCCACCTTCGTGCTACAACCCTGTACATATAGTATTTCAAACAAAACAAAACCTACTTATATTGAGATTGCTCTAGAGGTCACTGAAGTGGTAGACACCCACTTATCCTTCACAAGGGTGCCTGTGACTGCACACAGTAAGAGGCTTCACGTTGCCACGCAGCAGACAATGCACTTCTGTTATACTCACCCTCTTTATCACTCTCTAGTTTGGTTTTTTGTTACTGCTATTGATTGGATTTTCTGCACTTTGGATGTAAGAACGTGCATAGAAAATGTTCATCTAGGCCGGGCAGTGGTGGCGCACGCCTTTAATCCCAGCACTTGGGAGGCAGAGGCAGGCGGGTCTCTGGGAGTTCGAGGCCAGCCTGGTCTACAAGAGCTAGTTCCGGGATGGGCACCAAAGCTACAGAGAAACCCTGTCTTGAAAAACCAAAAAAAAAAAAAAAAAAGGAAATGTCCATCTATTTCTATCCTGAATTATTGGAGCAAGCTATCTTGTTGCACAAACATAAGGTGCTAGATACATATAAGTTGTTATGATAAAAATACTTTTTTTTTCCAAGACAGGGTTTCTCTGTAGCTTTGGAACCTATCCCGGAACTCACTTGGTAGACCAGGCTGGCCTTGAGCTCACGGAGACCCACGTGTCTCTGTCTCCCAAGTGCTGGAATTAAAGACTTGCACCACCACTGCTCAGCATGATAAAAGATTTTTTAAATATTATTGTTTGTTTTGCTCACATGTAGGGCAGTTTCGATAAGCAGGTTAATACAGTAATCTTCAGCCTGACCACCTCTCTTCAAATACAAACACTAGCTCATTTCTTTGATTTATTAAATTAGCCATTTTGCATCTCCAGTGAAGTGGCTCATTTTTGCACATTGAAATCTTACTTTATATCAACAATGGATATGGAAAACAATGGCACTGTCTCTTTCAGCTAAAAGGCCTGAGATTAAAATAAGGAGCAAGCAACAGATTACAAAAGAGACACTTTTCTACTCCTTCAGAAATCTCTGTCTCCATAACATCTTCAGCTCCGTGTTTGTGGCAGTATAGTGTCTTGAAGTCATATTTGGGCTCAGGAATCCTGCTGAGCTCTGAAAAGCCAATGCACACAGCTAATTGTTGGCATGTTTACAGTAGTCTCATTCCTAGCTGGCAAACAGCCCTGAAAAATGTTTTCAGCATTCAAAGAGGCAAAATTTTGGTAAAGAACATTTAAATTAAAATATCCTTGTGCTCTATATAAGTTTCTAAAAAACACCTTTTATGAATGAGTGTATGTGCCTGTGTATATGTACTGCATTCATGCAGGTGACGACCAGAGAGGGCGTCAATTTCTGGCAACTAGAGTTTTAGGCACTTGTGAGCCAACTGATGCTGGTGTTAGGGACTAAAGCCTGGTCCACACAAAAGCATCCAATACTCTAAACCACTGAGCCAGCTCTCCAGCTCCTCAGTTGTTTGAAAGTTACCAAGTTATCTTAAAGATATAATTTACTTTGTGTATCACAGATGATAATAACCTGGCTTTATATAGTCATTCATCCATTCATCTTTTGTGTGTGTACAGCGTGGTGACGAGAGGACAAGTTCCAGTGCTGATTCTTGCCGTCTGCTTTGTTCTTTGCTACCTTACACACGAGGCTAGCTACCTCCTGAACTTCTGCAGACTCTCTTTTCTCTGTTTCCCTTCTCACTGGAGGACACTGAAGTCACAGAGTGTGTGACTGCATCTAGCTCTTCATGTGACTCGGAGTGCCAAAGCTGTTATTTGAGTTCATTTCTAGCTTCGGAGCAATGGAATAGGATGGGCATCTTACTGTTCTCTTTCAGGTGAGGAAACAGACAAAGAGAACACAGGCTATAACCTTGTAATTGAGAGTCAGGCCTGTTACCCCAGGCATACAGGTTTTAGGGGCTTTGCTCTAGCTTTCACTAGAATGGGACTTCCCGTGAATGGCATGGGGTGAAGGGAAAGGAGAAAGAATCGTGGTGAGGCAGCCTTTGGAAGACAGATGGACAACAGAGTGCCCCTTCCCAAACCTTTAGGACGGATCTTCCACGGGGGCCTTGATCAACACTAGTGGCGGTCCTCGGTCACTTTGTCATAGTGCCTGTAATTGGTAGGAAACACCTCCACATCCACCTGGGTGTTCTGTTACTGTCCCTGAGCTGGTTAAACAAGATCTGAAGTACTCAGATCAGAAATCATATCCAAAGGTAATTAGTTAAAACTGAAAAGGTCTGCCAATACAGGGTCCTGCGTGCCAATAGCAAATGCTTCAAATGTTACTATTTACATGCATACGCAGAGGGTTGGCTATGCACGTACGATATTAGAAATTGGTATTAGTGAAAAAGGTTGTGCTTTCTGTAGTCACTTGAAAGATTTGTATGGAAAAACCCCTCCCTCATATGAATAAGCTGTGGGAATCTAAGCAGCATTGAAGTTGAACACTTTGACGCTGAGCCTAGTTCTAGAATGCCAATTGGCCCCAGGCTCTCCATTCTCCTATTCAGTAGAGGGCTTTGTTAGCCAATCCACCTGGTTGATTTTGCCAACCAACTGTGAATTACATTTACCTAGGGGAGCTATCCCCAAGCAAAGTGCTTGTCAGAACACCCCAAGAATGGTGACGAATCATGACATCACCAAGCTAATAACTTTCTGGGTGGCCTGGGCCAATAACCAGAGGCTGAGGTGGTAGGATCACATGTACAAGTCTTTCCTGAGTTACAGAAAGAGTTCGAGGCCAGCCTGGGCAAATTAGTGAGGCCCTGTTTCAATGTTTCAATAAAAATAGATAATAAAAATCTTGGGATATAGGCCAATGACAGAGTGTTTATATTGCAAACTCAAAACCCTAGCGATACTTCATTGAGAGAGAGAGAGAGGGAGAGAGAGAGAAAGAGAGAGGGAGAGAGAGAGAGAGAGAGAGAGAGAGAGAGAGAGAGTTAGGTAGCGAGGGAGAGGGCAAGAAAGAGAGAGAATGGAAAGGATTGGGTATATGTCTACACACCAGGAGCTAGTCTGAACATCTGAAAGCTACTGATGGGAAAGGTATGGAAGGCAGGCATTTGACTCCACCCCCTCCTAACTATCTGACCTACTAAGTGACACACTGTGTACCGACTAAGGTCACATATGACTTTTCATAAAACTAACCTTTTCTATTGTCTGAGATAATAAATTTATCTCTGGCATTTTTCACTTACTTTAGTTAATATTGGAAGGATTATCCATCACATTATACCATTTTCTCTGGCTGAAATTCTCTTGCTTTGCCCAGGGTCCCCATCTTGATTATGTATGGGGAGTTTTCATCCCAGTGTGAGCACTGGGAAACCACGCCCAGCTTAAGTATTTAGTATTTACCAAGTAAGCTCAAACATTGGATGATAGCGATGAGCCAGGGGATCCAACACACATTTAACAAATGTCTGCTCAGTACCAGGCACTCTGTCACATAAGGGAAAACTAAATGTGTCCCTGACTTTGAAAAGAACATCCCACTGATCACCAAAAGAAGGACTAAACTTTGAAGCAAACTCATCTTACCCAGCCACTTGGGACAACCATGTGAGCCGGAGGCACATCAAATACGGTCTGCCGGCGTACTGAACTGAACATCTTGCATTGTAGGGTTTTCTCTCTCACACTCCCTACTTCCTTCCCTTCCTTCCTTCCTTCCTTCCTTCCTTCCTTCCTTCCTTCCTTCCTTCCTTCCTTCCTTCCTTCCTTCCTTCCTCCCTCCCTCCCTCCCTCCCTCCCTCCCTCCCTCTTTCTTTCTTTCTTTCTTTCTTTCTTTCTTTCTTTCTTTCTTTCTTTCTTTCTTTCTTTCTTTCCTCCTCTCTTTCTCTACTTGGCCGAGAGGAAAGTGAAATAAAAATGGGAAGCATAAGTTGTTGAGAGCAGAAAATGTAGAACAAGGAGCTTGTTAAGCCTGAATGTGTGCTCTTGAGATGCTGTTGGCAAACCAGCCCCTGGGTGTGAGTATTAGAGACAACAGGGACTCTAAGAAGTGACTAGGTAATGGGGACATTGCCTTCACAGATGGATTATTATTGCTCGCGAGGGCCTGGTTATTTTCCTCAGGAGTGAGTTCTTATACTATGAGGCTGCAGCCTGAGATTTCTGTCTCTTGTACAGTTTGTCCTTCACTTTCAGGATGTTATACCCCAAAATGCCACCACCAGAAGCCATGTACATATATACCAGAGCCATGATCTTAGGTTTCTAGCCACCATATCTGAGAATGAAAATAACCACTATAGCTATCAATTTTCTCAACTAAATTAATTAACATTTAAAAATAATTAAAAATAGTATTCTCTTCTTACTATATCTGTATGTCAGTAGATAGGATCCCCCAATCATAAGACATTTTTGACTGTTGCACTGAGGACTATGAGTTGTCTTAGTTAAGGTTTTTATTGCTATAACATAGTGACCATGACAACTCTTATAAGAAAAACGTCTAATTGGGGTGGCTCACTTATCGTTTCAGAGGTTCTGCCCATTTTCATCATGGTGGTGTGCAGGTAGACATGGCACTATATCTGAGAGTCCTTACATCTTGATAGTTAGGCAACAGGAAAGTCAACAGAGACACTGGGTGGTATCCTGAACATAGGAAACCTCAAAGTCCACCACCACAGTGACGCACTTCCTCCAACAAGACCATATCCACTCCAACAAAGCCAGACCTCCTAATAGTGCCGCTCCCTGTGAGATGATGGAGGCCAATTACATTCAAACTACCAGACGGGTCATACTATCAAATTCCCACCACCACACAAGACACTTCTGGGCAACCATGGTTTACAGGTCACTCCCCAGCTGTCCTGATGTGGGAACAAAGTAACCCTGTTCTCATTGCTTGTGTGTGTATGTATATATGAGTCTTGTGAGTGACTGGAACCGAGAATTATTTTTCTGGTGGGTTCTTGGTTGATCTACCTAGAACATCTCACAAACCCCTAACTCTGCCTTATCCCACCATACCATAGTTACCAAGCAGAAGACAAAAGGAAATCTCAGTGACTCTGATACCTTCACTTCCAATTCCCTGCTAGCAGAACCCCCAGATCCTAAATGAACTCTCTGTCAGGCAGGTCTCCAGACACAGCTTTATGGCTACTGAATTCTGCTCTCCCTGAGATGTCCAGACTTGTCATCCAGAGATGTACGCTTCTATAGCTCCAAGTGTCAAGTGAACCACTGGTTATAATTCTCCAGTGTTAAATGTGAAGAATCTATTGATTATTAGAACAAATGGAATAAATCATATTAAAGTCATCTACGCACCTGAGTGAATAGAAGATTTTCATTAAAATTCACCATTTGCTTCAATCCTGTGGTAACTGACAACTTAGCAATATTTTTCCACCATCTATTTTGATCTAAAATGTATCGATACCATCTTGATAAGGTCTGTGAATACAAATGCCAAGTCCAGTTGAGGGAAAATGGTGGCGATCTTATAGACACGTTTGACTTTGTTACCAAAGATGTCACTTGCAGTCAGTAATTCAGTCCTCTCTCTCAAAAATCCCTCTGAGCTCCAGAGTTTGTTGGATGTGGGAACTGTAGAGAAGGGGCTGAAGACAAGCAGCCCCTCCTACTCTCCTGCTACACCCCCTCCAATGAGAGACCTTCCCTGGCTACCAACTCTAGATTACCTAGGAATTCTTCGCATATCTGCATATCTTTGACAGTTTCCCATAGGGTGAGTTCCTTGAAAGAAGGACAGTTGTTCCCTTTTGTTTCCTGCTGTATTCCTAACACCCAGCTAGACGCTGGCAAGTACAGGCACTGTCCATGCTTGGTGAGTAGATAAAATAGTGAGCCTCTTCCCTCCAGGATCTCTCCACTGCGACTTAGGCAAAGGTAGCTGTGTTGACTGACACACTGCAAGCCTACAGTTCTCAGCTCCCCTTGTAGCTAGGTTTGGCTTTGTGATTGAATTCTTAGCAATGTCATATATGTAGCAGAAAGGCATGGCCCTTCACATCTGCCTCAAAGAAATCCATGTCACTTTCCTCCTAATGCCCTTCACCTACCATGTAGACACAGTGGCACCGTTAAAGCACTAAGAAGCCCTTGACAATGGCTAAGCCACATCAAGGAAAGACGACCCTAGTTATCCGCTTATTAATCCATTAGACCGGTCATATCAAAGTGCTGTGAACTAGGTAGTTTAAGCAACAGAAGTTATTGCCTAACAAGGCTCTAGAGGCTGAAAGTCTAACCGAGGGTGTGGATGGGTTGGTTCCCGGGGACAGTGAGGGAAGGATTTATTTCAGATTTCCAGGCATCTGTGTTAGCTTGTGTGGCCTTCTTGTGATTGCCCTGTGCTTGTGTAGTTTTACAAGGGAAAAAAAAATCTAATAGGATTAGAGGCCTCCCCTGCTCTAACTGACCTCGTATTAACTAAATAATCATCCTGTTTCCCAAAAGCTTATGTTTTGAGGTACTGGGCCTTAGGACCCCGATGTGAAAGGCTACAGTGAAGGTTACCTATCAAAGAGGGGGACCTGTGTCAGAGTCTGTACCAGGCACTTGCATACTAAGTCACTGAGAACTAAGGTTTTCTGTCATAGTGGCCCATGACTCTCCCTGTACCTGAGATCGTCACCTTGTCGTAGTGAAGCTGACATTGGTGCTCTAGGGCAGCCACCTACCTGTGTGGGTTTGGAAATGGTCTCCAATGCATTAGGTTTTACATTTCCCCTCAGCCTCCAAATGAAAAGTCCTGTTTGCATTTCTATTGTTTGATAACTGCCTGGGGTGGGTCGTTGTCCACAGGTTGCCCTCAGAGAGCTGTTGGCAGGACAAGCCTGAAGCTGGATTAATGAAAATCATGTTTTTCTCTGAGTTCCTGTTTAGTAGTTGATAGAAAGAAATATCTCTCCCCATACTTGGGATTATGGGGGAGGATTAATCAATCAAATGAAGATTAATCAGTCTTCATAATTAGCATCAGGCCGATGCCCAGTGAATAGTTCTGTAAAATGGATGTTACGAGGCCAGTTTCTTATCTGGGAACTGAGACCTCACACTTCTGCATTGGTATTCAGTGTCTGAGGACGCAGGGTATGACAGTCACACGTGTAAAATAAGACTGTGTGTGATACTTGAGGGAACGGCCCAAAGAAGAGGAACAATGCGTGTCTTGACTCTGAGAGGCATTTGAGGATTTTAGCCAAATAGGAAGAATTCGGTCACTCAGAGCTTCCCAAAGGCAGGCAATCCCTGGACGGGGCATGTATCTTTACTGCCCATGCTTGACTGCCCTGACCCCTGTTGCGGACGAAGGGGCTGTTCTCTGAGTACTCAGAAAAGTCAAGCATGGTTTTCTTTCTTTTCCTCCCTTAATGACTAGCAGGGATATTGTCTTTTTGGCCTCTATGCTCACCCCTAACTTGCTTTCTGCCCCCTCTTCCTCCTGTACCCTCCCTCTACTCTTCAGACTTCCCCTGAACAACATTGAACCACTGGACCATGGCACATGCGCAATGCTACCCGACTCCCGCTCCTGGCCTGACTGCCCAGTGCTCTGCCTGGACGGAGTGCTTTCCTTGTGGCCGCTGACCTTGGGGAGCTGGATTAGGGCACCAAGCATGACCACCGCAGCCCCACTTGGAGTTCATCCCTCCTTTATCACACAGCACAAGAACACACGCTCCTGGGAAGGCAAGGCCATCTGAACACACGCTCCCGGGAAGGCGAGGCCATCTGGCTCCACTATCAACTGCATTCTTAATTGCTTCACAAATGGCGGAAGGACCTAATTTTAGCGTTTCTGTCATTAAACAACTCACAGTTTAGCAGCATGAGTTAGTCCCACTTAATCTGAGTCGGAGACCTTGTTCTGCCCTTTCCTGGCTATTCGAACCTTTCAGAAGGTTCGTTATCCTTTCCGAGCCTCAAGATCTTAGAAACTGGGCACGCAAATGACCATGAGAATGACATGGCATACAGAATTAAAATGCACACACAAAAGAATAAACAAGTGAAATATGTGAATAGAAGCTCTTGTAACTTTTGTAATGTAGCTAGGCTTCTCCCCAAGGTAGACAGGATTAGGTGCTGCTATTTTCTTGATATAGCCACACATAACAACCTCTCAGTTACTGTAGAAACACATACGTGACGGCAGTCAGACATGATCACAGTAGAGCTGAAAAACTTCCCATTGCCTTACAGCCTAATGCCTTACACACACATTTGTGGTGGCGCTGGTGTCAAGGATGGACATTGTACACAGTGCATTAGTGTGTTAGTCAGGGTTTCCTAGGGTAACATAACTTATAGAATGAACCTCTCTACCTGAATAAAAAGGGGATTTATTGGAATGACTTACGAGCTGCAGTTCAGAAATTCAACGACTACCTAAGAACAGGAAGGAAGTCCAAGAATCCAGTAGCTGCTCAGTCCACAAGGTTGGGGTTCTCAGCTGTTCTTCTGTATATACTGGAATCCCGAAGAGGTAGACTCCAATGCCGGTGAAGGGATAGATGTGCTAGCAAGGTGAGGGCAAGCAAGCAAAGAGCAAAAGCTTCCTTCTTCTATGTAACTATAAAGACTTCCAGCAGAAGGGCTGGCCCAGATTAAAGATGTGTCTTCCTATCTCAAGATCCACATCAAAGGTGTGTGTTTCCCTTCCTCAAAGGTCTGAACTAGAATGGATTCACCCACTTCAAACCAAACAGAAAATCTCTCACAGGTGTGCCCTCCATTTCTGGATATTCGTTCATTCCAGATGTAGTCAAGCTGACAACCAAGAATAGCTATCACGGCACAATAAGAGGTAATGAAGTCAGTTATTCTATTTGTGTGTTTATTAGACCCTGGTTTTTGCTGTTGCTTTTGAGAGCACTTCTATTTGCTAAGAAAGCACACTGGGCAGCCGCAAGCTGGCTATGCCCACAGCAGCTTCATGCATCTCAAATGTGCCATATCTCTGGATTGCATTAAAGGTCACGCTAAATGACTCACTGACCTTCGCCATCTAGGTTTGGGTGACTATACTCCATGATGTCATCGCAATGATGAGGGAGTCTGAGAACCCACTTCTCAGAATATCCTTATCAGTAGATAACGCACAATTGTGTTGAAGGATGACTTGGTCAAGCTATTCCTTAGGATGTGGCAATGGTGGTGCCTGCCATTCTTCATTGATTAAAACTCATTAAACATACAGCAGAAAGAATGAGCTGTTGTGCAAACTCTAAAGGTTAGGAGTGAAGCACATTGGATCAATACTGGCACACCAACATTCTAACAAGTAATCTGTTAGGATAGTGAGACGGCTCAGTGACTAAGCACACTTGTACTCAAACTGATGATAGGGTACCACAATGGAAAGAGGGCTGTTGTCTTAGAACGGCCACACTGGTCTGGTAGCACACACACACACACAAAGGCTGTCTTTAAAAAACAATACTTTATCATAATTGGTAATTGCTGAAACATCTCCAAGTGACAGGGACTAGTTTTCATTCATCTAGAACTTATTGGTGGGTTATTGATCACTGACTTTGGTGTTAGACATAGTGTTAGATTCCAGACTATTCTAGTTCATGGTGGAAGTAAGTCTCCTTCTGTAGAAAAGAGAACTCCTTGGGGAATGAGTAACACTGAAAAGCTTCTGGAGAAGTTAAATCTGTGGTGCAAAATATAACCTTTAGAAGTCTAGAGAAAGCATAGTACACTCTCTACCAGCAAACCCAAATGTGCTAAATATCTGATCACCAGGACTTCTGCCAACAAAACCTGTAATTTGTTTTGTTCTTTAACTAGTTTTGAGATGAGTGTAGTCTCTTTCTCATCAACTAGTACTTCCTTTTAATTTCAAAATATACTCAAACTTGGCATGCAGCTGAAGCCAGCCGTGAACTCTTGAACCTCTGCCTCTACCTCCCCGAGTGCTGTAATTACACCACGCATGATTAAAGATTTCATTCTTGACCTCAAAGCAATGAGAATATGAGCAGTAGTCTGAGCTAGCCTCAGTGCTGACTAGATGCTGAGTAGTCTGAGCTAGCCTCAGTGCTGACCTAGATGCTGAGTAGTCTGAGCTAGCCTCAGTGCCGACCTAGATGCTGAGTAGTCTGAGCTAGCCTCAGTGTTGGCCTGGACGCTGAGTAGTCTGAGCTAGCCTCAGTGCTGGCCTGCATGCTGATAGTCTGAACTAGCCTTGGTGTTGGCCTGGATGCTGATAGTCTGAACTGGCCTCAGTGCTGGCCTGCATGCTGTCTGTCTGCCAAGCCTGGGAAACTGGCAAGTGTGAACACTGAGGCATCCGTGAAAGGCCATTCAGGCAGTGGTGAGCCTGAAGAATTTTAGCACAGGTTCCATGAAGGGTTCAGACAAGGCACATGGTTTTATTTGACATCAGTTGAAAGTAGTACTGTGCTTATGCAATAAGAGTCTCTGATTTATCTTGTTTTTTCTAAAAATCATTTGTGATCTTCTAGAGAAACTATGGCAGATTTGGCATTCTTAGCGAATTAAATGAGAGTTCTGTGCAAGATCTTAATGCTGATTCTCACAGAATTTACATGAGTGGTTTTTCAAAAAATAGAAATAAAAGATTGCATATTTAGGATTTCATGAGGGAGTGCTGAAATAGCATTGCCTTAGGAGCCAGGACCACTGGGACTCTTGGTGCATAGGCTACTTCTCATTCTAAAATTAGATCTGAAAATCTAACTCCCTGAAACGCAGAGTCGGAAGGCTGTAAGGTTCCAGTGCTGGTGGGCCGTGGAGCACACAGGTGAACTACAGTAAACCTCATCTTAAATCGTGGAAGGGGAGAGAAGGCATTGACTTTAATCTCTCTCTCCATACCCCCCTCTCTCTCACAGACACATGCACACACAACTTGAGTCCTTTGTAAATAATGTTTTTTTTTTTTTTTTTTGGTTTTTCGAGATAGGGTTTCTCTGTGGTTTTGGAGCCTAACCTGGAACTAGCTCTTGTAGACCAGGCTGGTCTCGAACTCACAGAGATCCACCTGCCTCTGCCTCCCAAGTGCTGGGATTAAAGGTGTGCGCCACCACCGCCCGGCTAAATAATGTTTTATAAATAAATAAATCTATAGAAAAATCTCTGCTTAGGAGCTGCCTTCCCTGAATTCTCATGGGAGTTTAAAACATTCCATGTGATCCTAACAGCTGCCAATTCCTAGAAAAATTTTGTTTGTTTGTTTTAAGAAATAAAGTCAGGACAGCAGAGCTTTATCAGCTGGGGAGAAAGCAAGGTCATGTGTGCTGAACAAGCATTCAGCGTAGAAGTCACAGTATGGCCGGTCCTGTGGTTGATGCTCTACTTAACCTGGCCTGTGACCTTGCATTCACCCTGCCTGGGAGCACGCTCCATTTTCAGGGGGAAGGCACAGGCATATGTGCCTAATGGTACATGCTATTGCAGATCCAGTTGTGGTGAGAGTTTGTGTGTGCTCTAACAAATAAAGCTTGTCTAGAGATCCGAGTGCGGAGCTAGCCACTAGTTAGCTGTAGAGGCCAGGCAGTGGTGGCCCACACCTTCAATCCAGTGCTTTAATCCCAGCATTAGGATGGTGAAGACGGGAAGGGATGTGGTTGGGCAAAGAGAGGAATGGAAGACAGGAGGAGACAGGAGCTAGGCCAGTCAGTCTGAGGACTTGTAGAGACAGGATAGTATATTCAGTCTAAGGATTTGTAGAAGCAGGATCTTGTCCTCCGGTCTGAGGGTTGAGCAGCAGTAAGAACTAGAGGCTGGCTGCCCTGCTTCTCGGATCCTTCAGCTTTCACCCCCTAATATCTGACCAACGAGAATTCATGATACAGCTAATGACTTGAATCTTGTCTATCTAACGCCGTGATTTCAGCCTCGTTCATATCCTGATGCTGTCTTAGTTTGACATTCAGACTTGACTTCAGCTGTGTAAGCAGAGGAGAACATGTTGTATTCCCCACTGCCCCATTCTCCAACGCTTGTTATTATGAAATAGGGATTTCATGCTCAAAGTTAAGAGCCCCTCTTGGGTAATTTAAGGGATATTATATCCTTGTCTCTTTTTTCCCCCAGAATCTTTGAAAGTGCTGTGTTAGACTACCCACCGTCCACAGCATCCTCAGTGCCATGTTAGACTGCCCACCATCCTCAGCATCCTCAGTGCCGTGTTAGACTGCCCACCATCCACAGCATCCTCAGTGCCGTGTTAGACTGCCCACCATCCACAGTGCTGTGTTAGACTGCCCACCATCCTCAGCCTCCTCAGTGCTGTGTTAGACTGCCCACCATCCACAGCATCCTCAGTGCTGTGTTAGACTGCCCATTGTCCATAGCATCCTTGGCACTTTGAGTCAAAAATTTTTTACTTAGCTCCTCACAAAAGCAGGAAAATAATCTCAAAGAAGAAGTTTATTATTGATCACTAAGACCATAGTGTCAATAATTGATCATTGACCTTTTCCTTCACAGCAAAGGCTGGTGTAGTCCCAAGTTCTCAGAAGGGAAAGACACACTGTGTGGGTTACAGCCTGTGGGAACAAACTGCGAACGGCATCTGGGACATCACTAACCAAGGAAGCAAATCGTAAACTAGCTTCAACTTCAGGACACAAATTACTCACTGTCAAAGGCATTCACACTTTTATTGGGGAGGAACCCTTAGTTTGTCTTACTTTAGGTAGAAACGACACTAAAGAAATTTTGTGCTGAAATTTCAGGGAGCAAGTGGACTGGAAACTTACAGCGGTAAGCTCAGAAGGGAAAGAACCCCAGAAATGGAGCACAGAATGGCCCAGATACACTGGGAACTCTGGAGGTCTCACCATAAAGGGATCCTCACGCCTGCCTGACCTGCTGATCACAGCCTGTCCACGTGGATCTTATTAAGAACAGCCATCCATATCTATGCTTTGAAAGAGACGCAAAGGCCAATTGTTTATTTAGTAGAGACCATTTTTCAGACAAAAGTGAGAGAGTGTTAGGTTAGGGGTCAATATCCTAGGAAGGTTAGGTTAGGTTAGGGGTCACTATCCTAGGAAGGTTAGGTTAGGGTAGGGGTCCTATCCTAGGAAGGTTAGGTTAGGTTAGGGGTCACTATCCTAGGAAGGTTAGGTTAGGGGTCACTATCCTAGGAAGACGTGCTGAATGTAAAAGCAGAAAACCCTGTGTTAGTCGCTAGAAGCTTAATGTAAAAGTGTCGAATTGTCTCTCTAACAATTGCCTGTACGTATGTACATATTTTGATCACATTCACCCCCATTACCCTCTCTTATCCACCCCCAGCCCTTTTCCTTCCCAACATGCCCCAGCTCCTACTTTCATGCCTTTCATTTCCGACCCACTGGGTTTAGTTAGGGCTGCTTATGCGAGCAGATGTGAAGGGTTATTTAATTGACCAGGGGCTGACTAGGGACTCCACTGAAGAAAAGGCTTCTCCCCAGCAGCCTTCAACTGCCAAAGCTCCTCGGGAAAGCACGGGGCCTTCCTCACGAGCCCCTCAGCCACCCATGCTGAAATGTTGGTGAGCTTGATCTCGAGCAGATCCTGCCCAGCTTGTGACTACAATTTTTCTGAGTTTGAATACTTTAGTAGGAAGGGCAGGGCTGCGTCCCGCCTCCCGGCTAGCTTTACCTGAAATAATTACACGGAAACTGTATTCTTTTAATCACTGCCTGGCCCATTAGTTCTAGCCTCTTATTGGCTAATTCTCACATCTTGCTTTAACCCATTTTTAATAATCTGTGTAGTCCCCCGAGGTGTGGCTTACCAGGAAAGATCTTAACCTGCATCTGTGTCGAGTGGGAGAATCATGGCGACTGATTGACTCTGCTTTCTTTCTCCCAGAATTCTGTTCTGTCTACTCCGCCTACCTAATTTTCTGTCCTATTAAAGGGCCAAGGCAGTCTCTTTGTTTAACCAATGAAATTAACACAAAACGAGACTCTCCCCCATCAGAGTACAATAGCCATGTTCTGCCCAGAAGACGGCGTTTTCCAGCACTCCTCCCCTGCCCTGGCTCTTACAGTCTCTCCCCTCATCTGTGCTGCTCGCTGAGTTGTCTGTGTATGCACGCACATGCTGTAAATATCTCATTTAGAGCCTACAACTCTATGCGAGAACCACTACCTATTATAAAAAAGATTCGCCAGCCAAGGTTGAAAGCAACACAACCCATGGCTGTGAGCACCAATATGAAGGCCATTTGACATTAGATAGCTTAATGTTTTTAGCTTCATTTTCCTCTTTTATGAAAACGGATTACTAATAATGTAAGCTACTTAACTCCAAGAGTTTTTACATATGTTAGCTAGCCTGGCTGGTTTGTCATAGTGATTCGCTGTAGGTACCCAAGGTACCAAGGCTGGGAAAGAGGGAGGCAGATAATGAAGTTGGCAACTTGAGTCCCAGATGAAACCCTTTTGTACTAGGGCAACTCCTTCTTGCTTTGCTTCATCTTTAAAATCTCTTAGTATAACCATTATACTTCTTTACCTAACTCTGTTAGTTCCAGGAAACTTCCATAAATAGCACCAGCAGTTTTTCAAAGTGGTCCTTGATATAAAGACCTTTAAGGTGCGTGTGCCATAGTGGATTAATATCGAGGTTGTAATTTAGCCAGCTTAGCTAGAGGGCACATCAGGTAAACACGAACAAAACAGCTGTGGATGGCCAAGGAAAGCATTCATTTAGCAAGACTAGCTGGATCAGGCCTTGCATGTTAATTCCTCACCAAACTCAAAGAAAAATGTGCAAAAGCAGAAGAGATCACCTAAAGCAGCATGCTGCAAGAACATTCAAGAGGGGACATTTTCCTGGACCACAGCAGCACCCATATTTGATAAAACTTTTAGGTGATATTGATGCTAGCTCCTCCAGTCCTGGCGGTAGAAACTTAAAGCTAAGAATCTCCTCTTTCATGTTGGCCCCTGAGCCAAGTAGACATGTGTTTCTTGAATGTTTCCTTAATGTCTTCACCCAGCATGTAGTTGCCTATAGGAGGCTGGTGGGACTGCTCTGATAGAAAGTTGACCCTGTGAATTCAGGCGTGGCTATTCACAATGAGGATGTAAGTCACAGCAATCGTAATGCCTACTGGAGCTGCAGCCAACCAAGGCTTAACCCAGATGGTTCTGTTTTCACACGTCCTCATGGAGCAAGTGGCTCAGACTCCCAATCTATTATGGCTGACTCAGAGTCTTCAAAGGCAGAAGGAAGGAGAGTGACTCCCCAGTTAAGAACTGAGTTTACCTGGAAACATTGCTGGGTCATTTCTTCTCTCTTCTGTGTATTACATACTCCAGTTTTGTTTTCTCTTGGTTTAGAGGGCACCAAGCAGTGAGGTGACTTGTGAGAGATTTTAGGGGTTCATCCTATAGCTTTTATTTCAAGGAAGAAAGGAAGAAGAAAACCTCATGTTCATCTCAAGAAAGCAAGGACTGAAATAGAGTCACCGTCATGTACCAGGCTCTGATTCCTGGGAGAGGAGCCGTTACAACACGACATTTAAGAGCACAGTGGGGTGGAGCAGGATGAGAACGAGTCTTTGGAGGAAAGAACTGCTCACCTCCGCTCGCTGCACAAATATTCTAGGACAGTTTCCTTCCAGAGAAGGGAGTGTGGGTCCCTGGGATGTGGATGCAGTTTCCTTCAGGATGCCACGCGTGGGTCAGTCAGTGTCCTGAGCTGGAGACTTGACATGTGCGCCTCTATCTGAACAGAGTTTTGGACTGCCACATTGTTGGCTTTGAAGGGATGCTTTGGGCGATTTGGCACTTTAGTTTTATTCTAAGCCAGCTGTGGAATGAGGACTCCCAGAAGGCGGGAACACCCACTGGGGCCGTGCAGAACTCATTGAACACGATCGCCTCAGGACGGAATGAAACTCTGAAAAAGTTGTTTTTCCAAAATTTTAAGAACTAAGACTTAATTAAAAGAAACAGGGAAAAAAAAGAAGAGAAAGAAAGAAAGCACTTGCATTATTAAAATAACCAATAACATTTTCCCCTCGTAGTGAAGTTAAAGTGCTTGCCTTGGGAAGATTAAAAACTTACTTAAGGGGGAAAAAGTGTGTACTATTTTCTTTGTTTAATATAAAACTGGGGAGGGGCTCTGTTCTTCCTTTGTTTCCAGTGTGTAATATTCGAGCTACTCCATGGAGGGTTACAAATTACTATGCCTCCTAATAAGATTGTTTCCTGGCAATTCACCTCAGATTCCTAAACATACATTATCTTCCCCTGCTGACTTGTACTTGAAAGATTGACATTTATATTTCTCAATCCATCACTTTTAAGTCTTGACCCACCTTCGAGGCCTCTGTTAAGTTAGTTTGGTCAATAACTTGGTAAAGGTTAAAATATCTGACAGCCAGTACCAGAGAGCCCACCACTGACCATTTTACCCAGAGGACTAACGGGTTAGCTTGGTATCTAGGATACTGAGAGTTGTTTTCACTTGAGGTGATTTATACCATTGCTGTGGGACAATGGTCTTGTACCCTGTAAAGATTTGTCTCTCGTACTTGTTTAATAAAATGCTGGTTGGCCAATAGCCAGGCAGGAAGTATAGGCAGGGCGACCAGAACAGGAGAATTCTGGGAAGAGGAAAGGCTCAGTCTGCAGTCATCATCCAGATGCAGAGGAAGCAAGATGAGAACACCTTGCTGATAAAATGTACCAAGCCACGTGGCAACACACACAAGAATAATGGGTTAATGTATGATGTAAGAGTTAGTTAATAAGAAAGTCTGAGTATTAGGCCAACCAGTTTATAATTAACATAGACCTCTGTGTGTTTCCTTGGGACTAAAGGACTGTGGGACCGGGTGAGACAGAAACCTCTGTCAACATACCATATCCCTATCATGTTTTGTTTTTTAATACATGGGCATTATCCTTCATTGTGTATGGTAGACATACTTGCTAAGGTGAGTGCACACACACATGCATGCCGAGCTTGGTATCAGTTGTCTTTCCTTGCTCACTCTCATGTTTTTGAAACTGGATCTCTCAGTGAAGCGGAAGCTTATTGATCAGTGTTGGCTGACTGGGCAGAGAGCTGTTTGGGGATCCACCCATCTCCACTCTCAGCTTCTGCACGGGGATGAAAGGTGTGTGCTGCCATGTCAGACTTCACGCTTGCACTGCGGAGATCCAAACACAGGCTGGCATGCTTGCACAGCAGGACTGCACCAACGGAGCCATATCCTCAGAACCCCTGTATCCTTTCCATACCATTGACGACATCAAAGATTTCAGTGCTTAGGTGTGATATAAGTTTAGTTTTGTTCCATTTTAAAATAATGGGGCAGGTGCGGTAGGGTGGAAGAGGTTCAGTGAGAAAGAGCACATACTGCCAAGCCGATGGCCTCCACTGAATTCTTGAGCCGCAGGGCGAAATGAGAGGTCTGCTCTGAGCTCCACAGCCCCCAACTACCCCTAATAAATTAACGTAAGCAATAACAATTTTTAAAACTTGCATACAAACAATAGGAAAAAACAAATATTTAGTGAGGAATTTATGCTAAAGTTGAACTACAAATGGTTATTTGTTATGAAGGCTATATATGAAACCCAAGGAAAATCCCTGTGTCCTTGCCATGTAAAGTTAATCATTATGACCCGACTGTCTTTCCACCTGGTTTTACTTCTGTCACATGGGTGTACTTGTGTCCCCCAAGCCCACTCACCTGGACTTTGTTTTATTCTGCATCAAATGTATCTTTATGGTGTCAGTATTTTCCCATGTTCTTATTTTTGTAGAATATTAGTATTGTATCATAACTCTTTATATGGATTTAAAACATTCAACCCCTTTTCTAGCGGAAAATAAGGATTTTTCTTTATTTAAAATAATATTGAGCCAGGCTTGGAGCTGTACACCTTTGATCCCAACACGAGGCAGAGCTGGCAGATCTCTGTGAGTTCAGGGCCTGCCTGGTCTACAGAATGAGTTCCAGGAAGGCCCAGGCTACAGAGAGACCCTGTCTAGAACAAGAATAGCTAGAGTCAGGTCCAGTATTCCATGCCTGGAACCCTAACTATTTGGGAGACTGAGGCAGGAGTCTTACTTGAACTAGGAGTTGGAGACCAGTTTCACAATGTCCTGACTCTAGTTAGTTAATTAACTAATGCTATAATTACACCTCTGTCTTCGTTATTTCTGAAATAGAATCCCTAGGTATAAAACTACAAGGTTAAGGCATAGGATCCATTTTTAGGTTAGAGTCTCCACATCACCTCACTCTGCTCATCCTCTCCACCCAGCAGCACCATGGGAGATTCCCTGCTCTGTGGACAATGACTTTGAGACTCTCTTTCTCTGTGTTTCTTCCTGGAGATTAATTTTGTAGCATCTCACAGTTGCTCCACATTTCCTTGGTCACCCAATTTATGTAATCATCATACACAAGACACTGTCCCCAGTTTTTAAAGTATCTGCAGATGACTTTCTCTTTTAGTGATAACAAAACTCTGCTAGAATCAGTTCCGATACAATTTGAAGTCCCCTTTTGATTGGGTAAAAACTGATAAGAGTTGAGAGGAGAGCAGATTTCCCCCATGCTGACATCATCCCAGAGCCCACGCAGCATCTGACTGAAGGTGCACCATATTTCTCAGTCCCGTTATGTAGCGGTAATGACATATTTTATAACACACCTTGGGTCTTTTGCATCTTATTATGAAAACTTACTTTAAAACAGTATTTTAAATAAAAAAATTTAAATTATTTTACCTTTTTCCCCCTCAATCAAAGGACAGTCTTCAAAAATTAAATTGGTCATATATTTTCAGAAAATCCTAATCAGGGCTTAACACATTCCTATGTGCCAAGATTTCTGGGTTAAAATGCTAGATAAATTTCAGACATATAAGACAGGCTTCATTCCGTGCAGAATTCACACACACACACACACACACACACCAATATATAAGGGATATGAGAAAGGAAACTGTCAATTCAGAAAGATAACATTGTTGTTTATTAAGGTAGAGTTTGTTTTCCAGGTAGTGGTGATCTGTTCAAACATTAGGTGGGTCCCTTCCACCTTCTTGAGCACACCCAACTCTGTGGCCTCCCTGTGTTCCCTTCCTCTGTCCTTCTGATTCTATGGGTTCCAGCCATATGGTCTCTGGACTATACCTGGAAAGTTAAGAAAGAACTGACCTTTGCTTTAGTTGTTCTCTCTGCCTGGGTCGTCTTCTCTTAAAACACACATGGGGTCAAGTATTCAAATGCCACCCATTCAGCGAGGCCCACCTGACTACCCAATTTAAAGTTAGAATAGCAATTGCATGCTATTCTCTCTGACAAACAAGAAAACAACAAACAAAAGATTGAGCATTGCTTTCTCCTCTTGGGTTCTCCATGCAGATCACTCTGCTCAGTGAAATGTGGTCAACTTTCCCCTACAACAGAGATTTTTCAGTGGACACCAACAGGGTGTCCTATAATTCAGCTCAATGCTGACACTAACTGAAAACTGTAGAGCCTGTGGGTTTCTAATTCAGTCCCATGAGACTTCCTTTTACTTCAAATGCGAATCATAAGTTCAAGGTTGTAACCTGTACTTCTGGCTAGCTGTTCATGTTTCAGAAGTCCCCATGATCTTGACCACTTTTTCAGTAATTTTCTGGTAAGGCTCACAAACTCAGAGAAACATTTTACTTAAGTTTATCTATTGCAAAGGATTCAGAAAAACAGCCAGATGAAGGTGTCTACAGTACACGATATGTGAAGGCCTTGGAGATTTTTGCTTTCTCTATACAGACCACCTTCTTAACACTTCCATGTGTTCAGCAGCCCATAACTACCCTGAACTTTGCAATCCAGCAACCTTTATGGACTCACCATAGATTATTAATTCAACAATGTCTGTCTATATATGTGTATCTGTGTATTTATCCTATCTATCTATCTATCTATCTATCTATCTATCTATCTATCTATCATCTATCTATTTATCTCTATCATCTATGAATCAATTGTTTATCTAATCTTCTATTCTTGAAAATATGAATTAATAAATAGTAACTAATACAGATTTGTAAACAGTAGTGGAACATAATTTTCAGGAGAAGTTTTCTGAATTTGTTTCATGACTTCTAGAACTGGTATTCAGTTTTATTCAAAATGAAGGCTCCAATGACCCTCTCCAGTAGTACAGAGAACATTCATCCTCACCAGCAAGACTTTTTAGAGAAAGACAGAAAATATTTGTACTGGATACTCTTCATCAGTCCTTACAGGGGTAAAAAGTTAGTTAGGTATGAGTATGATACTTTCAAACACAACTTGGAAAGTCAAGAAATATAAAAGGCATTGGCTGCAGCAAGATTTTAGCATTGCTATTCAAAGTTGTGTTGGGGGGAACAAAGAAACAAATAGGATCATACCCAGGATTCAAATTCCTACTCTTGGGATTCGTGAACGACCTAAGAGAGTCTGTGTGTGCCCATAGAAGTCCCTCACCTTCTGCATTTGAAGGGATGACATTTCTGAAAATCAAATGTAGAACCTCATTGGGCAACTGGATGAAATACGACAGAAATCGAGCTCCCAGTCTTACAAGCTATCTACCATCAAATGGGCAATGATTAGGGAAGGTAGTTTGGGGGAAGGCACTTGATAGAACTGGGGACATTGAAATTCTTAATTCTGATGAATCTTCTCTACTAGTGTAAGTGGTCCCCTTAACCCCAGTGACAGTTAAAATATAGCAACATTTTCTTGAATGAAATTTCTCGGTGTCCGGTGGCATGGGGTATGGACAGATCTCTTTTAAGAAGGAGGTTAATTTGTTGTATATGGTCTCCACTACAGCTTAAAATAATACATTGTCAAGAAGACATGTTTAAATTTTTGAAACAATGTATTCCTCATTGGCATGGGCCACTTTGGCTCATTTACTACTGGTTTGATTGGAGCCAAAAATATAAGAATGTTCCACAATAATGTAGTAGGAGGGGCTGCTTGTTGGTCCCTGGCTGCACAGAGTCTCAAAATAATCACACAGAAGCCATATTATTTAAATCACTGCTTGGCCAATTCGCTCTAGCTTTTTTTTTTCTTTTTTCTTTTTTTAACCAGCTTTGTACTTAGAAATACTAGTTTTATTTATTTTTTAACAATTTATTTATTTATTTAGCCTGCATGCCTGCGCGCACACACCAGAAGAGGGCCAGATCATGACCATGGGCTACTAGGTCAATGTGTTGCTTAAACTGCCTATGAGGAATTTGGTATTATCTAAGCCATCCAACCTTAAAATTAGACATAGAGCAGTAGTCCATTGTCCCAAAGAAATGCCGGGTATGTTATCAGGGCTGAGCAACTCTTAAAGATGCAAGTGAATTGAATAAAGGAGCCTGATATCTGTGACACTTAACCCCGCCTTCTCCCTTCCATCCTGCCCATGGTATATACATTCTACATATAAATTTATCTTCTCTATTAGTGATGCTTTGGAAACATCTGCTCACAGTAGACTGACAATATCTTATGCAACAGCAGAGCGTTTCAAGTCACATGACTTCTAGAGCTTATTCCAAGGCGAAGGACTCATGCTCATGGAATTCACTAGTCTTACCCAAAAGAGCAACTAACCCAACAGAATGCTAAAGACTCAGACTCAGTTTCTAATTTCTTCCTGGGCAGGGGTAAGCTTCTCGAGACTATGTCCTGGACCAGCATCCAAGGCACACAGCAGTATCTCTGATCAGCAGGACTCACAGGTCAGGGGTTAAGGCTAGCTAATGACAACATGGCTAATTATTACTCCCATTAACTGACTAACAAAAATACTGTTTCCTATTCCTGTTTACACTCATGAGGCAGGAATGGCTCCCTGTGTAGGAGGCATGCCAAAGATTCCACTGAACTGGAGGTATGGCTGTCACCCAGCCACTTTGAACTCTTCATTCCCTTGAGTCAACAGGCCAAGAAGGGGTTATGATGGTCCTGTGGTAACCTGACTAGTAGCCCGCAGTGGACTTCTGTTTGGAACACAGGTAACACCTTCGGGGACCTCTTCCTAGCACTGCCCAGTGTAATCCAATGGAAATAGACCTACGAGTGGTCTAGACCTTTCAGGAATACTCACCAGATAAGCAATGACTTCCAGCTGAAGTCTTTCTGAAGGCAATGGGAATGCAGAATGTGCAGTAAAAGATCACTGTAAAGACCAGCTAATTACCGTGTAACCAGCTACAAAACAAGCACTATAATTGCCATGTGTATTTCCTCCTTTTTTTTATTTTGAGTATGTTTGTCTGGATGGATCCGTAACAGATAACTTAGCTTCCTTTTTCCTCAGAGTCCCCTATGCGTGACTTCAGATGCCTTGACCCTATATAAATATTTGAATATTGCTCACTTAGATCCGGTGTGTTTTGTTCTTGGTTCTCGGAGAGGCATCAACATGCCTCTAACACTTCCCTTTTCTTTCCTAGGGAAGGGGTTAATGAATTCTTGGTTACGTGAAGTAAACTATCATGGCAGATAACACTGTGATCTCGTTGTTGTCTTCACGTGGAGATGAAGTGAGATTAAGTACATAAACATGGTGCCAAATTGGCAAGGGATGAATTGACAGAATTCATTTTTTAATTTACCTGACTGGGCTGAAGGATGCCTGGCTAGTCGGTGAAACATCTTTCCAGGATGTATAAGGGAGGGTATTCTTCTGGGAATGTATTTGATCAGCAGACTGAGGAAAAATGGTTCTTACCACTTTGCATGGGCTCTAGGCCATGGGCACATTTCTTCCTTCTAAGGACAAGAGTAAGAAAAAAAGCTCAGAGAAAGTTTTTTTGTTCTTTTGTTTGTGCTTTTGCTTTATTTTGTTTTGTTTTCTGTTGAGCCATGACATCCTCCATCTCTGGATTTCACACATTGGTTCTTTTGGATTCTAGGTCTCTGAACCAGGACAAGGAATGACACTACCGACCTCCCTCCTGCCCCCTAGTTCTCAGGCCTCTTTCAAGTCATGGGAACTGTACAATCATTCCCCACCTCACTTACAGATGACAAGTCATCAGTCTCTTAGTTTCATAATCACATGAGAAAACCCTCCACAGTAAGTCACCTTTTATATGGCTAAACAAATACCCTATGGATTCTGGGTCTCTGGAAAATGCTGTCTATTGCAACATATGATGATCTTAGCAGGAAGTGCTTGGGAAAAACTGAGAGTTCCACTAACGAGCTGAAGGAAAGAAAGAGGCCAGAAGAAGGCACGGGAAATACACATGGACAGCATCCAAAGAAGGACCAGGATACTTCAAGATCTGTTACAATGGGCTTTTCTCTACTGCTAACCTATGCTAAGGAATTTGGAGTTTATACTGAGAACAATACAGAGCCATGGAAACATTGAAACACAGGAGTAACAGGGCCAGATTTGCATATCAGAGCACAATTTTCTCCGATTCTCAAGTTTTCGACTTCAACAATACAGAGTGAACCTTGAATGTAATCACAATTCTGCCCTTTCATGCTTTAAGAAAAAACAGAACAGAGGGGAATGAATTTCCAAAACTTTCTTGCTAAGTCATGCTTTAAGCATGAGCAGAAGAGCTTCAGGGAGTTTGTTGTTCCAGTTTAATGGCGATACATTTCTATGGGACACTTAGAAAACATATTCAAAAGACCAGCCAGAAAGCAAAACCAAACCAAACCAAACCCCACATTTATAACCTGACATGTGGGGAGACTGTGTCATTGTTTGACAGATCTGTGGCAGAGGAACTTGAACGTGTGACTAGAACCCAAGAACAGGTGAAGCCATGTTCCTTGTGAGCCTTGCGCCTTTCCTGCCTAGACAGCAGCTGTTCTGCGGCACTCGGCCAGCGTGGCAGGTGTGTGGCAGGTGTGTGGCAGGTGTGTGGGCACAGCCATGTCCACCCGTTTCTGTGTCCAGGGCATTGGACGTAATAAAGACACATTCCAGCACACAGGACCTGCCACGCCCTTCTGCATTTTTTTCTATTATTACACGATAAGCTAACTGCCTCTGGGGCAGCAGGAAAAGAGGAATGCTCTGTTTAAGTAGAATTTTAGAAATACCTTAATTATTTAGTTCAGTTTGCCTAGTATCATCCTCTTCTCTTATCCCTCCCTCTATACTGTGATCATTCAGAACTTGAACCCCAGAGCTGAGGTACTCAGGTCAAAACTAGGTTCTGTGACTAAGTTTGTTACCTGTCTGCCTTGGTTTTCTCAGTGGTTAACGGGAAGTTCAAATCCTCCACAGCTGGCCCTGGGATCAAGGACAGTAGGAGCAGCCACAGGAACTGAACAGCGAGAGCACGAGACAAATTGGGCCTCGGAGTTTTAAAGAAAAGTCAGTATGAAAAGCGAATTCCATCAGATGGCTAAATGCCAGCTCTACAAGTGAGGACCGGGTTTGACAACTGATCATTTCTTGATCAAATGCTGCTTCTTTGATGGCGTTTTGTCGGAACAGTGGATTGCACCAGAGTGTTTTACCCACAATCAAATCCACACCTATTAGAAACTTGAATATGTTGTCCATCTTTGGTCTTATTTAATAATCATCCAGGCTAAGGCAATATGCTTTCCCCCTGTTTTATATTATTTTTTGCACCATTTTGTTTTTTCTGCTTCAGAAGATGTAAGATACATTTAAATGATATAGGCCCAAGAGTTGCAGCGTCTCATGGGAAAATGTTAGAAGCAAACGTGAGTGGTCCCACTGAATCCACAGAGTAAAGACAGGCCAAGAGCCACGCCCAACTCCACAGTGGCCTATGAAGGACCTTTTTAAAATGCATGAGAATCCCGTGTGCAGCTGACTCCAGTGAGCAGCCTCTGAAATCGCGTGAGCCCCTTATGGCACAATTCAAGGGGCGAACTTTTCTTTATTCATCTATAGACTTTGCAATGCTTGGAACTGAGTGGAGGGCCGTAGTTTTGATAAACTAGAAATTGCGGGTCATGTCCAAAGAATGTAAGAAATAAACATTTTTATTTTGGCTGCTATACTTCTGAAGGTTGTATAAACACGCGCATGATTGAATGCATACATTTTGCCTTACAGATTTTAACTCGGGAAAGAAAAGAATTTAAATAATGGCATTTCTACCTAATTTATTCACTGAATATTTATTAGGAAACTCTCATTGCCATGAAGTATTCCGGGTACTAAAAAACAGCAGGTGGAGGGGGGAAGTACAATGAGAAGTCCTGTTCCCAGAAGCCTGCATTCTACAAGACGACAGCAAAGCGAAAACAAGTGAGCAAAGACACAGGACATGCCAGATGGTGAAAGCCTAAAAATGGTGTGTGTGTGAATGTATGTGTGTGTGTGGAAATGTGTGCTCTCTTCAGTGGGCGACTAGGGATGACTCCAGCAAACAGGCACCGTGTAGCAAAGAACTGGAAGAGGCAAGGGCTTTCAGAGGAAGCAGTCAAGGCAAGGAGCTAATACAAATAAGGCCCTGGGTGTGGGAGTGAATGTGGTGTGTGTGTATTACATACATGCATGTATGTGCACATGTTTTTTCTCCCTTTTCCGAGCATGTGGAGCTAGAGATTGACTTCGACAGTCTTCCTATGTGGCTCTCCAAGTTAAATGTTGACATATGTCTTTCTTCCACTGAACCTGGCATTTGCCTCTTCGGCTAGAGCTGATTGGCCACTGAGTCTCAAGGATCTCCTTTGCTCCCCTTCCTCCTCCTTGCATCCCGCCTCCCCAGACCTGGAGTTAAAAGCAGAGGCTGCAACACTAGCTATTGTGTGAGTGCCGGGGATTTGAACTCACACCTTCATGTTTGCACAGCAAGTGCCTTACCCACTGAGCCGTGAGTGTGGTATTTTTGAGCGGCCATCACAAAGGCCTGTGCCTATGAAGTGGGATGCCTGAATGGTGCTTCGCATCCCAAAGTGAAAATGGAAGTTGAGCATCACTTAGGAGCCTTTAGCAACACCAAGAACTTTGACTTTTACTCTGGTCAATGGAAATGTGTCGGGGGGTCTTTGAGAAGCAGCGTGACAGAGTCATCTGAAGGGGACATAAAGGGATCATCGGAAAGAGATCCCGTGGGTGCTGTGCTGAGAGTGGAGGAGCACCAGCGACCGGGTAACATGTTTCTCATAGTGCAGTTGAGCAGTAACGTGGCCTTTGATTAGGATGATATCAGCAACAGTGAGAAGTGAGCCAAATGTAGAATTTTTGTGTGTAAAGCTGATAGGTTTTATATATAGCTAGGATGGAAGAAGAAGAGCAAATGGGGAATAAAGGACCATGTTCTACTATAATATTGCATTTTTAGTTTTTAGAAGCAAATGTATGGGGTTTATATAATATATAAATCATAATAAAACATATTAATAAAAATAAGAACCATGTACTACTCACTTTTCTGTGGCTCTGATAAAACTCTCTGAAAAAAAATAACCTGGGGATGAAAGGGTTTATTTGGCTTGCACTTCCGGGTCACAGTTCATCTGTGAAGGAAGTGAGAACACAATCTTCTAGAAACAGTTGCTATCGGCGGTGACTCATGCTCAGCTGGCTTCCCTGTGTAGCCTAGGCCGAGGGTAGGCTGGGCTCTCCCACATCTGACATTATCAACCAAGACAGTCCCTCTCAGACACTGGCATAGATGACTGTCATCTGGGAATTCCTCAGCTGAGGTTCTTTCTTTCAAGGTGACTCTCTGTTGTATCAAGCTGGCAAAACTAACTAGCACAAATGACTTCACGGCACGCGGCCTGAATGTCTAGAACACTGGAACTTCCCTGTGCTGAGATGGGAAACACACTGGGGAAAACCCTTTGAAAGGGTCGAAGTTCCGCATGTAACGCTGACTAAGGTATGTTCAGATGCATATCAGATACCTAGGAAGCGCTGTTGGGTAAGAAGGCTGTTTCAAGGTTCACTCCTGTCCTGAAGGTTCACTCCTGTCCTAAAGGTATTCTTTGCCTGAGCTCTTCTATCCTAGTGAGACACACGGGAATTTCTGCCCTATTCGAAGCATGTTTCTGAACTTATGCATAAACTTCAGGACCTTAGCCACTCCCAGACAAAGTGGTAAGAGTAAGGAAGCAAGGTATGCTTCTACGGTGTGGGACGAGTCCTGTAGAGCTGTCTCCAGTAGCTGCACAGGTAGATCTCAAACAGGCAGCGAGGTTAGAGTCCCCACCCCTACCTACAAAGTAAAGTAATGTTTCTTGTCACCGATATGTATTTATAAACAAAACTGGATCGAACACTCAGTGTAAATACTTAGATCAGCAGAGGAAAGAGTGGGGGTAGGGATATATTTACATCTGTGGGACAAGGATGGTGAGGCAATTTCATCAATGACAAAACTCACGTGAGAGGTTAGAGAAATGGTGGAGAAGCAGGCAGCACCGAAAGGAAGACACTAGCATATACAATAACAGGAAGTGGTAGGGACTGCCGTGTCGTGCAGGGCACAGGGTGGAGGTGGGGCTAGGGAGGCTCACATGTATGTCCCACGTATGTCATGGTTGTAAAAGATGGAAGGGAGACTAATGGGGTTAGAATTTTGGGTTGTTTCTAGAAAAAAACAGAAATATGGGTGTTTAATGAAATTTAATTTTAAAATGCTGGACTTGAGTTCGTATCATCAAAAAAAGCCCCGTGTAAAAGCCAAACAAGGTATCTGCAGAAATGCTATTGATTTTAGCTTCTAACTTTCACTTTCTAAATTTGTCACTTACATGCAAATGGTTTTAATTACCGACAGAACCCATTTATTAAATCGTTACATGGCTTTGAGAATTGTCTTCCCTGCACAGGAGAACCTACTCATTTTACATATGTGAAGTTTTACTTCCATTTGAAGTATTGTATTCACATATACAGTAGTAAAAGCATAACAATAATAAAATATACATCATTTCTTACCTTTTCAGAATTTCTTAAAATGAAAGTCACCAGCTTTCTTATTATTTTTTTGTGTGTAAAACTTAATAAATTATAGTTCTTTGCAACCCGGAACAAGGCAGATGCATGATTGCTGACTCCAAAATAGATTGACATTTTGAAAGATTGTCATGAAATATTTCTTCAAAGGATATTTCAGAAATCACAGAGGTAGAAGCAAAAGTCCTGGCTCTGCCTAAATTCAACACACAGTCCTGGGTCTTTCTCATAGTTTTCCTAGCAAGTCATTTTCTCCCTTATACTCTCTGGAAACCTTCACTCAACAGAGGAAATTGGCAGGGATTGAATAGACTTTGTGGGATATTTCACCTTTATCCATTCCTGTAGGTGTCTAGACCCTGGTTCAGGGACCCTGTGGTAACTACTGTTAATTGTCAACTTGATACAATCTAGACTTAACTAAGGAAGAAGTCCTAATGAGGGGTTGTTTAGAATAGGTTAGATTGTGGGCCTATCTGTGATGGACTATTCTGAGTATAATCCGAAGACCCGCCTACAGTGGGCGGTACCATCCCCCTGTGCAGGGTTTGCTAGGCTGTCTAAGAATGGAGAAAGGGGGCTGAGCACTAATCGTGACTTCTAATTGCATTGTTCTGTGTTCTTGACGAGGGGAGTGATGTGGGGAACTGTTGAAGTCTCTGCTGTATTGACTTCCTCACAAGTAGACTGCAGCCTGGAATTGTGAGCCAAATAAATTCCTTATCCTTAAATTGTGTTTGTCAGAATATTTATCACAACAGGAAACAAAACAAACACAGACAGGGATCTGGAAGAACTCCCTCTGCCAGGGAACTCTTGGAGGCCCTTTGTCTCGGGATGGCTTCTTTTCCAGACTTACCTATACGTTTGGAAGGCAGGTTCTTCATTCTTCATGTTTCTGCCTTGCAGTAATTGAGAGAATAAATGTCCATGTGGAGTTAGTTCTTACCGTTCTAAAAGCTGACTGCTTAGGTGGTCAAACGACTTCTTTTTCCCCCCAGTTAAAAGCAAGGTTATATGTAATGGCAGAAGCTGTCACAGGGGACAAAATGGAGGTGTCAGGATATCAACTATCTCTTCCTTACCCAGACCCTTCACTCTGGGCGATGAACAGGTGGTGGAGGTTGCCAGGGGACAGTGCAAAGTGGGGGTTGCACATCTATTGCCTGAATGGGCTGACAGGCTTGGGAAAGAGAGGGGATTGTTTTAAACACATTTTGTGCTCTTTTGTTATGCCTGTTACAGCGTGAGGCACCATCTTTGATGATAAATATCAGTTTAAATGAACGCAACATCTTCACGTGTATTTGTGACTCTCATGGCAAACTATTATACACGTCATCATTTGACATCTCAAATTCTAGAATATTGAAGGTCACAAGGCTTTCATGTGCTTCTCAGGTTTTTAAAAATAATTTACTTTCCTTAATGTGATTATTGATGTATATTTTGCTGACACCTTCGTACCCTTCTTGATTTGCCAATTGTGGTAGGTAAGTAATCCAGAAACATCTATGTTTACCCGCAGGGTTATCAAATGATACCAAGTCATATGTCTTGTGCCCTTTCTATGTACTAGATTCTGTCATGTACATCAGAAAGAGATTGTATTACTTAAGCCTCTAGGAAGGCTATGATGAAGATGGTATTTTAGGAGTTAGGAACTAAGAGGGAATTGTTAAGAAACAGGCCACTATTAGTGCATAGCTGAGTCACATGGTACTTAGATCATGTGACCCTTGTGCTACGTTTTACACACAGTGAAGAGATGAGCAAGTCTTTTATTAGTAAAATGCTGAGACCACAGCACATGGACTTTGCGGCACCACCTGTATTTACCTAGGTTTATAAAATTCCTTCTTTCTTCCATTGTGTCCTGGAGACTTGTTGCTGTCATTGGAAAGATGGTGAAGTTGCCACCAACGTATGCAGCCCCATGGATGTCTATGCATGTCTCTCGCATGTTCTCGGTTTCAGGATATTAGTGGCCCTCAGCTCACTCTGCGGACAGGCTCTTTAGTGTCCCTGCAGAGTTTAAGACAATTTTTGCTGCCAACTAACTAAATGGAGAACTCCATCTATTACTTTTTTTAAGGGAAAAAAAAAACCCAATGCCTTTCTCTTTTCTGCTGTCTTTCTAATTAGTAGAGAACACCTCGTCTTGGAGGGCCATTTTGGTGTATGTGTGTGTGTTTGTGAAATAACCAGATTTTAGCTGTTTACTCATCTAGTGGGATCTATGTTCTCAATCCATAACAGCTTTCCCTCTAGGGCTGATTTCATCACAAGTTTATGTCGACCGTTTTTCTTTAAAGGAGATGGAACTCACTTGACGATATGTGGACACATGCTTTATTTCAAATACTTGAGACAAACCATATTCTTGGCCATTAATTTTTTTTTATTATTATTATTTTGCTAGCAAGTTCCGTTATTCACCAACGTTCCAATTTGAAGATGTTTAAGTTACCTGTCTCAAAAATGAATAACTCCAGGCCAACTCTCATATTGGATTGACTACTTCATGGAGCCCCTGAGTCTTCATTCTTTCAAATACTGTCTTAACAACTATGATAACTAATCTTGGGAGTCTACTTGACCACATTTGGGTTAACTAAAATCCAAACAGTTTGGCACACCTTTGAGAGATTTGTCTTGGTTGTATTATTTGAATCAGAAGACCCACACTAAATCTAGATAATCTGAGGTCAGGAGAACGCCCACACTATATTTGGGCTACACCGTCTGGTGGCAGCCCACATAAAAGGACATGGAAAAAGGAAGAGTTTTCATTTTGCCTGCTAGTTCTCTGATGATGACCAGCAAGTTCATCTGACTTGTTACCAAGACAACCATTCTTTAGTGTTAGAACCCACGTCTTTAGGATTCTAACATAGACTAGAAGCACACAGCTCTCTAGGACTTTCCTGCACAAGAAAGGAACTGCTGTCTCATGGACTGAACAACTAATGGGATGTTGATCTTTCTGTCAGGAGACAGCCATTATTGGACTACTCAGCCCTGAGCCTGTAAGTCACTCCAATAAACCCTGATGAGTGTATATAAAACTATTCTATCAGTTCCCAGTTCTATCAGAGAACCCTGCCTGGTACAATAGACCATGTGATGGAGGGAAGGATTCTGGCCAAGAGGTAAGAATGTTAGTGAAGGCAAATTGAGAACAGACTAGAAAATAGAACCATGGAAGAAGGCGTGCAGAAAGGATTTGACCCTGACGCACTCATGCTGACACAGGAATTTCTTTATAGGAACTTTAACTTCTTGTTTCTTAGCCATTGGGGAAAGACGAAGATGGCACTGTTTGGCACTGCTAAGTCAGATGAAAATTTGTAGGCAGAGAGCAGAAGACAGGGATCTGCCTGTCTTCATGCCCCACAACACCGGAACAGCTAGCAACCTGTGATGGGTAGGGAGGCATGAGCTTCATTAGATTGCCCCAAGTTCAAATGCACTTGTAACTGGCAAGCAAGCCACCTAGCCATTCAATCTTGGAGTCCTTGTCTCTAAAGTCAGGATAATGATGGGTCTGCTTCACTGACTGATTGTGAGAATACGGGGGGTGGGGGGAAGGGGACGACTCAGGCAAAACACTTCACCCAGAGCCAGGTAAGTTCAGAATAAAGCTAGTAAGGAATTCTTCCTTTTAGTATGCATTACATGATGGGGTGTGTGGGTTCATTGATCACTGTGGATTAATTAGGCAAGAAAGAAAGGTCAGTTAAGTATGAGGGGAAGAGAGGAGGGAAGACAGAGGGCAGCCTCCTTAGTGAGAGAGCAGACACATTGCCAGCCAGGACAGGAGACAAAAGCAAAAAAAAAAAAAAAAAAAAAACAAAACAAAAAACCAAAAACCCTTGAGGAAGACTAGTCCAGGCATCACTTATGACAAGAGAGAAGCTCAATACCAAAACTGAATCACATGTCTATGTTCTGTTTTCTCACCTGTTATCTCACACGTGACGTCACCTGACCCTTCATCATGTGCTTCATCATTCTGATAAAATCCGTCTATAAAACTCCTCCCCTCCTCTCGCTTGCTCCCCTTCTTCCCCACATACTCCATTTTTTTCTTCTTTCTTTTGTCAAGTACTCACTAATTCCTTCTTTACTCTTTCTGTTCTCTTATAGCGTCGGTCTACAGAGCCCACCAGTTTCTTTATCTCTTGCCTCCTCTAAGTCATAAGAAAGCTGCCCATTTCTTCTTCCCCAAAGCAACGCTCACTTAGCAAACTCCCTCTTAATCTCTTTTTCATTTCAGTTATTTTCTGGCTACCGGTGGTTCATTATTTCTTGGCTAATTTCTATTATTTGTGCCGGTTGGAGATGACGATCTCCATGTGTGCTGAAGGCAAGTGTTTGCTTTAGAGTTTCTGTGTTTCCGACTTTCCCCAGAAAATGGTGCTCATGAACAATGGTCTCCTGAAATATCAACTCTGGAAAGATGACTGGCAAGCATTAGATACATTGTAATAATATTTGAAGTGGATTTTAATTGATCAAAGAAATACTGGGAAAGTTTTAAAACTTATGTAGGGCTATAAACAGTCATTACTGAGATTATTCAATCATTACAGACAATTTCTCTTGCTCCTGATCAAATAATTAAGCCCCAATTTTTTTCTTCTTCTTGTTGTTGTTGGGTAAGTTTATTTTCTTTCTTGGGGGAAGATGGTAGTCATTGATTCTGGTGCTGATTATAAGTAAGCCAGCACACTGTCAATCTAGTCTTTAACTTGAAGGAGAATGTAGGTATGGATAAGTGTATGCTTTCATTAAAAGCAATCCTCTAAGTCTCTGGTGTCTAGATTTCTGTGTACAAGGCCATGTTGGTAGAAAACATTCTTTCTGGTGCTGTGGAGACCTCTTCTCCAGGCAGTTGAAGGCCAGGGGAAAGATTCCCCATGATAAGGTCAAAGGAAACAATGAACTCATGTTTAGTCATATATTTAGTGTGAGTATGAATCCGGCAGATTATTTCTAAAGATCAGATCATAGAACCCCCCCCTGGGAGTTCAATTCCTGGGATTATTTATTTAGTGAGTGTGTGTACATGTGTGTGTGCTGTATATCTCTACCAAAAAATATGAAGTCTGACCCAATGCCTCCTCTCTTACACCTATGACATAAGCATGCAGCTTCGTGCTTTGTGCCTCATTGAACACCTGTGAGGCAAGGTTGCCATGGGCAATGGGGTAAAGGTGGCCACACAGACATGAGGGCTCATCTGTGCCGAAACCTTACTTGGTGATAGGGAGATGGAGGAAATGCCGGCAGTTAGCTGGCTGGTCACGACCAATGTGAAAACAGCAGTATGTAGACTCTTGCTGTGGGTCTGGGTAAGGTAGCTAACCCTTCTCTGCTCTGACAGCCTTATCTTTAAGGACTAATAGTATGTAATAGTACCCTTACATGAGATGGTCGATATAGGCAGAGACATAAGATGATAACACAATAAGCGTGCTGTGGTCTAGATCTGAAATGCACCCCTGTTGTGCAAAACCCTTTTCCTGGAGATATACAGCAAATATCTACTCAGCCAAGATAGGGAACCCATGGCAGACCAAAGTACAGACACCGCCAAAAGCCAGCTTGGTGAACCAATGCATTTTATTGGAGTTACTTACAGGAGCAGAAATGACTCAGACAGCTGCATCACCAAAGCTCACCCCACCATGATGTGGCCCACAAAGCTAGGAACCTGGAGCACAGTGCACAGCCTACAGGCAGCTCAAAAGAGTGGAAAGTATCTTTCCTCAGTGACTCAGTCGGCCTAAACCTCTTCCAGGTGGTTGGGCTGGTTTTGGCTTCTCCAGGCACCTGGTCTGGTCTCAGTCTTCTTTGCAGTATGGCTCTCCTAGATCTGGGGCACTCTCGGCTTTTATTACTTACTGTGGCAAGGAGGGGCCAGGTGAATCTGACCAGTTTCAGGGACTTCCTGAAGCTATTTCGAGTGTCAGCCTTCCCGTAGGATAGAATTGTTTTGATCCTGAAGGAAACTGTTATTACCTGCCCCACCCCCAGGTTCATGTTTTTAACAGTTGGACCTACCTATTGATGCTATTTTTGTAGGTGAAGTCTATCTGGGTCAGTCATTAAAGGTAGGCCTTTTGTGTGTGTGTGTGTGTGTGTGTGTGTATTACAGGCAGCCCCTGGCTTCTGCCTTGCTCTGTATTTCCTGGTCCATCATGATGTGGGTGTCATCTGCCACAATGACCAGAGTTACTCCATCGTGTCTTAGGCTGCAGTCCTCTGAATCCATCAGCCAAACAATATTGTTCTCTCTTAAGTTGTTTCTGTCAAGTATTTTGTCATAGTGACACCATAGCTATCAATGCCAAGTATCATAAAATTAAAAATATTGTGTATCGTTGTGAGAGCACTCCTGAAGGGCCTTTATCCTTAGGTCTTGTAGCATCTCTTTCCCATCTAAGCCAGTCTAAGAAGCCCTTAGATCTGGGGATATTTCAAGAATTTTGGGATAAGTGTAGGGTGTGATGACTGGGACTTTCCTGTGCTTTCTTTAAAATGGGCCTGCATTTAAAGACAAAGTCAAATTTGTTCCAGTTCTTAGTTGTGCAAAGCTATTTTCGTAGGTGAAGCCTACAAAAGTCCTGGAACTGGGGACTTAATCATATAGCAGGAGGTATCACATCCACGAGCCGTGGCCTCTAGGGAACTCTAGGGCCAGGGCTTCCAGGGGACCAAGGTTGTCCTAAGTATGTTACTCTCCCTGCATCTTCTCCATCACACCTTCCCTTTGGTTCTTTTAAAAACAAGATGGAAGAGGGGGGTCTTCAGATTTTTGCGTATTCTTTTAATTGCATTAACTCTACATTAAAATTAAGCATTCTAGATACAATGTCAGCAGGAAGTTCAGACACCAATCCTTCCTCTGCATGAACCAAGAACACAGAAGGGCTCCAGGGCACATACACTGCTTCTCCCTCCTTTGTTATGGCTCATTTCCTCCTATTCTGTGCCCAGGCTACTAGGAAAGGCTGCAACTAACAGGGCCCTTGAATTCTGCACCTTTTCTTCTTTTCTTCTCTTTGTTGGCTGCCGAGTCCAGGCTAGTCAGTCACTCTGCCTCTGAGCCACAGCCACAGTCCAAGTTTATTCGCTGGCTGTCTTGCAATTATATTTCATGTCACTGTGGAGTGAGCTTTATGATAAAACCCCTAGATAAGCAGGCTGAAGAAGTATGTCAGTTCTTACAGCATATGGTACCAATAAATAAATAAATAAACAAAACAAAATAGAAACCACCCGGCTTCTTTAGGTCTCTCCTGGCTTCAAAATGTAGGCAGGTCTCCTAGATCCCAGAGGTGTCACTGATTTGGGTAGTACCCTCAGTTCTTCCAGGAAATGGCCCAAACTAGGGCTTTTGGCTCCAGTCTGCTTAACACTGAGATCAAACTGACGCAGTCTGGGCTCTACATTTTCCCTTAGTAGACTCATGGCCTGTGACCTCCGTCTACACCCTGCGTCAACTCCTCTCTCCAGCCTTCAACGTGCCATGCACCCTGCTCCCCAGTGTCTCCTTCCTTATGTCATTTTCCACGTTAGTTAGTTAATGCTGTAGTTTGTATCTTATGTGATTGTATGGGGTGTGTGTGTTGTTTGTTTTGTTTTGGTTATTGAAACAGTATTATTATGTAGCCTTGGCTTTCCTGAAACTCTCAGTATAGAGCAGGCTGGCCTTGAACTCATAGAGATCTGTCTGCCTTTGCTTCCCAAGTGCTGGAGTTAAAGGTGTGTGTCACTATACTTAGCTTTATACTTTGGAACTTAATTGTATGTCTCATACATACACACATATATATATATAGTATACATATATATAATATACATATATATATATATATATAATTTGGGACCTGTGTTGCAGGCTTTGTCTCCTGCTTGGCACTATCCAAAACTGTTAGAAAATGATGGTTGCATCTTGTGGGAGGGCCTGATGTCATTGGTGAATTCCCTTGAAGAAAACTTGTGACATCAGCTCCTTCTTCGTGTGTCCCTTCACTTCTTGCTAATGACAGGGGCCTCTTGCTCTACCATACGGTGTTACCCTGATGCTGTCCTCATCACAGGCCCAAAAGTAATAGGGGCATTGATTGGGGATTAAAATGTCCCAAACTGAACAAAACAACCATTGCCCCTTATGAGACAGCTATCCTGTGGATTCTGCCAGTGGTGAAGCTGACTCACAAGCAAGCATCTCTGTCTGTAATCCTTCCTTGGGCTCTTCTCCATTTACTATGTTGTCCTTTGATGTGGAACACCCGTTCTCTTGCCTATGAAAAGTCTGTCTGTCCATTTTCTTAAGCTAAGTTGCAGTTCTCCCTCTTGCAGGAATCTGCTCAGACCACTCCAAAGAACCCATATTCTCTAGTCTTTTGTGTTTATCTGGTCTTTAGCCTCTGTAATCTGCAGGGTACTGTGCTTAGAGAGGCTCTTTTTGATTGGCTATCAGGGTAAAGTCAGATAAGCCCCATTTTAAACTGAAAATATCGTAAGTCATGAAAAACATTAAGTCTACCTAATCTAGCAAACCCCTGTAGCTTAGCCAAACTGTGCCTTGAAGAATACCAGTGTCTTACCCTTGAGATGCCATGCCTGCCTGGGAACTGTGGCTCACCGCTGTCGCACATTCTGCTGAGAAAATTACTGCACATATCACTACCATCCTGAGGAAAGATACAAAACCCAAGAGTTCAAAGTTCAGTTTCTACTGGACTCATATCACTTTTGCATCCTCATAAAGTCAAAAGTCCCAAACTAGGAACTGTATGAGTCACCATCTTTATCAGCCGGAACATGGTGTAACAAAACATGACACCGTGTCTGCTTACCTGAAGGATTCTGCACAGAGTGTAGGGCAGAGAGACACAGATAAAGGGAAACCACGAACCCTGGAGTCAGGGACAGCAAGCCTTGCTGCCTCTAGGCTTGAAGGGGTAGGGGGACGGGATGGATTCCAAAACTCTGAGAGAGAATGGAGAGCAGTGCAAGAGGCTTCACAACAGGAGCTGAGGTCTTCCATGAAGGGTGTACCCAGGGCTGGAATATAGATTAGTGGTAAAATTCTAGCTGGGTATCACAAGGCACAGGGCTCCATGCCTAGCATACAGAACAAATAAAATGGAAAATGGGGGCTTGACACAGGAGGATTCAGGGAGATAGATAGTTGACCTCAGTGTCCTCAGGCCCTTTGATCTCTGCTAAGAGCTTTTTGGTCCAATTGCCTGGGAGTCAAAGAGAGCCCTTGCTGCTGTCCATCAGCTCTCCTGCTACAGGGAGTGGGTGGAAGTGAGAGCAAGTTTGAGAGAAAGGGCAAGTCTTTAGTGTGTAACTGGTGTGTTTGCTAAAGGTGTCTTCTCTCCTATTCTGCTCTAGAAAGTTCCTTGAGAGCTGAGACCATGGCTTACACCTACATGGTTCCAATACTGCATAATGTTTAGATAACATTTATTTCAACGAGAATTGCAGTGTGTGTGGGAGGGGGCAGAGAGAGATAGAGAGAGACAGAGAGACAAAGAGAGAGACAGAGAGTTGATCCTCCATCTTCACTCCCGGGTTCAATGCCTCGTTCAGCACCCATCTTTTGAATTCTCATGTGTCCAATGGAAGGTCCACTCTCATAATGTGGCCTGCTACCTGGTTTTCAGGCTGACTTCACTTTGTTGATTCAGTCACCTGACTTCCTTTTGTGTCCCTCAAATGTGCTTCTGACTAACCACCTTTGTGTCTGCTAGGTTCTCTTCTGAGTGACTTTCCCTTTTCTCACTTCTTTCAAATCTACTGCAATGTTGCCTTGACAGAAATGCCCTAGCAGCGAGCCTCAGCATCAGTGAACCATCTTCCCTCTCTTTATCCGCTCTTCATTTTCCAGCTGGCACTGTTCCCCGCCTGATGTGTGATACATGAGCCGTGGGTGCTCCTCAACCTTCTTAATGCTGTGACCCTTTAATACAGTTCCTTATGGTGAGGTGATCCCCACCATACAGTTATTTCCCTTGTTACTTCATAACTGTAATTTTCCCAATGTTATGAACTGTAATGTAAATATCTGGGTTTTCTGATGGCCCTTCCTATGGGAAAGGGTTGTTTGATCCCCAAAGGGGTTGTAACCTGCAGGTTAAAAACCACAGCACCAGACTGTAAGATGAGTAAAGAAAGACTTTGTCTGGTTTGTTTCAAATGCCAAATCAGTACCTGATCCAGAATAATTCATATGCATACACACACACACACACACACACACACACACACACACACCAGAACCAAAGAGTTGTTTCATTTTTACCAGAATTCCTTACAGCCCGATGTTGGGTGATTGCCCTTGGCTGAGCCTTGGCCACCTTTAGCTAAAATAAACTAGTTCCATTCAGTGAATTTTATTTAGTCTGTGTTAAGACAAGCCAGCAGCAGCATCTGGTGTAAGAATGCTCCCAGACAGATTCCTTCCTCCTCACCTGCTCCTTACTACTGGATGTCATCAATTTTGGTCAATGACACTAAAGACTCTGGGAACCTGAGCCACGGGACCCTTCCCCTCTCTCTTCTCAGTGGTGTAACCTTTAGTTCCCAACAGCAAGCTCCACACTGACCTTCATTGTTTCCTGCAGGTTCAGCTCCTCCCAGGCCCAGCAACCAGCAGAATTCTCTGGTGCCCTGGAATCAGCCTGTTTCAGGCTGGTTACATCAAGTGCAGCCGTGGACTTATATGTGGGAAACTGGATCCATCAGCCACTGCGCTCTGGCTGTCAGTGCTGTGACTGTGCCCACTAGGAAGGGGAGGGGCCCAGCAGGGGGTCCTATGAAGTCATGGCACCACTGTTCCTCAGGAACTTGGGGACACATGGACATCACTCAAAGCTGTTATCTTAGTGATGTTAAGGGAGAGCTTGAGTAGATGTCCCTCTGGGCTGTGGCTCTCAGCCTTTATATAAATCTCTACTGAGGTTGGAGAGATGGCTCTGTAGTCAAGTGCATTTGATACTCTTTTAGGGTAGCTAGGTTTGGTTTGCAGCACCTCTGGGGTGACTTACAACCATCTATAATTTCAGTTCCAGTGGATTCAATGTATTTTTTCTGGTCTCCTTGGCTACCAGGCATGCACATAGTACATATTTATACATATAGACAAAACCCTCACACATAAAATAAAATTATCTAAAAGAACATTTTTTTCAAATAAAAATCTGCATGTGCATGTGTATGTATGCACTCCTACATGTGTATATGTTCTCATATATGAATTAGTACAGGCATGAGCTTGCCCCAACATACATATGGAGGCCAAAGGGAAACTTCATGTCAGTCCTTGACTTCTGCCTTATTTGAGACAAGGTCTTTTGCTGTTGGCACTGCATAAGCCAGACTAGCTAGACATAGCTTCTGTCAGGATCCCTCTGCCTCCATCTCCTGCACGTCCATGTAAGAGCTCTGGGACTACAGACATGCCGCCGTGCCCATCTCCTGTATGTCCATGTATGAGTGCTGGGATTACAGACATACCGCCGTGCCCATCTCCTGTGAGTCCATATAAGAGTGCTGGGATTACAGACATGCCGCCGTGTCCATCTTTGTGTGGATTATGAATTGTAAGAACAAGCTCTCATGCTTGACTCGCAGGCTCTTCACCCAATGATCCATCTCCCCGGTCCTCTATGAACCTTTACTAAAGCACCTCTACTTCTACGATATGACTTCTTTCTCCCCTGTGTTGGTAGTTAGCATTCTGTTGGGGTGGCAAATTGCCTTAGGTAAATATCTTATAAGGAAAAAGAAATTATTTAATCTCAGTGTTACAGAAGGCTCAGTACGTGGTTGTTTGGTCCATGGCGAGAGGTGACACCATGGTGATAAATATGGAGTAGAACAAAACTCCCCACCTCTAAGTTGGGGAAACAGACAGAAATAAGAAAAGACTGGAGTCTCAGCATCCACTCACAGGATAGGTGCCACCACCTCCCAATAGTTCTCTCTCCTGCCAGACATTGGATTCTAAACAGGGTTCTCACAAGCACTAATTCCTTGCTAACTGTGCGGCCTCTTGTCCTAGTGCATTCAAGATGCTATAACAAAATACCAGAAACTCGATCACCTTAAACAAGCACAAATATTCATTTTTCCCAGTTCCAGACTCTGGAAATTCCAGAGGAAAGGGGCAGCAGATTCAGTGTTTAGCAAGGGCTCGTTTTCTGATTCACAGATGGTACCACTCACTATAGACCCGTCTAGTGGAAAGGTTACAAGATTTCTGGGGTCTCTTGGATAAAGGTGCTATTCTCGGTCTTGAGGAGAGTGAATGCATGCCCTTGGGATTAAATCACCCACTAAAGACCCACCTCCTGAGGCTAGGATCAGATATGCATTCTGGGGAGATATAGGCCTCCAGGCATTAGCAGCCCACCACTAATGGTGTCCAAAGGATGATAGTTAATTACCATTGTCTGCTTAAATTAATAAAGAAGTGTCCTAGCAGATTATCAGACTAAAATCTAGCCTGCTATGTCTGATGATTCCTTTGTCTTCGATGCCTAATATATAATTAAGTTCCTTGAAAATGCTTCTGGAATAAAGAAGCCATTTTCTTGTTCATTGACATTTTGTGTCTTGTGATAGGTATTTTTCCCAGTATAAAATCACCTTCTTTCTACAGCTACAGTTCTAAATTCCCATGAGCTCCCCTTTCTCCTCTTGCTAATATCTGCCTACCTGCTTGTAATTTTGGCTTTGGAGATCATAAACATTCCAGAACACATACATGATCTACAATGGACAAAAGTCAAAAAGCAGGGTTGCTAACTGGATGGAGCCCCTGAGAGGGCTATGGTCCAAAGTCAAGTCAACTTCCGTCTAGTGGCAGATTATGAAGATTAAGTATTAGTTACAGCATTTAATGAAGAGATACATGTATCATATGATTATATAGTATAATTACTACTGATACAGTTCAGGGACAGTATCTCCCAGAATTTTTGAGTTTCCCTAACGCCTATATTTCTATTGGACAGTCATCAAGGCTTGGGTCACCAGCACATAACAGAACAAGGGAAAGCAAATGGTATGGAAGGTCCTTCTGACTATGTGCTGCTTTCATTGGTTAATGAATAAAGAAAATGCCCTGGCCTGTTGATAGAGCAGAACTTAGGTAGGGCAGGGAAGATGGAAGTGAATTGTGGGAGGTAGAAAGCAGGGTTGGAGAGACGCCATGGATCTGCTAGAGGTAGACACTGAGAATTTTCCCCAGTAAGCCACTGCCACATGGCGATATACCAACTAATAGAAATGGGTTAAATTAATATAAGAGTTAGCCAATAAGAAGTTAGAGCTAATTGGCCAAGCAGTGATTTAATTAATAGTTTCTGTGTGATTATTTCAGTTCTGGGCAGCCAGGAAAAACAAATGGCCTTCCTGTTACACGCGCAGCTATTTTAGAACTCAGTAAGAATTAATAGGGTTTTCAAAAGTATGCCATTTATAATCAAAATAGCTAAAAATTAGGTTGGCTGCGAATTTCCCTGAAGCATGCACATGCACACACACACACATACACACACACACACAGTCCATCGAAATCACATTTGTTCTGCCATAAAATATCTTAAACTTGGCCTATTTGATGGACCACAGGCTTAAGGTTTGTATGACTACAGAGTAAGTTCAAGGCCAGCCTCTGCAACTTAGCGAGACTGTCTCAAAATAAAAAGTTAAAAAAGAAAAACAACAACAACAGATTAACAGACAAAATAAAAAAAAAAGCAACAACTCAGGTCAGGGTATAGATCAGTTGTAGGGGTGTTTGCCCAATATCAGGCCCTAGGCTCAGCCACCAGAACTGCAAAAACTTTATATCTATCATCTACCTATCTACCTACCTATCTACGTCCCTACCTACCATCTATCTATGTTCCTATTGATTTATTGGTCAGGAGACCCCAGAGGCACCCAAAACAACATAGGTCATTTTCATTGCTCATGATTGCCCATCAGAACTCTGGAGTAAGAGCTTACTGCTGAAGACACAAGACACTTTGATTGTAGGATACAGTCATGGTGGAACTGACCTGAAAACATTTCCCCTGCTGGCTAGCTTTTGCAGTGCTAGAAGGTTGTATACAGACCACTGGAGAAGAAGTGCCATCAGTGATATTACACAACAATGAATCCTGCATGCTACAATATTAATCTGCCAGGAACAATGTGTCTTGGGGGAACCTACTTCCTAGGGAGAACCCTACCACTAATTGTCTTGCTAAATTGACACATTGTCAAACTGCTTCTCAATAGTTACATTTTTATACATAGAGTAGTGTGGTTGAGTCCTTGCCCTGAATCAAGTTTCACATCTGTGATCGGCACTTAAACCAGCAACTGAGCACTGAGAATAAGCGTCACTTAGCTATAAATGGGGAATCCTTACCAGTCCTGGCCTCCAAGGCTCGGAGGACATCTTGGAAGATGGGTCAGAAAGACTGGGAGAGTTAGAGGATTGAGGAGAAAGCTGTGAAATGCTTTCTGCTGGACATGGCGTGGTCATGACACCCATGAATCCCCAGGAGCAATGTTGCCTGCACAACCACCCCAGATAAGAACAGTCTATGGTCTATCAGACAGGGCTAGCTGGATTCACTGACTTACAGAAAACAAAACAAAAGCACAAAAGGAGAGGCCAAGAGGGAGCAGCACTTGTTAGGAGTTGGTGGGGGCAGGGTGCGTGGGAGACAGCTGGGATCCCGGGTATAGAATGGGGAAAGTTGGGGTGGATATAATCAATACCGTCTCCATTGTGAAATTGTCAAAAAACAAAAGTCTATTTCACCAAATATGACATATATCCTTTCCTTTAAAGCCAATCATTTTGTTTCTTTGTAAAAATTTTGTTCCTTTCCCCTTATTTTTAATCCATGAATACTATTAATTTGGAATTCAAACTAGCCTATTTACTTTAGTATATATCTTATTTATGTAAAAGCAATGGTGCTTGAAATATTGTATGGATAATTTGATACTGAAATTGATTTTTTTTAAAGCCATGTTTTGAACATCAGTAGTATAGAATACCCAACAAGAGAGAGGGCAAGAAAATAATTGTTTAGAAAGAGGAAGGGGGAAAGCTATGTGAGCTATCTTGAAAGTGCTCAGGGTAGCCTAGAGGTAGTGGCTCAGGCCTTTAATCCCAGGACTCAGGAGGCAGAGACAGGCGGATCTCTGTGAGTTCGAGGCCAGCCTGGTCTACAAGAGCTAGCTCTGGGATGGGCTCCAAATCTACAGCAAAACCCTGTCTCAAAAAACCACACACTTAAAAAAAAGTGCCTGCGAGGGGAACAAAAGTGAAACCACACGGAGAGTCTCAAATACATTGTAGCCTTGTTTCTGCTACTTAGTAGCCCTTTTCCGTTAGTTAACTCTGAACGCTACACAAGCTCTCCCTGTGGGTTTGAATGTAGATAGTCACTTGTGATAAATCCAGGGAGGGATTTCTTGCTTGGGGAAATTTAGGTCAAGATTCATTTAAAGGTGCGGTGAGCATGAACTGGTTATTAATACATTACTGTGGCTCTACTTTCTTGGGAAAGGACCCCAAAAGAGGAAGGAAGGAAAAAGAAGGGAGGGAGGGAAGGAGGGAAAGAGGGAAGAAGGGAGGGAGGGAAGGAAGGAAGGAGGGAAGGAGGGAAAGAAGGAAACTAAGGAAGTTAGTCTCTGTCTGCTTGCCTCTCTGTCTGTCTGTCTATCTCTCATTCTCTCCGGAAGTGGAATTCCTTTTACCAAGGATTTCCACATCGGCGAGCCCTCCCGGTATTGCTCTGTAAGAGCCTCAGAGCCTGAGAGGGTCACACTGTACTGCGGAATGGTTCTTTTGGCATTTGTATAAAGCTGAGGTGATCTTTGTGGGAGGTTGCTATGACAATGAGCAAACAACAGAGCCCATGGAACTCTGCGGGAGGTAGCTCCCTCTAGACTGAAGTCTGCACTAGTCCGGGCCTGCACTCCTAGATCATCCAGGCAACTGGAGACACAAGGAGCAGGACAGAAAAGAATGGACGGAGACTGCAGGAGCACTTCAGAAACTAGGCACCTCCCTGAAAGGATGTGCGTGCACGGTGGTTTAACTTTCTTTCCTGTCGCTAGGATTCCTTGAACTTTCCCCCATACCTGACTGTTGAAGTGCACAAGTGTGCCATGCACAACAAAGCACAGGTGTGAGACACGGAAGCAAATTTGTGTTTTTCCTGGGAAACAGAGGCTGTAGATCACACACGAAAAGGACGGGGGAAATCTCCACATGTCTAGGAAGGGAAAAAGAAAAAGATCTTTTCCTCCCAGGAGAAGAGAAACCAAAGGTGTCCTACCCTTGTGGCCCGCCAATAGCCGCTGAAAGGAAGGTGTGTCGTGTCTCTCCCAGTGGCGGTGCTGGGGAAAGGCTAGTAGTAAAGAAATGGGAGGTGTCTTCTGATGTTTATTTTTGCCTAGCAACCCATCGCCAACTGCTACCCCAGCTGCGGTCCACAGGCGCCCGTCTGACTCCCCTTGTCCTAGCAACTGGAGGGCAGCGGTCACTTGGTGTCAGTAAATCAGGGAGGGCCTGTGTGGCCCAGCGGGAGGTGGCAGGGCAGCCCCTTCCTTCGTCCATGCTTGGGTCACCAGGCTCAGCCGCAGTCCCTCCTCAGGGCCTGACTTTCCGAGGTGACCCTTATACAACTAAGTTCTCTCCATGATTAAATGGGGGAGAGGGGATGGCTGAGGCGCTGGGACGGGGGCGGCGGGGTGGGGGGGCACAGTATTGTCTGGGAGCAGCCATTAGGAGAGGTGTTTAGGGGCGTGATGGGAGAAGGAGGGGGTCTCTGCAGCAATTTCGGGAGGAGGCTGGACGCGGTAGGTTGCGCGGTAGTGAGGGGAGGGGCGTCGCAGGGGCCCGGGGGACCCGGGGAGCAGGCAGATGGCCGCAGGGGAGGCGGAGGGCGAGCCGGAGCCGCAGTTTTCCTGGGAGCGGAGGGCGGCTCTGCGGAAGATCGGAGGGGGAGGGACTCCCGGGGTGGCGGGTGGGGGTGGGGTGGCAGCGAGCCTGTGTGGCTGGGGCCGGGGGAGTCCGGGGCGGGGCCTCGTCGGGGGCGGGGCTGGCCTTCTCGGGAGCGAGCCGCGGGTACGAGCGTGTGTGCGAGTGTGCGCGGACGCGCGCGGGCCCGGGAGGAGGCTCCCGAGTGAGTGGGTCCCAGCGGCCGCAGCCTGCTCCCCGCGGCCCCGATGTGAGGGAATCGGGGAGGCCAGCGGTGCGGCAGGGGAGGGCGAGGCATGTGCACGGGCCGGGGGGTACAGCAGCCGCCCGAGGACGAGGGGGACGGCGGCGGCGAGGAGGAGAGCGGGGGGCTCGCGGCGACGGGCCCGGGCCGAGGGGATGCAGCGGACTGTGTGTGTCTGGCTGTAGCGGGCGCGAGGAGGCGACAAGGCGCGGGGGACCCGCGTGAGGGGCGACCAGGAGGCGGCGGCGGCGGCGGCGAGTAGCGGCGGGACCGGCGGCGAGGGCAGCCCTGCCATGCACGTTCCTCTCCCGCGGCCATGTTAACCAGGAAACCTTCGGCCGCCGCTCCTGCCGCCTACCCGACCGGTAAGAGCTCCCGGACCCTGTCGGCGACGCTGGGCACGGGCTGTGCGCGTGGGTTTCCAGGGATCCCAGGATCCGGCAGGTTGGGCAAGGGGCGTCCGGAGCGCGGCCCGGTCGGTCGCTACGCCCTCTCGGTGGCCCACCCTCCCCTCCCCCGGCCCGGCGACGCGGGCCACGGATCTCTGGCTCAGCGCTGCTCCCAGCCGGGTCGCGAACTTAACTTTGCAGCTGGCGGCTGCGCGCCGGGGAGCAGCGTCCCGACCCCCCTCGTTTCCCGCACGCCGCCGGCATTTCCCGGGCCGGGTGTCTCCTGCCATCTTATCCTGGGAGGAGGGTGCTCGCTGGCCACCGGGGCGGGGGCAGGGGTCTGGGTGTCTCTCTTCTCCCCACCCTGACCCTCTTTTGTCTCCTCCCGCGCGTGGCTCCCAGGCCGAGGAGGGGACACCGCCGTTCGTCAGCTTCAGGCTTCCCCGGGGATCGGCGCCGGGGCTCCCCGAAGCGGAGTGGGGACCGGCCCGCCCTCTCCCATCGCCCTGCCGCCTCTCCGGGCCAGCAACGCTGCCACCGCAGCCCACACGGTGAGACCCCGCTCCGGGAGGGCAGCAGGCAGACCCTGGGCTTGTGGGGTCCTAACTGTGGGAAGAGAGGGCCGAGTGGTCCACGCCCCTGGCAGGGGCCTGTCCTCGACGCCGCCCTATGCAACTTGGGCGAGCCCGATGCTGATGCCACAAAGGAGATTCGTGGCGTGGGCCCCTCGCTTCCCTCTGGAGCCCGCCCACCCCAGAGCTCCTTTTCCTTGGAACTTCCTCCTTGCGGCTTTTCCCCCCCCTCTTTTTTTCATCTCTGCTTTCCAGAGCTCCCTTCCCCCGACCCGGTAAACATCTTCTCCCAACCCCAGGGGTAGTGGATATTTATAGAAACATATGTGTTAGGGGACAGCTAGGCCACTCTGCCCGGAAAATCGATCCCCCAAAGAGCCTCCGAGGCCTGGTTCCAGCCAGCAGGGAGCACCCGCCAATTGTCCCCCGCGTGTGTAAGCATGTTTTATGAGAGCTACAGGTTTGAGCACAGCAGAAATTGTAATTAACATTAACAAAAATAAGAGCCACAGCAGTAGTCAAAACAAAACAACCCACCTCTGCAGGACTCTCTATATGGATATTACTCAAAAGGAAAAGGCCAGCTTTGCCTTGTAGGTGGCAAGGGAAGGGCACCTGACAAGGGCTGTGGTCCCTGAGGCCCTGTGGGGAAGGAGAGCTGAGTCTGAGATCGGTGGCTGCAGAGACTGGCAAGCTGGATTCGACTTCAGCATGTACCTTTTCTCAGTGCCCAGCGATGGCCTTTGGATGGTGACCTCAAGTCTAGAGGAGGTGTGCACTTGGAGAAGGTGACGGTTTCAAAGATCTCTTTCCCAAAGACTCTTAGGGAGTGCGAGCACCCTAGGCTGGTTCTGTGTGAGGTTGCGTGCAGGGCATACGATTTTGTTGCTAAGTGAAAGTTGCTTGAAAGCACCATTTGTGACCTGCAGGGAGCATCTCTGGGGATCATGTGTGTGACTGAACTTGTTTGTTATGGAAGACTTGAAGGAAAGACTTCAGTTGTCATTGGAGCCATGGAAGAGCAGTAGACCAATTTCACAGAAGACGTTTTGCTTTTCTCATTTGGTTTGTCTCCGTGTGTCTATCCTAGGGGCTGGGGATTCATTACACGCAGGTAGGAAGGATGTTATTGTGATAGGGGCACCTAATCAGGAACCCACCACCGTTGGTTTTTCTCCCCCAGCGTGTTGATGTGATCATGTGACATGGATGTGAACTGGAATGGATGACTTGGTTTTCATCTTTCCCAGTTTTGTTTAAGGGTGACCTTTCCCTGGTCAGAACTTCCTTGCAATTGAAATATGTATTAAAATGGGAGAAGAAGCCTGTGGAGCACCAGAAAGGAGAAGATGGGAAGGTATTTCCCTGGAGAAATGCTGGTGTTTTGCTGGGGCCTGTGTGTGTGTTGGGCTGTTTTTAACTGAAGGGTATGTTTCAGTTGATCTGACTGTGCTTGGTTCTGAAAGTGAGGCTTTGAGTTTCCAATGTTGTTAGTTTTGAGTTGGTTTGTGTAACAATACGGATTCCCCAGATCAAGGCCAGTCAGGAGGCTGCAGACTCCACAGGTTAACTGAGCTGTAATGCACTCCTTGGGGCTAGTTCTGGAAACCAGTATGAGCTTTATTGTAAATCCTAGAGCCTTTGCAGACTTCTATTCCCATGCGGTCCACATTCTCAGGAGTGTTTACATGTTTACATGTGCATTGGAAAGAACTGCTGTGGAGTGAGGAGAGAAAGGGTACTCACTGAAAAATGGCATTTTCCTCATTTTGGCCTCCAAACACATGACAGGGTCAGGAGCTTTGGAATTTTCCGTGGTCGTTTGTTTTCTGCTTTTTGAGTGACTTTTATACTGTGGTAATTTCGTTTAGGTCAATTTGTCCTAAAAGTAAAACCAATAAGTATCCTTCTCATTAGTTTTTTTTTAAATAACAGTATGTGGGAGAAAACAAAATATTTTTAAATCTTTTCATTTCTATAAATTCCTAAGTACTGGTCTATATTTTTATAACTTTGATTCTTTAAATCACTCATCAATGATTCTTTTTAAACTCCTTATCGTTATTTCCATAACAACCCCCAATATTTCTAAGATGACTTTGGGAGGTCTTAAAATACCCACCCAGAAGTCACCATACACGGAAGCATGTGTTTCTTGCCATTTTGGTATTGCAAGAGAAAAAGCTCCACAGACTTCTTAGACTTCTGTTCATACAGAATTTTCAGTACTAAAATATCTCATGATTAGAAGAGTAGTTTGGAGGACTCTCCACTTTAACACATCCAGTTGTGAGTATTTAAACCAGTGCCCGCATTTCTGCTTGTATTCTTAAATGTGACATGTTATATACTACGTTAGCAAATAGGCCCGGTGCAGGGTTTCTGACCTCAAAATGCTGAAGTGGGAGGGAAGGGTTTGCAGTGTCCTTGAGGCTCTGATATGGTTCTAGCAGATCTGGCTTTTCTGGGTGCCCCTCCCAGTATGTATCGGTTTTGTGCATTTGATTTTGCTTGTGACTTCAGAGTCCTGCACTGTTGGGGACCCTCAATCCTCTTTTTAACTGGAACTGCAAGTAAATATCTTTTAACTCCTGGAATGTGTAAGACTCTTGGGTGTTGCAAAATATCTGCTATGGGTACTTTTGAACCAGCGATCCTTCGCCTTGGAGGCCTGGCAGGATCTTGTGACTTGAGCCTCTTGGGATATTTCCCAACTCCCTCAGTGTTGACTTCATGTTTTCTTTTGAAGATGCAAACACTATGGCTGAAGAATGACTTCAAGAGACATTTCTTGGCATGCGTGCACCTATTCAGGAGATAGCCAGTACTTACTGTGTATGTACCTGAGTTTATGTTAATGGGGACTTAAAAAAAAAAAAAGAAGTGACCGCCCTCCCCACCCCATAATTTTTTGTAGCACATTAATGATGAAACAGGTTACTGTAGGTGGCAAGAGGGTTTAGTGGATTCTGGGCATTGAGAGTGAGTAGGAGCTTGTCATCTGAACAGTGGAAGGAAGGGGCTCGGAAGCAGCATCAGAGAAGGGTAGTAGTAGGAGCTGCCACTTGCTAATACTATGCCCAACACTTCACACACACACACGCACGCACACACACACGCACACACACACACACACACACCATCTCTACTCTCCCTGGTAGAGGTAGCACAGAACCTTTCTGGGGCAAGGCACACAAGGATGCTGCACTTCAGAGAGATAGGTAAATTACCCAAGGTCACACAGTGACTGGCCGAGCCTGATTTGTTTCCCGTGTGAAAAGTCTCTGGGCTCTTATAAAACTGATTTCACCCACAAGAGGAGTGTGAACATGCAAATATCCCTGGGTCCTGGGGGTTTGGCCCTGTTCCTCTTAGGGGAATGCTCTTCTACACATGGTGAGATGTGGTCTCATGACATCGTAGTAGCAGGATTATCTGGGGTAGTGGGCTGTAGCTGTGGGCCACAAGCAAGAGTAGTCTCAGATGGGCAGTGCTGACTCAGGAAAGTGCTGTAGAGAAAGATTTGAGGAGTTCAGGCTACTGTGTGTCTGTGTGTGTGTGTGCACGTGTGTGTCTGTGTCTGAGTTTGCCTGCATATCTGCCTAAGTTGTCACAGGGAAAACCAGCAGTATAAGGTGAAATGTAACCGATAGCAAGGGCAGAAGTGAGTGGGCACAGGAGACTTCATGATAGTGTGGGAAGGGGCAGACACTGAGTGTTCTCCAGGTATATACACTGATACTCAGCCAGAGCAATTATTTGCAAAGAGGAGGTTTTCTTTTTTCTTTCTTTCCTTTTTTTTTTTTTTAAGTTGAGGATTATGATAGCAAGAAAACATTTGCCTTCATAAAGAAAAGCTTTGAGTTTGTTCGAGTGGCCTGTGGGAGTGGAAACTCATTGGCATTTGGGCAGTGGGGCTTGAGTCCAGGAGGCATGGACGGGCAAGTCTGCAAGAGGACACAGGAGGGACTGCAGCCAATAATGGGTGCTCCCGCCACCCTGGCTATGGGCACGATCAACCAGGAAATTGTAGGAGTGGAAAACCAAGAGAGTGGCAGCTTAGGCCCACCTATCAGTAAGCCGTTATAGCTGCCACTGCCACAGGAGACCAAGAGAAGACAGTTGGACAGTTGGATATGAGGTGGTGGGCAAGTCTGTCATTCTGGTCACTAAAATATTTGACATAATACGTAATATTTGGCCTTATACAAAAATGGATTGCAATATCCTAAATTCTTGATGCTCAAAAAGTTTTATTGTGCTAACATTTTAGGAATCCCAGGGTTGATTTTTATCCTAAATGTGCTTCATGAGTTGTGTAGATGTGGGTAACGTTTACTCTTCTGAAGTACCCCTCTACCCCATCTTACCCTGAAGAGAGAGAGTTCAAATCTGGAGTCCTTTCATTGCTAGTGTATGAAAGGTGACAGAGGAAAAGCGAGCGTGGAGTGAATGAGGCTTTGGAAGAAAAACAGTGGATAAATGAGGGCCCAGTGGAGCGCTTAACCACCTAGCTCTTGAGAGGTGGGCGGTGTGCGTGCGTGCGTGCGTGCGTGCGTGCATGTATATGTGTCTGTAAACATTGATTTTTTTTTCTTTTCCCAGAGCTAGCTTTTGCTAGCAAGTTCTTGCCTAACTGGCATCTTAAAAATATGGGAAAGGGAAGGAAAGGACAGAGAGAAGGGGAGGAAGGAGAGAGGGAGAGAGGAATAAGCAAGTTCGTGTGCTTATGTATGCTCAAGGCTTTTCTAATGGTTTTGACGAACCGCCTTGCTTTTGAGGTAGGAAAAGATGCCAACTACCTTAGTGGAATATGAAGTCATCTTACGTGGACGTATCATCTTTGCATTCAGTAAGAGAAATCTGCTAGAAGTCTCTCTGAAAATAAAATTTTTGATCCTGCGATATCATAATCAGCCCAGGAACTGGCCTCTTTCTGTTTTAGAAGTGAGCAGAGCCTCCTCCATAAATGGCCATAATGCTTGCTGCTTTTCAGTTAAAAAAAAAAAAAAAGGTGAACATCATCATCTGCTAGAAAGGAAGGTTTGAAATCTCATTTTAGAATCCAGGTGTTCCCAAAGCATTTCTTGACTCGCTACGCTGCTCTCCAGTGCTTCTTCCTTTCAGGAGTGTGAATCCCCCAAAGAGGGGACTTAACAGGGATGAAAAGGACTCCTCTTACTGTCAATCCCAGTGGGCAGAGTTCAGCCACTTTGGAGCTACTCCTTATTAATACTGGTTGAAGGAGTGAGGTGGATTATGATGACAAGCCATTTCTTTGAGACCTCAAGGAAAAATTTCCCCAGAAGACTGCTTGAAGGAAATCCCAAGCCGATGCAGAGTGGGAGAATGGGGGCTCTGCCTTTGCCCTGTCAGTTTTGTTTAGACAGGACTATTCTGGGATGGCATGTGTGCCAGAAATAGAAATTGCCAGTTTGTATTTGTATTGGTTACTGTTTCCCTTGCTCTGAGCAAATACTTGTCGTGAGCCAACTTAAAGGAGGAAGAGTGTATTTTGGCTGACAATTTAAGAAGGGCTACACTGTCATCGCAGTGAGCAGGGTAGCTTAGGGATCACATTGCCTCCGTAGGGAGGAAGCCCAGGGAGGGGAACACTGGTGCTTGGCTCACTTTGTTTCTTCAGTCTGGGACCCCAGACCACCAAATACAGGCTGGATCTTCCCACCCCAGCTTCCCCAGGCTAGAAACTCTGTAGGGGCCGTGCTCAGAGGTGTGCCTTTTGTGGCATTCTGGATCCTGTTGAGGTGAAGAATTAACATCATGTTATTCCTTATTGAGAAGCTGAGTGTCTCAGCAGACTGTAGAGATAGAAATACATGTGCGGATACTGAGCTGTGGACCAGAGGCCCAAACTGAATGGAAGTTGCTCAGCTTGTTGGGCAGAATGGCCTTAACTGATTAAAGTCGGTGACACCCAGAAACTTGAGGCTTGCACAGGAACTAGGCACACGTGTCCACGTGAGACTCTGAATAGAGGCATATTTTGTTGGTTACCGTGTGTGTTCCCAGGTTAATTAGACCTTCCAGGGAATAAGGAAATACAGAGCTTCTGGAGGATGTCTGCATACGTGAGGGAGTGCTGGACAAAGGTGCTTCCCCGTCTTTGTATAAATAGAGTGCCTCATGAAACGTGGGAGGTCCCGTGACCCGGGTGTGGGCCACAGTGCGGATGACACTTGTTTGTGCCTCACCTGCTTCATTTCCAGATCAGATCTGTCTTAAAACACCTGCCACGTGCCAGGCTGCCTGTTAAACGCTAGGTGCAGAATGGTAACCAGGAAGGCCTGATCCCTGCCGCCAGGCTGTGTACCTGTTGCATTTCTAGAGCTGTCTGTGTTGTGTTTCCTAACCCTGCCCATTCTGCTGTCCTCCTTCTCCTTCACTGTCTTGCCCGTAAACGTCCCATTCATTCTCTCTGCTGGTGTGTGCACGGCACCTCTTGGGTACACAGCACTTCCCATGTAGTAGTAAAACTGATTGTGGCTGTGGGTTCATGCCCAATTGGGAGTCAGGTAATGAGGACAGATTTCAAAAATTACGTTTGGAGAGAAGGGCCCCTTCCATTTTGTTGATGCCTCTCGTCTGAATTCCAGATTGGCGGCGGAAGGCACACCATGAATGACCACCTCCACATCAGCAGCCACAGCCACGGGCAGATCCAGGTTCAGCAGCTGTTTGAGGATAACAGTAACAAAAGGACAGTGCTTACAACACAGCCAAATGGGCTTACGACAGTGGGCAAGACAGGCTTGCCTGTGGTGCCAGAGCGGCAGCTGGACGGCATTCACAGACGGCAGGGGAGTTCCACCTCTCTGAAGTCCATGGAAAGCATGGGGAAGGTGAAAGCCACCCCCATGACGCCCGAACAAGCGATGAAGCAATACATGCAAAAACTCACGGCCTTTGAACACCATGAGATCTTTAGCTACCCTGAAATATATTTCTTGGGTCCAAATGCTAAGAAGCGCCAAGGCATGACAGGTGGACCCAACAACGGTGGTTATGATGATGACCAGGGATCATATGTGCAGGTGCCCCATGATCATGTGGCTTACAGGTACGAGGTCCTCAAGGTCATTGGGAAGGGGAGCTTTGGGCAGGTGGTCAAGGCCTATGACCACAAAGTCCACCAGCATGTGGCCCTGAAGATGGTGCGCAACGAGAAGCGCTTCCACCGGCAGGCGGCGGAGGAGATCCGCATCCTGGAGCACCTACGGAAACAGGATAAGGACAACACCATGAACGTCATCCACATGCTGGAAAATTTTACTTTCCGCAACCACATCTGCATGACGTTTGAGTTGCTGAGCATGAACCTCTACGAGCTCATCAAGAAGAATAAGTTCCAGGGCTTCAGCCTGCCTCTGGTGCGCAAGTTTGCTCACTCGATTCTGCAATGCTTGGATGCGCTGCACAAAAACAGAATAATCCACTGTGACCTTAAGCCCGAGAACATTTTGTTAAAGCAGCAGGGTAGAAGCAGTATTAAGGTGATTGACTTTGGCTCCAGTTGTTATGAGCACCAGCGTGTTTACACGTACATCCAGTCGCGCTTTTACCGGGCTCCGGAAGTGATCCTTGGAGCCAGGTATGGCATGCCCATTGATATGTGGAGCCTGGGTTGCATCCTTGCGGAACTCCTGACGGGTTACCCCCTCTTGCCTGGGGAGGATGAAGGGGACCAGCTAGCTTGTATGATTGAACTTTTGGGCATGCCCTCCCAGAAACTCCTGGATGCTTCCAAACGAGCCAAGAATTTCGTGAGCTCCAAGGGTTATCCCCGCTACTGCACTGTCACGACTCTTTCAGATGGCTCCGTGGTCCTCAATGGAGGCCGTTCCCGGAGAGGGAAACTGAGGGGTCCGCCAGAGAGCAGAGAGTGGGGGAACGCACTGAAGGGATGCGATGATCCTCTTTTCCTTGACTTCTTAAAACAGTGTTTGGAGTGGGATCCCGCAGTCCGCATGACCCCGGGCCAGGCTCTGCGGCACCCCTGGCTCAGGAGGCGCTTGCCAAAGCCTCCGACAGGGGAGAAGACGGCGGTGAAGAGGGTCACGGACAGCACTGGTGCTATCACGTCGATTTCCAAGTTACCTCCACCTTCCAGCTCAGCTTCCAAGCTGAGGACTAATTTGGCACAGATGACAGATGCCAATGGGAATATTCAGCAGAGGACAGTGTTGCCAAAACTCGTTAGCTGAGCTCCAGTCCCCTAATGCTGGCAAGCTGAAAAATGCGTTATAGCTGAGCCTTATTGGGTTGAAAAGTGTAGCTCAGACCTGTTTTTATTTGCTCAAAAAACTCGACTCATTTGTATCTTTTCAGCACTTGATGTAAGACAGTTTGTTTTGTTTTTATAAAATACATGGGGACAATGCTTTAAGTTTTTATACTTTCTCAAACTGTTTCCCCTTCCTTGTGTTCTAAAAGTAAGATGAGCCTTACTGTATTTCGTGTGGCTGAGTGGTCATCATATCAGTGGCAGGCCATTGGTTTTCTTCATGACTGCCACACATTTACAGATTGGTCAAACACATTCACGATGTTTTCATGGTTCGTCCTTTATGCTCCCAAGGGAGGTGGCCCCCAGGGGCCCTCCTTCTCTCTCCATGCTCCGGGTTAACACAGGAGCTGCACACCCTGCTTCCAAATTCTGTAAATTAACCTGGGTCAGAGCGGAAGTGGAAGAAGAAGGGTCAGTGTGAAAATCTCTAGGAAAAGCTGCACTTTAGAGATTGTCTTTTTTTCTTATGGTGTATTCAAACGATTACAAACTAGATTGCCCAGGTTTCAACTGCCCACTTAACATTCTGATGTTCTGCAGCCACCAGGCAACGTTTAGTGGCTAAGTAGAAATTGAGATGTGTGAATTCCTCCCAAGGCTCTGGGAAGATGGCAAGCTGTCATAATGAGGAAGCCGCCTGGCTTTGGAATTGGTTTTTCACCTAATTTTAGGACATTTCCCCACTGTTCCCTGTTTCCCTTTCTCTTGTCTCTGTTCCTCTTTTTTCCACACATCTGTCGCTTGCATTTAGTGCGTCCTTTTCCTCCAGCTATCTCTCCCGGACTGTTAATGCAGAGAGCCATTTCAGCTGCTATTATGTCCAGAGTTTCATGCCTCAGTTTCCAAAAGAACATCGGCCTAGCTACCTAAGGGGAATTTCCATAGTTCCAAAGAAGGTTTAGCCGGCTGGAGTGAGTTCACACTGTAGGCGTCGCTGAGGTTCCCTCAGCCTGGGAAAACATCAACTCTCCTTAGAAAGCAAAAGGGTTGAAAATCCTCTTGGCAAAGAGAAGTCACTGGCCATTCAGTTGGGCCAGTTTTAACAACACATTGAAGGGAAGAGAAATTCAATCTCGAGTTAAATGGTTTGACTTATTCTTTGATTTGTTAGAAGAGCCATGGAAACTGCATCCCTCTGTTTACTTACTTTCTTTTTGAATTGCACTGAGTGTTTTTGTGGGGATGACACTTTACCTGAAAGAGTAACTGAGAGTTAGGTAAAAGAATATTTTCTTCTCTGAATAATAATTATTTTCACAGTGAAAATTTCAGTATTTTATCACTAAAGGATGAACAGTGATATATATCAATTTCAAGGCACGTGAAAAGAATTTTTTTAGTATGTGCAATTTAATAGAGAAAGATTTCTGCCTGTTTGGACAGTAGGTTTTGGATAGTAAAAATTAGGATAAATAATCTTTTATATGCACAGATATTATTGTATTGCCTGTAAATCGATTTACAAGTACTTAAAGCATGGTCCCCAGTGAGGCCAAGAAAGTTTCCGGTTAAGTTTTGTTTTTTGTTTGTTTGTTTTTTTAATTCTATGTTTTCTCTTATTTAAAAAAAAAATCAAAAGCAAAAACAAAAAACAAAACAAAACAAAAAAACCAAAAAAAAAAAAAACCCACAAACAAACAGAAAGTCATTTTGAATAAAACATTTTTCTTATCTTGAGGCTTTGCCAGTTGATGGTGGAAAACTACGCTCAGGAATTATTTCAAGTATTTGCCAAAAATCAGTAATAAGATTAGCTATTAATAAGTTAGCGATATCGCTGTTTGCTTTACTATTTAAGGATGCCATTGATAGATTAATTTGTCCCTTCTGTACTTAGCAATGATAGCTTGTTTCCCTAGTTGGATTCTTTAGCATACTCTACACATTTCTGTGTAATCTGTGAAGTGCAATACTATGTCAGTAAGTTACATTTTAGATGATGCTCATGTGACAGGACCCCCAATCAGTGGCTTATAGGACTTAAAATTTTGTATATTTATTTTTAAAACATTGGCTGAAAGGCATGAGAAATAGAGGATTTGGTCTGGGGACTTTTGGAAAACGATGAGTCTCTTAGTGATGGTCAGTGTCTTCAGGTCACTAAAATAAATTTAAAATCTACAAAAGCTGCTCTCCCTTCCCAAGGCTCCTGTTTTGCTCCCACTCCCACCTAGTTTGAGCCTGAGCCTGCTGCTACCAACTCCCCGATAACACAGCTACACTCGCAGCAGTTTAGACGTGGATTAAAATTGCTTGTCTTTTCCCCCACCACACAAAACTGGTCCTTCTGATGCCAGCAGAACATTTGTGATGAGCTTTATCCACAAATGCAACCGGAAACTTTGAAGCCAAACTATGATGTGCTATGGGGCTTTTCCTCTCTCTCTCTCTCTCTCTCTCTCTCTCTCTCTCTTTCTTTCTTTCTTCCCCCAACCACATGAAATTTCTTTTATTCACGAAAGCCGCCATGTTTCAACATTTACTGATACAGCTGCTTTGAGAGAATCCTATTTAATTATTGTGTCTAAAATGAAACTGTTGCCTCTTCGTGATCTTAAAACCTAAATAAAGGGCTCTGATAGGCTTCTAGGAGTCGGCTTGGAAACGGTCCTTGGTCTCACAGGTTACCATTGTCTAGGGATGTCTGAGCTGTTTTCGGATTTAGGAATAGCACAGTGTCGTCTTGTCTTTGGTCGCAGTCTCATTTGGCTCCGTTTCTTGCACTACCAGAGTTCTTAGCACAACAGTGGGACACTGAGTGATGCAAGACAGTGTAGATTAACATCTTACAGGAGAAATTGTGCCCTTAGTGTTAACGATGTGCCTTTTGTTCTGAATGCCATGTTGTAGGGCATGCATCTTTTGGCCTCTTTAACTCTTTGAACTAGAGGTAGTAATGATGGAAGCCACCTCTGCAAAGATAACATCTGTCTTAAATATCTAGATTTATAGGCCTTAATAGAAACCATAAGGCGTGAATCGTCCTTGGGCGCTGAGCAAGATAACCATCGGTTAGTTACATCAGGAATCCCTGTGTTTAAAGGGTTAAAGATGGTCTTTGTTGTATCTGAACATCAGACTGATTTTTTAAATGATATTTTTTTGTTATGCTAACACTAGACAAAAATCAACTGTATTTGTAAAAATTTACCTCAAACCATTTATTTTATAGTGTGATTAATCCCAGGGCATTTGGTATGAACCAAAGTGCATTCCTTTTTTTATGTGCCTGGCTCTAGTGAGGATGGCCAGGGATTTTTACAATTTGGGTGCAAGGCACTTAAGCCACTTTTAAACTTACTGGGTGGTGTGGAGTCATGTCAAGTGGCCCCATCAGAATGTTAAAAACACTTTAGGCATCGGTAGCATTGGGCCATATTGGAATCTTAAAAAGCATGAATTATTTTAAAGAGAACATTCATTTTTGTAATTTTTTTCATCAAGACTATTTCTGGTAAGCAGAAGATTTTTAAAATACAAACCAACTGATTTGGCTGGTGAAGGTTTTAATATTGCCCAACACAATGCTGTGGTAGCATTTAGAAGCAAAAGTATTTGTGGACTCTGTTTTTAGGGGCTTGTGCATCTCTGCTGTGGACACACATTGAATTCATTGTAATTATACTCAGCTCAACTGGTACAGTTATGTCTAGGCAGTGGCTTGGGTTTTTATCGAGCAACAACTTAGACACGTGACTGTAATCATGCTGCAACTGTGTGTACTGAAAATATGTGAAAATGGTTGAATGTGGACTGTGTATATATGTATGTACAAACTTCTGTGAGATGCTGCTGTCGCCACTTGACATGGAAAGTGTTCTAGTGGGTTGGAATCCTAGTGGCCAGTTCTATGATACTGTATGTATTGTACAGCTGATGATGGGGTAAGACTGTTTAGTGAATATTTGTTAAATTTTATTGTTGTGGCCAGAGATAATTTCAGAATAAAATTTTAATGTCCTACCTTAACTTTTTTCCTCCCCTTTTCTAACTAATTTAACTCCTCATCTATTTCTGGTATGATCGCCCCTGGTTGGTGAAACCTGGAGGGACCTTGGACTGTCAGATGGCTCGAGATGGTGAAACGGTCCATTCTGCTCCTTCGTTCGCCAACTGTGACTTATTTCTTCATTATAAATATGCAAATCCTGAGTTTTTTTCAAATGCGGTTTTAGGAAAAAAACTTCTGCTAAATCTGAGCTCTCAAGACATTCTGCTTATCTGTCGTAATTTTGTGTTTGTTTTTCTTTATGTAGTATCTGTCACATTCTATGCTTGCCAGAGCCTCAAGTCTTTTTCTCTTTTGAGCTTGCTGTCAGCTCTTCCCCAGGAGTCTTCATTTTGTCCAGTGTACAGTTCTGGTCGGTTATCCCAAGATGCTCTTGGGTCTACCCAGGGCCTTCCAGTGTGCATGCTTTCACTGTTTTTTATCTGTGGTGTTCTTTTTGGTTTTTTACATTTTGGAGTTTTGGTGGCTCCTGCCATGACTGGGTCAGGAAACAAGGCTCTTCTGCAGCAACTAACTCTAGACGAGTCAAGCTCAGAGCTTACTTACCGAAGGCAGCAAACACTATGTTAGACATACTGTATGTAATGTGTCAGGTTATTGCTGGGACATCGTATACAGAAGTTTCCCTCATGGCAAGGGCTATCTCACATTCTGTTTATGCCTCTCCTGCTGAAGGAGGTTTCCTATATCTTACCCATAGTAAGTGGGAGTCACTGAAAGAAGGGCACATGAGATTCCTAAGCCCAGCTTTTGTCTTCATACACAGTGAGGAGGTTTTCATATTTGCTCAGAGTTCACATCCAGTGCACACACATACAGCAAACAGAAGAATAACTGTCCCTCCAAGAACAAAACAAAACGTAAATGTCTAAGCGATGAGCCTGATGTCTACGAAAGCCGAGGCAGCTCCATAGTGCCCGTGTCTGACCCGGGAAAGATCGGTTTCATCAAATCTTTCTAAATTCCTAAGCTGATTAATGCAATATTCTGTTTGAGTCCCTAAAATTTCTTACCTTTTGGAATCAGTAACTACAAAAAAGAAGTATTCAGAAATGAAGGACTTCAACACTATTTTCCAAACAGCCTTCGAGAACACTCCCTGTTAGCATAAGTTTGGGCCTTTTCAAGAAGTGAGAGACTTTGATTACCTTTGTGTTTTGAAAAGGGCTTTGGAAGGGACCCCAAAGCATGGGTTTTTATGGTTTTATTTCATTTTGTTTGTTTGTTTTAAGATGTAATTACACTGCTTTTTCTTCAGACTTTATGCAAATAAACACTTCTCCCTGGTGGTATATAAGTCCCTCCCAAAAGAAAATTTGACTACTGTGTTGGGTGTATATGAGAAAATTGTATCTTCATGCAAAGTGATTAGTTTATGTGGTTTCACTTTGACTTAACATATTGGTTGTGATCTCCTCCTTAGGAACTGTGACGGAGACAGGAATTGCCATTTTCTTGCATCTCAAGGAAGTGTAGGAAGTACTTCAAGAATGAATGGTGACTCTCTGGAGTGTTAACTGATTATAATAAGGACATGAAGAGATGTATTGTAATTGCATTTGGTTTGGCAGAGCATAGGGGCATTGTTCCCTCCAAAGGAGAGAAAATGCTCTCGCAGATCCCAGTGTCAAATGGGCATCCTTCATCCTTATACATTCCTTTGGGCTATAATTATCCCCAATTCTGAATGAAGTGGCTGATGCCAAAGGGACTGTGTAAAAACAGAAATCGTTCTAGAGCGAAGAAGCTTAGAAAGAAGAAAGTGATTTTTACTAGCTATCAGTTTCCAAGAATATCTTTTCAATTGAGAAACCACAAAAAAAAAAAAAAAAAAAAAGGACTAGAACATTTTAGTCTCTTTAGGCGCACATGTAAATTCAGGTGCAACCGCACACACTCACAGTTTGTGAAGTGTGTGGCCTTGTGGGAAGGGATTGTAGCTCTGCTCTTTATTCCTGTGTTCTTAAAAATGGTTTTCTCTTACATTTGAGTGTATGAAAATATTTTTGACACGTTAATTCTCAGGGAATTAAAAACTTTCACTGACTGTAGCAGCAGATAAATCTCTTAAATTTAGATTTACTCAGGTTCTTGACCCTTTGCCTCCATATTTAAGCAAATCTAGAATGCTTTCCAGGGAAATATATAAACATAGACATCTCAGATACAATTTTAAAATACCAAATTGTAAATAAATCAGTTTTTACAAACTAAAAGATTGTGTCTTTCCTTGCGTTCTATAACAGGTATTTACCGCCTACATTTGAGAAGATTTAAATATCAAGTCCATTTCTTCCTTAGTTAAAATGAAGTATTTTTTTATAAAACTGAGGCCCGTGAAAAGATCATTTAATAAACATTCTGAGTTCTTAGTTGTTTAGGGGGAACAGTATGTGTCTGATTACAGTCCGATTAATCTGGACATAGTAAATAAGCATATGAATAAATTGGGACTAACTTGTCATTCTTTTCTCTGAAAGGCAGGGCTCTAGTTTCTCCTTTCCCTAGAATTAAAATCATCGGACCTTTGGCCCGAGTATGCTTATATTTAAAAAGAAAGACATTGACTCCATAGAATTGTTTTAACATCTGCTGCAGACTGCATTCACTTGCCAAACACTTCCCAAGTGTCTACGCGTGAAGCTGGGTCACAGGCACTAGAAATGTAAAGTATCTAACAAAATAGACACGGGCCCTGTCTTCAGGGAGCTGTTAGACCGGTTGCCAAGGCAAGCCTGACATAAATAATGGCATGAACAAAGAGTTACTGTTTGTTTGTTTGTTTGTTTGTTTCTCGAGACAGGGTTTCTCTGTAGCTTTGGAGCCTGTTCTGGTACTTGCTCTGTAGACCAGACTGGCCTCGAATTCAGAGAGATCCACCTGACTCTGCCTCCCGAGTGGGGGGATTGAAGGTGTGCATTACCACCACCCGGTTAAGAATTACAAATTTATTGAAAGGAGAAGAGAACGTGTGTGGCAGTGACTGTGTACTATGGCAGAATGGTTGTGCTGTGTTGTGTTGTGTAGGTCATGAGTGTGGCTTCTGTAGGAAACAGCCTTTTCGGGGGAAGCAAGAACAGGGTTGTTAGATGGAGCTGATGGAACCGCTGGAGGAGAGTCCCTGTGGAGGGAGCCCAGAGAACGAGAAACTTGTGCAGAGAAGCTGGACTGGTTGTGTGTCAGACCAGGGCAAGCATCCTTTATCTTGGGCACAAGGAAGTGACCAAGGGTTTTTTTTTTTTTTAAGGAGAAAAAAAAAAAAAGATGCCCCAAGCAAATTGGCTCTCCTGGGCTGTGGAGACTGATAGAGGGAAGAGTGGAGGAAGTAAAGGCCTTGAAAGGACTGATAAGGAATGCTGGGGGTTGGGATATTTGAAGAGACGTGGGCATGAGGACTATGAAAATAGAAATAGCAGGTATTGGTGTGTGCACAGTATCTGTCGCTGTTTCAGGTTTGCTTCATAGAATCAAAGGGAAATGGAATGCTGTATTTGTTCAGAGAGAATTGGAGATTAATGTGTTTGGTTAAACTGTGAAGTACAGGTGAACTATAGTTTGCTAAAGACTTGAAGCCTTGGAGTAAAATTCCACTTACTGATACATTGAAAAAAAATTGAGGAACTTTTGGATTTAAGAGATTCTTTAACACACACACATACACACACACACAGGCAGAAGGCGAGGATGTAAAGGCTCCAACAAGCAAACATAATCCCCCTGGTTAGGTCACTTCTTGCACCCCTCCTCTCTTGTACAGAAGTTAAGCATTCTAGGGAGGGAATTTAATAGCCGTCCCTTCCATTCAGAATCCATGCTCCCTGGATATCTGAAGCTGTTGGTAATACTGAACCCTGTACATACAGACTTCTTCACAGACCTGCAATAAAGTTTAATTTATAAATTAGGTTTGGAAAGAGATGGCTAATAGTCAATAATGAATTAGAACAATATGCAGTGATAAAATGATCAGGATCTGCCCCTTTATCATTTGAGGCCATGATTACAAAAATAAAGGTTACTTGAACACCAGCTTTGTGAGTCTGTGAGAACTGATTTAATAACCGAGGTGGCTACATATGCAGTACATCTGATGTGTGGAGCATGCATGCCTTGGACATAACAGATGTAACATGTCCTAGGTGAGGCAGTATGAGGTCTCCTACTACTCAGAGGGATGTATAGCCTGAAATCTATTAATAATTTATTTCCGAAACTTTCTATTTAATATTCCCAGCCTGTAATTGACATCAAGTAACTAACCATGGAAAGAGAAACCTCAGATAAGGTTTAATAAAGAAACTTTAAGGATGGAACACGATAGTTTTACATGGTGTGTTTGGTTTACCAAAACAATAATAACAAAATAAAGAAGTAGGTTGCTGGCCTTGAGGATTTGATGGGGCCTTTTTGGAAGGCCATTTGTGTTGCTGCTGGACAAAATGCTTTTAAAAAGTGGGTTTCTAGCCATGTCTCAATGGAATTCAGGTGGGTACAGAGTTAAGGAATATTTGAGAGAAAGAGAATTGTTCTCACAGAAGTTGTCCATTCATCATGCAACATGTATGGAGCTACATTGAAATTTTGGGCCTAACATAGACAGTAAGGGGGTGAAGCAAAGCTCTTGAAAAGGTGAGCATTGCCATTGATACTTTCTCAAATGTGCAATGTCCCAGACTGCTGTCTGTCTGGAAGGCATGATGCTGGGCAATGTGGTACCACCAAAGCCAACACTGACATCTACCCAGGAAGATCTCATTGCACGCTCAGTAGAACTGAGATGGGAGAGACCCTATCATCATCCGCCACTTCCTTCCATCTCTCCTCCTGGGCACACTCTGGCACAGAACACAAGTGTTATCTGGAGATAATGTTCTAGTCTTGAAGGTGGGTGATCAACAGATAATAGCTAGAATGTTCGCTGCATATTGAGAGAAGCACAAGAAAGTAAGGGTGAGTAGACGTTGGGAGGCCGGCTATAAGACTGGAAGGATGTAGGGATGTAATACTGGGAGTAAGGGAAAGGTCCCTCTAGGAGACGAGGTTTTATAGCGTGTGCTATTCTGCAGGGTCTGAATGCTCGGACTGGAGGGGGCTCTCTAGGAGCCGTCTCTAGGACCTGATGTACTTCTTGTGCCCAGATAATCCAATATGGAAAAGGGGGTGGGCAGGCAAGGTCAGACTGAATGGGGCACCCCAGACCATGGTGAGGTCCCAGAGTTTGTTGTGATTATACCAGAAAACCGTTGGAATAATTAACATGTAATTAGCTGTGCAAGCAGCCATTCTGGCATCTCATGGTGAAACCTTACAAGAGAACCATGAGCGAGTGCTGACACGTCATGAAGTCAGAGTGTCCTTTATTCCTGGCTTTGAGGAGGAATTTGTTACATAGAAATAAAACTGTTTCTAGACCACGGGTTTTCCCTTTAAAGTGAGGGAAGGTGGAGGAGAAACCAAGTCAGCACACAAGAGCCTTGAAGACCTTAAGAAGACCTTACCTTAAGAATTTGAGAAGCCTATAAAACTTCAAGTTCCACAGATGTTGTTAAAGCTAGAAAGGACATTTTGAGTCAATAAGAAAAACAGTAAGAAGTTAAAAAGTAGACAAAAGCAACTTAAAAGTTGCCTGAGAAACAAATCAATCAAAAAGTTCTGTTGTGAATCAAAGCAATGTAAATTAAAGCAAAGGGTTTATTTTTAATCAATAACCAATAAAACAGCCATGATCAATGTTTCCAAAAGACGTGGCGGCACAATGCACTCCTTAGATGCTGCAAGAGGTCTAATGAACAGAACCTTCTGGAAGGCACCTTGACAGTTTTCCCTAGAGCTCTAAAACTTTACAGTTGCACTTGCCTGCCAGTTGACCTCAAGAATGTGTCATCCCAGGAGATCCAAGACGCCGACACAATTCGTCTACAAGAATAATCACATCGAGTTACACAAGCCTGGAAGACACCAGTGTGCATCAATGGAGGAGGATTGCTTAATAAATTACACTTCAGTTATGTCTTTATGTAATTAAAATCAAACAAATTTAAAAAACACTCAAAATAACAACACGCTTTCCACCTAAAATAAGACACAAGACTGTTCCTCTTGCCAAAAGGTAGCGGCAGAGAATTGCCATCGATACAAAGAATTGAAAGAAGTGGATCACTGTAAAGAGTAGCCCTGATAGTTAACCTAGATCGTCAACTCCCTGGGGATTAATGTCACGATAGAAACACATCTTTGAGCATGTCTGTAGAGGAGTTTCTAGATTGGGTCGATCTTATGGGAAGACCCTTTAAACTGTGGCTGGCACTATTCCAAGCGCTAAATATGAATGGGCAAGCTGAGTGTAGCAGTCATTTCTGCTCCTTTTGTGTGGTCTGCCATTTCAAGGTCCTGACCCCGTGACCTCCCTGCCATGAGGGACTGCACCACTAAACTGTGACCCAAAGTAAATCTTTCCTCCCTCAAATACTCGTTGATAGGCATTTGGCCACAGCAGTGGAAGTAACTAATATAGTATGTTTCTCATTTTAATTTTCTTGTATCTTTTCCACAATGAACATTCATATTTTAATTTTATTTTAAAAAACATTGCGTTATTTCAAAGAAAAAAATGAGTAGAAGGCAATAAAGTAGCAGCAGACTATTGCTTTAGCCGCACAGGGAGCACAGGGTGGACAGAGGTTGCAGCTGAGTTGTTCTCATGTTTCAGATTCTTGCTTGCTCCTTTTTCAGCCTGGGCATCTGCATCTCCCACTCCCTGAGTTATTTATTTCCTCTTGAAAACAGTAAGGCCTTTAAACCAACGTCGTCACATCCCTTGTGACCCATTGCAACCGGCGAATAATGAGCCGATTAACCCCATGACCTTCACCAATGATCAGAAGTAAAAATAAAGACAAGAGCTTCCCTTGCTCTTGAAATCACCCCCTCTCTAGACTTTTCCTGGGTGTATTCTTCTGACACAGACAGCACCCTGGGCTTGTTTCTTATCCCCTTCATACTGCCTTGAAACGTGGACTTGAAAACCCAGCATAGAGTTCTTGACCCACAGGCCCCTGACCTGGGCATGCTCAGCATACACCATTTATTAGCGCTCAGATTAATCTCTGGGCATCCGTGACTCACTCCAGAAGTGCAATTGTCACAGACTGTGGTCTGGAGGGCTTGGCACTGTGGCTGCTTCCACCATGTACTCTGAGTAAGTGCTGCTATTGATCGTTCCCGGAGTGTAAGCCAGAGAGGGTTTGCTCTCTTCTCGGAAGTGGTTCAAGCTTCCATTACCACCGCTTGGAGGGAGACAGAGAGCAGCTGTCCTAGACAACATCTTTCCTCTTCCCAGTCACCTCATCAAGGTCAGTCTCAGCATCGTTTCCTCATTTGACCCCAGTGGCATTATTATTCCTGGGGTTCTCACTAAAGACACCCTATTATTAAGTCCTTCTTAGCCTCCAGAACCCGTGGATATTATTCAGCTATGTGTCGTACAGATTGAGCCATATCTCATCAACTTCCTGTGTTGACGTCCTCATGGCCATATTTGGAGACAGGCCCTCTATTGAAAGGGGTGATATGCTAACAGGCTTTGAGTGGTGTCTTCACAAGGGAAGGACAGACACACTAGGCACTCAGGAAGTCTTCACGAGGATACTGCAGTGGCTGCTGTCTGCAAATGGAGGAGGAAAACTCCACAAAAACCAACTGCAGAACCATGATGAAGCAGCTTCTTTGACTGAACTACCCATGGCATTCTATTATGGCGGCCAAAGCTGAAACTAAAGTCCACAATGGAGGATAGTGGTGGCAGATGGGACAAGGGCTGGGAGTCAGATGGAATGGGGAAACTCTCCTGGATTTTCCAAATGGGTGGGCCTAAGGGTCCATAAAAGTAGAAGGTGATAGAAGGGATGCATGCCTGCTGATGCCTTAGTCCCTGTCTGGTCGCATACATGGAACACGTCAAGAGGAACAGATCCAACAGAATGCGTATATAATTAGGCAGTCATTAAGTTGACTTACAGGGTCAGCGGCTCCATAGTCTACGGTGGCTGTGTGAGGAGGCAGAGCAGAAGAGCCAAGAGCTACTCGGGCTAAGAAAATGGCAGCCTCCAAACATCGGGAAGTAATGACAAAGACCCAGATGAGCAGAGAGCCTAGAAGCTTCACACAGAACCGCTGGTATAAGCTCACATCAAAGGCAGATGAGTGCCCCAGGAGTTGGCAGCATCAGAGGACACACCCAGTTTAGGAGAGTTTCCCTTCTTCCACTTCTATTTTCCCTAGCCTATCAGACCAAGCAGATCCTATCAGGGAGAGCCTTCTGTATCCAGTCCTGTGAACGAAATGGTTCGTCCCACAAACACACTTGGAAGTGTGCTGTGCTCGTTTTGCAGGTGTCTCTCAGTCCAGTCACGAGGGATTAACTATGAAACCCAGGGGGAGCCGTGTCAAATCAGATAATAAATGTGAGTTGTTTTAAAAGCTTTGAAAGTTGGGGTAATTTGACACATCAATAGAAAATAGATTTTAGGCCATCATATCTGCGTTAGCACTTTGAAAGAGACATGTAGGGCATATGAGGGCAGTGAAAATTCATTTGCTCCCTACGAAAGACAAAGGCAGCAGCTAATGCGGAGAGCACTAAGGTGTCAGATCCGAACACTGTCTGTCATCCACGTGGGCTGCTGCCAAGACCACACAGGGAAAACGGAGCCAAGGAGCATGGAAGGTGGCAGTTTGACTTTATTTTACTTTCATTGTCAAAATGGAGCTTTACACTGAGTATTGACTTATCTGTCCATTTGAATAGAATAAGAATCAAGGCAACAGAAACCTCCCACAAAAGAATTATCAAGTTAAACACTGAGTCTACAACAGCAGCCACAACAGCTGAGAGACAAATCAGAGTGTTGGTGCATTGTGTAGCTGTATACAGAGCATGTGTGTGTGTCGCTTGTACACGCGTACATCGTGTACAGAAGCGTTCACTGGGGGAGGGGGCTCACTTGATCTAAGGTGAGAGAATGGGAGCTGTGTCCCAAGACTCCGCACACCTGATGGCAGCTTCCATCTGCTGTTTGTGACAGGAGCTCACTCTGAACCTCGGGCTGCCTTAAGCTACTGGCTGTACAACCAGTACCTAACACTCCAAACAGTCCTCCTGCCTCCGCCTCCCAAGTGCCAGGATTACAAGCATCCGCCACCAAGTCCAGGTTCACTTACGTGTTTTGGTGACTTGGCCTCGCCCTTCTCCCTGGACTTCTCAGCCTCTGTTCTCAAAGTCTGCTTCTAAAGAAAGGCACAAAGCCCCACCTGCCTTCACTGTGGAAGGCACTGCTATCTGTGGTCCTCTCAGGAAAGGCTTTTCTTTATACTGGTCAGCTTTCTTAGAACTCAGGCTTCCTAGCATTGACATCAGCACCTTTGTGGTCCAGGCCCTCCAGCCCTCTTCCGGTTGTCAACCCTCTCTGCTACTTTTGATTCAGGCCAATTTCTTGCAGGTATTTTTAAGGGCCTCTTTCATGGATCACACTTTTAAACAAACTTAAAACATCTGCACTTAAAACTGGGTTTCTAGAAAATGGTGTTCTTAAGGCGTGAACGATAGTATCCAAGCGTTCAAGCAGCTAAGGCAAGGAGATTGCTATGAGTTCGAGACCTGCCTGGGCTACATAGCAAGCTCTTGTCACATGCAAACAGACAAACAAACACACATAGAAAATGATGTCTGTGTCCTTCCAATCAGATGTCAGTATTACAATTATGTTCTTAAGTTTTGTTTGTTTGTTGTAGTGTTTCTACTTTCCCCAGGGGTTAGAAGTGCCTGACTCTGCCGCAGCTTTAATAACAGCATCCCCGATGCCTTTGCTCTACACTCGCTATCCACAAGTGTCACATCAAACAAGGACCCAACTCAGATGCCTGTCCCCTGCCCCCACCGTTTCTATACCACATGAATTTGGCTTTGAGCACAAATTTGGATAAGCTGCATTATGATTGTCTTACGGTTTGGAGTCATTTAAATGTAGATATGTATATTTCCGAAGGTGATTTCCCTGGCGGCTCGTGTGCTTGGACAATAATTAAACAAGGTCTATAAGCTTATTTAGAAAACAAAAGAAGGAGTTGCAACTGCAGCCAGGCTGCAAAAGGAATGCTTGGGCAAAGAACTCCTTGGCTCATTTTTACTGAACACTTCTTTGACGTTAGGCAGATAAGTTCATTATTTCTTTTGACTTCTGCCTTTGGGCAAATGAATATGTTGTTGGGGCTTAATCATAAGAATGTTTAAAATCTTGGCCTCTGACATCAGTAATTCATAGAAACCACCTGGGCTCCAAAATCCATATTTATGGCCTCTCTCTATTATGGCTTTGCATTATTCATCTACTAAATATTTGTTGAGAGCCTTTGTTCCTCCACTGCCTCTTAGGGATAAGAATGAACACCACTAGTTCCTAGAAATTAGAAATACTAATTCGATGATAGGCTCTGCTGCCAGTGGCCTCCCAATGCTCCCACTATCCTTACCACTGTTTTACAGACAAGAAAGCTGACCCACAGACTTCTTCACTGGCTAGAGCTTCTGCCAGGGACAGAATGGGTGGGACGTTTTTGTCAGAGGTTTGGAGTTGAGGACCAAGGCACTGACTGATTGCATTCCCAGTGAACACTTCATTCTTGTTCTCATACAGCCCACCTTCTCCTGTGTCTTCACACAGGAAAGAAAGGGAGGGAGTTCTTTGGGAAAAAGAGAGGGAAAGACAGTGAAAACGGGTGATGGCAGGGGGTGGACGATGACCAAGGGAAGCCTGGTAGTATCTAAATCCTTTTTTCTTCCAGAAATGCTCAGTGCTGATCTCATCACAGGGTGTGGAAACTCTGATACGGGCAGTGGCAGGCAGGGGAAGACCTACGTGCAGGCTATCAAGAGAGGATGCCACTCACTCACTCAAGGCCGTGGAACTAGCAAGCAGAAGAGAAGGAGCTGGCACCCAGGCTCCACTCCAGATTCTGGGCTTTCTCATCACTGTGTTTGTAAATACTCAGTGACCGAGGAACTGAGCAAGTCATTGGCAATTTCCTAACTTCTCAAAGCAGAGGGAAAACTCGATCAAAGAAATGTAGCTCGTGGGGAATAAAAATTACTTGGAAAGACATGAAAATTTCTAGCCTGGGTAGTAGTGCCCCGCGTTCCTTAGCCGCCCATCCATAACCAATCAGCAAGAACAAAGCACCCAGCCCCACAGCATGGTTTTGCCGTCATGAGAAAGACTCATACATGTGGTCCTAGAAAGTGAAGCATGTGACCTAATGGAGGAGCCTCTGATGGTGACTAATATTTGCAAAATGTTGACGGGAAAGAGCAAATTCTTGTGACATTCAAAAATCATTAAATGCTTGCTGTCCATGAACTGTGTTCTCTTGGCCTATGTGAGAGGTTTGCAAGGAGGGTGCAAGAGTAGTTTTAATTGCCAAGGACACAACATTAACTCTGTTTCAAATGCATAGGTTGCAACACAAGTGCAGTCTTTAATCGGGACCTCTTGATGTATCATTTACACACACTTCAGGTAACAGAGCACTCTGTTTTAGATCCTACAGGAAGAATCTTTATGAATCAAGAAACCCTAAAATACACTTTCATTTACATAATTAGAAAACAACCCAGGATTAATTAGAAACATCGTAGGATTGTTATCCAGATGCTTTGCATAGTGTGTGGACTGTGGTCAGTCTACCTGCGAGTTGTCAAGTTCACATCATTCAAAACGGTGGCGAAAAAGCAGAAGGGTGGGAAAGAGTCTCCCCGCGAGCTGCTGTCCTGCTAACCTCTCTGTTAAGGGATCTTCGGTTCCAATTGCTGTTTATGCTCGGAGTACTCTTTCAAGGCCACCCTCTGTCCTTTACAGATAGGCGAACACAAAGGCCCAGCAAACTTGCGAAACTGAACCCCCAGTCAGGCTAGATCCCAGCACTGCCCTGTCTCTTTTCTCACCGTTGTTAGTACGTCAAGGAGCTAAATGCCCCAGAAAGCCAGGGAAAGCTTCCCCTGGAAAATACTGACTGAACTGAGTCGGATGTCTCCAGGTGAATAAGGACAGCCCGGGCCAGTTTCGGGCCAAGACAAAGAAGTGTGAACGTGCATGGCAGTCTGTGAGCTAAAAATAGTGAGGCAGGCTAGGAGCACCTGATTCTTGAGCCTCAGACAGCCCCAGCTGTCCAGGCAGGAGACCCCAAAGGTTCGCCCTTTCTGGGCATGCCCAACACCACACAGCTCTAGAAGCTGCGGTGTTTCACATTCCCTCTGAGTGGAGCAAATAAGACCGGCATGATGAAGTCATTTTCCTGAGATGGACTCATACATTCCAGCTAACTTTTGTCTCCCATAGCTAACATTCCTGAAATGCTACTGACATAGTCCATTTGCCCAGAGAGTGGAAAAGATACTAGGCTTCCTGTGTGGAGGGGCTGGCACACATGTGGACTGCATTAGTGCACTGTCCTGAGCCAAAGTCTAGTGGGGGAAATGCAGGACCAAGTTTGAACCTGTAACTTTCACCCGCGCAAGACCCATGAGAACAAACAGGGCAGGTTTTCCAGTACACTGTCAAATCGTTAGCCTATAAAGATTTCTGCTGCCTTACAAACACACACACACAGCCTAAACAAATGAAAAATGGATATTGAAAACTTCTATTGACTTCCTATTAAAATGTCTTTTAAAAAAATTGATGGAGGAAGGTCATTGGTTAAATAATAAAGAAACTGCCTAGGCCCATTTATAGGCCAGCCCTTAGGTGGGTGGAGTAAACAGACAGGATGCTGGGAGAAGGAAGCCGAGTAAGGAGTCACCATGATTCTCCCACTCCAGACAGACGCAGGTTAAGATTCTCCCTGGTAAGCCAGCTCGTGGTACTACACAGAATATTAGAAATGGGTTAGATCAATATGTAAGAGCTAGCCAATAAGAGGCTGGAGCTAATGGGCCAGGCAGTGATTAAAAGAATACAGTTTCCGTGTAATTATTTCGGGGCATAAGCTAGCCATGCGGGCGGTTGGGTGCCGGGGACGCAGCCCCGCCGCTCTTATTACAACAAAAAATATATCCGAGAGATGTTTCTTTACGTATGACTTAAGAAACCTATTTCATCCTGTTTACAAATCTGTTTTTCAAGAGACCAGAGGCAGAGAATATTCCAAGAAACGACAAATAGCAGAAAAATATTTGTGGTAATTGTTAATTATAATATTAATTTTGTCAAATACTGTTCTCTTTCATTTTTTAAAAAACTCTGCCTGTTCTTATGGAATATCACCACAGTTGTGCTATTTTAGGTTAATATACTTTTCTTTATTCATGTGCCAGTAACTTTAAAGTATTGTATATTCCTGTATTAAGTAGTGACTATACAATAATCCAGGTGCTTATTAAAAATGTTCATTTATGCTCACGAGAAACAGGTTAGAGCTTTAAAATTGCCTTTTATGTAACAGGAAAAAAAAACCATAGTTAGTTCAATGCATGTTTCCATCCATGTAAGAATAATTTGTCCCAAATAGCATTCAGCACGCAATGCCATCAGTTAACCAGATGACTGCAGTCAAGAGGTTCTGGGTGGCTTTTGTTCAGGTGTAACATCTAGCTGAGTACGAATTAGAAGCTATGCCAGCATCCCCCGAGTTCTTGGATTGAAATTCGATTTCCCCCCATTTTAAAGATGTCGTCAATGGGGAGAGTCTTCAAAGCAGCTGTAGGTGATACAGCATTGGTCTTATCTGTCTGGGATGGAAAAGCAGCAGTAACTGGAGATGTGTGATGTGGTAGATAGGACGCAACTTCCATGAACTAACATGCCTTTGGATTCCTTTAGGAAGATGGAAGAGATTCAGAAGAAAATAACGATACAACTGGGCTTTCAGTGAGCCATGCTTAAAAATAATTAACTCTGAAAGGATAGAAGAATATTAACACACACACACACACACACACACACACACATTGTAACAAAACAGAGAAGTCCAGAGATGCAGTGGAAACACTTGCTCAGGGCGACAGACAGGTACACATATAAGATCCATAAACCCCCAAGACCTGCAGAGTGGTAAGGACAACATTGGGTCTTTAGGAGCAGGGACATCAGGGAACTAGAGAGGTAGACAAATGTCTTCAAATTATAAATACTTAGGACTGTATTGACAGATTAAATCATATTAATGAGAGAACCTGTAGGAGGGGCCAGGGCTATTTTTCCTGGAGGTGGACCCAGAGAGCCAGAGGAGCAAAAACTGGAAGAGAAGAGCGGGTTTGGAAGGGATTAACTGGAATGGCGGTTGAGTCATCTTCCACAGCCCCTTTCCTGTGCCACACACTCAGGCAGAAACAGAGGACTTGCTTGCCTTTGAGTCTTCAAGAGGAGGGGCCTGGCAGGGTAAATGCCACTTGAGCAAAATGATGCCCAATTTTGCAGGAAACTGGAAGAGGCTGAAGTAGGGGCAGGCCATTCCTCTATTACTACACAGTCTAAAGCAACGGATGCTGATGGCAAGTGCCCTTCCGGGTACAGGTAAGGCCTGTACACACGAAAGGCAGTCAGTTGTGTTGAACAAGCTCACCCTTCCTAGCAGAAGTAGGAATAGAAAGTCGTTGAGCATAAAACGTGAGAGGAAAAAAATAAGGGAGAAAAGATCAGGTGGAGAAAAACACACTGACTCTGGATGAAACAGGTAATTCAGGAATAGAAACTGTCTTTGAAGTAATTGCATTCAGCGCCCTCATAAAACACACAGTTTCAACAGGAAGCATTTGTGGAATGACAACTGACTGCCAAGAGAAAGAAAGACAGAAACCAAATGGATGTCTTAAAGTAGAAAACTGATTGTCCAAATTAGAAATTCATGAGTCAGGTTAGGAGAAAATAAAAAGGTAAGAGAAAAAATGATATTGAAAATATCCACAAGTATTAATATGTAGAAGATGTTCAGAACAAGAAAACAGACAAAACAGAAGAAGAAACAAATTTCCAGATGTGAAGAAACAAAACTTCACATTGGCAGAGATCATAAAATGCAAAATAGAACGAATGAACACAATGAACCTAAAACATTGTTCTTGTGACATTTTAGACAGCAAGGGTACAGAGAAACATCCTAAAGATTCAGAGCAAGTCATCCACTGGAAATGAGAATCTTGCTGGCTCTGGGTAGGCCATCAGGAGCTCCAGAAGCCAAGGAAGAATGAGGAGTATGCCTTCTGGAAACCAAAAGAAATGTTTTTTGAGTCTAACATTCTCTACCTGCCCAAACTAACAACCAAGAGGGAGGCATTATTCAGCAAGCAACCACTCTGAAAATTGGCCACCCACAAACAAGATCTGAAAGTCATTCCAGCCAAGCAAAGGGGAATCCAAGAGGAAGCTATCAGCCCCAAGGAGGAGTGGGTCTTTCCCAGATCGGTATTGAAATGCCCTTCTAGGGCAACAACCTTGAGGCAGGCGCCAAGAGACTCCAGTCCAAGCTGGAACTGGAAACTGTTAACTCTTTGAAGAATTCCTTTTAGGGGAACATGCATTTGCTCAGCAAACAGAATGACTCGGAAACTGGGTGGCCAGGCGAAGGTGTAGCAGGGCCTTTTGTTTTGACTCATCTACCCTCTCAGACCCATGCTGCTTATACTAGTGAGTACTCAGGCAAAGATACATCTCCGCTGTAAGCTCCATGGGCCTGTTCTGACAAGTGGTTCCTTACAGATTATGTGGTGAAGAATACATTAAAAAATAATAAATTTATAAACAATACCTCTAAAATTAATTGTGCTTATAAGACTAATTGAGAAGATGTAGTCAAATATGAAGGGAATGAAGAGATAGTATGTCAACATTAGAAGGGCTGGATAAGGTTTAGTGTATCATTTTCAATGGCATAATCACAATGATATCATATAGAGGCAGTACAGCATTTGTGCTGACAAAGAGTGCAGTTTTTAGAGTCAGAATTCCTGCATTTGACATTTCACTCAAGTTTGATCAACTGCTTTCTAATACCTTGGTTCTTAGGTACCTCACTACTTTATTCTAAAAATAAAAGAATATATACATATTTATTTACTTTTATTATATATATCTTACATGTGCTATATAGCTCATATATATCATATATATGATATATGTGGGATATATTCTATATATATGGGATAGAATAATAATGTCTGGTATAGAGAAGGAGATACATGAATGTTTTCAATGATGTGTCTTCTTAATGCCCCAGCCATGTCTCAGTGTGATCCAGTCAACGACCATGATTAAAGCATCAAACTAACCAAGGGAAGGACCACACCCTTCATTCTCATGTTTCCTCAGGTCTTGAAATCACAGCCTTCTTTTTCCCTGTATTAGTCCCTCAGATTACATTATTCTTTTGGCATAAGGAAAATATACAGTATGTCCTGTTATGGCCAGCATCTTCTTTTGTCATAGTTGTTTGGAGATTCATCCATGTTCTAATGAGTATTGCTACATTGCTCATATGCATAAACATAATTAATAAATTTACGCTCTCCTGGCTAGTTTCTCTGTCACCTTGGCATAAACTAGAGTCAACTGAAAAGACAGAACCTTGACTGAGAAAATGCTTCCATAAGACTAGGCTGTAGGCAAATTCATAGGGTGGTATTAGTTTTTCATGACGGAGGGGCAGCCATACCTTTGTGGGTGGTATCTTCCCTGGGATGGCGGTCCTGGGTTCCACAAGGAAGCAGGCTGAGCAATCCACAGAAGCAAGACAGGAAGCAGCACCTCTCAGTGGCCTCTGCATCAGTTTCTGCTTCCAGGTTCCTGCCTTCTTTGAATTTTTGCCCTGACTTCCTTCCGTGATGGACAATGATATGGAAGTATAAGCCAGATCAACACTTTCCTTGCTAATAATATTTAGTCATAGAGTTTCATCACAGCAATAGAAACTGTAAGACATATTCATTGGTGATTCTTTTCTAGTTTTGTCTATTAAACCACCATAAACATTCATGTACTTTCTATGAATGTGGGATTTTATTTCTTTTAGATAAGAACTGGAGATCTGGATCCTATGTTAGCCATATGTGTGCATTTTAAAGACACTATCTATAATGATTCTTGCTGTCAACTTGAAAAGTTTTGGAATTATCCAGGAGAGAAGTCTCAAGGTATACCTGTAAGAGATTATTTAGCTATATCTGTTAAAATGAAGGCTAGATATGGTAGCATATGCATTTAATTCCAATATTTGGAAGGCAGAGGCCGTTTGATATCTATGAGTTGGAGGCCATCTTGGTCTACATAGCAAATCCTAGGGTTGCATAATGAGATTCTGCCAAAAAAAAAAAAAAGTGGATTAGGTTACTTGAGGTGTGAATTGCTACATGAAAGTGGGCAGTGCCCTTGAGTTATGGATCATACAAAACCAAAAATTGGAGCTGAGAACAAGCACTCATCACTCCTTGCTTTCTGATTTTGCATGTTTCTGGTTCCTGATGCTTTGGAACCCTTGACGTGATGAACTGTATCCTTGACCTGTGAGTCAGAACAAATTCTTCATCTTTTTAGTTGCTTTCGCCAGGACATTTTATTATCCCATAAGGAAAATATCACCAAACTATTTTACATTCCACCAGTAGTGTACGAGAATTCCGGTGTCTTTAAATCTTTATCTGGGCCTAGTAATTTTTCAGCCACTCTAGTAGATCTACACTAATAGCTTACGGTAGTTTTTATTTGCGTTTCACTAGTGACTATCTTTTTGCTCTTTTTTCATACTTTTGTCATTTGTATACTTTTATGGAAAAAATATCTAATTAGGTCTTTGGCCTTTTTATAAAATTGAGCGATTGTTTTATTTTTAGTTAAATTTATTGTTTTTTATGTGTTTTGCATAGTCTTTGACCAAATATATGCTTTTATGAATACTTCCTCTCTCTGTGGATTGCTTTTTGAAGAGAAGACATTTTCTTTACTCCCACCTTTATGAATTGCATTTTGGTCTTTTGTTCACATAATCTCTGCTCTGTCTATGGTTTCCCCCTAGGCTTATATAGTTTTAGGTTTATGCTTAGGTCTGTGGCCAATTCCAAGTTAATTCTCGCACATGGTTAAATATTGAACAAAATCGTTTGTACTTTTCTAGCAAGTGTCTTACTTTCTCTTTTTGCTGCAGTGATAACCCCAACAAAGACTCTTAAAGAACAGATTTATTATGTCGCACAGTTCGAGGGTACGGTACAGCATGGCCGGGAAGTCAAGGTTGTTAGTACCGGAAGCAGTTACCTTCATTGTGACCACAGTCCAGAAACAGAGAACAATTAATCCATGCTAGTTTTCAGCCCACCTTCCCCATTTCATACAGGACAGAATCCCCTGTCCAGATAATTGGTCTACCCACAATAAAGATGAATGTTCCTACGCCAGTGAACATAACCAAGGTGATTGCTCACAGACATTCTCAGAGCCTATCCTTTGTCTAGTTAATCCCGTAAATCCCTCCTAAGTGTGCCCAAGGGCTTGTCTCCGTGATTCTAGATTCTGTGACCATCAGAGCAGGTACAAACCGTTGTCCCAGCACCATTTCCTGAATGGCTGTCCTTTCTTTCTTCTTTTTTTTTTTTTTTTTTTTTTTGGTTTTTTTCGAGACAGGGTTTCTCTGTGGTTTTGGAGCCTGTCCTGGAACTAGCTCTTGTAGACCAGGCTGGTCTCGAACTCACAGAAATCTGCCTGCCTCTGCCTCCCAAGTGCTGGGATTAAAGGCGTGCGCCGCCACTGCCCGGCTGGCTGTCCTTTCTTTACCAGTTTTCTTTTTTTTTTTAATTAATTAATTAGAGATTTCTGCTTCCTCCCTGCCACCACCTCCCATTTCCCTCCCCCTCCCCCAATCAAGTCCCCCTCCCTCGTCAGCCCAAAGAGCAATCAGGGTTCCCTGCCTTGTGGGAAGTCCAAGGACCACCCACCTCCATCCAGGTCTAGTAAGGTGAGCATACAAACTGCCTAGGCTCCCACAAAGCCAGTACGTGCAGTAGGATCAAAAACCCATTGCCATTGTTCTTGACTTCTCAGCAGTCCTCATTGTCCACTATGTTCAGCGAATCCGGTTTTATCCCATGCTTTTTCAGACCCAGGCCAGCTGACCTTGGTGAGTTCCTGATAGAACATCCCCATTGTCTCAGTGTGTGGGTGCACCCCTTGCGGTCCTGAGTTCCTTGCTCGTGCTCTCTCTCCTTCTGCTCCTGATTTGGGCCTTGAGATTTCATTCCAGTGCTCCAATGTGGGTCTCTGTCTCTGTCTCCTTTCATCGCCTGATGACCAGTTTTCTTTTATAATTTTCCTTTGCCAAGTGCCTGCTGTTCAAATACATGTAGGTCTATGCATGGACCCTTTATTATGATTTATTGCTTGTGCCGACATTACAGTGTCTGTTGGACTTACCAGAAATCTGGAAGATCTATTGTGTTAAGTTTTCCAAAACTTTGCTCTTTGTAAAGTTATTTTGACTATTATGTGTCTTTTGCACTTCCATAAGAATTTTAGAACCCAGCTCATCAGTTTCTTGGCTTGAGGACTACATTAGATTTGTAGGATAATTCAAAAGACCAGCATCTCACCAGTGATTTCTCTATTTTCCAAAACCACATTTCACTGAATCTCACTCTGATCTTTTAAACTTTTTTTTTTTTTGCTAATTATGTTTTTACAATTAACTTTTCTGACTTCTTAAGGGGGGAGCTGAGGTCATTGGCTTGAATGCCCTCTCTCTCGTGTCTTTCCCCAGTAAAGACATATAACATCTCTTGTTTTCTCTAAACTGCCACACTTCCTTAGTGGCACCACACAGATTTTGATCAGTTCTTTTGAACTTTCAGTTGGTGTAAATGACTTTCTAATATTTTGAGTTTTCTTAAATTTATTCAAGTGGTAAAAGAGATGTGTTAGTTTGTTTGCAAAACTTGAACATTTTCCAGAAGAGCTTTTGGGTACTTACCCTAATTTAATCTAAATAATCAAACACATACTTTTTTGGTGGAATTCGTTTGTATTTATGAAGACATATTTCATGGCCCAGAATATGGACTATCTTCATAAATGTTCCATGTGCACTTGGAAAGAATAAGTAGACAGCTGTGGTTTGGTGGAGTCTTTTATCAACACAAATAAGGTCATGTTCCAAGGGGATCTGCTTTCAATCTCTTCATTTAATTTTATTTTTATTATTCTATTGATGATTGAGATCGATTATTAATATCCACATACACTTGTGGATTTATCTACTTTGCAGTTCTATGAGTTTTACTTCATGTATTTTGAATGTCTGTTATTACTACATAAGCACTTACAATTGTAATATACTTTTAGTGAATCGATTCATTTTTCATTATGAAATTTGCTTTTTCTTCATCCCAGATGATATTATTTATTGTGATGTATTTTTTGTCTGAAATTAGTGTATCCATCCATACTTTTTTTAGTCTATTGTATATTTAATATTTGGGGTTTGTCTTAGGATTTCTATGCCTGTAAAGAGAGCACAATAACCATGGCAACTCTTTTAAAGGAAAACATTTATTTGGATGGCTTACAGTTCAGAGGTTAAGTTTATCATCATCATGGCAAGGCATGGCCGTGTGCAGGTAGGCATGGTACTGGAGAAGGAGCTGAGAGTTCTACACATTGGTCCACAAGCAACAGGAAGTGAACCGTTACACTAGATGCCTCAAAGCCCGCCCCCACAGTGACACGCTTCCTCCGACAAGGTCACACTTGCTACAACAAGGCCTTATCTTCTAATAGTGCCTCTCCCAATGGGGGGCATTTTCTTTCAAACCCCCACAGGGCTCATCACTAAATAGAGTGGGTTCAGTGGCTGAAGCAATGAAAATAGATTTTCCTCACCGTCCTCTAGACTGGAAGTCGGAAGGTGATGTGCCCAGTTAGTGTTTGCTGAGGTCTTTCATTTTGGCTTGGAGTTGACTGCCCTCTTGCTGTGTTTTCAAACAGGCCTTTCTTGATCATCTACCCAAATTTTCCATTTCCAAAATTCCCTCGGTGCGTGTTTTCATTCTTGTCTTTATTTCCATTTTCAAGCCTTGAATTATTTCCTTCACCTGTTTGATTGCTTTCTCTTAGTGTTCTTTAAGAGATTTATTGATTTCTTTCATTTTATTTTTGTTTGTCTTTTCCTCCACTTCTTTAAAGTAATTTTTCATTTCCTCTTTAAGGGTCTCAATCATTTTCATAAAGTTATTTTTAAGATCATTTTCTTCTGTTTTATCTGCGTTGGGATGTTCAGGTCTTCCTGCTGTAGAACCACTAGTTTCTGGCGGTGCCATATTGCTCTTTATGTTGTTGGGTGTATTCTTACCTTGTAGTCTCCCCATAGCTTCATCTAATTGGTACAGGTGAAGCCTGTGCTTCAGAGGGTCCCTTTTTCTCCAGTTGGTGTAGTGGGGACCCGTGGCTCTGTTGAGCGCTCCTCCAGGTGCAGGCAGAGCAGAACCTCCAGTGGTCACTCCTCCAGGTGCAAGCAGGCCTAAGGTTCAGGTGGTCACTCCTCAAGGTAGAGGCAGTGCTGCAGTTATGGCGATAGCTCCTCTAGGTATAGGTGAGCTAAGGCTCTGTTGGTCATCGTGGCAGCGGGGTGTCTTGTATGGAGAATGCTGGTGGATGCTGGCGAGGGAACAGGCTTTCTTTCCCAGAGGAGCTTCTTACAAAAGCTCTGGAAGTCACTGCTGGAAACTGCTGTTGTCTCCCAGAGGTTGTTCCCCATTCCTGGTGGTCAGTTGAGTTTCTGAAGCTCTCTCCCAAGTGGGTTGCTTGGGCCCCTTTCTTTATTCTATATATCTTTCTTTCTTTCTTCCTCCATGGCTGCCTGTGCAGCTGGGTGGCCAGACCACCATCCTTTCTTCCTCCCTTTTTCTCACTCCTCACTGCTCCTCTTTGCTCCAACATGGTAATTTCTAATGTTATTATTGATGTGCTGAATTCTATTACTTTACTGTTAGCTCTCCATATATGTCACATATACTTTTTGAAAATCCTTCCCTCTTTTCCCCCCTTCATTTGAGTTATTTTTCCATTTCCTGTCTTCCTCTGGCATGTTTACTCTTTGTCAACACACATGCATGTGCTTTTATGTTTATTTTATACATCTACAGCTTATCACACTCTGTCTTCAAGAGATACTTCTTTCTCAGTTTTCGTATAATATTTGGCACTGCATTCTTGTTGAGTGTTGTTGCTGGAATCCCCTCTAGGCTCAACGTGTTTGAGAAGTTGGTCCCCAAATGTTGAGAACGCTTGGGAAGGTTATGGAACCTTTAGGTGGTAGAGCCTTACTGGAGGAAGTGAGTCATTGGGGTTAGGCCCCAAGGCTTTGAAGGAAGACCTTACTTCCTGAGTATGGATGCAGCGTGATCAGCCAGCCTCCTGTCCATGGTATGGTGTTGTCCCTTATTATGATTATTTCTTCTTTCCAGAACCATGCATCCAAACAAATCCCCTTTCCCTTGAGTTGCCTTTATGAGGGCATTTTATTACAGAAACAGCAACAACAACAAAAAAATTAAGACAATTGTTATGTCTTTTTCATTATTCTTTTAAATCTGTTGCCTGTTACAGAGGTAAGCCCCTCCGAGTGCTTTGCTCAGTGACTCATTACGTTTTCCTAGCCTGACTGGTGAGCATAAGAAATTGTCTTAATCACCACAACATATTTGACTTATGTATTATGAATATTAAAAAAATATTCAGAGCAAAACTCTGCCCACCTCACAAGCCCAGTTGTACCACCTCCTCACTCTGTTTTCTGACTGTTGACCTGTGGGTACGGGCTGTCCATTAAAGAGTAGCAAGCCATTAAGACCAAAACTAACTTTCTCTACAATATGACCCCGTGCCTGTCCTCTTGAGCTATGTATGAATCTCCCTCCCTCTTCACACTTGCTTAAAAAGACCTCCAAGTCCTGTAGAGCAAGGTATCTTGGTATTCGGCCTCATCTTTCCTCTCAACTCATTCATACTGTCTGCTTGGAATCACACAGCCTGAACCCTCCAGAGCTTTGCTACTCCTTACTAACCATACTTTTGTGTGGTTCACATCTGGGAAGAGGGAACTTCAACTTAAAAAAATGTTTTAATCAAATTGGCCTTCATGCAAGTCTGTGAGGGCTTTCTTCATTACTGAATGTTGTGGGAGGGCCTAGCCCATCGTGGGTACTGCTACCCCTGGAAGGTTGGTCCTGGGAGGTGCACAAAGAGTCAGCTCCATGTTAGCCCGAGCAAACCAATCTGCAGCATTTCTCTACGGCCTGCACTGCAGTCCCTTCCCTGGCTGCCTTTGACAGTGGACTCTGCCCTTAGATTGTAATAAAAATCTTTTCTTTTCCAAGGTAGTGTGGTCAGTACTGTCTCACAGCAACAGAGAACAAACTGGGGCACTATCTGTTTCTACTTCATGCGGTTCCACCTGTGTCTGCGTTCTTGAAGCTGGTTTTGAAAGTCTTTGACCTCACCTCTCTGTCTGCTTTACTTTGCATCCTGACTGTGCCCCTCCCATCTCCTCCACGGATACTGAGTTCTCTCACTGCCTCTTTCTTTGGAGACTGGGTTCTACTGACTTTTAAAATATTCCCTCTTTCTTGCTTTTTACATTTTCTCTATGTTCCACAGATGCTTTGAGATGTGATTGCCTCTTATTTTCTGGGCTGTGTCACTGGACAAGGACGAGGAACCTGAGATTGACAGCGTCGTCCTTCCTCCTTCAAGCGACTTTGCTGCTTGTCTGTCATTCTCAGGCTGTTTATCTGAATCCCTACCCCTGACCTGCATTTTTCGCTACTCCAGAGCTCTCACAAAGAGGCTGACACATAGTGTATGTTTGATAAGTAGATGCTAAATAAAATAGTTAGTGAAAGAATCAACTGTTGGTTGGTTGGCTGTCACAACTTGAGTTGTGTGTCCTTCATTTCTGCTTTGGTTCCTGGACGGTGCTCCAATTAGCTCAGCACTGTTTATGAGTAAGACATCCACGTGGTTCATTACATGGAGATGGGGTTGCAGAATGACTCCCAGGAGGAAGTGGTGTGGATCTGGGCTTTCTTTCTATAAAGATATTTCTTACCATGTTTGTTGATGTTTTCTAGAGTCTTAGAAGATCAGGATTTTGTGCATAGAAAGGCATTTAAATATTAAAACTGTAATTTCCTGAGTACCTTAAATTTACTTTGTAATTCTGATTTTACCTCTAAGATGAGTCATTTTAATATAATTTTAAAAACATACTTCCATTTTGGCAGATTAAAATTTAAGCAATTACTTAAATTCTTTAAATGTTTGAAAAACATTTGTAATTTATCAAGCAACTCAGATGCTTGGTAAACCTGACTTTAGCAAGAAAATAAACAGAGTACTTGTGAATTTAAAACTCACCTCTAAAGATAAACTGCAGCCATAGTTGATGTTTTCAATGAGTCTTCAATCATGAAACTGGATTTAAAGGAAAAATTAAAATTAATAATGCAGTTCATGTGAAACTTTATCAGCATATCTGATGTCAGGTTGCCTCCCTCCCTCCCTCCCTCCCTCCCTCCCTCCCTCCCTCTCCCTCCCTCCCTCCCTCCCTCCCTCCCTCCCTCCCTCCCTCCCTCCCTCCCTCCCTGCCTTCTGTTTCTAAGCTTATTAAGCAGTGTGGGTCCAACTAGCTCAAGATCTCTGTGCTTACTGCTAAGTCTTCTTGTGACTGTAAAATAATTTCCTAAACCCCCCAGGGAGGTTGCAGTTAATGTAATGAAAGACTGAGGAATAGTTACTTTTGTTTTTATCATGAGTTCAAGACCAAGACATAGGTCAGAAGATTACAAATTTCCAAGACAATGGTAGTCAAGCCACAGGCAGACGCACTAAACATGGCTCCATGCTTGTCTCATTTGTAGTTACGTACCTGCCCTTCTGTTGAAGCTGATGTGGCAGGCTTCGCCCATTGGCTATTTTAAAGCCCAAGGCATGGCTACTCAACTGTTGTAACATCCTACTGTGGGTTTTCATTTATTCACTTTTAAACAGATAAATTACCCCATTTAGATTGTCACAAATCATTTCTGACTCTTCCTTTCCTTCTCACTTGTCTTCATTGATTATTGTAGTTATAGACTGAAACTTTAAATTTCAATTAGAAAAAAATGATGTGTCTGTTCAAATTGTCAAGTCATTCTAAAGTCTCTAGAGGTGGCTGCTTCTCTGATGGCTGAGTGACAGCTCTCAATCTTTCTCTCTTTCTCGCCTCCCTCCTTATCTCCCTCCCCCTTTCTTATTCCTCCTACCATCTTTCCCTCCATTTCCTTCTCCCTCTTTCTCTCTCTATTTCTAATTCCAGTTTGGTTCGTGCCCAGCCTTTTGGCTTAATTCTTAGTGTCTTTTTAAGTATAGCAACAAAGCTCCACGCAGCTCGAGGATCACCTGACACTGACAGCAATCAGGCTTGAGTTATGTATTCAGCTCTGGACCAATCACTAAGGCCTAGGAGCTGAGGTATTCTGAAGCATAAATAGGTACCGCTGCAATGAGGGAGGCAGGGCTCCTTGACTGACAGATTCAAGAGAATCATCCAGATATGGGAGGGGCAGCTCTTCACAGTAACGGGGTGCCAGGCAGATAAGAGTGACAGATGCCCTCTACAGTGCAGAAGGAATTCAGACAGATTTATGAGATTCATGCGCATCAAGCCTGTGTTTGCTGCCAGCGCGGAACCTCGTCTGTCCCGAATGGAAAAGCAAGCATCTGATTACCCCATCCCTTCGCCTTGGAGCGGTACTACTTCATTTCTGCATCGCTCACATCCAAATCCGTCTTCTCCTTTTCCTGGAACCGCTAATACATTGCCATCTTTATCCAAGTCGCACAAGGCCTCCTGCATTTGTTTTTAATGTCGAATCATCACTGAGCTTTTCCAGAATCTTGTCCTCTTTCGTATAGATACACATTTCCCAGGACCACTCCTGTTTCCCAGTTGGTCAAACTCTTGGGGAATTAAATTACCAAAAAGATGTTCTTTTAGGCCTATCCTACCTCTTGCGATACATCGGCCCCCAGTGCATAATGTACAGTCAGCTGCTTTGAAAGTGAATCCTCATGAAATTTCCTTTCAAGAGGTCTTATGGCGGATGATGAAGAGCTGTCTTCAGTATCCTGATCTTCCGGGATGGTGCAGATGATAATGGTGGTGGCGATGACAGCAAACTTACTGTATTTTACCTAATAAACTGGTACTGGTGGTATCCTAGGTCTTTAGGTAAAATATCTCTTTTAATCTTGACAGTGTGCTGAGGGGTGCACATCAAGTTCCATATTTACATAGAGCAAAACCGATTCCACTAGAGCAGTGGTTTTCATCCTTCCTAAAGCTGTGATCTTGTAATATGGTTTCTCATGCTATGCTGACCCACAACCATAAAATTATTTTTGTTGCTACTTCATAACTATACTTTTGCTACTGTTATGAATTGTACTATAAATATCTGCATTTTCTGCCTGTCTTTGGTGACCCCGTGAAAGGATCATTCGACCCCTATAGGGGTCACTATTCACTAGTTGAGAACCACCACAGTGCGATTTACCTAAGGTCACATATGATGTGATATTAGTTCAGCCCCAAATGTCCTAGTTAGTATGCCTGTCATTAGAGACATGGAACTAACACCTTCATTTCCCTAGTCTTCCCTTCTTTATTGTATCGATTTTGCTTTGCTCTCCAGCCTGCTCCAAACATGTTAACCCCTTAATAGACCTAAACATTCATTGATGAAATAAACAGCTTTGAGACCAGGTTATAGCACAAGATTTAAGCTTACGTTTCCATGGTGATGGTCATTAAATGCCTACAAAGATCTCTATAAGAAAACATGACTGTTGGTCTTCGCATTTCAAATATAAGAACATCAGGCATAAACTAGGCATGGTGGTGCATGCCTGTAGCCAATGCCAGTGCTCAGGAGGAGGAGGTAGGGAGATTTTAAGTTCAAGACCTGAATGTATGCTCTACGGGAGCCAGGCTTTATCCTGTTACTACTACATACCAGCATTCAATGACGCTTAATACCGAGGAAAGAGTAAATAAAGACTTTCATTGGTTCATTTATTCAAGAGATATTGACTACAGAGGATGAACTAACCCCACCCTTCATATGAGCACCTCAAAAAGGACAAATATATCAAGCACAATAAATAAGTATCATAGTGATGTATACATTACCAGGATAATATAGTAGTGTTTTCAATTGCTATGCCAATAAAAACCTCCTGTTTGATACAAGAAAAGATCTGAAATCCAGGACAAACCAGGAAATCATGGGTAAGGAACTTGAGAGACAAACTCTATGCCCTCACCTCTAGGTCAGCATGCTGCCTTCTGTTTCCTGGGACTGACTCTATAAGGCAAACTACACCTTTGTAAGAACCTTAGACCAGTTCTTGATTTACATGTAGCTGATTTGCACATTTTGAAGTAAATTCTATTAGTATGCAAGCATGAATATTGGAATAATTCATTTAGACTTCCGTATTTTAAAGCTATGCAGCAGAAAGTCTTGGTAGATGGGAGAATAACATTGCTCTTTCTGGACACCCAACAGTATCCCACGTAGAATGCGGTACTTTTCAATTTGCTTGTTCATTTGAAAGTTGAACAAAATCATGGGTATCTGCTAAACTACCAGGGAACTCATGAATAAAGGAAAATATGGCTGCCATTTGCTGTGCTCAGTTGGATAGCAAATCTTTTTTCAGTGATGTTAGAAAAAAATTCCTGTCTCTAACAAGCCTCAACTGAAGTGGAGTCAGTGCTGTATATAACAATGCCATCAAAATGAAAGGCAGAGCTAGTCTTGACTAACAATTAGCATTCCTATCAGGGAGACCACCTATGAGCCTTGCTGCCAGCTGAAGGCCACAAATCCCCAGTTTATACACTGTTTAAGTACTGCAAAAGTTCTTTTTCTAATGACGTATTTCTTATTGATGTTTTTGTGACAGAAAATAACCAATCTTTATCATACTTGGAAATGACCTATTCTTTTCAAATTTCTTTGCATGAGAGCATTCATCTTCATTTTAACCTTCAAAAATGGTTCACACTTTTAAAATCTACCTACACTGACTAACAGATGGTTCAAATTTGGAGTCAAGGAGAAGCCCTTGCATTGTAGCTGTAAACATAATCATCATTGAGAACACAGATCAACCAGACCACAGCTCTATGCCACAAGCACAACTGCAATTTGCTTTTGTAAATAAAATTTCATTGACACACCATCAAAACAGCTCATTGGATATTGTCTGTTGTCTAGGGCAGTGTTTACTGTAGCACTGAACTTAAGAGTTAAAGGAGAGATAGCAAAGCCCAGGGAGCTTAAAGTTACTTTGTAACCACTAGTGCAATAATGGCACCAACATTACAGGAGTAACTGCACTTACTTTTTCCAGCTTCCCAGATCCGAATAATCACACAAAAACTATATTAATTACAACACTGTTTGGCTAATGGCTTATGTGTTCCTAGGTATCTCTTACATCTTAAATTAACCCATATCTATTAATATGTGTATCACCACAAGGCTGTGGGTTGTAGGTAAGGTTCTGGCATCTTTCTCCTTCAGCAGTTACATGGTATCTGCCTAACTTTGTCTTTTTTCCTCCTCTTTCACTGCTTGAATTTCTTGCCTTGTTATTTTCTGCCCTGCCATAAGCCAAAGTTATTTATTAACCAATGGCAATAAAACATATTCACAGCATACAGAGTCTCCTCTGTATGAATGCCACATCAAGTAACCAATTTATTTTTCTTTTTTTTTATTGCAGTTAAGACTAGTTCCATGAAATGGAGCCTATACCTGACACAGTTAAGAGACCAAGACCTTGAGACTAAATAGGTAATGAGCCTTGTGAGAAAATTTGTTACTAATATTCTTCTAAACGAACATAACAATGAAACAACTCCTAATGATATTGCTATACCCATAGACTATTATATTGCTAAACCATCATCAGAGAAGCTTCTTGTTGCAATAGATGGTAATCAGTGAATACAGAGATCCACAACTGTACAGTTTGTAGAGAGTGAGAGACTTAGTTAGTCCTAAGCAGTGAGATAAAGACTGCTCCTCTCTAACCTCAGGGATCTGTTTGGAAGAGGAAGCAGAAAGAGTGTAAGAGCCAGATTTTTAAAAATCCCAACTTAGAAAGGGGAAGTGGATACAAAGTTCCACCCCAAGGTATTTGTAATTGATAGCTGCCAAGAGAAGGTAAAGCAGTCCCTTTAATGGAGGACGCTGGTCATATCGACCACACTCCAGGGCAGCCCTTCATGCTCAGAAACTGTTAGCCAGTGCAAATGGACTTCATGATTTGCTTTTGTGTGTGTGTGTGTCTGTGTATGTGTGTGCTTAAATGCGTGTGTGATTTTTGCTTTATTTAGTTTTGACTTATTTTTAAAAGAGAGAAAGAGCATAAAGTTGGGTGTGGAAAAGAGGATGAATATCATCAAAATTTATAAAAATATTTTTTTTTAAAAAAGTAAGATTACTGTGTTAGCCCTTTAACAAAAATGAAGCTTGCCAACTTCTATCTAGTCGAAGGAAATCACTTTTCAAAAGTTTGTTTGTATGTTTACTCTTAAGCTAGAACGTTCTCCTAGAAGGTCCTGAATAAAATCGCTCTACAGTGGTGATGTGTTTTGTGATTGTACATCACGCTGATGGTGGCCATTTACTCCATAGGTTACTTTCTGTTAGTTTAAAATATTCTTCTGTAAAGCATAAATATGAACCAGTTGAGGCAGCACTATATGAGAGCCAATGGCCAGTGAAATGAAGGAGGGGCTGAAGCCAGCAGGCATCTCTCCACCGCACGCCCATCTCACAGCTGTGGTGCCAAGAGGCAGATGGCTCGGAATGGCTTGGAATGGCATGGCTAGGCTATGCCAAACAAAAACGAAGGCATGGGGAACATTTCCTGGTGGAAAATGTTTATCTTACAATTCTGAAATATTTTCCCTTTTATATTATAGCCTCCTTTCCCACTGTTCAAAGTAACATAGCCCCTCTCTCTGCCAAAAACATCTCTTTTTTTTTATGCTTTGGTTTCTGCGCAAGTGAAAATAAACTCCCTTACCTGGTTCACTCGGATCATCTTTTAGATGAAAGTTGAAACCTGTGGTGAAATAAGTTGAAATAAACCGAAATGGACAGTTGAAATCATTTCTTTTTATATTGGGCTGCATTGACGGCAGAAGCATCATCAAGCACAGCAGGTTCCTTTGGTCCTTTCTTCAGCTTTTTTCGTTGTTGCCAGGGAGCCCATCTAGGATCCTTCCCACGTGAAGGCAGCCCTTTACCCAGAACTCTGTCCTCAGCCCTTTCCATGGTTTACTCTGAGACAGGGACTCACAGTGCTGCTCAGGATGGCTTTCATCTCTTTCTGTAGCCCAAGCAAGGCTTGAGCTTGCAGCCCTCCTGCTTCAGCCCAGAGCAGCTAACATATAGAGATGCTCTCAGGCCTGGCTCACTAGCACGGGGCTTTCAAGGCACTGTTTTCAGTCTGGACTGTCACGTGTTTTCCCATTTAATATTCCTGTGGCCTGGGACAGGAACTGTCATGTTCTGGGATTGGGGAGAGTTGTCAACCAGCAGTTCAAGAGGAGTAACTGCTGTGGACAGAGAGAGGACTGAACAGCACTCTCAATGATCGTGTGACCACTATCATCTGCCCTTGTCATCAAACCCTCCGAATCTGACTGAAGGCCTGAGATAAGGAAGTGAAAGCAAAACCCTACTTTTAAAAAGGCACCCTTGGCATGTTCTGGCTATTTGGTACCCTAGTCTATATGGATGCACAGCTCCCTAGGCCTGAATGTAGGGGGGAGGGCCTTGGACTTCCCACAGGGCAGGGTTCCCTGCCCTCTCTCAAGCAGGGTGGGAGAGGGAGGAGGGGGTGTGGGGAAGCCGGAGGGGATTGGGAGGAGGGAAGGAAGTGTAAATATTTGAATGGAAAAATTAAAAAAAAGAAAAAAAAAAAACCCTTGGAAAGAGGCTTGCATGGCGCAAGCTGAGCCTGGGTGTGGCTTCTGTCATTCAGAAGGGCTCTGGGGCTACTGTTCTGTCCCCTCCCACATAGCAGTGATGGCATCAGATGCGGTGAGATAAGATTCATGCTTGTGTGCAGAAACAGCTTCCCATAAGTCAGACCCTCCAATGTCAGAGTGCCACAGCCACTTTCTAGTTTAAAGATACCACTGGTGTGGGCTTGGGGACAAGGCTCAGTCTGAAAAGTGCTTGACTTGTAAGGACCTGAGTTTAGTGCTCTAGCATTCACGGTAAAAGCTGATTGTGGGGGCCTGGGCTAAGACAGGAGGATCTCTGGAACTCAGCAATTGCTGAGCTTCAGGTTCTGTGATATTCTCTCTCTCAAAAAATAACGTAGAAAGTGATCAAGGAAAAATACATTTACAGTTGACCTCTGACCCACACTCACATGAACACACACACACACACACACACACACAGAGGACTTGAGCTTAGGCCTCAGAATCTACTTTTAAATCCCAGGAGATGTGTTCTCTGTGGCCCTAGTAAAATGAAGGTAACAACCAGTGGGCCCCTGTGTAGGTAGTCCAACCAGGGAGCTCCGGGCTGGCAAGAGAGCCTGCTTCAATAGACAAGGCTCCTGAGGAATGACTGCCTAGTTAAAGGTCTGGCCTTGGCAAACATAGTGCACCCACCACACACACGCATGCACGCACACACAGAGACACACACACACACATACACAACCAAACAAAACATGGCTAACAACAGAACAAATCCAGTTAAAGATTAACATTTGGTAGGAAAGCAAATCTTAGTGAGAATCTCACATCTTTTATCTGTAAGAGATAATAGTCCACAACCATCTATTTCTATTCTATTTCTATTTTTAAACTCATGCAATATTTTTGCATATCTTTAGTTTTATATATAAAAAAGAATCATAGTATGTTTTTCTACAATTGACTCTTTATTCAACGTTGTATGTGAGTTATTCAGTTTTGTGTGTTGTGATCATTTGATCATGCTAGTCTTGTATACTATCTCAATGCATGTAATTACCCAGTGATTTCTGTATATGTTTATAAGTGAATATTTCATATATTTTATAAAATTTTAAAAATTTTAAATACTTCTCTTCTTTTTCTCCTCCTCCTCCTCTTTCTTTCTTCTCCCTCTCCCTCCTCCTCTTCTTCGTCCTCCTTTCCTCTTTTTTCTTTTCTTTTTTATTTTTTTTAATTAATTTATTTATTTATTAAAGATTTCTGCCTCCTCCCCGCCACTGCCTCCCATTTCCCTCCCCCCCTCCGATCAAGTCCCCCTCCCTCGTCAGCCTGAAGAGCAATCAGGGTTCCCTGCCCTGTGGGAAGTCCAAGGACCACCCACCTCCATCCAGGTCTCCTAAGGTGAGCATCCAAACAGCCTAGGCTCCCACCAAGCCGGTATGTGCAGTAGGATCAAAAACCCATTTCCATTGTTCTTGAGTTCTCAGTAGACCTCATTGTCCGCTATGTTCAGCAAGTCCGGTTTTATCCCATGCTTTTTCAGACCCAGGCCAGCTGACCTTGGTGAGTTCCTGATAGAACATCCCCATTGTCTCAGTGTGTGGGTGCACCCCTCGCGGTCCTGAGTTCCTTGCTCGTGCTCTCTCTCCTTCTGCTCCTGATTTGGACCTTGAGATTTCATTCCAGTGCTCCAATGTGGGTCTCTGTCTCTGTCTCCTTTCATCACCTGATGAAGGGTAATATTTTTTTTTCAAGACAGGGGTTCCTTGTGTAGCCCTGGCTGTCTTGGATCTCATTCTGTAGACTAAGATGGCCTCAAACTAAGAGATCTGCCTGCCTCTGTCTCCCACCACTCCCAGCCCATGCTGGACTTCTGACCTATAGGGCTTTGAACCAGTAAGCAGCTGGCGGAAGCTGCTGAATATGTGCTCTCTGTTACACGGTGACACAGAGAAATAAAAGTCATGGTGAAACCTGAGTAGGGAAAAGCTGCCTGTAGTAGGATGACAAATGTGGAGGACGTGGACGAGAAGTGTGAGATCACCTGACGTTTCCTGAGGCTCTGGCAGTGTGGATGAGAAAGCAGTGGTGAGATAAGAGGTGATACCAAAGGACCCTGTGAGTGCAGGGAGGACGGATGCAGGATGTGTCTGTGGCCTGGTGGGTTGGCTTCAGTCAGGATCTGAGCACACTGTCCTTTTCTTCTTGTTGTCTTGGAAACAGTCTCTCACTGTGTAGCTCCAGCTGACCTGACCTGGAACTCACTTTGCTGACCAGGTTGGGCTTGAACTCACACAGATCTCTCTGCCTTGACTCCCGAGTGCTGGCATTAAAGAGGCGTGATTCCATACGTGCCCTGTTTTGACTGTTTGGAGCGGGATTTGTACATGCAGTCCTTGTTGGCCTGGGTCCCGCTGTGTAGACAGGTGAATGACACTCAGCGTGATCCTTTTGCTTCTGCCTCGGGGGCCACGATGATGGGTCATCATACCTTTATGCTAAAAAATGTTCTAGAATAATTATCATAGTTCCTACCTTGTGTTCATCCCAGAAATTCCATCATAATTATCCTTATGTCTAAACATTTTAAAAATGAAGCAGTACTTGCTGTTCTTACTCCACAACCTGAGAGATCTAAAGGAGAGGGAAAGTGAAGATCCTGGAATTTTAAACTATTTTTTTATATTTTAAAGTATTTATTGATTTACTCTCTCTCTTTTTTTCCATGTGTGGAGTGTGTGTGTGTGTGTGTATGTGTGTGTGTGTGCGTGCTGTTAATAGTTTTCTCTTAGTAGTTTTTGTCTTTTGTTATTTTGTGTGGAATTCTTTGTTTTAATTATTGTTTATTTATTTTGATTTTCATTTCTGGTCCTTTTTTTTTGATGTGAGATATCATAAAGTTGGGTAGCAAGGGAGATAGGGAGCCTCTGTGGGGACTTGGAGGAGGAGAGAAGAATATGGTTGAAATATGTTGTATTAAATTTTTTTAATGAAAAAATAAGTAAAACAATGGGGACGTTTCTGTTTGGCAGCCTCTGGGTGGGGAGTCTCCACTCTACTGAACTGTCTTCCAGTTTCATTAGGCCCCTCCCTCAAAGTTGGCTTGCACCCTGCCCTAGACTCCTGATACCATGACGTCTGCATATTCTCTTGAAACAAAATAGCATATAATATTGTCTTTATACTTGGAGAAGATAAAAAGAAAGAAATTTTTACCTCACGGTAAATTTACAAGGCCTCAGAAAAAACTTCTTTTAGAAGTTTTCTTGTGCTTCCTTTTGCTTTGAGATAGTGACCCATCCCTGCTAGATCTTTTGGTAACCGAGCATCCGTTGAGCGAATTGAGAGCCTGGCGCTATGGATGGAGCCCTTCCCTTCACTCGCCCTGAATACCTATTTTCATCTCCAGAGACTGATGTTTTCCAGAGGCTTCCAGCTTGTTTGTTTTTAGCCACTAGTCCTCAGGCTTCAGCCAGAGTCCTGAAGGGAATCCCAGCTGTGTGCTTGGGCCCCTTATGTCTAGTTTGAATTCTCTGGTGTCTGTGTCCCGCCTTGAGCCTCACAGGACAGAGAATGACAAGCCTGTCTTGGAAGGGCTACTCACTGCAGTCCTGTACTGCCCAGCCCGGGCTCTACTCCTCTAGGCTTCTGCATTGGAGGTGGCACTGTGTTCAAACTGGTAATAGCTGTTTTTCATTTGATCTTTCTTCATCTTCCTTCCTCCCTTACCCCCTCCCTTCTTCACTCCCTCCCTCCTCCTTTCTTCCTCCCCATTTCCCTCCTTTCTTTCTTTCTGTACAGGAGTGGGAGTCTATCTCAATAGTCCACAGCATCGTAAATCACAGATAGATATTTTTTGACTTAGAACTGCATTAAGTTACAAGGAAGAAGAGGAGGAAGCAAGCAGTAGGCTGGGCAGTCCATCAAGCCGTGAGCAGACAGGTGTGGAAGCCAAGAGAGAACCCAGCAGTTCAACACTGTGCAATCCAGCTTTCCCTATCATTCCTCCATTTGTAACAAGTGTCTCAAAAGGTCAGGTCAGGGTCTCCCTTTTTCTGGTGCTGGCATTACCTTTCTCTGAACAGATAACCTGTGTCTGATTTGGTTCATTTAAAAAGCAGTACCGGATGAGTTCCATCCAGTCCTGCAAAATGCCATATGTATGCTTGAAAGATCAAGACACCATCCCCACAGGGCCACATAGTCCCCCAAAACAACTACTATGCACTTTCTAGGGAATGGGTCTTGAAGCAAATGCTGCTTCCCTTCCCTGCAATTTCATCTGTGACTCTCACTGTGCTGCTCCAGCAGCTTGGGTCTGACCCAGGCTGCGCCAACAGCTATGTGTTCAGAAAGAAATTCTGTGCCCCTGGTTAACAGCACCACGGGATAGAGTCTCTTTCCCTCCAGCTTAGTTTGTATCTGACAATGCTGTGTGGTGGAGGAAGGCATATTCCAAAAGAGCCGAGCGAGGAGTGAGGAGGGAGGCCTGGTGGAGAGCCCCTAAAGAGAAGGTTGGGCTGCCACTCCTGCCAGCTGTCTTCCAGCTGATGGCATTCCTGCGGGCTGTAGGAGAGCAGGGACCTTAGAAAATCTGAGTGATCATCCCTTTGGGAGGGAAAATATGCACAAATAATGACACGAAACTCCCCTTTAGAGTAGGGTCAGGAGCAAATGACCGCTGCTGAGATGGGAGTCAGCACCCCAGATAACCTCTGCTAATAGAGGATGTGATGTCTGAGAAGATAAACAGGAGGGAGCGGGGACAGCTGTAAGGAAAACAACCGAAGGGAAACTGGGAGGGCAGCGATGCAGGATCACAGGAGGAAGTGGCGACTTGGGGACCAGCCAGGGAAAATGGTGGGGGAGGAGAGGAGCTTGAAAAAATCACAACAAAACCCAAACAGTGTGATGGCTGGGGCGGGGGAGGATCAGCAATCGCTAGAAAATTGTCCCGTGCTTGAAGGGGCTTGTACCATAAATAATATCCTCATTCAATGCTGGGAAATATTCCTCGGGAATTTTGCTTAAGGCAAGGAGCAAGAAAGGGTCACTCAGAACAGAGAAGGGTCCCAAACAGGAGGAGAAGGGAGTTGCATAAAGCCAGTCCTCGCATTCTTTCTACCCTCGAATCTGTAGCTTTTCACATCCCTTCCTGTTCTCTCTCTCTCTCTCTCTCTCTCTCTCTCTCTCTCTCTCTCTCTCTCTCCTCCTTCTCCTCCCCCCTTTTCTTCCTCTCTCTCTCTCTCTCTTTCTCTCTCTCTCTGCCACATGTTTCCATTTTTCCCCCATGGAACTTGCTCGTTTTCTCACTTCTGACATTTCCTTGTACATAAGTATATGTGTTTGTGTGTTCATGAATGTGAATGTGTGTGGCTATCTGTGTGTGTGTGTGTGTGTGTGTGTGTGTAGGTCAGATCTCAGGTGTGTTCCACCTTGTTTGTTGAGACAAGGTCAACTCCTTGGCTTGGAGTTCTTGGACTGGGCGAGGCTAGCCAACCAGCAAGCCTCCCAGCACTAGGTTACAAGTATAACTTACCACCATTCGCTTTTGTATGTGGGGACTGGCAATTGGACTTGGGGTCTCGTTCTGGGGCTATCTCTCTAGCTCTTAGTTCTTTTTCTTCTTCTTTTTCAATTGAAAATAGGATTTTTATATACTATAATCTGATTATGGTTTCCCCTCTCCAATGCCTCCCGGATCCTTAGAACCTTCCCATCCATCCAAATCCTCACCCTTTCTTTTCCTATCCCATCAGGATACACACTAATAATAAAATAAGATAAAGTAAAAACAAGCACACTGTAATAGGACAAAACAAACAGGAAAAATAGAGCCAAAGAAAAAAGCTCCAGAAACATACACAGACACTGAGATACACACATTTTACACACAGAAAACCCAGAAAACCCAAATCAGAAACCATGATATATAAGCAACAGTTCTGTAAGGTTGAAAGAAAAGCGCCCAGACAAAGCACTGTGAGAAAACGTCCTCCAGAAGCCCCATTGAATTTGTTTTGTGTTAGCCGGTTACCACTGGGCAGGGGCCCTGCCTGTGAGTGTTGTCTGTCTACTCGGTGAGACTTCATTGGAGAAAGCTAATTTTTATTTTGTGAGCAGTTATCAGTTGGAGATAGCTTCTGGGTTGAAGATGGAATCTAGCCCCTATTTCTGGTATTTCTTACTCTTTGTTTTAACTGCCTTGAGGAAAAGACATTGGAAATAAGATAATAGGAAAAAAGTCATAAGATACATTATTGCGTATTATGTATATTGCTTGCTAGGTGGGACACAGCACTGTGGATTCTATTTTCTGTGGTCATGTTGGTTTAGAGGTTGAAGAGCAGCATGGAATTTTGACAGTCTTGTTCTTCTGGAGAGATATAAATAGACCCTGGATTTGAGTTTTATCCTTATATGAGATTCATAGTATCTTTTAATTTCTTAAATTTATTTTTAGACATAACCCTTTTATGCTACCCAAACTGACCTCCAGCTTTTGGGCTCAAACAATCCCCCCAGCTTCCTAGGTATCTGCTCTTCAAGGGTGTGCACGCTGCTCAGCGTCGGCTGCAGCACTGTTTGCTTGTTGCTGTTTTTCAAAACAAGTTGTCATGTAGCCCAGGCTGGCCTCCGACCTACCACGTGGCGGAGGTTGAACTGGTGAGCCTCCTGCCTCCACCTCCCGGTGCTGGATTATAGCAGAGTATGGACCACTGCTCCTGGTTTGCTACATAGCTTTCAAAGGCACCGAATCTCCTTAGATCTCAAAGTACCTGTTTCCAAACCTATTCAGTGACTGCTACCACTATTTTGAAGTAAACCTTTGCTCTCACAATGGAACTGGGAAGGAAGCTGTCATCATCAACACACTAGGTGGTTTTAAAGTCACTTCAGCTCCAAGAACCATGATTTCTCAAGCATTTTTGCAAGCTAAGTGAGCAATGCTCTAGAGATTTTGTAGCCAAGAAACCTGAAATGCAGAGAATTTAATGTGTGGAGCCAGTGCTTAACAGCAAATCAGAAAAAAAATCTGGAATTTAAGGAAAATATCTTGAAAGTGGCTTTAAACTTCCTGTGTTGGGAAGAGTTATAAAAATAACATGAGAAAAACTCAAATTAGAGTTGAGGAAGTATTTAAAGGAGTTTATAAATTTGATATTTAAAAGCCAGTATTTCATAGATACTACCACGTGAGAATAGTAATAAAGAACAATGTGGGTTTTCATTTTAACAATTTGCTTCTTGATCTCTTATAATTAAAATTTATCTAAAAACAAATTTTTATGGTTGAGTGTAAGAATAATAAGAAGGAAATGATCAGAAGGCCAACTATAAGCCTGCTTTGTTCACACTCAGATTTGTGGTGGCACACTGGCTCCCGTTCACTCTGTTCACACTCAGATTTATGGTGCACACTGGCTACCGTTTACTCTGTTCACACTCAGATTTATGGAGGCACACTGGCTACTGTTTACTTTGTTCACACTCAGATTTATGTTCACTTTTGGAAAGAATGAGGAGCCTCAGAGACAGAGCGAGTGGTTCCCAGGAGAATTTTAAGTTGTGTGTGTTATGATTGGAAGGTGGCTTTGTGCTGAGATCACATGTACGCAGCTCAAATTTCTGGATCTTAACAACACATAAGATACATTTCAAGGACAGTAGGAATCCTGTTCAGTCCAGAAACTGATAGAGAACTCACGCACTGTGCTGTGACAAATGAGAAGGCCAGTAGGGGATGGGAGCACTGACCAGAAACCGGGAGTCTGCCCTAGTATTTCCTCGAGCAGTGGGTGAGACCCACAGATGTGAGAGCCATGCACAAACGCAGTCTATTAAAACCCAACCTGCCGGCCCTCAGCTGTCTCTAGTGATGTCTAGACTGCAGGCATACAGTTCTGCACCCTTGCAATCTACAGTTTCCAACACCAGACTGTTTTGGTCTTATGAAAATAAATGGATTTAAGAGCAGATGGCTTCCAATTGTGACTTCCTGGCTAAGTGGCTTCCCGTGAGTCACTTGATCTCTTTGGGCCTTGCTCGCCTTCTGGAAGAGGAATGATAACACTAATATCTCACATGACTGTCACTTGGTTCACTGAGATACTGGATCTTGCAGAAACACTTTGTAGATTCCAGAGTTCAGTAGATACAGTGGATACTATTAATATGTAATTCCATTGTCAATCCATACCAGGCACACTGACCCTTCCTGGTGCAGCTGCCTTTTGCCCTGGAATCTAAATCAAAACTGAAAAACCTATCTCGCCACAGTAACCACTTCATGGCCATGTGACCTATGCATTCTTGTAGTCTGCACTCTGTTCAACGCTCTGCTCTCAGCTGAACCCTCTTAGTTACATTTGAACATAAGGCTCTTCAAATTAACCAGCGACTTCATTCCTTTCTAACTTACAACTCAGTGTTAATTATTTTCTTTAGAATTTTGCTTTATTCCTTCCCATGTCTATGCACTGAATTAATATACATTTTTATTTAAAACTACATGTGTGTACATATTATCTAGATGAAGTACGATGTGAAATACCGAGTGCATGATTAGAATCATTGTCCCCTCTAGACCAGCGAGAGTCTGGGTTTCTGGAAGAAATAGTATTTAGATGCCCAATACAAGAACTTGGCACATCGTGGGTGGTCACTAGCAGTGTGAGCTGTAGCATGTATCAGTCTATGCTGAGAGGGAAACATCGTGGGTGGTCACTAGCAGTGTGAGCTGTAGCATGTATCAATCTATGCTGAGAGGGAAACATTGTGGCCAGTCACTAGCGGTGTGAGCTATAGTATGTATCAGGCCAGGCTAAGAGGGGAACTACAGAACTTAACTGTCCACTGCAAGGAATCCTCTTTGGTGTTGACATAACTACCTGGTGATTCATTTCATTATTCTGGTTTGTGTTACTGTGATGGTCTGAAAGAAAATGGCCCCTGTAGGGAGTGGCACTATTAGGAGGTGTGGCTAGGTTAAAGTAGGTGTGACCATGTAGGAGGAAGTGTGTTACTGTGGGAGTAAGCTTTGGGGTCTCCTAAGCTCAAGCTATGCCTAGTGTCACACAGCTCACTTCCTGTTGCCTGAGGATCAAGATGCAGATCTCTCAGCTCCTTCTCCAGCACCATGTCGCCTGCCTGCTACCATGTCCTGCTATGATGATAACAGACTAAACCTCTGAAACTGTAACCTACCCCCAATTAAATATTTTCTTTATAAGAATTGCCATGCTTGAAGTAGAAAAAGACAAGGTCTCCTAAGTAAATTGGAAGGATGAGGACCGTGGGAGAGGATTGAAGGGAGGGTAGAGAAAGGGGGGAGCAGAGAAAAATGTATAGTTCAATAAAATCAATAAAAAAGTAAAAAATTAAAAAAAGAGTTGCCATGGTCATGGTGTCTCTTCACAGCAAATAAATGCAGACCTATTTTATATTCTGTTTCCAGGTATAATATGGTAAAGGCAAACCTGGTACTATATTTAAGGCAAGATGGATCATTTGGAAATGAAAGAATCATCAGTTTATCCCATGGGACTTCACCCAAATGCCCTACACGGAGCTACATCCCCAACCCTCAAATAATTTTGAAAGTTATAAAATTAGATCTTAATGATAAGTAAGGTGGGTTTTCCTCAGAAGGAATCCAGTCATATGTTTGACAGTGATGGGCATCCCTGGATAAAGAAAGTACATATTAAGTACTCTGTTGCTTCACAGAAATTTGCCTGAAAATTCACAGCTTAAGACATTTATCTTTTGCATGGTTTCTGAAGGCCAATGATCGGGGAGCAGCTTAACAAAGTGTTCTGGCTAAGAGACTCCGATGAGATTGTAGCAAAGCTCTTGGTTGGGCTAATGAGCCACTCAAGTGTCCTTAAGTTGCGGAACTGACTACAGTCAGACTACATGGCCCGGAAAGAAAGGGTGACAGAGGCCACAAGAAGTAGTACCTTATGACTAAATTTTCAGAGACACAAACCCTCACGCCTACTGTACGCTGTCCATCACACACACCCCACTCACTCATCTAGCACAAGAGGGGCCCACATCAGAGTATACAGACCACAACTACAGAGCCACTGGATTTTTGTAGAGCTGGCCACAGTTATGTAGCACCAGTTCAACTTGATTTCTACCTGAATCCTGATACAAATGGGAGACAATGCCAAACTTTGGTTTCTTGGTAGCAATTGGAAGACATGGAAGGCTGATTCAAGGTACTTTTCAAGTCCAGTCAATGCATCTTTAATGGATACTGAATCGGGGACTGTGAACGCTAATATTGATTATTGACTTGACAGAAACTAGAATCACCTAGGAGACACATTTAGGCCATGTTTGTGAGTGGGTTTTTACATTACACTGACAAAGATAGAAAGGCCCACCCTAAATCAGGAGGCATAATTCCTTGGGCTGGGGTCCCAGACTGAAAACAAAAAGAAAGAAAAAAGAGAGCTGGGCATCTCTATCAGCACCCATCTCTGTTTCTCTATAGCATCTCGCTTTCCATCGTGACCAGCCACCTCTCACTCCTCCCGCTCTGCCCTCGCCGCCAGAATGGACTATTCCCTCAAGCAGTAATAAATGATCAGTTCTGAACAAGCCTTCCCTTCCTTAAATTTTTTGGACATGCATTTCATAACAGCAATAAGAAAAGCAATACAGGGGTTCTGTATTACCCCACCCCGGAAAGAACAGACAGCTGTCTACAAACATGGGAGCCAGCCAGCAGCTTCACAACCCTCATTGCTGTGTTAATCATTGGCTGTTGGAGGAAACAACACCGTGGAAGGTCTAACCAAGCAGTTCAAAGTGAAGTTTAGACTAAATCCCACATGAATTATGGCTTTGGGCTGGCTTGCAAAGCTTCCCAGAGGGATAGGGGCTAGGCCATGAGCAACTAAATGCAGACATGATGTGGGGATGCAGGGCTATGGGACGGGAGAGAAACCCTGAGTGCAGCTGGCAGGGATAGGAGCCGATTAAGAAACATGGTGAGCTTGAAGGAGGCTGATTTCTATTCCAAGGGCAAAGGGGAAAAGGTTCGCTGTCCCTTTAGATCAGGAAGATGGAGCAGAGTCGGAAGCACGGACTTGTAGCAGACATGGACAATGTACAGCACATTTACAGGGTCCCCCCTACACACATCCACAAATGACTGGGAGGAGGGAGTGTCATAGTTTCTTCATGTGAATCGCCTTTGAACTGCGGGGCGTTTGCAGCTGAAGTTCACACTCTTTCCACCACACTTCTTCATCAGCACTGTGAGTGTTAGGCTTGCTCAGTTGGAAGCTGTGAAAACCAGGCAGGACTCCCCAGTGACTGTATGTGTGTGTGGGGGGAGGGGCAGCCGACTTTGTGGAATCAGCAAGGCAAGCGACTTCCCCCTTTCTGTACACAAAGACAGAAGGCAGACTTTGACCCTTGTAAGAGAACAGCTGGCCACACGCCCCACCCTGTCCTGTCTAAAGATGCACCCAAAGGAGACCTGCCTTAAGTGTGAAGATAATTTCTCTTGTGGTGGTAAGAGTGACAGTCTACAGAAGTGATGACAGTCATGCTGACAAAAAGGCTAAGGGAGGAATGATGCCAACTGCGCAGAAAGAAAACGGAAAGGCTTTTTGCACGTATGGAGTACCATATAAAGGAGTCTGGACGGCTGGGTCCAAATTCTGCCCTGCTGTTGCTGTAACTACACTGGTAAATTATCACGTGTTGTTTGGGACCACTGAGACATGGGCCCTGGAATAGGATCCCCTCCCCCTGCCCGACACCTCAGAACCAAGCATGTTTGTCTCAAATTGCCCTTCCAGGCCCGTTGGCTGTGGATGGAATGAACTCCCAACTCTGTGACAAAGGGCAACATAGCAAAATAGCCCAGGTATAAACACACCGTGCCCTAAAGAACAGCTAGAGGTTGTTGTCGTTTGTTCCGTGATATAAAGGTGACTGCAGTGGTCAAGCAGAGAGTACTGCCATGGAGGCTCAGCCACGGGCGAAAGCTTAATCAGGAACTCAGTGACTGACTCAGCCTTCCCCAGTGGGTTTCTGCAGGATGTTTGTGAGCCCCTGATCCAATGATAGTGACTCTGTTGGGATATATTCTTTAGCTTAGCAACCTCACCCAGAAGGCTGGGACCCTCAGGCAGAGGCTCCAGTTGTGTTTTGGTTCCCAGCAGCTCCCTCGTCAGTGTCTGCAGGTTGAAGAGTCTGTTTTTCTGTTCTTTGACTATTTCCTCCTGATGGATGTCTACTTAGTAAACTCACTCCTTAAAAACTGGGAGCACGGTGACTGCAAAAGAGCTAGAGGTGTGTTAGAGCCAGGCATGCCAGACCAGCTCCGCCTTGCTACAACCGCAGTGGTGCCCGCATGCCAGACCAGCTCCGCATTGGTACAACCGTGGCGATGCTCGGACGCCAGCCCAGCTCTGTCTTGGTACAACTGTGGTGATGCCCACATGCCAGCCCAGCTCTGCATTGGTACAACCGCGTTGGTGCCCGCATTCCAACCCAGCTCCGCATTGGTACAACCGTGGTGGTGCCCACATGCCAGCCCAGCTCTGCACTGGTAGAACCGTGGCAATGCCGGCATGCCAGCCCAGCTCTGCTTGGTACAACCGCGGTGGTGCCCGCATGCCAGTCCAGCTCCACACTGGTAGAACTTCTGCCTTGGTACAACCGCGGTGGTGCCCGCATGCCAGCCCAGCTCCGCACTGGTAGAACTGCAGCGATGCCCATCTCATTGTATTCATCTCTGCTGTGCATAGCATACAGTAGGTGGTGTATAAACTGTAGCATGATAGTCAGGAGTCTCCAAGGGAGGAAAACCAACAATAAAAATGTATGAGTTCACTGACATCGTCAGAGGTTGAGTCACCACACAGTGGTCATCTTGTAGGCTGGAGGACTAGGAAACTCAGGACAGCTTTGTGCAAGGAGCTGGACGCATCAGAAAGGGAGGGACCAACAATGCAACCCAGCCTGAAGCTGAAAGGCTGGACCACACCTCAGGAGTCACTGGGTTGAACCCACATTCAAAGGCTGACGGGTCTGGAGTCTCAGGACCACAGATAATGGCTGCAGTAAAAACCACGCCTTCTTTGCTAATGCTGGATCTGTGCACTGTGAACTCCCTCATTCCATTTATGGTCCTGTCTGGGATTCCAGGCCATCAGGCAGTGTTGTCTGTCCTCATGCATTTTCCTTACCCATGTGCCATTGGTCTTTGGAAACAACTACACAGGTATATCCCAAACTCAGCTTTGGCACATGCTCTTTTATTAGGCTGAATATTTTCCAAGAGAAGATTTCTGCAGATTATGAGCATATTCCGCTTAGCCGAAGAACATACCTTTGCATTCTCAGGTGCCCAGGAATGGCGAGAAAGAATCATTGAGATGGAAGCTCTCCTATTACACTGTAGACATTTGGGCAAGAGAAGCAGCTATAGTAGGCAACTCTCATAAATATTCCCCAGAGCTGCAGAAATACAGAGAGAATCAATCAAGAGCAATCAAAATATTCTTATCTTCCATACAGAGTGATGGAAGGCTAGAGGAAAAATGGGACAGATGATGGTGTGTTAGGAGGTGGTCCAGGCATGGGGCGAGCTGAAGCCAGGACAGATGATCCAATGAAGACTCCATCTGAAGACTATGTGCCGTGCCCTTTATCATCGGGCTCATTTTAAGTTGTGTGCCAGTGTCGCACAGGAGAGCAAAACCAAGCATTCTAAACCCAGCCTGATGCTCCTCCCATGACAGGGATCTGGACACAATGCCAGGCATCTTTCCTGACAGTTTCTGCTTATTTGGATGTCAGCAGCGTCACAGCCTGCACAGGTGTTGGGGAGCTAAAGAGGCCCCTAGGGAATGTGGAAAGAACAAATAAAGTTGTGACTTAATGGGTATTATTTGACATGGGCTGGGCCATGTCAAGGACCCCAATACCTCAGACCCATGAGAGTGGCAAGCCGTCCTCTAGCATGAAGCTCAGAGGGATGCCAAAGTGCTCCTTCTTCTGAGTGCAAATGTCGGTAGTGTGTACAAAAGCTAGCAACTGCAGATTCCTCCTCGTGGATGACTGCGACCAGAGACCGCTTGCCTCCAGAGACCTCTTAGCAAGACTAGCTGAGTCCTCCCTGCTAGTGCAGTGTGTAAAAAAATGTTCAAGTTCTGGGTTGTGTAGTGAGTACAGGCCACCAGATTCGCGCTTTTCTGCATGTGTCTGTGTGTCTGTCCCCTTTTCATTTTCTTGTCACCCCAGTCAGGTCATACTGGTCACCATGTACAGGTCTTGTTCCTGCTCGGAGAGAGTAAATTAATTAAAATATTTTCATGCATTTGCTAACCACATCTCTACATAGAAGACAGAGCCATCAATTAGAATCTGAGACTTTGCTCAGTGTACAGCCTGCCTGGGGCCAGGAGAGAGACCCAGCCTCCAGGAGGACAGTTCTGGAGCCAAGAGCTTCCGAACGAAAGGGCAATTGAGCTGCAAAGTTCTGCGGAGGTTGCCTGTAGAGACAAGACAGGCCTTGAATGGGTGTCTGGGATTACACTGAGACGAGAGGGGAGCAGTCTGCCAAAAGGAACCATAAATAACTTGTCTTGGAAAAAAGTTTTTTTTTTTATTGTTTTTAATAAAAGATGTTGATGTATAAATAAACAGACAGAGAGAGAGATGGAAATAAATACTAGCTAGATGATGGAGATAAATACAGAAAACGACATGATTCCTGGGTAGAATGGTGTCTTAGTCAGGGTTAGTACTGTTGGGTTGAAATACCCTGACCAAAGCACCTTGGAGAGGAAAGGGTTTATTCAGCTTTCGCTTCCACATCACAGTTCATTACCAAATGAAGTCAGGACAGGAACTCAAGCAGGTCAGGAACCTGAAGGCAGGAACTGATGCAGAGGCCATGGGAGGGTGCTACTTCTTGCCTTGCCCCATGGCTTGCTCAGCCTGCTTTCTTGTAGAAACCAGGATCACCTGCCCAGGGATGACACCACCCACCATGGGCTGGGTCCTCCCCCATCAATCACTAATTAAGAAAGTGCCTTACACCGGATCTTATGGAGACAATTTCTCAGTTGAGGCTCCCTCTTCTCTGACGAACAGCTTAAGTCAAGTTAACATAAAATTAGCCAATACAATGGGTTATAATTAGTTTAAAAATGATGTTTTTCAGTCTTGTCTGTGTGTTTTGGCTTAAAGATTAAAAATGCATAGTTTGTGCTATAAGACAGGTTTAGTACTACTTAGTAAATATTGATCAAAACTTGCAATCTACATTAAAGAATGTGAATTGATATGGAAACATTTTTACCCACAAGCCTTAAGAACACAAATTATAAGAGGATATTTCTAAATACCATTGATGTGGGTACTGAAGGCACTGTCTTCACCATGGTCATCAATCCTCCAGGGTCGGGTGTGGGACTCATGGTTTAGAATCATCCTCTATACTGTTCATTTTAGGGACAATCCTGGGAGAGGGCCTTAAGGAGAAGCCTAAGCTCCTGAAAAGTATACATTCAATTTTTTTCAAGAATCATGGATATGCTACATGCTTTAGGATTGTAAGCTGTGTTTTAACAAAGCTAGAGAAATGGGAGCCTAAGAAACTAACCCCTTCTCTCACTGCAAACAAGACACCAGAGAAGTCAGCCCACAGCATCGCTGTCTAGGACAGCGTCCTTTATCTGAATGCGTTAATCACTCTCTCGCCGCTTCCCCTGGCCCTATCAGAGCAATGTGGTCTTTATGATGTCCAGATGCTTTGGACAGATTTCTTCGCATCGCTGTACTTTATACCCAAAGATAAGTTCTCAGCAGTTCTTTTAAAAATATTATCAATCCAAAATTCATTATCTCATAAGTGCTAATAACTTCCAAAATATATAGAAGGAGAATACATGGATATTGCATTTAGATAAAATGGGCAATTCCAGAAAAAAAAAATTTAAGAGCTACCTTAGAAGTTGGAGGAACAAGAAAATAATGTATATTAATTTAGAGAACATGTGTAGCTTACCTACAAGAAATTTCAAACATTCCTTCTCAATACCTCCGCTCTTGGTTTTTGAATGTGAATTTGGGGAGGTAGAAACTCATGTGAACTGGATTCTCCCTGGGGTCTGTGCGGGGAAGGTGTATAAAATGATTAAATCACAGGGGAATTTTTTGGAGACATTGGCAATTAGTAACGTTTCGTGCCAGAAACACCAGCTGCTTCTCCAGAGCGTTGTCTTCCAGAGTACACAACTTCCCTCCTTTGCCACCCAGAAAGTAGATCCCAGCTACCGGGATGTTTCCGTTTTCCAGGCTGGTTTTTCATACACAAAAAGACATGTTTGTCTGTAAGACAGTCTTGTTTTTTGGCTCCCTGTGCTTAGGTCTGTGACTAAATGCTGGCCGACAATAAATAAGCAGAAATCTGGGAGCCTCTGACATAGCCATGGACGTCCATGAGTCCACTCTGTCTGCAGCGTCCACCACCAACACTATGAGGACCAGAACATGGTTACACAAGGGACGGTAGAAGACCCAGACACAAGCTAGACGCTTGAGGAGTTTGGGAAATTGCTGGAAAAGTGCTGGCCACATACAACACCTGGTTTCACTTAACTAAGAGAAAAACCCATGTCTACCTTGATCAAAACAAAACCACTTTTATTTTTAACTTGCTTTCACTTGTAGTTAAGCTAGATAAAGGGCAAGATTCGGTGTTTTGATTTTTTTAAAAAATGTACAACCGACAAAAAGAAAGAGATTCTCGATAGGCAGAAGGAAGAGTGCAGAGTCTGAATGTAGCCCTATTACAGGGACCCCAAAGCAGTTTCTGGATCTATGTCATTGGGTGACCAGGGTCACTCAGAGCTCTTTGGGGGCCATACTACTTCTGACAGTTATTAAGTGTAACAGAGTCTGATGTCATCGGCCCCTTTTGGTTTTTGTAAAAGCAGTGGAGAGTTTCATAGAATTAAAATGGCTCTGTCTTTTGGGACAGTCATTTCTGAGAGGGAAAGGAAGATGTACAAGATTATAAAGATTATAAAGATGAGGATGGGAGGTCTCCGAGCCAGCTTAGATTTAAATAAGCCCAATAAGATTGTCATAGCTACAGAGAACTCCAGCTCAGAGCAAGTTTTGGTTTTTCGCCTGCTGAGAACTTCATTTGCATGAGTGGAGTCTAGAAAAGTTCTGACATAGTCCTCAGAGTTGTTTACTTCGAGGAACTGTAGTTGACATCTTGCCTGTCACTAAAAGCCTTCCTTGTTCTTTGCTTCATTTATCATGGGAAGCACCAAACCATGGCTTGTAGACTCAGTCATAGCTTGAGGGATCAAGATAATTTATGTTTCTAAATGGTTCAAATATTAAGAGAAGAATAACAATTTGTGACAAGAAAATTGTATGTAACTAACAACTCAATGTCTATAAATAAAGTGAAATTTGATACAACAGTTGCTACTCATGGAAACATTGTATATGACTGTCTTCACAATACAGGGCAAAGTTAAGTCTAACACAACATGTGTGGCGCTGAAGCCTCAGGTGGCAACTTCCTAGCCCTTATAGAAAAAATATACCAATCTCACATACAGTGTAATGCATATAGGTCTTCAAATTCAGAAATATGATCCTGAAAGCGGAGAGTTCAAAGAATATTTAGTAAGCTCATTGTCTCCAACATATACTGGGAGTCTTGGGGTTTCTATTGTGAAGAGACACTGAGACCATGGCAACTCTGGTAAAGAGTTGAACTGTAAAGCACTGAATTGTTGTGGCTTACAGTTTCAGAGGTTCAGTCCATTATCATCATGGTGGGGAGCATGGCGGTGTGCAAGCAGACATGGTGCAGGAGATGGGAGTCCTACATCTTGACTCAGAGGCAACAGGAAGTCAGCTGATTGTCACACAGACTGAAGCCTGAGAAAAGAGACCCCAAAGCTTACCCCACAGTGACACACTTCTTCCAACAGGACCACACCTATTCCCTAAAGGCCACACCTCCTTAGAGTGCCAGTTTTTTGGGGGGCTATTTTCTTTCAAATCATACACCTAGCCAAAGCCAGTAGTCTCATTTTTTTTTTTTTGCAAACTACTACCATTGGTAGACAGCCATTTCCCAGTATGTAAATATTGCAGTAGTAAACTCTACTGTGTACTCTGAAGACTTCCTTTCAAACGCTGTACTTCAGTCTCACTTTTACTCAGATGCTGACCCATGCTTGGAAATACTTAATTACTTGACATTTTCCTGTCACTTGTTGAATGACAAGATTCCTTTAAGTACTTTACAGGCAGTTTTTAGAATACCACGAAGTTTGTAAGCACATAGAGGACAGAACTGAACTAGAGAGAAGTTAATTAAACTTCGCTAACATACACAGTGCGTAAGAAGCCAGTTGGGATTAGAACTCAGCGTGGCTCCAGAACCTGAGATTTTGCTATTCCAGTTACAAAAACTTAGTTTTATTCTGTGTGTCAGGTTTTTAAAATATGAAGATGGATAACAAATTCTGTGTATATATAATTTATATATTATATATGCAAATATAACATTATAGACAAAATAAATATACTATACTGCAATATTATGTATATGTATATTATATATAAGAGAGAGAATACTCAAGGCATATAAAACACGTTCTCACTGTATTTTTTTCTCTGCCTAATTATTTTAATTTCTAGGTACCCTTGGAATGGTAAAGGATTTTAAGAACTATTTATTATAAAGAGACAGACAGGTGTCTAAGGATGTTTAACCCAGAGAAGAGAACTCTCATCGGGGAAGCAGAAGAGCAGTCCTAGAATTTCCGGGCATTTGTGAAATCCAGAGGGAGCAAGAACATTTCTTCCGCTGCTTCAGTCTGCAGAGCACAGAGACATATTTCCCAGTGGCTTCCGGGAAAACTTCTGTGTTGAATGTGCTCCTCCAGGCAGCAGATACCAAGACGTAATTATATAGGATGGGGTTTCATAGGGAAAATGCAAGTGAAGACAGAGCTGGGAGCCTGTAAAAACAGATTCTGACTGAGGGGAGGGACACACACACACACACACACACAGAGACAGAGACAGAGATATTCTTTGTCTCTCAGGAACTCATCTGTCTTAGTCTGATTTATGATCCACAAACTTGGAGAATGAAGGCCAAGGTGAAGCAGCTGGGGCCTTGGCCAATTGTGCTGTGGTGATAGGAAGTGTTTAAGCGTGTTAGGATGACTTCTAGTCTCAAGCACCATTGCTCTGTCGAGTAAATCCAGTCCCTTACTTACAAAAGCATACCTCTAAGAATGACCCAAGACCCCTCAGCAGAAACCCTTTAAAGTAAGGAGAGCATGGGTTCATACACTGTAAGCATGGGGACCAAGCAATTGATAATCAAGACTTAAACCCAGAAATAAATCCTTCTGTGATAAGCACAAACTAAAGCAAGTCAAGATCAGAAGTAAGCACTGTGAAAAACTGCTCTGGAGTCTACTGCTCCTTAAAGTGGAAGAAAGATACTAGTGAATACCAGCAGATCATAACCACCTGTAGCTTCTGGGTTCACACTTAGTCCCAGTGTCCCCAACGAGATGACAAGAATTAACTTTGGTCACTGCACTCACATAGCACATGTACACACACAATTGAAATAAAAACAAAAGAGTGTATTGCAATTATAAATCCACCTACACCGAATGATGGTGCCTTCAGCCCATAAAACAAAAACATAGAGATAGATTAAGATACACTAACAGTGAGTGGCATCGCTATCCCACTCTCAAATGGATAGGCCATCCAGATCACAACGTCGGCTTCAGAGGTTAACCAGTTGATGAGGAAGTGGACTTAAGGGCTATGCAACGACTGTGGAATACACAATCTTCTTAGAAATCCGTCATTTTTCTCTAAAATAGATCACATTTTAGGCCATAAAGTATGTCTTAGAAAATGAAAAAAAATTATCATAGATAATTTTATTATTATTAGATACTTAATAGAATAAAATTAGAAAGCAACAGTGAAGAAATTCTGTGCATATATCTTGAATAAGACTCCATAAAAGATCAATGAGTGTGCTCCTTTGAATACAATTGACCCCACAACCTCATAGGAAGGGGCACTTTAGGAGGTGTGACTTTGTTGGAGTAGGTATGGCCTTGTTGGAGGAAGCATGTCATTGTTGGGGTGGGCTTTGAAGTTTCCTATGCCCAAGACATCACCCAGTGTCTGAGACCACTTCCTGTTGGCTACTGGTTAAGATGGAGCCAGCACCGTGTCTGCCTGCATGCAGCCATGCTCCCCTCCACGTCTGCTGCACACCACGGTGTCCCACCACGAGGACAGTGGACTGAACCTCTGAACTGTAAGTGAGCCACCCATCATGTCCATTGTTTTGGTCAGTTTCTCTAAGCATGTGGGTCGTGGGGAGGAAGGGCTGATACCCAGCTGAAAGTCTTGTTCTCCTTAGGAAGGTAATGAAAGAAGAACATCTGTGTGATGGAATTCTAATCCATTCTAGCTAGCAGCTAACTCTGTGCCTGTTTTTCTATAGACTAAGAGCTCTTTAAATCCATGGTGATCACCTGTTTTCATAGTTCTGGGGATCAAAGAAGAAAGAACAAACTATATTCCTGTTATTAATGGCATGCGTTCCCAGGCCTAGTTTTAAATTGTTTCATGAACTGTGCATAAACTGTTAATGCTATAGTAAAAATACAGTAATCACAAAAGCTAGTAATTATGGGCATTACATGTGTTCCTGACACGGTTTTATATCTAGGCTCAGACATAACACCCCGCAAAGGCCTGTATTAGATAAGCATTTTGTTTGTTTGTTTGTTTGTTTGTTTTTGAGACAGGGTTTCTCGGTAGCTTTTGAGCCTGACCTGGAACTAGCTCCTGTAGATCAAGTTGGCCTTGAACTCATAGAGTTCTGCCTCTGCCTCCCACGTGTTGGGATTAAAGGTATGTACCACCACCACCTGGCAGAAAAGCATTCTTATATGCTCCAGATTATTCATGAAGACATCCATGTTTTAGGAGGTTGAGAAACTTTTCTGGGAATATAATAGGTAATTGGCTAGTTGTCTTATCGTGCAGCTATACAGTTCCTTCTTCCTCAAATGTCTACCACAGCCATCTCCTCTATAGCTTGCTGCCACAGAGTGTTTCAAATATGACTCAGGATCTACTCGCTTCTGGCTGAGAATAGGAACACCTGGTGTGCTCTTAGGTACTGTGCCAATGACACCCCAGCAACACTGGCCTGAGATGACCATCGAGGGCACTTGAGGCTGATGGTGGTGACAATTGGAAGAGCTTGTTGATCTCACCATCCAGTAATTGCAGGTAGCCAAATACAGTACGGTTTTTGGAAATACAGCATTTGGCTGACCTTGTAGGAGAACTGTTGAATGTATCCATTTTGGTTGCCTGGTTATGTGCTGATACACACCAATATCACGTAGAGCTGGAGTGTCAGGGAGCCAAGAGACAGGCAGGGACTAAAATAGCAAAGGCTCTGCAGGGAATTGGAATGGTCAACTTAGTTAATTATGTTACTTTTTATGATTCACGTGTCCTCAGTATCACAGAGAAATGATGAGAAAGGTTATATTTTGAAAAGCCACAATGAATATATAAGATTCCCACACTAGAGCCCCTTAAGAATGAATGGAATGTATTTAAAATAAACTCAATGCATACATCATTTACTGTGTTGTCAATGGGACAGCCAAGGGGGAAAAGGCACGGTCACATATGCATATTTTAAGAAACAGGATTCAAATGACTTCAGTAAGATCTAATTTGATTGTGTTGCTGTGTATGCATACATCCAGGGTCATTCATGGATGTCCTACTGTGGGTAAGGTACTCTACTGTATTTTAATAGACTGCTTTGGTAGGTCCACATTCTGCATTCATAACAAGTTCTCAGATCTCTGAGTGGTAAGGTAGTTCTTGAAGTTCAGGCAGGAACTAAAAGATGTGGTGTACTGAATCTTCTTGATCAATAACTTGGGGCGAGTCTGAACTAGGGTGGATCTACACAGAGGCTCCCAACCTTCCTAAAGTGCGGATCCCTTAATATAGTTCCTTATGTTGTGCTGACCCCAACCATATCTCTGTTGCGGCTTCATGACTATAATTCTGTTGCTGTTATGAACTAGGAGGCAGAGGTTTGTCAGAGGGGTTGCAAGCCACACACTGAGAACCACTGTTCCAGGAGAATGATGGTCCCAGTTAACATGAGCGTTTGGTCACAGCAGCACTCCCAGCACCAGCAGCTGAGTGCCCGCGCCTTCTCTTGCTCACCTAGTCCATGGGTGCTGTGGTCTGTGCAGCTGGAGTCAATTCCTACCTGCAAGGATCATTCAGACTCCCAGACCTAAGGGAGAACCCGTCATGAGTAGTGACCTGAATGTTGTTCCTTGGATGAAGTAAGAGCTACCTGTTCCTTTCTGCTTTGAGCAGTGGGTAGGTTCTGCTTTCTACCACAATGAGCTGGAGAACAAATTCCCCAGACCTAGCAGTGAAGACCAGGGGCTGGGCAGCCAAAACGGTGAATATGAACCTTGTGTGAACTATGGAATTGATACATAAACAATAGAAGTCTGGGCTGGTGAAACGACTCAGTTGTCAAAGCCTAGTTTCACAACCAAAAAAAAAAAAAAATAGAAATTCGTGGAGCCATGGAGCTCAGCTTGACGTGACCCCCCTCTCCATAAGGAGAACATTCTCAGGAACCTGGGAAGCCATGTGGCTCTAGCGTTGGGCTCGTATCAGCACACATCCATCAAAGCCACTTTTCTATATTTATGCCACGCTTGAATGGCCCCTTTCTTATTTGCTTTATGGGGCACTCCACATCCCAATTCTCATTTATTTTCATTTTAAATGCAAGTTTTTCTTGTGTTGGGAAGTTTTTCTCCGGATTTGGTTTACGGGCGGTCCATGAACTCTTCAGAGTATTTAGTTCATGTCCATGATGGAATTTCCAGGGTCACTTCTCCAGTATTAAGAAATAACGGGAAAGCTGATGCTGTGGCTAAGATGAATGAAAAATGTCAAGACGTACACCTGTTTGTTCCTTCTTTAGGATTGCTCCCCAATCCAAACCATCATCTGGCTTTCATTAAAATGTGACTTATTTATGTCATTTCATTAAAATTTACATTTCATTAAAATGTAACTTATTTATCTTCCCAAAGTGAATTCATCTTCCTATATCATAAGAATAGAAAATGTCACAATTTGCTGCAAAATAAAATAAATACAGAAAAACATAAATAATAATTTTAATGAAAACAATAGTTTTAAAATAAGATCTTTCTTAAAAAACACAAAGCACTGAGGTGGAATTAAAAAAAATAAAAACCCTAAAATGAGTTGTGAGCTAGTAATGTAAGCTGCTGCAAACTGCATGCTTACACATGAAAAGTCCTCAGTATAATAAACAAATAAATAATTCTAACATTCTGTGAGAAGCGTTAGCACAAAAGCAGCTCATCAGACACTGTGATGTGGACTTGAATTTCCACACACTGTCTCCCATGGCTCTACAGTGAAGACAGAAAACATGAACAGATGTTTGTCATTTTGGATGGGTTGTGTGAGACAGTCAGTTGCTCAACTAGATTTTTCTTTTCTTTTCTTTTTTAAATTAGGTGCAGACAAGTCCATCAGTTGAAGATTCAGGTTCTATCAGGTGAAGCAAGCATGAGTCTTCAGGAGATGACCACCGGCCCAGACCAGGCATCACAGCACAAGATAGACAGTGGATCCTTGCTTTCTTTCTGTCCCTAAATAAACAGGAAACACTCAGTTCATCTAAATGTAAAAGCTAACAGTGGGAAACTTTCATGGTTACCAACCGTGGGCAACTTTCATGGTTACTAACTGTGGGCAACTTTCATGGTTACCAACCATGGGTAACTTTCACGGTTACCAACCATGGGTAACTTTCACCGTTACTAACCTCACAAATGCACTCAATTAGAAACACATTGGTCTGAGGACCAGTGTAATCCCCCATCTGATGCTCTTCTCATAGAAAGTAAGAGAACTGAGAAAAGGTTCATAGTTTTTTTCTTTGCGAACCTATGAGTCTTAAAAACTAAAATATTTCTTTAATATGTTCTTTTGAAAGGAGAGGGATGAGGTTAGGAAAGGACATTAAAGATGAAAACCAATAAGAAATGTTTTTCAAAGTACCTGGATGAAGATGGAGAGATACAGAGATGTCTTCAGTAGTGAGAACTCCTAGCAAAGTAACCTGTTGGGCTGCCCCACATCCCCATGGGAGAAGATAGTCTGATACACTCATCAGCTGTCCATTGTTCACAGAGCTAGCATCTTTTCTTCGTCTTTATTTTGAATGAGATCTTTCAAACAACTAACGAGGAGTGAAATGATCCTGTTACCAGTGGAGGCAATGTGAACACCGATACAGACACAGGCAGTAATCAAGCTGTTGGTCTTTTGAAACATCGTGATTCACAACCAGGAACCAAACATTAGCCACCATCCCAGAAGCTTCTGAATGAAGGTCTCCGTTGATTGTCTCATGGCTATAACAAAAGATCTGACAAACACAACTTAAGGCAGGAAGTTTTTACCCTGGCCGTCTCGAACAGCCAGTGTTCTAGCTCGTGAGCAGTCTCCCGGACTCAGAGATTATTTCTTAAGAGGATATTTGCTATGTTCTCCAAGAATGAAAGTGTACAGAGCTGGGTGACCTTCTTTAGGAGGGTTTAAATTGTGAAAGGGACACAGCCTTTGAAGACCTACTATGTGCCAGCGTCTTTCCCATGAGTTTGTGTATGTCTGGTGAGCACTCTGCTACCAAGGCTCATGCCTAGCCTCCAAAGTCTTTCACTTGCACTGCTAACATTTACAGAACTCTGTGAGCTGGATATGCCGGCCCACATTTCTGACTTAAATCCAGTGTAGTTGTTCTGAGGTGCAGGGGAAATATTCAGAGCTAGATAGGGGTCAGACTCAGGTCTCCTCACTTTGAGTCAAATGTGATTAGAGCTTCTACTTGGCTTCTGTAATCATCTAGAAGCTGGTTTAGCTGTGAAGAATAGATTGGACTCAACTGATGATCAAGACATCAACAGCAAGGGGTCAGAATCTTCCCATTTTAAGGCATTTTTGTTCTGCTAATGCCACAAATCCCATTTGGGACAGTGCCTACTGTGTCTTAGAGGCTACTGACTTGAGCATGGATGAATTAACGTTTACCAATATGCATGCCTGTCCTCCTGGAAGAGTTAAGGTCATGACTGATGACTTAGAAGTGTTTTTCCAAAGGAATGAACCTTCCTAAATGGAAGGCATTAAAATGCAGGTTTGAATGGTCTCTAAGTTTGGGGAATGAATTTTGGTCTAACTAGTCTTGTTGGTCCTTTAACTTAGAATAACTTCTTTACATACTACAGTTTACTTCTGAGGGCTGTAAAATACAGTGAGTCATAGGGGAGGGCGCTGGGCCTTGAACTCACTGACCTGTGGAAAGGAGTTTTTGGGGAGAGTCGGAGTGGTGTTTCCTCTGAAAGAGCAGTCAGAACTTTTAACTTCTGCACCATCTTTTTAGCCCCCCCCCCGCAGTTTCCCATCCTTATTACTCAAGATATCAAAATATTCAAAAACAATCAGACCCAGCACTGTTAGGTATACAGGTGAAAGTATTACAGATAAGAGTCAAGATGAAGATGAAGGTGGTATATAAAGAAAAGTCTAAAAACATTAAAAAGTTATAAAAAAGACCCACAAAAGATAATTGTGAAATATTGAAAATAATCATCAACGAATAAACAATAAGACTACGTCATTATGCAATATAGTGATGTGTTTCAGGGGGTCGCTTGTTCGTCCAGGCCTCCCAGAGCCAAAATAATCACACAGAAACCGTATTATTTAAATTATTGCTTGACCCATTAGCTCTAACTTTTTATTGGCTAACTGTTACATCTTAATTTAACCCTTCTCTATTAATCTGTATATCACCACGAGGTTGTGGCCTACAGCAAAGTTCCAGCATGTCTATCTCCAGGTGCGGATCCATGGCGTCTCCCTGACTCTTTCCTTTTTCCAGCATTCAGTTCTATCTTCCCCACCTACCTACGATCTGCCCTATCAACAGGCCAGCAGTTTCTTTATTCGTTAACCAACGAAAGCAACACATAGACAGAAGAACCTCCCACACCAGTGATGGATGGCAGCAAGGTTCCATATTTGTATCCATGTCAACATGTTCCCACATGTATGTCATACCCTCATCCAGAAGAAAGACAACGCAAATCACAGAAACTGTGCTGGACCAATGGGCATGAGCCAATGTCCAGTGCTGCTGAGTGGACACTGGATCCTAGGGCACTGTCTAGAGTCACAGTACATGTGCCTACACAGAGCTAGACTCTAAGGGTGTTCAGCAAAATAGGGATGGCTTTCTTGAGAAGGTGACAAGGCAAGTGATGCTTACTGCTGTTGTGCTTTTCTCCAGAAATAATTTGAATATTTACTAAGAATACGCCATTAGCATTGGGCATCATGACTCATGCCTGTAATTCTAGTGTTCAGGAAGAAGCAGAGGCAGAGGGTTTATAAGTTCAGTCCTGGGCTATATAGTGAGATTCCGTCTGGAAAGAAAGGAAGGAAGGAAAGGGAAGGGAAGAGAAGAGAAGGGAAGGGGAGGGAAGGGAAGAAGAGGGAAGGGAAGGGGAGAGAAGGGAAGGGGAGGGAAGGAAAGTTGTATTTACACCAGAAGAGAGAAACAAAGCCACAAAGCATATAAGCATATTTTTAAAAAGTCAGAGGAACACTATAAAAATTGGTGGTTGTAACCAGTAGTTGGATTAAAAATGTGAAAACCATTTTAATTCCCAAGAGAGTATAATGGGTTTTTATAAGGGAGAACAGTCAATGGTCTTCTCTTTAGTTACTTCTGTACTAGTTGAAAGACCTACACAAATACAGACTCTGAGCAGAATCCCCCAAGATACTCAGATAAAAAGAAAAATCTCAGTATTCAATTCAGGCCAAATGTCTGAAACGTTAGTCTAAATAGTACCAAATGTTGAGCTGTTTTCTATCATGTATAAAAAACTATGTAAATGATGAGGCTGTCATTTGTCATGCAGACACCGTTAGAATATGGAGAAGGAGCCCAGAGAGGAAGCAGGGAGGCAAGGGCATTTGGTTGCACACCTGTCTTTTCCATGACATTTGTATGCAAGGGAAGTAACACTGTCGGCAATGTCTCAACACAAAGGACATTTAAATGTGCAGGACATATCAGATATGGTGACGGAATGCAAACAGGAGTCCCTTGTTGGAAGATTACACCACATTCAGATGCTATGTGTATATTCAGCTTCCCTTTGCTATCTCTGACACCAGGTGCATGGTCGTCGCCCCTCCCCCCAACCCCACATGCCAATCAAAGCAATCCTCGAGCAGATTATCCAGGGAACACGAGCCTGTGTGCTCCAGTGAGATTCAGTCCTGACACGGTTCACCTGAACAGGGCTTCAGACCCAGCCGGTTAATGCATCTGTCCCAATAGCTGGCCCCCACCTCAGACACAGGTGCTTCTGAGTAGCCATACTTGGCATGACTTTGCATTACTCTTCGGAGTTGATTAATTTGCTGGAGTGGTTCACAGGACGCAGGAAAACACTAGAATTACGAGTTATTACTAAAGGATGCAAGGGACTGGAGAGAGATGGTTCAGTGGTTAAGTGCGCTTGATGCTCTTGCAGACAGAATTTGGGTCCTGTTTCCAGCAACTACATTAGGAAGTTCACAAACACCTGTACCTCCAAATTCCAGGGGATCTGAGGTCCTCTCCTGGCCTCTTTGAACACTATGAATACATGAAGCATATTCAGACAAGCAGGTAAATACACATCAACATAATACATAGATAAATAAATTAATAACAAATAACTAGCAAAGGGTCTGAGAAAAGATAGAGATGAACAACCAGAGGGAAATAAACAGCCAGGGGAAGGACCACTGGGTCGCAGAGCCCCTTTGCTTGCCTCCTGACAGCCCTGAGAATTCTAACTCTGACTTTTCCTGTAACTACTCCCCATCCTGAAGTACCCAGGAACCCCCAGCCTCCTGTTACTCTATTATCATCCAAATGACTTACCACGCCCCAGATTCAAAGGCTCTAGGAGCTGTATGTCCAGAAAATGGACACAAGCGAAGTACGTGTATTTATTATGTAGTAGGGCCACCAGAGGTTTGCGCTATCAATCATTCTCCCTGAGTGCGTGTATTGGACATTTTGTGAGTGGTAAGGTTAAAAGAGCAGCAGACAGCTGAGGAGAGCCGGATTTTGACTTAAGGAAGAATGCATGACCCTCTGCAGACACGATCCTCTGCAGTGAATGGGGGTTGGCAATAATTTGAAAGCCAAACCACACGCACACACAGAATATTAATATTCAGTAAGCAGTCATGATTGCAGCCACCCAGTTCTGAATCTGCTGCGTGAGTGTTCCCAGCCTGCTATAAAACAGCGCAGCTGTTCCATTAACGGGAGGGAATCCAGGGCGCTATCAAGGAATAAAAATGGTTGAGTTTGATTAGTTCTGGTGGATGTCATCTTCAAAATGCGACTAATTCGATAATACCAGAGCATTTCTGAGGGGAGAAAGAAAATAAGGATAATGTTATGTAAATAGATACATTATTATTTTCGTCTCTTTTGACACTAACCATCCCGGAGCAACCCAAATGGCAGTGGGGGAGCAAGGAGCGAAAAGGAAGTCTTTTCTCTCTGGAGAGAATTGTGCCATGAGCTGACACTCTGGGCCAGAAGATGGAGAGTGGAGCCAAGGGGGCTGGCATTCTGCTCGTAATTGTAGTAACTCCTACTCACAGAATGTGTGGTACATCCCAGGCCCTTTGCTGGCAGGTTCACACCGATTATACCGTTTAATCTTCACTGCCACCCCGCACAGTAAGCACCGTTATCGCTGTCATTTTGCAGATATGGGAATTGAAGCTGGAGAGAGTTAGGTAATGTCTCAAGGTCATGCTGCCCAGAAGTGGAATTTGGACCCAGACAGGCCTGAGGCTCTTGTGACACAGTGTTCTATTGTCTCCTCAAATCAGCTAAATAAGGAGGCCTGTATTACAGATAGCCCACCGGGTGCCTCAACGTCTATTTCTAAATAAGAATGTGTGTGTGTGTGTGTGTGTGTGTGTGTCTGTGTGTGTGTGTGTGTATGGGATGTGTATGAGAGTGAATCTTTAATACAACTGTGACTTCTAAATATTAGCCATTAAGCCAAACTAAGGCCATTTTTTTATGCTGTTGTCTTTAAAATACCCTGCTTCTACCTGACTTTCTCCTCCCCTGCTTTGTTCTTACATCTGGTCTGCAGAAGAATTCCCACTTAGAAAGATACCCATTTAGAAAGTCAGACAGGCTGGAAAATTTGGGTTTGAGTCCAGCAAAATGGTTGAGGTTTGGAAAAGCATTCCCTGGAGCAGTGGTTCTCAACTTGTGGGGTCGTGACTCTTTGGGATTTGACCACTAGACACACTGCTTATCAGATATTTGCATTCTGATTCGTAACAGTAGCAAAATTACAGTTATGAAGCAGCAATGAAAATAATGTCATGGTTGGGGGCTCACTGTAACATGAGGAACTGTATAAGGGTCACAGCATTAGAAGTTTGAGGACCACTGCTCTGGAGGTTTTGTATCAAAGGTGTTACCCTGACCCTGGCACTAAGGACAGATGAAGGAATCTCTAAAAGATGGGCCCTAAGGAGAGGAAGCTATGTCACAAAGGGTGTGATCTCGCAGGGGCCTCAGGGACTTGCTGTTTCTATTTGTTTCCTGGCCAGGATGTGAGCAGCCCACCGTACCATGCGCTCCCCTGCATGACGTGCTGTGTAGCCACAAACCAAAGCAGCAGGACCAACTGACACCTCCGCAACTGTGAGCTGAAATACGCCTTTCCTCTTCCTGAGTTCAGTGTTTCAGGGATTCTGTTATGGTAACAGGAAATTGGCAGACACCCACAGTCAGTGTTCTCTGCAATATTGAGTGATTTGAACACAACCGAGGAATGTTAAATGTTCCTGCAGGTTTGGGTCACTGTTGAGGTTAAAGTTCTCCTTGCTCAAATGCTTTGGGGAAAAAAAGGCCAGGCTTTGTTATCCTAACCTACAAGAATATATTTGGAGGATAGATATCTTTTTGTCTTTTCTCCTACTGAAGGAATGTAAGATAAATTTATCTAGACCTGCAGTTCTCAATCTGTGGGTCACGGCCCCTTTAGCAAACCTCTATCTCCAAAAATATGTACATTATGATTCATAACAGTAGCAGAATTACAGTTATGATGTAGCAATGAAATAATTTTATGGTTGGGGTCACCACAACATGAGGAACTGTATATTAAAGGGCTTTGGGAAGGTTGAGAACCATTGATCTAGACCCTTTGACATTTAGTTCTAATTTTACAATAAGATATATAATTATCTATTCTGGTCTTTTAGAAAATGAACTCATAAAACAGGAGTAGCCACTTTTTATTGTGTTTATCTGTATATCTTTATTTCCATTCCAGGGAAGAAATCACTGGGATCCGTTTAAATAGAAGACTTGGGATGCTCTCAAGACATCTCCAAAGTGCTCACAAATTTTTTAATAAATTAATCATCAAAATTCATCCTAGACAACTGAGATTTTATAAGAAATCACTCTAAACCATTTTGCTGCTGAACATGGTGTCATCATTTTCATGTATAATAACAATTTAATAATGTTCTCTTGAGTGACGATTAGCTATATTAAATCAGGAAGGTGCTGGAAAACCTCTAGCTTGAGGATCAGCCAACGTGTGTTATCTTATGAGACTGGAGAGCATGATCGAAGTTTCTCTTCCCAGGTGACTGGAGCACCCTCCTCTCCTTCACGGTATTCAGCTTCTACTGAGAACTCCACATCTCCACTCTAGTTTTCGTATTTTATCCAGATTCTAATTATCAGTGCCTAACGATGACTCATCAATACAACTATATAAAAATCTCCTGTGAATTAATAGGCAAGTTGTGAGGGATGTCTCTTAGAGGGAAGACACGCAGAATTGATGGAACGAACCGCGTTATTGCTGAAGTTAAAGTTCTTTTTGCTTGATAGAGGTCACTCAAATAAGAGATTAGCTTTTATTGCATATAAACCATCCTGGGCAAAGTTTATGTACACAGCAATATACAGAGAAAGAAGGCATACATGCTATGATCCCATGGATTTAGATCAGGAGAATATAAATATATAAATAAAGAACCACGAAGAATATAAAGTATATGAAATGTCTCTGTGAGTGATCAGTTGTGAAGATACTGAGACAGCAGCATCTGCTTCTAGATGGAGAAATTGGGGAGGCTCCCTAGAGAATGAACAATCCAGTTTAGACCTGGGAGGAGGCTATGGTGGCCAACATTAGCCACATAACCCCAATATATACCTCTTCCTTTATCGTTTAGAGTCACTTTTTCTGGCATCATGGATGGCTCAGGAAAAGCAAATTCCCCCGGAAGCTCCCAGGAAATTTAGTAGAGTGCACCTTTATACCAGCCACAGCCACCTGTCCTCTCCATTCCCCCTCTCTATCCATGTAGGCAACTTGCCTTCCATCACTCGCTGCACAGCAGTTCTCTAGCGAATGGTATCAGTGTAACCATGGCCACATGCCATCAGTGGGTCCAAGCCACCAAAGAACAAAGACTTAGTTCATGATTGGTCTTAAGATTTTCGCTTTCATGGAAGTTCTCATTTTGTTCTCAGACTGCCCTTGAAAAGGATCTAGCTGATTCCATCAGTCATGGAGCATGCTGGCCTGAAGATAAACCACATATGGGGGGAGGATGAGTCCTGGGAAGATGAGGTGCAGAGTTTGAGCCCCGTCCGTGCTGAGCATGGGACAGGATTTACCTCTCAGTCCTGGCTGTGCAGTCTCAATGCGGCAGCACTTAGAGTCAGCCTTTCTCCACCTCCGTGCAGATCACTGGAACTGTTGTCCATAGCAGAAGCCATTTGCTGACTGCCTTCCGAGGCTATGAAGTCTGTAGCAGCAGCAGCCACGACAACCCTCTAAACCTCAACATCATTTCCACATATATGGCATGGCTGTCTTTATGCCCTGAACAGGGCAGTGGGGACAGCTAGGCCTGGGGCCCCAAACTGGCCTACACTTCTCTGGGAACCCAGGCTTCCTGATGCTGCCCCTGGATTGGATTTTGAATATTTTGTTTACTCCCTTCTCACTGTCCACCTCCTAGGAAAAGGTTTTTGAGAATTCTACTGATATGCCTACCCCTTTGGGTTTGTCCCTTGGATCTGATTCTAGCAGTATTATGGTCTTTAATACTGACAATTTGATGGAGTCTAGAATCACCATGCCGCTGGGAATGTTTGTGAGTGATTTTGGTGACCCCAAGTCATGGGCCGAGCTTCTGGAGTAACAAAAAAGGAGATGACCTGATTATTAGCACTCAACGGAATCAGAGGTTTCTCCCTCCAGCAAGTTTCTAAATAACCACTCAGAGGCTTAATATTACTTATACATGCTTAGCTGATGACTCCGGCTTGTTATTAGCTAGTTCTTCCATTTAAATTAATTCATATTTTTAATGTATGCCTTGCCGTGTGGTTCATGGCTCGTTACCTTATTTTTCCACATGTCTTTCTTCCTCGGCAACCAGCTGCTGTCTCCCAGATTCCACCTTTCTGCTCCTATATCTCTGTTTAGATTTCCCACTTGGTTCTATCTTGCTTTGTCATAGTCCAAAGCAGCTTTATTTATCAAGCAATGAGAGCAACACATACTCACAGCATACAGAAAGACCATCCCACAACACATGCATCTCTCTCTCTCTCTCTCTCTCTCTCTCTCTCTCTCTCTCTCCGCTTCTGGACTCCAGACACAATGTGACCAAATGCCCTGCCTTGTCTCCCCTCTGGATAATCGACTGTGTTTATAAACCATGAACCCAAAGAAACCTTAGCTTCCTTGCTAGTTCAAGTGTTCTGTTCCCATTATAAGAAAAATAATTAATAATGAAGCCAACACTAATTATGCTCCTGTTACATATCCACCAAGGTATGACTGGGGTAGGAGGAAAGGACCTTGGTAAGTATCTACGGGGACACAGCAGGGTTATCTGAGGCGGACCACACTATCCACATGCCTAGACCAGGGTTTCTTCCTTTGGGCCAGGCCTTTTTCTAATAGTCCCTCCCTGTCACAAAGGCTCCCATGTTGCTCATCCCTGAAGCGATCCACTTGTCCCTCTCCCCACTATGAATCTGGGGATGGAAGGTTGGTGGGAATGAGTCATGGCAAGGGAGGTCAAGGGAGAGGGTAGAGAGGCCAACTGGTATCCTTTATTCTGCAGTAATTACATCAACCATAGTCAAGTCAGAAAGAGGAAAACCAGACCGTTCAACTACGTGTGGCTTAATCCCACCTCCTCAACAAGAGATGGGCTTAACATGCAGACAGAGAGAAGACTACAAAACAAATGAAAATAAAAACAATAGAATTATGAAGGATCAAAAAGTAAACTTTGTTCCCTCTGGATTTCCAAATTCAGTCCATAGTGTACGCTTACTGTCTCATTCTTGCCTGAGATTTTTGCCACATCCACTCAGGAACTAACACCACTTCCCAAGTCTGGCTTTCTTCCTGTGTCCAGGACACAGCAAACTCATTGTGTATCGGGGCCTTTGTACCAGTGCAAAGTCCCCTCTGTCTAAAGTGCTCCTACTGCTTCTGAGCTTGTCTGGGTCCCTCTTCCTTGACCCTCAGCTCCTTCAGAGGGAACACTGTGCAAGTTAGCTAGCCTGGGTGCCTGTCCTCTCTCACGCCGCCCTGTTCGATTGTATAAGCCTAGCGTCATCTTCTAGTCTTATAGTTGGTTAATTTCATAGGAACACTTCTCCTGAAAAACTAAATAAACTTCATAAGAGGGCTGGGCATGTGGGTCTTTTCATTACTGCATTCCCAGTATCTTGTGGGACCCTATAATTGCACGCTGTATAAATGATTCATAAGCAATTTGACTACAAAAGTTTTTTTTTTTTTTTTTTTTTTTGGTTTTTCGAGACAGGGTTTTTCTGTAGCTTTGGTGCCTGTCCTGGAACTAGCTCTCGTAGACCAGGCTGGTCTCGAACTCACAGAGATCTGCCTGCCTCTGCCTCCCGAGTGCTGGGATTAAAGGCGTGCGCCATCACCGCCCGGCGACTACAAAAGTTTTGAAGTACTAAAATATTAAGTAACCACACACACACATGTTTTGCTTGTTTATTTCCTTGTTTGTTTGTTTTTGAGACAGTGTTTCTCTATGTAACAGCCCTGGCAGTCCTGGAACTTGTTTGTAGATCTTTTGCCCATCTCTGTCTCCCAAGTGCTGGGATTAAAGGTGTATGCCACCGTGCCCAGCTTTAAATATATTTTTGATGATTAGCAAAATAATATTTTAGCTAGTTGGGAGCTAAATTTTTATGGTTTTCTTTTCTTTCTCTTTTTAAAACCTGAACTCAACAGTAAACTAATGGCCCAGTTAATGGACATATTAATATTGTCACATATCTTACAGCCTGCTTCAGGTCCTTACTTCCTACGGGTTGTTAGTTGTCTGTGGAAAAGAGGTAAGCGGGTAGAATAGCTCATTCAGGCTCACACACTCTTGCATAAATGTTAGCATTTTCTTCAAGCTGCTTCTAGTAGATGGCTATGCCTATCAAAATGAATTCTGAGTTCAGAGTGATTTCTTGATTGCAGCTGCAGTGTGGAGGTCAGATGTCCACGTTCCAGTACCAAGTTACAACTATATGTGTGTGTGCACGCATGTGCTTGCATGCACATGTTTGCTTGTGTATAATAAATTCCTGGGAAAACTTTTGAGATATTTATTTTACATGTGTGTTTCACCTGTATGTATGTGCCCCTTGTGTGAGATATTATTTACTTATTTTACATGTGTGAGTGTTTTTCCTGTGTGTATGTGTGTGCCCTGTGTGAAATATTTATTTACTTATCTTATGTATGTATTTTGCCTGTGTATACCTATGTGCCCCACATGTGAGGTATTTATTTACTTATTTTACATGTGTGTTTTGCCTGTGTGTATGTATGTGCCCCATGTCTGAGGTTTTTCTTTATTTATTTTATGGGTATGTTTTGCCTGTGTGTACCTATGTGCCCCACATATGAGATATTTATTTTATGTGTGTGTTTTGCCTGTGTGTATCTGTGTGCCCCGTGTGTGTTCCTGATGCAGCAGAAGGTGATGGTGCCCAGAACTGGAGTTAGGGATGGTGGTGAGCCACTGTGTGTGCTGAGACTTGAGTTTGGGTCCTCTGCAAGGTCCATAAGTGCTCTTATCCACTGAGCAGCCTTGACAGCCTTACTGTTGCCTGCTTAACAGCCATGCTCTTATCCCAAACCATAGGCATCTTTGGCAGTAGAGGGGACTAAAAATCGGGCCTCATGAATGTGAGGCAAGCGGAGAGTGTAACTCTCCGCTCTAAAATACTATTATACAAAATTCCTACGGAAAATACAGCACTATTCATGTATTAAAGGTGGTGTCTTCTCTTCAGAAGAGATAAAAACAATATTTGAAAAAATAAAGTGTACTCAAAACAGCACAGGGAAAGAACTATTATGTACTGGTGTATTTTTCTCAGTGCCCTAAAAAAGGCCTGGGTGATTTTGAGAACAACATGGGCTCTTTGCGGGTGTTTGCACCAGAAATGCCTTAGGCATAAAGAACAACCCTGGGGAACTTTAAGGGAGTGTACTTAAACTTTCCTGTTTCCCCTTTCCCCAGTGGCAGTTTGAGATCAGAGCTCTAAAACTGAGTCTGGGTTTGCAGAGCGACTTTTGTCCATGAAGCGTCATTCTCTTTCGGTTACTAAGGCGACACTCCCTCTCCTCACTGGTTCTCTGGTAAGGAAAGATGAGTGTCTGTATCACTGGTACTTCTGATGGGGGCATGGAGCCGTCCTTCCATTGATAACAGTCTGCATTGCCTTCGCACAAGCCGCAGCTCACTTCCCAGCCCTTTATGAAGAGTTCCCATTCATCGCGTAGAATGAAGACCAAGCAAGCTCGGCAGAGTGACAAAGAGCAGGACTGTGATGCAGAGAGCCTTTGCCATGTTTTCTCCGTTTCCTCCTGGGCTGTGCCGTCAATCACAATATGCAGTCGTGACTTTATGTTTGATTATAATGAATGAACGAGCGTGTATGTAACACAGACTCATTTTCCTCAATTGGCTAGTGAGTTGTTTGAAGTTGTCTCTGGAATCCATCAAGAAAAATAAATGGCTAGTTGGCCATTCTGGATAGGTTAGGTATTCAGCTCAAATTACAAAGATAACAGAGGTTCCAAGGAAATACATTTCTTACTGTCAATGAAACCTGCGAATGAAATGATAAGGAACTTATATACGTTCACATTTACTGAAGTTTTTGTAGAGAAAACAACCTTAGACTTAGTTTCTGATGTTGTAATAGAATATCACAGTCTAGGGACTTTATACACAGGAGTCTTATTTGGTTGTTGGTTGTTGCTTCTGGAGGCTGGGAAATCCCAGATTGATGGGTTGCATCTGGTGAGGGACAACTTCCTGCAACTTCTTGTATCAAAACATGAGGAAGGCCCCACATGGGAGAGAGAGGGGGAGGGGAGGGAGGAGAGAGAGAGAGAAAGAGAGAGAGAGAGAGAGAGAGAGAGAGAGAGAGAGAGAGAGAGATTCTCTGTAGCTTTGGAGCCTGTTCTGGAACTAGCTCTTGTAGACCAGGCTGGCCTCGAACTCACAGAGATCCACTTGCTTCTGCCTCCTGAGTGCTGGGATTAGAAGTGTGCGCCACCACCGCCTTGCCTACACTCCCATTTTACTAAGGAAGTCATTCCTACCTTGATAGCTCCAATCAGTGTAGGAGAATGAAGCCGGCCACAGTTCTCAGTGCTGCTCTGGGACCAGCACACTAACTCTGAGGGACGGATTGTGATATTGCTCAATAGTGCATAGTGTTGAGTCTGTTATGTCAAAAGAAAGCTTTTCTCTTCCCCTTTCTTCCCTTACTCCTTGTTCTCCATATTTTCTTCTTTGTTTCTAATTGTTTTATTATTTACAATGGCATATAGTAGGGGTGATTTTGGGGTGCGATTTAAAGGAAGCCCCTTTAACATAAAAATCTGAGGGGAATTAACAGCATCGCAGAATAATTGTAGGAGGCCTGGAGGTCTTTGTGCTCACACAGCAGTGCCAGGGGAACCTGGAATGTTAAACACACATGGTCTTTCCTTCAAAGGAGGGGGTATAGAACCTGCTATCTGACCAGAAGGCTGAGAACAGATGTAGCTAATAGCCTGGTAACTTTTGTGCTGTCTGTGCGGCAGGAGACCACACTGGGTCCTCCTGCAAGACCCTTATTATAAGCGTGTTTTTCTCGGTCTATCTATAGAACCCATCTTTATGGACATTACAGAGAGTTTTAATGTAGTCGTCACTTCATTTAGCTTACTTTGTTCCTCAAAATGACTTGAGTATGCTTTGCTGTGCATGTGAAATTATCATCAGGAAAGTGTTCCCCAAATTGTGCTGTGCTTCAGTATGCCTAAAATAAACTGCTTGGGGTCAGACTCCAGAAGTTGCAGTCAACACCAGCTACTGAGTTGTGTTGAACTGAACTTCTTACCTCCCATGGATGGTGACTCTGCTGGTCATGGACATTGCAAAGATCCCCACAAAACAGTCTGTTAACTTTTAAACTATGTTCCACGTTCAAAATATTGAATCCAGCACAATACATTTCCAGACTGGGTAATCCTCCTTGCTCCCAGAGAATATATACTTCTTTACTAAATAGACTGCAAAAGTCATAATGGACCATTTTTAATTAACTAAGGAATAAGACCAGAAAAGCTAATCTGTGATAAAAATAAACATAAATGTATTTTAAGGTATACTTGAATTTAATAAATCTCAGCAAAATTTGTTCATTTAATTGAGTGGTCTCAAAGGGAAGCTATGCACTTTTCCCAGCAATCGTGATTATTTTGAGATATTTTTGCACTGTCTCTTCAGAATTAATTTAAGAAACACAGCACATTTTTCTGGATATGTTAATGGCAGATCTTTCATTGAGACTAATTAGAATTAGGGAAGTAGGCAAAAGTCATTTGTTTTTTAATCAAATTTGTGAAATAATTGATGAACTACCATTATAATCTTTGGAAAGATTATAACAACAACAGCAACCACAAAAGCAACATGACTTAAAGGCACAAAACCAGAAAAAGCTATACTTGAGTGAGGACTGGAACTCTAATTGCCTCATTGTCTCTGGCTTTGTCAACATCCTGATTTACTTATCCAACAACCATAGGCTGAGGCCCTCAAAGTGCCAGGCACTGTTGCAGCAGCTGCTGCTCCATCGTCAGCCATACCTTCCCTGCCTTCACGGAGCAGACATTGTGATGGCCAGACAACAAAACGAAATGCTTATGTAACACACACACACACACACACACACACACACACACACGGTTATAGTAGAGGGAGGAGAAGAGGAAAGAAAGAGGTAGAAGAAAACAAAGTCCAGAGGACCAAGTGGCAGAGTATGACATAGTTTCATTTGAGAGACGGTTCTTACTGAAGAAGGCATATGTTGGTCAGGGTGGGGAAGTGTTTAAGGTCATGCCTGTCTGATATTAGGAAACTAACCTAGCCAGGATCTGGAACACTGGTTTTCTGGAGAAAGGCTGTGCACTCCAGGAAGGTCTAGAACAACAAGATGTGCTGCTTGTTGTGGTTGGGAACAACAGGCAGATGGAGTCAGGTGAGGCTGGTGGGAGATGGGAGCGGAGACTATTTCAGGCTCAGGGCCTATGGAGTTGGCGGGGTTCATAAAGATGTGGGATTCAGATGCCAATTGTGGTGGCACATGCCTTTAATCTCAGCACTAGGAAGGAAGAGGCAAGTGGAACTCTACAAGTTTGAGGCTAGCCTGGTCTATGTAGTGAATTTAAAGACCACAAAGCATTTATCAGAAAGTGGTGTTATTTGGAACTAGAACCTTTGTAGAGAAAATCAAATAAAAATGAAACAACTGGAATGGGTCCATTAAAAGTCACTGCTATCTCTATTGGTAGGGGAGCTTTGGGCAGGACTGACCTTCCCAAAGGAAGCTCTTGCAAAGAGACTGAGAAAACGTCACATGGGGGCAGAGGGCTGGAGGGATAAGTCTACTACTGCATCTACAAACAAAGGAACCACAGAGATCTCAGGCAAAGAAGCAGAAGCACGGGAGAGATTGAGTCCAGTGGCCTCAGAAAGATACAGCTCTGCTGTCGCCTGGCTTTCAGGTCTCTAGTGTCCAGGATTATGAGGGGCAAGTCATTGTTCCTTTAAGACTTCACTTTCTGATGTTGGACTATCAGAATAGGGAACCTCCTTCTCCCTAGCCCAGAGTAGTCTGATGCTTTCTGCTCCTACCTCAGTCCTGCTGTCTCTGTTGGAACAAATACCTCAGTTTCAACAAATTACCTGCGTAGCAGTTGTGAGAGCCAAAGTTACCTTTTAAGTTTTAATTACTGTGCCTTAGAGATTTGTGAAACAAAAATGTCTTTGACCTGCAAGCTCCTTGCTCAAGGACAGACAGTTCCTTAAACGCTGGAGGCTATAGTTTATGGGAGATAACAAGTTATGGGTCTTCAGTCCCCTAAACAAGGTTGTTTGACCCACCTGCACCGGATGTGATTGATCACTTGGGCGGGAGGTTCACAGGCAGGAAATACGTCAGGATGTACACCTGCCCTGATTGGACCTGATGGGAAATACTTAGGTCGCTGCAAACCCTGATACAGGCCACTTTCTGGAAACCAGAGTTGGACCTGGCTAGAGCTCATTCACCTGGCCAGTATTTAATTAAAGCATGTTTTGAATTTGGCTTTAAATTGTGGTAGTGGTTTTATTCTCGACTGGTGGAATCAACAGGGCCTTGATAGGGTTTGCTAAGGTTCATTTTCTCTGCCATTGAAGGTGAAGCAGCATACACCACATACACACACACACACACACACACACACACACACGTGTGAATGCATGCATGCACATATGCCTGCGCACAGAACAAGGGGATCCAGAAACTGGGGGGTTTAAGTGGCCTAGAATGTGTCCTCCAATCGTTTCTGATTGATCAAGTTAGAAAGAAGAGTGGGCCAATCGGGTCTCCCAAAGGGGTGTGGGTGGGAAGAGGGACACCTGCCAGGTCTTTGCCCTGGCTAACAACAAAGCTGGAAGTGTCCCATCTTGTTTAGTTACGACCTCTTTCCCTGTCTGCCAGTCTGGGTGCTGACCCCACATTCCTTCAAATAGTATCTTCTGCCTTCCTGTTCTGCATTCCCTCATCAGAACGCTTCTGAACAAAGTCTCCCCTAGCCTCACTCTAAGTCAGCACCCCACTTATAACCCACATTCCTTCAAATAGTACCCTCTCCCTTCCTGTCCTGCATGCCCTCATCAGAACGCTTCTGAACAAAGCCCCTCCAGCCCCCCACTCTAAGTCAGCACCCCACTTACACTCCTGCCACCTCACTGAAGGACTCAGAACACCTACTCTGCTTCATTTTCCCCCAGCGCTCTCAGCTACCTGCAGCTGTATTGGTCCTCCTTTCCTTCTTTCCTGCCTGTCCTTCCTCTGCCCTTGCTATACTCCCAACCTAGAAAGCACAGTTCACAAATAGGAAGACTGGTTTATTGACGCTCACTTTAAACTCAATGCTGTAAGATAGCCTGGGATTTAGTAAACAATCAATATTGATTGATTGGATAAGTAATAAAGACACTAATTAATCTTGAAGATGTGATTGAAATTGATAAGGGCCTCCTCAGAGTCTATGAACTATGGGGTGCTTCTGCATTTACCTGACTCTGCCTCACTGTCTCACCTGTGGCTGCCGCCCTCCTGTCCTCTGGTCCTATACGAACACAGGTCCCTTGCTCTCCCTCTTATAGCTGCCCACTAATGGTAATACGTATTTTTCTGCAGCAGCGGAGAGGCTGTGTGCCATAGAAAGACAGAAAACCCAACAGTGGGCGGATGACAGACGCTCGTGTCTGGACTGAAATTCTTTGATCTCCTCTCTCCTGGAGTTTCTCCTCTGGGCACCTTCGACTGCAGGCCTAGGTTCCTTCCTATCCTTGTTCTTGTTTGCTTTCGTCTCTGACTGCCCCTGCTCTCCCCAGGCTGAGTTTACACCTTGTGCACAGGACCACAAACTTATCATTCCCATCGCTAGCTCACTTTGTTCCATCTTTGCTCCCCAAACTTAGCCCAAACAGTTAGCAAATTATCTTCCTACACAGACAGTTTTGTCTCCTAGTATAACTCTTGTACCAGCTGGTAAAATTATTTATAATTTTATCACACTTCAGAGAATTAGCTCATTTAATTGCCTCAATAACCAGCTAGCAGAATAAATCCCATTATTGTCTCTATCACACGTGAGAAAAATGAAAGCAGTCAGAATCTTGAAGGTGGTCAGAAACTTCCAAAGACAAACAATAATGGCAATGTTAAAGCTTGAACCAAAATATTGAACTTGTAACATGAAAACAATGTATGTTAAATACACATATAAGTAATATGTGATACACATATATGATACTTGTGTTTGTGTAAATATATATTTTAATAAACTTTCTAAATTATACATAATTGATCTCAAGATATAAACTATTTCTTTCAATTATTGTTGTAGGAGCTGCGGGCTGTGTTCCTGCCACCCTAGCTCCTGGTCACCTGGCTAGCTTATGCCCCAAAATAACAACACACAAACTGTATTCTTTTAAACACTGCTTGGCTAATTCTCATATCCCGATCAACCCATCTCTAATAATCTGTGTAGCACCAGTCTTACCGGGAAAGATTCAGCATGTCTGACCTGGCGGCTGGCTGCATCACGTCTGCTCTGGAGAGGAGAGAAAATGTCATCTGAGCTCACTTCCTCTTCCTCCCAGCATTCTGTTCTGTTTACTCCACCCACCTATGTTCTAACCTATGAGGGCCAAGCAGTTTCTTTATTATTTAACCAATGACCTTCCTCCATCAAATTATTATTTTTTTTTTTGTTCTTCTAGACCAGTAAGTAAAATGTAATCAGATGTACAGCTCAGTTATAGTCTCTTGTCAACACTGGGCAAGGGTGGATGACTTTAAAGGAATATGAACTCTGGAATTATGCACATTTGAGCTCGAATACACATCTGACTGGTACTGCTTGGGCATATGAATTTGGACAAGCCTCCTGTGATGGTTAGTGTGAACTGTCAAATTGATCGAATCTAGGGTTTGAAGGAGATGGGCCTCTAAGAATACTTGTGGGAGATTTTCTCGATTACGTTAGTTGATATGGGAAGGATCATTTTTGTTGTTAGACGGGGCACCCTACACTGAATGTGACGGGAAAGGGAGCTGAGCCCACACATGCACTCATTCCTCACATTTCCAGACTGTGGATGTGATGTGACCAGCTGCTTCCACTGCCCTGCGCTTCCCATGGTGATGGACGGTGACTGGCTGTGAGTTAAAATAACACTTTAGTCCCTTAAGTTGCTTTGTCATAGGTCTTTGTAACAATTCAAGACAAGAAACTAAGACCCTTCTTAACCCTGAGCTGTGGTTCCTGCATCTGTAGAATCGGGGTTGCTGGGCAGGTGCTGTGCAGTGTTCAGCGGCCATGGGGAAACGGCCCTACTGTTGCCTGGACAGCATTAATGGAGTCATGGACATTGAAACCAAGCACCTGCCTTACCGTTGATGGCAACTTGTCTTTTAGTGAATCAAATAAAGCTTAGGAAGTTTATTGTCCAGATTCAGGTGAAATATTTAACTGGTTTCTCCCAGAGTCATCAGTTTCTCTTGAGTAGCAACTCTGCCATGTTGCTTAGCAACAGAATATCTTCCCATGGCCCTCAACCTCAGACAAGGCACTGTTGGTAGCACCTGGGAATTACAGTCTTATTCTAGAGGGAGAATGTTTTCTTATGTAGGGACTGAGGTCATCAGGATAAAGAATGAGCTACTGGTCATTTTGATAACATAGTCTTGTTATTTAGATTTTAATAGGGGGATTTTTAATAAATATGCAGATCTTGGCATTTTAATATTTTGGATATGATATTCTATACTAGAAATAGCTATACTTTAAAATATTTTATCCTGTAAAATGTGAGAAGTTACCGGGGAAATGACCTGATGTTAGAGAAATGAGATCTGAGAGTGGAAAAATTATCCTGATTTTCCCTGATGTAGTTGGGTTTAAGCTCAATTACTAAAAACTTAGAAATTTTGTTTTAATGGATAGAGTTGTCAGGGTCCAGCATCAACCAGTTCGTATGTTCCAGGGAAGGGGTGTGTGGTTTAGAAATGTTAGGCAAGAGGAATAGTGACGAAAGAAACACATACATCAGACAGAACCAGGAGGACTATCTGTAGAAGGAGCTGCGGGCCGCTTCCTGCCACCCGGCTCCTGCATGGTTGGCTTTACACCTGGGCTGTGACCCAACTCCCAGCTAGCTTTACCCGAAATAACAACACACAAACTGTATTCATTTAAACACTGCCTGACTCATTATATCTAGCCTCTTCTTGGCTAATTCTCACATCTTGATTAACCCATTTCCAATAATCTGTGTAGCACCAGGAAGTGGTGGCTTACCAGGGAAGATTCGGCATGTCTGACCTGGCGGCTGGCTCGATAGCATCTGACCTGGAGAGGGGGGCATGGCGTCTGTCCTCACTTCCCTTCCTCCCAGCATTCTGTTCTGTCTACTCCACCCACCTATGTTCTAACCTATTAGGCCAAGCAGTTTCTTTATTAATTAACTAATGAAAGCAAGCAACAGATAGACAGATGACCTTCCCACATCAACTATCCAGTATATACCGAATACTGAATATGCCCACATTTATTTCCCATGTGCTTATATGCCCAAATCGAAAAGGCGGGGCAAGAAGCCAAAACACTGCTTTACCATGACACAAAGGGCAAACAGAAGAGTTACTTGCTTCAGTACCTGAGACATCAAGTCACTGTTTCCTGAGTTAAGCATTCTGTTCTTTATAAAGGACATGCAGTGACTACACCTTACACAAAGTATCTTGTAGGCAGTTCCTCCCTGGGTCAAACTTCTTGCCTTAAAAATGAAGGAGCAAAAATAGCCTAGAATTCTTTGGCCTTTGGTCAAAATGGGGTGGATCTACTTCAATGGACCATCTTAATATCCAAAACACCAAGTAACCATACCCTAAGCCAGGATATCTTGTTTGTAGCCACACCTCAAGTTAGACCTGTTATCAATAACTTTGAAAAAGCAAGAGTAGGCGCGAACTCTCTGACCTTTGAGTCAAGGTGGAGCAGACCCACATCCGTGGGCCCCACATAGAGTGGTGATAGTTACTAGGCTATCAAGCAGTCTAGCACTCATTATTACTTAAACAGAGGACTAGCAAAAATGACTAGGAAATGTCTTGTTGCTTTTCGAACCTCAGCATGAGAGAGGTACCCATGGGAATAGAGGGACTGAGGTTAGGAGAGATTAGAGTTGCAGCTCTGAGTCCCATGGGGATGAGTGGGTTATCTTCCAGCTTTGGTAAACTTGGAAAACACTTGACAAAAAGAGATGTAGAGATCAGGTGTATTTACTTATACCATGACAATTATTTGTGTTCTGTCACCATGAGTAAACTGACCTCCCTCTCTGTAAGAATAGATTCAAAATCTGCCCAAGATCTGCACAGAACTGGGCCCATCAACATCTCTCAGGGGCTATGGAGAGGCCCACCAGTGCCCACTCTTAGAACATGGGAAGTTGTGGGGAAGCCTTGAGGTAAGATGGGATGAGATAAGCAAATTTGTTTTGACCATGCTCACTTTGAGATCCTAGAAGACTACTATGGTGAATATATTTGACAGAGAGGAGAGAGGAGAGAGGAGAGAGGAGAGAGAGAGAGACAGAGAGAGAGAGAGAGAGAGAGAGAGAGAGAGAGAGAGAGAGAGAGAGAGAGAGAGAGAGAAGGAGAGGAGAGGAGAGAGAGAGGGAGGGAGAGGGAGGGAGGGAGAGAGAGAAAATTCTAATCATTTCTGGAATTTGGGAGTTCAGAACCAGAGAAAGATTCTGGAACTGGAATTGTGGGCTTTTGTGAAATTTTTCTTCCAACCTCACCCATTACCTTTCACTTTCCTTTTATATATTTTCCTCTGACACTAGTGGACACTAGTTATCTCAATATATTTTAGCTATTCTTTATGACAACAGTGAGCATAGCCAATGATAGAAAACTTCTATCGCTAAGTACTGGCTATCTTCCAGGAAGGGATCAACAATTACCAGTTTAATTTTTTCCTTCTTTCTATCAACACTTTCTGTTGGCAGAATCTTATCCACCAGGATCTCCAGTTCCTTAGTGTTCTCATATACTTTAGTCCTTATGTATCAGCCATGGGAGGTCAAGATTTTTTCTGTTTCCAGATGACAAGGTAGAAGTTCCATGATGCTCATTCCTGTACCAATAGCTGATTATCCTCCTAGCACTGAAATACATAGATAACTGATGTGGGATTTCCCCTTGTATGCTGTGAATATATTTTATTACCCTTGGTTAATTAAGAAGCTGCTTTTTGCCTATGGCAGGGAAGAATATCCAAGGTTGGAAATCCAAGCAGAGACAGAGGAGGAAAGAAGGAGTCAGAGAGATGCCATGTAGTCATCCAAGAAGTAAGAGGTAGCAAACTGCTGTGGGACAATGGTCCTGTGCCTGTAAAGATTTGTCACTTGTATTGTTTTGATAAAATGCTGATTGGCCAGTAGCCATGCAGGAAGTATAGGTGGGGCAACGAGAACAGGAGAATTCTGGGAAAAGGAAAGGTGTAGTCTGCCGTTGTCACCCAGACACAGAGGAAGCAAGATGAGAATGCCTCACTGATAAAAGGTACAAAGCCACATGGCTAACATGGCAAGAATTATGGGTTTATCTGTAAGAATTAATTAATAAGAAGCTTGAGCTAATAGGCCAATCAGTTTATAATTAATGCAAACCCCTGCATGTTTCTTTGTGACTGAACGGCTGCAGGACCTGGTGGGACAGAAACTTCTGTCAACGGCAAACCATGAGCTTTGGGGTAAAATATAAAATAATAGAAATGAGTTAATACAAGAGTTAGCTAGGAATATGCCTGAACCATTGGCCAAACAGTGTTGTAACTGATACAGTTTTTCTGTGATCATTTGGGTCTGGGAGGCCTGAAAATGAAAGTATAGTCTCGAGTTACAGATGACCAGTTTCTGGCAACAATCTGAACATGTGCCTGTTCCTCTATAGTAATGGGTTGTCAACCTGTGGAGCCCGATCCCTTCAGGGTTGAGTAACCCTTTCACAGGAGTGACATATGTGATATCCTGCATGTAGATATTTACATTGCAATTTATATCAACAACAAAATTTACAGTTATTAAGTAGCAACTAAATCACTGTTTGGTTGGAGGTCACTACAACATGAAGAACTGTGTTAAAGGGTCTTAGCATTAGGAAACTTGAGAACCACTGTTTTATAACAAATGAGCTAAGAATGGCTGAGGCATTTTAAGTGCTTAGAAAACATCAACAATCTACAATATTTGCTGACATGGAAATATTATACAAAATTTATATTTCATAAATCACTATAGCTCATGTATATAAGTTATATACTTATATATTTATTCTGTCTCACAGGATTGAGGCAGAAGGGTCAAAGTTCAAGGCTGGGTTGGCCTACATATCAAGACCTTATTTTAAAGAAACCATAAAAGCCATAGAAAGCAGACAAACAAACCCCAAAACTAAGACTACTAATAATATTAATATGTTAATAGTTGTGTAGGAACATGGTTATGCTAACTTCTTTCACTCTTTTATGTGCTACAGTGGTGCAATTTACAAACTGCAACAGAGACTCTGTGAGCTCCTAACCCCAAAGCAGATATATTCACATTGTAGTCGCCATAGTATAGAGTCTGAGTGTGTCTAGCTGGGGTCCGTGTGTTGAAGTTCAGTCTCTAGCATGCACATAAGAGGGGAGAAATTTAGTCTGGTTGTGATACTTAGAAGCAGGGCCTGTAGGAGGTGGACAGGATTAGGCAAAGTCATCAGGGCTGAGTTCCCACCATTGAATCCAAGTGGTAAGAAGGGAGAGAGGAACTAGACGAGATAATAAGCATATGTAAGACAGGTTCCCGTCTCTTCCTGTGTGATGCCTTATGCCTTGGGACACTATTAGTATCAGCAAGAAGACCATTACTAGATCTAGTCCACAGTTTTGAACTTCCAGGAGATAGTGAGGTAAAATAATGTTTTTAAAGTAAAGTAGAGGCTGGAGAGATGGCTCAATTATTAAGAGCACTTGTTGCACAAACATAGAAACCAGAGTTCACACTCATGTGATAATCCAGATATTAGTCCTGTGACCACCAATCGCCTCAGGTCTGAGGAAGACAGAGATAAAAGATTGGTGGGCTTGTTGGCTGCTAGTATACTTGAAAAAAAACCTACAAGTTCCAGGCAGAGAGAGAGAGAGAAAGAGAGAGAGAGAGAGAGAGAGAGAGAGAGAGAGATTGGACTCGGGTCAGAGAATGAGGGGAGTACCCAACCATTTTGTGCCATGAGCACACAGGTGCATACAACTTCATGTATACATGTTCATATACCATATGTATCCCCCTCCCTCTCAGATACAGGAATATACACACACATAAAACTGCCTAAAGAGTCTCATTGCAGTAACAGAGTCCTTTATTAGTACACTGGTCCTTTATTAGTTTTCTGTTCTTACATGATGCTTCTTCTGGGCTCTTCATTTATGGAAACTCTCATTGACATAGACAGACCCTCAGACTGGGGTGGAAAAATAAAAAGCAAGAAGCAGCACTCCCTCATTCTAGGTTATGACAGGGCTGTGAATCAAGTCCAAACTAACAAGATGGGAGCACATCTCACCTGTCAAAAAAAGTGACAGAACATGAAACACACTAGCAAATAAAATCAGGTGCACGTATATGGTTTACCCTCCGTTCTCCGCTCTGATCTTTATCTCCGCCGAGGCATTAAAACATTGATTTCTCCAATATGCAAACAAAAATACTATGAAATTTATCATAACTGAGGAGAGAAAATAAATCTCATTGCAGTAGTTGTAGAGATGAACAGATTCTCTGATTGCCTCCATCATGGAAGCCCAGGGCATAGTGGGAACTCAGTAGATATTGCCCGGAGAAGAATGGATGGGTGAATACAGAAAGGGGGAACTACACCAATAAAAGAAACACCATAAGAGAGAAGAGGATGAAAGGGGCTGGGAAGCTAGAGATGTGGGGCATGGTGGAGAGAGGAAGATGAAGGAGGAAGCGTAGCCAGCTCTCATGCTCCAGTAGGAACAGAGTTTGCAGCTACCGAAGCTGTCTCCAAGGTGCTTCAGCTGCTTCTAGTTTTCCAATTTTTCTTTTTATGTCTTCCATATCTGAAGACAGGTTGTTCACCATTTTTCACGTTACTCATTTATTCTATCTATCTATCTATCTATCTATCTATCTATCTATCTATCTATCTATCTATCTATCTATTATCTATCTATCATCTATCTATCTATCTACCTATCTATCTATCATCTATCTATCTATCTATCTATCTATCTATCTATCTATCTATCTATCTATCTATCTATCTTTCTACCATCTATCATCTATCTATCCATCCATTATCTATCTATCTATCTATCTATCTATCTATCTATCTATCTATCTATCTATCTATCATCTATCCACTTATCTATTATTTATCATGCATGTGTGTGCCCACACATGTGCACGGTCAGAAGACAACTTCAAGGCTCCTTGGTCTAGAATTCAGACTGTCCAACTTGGAAACAAGCACTTTTACTCACCAAGTCATGGTTAAGCAGCTTTTTAAAAGATTTTATTTTTGTTTGTATTTGTGTGTGTATGTGTACATAAGTATGGGTACGGATACTTGTGGAAACCAGCAAAGGGTATCTGATCCCCCAGAGATGGAGTTGCAGGCAGTTGTGAACTATTTGACAAGGTACTAAGAACTTCAAACTCTCCTCCTCTAAAAGAGCAACAAGTGCTCTTAACTACGAGCTGTCTCTCTCATCCCTATATTCTTTAACTATTTTCAAGAACCTTTATACGTATTTGCTGAGGAAATGCATCATGGATATTAATTAATACCTTTACTATTTTATTATTGTCCTTAATAAATTTAGTGCTTCCTGTCATCATTGGCAATTTCTAACATACTTATTTACTATTTATTTCTCTTTTCAAATAGAAAGTTAGTATTTTGAAGACTTTGTCTTTGACTTGAGAGAGTGCTCCCTTGATTTTGAAGGTCTGGCGGCCTCTGTGTGGCAGGGATGTTTGTAATCTTCCCACCTGTTCATGTTGACAGGTTCTTGCTTAGAGGTCCTCTCACCATTACTGTCCTGTTGTCATCTTCCCCACCCAGTCTTCTCCCTGATTTGTTCCTCCTCATCCCTCTGTGATACTGCGACGTTCATCCATCTCTCTGCCTCTCACATCACGAGACGTTCATCTGTCTCTCCGCCTGTCACATCATGACCTTCAACCATCTTGTCTCTCACATCACAACGTTCATCTGTCTTGTCTCTCTGCCTCTCACATCACGTTCAACCATCTTGTCTCTCCGCCTCTCACATCATGAGACGTTCATCCGTCTCTCCACCTCTCACATCATGACGTTCAACCATCTTGTCTCTCACATCATGACGTTCATCTGTCTTGTCTCTCTGCCTCTCACATCACGTTCAACCATCTCGTCTCTCCGCATCTCACATCATGACGTCCATCTTGTCTCTCCGCCTCTCACATCATGACGTTCATCCGTCTCTCCGCCTCTCACATCATGACCTTCAACTGTCTCATCTACCGGCCTCTCACACCATGACGTTCATCTGTCTCTCCGCCTCTCACATCAGGAGACGTTCATCCGTCTCTCCGCCTCTCACATCATGACGTTCAACCATCTTGTCTCTCCGCCTCTCACATCATGACGTTCATCTGTCTCATCTATTGGCCTCTCACATCATCATCTGCGGTGTGCTTGATGTCGTCACAAACGTCTTTGCTCTCTGCCATCTTCATTCATTTCCTCCTTTCTTCACACTTCTCCATTTGGTCTGGAAGAATATTCACTTCTGTGTTACTGTCCTAGACACTTATGATGATGATTCTACTTCCCAGAACTCACTCCCACCGCCCATCTCCTCAGTGTTACCATTTCTGGCACACTTACTCTCTCCTTTTCAATGTTTCCAGCTTCCAGCACTAATTAAAAAATTCCCAGCATATATTCCATAGGACATAGTAATAGGATAGCAATTTCTGTAGAAAAGGGACTCTGTGGTCAAGTCAGTTTGTGAAATGCTATATTTAAACCAATTCTTTAGAGTGAGACTCTCCTAAGCTGCCAATCTGCCACAAGCAGCAGAATCTTCAAAAATAGAAAGAGATGCTGTGAAAATGTTTGGCTAAAGACCTCCTCACCCATCTCCCTAAACACAGAAATTCTTGTGTGTATGTGTGTGGTACACTTTGCAAATGCAGCCCCTGCCATTAGAAAACATTCTTCACTTAGGACACAGGTACACGCTAGCAAATTTCTTCCCCTGAAAGAAGGGCTGGAGACCAGTTTGAAAAGAAAACGATGCATATGAACATGTCTTCCTCTCTAACAGACACCTGGTAGGATACTTCAATCATATTAATAAGAATTAGAGTTATAACATATATGTACATTCTGCCTTTCATTTGATGCGTGTTCCCATTAAAGTCTTGAGGCTGACACTATCCTCTTAATTTTTTAGGTGATCATACTGATTCAATAGTTCCAACTGGATGTAACGTCAGCTAACCAGTGGCAGACCATAGATTCCTCCTCATGTTTGAACCAAAAGCCAGACCATTTCCTTCATATATTGAACAAGGGAACCACCATCATCCAATTTTCTTTACACACAGCAGTGGGAACGGGGGCACATAGAACTGGGGGGGCAGGTTAGACCAGTGGGGGTAAGTGAGTGAACAGAACCAGGCAAGGGCCAGGGCTTGGCCACACAGACTGTCTATGGTCCTATGTGAGGGAGAACCAAGTGAGGGGCAATCCTAGCACAGCTCAGAGTCCAGTATCTGCACCCATAGGAGCAGCGCTGGCAGAGGTAGAGAGTGGGAAATGTTCTCATGGAATCCGAAAGTTTGTTTTCTGTAGCAAATGCAAAATTCTCAGTAAGACCTTTTAGCTTTTAGGAGTGCTAACCAATTTTAGGAAGTTTTATTCATTAGACACAGATACTATGAGCACTGTTACCAAGTGTTACTGTGTTGACAAGAGAAAGCTGATCCTTTCAGATAAATCCGTGTTGTGGAGTCTCTTTGCCACAATCACAGAGTGCGTGTTTCCAGGAGCAGCGGATTCTCCTCCCCCTGTTTATTTATTTGACCACATTTTGTGTGTTCTTTTGTGCTGTTTGGGTTGAGCTTCTGTGCTGTCCACTGATAACAGTGCCAGCAGCTCTGACCAGGTCAGGAAGGGCTCAGTAGCCTCACCTGACCTTAGCTGGTAGAGTTTGAGAGTCATGCTTTGGCTCCCTATCCAGAGTCCAACGTGCCAGGATTACTCTCTGAGCTGCAACCTTTCCTTCTGCCACAGTAGCCACACAGCCGGGGATTTCCCCACCCAGCCCACAAGTTCCTTGTTGTGACGAAAGTTCTGAAGGTCAGGCTGCTTATTGGATGCTATCCTCAAAGGGCACTTTCCTAGGTTTGCCCTGAAACTGGAACATAATCTGTGTACCAGTCTTGATTGGCTGAAGTTTACATTGTGTGTACAGGAAAACACTGACACTCCCAGGTACAAATTCCAACTTTATCAAGTTCCAGCTGTCACCTCAGATGACTTAAGCTTCCCGGGTTTTGTCCCTCTCACCCATAGAAAGAGAACACTTGGGAGATCTGCTAGGAGTGATCCGCTCTCCCTGCCTGGTCTGAGGAGGACTCATGGGCTATGGGTGTTTTACAGTTTTACAGTTGGTTACCTGGCTTACAGCTACTTAAACAGTGAGAATATTTATGGACTCATATGAGATGAAATCTAGAGTTAGGACAGCCTGGAGCTCTGTTGCTCCTACTGTCTAATGAGGTCACTAACAGCTCAGGTTCCATTTTCTGCCTCTGCATAGCCACCTACCAAGAAGAGGTCATCTGCAGTAAACCCTGTCACTGGTGACGTTGCAATGGATAATAATGTGCCATTGGTGGCATGGACAATGTCCTATTCACTCCCTATCACTGCTAGGAGAAAGGATCCTCTCCCTGACCTTTGGTACCGAAGTTCTTCCTGTTCATTTGCTTGGACCAACTTAAGTGACGTGTTCCTCTTGCCTGGTGATTTAATGGAAGATGTGAGATGTTTCTGTGTTTCTGAACAACCATGGTGAATAAAATACAATGATTGCTTAAAACTCATCAGGACTGTTTCCAATTTCTCTGAAGGCATTCAGTAAGGAAGGAATGGGCTGAATGTTAAGAATCAGATTACATTCCGTGGGGCCTGGGGACATGATTTTTGTAAAGCATTTGCAGTGCATACATGATGCTATGAATTTGAATCCCCAGCACTATGTGAAGTCAAGGCATGCCAATGTACATCTGGAATCCCAGGGATGGCGAGGCAGAGACACGCAGATCTGTCTAGTTGAATCAGAATGCATACCAATGTGGATGAGGAGAATATTATAGATGCCTAGATGAATAGCTACAGGTAATCAAAGACTATTGAGAGAGGGAGGATTAGTCCTCCCCATGGTTGAACCCTCATAATGGTTATCAAACCCCACACGTTCAGCTTTAAAATACACACACACCAGGCCTGGAGAGATGGCTCAGAGGTTAAGAATACTGGCTGCTCTTCCAGGGGTCCTAAGTTCAATTCCCATAATTCCCACCACATGGTGGCTCAAAAAAAATCATCTTTAATGACATCTGATATCCTCTTTCAGCATGGAGATGAATGGATAGAAGGAACATTGCATACATAATAAGTAAATAAATCTTTAAAAATATACATACACCACACACATATGAGCATGTGTATACACACACTACATATATGCATGTGTACCAACACACCATACACATATGCATGTGTCTACATACACCACATATATGCATGTGTACACACATATGCATGTTCATACACAGACACACACAGACATACACACATATACATCTGCATATGTACACACAGACACACACAGAGGCACACAAACATATTCACACATCTATATATATGCAAGCAACACCACATGCACATGTATATGTGTGTATGTGTAATAATAATAATTAAAGAATAAGAGGCCATGAGTTTGAAAAGGAATGTGGACTATGGAAAGGGTTAAAAGGAGGACAAGAAGAAGGAAAAATTATGGGATTATATTTTAATTAAATAAAACAAAAATTAGTCACTGAAGTAGAGGGAAAAAAGCATTGTGAAGAGCAACCTGACACCAACCACTGACTTCCATATACAAGCGTGTACATGTATAAAACACCTCCATACATGTGCACACACCTGTATGCACACACACAAGACTGCAGAGTTTTATTTTGAAGCCTAAGCTTTAGTTCACTCTCCCACTTGGTGATTATCACTGAGATTATCATTTCTAAACTTCAGTTATTCATCCAGGGATGAGAACCATGAACACTACTTGTCTGTGGTGGTTGGAAAGAAAATTAGGCGGTCTGGCTTTGTTGGAGTGGGTGTAACCTTGCAGGAGAAACTGTCATGTGGGGTGGTGTGGGAGGGCCTTCTGTCTAAGTGTTGATTTTATTGGTTAATTAATAAAGAAACTGCTTTAGAACTATAACAGTGAAGAACTTAGATAGGCAGAGAAGACAGAACTGAATGCTGGGAGAAAGAAGGACAGAGTCAGAGAGATGCCATGGAGCCATGGCCAGAGTCAGACATGCTGAAATTTTGCTGGTAAGCCACTGCCATGTGGTGAAGGCGTAAGTCATAAACAATCCCACACCAGTCTGGAATTATGATTAATAGGGTGGTATTTATTTAAAGGGGAAAAAACTTACAGATCACCGTCCCAGACAACAGCCCTCTGCGCAATTAGAAAGAAGTCTAGTTGCCGGAACCGGAGCAGGAAGTAAAGAGAGCAAGGAGGGAAGTAGCCGCTTTTTTAAAGGGAAAGAGACCATGCCCCAATGGGCTGGTATCTCAGCGGCTATTGGCTGGAGGAGCAGAAGGACCTCCTGCAACAATGTGGTGATACACAGATTAATAGAAATGGGTTAAATTAAGATGTAAGAGTTAGCCAATAAGAAGTTAGAGCTAATGGGCCATGCAGTGATTTAATTAATACAGTTTCTGTGTGATTATTTTAAATCTAAGATAACTGGGCAGCAGGGACAAACAAGCTGTCCCTCCTTCAACAGATTGGTGCCCCATATGGCCAGCTAAATCTACTTAAAACATTAGAGAGTTTGAAAAGTAAAGCTAGACACAAAAATAGAGAATTTAACACAGCTTCTTGCTGTTTGCTGGCAGCATGCCACAGTTCTTTTAAGAGAGGTTTTCCTGACTCAGCAGCAGCAGCAGCAGAAAAAAAACCATACCATTTTGAAATGCAGGCTTTCTGGGATATGCTGCTAATGTGACCTCTGGATCTTTTGGGAGACCAAGCATTTGAATGGAGTTTGTGAGCAGACTGCTGCAGCTTGCTGAATGGTGGCATGAACTGACTGTGTGTCCAGAGAAGGGGCACTGTGCATGACTCTCAGAAACAGCGAGCAGCTCCACCATTATGGACTGGGTGGGGCAAGCAGACACTGCCATATTTCCCCTTAAGTTTTTAAGAAGTGCTTAGCATTTTAAGAAGTACTTCTGGTCAGAAAATAATTACAGATATGCAATAAAGACAAATTTGGATGAGTCATAATGTTGAATAAATTTACAGAGTTTTGAAAGAGAGAAGAAAAAGGTATAGAGAGTCATAAAATAAAGTTAATACTTTTTTAAAAAGGGGTAAAACTTTAAAGAGACAGAGTACAGATAGTCATAGATTAAAAAGAGTAAAGAAAAATAAGCCACATAAAAATGGAAAATTTACAGAGAGTCTAGATTATGTATATTATTGTGTTATCTTTGAATTTTTTAACTGTGAATGAGCTAAATACAGAGAGACATTTCATTGCATGGGCTGCTAAGCTAAACCAGCATGTATATTATAAAGGTATCTTGATTTCAGAGTTTGAGTCTAAGGATATGTTGCTTTGGAAAAGAAGTTCTTGTTTTGTTTTTAGACCAATATGGTTTGATAGAACAAGATCCCCTGAAAGGTTGCTGTAAACACCCCCACAAAGAAAATACTTTACCCAATAAGCAGCAGGAAGCAGTTTGGAGAAACTATGCCCATATTTCCAAATATTGTTTATAAATGTTTGTTTACAATCAAAGGGGTATATGCTATAGAGATTTGCATTGGTATGAATATTGGTTTATTGGTACAAATTTAAGGTAAATTTTGTTATATGTATATTTCTGCTCTTGATTAAGGTATTGTGTTTGTGCAGCTCATTAAAAAATGTAATATATAATTAAGACATACAGGTTAATAGATAATCATCTATAATAGTCAAGCTTGTAGTCATGTTAGATTTTCTAGATGTATAGAGATATATTTCAGTTAGATTGGTATTCTTCAAATCTTTTAGAGACCTTCAGAATATGGCATCTAAAATGTTTAAGAACTTAAGACTTTTTATACAGTGAGATATGTCTGCTCCTGGTAGCACCAGTTACTACAAGAGGAAGATGGACATCAAAGAGGCTCCATATGGAGTTTATTAGCCATTTTGGCAAGAAGCTGCTCTTGCCTATACTGCTTAACCAAACATGCAAGACTCTCAGAGAGATGACAGCTAAACTTGACTAAATGTGAGACGATTTACTAGGGTTCCTGCTTCATAAAAGGCTCTACTAAACATTCTCCAAGATACAATAGAAAGTGATTGGCAAACTGCCAATATAGGCAAAACTGTCTTTGAAATTTCCCACTTTGTGGAAAAGTCTGCTCGATACTATGGACCTGTAGGCTGAAGATGGATGCCCCAATGGTATAGAAGAACTCCTTCTAGAGTCTTTGATGGAGTTGAAGAATAGATGTAATTCTCCTTAGTTATGATTAAAGATAAAGTAGATATAAACATTGTAACTGTAATTCTTGTTTGATAACTATTTTGTTATATGCAATTTTACTATGTTAAAGTTAAAGCACTTCTTTTTGTTTAAATAGAAAAGGGGAAATGCTGTGGGAGATTCTTCTGTCTATATGTTGATTTTATTGGTTAATGAATAAAGAAAACTGGCTTGCTCTATAGCATGGGAGGAAGAAGACAGAGTTAAGAGACACCATGAATCCTTCACCTGAGACAGATGCTGGGAACATTACCCAGTAAGCCACTGCCATGTGGCAATACACAGATTAATAGAAATTGATTATATTAAGATGTAAGAGTTAGCCAATAAGAGCTAGAGCTAATGGGCCAAACAGTGATTTAATTAATACAGTTTCTGTGTGATTATTTCTGGACTGAGAAGCCAGGAACAACCAAGCAGGTTCTCTCCTTGAAACAGTGTGGGTGGGTGGGCTTTGAAGTCTCCTATGCTCAAGCTACACCCAGTGACAGAGTTCACCTCCTGTTTCCTGTGGATCAGGATGTAGAACTCTCAGCACCATTTCAGCCTGCATGCCACCATGTCCTACCATGTTGATAATGGACTAGACCTCTGAAACTGTAAGCCATCCCCAATTGAATGTTTTTTTCTTTATAAGAGATGCAGGGGGGCTGGAGAGATGGCTCAGAGGTTAAGAGCATTGCCCTCTCTACCAAAGGTCCTGAGTTCAATTCCCAGAAACCACATGTGTAGCTCACAACCATCTTTAATGGGGTCTGGTGCCCTCTTCTGGCCTGTAGGCATACACACAGACAGAATATTGTATACATAATAAATATTTTTTTAAAAGTTGCAGGGTTCATGATGCCTCTTCACAGCAATAGAAACTATGACACTGTCCTTTTGGATGGTTTTGAGGACTGGTAGGAAAATATGTGAAGTTCCTGGAGCTATGTTGTTATATGATTAGAAATGTGGGTTTACTTTCTACACAATTTATTTGCTCCCCAATTCCTGGATTCCCACCATGGAACCCTCTGGCACCTGGTTGGCTGAATCTAATAGTCACATTTTATGTTCCTTTTACATTGTACCTCTGTCTATTCAGCTGTTCATGAAGGGAAGGCTGGATAACTTCCCAAAAATGTCCCATCAAATTTAGACTGTTGAGATTCATGCTTGTTGGTAAGCCAGAGTATGACATCAATTTAGGATGTCAATTTGACTGAATTAAAGGACACCCAGGTTAAGCATTTATTCTTTTCAAATCTCCATAGGCACCAAGCCCACCCATTTGCAATGGATGGGGGCTCCAGCTGGCTTGTCATTTGTTTAGAATGACTGGGCTTTCCCAGGTGTGTTGGAAAGTGTCAGTCTAGTGGATGGGTTGAAAAGATTTGCTCTCAGTTCACACAAACAGTAGTCAAGCTTCAATACAAAGATGGAGGACTGGTGGCTTTCTGCCTTTTGCTCTAGTTTTCTGATTGCTGGCATCAGAAGTATATGTTCTCAGGTACTTGGACTCTAAGATTTGCATCAATGGATTGTCATTTTCTGATTACCAGGTCTTCAAGACTTCCACCTGACAGTTAGACTAATACAGTGGTTCTCAGCCTTCCTAATGATGAGACCCTTTAATACAGTTCCTCATGTTGTGGTGACCCCAATCATAAAATTATTTCATTGCTACTTCTTAATTGTAATTTTGATACTGTTATGAATTGTAATTTAAATATATGATATGCAGAACATTTGACATGTGACCCCCCCAAAAGGGATTGAGACTCATGGGTTGAGAAGCATTGCACCAATGTGTTCCTTGGTGGTGACAACTCTAGACTTGGACTGAGCTATGCTACTAGTTTTGCTCACTTGCTAGTCTTCAGATAGCCTGTCTGGATGTTTCAGACTCCATGAGCTGAATAAGAAATCCCCTTCTTCTATAGTTGTCTATGAATACAGCTAATCCTGTCTCACTGGATAACATTTGACTAAAACAAAAACTATTATAGTTTGATAATTTTCTTGGTAATTAAGAAATGGTGAATAACAAATATAGACCACTGCCTGGGTCCCCAGAAGCCTGTATCTAGAACAACCCTAATTTTTATAGAAAATATTTATTTATTTATTTTATGTGCATTTATATTTTGCCTGCAAGTATGTATGTCTATGTGAGGGAGTCAGAACCCCTGGAACTAGAGTTACAGACAGGTGTGACCTGTCGTGTGGGTGCAGGGAATTGAACCGTGGTCCTCTGAAAGAGCAGCCAGTGCTCTTAACTGCTGAACCACCTCTCTAGCCTCCAGGATAACACTAAACTTTGTAGTGAGGAGCTGTGGGCTGTGTTCTGCCGCCCAGCTCCTGGCCTCCAGCTAGCTTATGCCCAGAAAAAATTACACGGAAACTGTATTCTCTTAAACACTGCTTGGCCCATTAGTTCTAGCCTCTTAATGGCTAATTCCACATCTTGCCTAACCCATATTTAGTAATCTGTGTAGCACCAGTCTTACTAGGAAAGATTCAGCATGTCTGAATGTCTGACCTGGCGGCTTGCTTCATCTCATCTGCCTCAGAGAGGAGAGCTAAGGCGTCTGAGCTCACTTCCTCTTCCTCCCAGCATTCTGTTCTGTTTACTCCACCCACCTATGTTCTAACCTATCAGGCCAAGCAGTTTCTTTATTAATTAACCAATGACTTTCCTCCATCCAATCTTAAAAATACCTATCTGCTTGTACCTGCTTCTATATTCTAAGATAACTACTACTAAAATTGAGGGTTTGTGTTGTTAGGCATCTGCTTCAAAAAGCTAGAGGTGCTTGTTTAATATCCCAAAGAATGTGATTCCTACATTGTTGAGCATCTTGCTTCTTTTCAGAGACCATGGCTTAGTTTTATATATTCTCAGATATGTTTGAATTTTTATGGGTTTTAGCACTTCTTAAATAGGGGGTTTCCTTTTCTTCTATGTGACTGTTCTCAAAATGTATTAAACAGAAATGGTTTTATTAACAAAAAATAGTTGCTATACTTAGGAAAGTAATGCTGTTTAGAACTCTGTTGCCAATTAAAACCTTAAATATTCAAAAATATTCTTCTATCACTTTGCCTGAGAAAGTCATAAGGTCACCCAGATAGCTACAGATGTTGCTCAGATGCTCAAGTATACTTTTCATGTATATCTTCCTTCTCTTCCCAGATCTGGGTCATGGAGTGTTATCAAAAGAATAATTAATAAATTCATAAAACAAAAAGAGATAGAAATGGTTTTATTGTTTTCATTGACAACATGTAGTTTTCTTTTCCAACCTACTCAGTCATTTTAAATAGTATAAAAAACTCTGAATTTGTTAAATTCTCATATCTACATTTCTGATCTCTCTCTCACTCCCTCTCTCTTTTCCTCTCTCTCTCTCCTCATCTCTCTCATCTAGCCTAGGCTGACCTCAAATTCCTGATGTATCCAAAGATGACCTTGAACATCTGGTCTTCCAGCTTCTTTGTTATGAGTGCTTGGATTGCAGGCACATACCAGCGTGGTTCATCAATCCTGGGGATTGAACCCAGGGCTTCAGGGATGATAGGCAAGCACTCTCCCAACTGAGCTATGCCCACAGATCCTGAACTTCTGCTTTCATGTTCTTTGCCATAGAAGTCTGCAGTGACATAACGCTTTGAAAATGTGGCCTATGCTTGTGGCAATGCACAGTCTGGGGTCCTGGTTGTCAGTGATCACAATCATTAAAGGAGAAATCTGGTGCCATATCTGCTATAAAGGCCGGAGAGACCCAGGGCTACTACGGCAGTCTCAAACTGGCATAGGGATGATAGTTAACGTTGTGGGCAGATGGCAACTACAATTAGATGTAATTTTTTTTTCTAACAGCAGCCGCAGCACCAGGTCCTGGATGAATGCGAATCATATTTCAGTGAGTCCGTGGCAGGCTTTAACTTCCCCCACATGCAGGAGCTGTGGCCTCCATTTGGGAGGATGCCACCTCCCCCTTTTGCTTGGTCATAAGCACAGATGTGCTCTGCTGGCTATGACTCTGTTGGCTGGGACATGGGTCTGGGGAAGAAGACAGTATCCCAAGGCGAGGCCCTGCCTTTGGCAGGAGATGATAGCCAGAAACGATGCCAGACAAATGTTAAAAAGCTTGTGTCTCTCCAGAATAGTTCTTAGAGGAGCACATATATTGTACGAATGAAGGAAAACTCAAAGCCTGGTGGTACATATTGTTGAGGACTACCTAATAGGAATTTTAAAGTACTTGTGTTATTTCTCTGCATACTGTGGGCAGTTGCTCCCTACAAGGGGAGATGGGGCCTGGAATGTGTTCTCAGCATAACATTCGTGACTGTACAGCTGGTTAGAAACTGTAAAGACTACCTTAATGACAGGAGAAATGGTCGGGCCCATGCACACACAGGGAGCAAACTTGTCCCGAGGAGATGTTGAGGAAAGAGCAGTGTGACTTTCCTACCCCAGTGTCTCTGAGGTTTTGCCTTGGACTGCTTCTCCAAGCTGCCTGGAATATCTAAATCTTTGAATGCCTTGGTCCTTAGTGTTTCTGCCTGGGGGTCATTACTTAAAGGATTTAACTGTTTTTTTTTTTTTTTCCTTAATGGATCCCCCTGTGCACAGCCATGGCTCTTCTGCTCCCTGCACACCAGGGCTGAGCCACTGTGACTCCAGCCCTCCAGTCACCACAGAAGTTCTGAGCCCAGGAGGGGGGGCAGAAGGATCAAAGCTCTGAGGTTGCATGAATCTGGGCCTTTGGGAGCTAAGCTAGATTTACATCATTGCTTTGTGAATCATTTCTCACTGACACATTCAGAATGCTCTTGGCGACTTCTGCTGCCCCCTTCATTCTCAGTGGAGCTATTTTCGAAAGTTAATTAGCCTCTCTATGATAGTTCTCTCCTTTGCAGCTTGAGGCCAACCTGAATCTTGCCATTTAAAAATGACCCTTACCCTGGGAATGAAATTTTGTTCTTTTTTATTTTAGGAAGTTCATGTTTTACCACCATTAATGTAATAATTAGTAACTAAATTTCTCTTTTATAATTTTTAAAAGATTTACTTTTAAATTTTTATTTATTTTGGTGATGGTGGGGAAGGATTGTACTCATGAGTGCAGGTGCCTACAAAGGCCAGAAGAGGATGCTAGATTCCCTGGAGCAGGAGTTTAAGGTGATTGTGACCTGTTTGACTTGGTGCTAGTACTGAACCCTGGTCCTGTACAAGAGAAGCAAGTGCCCTTAACCACTGAGCTATCTCTCCAGATCCCTATATTTCGTTTAAAATGTAAATAATCTAGTCTTTGATATCAAGGAATTTATAGACTTTGTGAGATTGTAAAACCTGCAAAGATGGCTGACACATTGCAGCCCAGATGGGGTCAACTGACTGAATGGGGGACATGCTGTGAGATTGCAGCTCACACGGGGTCAACTGACTGAATGGGGGATATGCTGTGAGATTGCAGCCCACACGGGGTCAACTGACTGAATGGGGGATATGCTGTGAGATTGCAGCCCACACGGGGTCAACTGAATGAATGGGGGACATGCTGTTAGATTGCAGCTCACACGGGGTCAACTGAATGAATGGGGGATATGCTGTGAGATTGCAGCCCACACCGGGTCAACTGACTGAATGGGGGATATGCTGTGAGATTGCAGCCCAGATGGGGTCAACTGACTGAACGGGGGACATGCTGTGAGATTGCAGCCCACATGGGGTCAACTAACTGAATGGGAGACATGCTGTGAGATTGCAGCCCACACGGGGTCAACTGAATGAATGGGGGACATGCTGTGAGATTGCAGCCCACACGGGGTCAACTGACTGAATGGGGGATATGCTGTGAGATTGCAGCCCAGATGGGGTCAACTGACTGAATGGGGGACATGCCGTGAGATTGCAGCCCACACAGGGTCAACTGACTGAATGGGGGACATGCCGAGAGATTGCAGCACAGATATCCTTCGGCCATCTTGTCTTTACTGAAAGGGTGGATATGCTGTGAGATTGCATCACGACACTGTGGATCCGAATCCCGCATCTCCCGAGGCTAGTTGTGTCACCTAGGGTACGCATTTGCTCTTTGTTAGCATGAGTTGTTCACCTGCAGGTGGGCCGGGAGACAGCTCAGAAAGCAACACGATTGCTATGTAAGCATGGCGACCTAAGTTTGAGGCCCAGAACCCGCGTGAAAACTGGGCTTGGTGGTGTGGGCAGAGCTGGGGAAGTGGAGACCTGCAGATCTCAGACTGACCAGCTAGCCAGCCTTACTGAGTCCATGAGTTACAGGCCACTGAGAGGCCCTGTCCCCCAAAACAATGGGGGTAGTGTTTTGAGGAACAACATCTGAGGTTGATTTCTGGCTGAAACACACAAACATATTCACATGTACATTCACACATGTGCATACACACAAACACAAAGATGAAGGTAAGATAAAAACTACTAAGGAATTGTGGTGATGAAATACATTTATGTATATATATAATAAATATACATATAATAAATTTCATAAATAGGTAATTACAATATGCATTTCATACGCTTATATATGTTTTTATATATAGTATTTAATACCATGCATATAGTATTTAACACATGATATAAGTGTTCTGTAAAATCCATTATCATAATTAAATGCCTGGCAATTTAACTTATTCCACAATGCTATATGTAGACAAATGAGTGACATCTTACAGACACAGGATATATGACTGATATAATGGCTCCTTTTCAGTATACTTGATAAGTATTTAAATCTGAATTTCCTTTACTTTCCAGTTCCTCTATTCACTAATTAAAACAAACAATAAACACACAAATCAATGCAAAATTGACCCAAGCTTTGCCTAATGAAGTGCCCCAGATGCTAAGGGTAAGCCAGAGTAGAAATAGAAATATAATTTCTCCACGTGTGTGTGTGTGAATTTGTGCATGCATAGGTGTATGAGTGTGGAGGTCAGAGGTCAGAGATCAACCTTGATTGGTGACCCTCAGGTACCATCCACCTTGCCTTTTGTCTTGGGGTCTTTCACCAGTCTATAACTCGCCAATAGTCTGGACTGACTAGCTAGGGAAGTCCCTGAATCGACCCGTCTCCACCTCCTTACTGGGTTACAAGTGTGTGCCACCATTCCTACCTCTTTCAGTGTGTGCTCTGGGGACTGAACTCAAGTCCTCAGGCTTGTGAGGCAAGGACTTTTCCAGTGCAAAGACAAAGATAGTCTGTGAGAGCATGGCCACCTCTGCTAACGTGAGGTTGTGATGGGAGAGAGCCAGCTCATGGGAACTCTTCAGTTCCATTTGTAGTCACTTGCTGAATTCAATTTCTGTCCTGAAATTCAGTCGAAAAGTCCTACACCACAGCACCAAATGCTTCAGAAATGGGGTCTGGGGTCCCAGGAGCCAAGGAAGTGTGAAGTCAATATTCCACATTTGTAAACTGTCACTTACACCACAGAGCCTTGTTCAGAGCTGGGCTTGGTCTGCAGGATGCCTGCATTTTCACCCGACTGACAATTCTTATAGGGACATTGGGAAATCCTTCAATTCCAGTCTCATAGGCCAGCCTGCCCTCTGGGTACCACAGGGCGGCCCCATCTGTTGTAGGTGGGGTGATAGGCTCATGGTTGAGGTTCTTCACCTTGCTCCTGTTGGAACCAACCCTGTGTCTGGTTAAAATAAGCTTCATTGAGAAGTTATTTCCAGGCTGTGGGTTTTTCTCCAGGTCCCCTTAGACCCTGAGCCCACAGCAAGGCTGAAAAGCTTGACAGAGTTCTGGCCAGGCTCCCTGCCTGCTGTGGATGTAGTTTCTTCACTGAGAGACAATACAGAACAGGCGACAGGAACTCTGCTGGTGTGGAGGATGGTTTATCAGACACCGCCCAAAAGGTTTCTTCTGGAAGCCAGAGGGCATACGGTGTCAGCATCATGAGGCATCTCCCGTTCAAGTGCAAACTTCTAGTCAGGAAGATGAAAATCTGAGGACGGCTCCAAAAAGATATTTATTCATCATGAAATTGAACTCAAGACTCAAGAACTAACCATACCATCCAGGGTGACAGGGTCTGGGAATGTGTCCCCAGAATACTTTGATACCCTGTGAATAGAAAATCATATTGCATGGATATCATATCATATTGGAGGGGGGATAACATTCTACTGTAAATCTCCACGCGAGAATAGTATCAGACTTCAGTAACCCTGCTGGGCACTATTTTTTCTTCATTCTGTTCCCCATGTCACCGTCTTCTCTATTCTTAGAGTCCCAAAGACTGAGTGACGAGGGCACTCCCACCCCACTCTGGGTTTAGCAGAGCTCACTAGGCAGTAGACCGTGAAGTGAGCTTTCCATGTGTGACTGCAGGAGAATACAGGATAAAATACGACAAGCATGAGAATATTTATGGTAACAAAAGGCAAAGACACGGACATTGGGAGCACTTCAGAAAATATGGAAGGAACATTGTGTTGTTAGCTGTTTGAAGGTGCTCTCTGGAAAGAGCAGCTCCCTGTGACAGCTTGGGAGAGGCCTCATCGCCTTTATCTGTGCCCCTGCCCCCAGCATCACCAGGCCATTTGTGCCCCCCCCTAAATTCACCCATTTCTCCTCCCCGTTTGTCATTTTCCAGTGCTCACTTGGAGCTGGACATGGGGGATATAAAGGCATGTGCACAGTGTTTGGTGGCACTGAATACTAATGACTAGATCTCAGCAGGTGGAGCCTTTGTACATAGCTGATTATCTCAGAGGAGACCACTGGCACAGGTCATCCTAAGTAAGCCTGACCCCAACACGCCCAGGAAGGGCAGTGCGGACATAGCCTGCGGTGGAGGGCTGCAGTGCTGGTCCCTAGCTGCTCCAGCGCTGAGGTTTTGGCTGGGAAAGGTGTTTTGGAAATATTTGAATTGGCCTCAATTCCCACATGTGAGGTTGGACTGCGCATGCGCTCCTTGCTGTGGCCTGTTTGTTGTGGCTGCTGTTGCCATCGCTGCCTCTGACTGCTGTGAGCGTGTGCCAACGGAAAAAGACATCCTCTGCGCGTCCAAGCGTGGACTCGCAGGCCTCTTAGGTAGAGACTGCCCTTCCCAGAGAAGAATTAAAGACCTCCGAAGACAACACGCTAGCTCAGTTTTCAGCCTCTTTGTGGTGACTTCTGCAGCCGGAGGAATTTCCCTCCTTTAGCTGGAAATACATTTTGGGAAAAGATCTAACAGTGCTTCGTGTGGGGAGGGGGGGTCAGACCTAAAATTCTAGTCCTTTAATGACTGAGGCCAGCCTGGGCTACACACACACACACTTCAGAAACTAAACAACAATAACCAACCATAACTACCATAGTACTATGATTACCTTGAGTCCATGAACTCAAACTCAGAATTATGACTGTAGGGCTCTCTCTCTCTCTCTCTCTCTCTCTCTCTCTCTCTCTCTCTCTCTTGACTTTCTCAAGGAATCAGGAAAAGCTACTGGGGCCTGTAGGTAAGGAGGAACACACACACAGCTGAAGATCCAATGGAGGAAAGGGGATTGGCTGACACCCTGCTACCCACCTGGTATCTTCCAGGCCCTCTCTTCTGTTCTCCTCTGGTCTGCCCTACCCTTCAAAGGGCCACTCACCAGAGAGTGAACTGTGGCATGTATGGGGGTCTCCTGAAAACCAAAGTTTAGTACAAAATCTAAACACCGTGTCTTCCCTTATAAGATAATGCCTCCCCAAAAGAGTCCTTGGAAGCCATGGGGCTGTAGTTTAGGTCCTCCTCATGGCTTCCCTTCTCCCCCCTTCTATCTCAGTTTCTACAACAATATCCCCTTAACCAGGACCACATAATGAAAATGTCAACAGAAGGAACAAGCAACAATGTCTCGAGGCTGAGGAAACTCTAGCAGCAAAATAGTTTTTTTTCCTTCTTTTAAGGTATTTAATTTTTTACTCTCTAAACATTTTTTTTAACCAGCCACACAGCTTCGGTTTGCTTCTTGTACCAGTATGTTTTAGAAACTCTTTGCATGATGTACAATTATGTAACTTGAGACTCAGACGCTAGGTTATGTATCCAGTCTCTGCTGCCATCCCACAGAGAAGCAGAACACTGAACTCCAGTACTGAATGTATCATTTAGACTGCTCCAGCAGCTCTTCAAAGAAAAGTATAATTTCTATGGCTGAGGATGCAGCAGCCAAAATCACAGTTTGCATGAAACCCTTTGATTCCTGTCTATGTTGAAGTGGGTCATTCTGCTGGGGCTGCTCCTGCTGGTCTTTCGTTTTCTTTGACATGCTCATGGCCTACTGCCGGGGTGTGTTGTTCTCTCTCTCCTCTCTCTCTCTCTCTCTCTCTCTCTCTCTCTCTCTCTCTCTGTGTGTGTGTGTGTGAATCGCTTGCACCAAGGCCCTGTGCATGCCACGTCAATGCTTTACCATGAACTGTATTGTCATCCCAACCCATCCAGCCCATCAGCCCTCTCCAGGTCCATAGGAACAGAACTGTCACCTACAGCCAAATATCCAGTGTGTTCTGCCTGTCCCTGTTGGATAAAAGTGATTCCTTTATTGAAAACCAGCAGCACTTTTGGCAAGTTGGATACAGCTGACAAGATGTAAGTCTCCTGCATGCAGGAGACTAAGGTAGATTAAATCTTTGGTATGGTGACAGGGTTTGTCAGAGTGGAAGGGGAAATCTTGTCATATGCTTTTATATGTAAGATATTAACAATGAACTAAAAGAAGATGCTTCAAGAACTTAGTACTTGGGCACGAAAATCCCAGTTGCCCTGGGTATAGGTCTGGGAGTTTTCAAAGAGCCCAAAGAAGGCTCTAGCACTGGGTCCCATGTAGCAGTCATGGCTGTCCCTGTTGTGGGTCACACATGATCTGCCTTTCCCTGTGGTTGTCAACTCTTGGATCTAGACTGTACCTTCCTTCCTTCTCTCATGGCAAGAATGTGGCTAGGGAACACACATACACACTCTACCGCATTAACTTGGTACCTTTGGCATTTAAGCCCTTTGCACATTGATACATCTTCACACACTCAAGTAGAACTTTCAGTTTTATTATTATTTTTTTTACAAAGAGAAAACAACTATCTTTTTTCATTTCACACATCAATCTCAGTTCCCACTCCCTCCCTCCTCCCATCCCCTCCACCTTCATCCTTACCCCACCCCCATCCACTCCTCAGAGAGGGTAAGGTATATTACTTTGGGGAAGGTCCAAGACCCTCCCTACTATATCTAGGCTGAGCAAGGTCTCCATCCAAAGAGAATGGGTTCCCAATAAGCCAGTACAAGAAGCAGGGATAAATCCTGGTGCCACTGCCAGTGGCCCCGCAGTCTGCCCCAGCCATGCAACTGTCACTCACCTTCAAAAGGTCCAGTTTGATCCTATGCTGGTTCCTTCCCTGTCTAGCTGGAGTTCAGGTAGACTGTTTCAGCGGGTGTCCCCATCATGGTCTTGACCTCTTTGCTCATATTCTTATTCCTCCCACTCTTCAACTGGACTTTGGGAGCTCAGCCTAGTTGTAGCGCTGATACTTATGGGATTCTGGTTTCATTGTTCTAGCCGTTCTGACTAGGCATCAGCAGTTTTCACAAACTCCCAGCTGATCTTAACATTTCTTAGAATTGAGAAAGGCTGGGATGGAGGAAACTGATGTACGAGGTTTGACTGCGGAGGGTCAGCTTAGGACCCTTTCCCATCTCCTCTCTGCATTCCTGCGCATGTCTTTTTGCCAGCACACTCCTCCACCCGTTTATTCACTCTAATTCTTGACACAGTCCACTGGACAACTTTCTTTTTCTTTCTTTTAAACTCATCGATTTATTTTACACCCTGGCTGCAGCCTCCCAAACCCAGCCTCCCCTCCCAGTCCCTCTCCCGCATCCCCCACCTCCTGGGCCCAATCCCCTCCTCTTCTATCTCTATCCAGGAAAGGAAAGGGCAAGTCTCCCATGAGTATCAACAACAAGGCATATCAAGTTGCAGTATGACTAAGCAACTCCCCTTATATTAAGACTGGGCAAGACAAAGCAGTATGAGAAGTAGGGACTCTGGAGGTTAGAAACTGCTTTCTGCAAATAGAAAACTCTGTGCGGGTAAAAACAGCTTGCTGCCTGAGCAGGCTACCCTGATGAAGCAGGGATTTCTGTGGAGCAGGTGATCCAGTCTGCCTTTCTCATGGAGTTGCCGTTTCAGTTGGTGTCGTCTGGCAGATGCCTGCATTTAGGAATGCTGTAGGCTTGGAGCTATTCAAACAGCATCGGAATTGCCATCCAAATGGCTTCGCGGCATGCAGGATTCAAATTGTGCATCAAAGCACAGAGCGCTCTCGACAGCTTTGTGCTCGATCCAGATGTACAAGAGAAATGATCAGAGAGTGCTTTTGCTGGCCAGAGGGGCCGAGACAGAAGTTGCGTAAGGAGGAGTTAGTTCAAGGTCGGAATTTAGGGGTGGGGCTATGACTTAATGGTGGAGCTCTGGCCTCGCTTGCTTAGACTAACCTGGGTGGTATCCCAAGTACTGTGCCCTCCCCAACTAACTAAATAAACACGTAAATAAGGTTTGAGGTTCGGAAGTGTGTGTCTTCTGCCTGGAATGTTAGCGGGTGAATGACTAAGGAATATGTACATGGCTGTGTTTTTTGAGTCTTGAGATCCCAACAGATGAGAACATCTACCATTAAGACTGAGAAGTTCCGTCTCGAAAAACAAAACAAACAAACAAACAAACAAACAAAAAAAGACTGAGAAGTTCTGAGAAGTCGGCTTCACCTCCGCGGCCCCAAGGGCCGTCTCCGGCCTTAGCCGGCTCTGTTCCACCTGTGTGTTCTGTCAGGGATAACGCAATCAGACAGGCTTTTCTTCCCTCTCCACAAAATTTTAATAAAACCCTCTCAACAACAGAGCTGAGCATCTCTGAGGCTTGAAATTGAAGTGATAAAAGACGAGATTGCTCACTCATCAGCCTGCAGCAAACGGCATCGCCCATACAGATTCCAGAGGAGCCATTTTAAATCTGCCCCAAATGCTGGGCTCTCCACCTGGTCTTCTAGCGTCTGTATTTTCTTAAGATGAAAACCCCTGCTCCAAGGAAGAGAAATGACAATGAACGCCCTCTCTGTGCCTCGAACAACACGAGAATCAAGCCCCCAAACAGGTCTTTTCAAGAAGTAATTTCTGGAAAGGAATACCTTTGCCTAAGTTCTGACTTCCTGAGACAAAATATAATTCCAGTTTGAGGGACACGACTCAGCAACCTGCCTTCCAGGTGGAGCGGGCATTGCACAGTTTGCCCCTGTGGTGGGCTCCTGCCCTCTGACTCTGTCGTATTTGACAATAGTGAATCCTCACACAGAACATCCTCCACTCCTCTCCCCTCAACCCCCGCTGCTTTTCAGAGTCATAAAACCAATATCATTCAGACTTATGCTTGAGAAAAGTAGTCCCGAATGCCAGCATGTAAGGATGGAAGATGGAGCCAAGAGAAAGTAGCCGGGATGGGACATCCTGTCCTGAACATCTGTGTAGACTCCTCCTGACTCCTCACATGAAAACCTTGACAGCATTGCACAAGCAAAGCTAGTTGCCTAAGGAATAATTTATTTAACTGACTGGAATCTCAAAAGAATTAGGTCTCTTCTTTCCACCCCTCTTCTTCAGTCCTTTCTCTCTCCTCTGTACTGTCTCTTGTCTTACAGTCAGGAGGAAAACAAACGCAGCAAAGAGAAACAAGGTGTTTTTATTCCATCAAAAATGACTGGAGAAAGCCGAAAACTGCTCATTGTAGGTAGTTAGCAATTTTTAAGTTTCTTTAGAACACAGTTAGAGCCAGGCGGTGAAGTTGCACGCCTTTAATATCAACACTCTGGAGGCAGAGGCAGAAGGATCTTTGTGAGTTCGAGGTCAGCCTGGTCTTCAGAGCAAGTTCCAGGACAGTCGGGGCTACACAGAGAAACCCCCATCTCAAAAAAACAAAAGCCAAAAAACACAGTTGAAGTCCTATGTTTCTGTGTATGTGGCTGTGTGTATCTCTGTGTTTCTGTACCTGTATGTGTATTTCTGTGTGTGTGTGTGTGTGAGAGAGAGAGAGAGAGAGAGAGAGAGGGAGGGAGGGAGGGAGGGAGGGAGGGAGGGAGGGAGGGAGGGAGGGAGGGAGAGATTTGGGCTAGCCTCCTATTGAGAAGTAAAGATCAAGATCAACCCAAGAGACTTAAAGAAAGCACAAGACAGAAGAGTAACCTGAGGGGTAAGTGAGGGTGGGTTATCATTGGCAGAACTTAAGGCAGGGGTGTGGACAGCTGTATCCCTGAATTCAGCGTGTCCTATTTCCTAGAAGCAGTGATCCAGAAGGGGGCTAGTGTGTCAGAGAGAACAATTAAGGGTAATTTCTGTGAGGTGGAGCAGGGAAGAAAGACCCAGTAAGTTGGTCTTCCCACCTACTTACAAATGGGAGACCCTACCCCAGAGCCAGCAGCTCCTGGGATGGCTGTAGGGGTCAGCCTCTGGGGACACAGCGAACGGCAGTGACAGGCAGAGTGGGGAGTCTGGGGTCCATAAATGCTAACTCTAAGGACCATGACTGTACCTACTTGTTTACCAGACACTTGGTCTCCACCCACATCCATGACAACCTGTGGACAACTGAATGATCTTTCCCTGTGTATAATAACCACATATTAAGCAATTGCACACATGGTAAATGGTCTTCTTGATAAAAGTGGTGAGGCAACCCAATTAAATCAATGGCTTTTAATTCCAACTATGCCCTAAGATGGCTGACCTGTTCATGGGTCCAGAGCTCTTTTCTTCCCAAATCCTTCTTATTCTTTAAGGTAAAGATAATTGTGGACAAACTTATTTTTTCTCTAAATAAACTCTGAAGACTTTCTTCATCTGTGAGGTTATTAAATCTTATCCATGATTTTCTTATTCCTGAATTTATTTCTTATTTCTTCATAAAGAAATCTGGGGTCACTGTGTGGTGGGGTTCCTAAAGATGAAAGGCCTGTCCTCTGAGGCCCCTGTCCACAGCTCAGTTGGTGCCCAGGCCTTGCCAATGGCTGCATTTTCTGGCTCTGGCTACAGTTATTTTATGGCCACTAAAGTTCCCGTTTTTTTAAACCTAAAATAGTTTCCTTAGCCTTTGCTGACAGTTTTTTTTTTCATTTTATGTATTGAAAACTTTGCCAAACACACACATCTATGCTAACCCACCCAATAAATCTGCACTTTCAAAAAGAAATGCTTCAGCTAATGTTTCCTGTGAAAAGTGGTCTACACAGTCACCCACTTCTAAAGAAACGAATCTCTCAGCTGTTTCTGGGAATTTCTTCCTTTGTCAGGCTCCATAGTTGAACAGAGAAAAACAACCTTTTGACTGATATTGATCCTGCGGCTTTACTATCTCAAAGCCCTACAAAGGGCAGGGCTCACTCATCTTAAAGCTGAATAGCATTGCTAATGAGGCTTAAGATTTATACTTCTGTTCATCATGAGTGTTTCCTAAGACTCTTCAGCGAACCCTCTCAGTATCCCAAGACAAAAAAGGGCACACATGAAAGAAACCTCATGCATCTTAAGTGATGCTGTACAAGGCCCTTATGGTCATCCTAGGACATGAGAATTATGTCACTCTTCATTTGTAGCTTATGCAAGCTTTGATATTGAGTCCTGGAAGAAACGGTCTCTGTCACAAAAACGCATCTCAGCACATTCCAAATTAAATAGTTACTCCATTTTCCCTTCAACTCCCATGCTATCATGTAAACAGAAACTGTTCATTTGTTTCCAGGCCACCCAGACCCAAATAATCACACAGAAACTATATTAATTACAAAACGGCTTGGCCAATAGCTTAGGCGTATTCCTAGCTAGCTCTTACACCTTCAATTAACCCATTTCTATTCATTTGTACATTACCATGAGGTTGTGGCCTAACAGGTAAGGTTCTGGGGTAATATTTCTCCTTCGGAAGCTACATGGCATCTCCTTGAGTTCACCTTCTCTCTCTCTCTCTCTCTCTCTCTCTCTCTCTCTCTCTCTCTATATATATATATATATATATATATATATATATATATATATATATTCCAGGCTGGCTTTATTCTGCCCTGCTGTATGCCAAAGCAGCTTTATTTATTAACCAATAAGAGCAACACATATACAGAAGGACATCCCACATCACCATCAGAAGTTGAGTAGACTCAGGCAGGTGAGAATCCAGTGCAGATGTTTTGAAACTTTCACAGGTGGATCCCTTCTAGAGGAAGTGGGTCATTGGGGGTAAGCCTTGCAATTTTAGAGCCTAGACCCACTTTCTGTTTACTCTTTGCTTCCTCACTATAGATACAATTTGACCAGCACGCCTCTTGCTCCTACCGTCATGCCTTCCCTGCCTTGATGGAGTGATCGCCTCAAACTACAAGACTGAATTCTGTAAATTGCTTCTCATCAAGTCTTTGGTTCCAATGACAAGGAAATTAACTAATGTATAGGTCAAGTCACCTATTTGGGAGGGGACAGAGACTGTTGATTTTCTTGGATATAATCAGAGGGGAAAGTCATTTCTAGTTCCTGACCCAGAGGGAGAAAGAAGAAAGTTGTACTTCTATATGGTATTCCTCAGTGTGGGTCAAGTCCAGAGTCCATATGCCTGGGATTCAGGATTTTCAAACTCTGAGAGTCCAGAAATGTCAGAGCTAAGCGGGTTGGGTTACTAAGATGGTAAGCAAGCACAGGCAGGTATCTGGATAGCTGCACACCTAACACTTTGCTGCAAAGCCTTTCACTCATTGCCCCTTCCCTTTGTAATTAGAGGAAGCATTGCGACCTTTGAGTCCTTTTTACCTTAGCCCCTCTCTCCTCCTTACTGGATTAATGTTGCCCAGATACCCCAGTCTTATCCAAGAAAGCCAAGGGTCTCTACTACCAACCCATCTAGATGAATTATGTCAAGATTCAGGGAAGACCTATGACCCTGGCCCTGGAGACATGCTTCGTGTTCTAGGTTTGCACACACAAAAAAAGCCAAGCCATCAAAGTCCTATGAATTTTCTACACTGCAGACATCAGACCTAGATGAAGACTGTAGTGAAAATATTCTAAACTATTACTTACACCAGGACCCTCTGCTTTCAAGGCCTAGCTGGTGCCAAATACATTCCTTTCGGATGAGTTTCTCTCCTCACGCTTTCTAAGATCATGCTTCTGGTGCAGGTATTTTCCCACCCAGCACATCACCTGACTTTGTCCCCTTATAGCAGAGTTCCATGGCTCCTGCTTCAGTTTCTGCCTCTAGGTACCTGACTTGCATTCCTACCTTGACTTCTCTCAATGTCCCCTGAGATACTGAAGTCAAATAAACCTTTTCCTCCCTAAAAGGTTGCTTTTGGTTGGTGTTTTAATGCCGAAATACAAACGCTTGGGAAGAAAAGAGGGGTCTGAGCATACCATTTATGAGTTTATATAAGAACAAAGACTATGAAGGAAAAGAGGTGAGAGAATAAGACTTTGGGAAGTAGAAACAGCTTGCCCTTCCCACTCTAGAGTAAAGAGAGTTAGGCAAGATATAAACTAGAAGGGCCAGGCATAGTCACAGCAAGAAGAGAGAGAACTCCAATGCTAGGCACAGCCAATGAGGCAACTTTCCTGTGTGGGGGAGGAGGCTGTCCTGGTCTCAGCCCTTTTCAGAAGATACCAGCCTGCAATCCCGTAACTATCCCCTAAAACCCTGTGCATATACAGGGTGTGAACCCCTGGCTCCTCCTAAAAGTTGAGACTGCGATGGAGCAGACACACCTGGGTGGGGTCAGACAACAGGGAAAATCACGTCGTAGGTACAACAGGCCTTGGCTTAGAAGGAGATGGTGGCTGGCCACGCGTGAGTCCAGGCCTTTTGTCACAAGCAATCCAGCCTCAGCCTCAGCTCTAATTTAGAAACTTCCTCCATGTGCCTGTAGGAGACTCTGACCTTTGGAAAATAAAATCGAAAGCTTTTATATATATAATAAAAGCCTTGGGAAAGTAAACCGGCTCACTGTAGGTTTTCTGTGCAGAGCAGCACCAGGGACACGTTGCAGACTTCCCACTCAGAACCCTTGAGGGAATTGGTCCTTGATTTTCTGAATCTTTCCTTTCCCATCTTCCTATAGGCACATACCACATTATGGGAGGCAGCGGGGTGCTGAGAATAGCCGGCATGATGAACGTGCCATGCTGAAATTCTTCATTTTATATACACAGCATTCTCAGAGAGAAACATGCTGTCCTCGGAACCTTAGTGCCCAGGAGCTGCCTGAGAGGCTTTCAGTATTTACCCTAACAGTACCAAGTGATTAGGGGCCTTAAGTGTCTGGTCGCTGGCTGCGCTGTTTTGCTTATTACTCGGGATCCACAGCCTCTCAGCTTGCCATGGGCTCTTTGAGAAGCAGGATGGTCCTAAGCTTTGAGCTGGCTGTTGATATCACAAGAACACTGGGGGCCCCTTGGGTGACCTGCATCCCTTTTCTGCTCCCACTTGCTCTGTTGGAGAAAACCTGCAAGGACATGCTTTCTTCCGGGTCCCCGGCAGTAGCTCTTGTCGCAAACCAGACATGTGGAGGAGGGGGTGCCGCATAATTGTCAGTCTCCTCCTCACCACCCGTTTCCACAAACATTAACCATGATGCTGCCTTGCCTCTTTTTCTTCACGCATTTAGTCCCTTTTGACCCGTTTCCATGATGGAATGCTTACCCCTGAGGATGCTTCCTTTTGGGAAGCAAACTGGACCCCGTTTGGACCAGTCATTTGTTTTATTTTGATGTGTAGCAGAAAGTCTGCAGCGAGCCCTGGTCAGGTCTAGGGACCCCTTTGCCCTCCACTGAAGGGTTAAGCCTGGGCTGTGTGAAGAGTCAGCCCCGGCTCCCAGGCTGCAGGCTGCGCAGCTGACCATATTAGGAGTACATGAAGGGAAGAGTCAGCTCCCAGCAGGGCAGGAGCTTTCTGTCGGGCTGAAGTGCAGGTGCTATATTTAGCACCAGACTCTGGGGAAAAGCAGCTTAAAAGTGGGAGTGTGTTGCTGGAATGCACATGTGTAGGGGACCTCTGCTCCAGTCTCCAGCAAGCTCCAGGTCCATCACGTCTCAGCTGTCTAGATCGTGTTCTTGGCCCTAGCAAAGATAAATTCAGTCCCTTTCAGCTCCTTTGCTTTTTTAGTGTGGAGGAAAAGAACCATGGTTGTTGAGTGAATCATCTCTCAGAAGGCTGTAAGCCAGGATTTCTCTCCCCTCAGCCTCCCATTCCTTTTCCATATCCACTTAACATGATTTGTGGAATCACCTCATGTGATTCCTTCCCTTAGGAAACAGAAGTACTTAACTCTCTTCTGTTCAAGGACATGAAACTTTAGGAGCAGAGCATCTTCTTCATGTTACAGTGGCCCCACATCTAGAAATGGGTCTTCTCTACAGATATAATCCTATAATAGGGACATAGTATGTAGGAAGTGATTTCTTAGGAGTCTCTACACATTTTCAGACTTCTACAAGAGCAAAAATTAAGGCAAAGAGTGATCTTACAGAAACATGACTACATTCAATGTTGTGGAAGTAAATGTTTCAAGGATTGTGACACCGATGGTCTCAGAGTAATTTGTTTATGCACAGTCTCTCTCCACAGCCCTCTGTTTTCTCCCCCAAACTGCATTACCTCGACTGAGGGAGAGTTTAAATGAGTGGGAGGCCAAGAATGCTCCTAGTTACAATTCTTGGGAAACAGTTGACCATTCAGAACACCAGACTCTCATATCTGGTTCTCCGACAAAGTCACTTAATTTCCCCAAAATATGTGGTAGTAGCAGTACATGAAATGAGCCACGAAACTACTACATAAGCCTGCAGTTTGGCTTGGAAAGTTCATTTGAATAAAAAGCCAAACGCCTGGCTTGCTGAGCTACTGCCCACTATAGCTGGGATGCTTTCTTAGCTTGGAGCAAGTGGTTGGTCTGTTTGGATGGCTTTGGGGAAAGCTACCAAATTATAGTAAAATCTAATGCACACTTGTGTAGCTTCTTAAAAGAAAAAGAATCTCAAGGAATTCAGCTGGGTCAACCGACTCATCAGCTGTGGTGAGACCTTGCAGTGGAGTTTGCACAGTAAGCAGTAGGTGGATCTTGTGGCCACATGAAATAAAGGTTAACTGCAGCCCACTGAGTCAGGCCTGGAGTGAGCTCGGGAAGCTGGATGTGGGGTAAAACTCAGAAAGGGCAACAGATTCAGTGCAGGACAGAGGAAAAACTAAGCCTGTGTACGGACAGACAGAAGGTGGAGCACTGAGAAGAAGCTAGGTTCTAGGGGAGAGCCAACAAAAGCTGAAGAGCCTGCTCACCAGGCAGACCAGTATGCCATGGTGCACCCCCATGCACAATTTGACCATTGATAACTTGAAACTGTAGATGTAATAGTTTCTTCCAAGATCAAAACATCTCATCCTGCAGGAAACTCATCGGGAAGACAAACAACACAAAATAGTTTCAGGAAGTTCCTGAAACTGACCAGATTCACTAGGCCTCTCCCTGCCTGAGTAAGCTGAGGCTGTCAGTCCTTCTCAGAGAGTCAAGCTGCACAGAAGACTCTCAGACTAGACCAACTGCCCAGAAGAGGCAGAAGCCAGTCAAATGCCTAGAGTAGGTTTAGACCAATCGAAGAAGATGCAGCCAAGCTGAGCTGCCAAATGGACGTGAAGCTGAGCTGCAAAGAAGACTCTGAGAGCAGAGAAGCTGCCAGAAGAAGCAGAAAGCTTCCTTGCTGTCTGGAGAAGGGTTAGACCATCTGAGCAATCCGAAAAGGATACTCTCTAACCTGAGGAGCTGCCTGCATGCTGTGTGGTGTGCCGCAGGTTTCGGGTTTGTGAGCTCTCACGGTGCTGGAGTGGCTTCTCAGTGATGTTAGCTCCCTCTAAGTGCCACATGTTTCTGTAAGCAATCCCAGTAAGCCCAGTGCTTTGCCAGGCTAGACTTGAGCAGATTGTTTCTTTGCTGTGTTGCTGCTCTCTCTATCTGGAGCAAATGGAAGCAGATTCACCAGAAAGGCGACTCAACACATGGCCACAGGAAACCTCACAGAGCAGGAATCTCTCTGGTGTAGGCGGGTGGTGAGGCAGAGTGAGGCTGGCAAGAGAAGCACCGTGTTCCTTCCCTTGAAGGAGCAGACATCTAGAGGTGGCCATATGCTGGGAAGCAGAGGAAGGGAACATGAGGCAGAGAGGAAGCACTGAGCAGAGACAGTGCTTAAGTTCCCCAGACGAGTGATAGACACGGAATAGTGGGTAAGAATCGAGCTTGCAGAGAATTGCAGTTCACAATCATGACTGTGGTAAACAGGGTTTGTGTCTTTTTCTCCTCACACTGTGCTCCTTGATGAGCAGGCCATACTCTTGCACCACCATTAAACAAGAGGAGACTGAGGCAGTAAGAGGCACTTGAGTAAGGCACGGTGGTGCTAAGGTTACAATCTGAAGCTCAGACTGGCATCTTCAGATTTAACCACATCGCTCTTCTAACACCCACAGTGCTACAGATATGGGGATAAGCTGAGGCTTGATCGTGAAAGAAAAGCATTCTCATATTTTCACTTTAGATCTGTAAACTCTCCCCCCCACCCCGGATCTGCTGCTGCTACTTCTCAAACATTAGTGCTTATCATCCACAAGGCATTGTGTTAAAAGTTAGGCTAAAGTAGACCTAGGCCCATGAGGAAGTTCGTGGTGGATGATTGTGCAAATCGTGACAACTCACAGTCAGCGGAGTGTGACATGCAGATGGGGATAAAGAAGATCAGAGAACGCTTTTAAGTGATGACATCCGAGGAAGCTGTAGGAACAGTTACTTCCAGGTCGACAAGAAAATGAAGGCAAATCCGGGTGAAACTGGGCAATTTCATTGGAAACGTGAATCATCAGAAACTCTGCAGGTGACATTTTTCTACAAACTTTGAAACTAGAGCATTGAGAAAAGAGACTGGGAAAATATACCAACACCTGATCATGTAAGGCCTTTTGTGCTTGTGTAAGGAGGTTAGAACCCACTGAATTGTCACCTAGAACTCCTAAAATGCCCTTGTCAGAACCAGCAGAGGTGACTCTGGTCTGTCCAACAGTTTGACAAATTATAACTCTGGGAAAGCTCCTCAAATAGCAGTGAGTCGATCTCGATAAAATCCAGACAGAGAGGGAAGGTCAAAGCGTTGTCCTGCGAGGTCGCACTTGACTTTCAGGATGGACAGATAGGCTGTCCTGTAATATTCATGATGATGACTTGTCTCTGAGCTCGCTTGGATTTCCAATTTCCTTCTTAACCTATGAGAAGCTGATTAAACTAAACACTATTGACATCCAGGCTCCTAAAATAGAAACTCACTTAAAGGGCTCAGCAGCCAGAATAACACAGTGTCCAGTGTCACTTGGGTTCTAGTCCATGCCGCTTTCCATAGTTGTGAAGATTAGATGTTTTTATGGATGTCGTCAGAGCGGTGGTATGTCTTCTCAGTCAATCACTCTCAGAGTAGTGGCTGGCTGAAGAAGATCACAGAGCCAGGTGGACTAATTGTAAGTTGATGACTAAATTCTTGAGGGAAACCCTAAATGATGGTTAATGATAGCCAGAGAGTTTGCTGTGCTTCCACAGTTGGATGTTTGCTTCATTTACAATTTTGGATTGCTTTTATTCAGTCTCTTATGTGTTCTAAGTTAACCTAAGTCTCCTCTTCTCCCCGAGGCATAACCACATTTTATCATTATTAGGAAAATAGAATCCATTCAAACTGGTACTGGGTGCACACCTGAGGAAATTAAATCAGATCAAAGAAATACTTCTGTTCCATGAGAGCGTTGTTCAAAACAACCAAGATATAAAATCAAAGTATCCAACATTGGATAGATGGAGAAAGACTATGTGGTATAGACACATAATGGAATATTGTTCAATACTTCAAAAAGGCAGGGAAATCATGTGCTTTGGGACAAGAATGGATCTGAAGATGATGAAGTTAAGTGAAGTAAGCCAGGTATAGAATGTCATGGTGTCTCACTTGCGAAAGTAGAAACAGTTGTATTCATAAAGGCAGAGAGTGGATGGTGGTTATCAGGGTTTGGACATTGGTGTGTGGGGGACAGAGGACAAAGAAAATTCAGAAAGACAGAAGAAACAAATGCAAGGGATCGATTGTATGTCTTGGTAACTATGGTTAGCAACGGTACACTGAACTCTTGACAATGAATGGGAAATAGATTTAAGTATTCTCACTGCAAAATAAGTATTTGAGATAGAAAATATGTTAAGTATGTTGATTTACTCATTTTGCATTGTATGTTTATTTTAAAAAGACACTTTATATATACAGGCACACATATCACTGTGTCAGAGAGAAAAATTCACAAAATGTGGAGGCTGAAGAAATGGATCTGGGGTTAGAAGTGTTTCCTGCTCTTCCAGAGGACCTGAGTTCAATTCCCAGAACTCAAGTGGGACAGTTCACATCAGTTGCAAGGGATCCAACATCTTCTCTGGCCTCTGTGGGTACCTACACACATGCAGTGCTGGCTGTCCTGGAACTTGCTCTGTAGACCAGGCTGGCCGTAAACTCACAGAGATCTACCTGTCTCTGCTTCCTGAGGGCTAGGATTAAAGGCGTGGACCACCACCATCCAGCAACTGGAAACTTCTTGTAGTTTGTCTCAGTATCTATATGCAGAAAACACACAACTGTGGGATGGGCCTAAAATTTGTGATTTCTACTGTCTAAGCAGGTTTTAATATACCCTAGAAGCTACACTTCATTTCTGTAGCTTATCTGTCCATCAACACCCAGATTCCCAGTCTTCCATGCTTATCTCCTCTTTCCTTGTATCTATATCAGTTTCTGGTCTTAATCTCATGGATGTCCTACTTTCAGAAGACTGAAACAACCTAAAGGGACATCCACAGGTGTGCCTGGATGAATGGACTCTACCAAAATCTAAGTACAATGTTCTGTCCTGTTCACTCATGTGTCTACAGTCCTGAGTGAGGTCAAACTTTCCAGGTTTTCTCTAGATCCCAACTCCCTCTACAGACTCATTGACATTGCCCTGCTATTCAGTTCATTCAGCCCTCACCACCTACACTTTCCACTCCACTAGATCACTTCCAGCAGCCTACAAGTGTTATCACTTCTGTTAAAAATGACAAAAACTTGGTACACATCTATAACTTCAGGGAGGTGGAGACCGAAGGGCCAGGAAGGTGTCAATACTGGCACCAGTGCTACAGAGAGTTGGAGACCAGCCTGGGCTACATTAGATTCTGTCTCAAAAAACAAAACTACAATAGGGCAACAACAAAGAAGAACCTTGATCTCTCTTTACCTGACAGTCCCTCCATCCCCTTTCACCCTTTGCCTTTCTTCTTTCCTTTCTATGTTAAGTTTTTTGGAAGCAATATCTATTCCTGATGTATCTAATTATATTCTTCATTCGCTCTTGAATCTTCTGGTCTGGCATTTCCATTACCCAGCCAAGAAGGTATTCTTATCAAGGTCAAAGAACGGCCCCTAAGGAGTTCAATTGGAATGAGTCTCCTGCCTCATTTCCCTTGAGAATTCAGTCACACTCTTCTTGACGTCCTTGCTTCACCTGGCATCCAAGATATTACCCTTTGTCTGCTTTCCCGAATGTCCCCCTGGTTGTCACTTCTCAGATCCCTTTTCTGATTCTTACTTGTCACCCCAGCCTTAAAGACTGGTGACATGCTGAGCTAAACACATTAACTTTAACTCACTTGGTTAGGGGACTCATCCTGTCTCAAGACTGTGAGTTTTATGTATGTGTGCTGACCATTCCCAGTGTCCAAAACCCTTGGTCAAGTTTGACTTCCTTTTAGCTCATAGAGGCTGCATCCAATGCACCAGCGCATTCCACTGGCTTGAGCTTCAGGAGACTTCCAGGATCCAGTCTCTCTTGTCAGCTCACTGTTAACAGCACGCCAAGTCTCTGACAGCTATTGCCTAGATTATTGTAGTAGCTTCCTAGAAGGTCCAGCTACTGTTCTGGCCTCTCTCTAGTCTGCAGTTACGACAACAGCCAAATGAGCAACTCAACACCTAAGTCAGAACATGTGCTTTCCTAGATCAAAAACTTTCCAGCATTTCTTTGTTGGACTCAGGATAGAAGTCAAGGTTTGCCCTGTGCTTGCCAAACAGACCCCCGTCTGCTCTGCTCTGACTCTCTCTATCCTCTCTCGACAGGACACTCTTTTCTGGCTTCTCTCTGACTAATTTTTGGCCTTCTTGTTATTCTCTCCCAATCCACATTCTTGTCTGGAGTCTTTTAAATTGACATTGTCTCTTCCTGGAGAGCCCTCTCCTCACCCCAGTGGCATATCTCTCACTTAAAGGTTTTACAGAGTGTCCCTTTCTCTCTTTTCTCTAAATGGCCTCTCTAAAATTACCCCAGACCATCACACACTGCCTGATCTCTCTGCTTTATCATTTTACCAATTTACCACTTTATTCATTGAATATATTTTCTGTATTCAACTTATTATTCATCTCTCTCACTAGAAGGTACACTCCACAGGGTGGGGATTTTATTTTTTGGTATTTCAGTCACCACAGAAGCCTTCAGTGCCTAGAACTGTACTTGCTCTCCAGCTGGTAATTGGTGGAAGAATGGGTTCTGAGCTACTTAGTTGGCTATGTGACCTAGACTGAAGAATTGAATTACACAGGGGCTCAGGTTAGTCAGTAGCTACCTATTCCTTTAGCTCCCAGTGACTTTATGCATGATTTTCCCTGAATTTCTCCAACTATAAATAGGGAATCAAATTCTTGACCTTCATTTATCAGGACAAAAGACTAATATGTGTGAAGTGCTTAGATCAATGCATTGAGCAATAGAAAATGCTCAGGAAGTGCTCTCTGTCATTGCTTTTATGATATAATCATTATGATCAAAGTGCTTTTTTCTCTGGTTCATTGTTGCCATTTTTTTTGGCCTAGTTTAGTCCATGTTGATGGCTATGGTTCCTGTCTTAGTTAGGGTTTCTACTGCTATAAAGTGATCACAGAAACTCTTACAAAGGAAAACATTTAACTGGGGATGACTCACAGTGTCAGAGGCTTAGTCCATTATCATCGGATGGGTGGTGTGCAGGCAGACATGGTGCTGGAGAGGTAGTTGAGAGTCCTACATCTTGATCTGTAGACAACAGGATGTCACTGGGTGTAGCTTGAGCATATGAGACCTAGAAGCCTGCCCCAACAGTGACAGACTTCCTCCAGCAAGGTCACACCTACTCCAGTCAGGTTGGACCCACTACAATAAGGCCACACCCACTCCAACAAGGCCACACCTCCTAATAGTGCTATTCCCTATGGGCTTATTGGGGTCAATCACATTCAAACTATGACAATTGCCTTCTCCTCTTTGCTGGCCTGTTCTCTTTCACCAGGCTTTTCTTAGATAATAAGCACCCTAGAGCTCAGGGCTGGACTGTCTACTTAAAAAAAAATCTAATGGTTTCATTGAGTGCTCTAACAACTGACACTTTTTATGTTGGTGACTTCAAATTTGTGTTTGCAGTCCAGGCCTCATATGCTTCATTGCAAGCTAACCCTTGCTACTGCAGTCTTTGGATCGTTGCTTGGGTATCTTTAGAGACTCTGATGGCTGTGATGGTTTTAAGTCATGGCTACAAGTTCTTTGCTACATTTCCTTTACTCCCTTTGAGTGTGAGCTGGGCTTAGTGACTTACTTTTAATGGAAAGAATCTGTCAAATGTGGCAATACATAGTTTCCAAGACTCAAGGAAAACTCATTTTAATTGTCTTTCTCTTCTAGATTTGTCAATCTGGGGGAACAGTGATCATAGTCTACAGACACTCAAGCAACACTCTGACAAGAGTGGGGGTAAGTTCTTTTTTACAGCCAGTAAAGAACTGAGGGTACAAGAACATGGACCCTCATATATTGTGATGGGGAACCTCTGATAGCAATGGCAACAGCTCCTCCTTGGAATGTGGAAGGCTGTGTACTGAGGGCCCCTGTGCTAGAACCACGCAACCAGCTGAAACAGCATATGTGCTTTATTGTTTTAAAGCACTAAATTAGTTTTATAGAAATCTCTTGATAATATCTCCAACAGTGACTATGGATTTGTTTGTTTCTACTGTTACTTTTCTTGAATTTTTGTTTGAGGTATTTTTGAAATCTTTGCTTCATCTCTCTCCTTCTCCAGGCTTGGGCCTGTGATGGTGGTTCTACCTTTGGAGCCTTCGCTCTTTTCAGTCCTATCCCTGGAATATCTGCTTCTGGTTGTACATGAGGTGGCCATTTGCCTCTCCATCAGGGTCACCTCAATTTTTGTCTTCCCAGAGATGCCTTCTCTGATCATTGTGAAAAATAGTCATAGGTTCCACCCTATGACTTTCTATGATGTTTCTCTGTCTGTGTCTTCATGACAACATGACAAGAATCATCATCTTGTAGAATTTTGTTGATTCTTTTACTTTTTTCTCCAATCATTTGGCTTACTCATGCTACTAGAAGTTTTATGGACAAGTGAGTGTCTGATTATTTTATTTCCTTCTTTGTCTCAAGACTGGTGAAGTCCTTGCTACAAAAAAGAAACTGCACAACATTTTGGGATTTTTTTTGTTCTTTTTAAATTATTTTTATTGAGCTATACATTTTCCTCCACTCCCTTTCCTTCCTCCCCTCTCCCCTCTACTGTCTCCCATGACCCCCACACTCTCAATTTACTTAGGAGATCTTGTCTCTTTCACCTTCCCATGGAGATCCATGTATGTCTTTCTTAGGGTCCTCTTTATTGTTTAAGTTCTCTGGGTTATGACCTGTACTGTTTTTTCTTTGTTTTATGTCTAAAATCCACTTATGAGTGAATATATATTATATTTGTTATTCTGTGTCTGGGTTACCTCACTCAATATGGTATTTTCTAGATCCATCCATTTGTCTGCAGATTTCAAGATATCATTATTTTTTGCCACTGTGTAGTACTCCATCATGTAAATGGTCCACATTTTCTCTATCACTTCTTCAGTTGAGGAGCATCTAGGTTGTTTCCAGTTCTGACTATGACAAATAATGTTTCTATGAATATAGTTGTCCTTGTGGTAAGATTGAGCGTCTTTTTGGTTTATGTTCAACAGCAGTATTGCTGGGTCTTAAGGTAGATTGTTTTCTAATTATCTGAGAAATCAACATACTGATTTCTAAAGTGGCTGTACAAGTTTGCATTCCTACCAGCAATGGAGGAGCATCCCCCTTTCCCTATATCCTCTCCAGCATAAGTTATCATCAGTGTTTTTGATCTTGGCCATTCTGACAGGTATAAAATGGACTCTTAGAGTTGTTTTGAGTTGCATTTCTCTGATGGCTAAGGATGTTGAGCATTTCCTTAAGTATGTTCCAGCCCTTTGAGATTCATCTGTTGAGGGTCTTCTGTTTAGGTCTGTACTCCAATTATATTGAATTATTTGTTCTCTTTATGTCAAGTTTCTTGAATTCTTTGTGTGTTTTGAAGGTCAGTCTTCTGTTTGATGTGGGGTTGATGGATATCTTTTCCCAATCTGCAGGCTGCCTTTTTGTCTTACTGACCTTGTCTTTTGCTTTACAGAAGCATCTCAGTTTCAGGAGGTCCCATTTATTATTTGTTTCTCTCAGTGTCTGTGCTACTGGGGTTATATTTAGGACGTGGTCTCCTGTGCCAATGTGTTCAAGTGTATTTCCCACTTTCTGTTTTATGAGGTTCAATGTGGTTGGTTTTATGTTGAGGTCTTTGGTCCATTTGGACTTGAGTTTTGTGCATGGTGATAAATATGGATCTATTTTCATTCTTCTACAAGTTGTTATCTAGTTATGCCAACACCATTTGTTGAATATGCGTTCTTTGTTCAATTTTATATTTTAACTTCTTTGTCAAAAATCAGGTGTTCTTAGGTATGTGGATTGATATCTAGGTCTTTGATTTGATTCCATTGGTCCTCCTGTCTGTTTTTATGCCAAATACCAGGCTGTTTTCATTGTTGTAGCTCTACAGTAGAGTTTGAAGTCTGGGATTGTAATTCCTCTAGAAGTTCTTTGATCATACAGGATTGTTTTGTCTATCCTGGGTTTTTTGTTTTTTGTTTCTCCATATGAAGTTGATTATTGTTCTTTCGAAGTCTGTGAAGATTTTTTCTAGTATTTTTATGGGCATTGTATTGAATCTGTAGATTGCTTTTGGTAAATTGTCATTTTTACTTTGTTAATTCTACCTACCCAAGAGCATAGAAGAGCTTTCCATTTTCTGGTGTCTTCTTCAATTTCTTTCTTCAACATTTTAAAGTTCTTGTCATACAGGTCTTTTACTTGTTTGGTTAGTGTTATCTCAAGGTATTTTTTTTTAATTTTTATTAAAAATTTCCACCTCCTCTCATTTTCCTCCCCCTCCCCCCACTCCCTCTCCCCCTCCCTCTCCAGTCCAAAGAGCACTCAGGATTCCCTGCCCTGTGGGAAGTCCAAGGTCCTCCCCCCTCCATCCAGGTCTAGGAAGGTGAGCATCCAAACAGGCTAGGCTCCCACAAAGCCAGTACATGCAGTAGAATCAAAACCCAGTGCCATTGTCCTTGGCTTCTCAGTCAGCCCTCATTGTCAGCCACATTCAGAGAGTCCGGTTGATCACATGCTCCATCAGTCCCAGTCCAGCTGGCCTTGGTGAGCTCCCATTAGATCATTCCCACCGTCTCCGTGGGTGGACGCACCCGTCGCGGTCCTGACTTCCTTGCTCATGTTTTCCCTCCTTCTGCTCCTCATTTGGACCTTGGGAGCTCAAGGTCCAAATTTTGCACATGTTTTTGTTATCTGAGAGAATGTTAAGGATTGAGTAGGTGAGTGGAACTTCTGTCTACTGAAACAAGTCATTGCAGGAGTCCCAAAGTCTGACTGTAGAGTGTGGCAAGGAACAGCACTGTCACCTGGCAGCTGGCATGGCTGAGCTTGGATGACTGAACACTGCAGTCAGTGTTTTCTGACATACTTTATCTAACATTTAAAGAGACAGAGTACAGACAATCATAGATTAAAAGCAGTAAAGAAAGAATAAGCCACATAAAGATGGAATATACACAGAGAATCTGGATTATACATATCACTGTGTTTGAATTTTTTGACTGTGAAGGACCTAAGTACGAGAGGCATTTCATTGTATGGGCTGCTAAGCTAAACTAGCATGTATATTGTAAAGGTATCTTGACTTCAGAATTTGTGTCTAAGGATATGTTCCTTTGGAAAAGTGGTTCTTCTTTTGTTTCCACAGAGTATAAGAACCTGTGGATTGCTTCCAAAGTAATATGGTTTGATAGACCAAGATCCGCTGAAAGGTCACCTTGAACACACTTTAAAAAATAATTCATCCAGTAAACAGCAGGAAGCAGTTTGGAAAAAACCATGCCCATGTTCTCAAAAATTGTTTATAAGTGTTTGTTTATATTTAAACAGAAATATGCTACAGAGATGGATACTTTGCATTGGTATGGATCTTGGTTTATTGATACAAATTTAAGGTCAATTCTGCTATATGTATATTTCTGTTCTTATTAAGGTATTGTGTGCAGTTCATTTAAAAATGTAACATATAATTAAGAAATATAAATTAATATATAATCATCTGTAATAGTCAAGCTTGTAGTCATGTTAGTCAATATATATATATATATATGTATATGTTATATAGGTATTCTTCAAATCTTTCAGAGACCTTCAGAATTTAACATTTAAAATATTTTAAGAGCTTAGAACTTTTTATGACAGTGAGACAGATCTACTCCTGACAGCACCAATTACTTCAAGAGGAAGATGGGCATCAAAGAGGTTCCTTACAGGTTTAGTTAGTCATTTGGGCAAGAAACTGTTCTTGCCTGGACTGCTTGATGAACTGAACATGCAGGACCTGTAGAGAAATGACTGCCTAACTTTCCTAAAGGTGAGATGATCCTTTGGGGTTCCTGCTTCATGAAAGAGACTGCTAGACATTCTGCAAGACACAGAAGAAAGTGACTGAAATTTCCTTCTTCATGGAAAAGTCTGCCAGATACTATGAGCCAGTAGGCTGAAGATGGTACAGAAGAACTCTGGGTGACTGTCCAGCCAGAGAGATGTCTCTGTCAATTCTAGAATTTTGAAAGTTGCTTACAATGCACTTCCTGTTTATTTAGGTAATATTATATCCTTCTGGAGTCTTTGATGGAGTTGGAGTAGATAGTAATAATATAGTTTTCCTTAGTGATGATAAAAAATAAAGTAGATATAAATATTGTAACTATAATTCTTACTTAATACCTGTTTTATTATATGTAATTTTACTATGTTAAAGTTAAAACTTTCTTTTTATTTAAACAGAAAATGCTGTGAATACAATTGGTTAATTAATAAAGAAACTGCTTTGGACCTATATATACTAGGGCAAAACTTAGATAGGTGGGAAAAACTAAACTGAATCCTGGGAGAAAGCAGGTCAAGTTAGAGAGAAGCCATGTAGCCCCACCAGAGACAGATACTGGAACAGCCTCATGGTGATACATAGATTAATGGAGATGGATCAAATTAATATATAAGAGTTAGCCAATAAGATGCTAGAGATAATGGGCTAAACGTTGGTTTTAGTAATATAGTTTCTGTGTGATTATTTCTGGTCTGAGCTGCTGGGCAGTCAGGAAACAAACAAGCGGCCCTCCTACAACACTGCCCTGTTTCAGTTTGTTAAAATTTTGTACGCTCAGAGATCTCATTTAAAAAAAAAAAGAAAATAGGTACAATCGTGTGAGCTTACTCATGCTAATAAATAATAATAAGTAATAGAGTAAATACTTATGAGCTATTATTATTATAGACAATTTACATTAATATAGATTCTTATATATGGATACAAATTCAAATTATGTTGTTATATTGAATATACTCCTATTTCTGTTTACATTATTTTACACCTATGTAAAGTTATTTTGTCAAATTGTATGCATGCATGTTTCTACCTCTGTTTAAGACATTTTGTGTATTGATACAATTTTAGGATATATTTATCATATTGCATTATCCATTTCTACCTATGATCAAGATACTTAAACGTTTACTTTTTGAGGTCATTGTCTTCATTTGATGCACAGTTGTTTAAAGATTGTTTAATATTCTGATATAAAGTCTTAATCTTTAAGTTATACCAGTATTAAATATTATAGGTCAATAGTCTTCTTGTTTGTCATACTTATAGTTAGACTAATCAGGTTCTTTAGATACATGGAGATTAAGTTTTGCGTAGATAGGTAATCTTTAACCACTTTAAAGAACTATAGAATATGGCATTAGGGTTCTGTTGACATGAGACATGATTGCTCCTGGCAGCACCAATCTATTCCCAAGAAAATGTTGAACACCAAAGACACTCCACTTGGAGCTTATTTTCTTCTTGGCAAAACTCACCTTTGGACAAGAAACTGCCCATGCCTTGACTACTGACAAAATGCGTGGTGTCCAAACTGAACAAGTGGGGTACACAAAAACAAAAAGACTGCCAAACCTTGCCAAAACAGAGTAAGATGGTTTTAAAATTTTTTCCTCCCTCTAAAAATGGTCTGTCAGTTACTTTGCCTTAGGCAAAGTTGGTTGCTTTAACATTGCAAATGAGACTTTGGGTGATTGCCCAAGTAGCAATCTCCCAGGTAGTTGTCTCTGTCATCTACTGCATATTTTGGAAGCTGCTTGTTTGTACTTCCTGCCTATTCAAGTAATATTATCTCATTTCTCAGGCCTTCAATGGGGTTAAAGATTAGATAGTTGTAGTTACTTTCCTCTTATTATTCAACCAAGCCATTTCTAATACAAGACTTAGACTTCTGGGATAAAATAATTATTAAAACATTTAACATATGTTCCTTGCTTAATATTGTTTATATTGGTTGTAATTCTAATTTTTATACTTAATATCTGTTCCTGTTGTGTATAGTTTTGTATTGGGTTTAAAACTCTCTTATTTAGACAGAAGGGGGAGATGATGGGGAACCTCTTCCAATCAATGGCCTTTGAGAGGCGGGACCAGGTGGGGTGTAGCTTTGTGTACCAAAAAGTCATGGTCCCACCTGCTCAGCCTCTTGCTTCCTGCTCACCACACCTGATCCTGTTGTTTCCTCATTGAGGTCTGTGATTTTTCCTTTAATAAGGAAAACCCTATTATACCCTGCTCAGAGCTAGTGTGGGATTATTTTATTTGCGATCTTCCCATCTCACTTGTTCTGCTTCACTTCCCTGACATCCTTCAGTGATAAACAGTGCTGGAAGTATAAGTCAAATAAGTCCATTCCTCCCCAGCTTGCATTTTGGTCGTGGTCTTTCATTGCAGCAGTAGAAATCCCAGGACACCAATCATCCTGTCATTGAATGATTGGGGGCAGCGCTGAGACAGGAGAACTGGGAGCTCAAGAGCCACCTAAGCTATACAGTGAGCTGAAGGCCAGCCTGGGATGCATAGTCAGACTGTGTGTCAGCGAAAGAGAAAGAGAAAGAAAGACTATAGTTGGGGACAAACTATGGCAGATACAGAGAAGCATTCTGGAGTTTAACGTTACAGATAATGAATACTATTACACTGCAGTACTTCAGTTACTGTGTAGCCAAATGTCTCTAAGCCTGGTGTTATAAAGCAATGATCATTCCATTATGTGCCTTGATTCTTTGGGCCAGGAGTTGAGAATGCCAGCTAAGACGATACAATTTGATGTCTGGGGATCAGATGGATTCAAACGGGCAACAAAATTGGATAGCTGGTAAGAGTTATATGGAAACAAAAATATTAGCTCAACGCTGGCTGGGCTCATTTGGAATTGTCACTTGCAGCTTTTTCACATAGACAGAGATTCTTGTGACGTGGCATCTGCATTTCTAATAAAACAGTACTACCTAGAAGTACCAGGAAGAGGTTGCATGATATTTACCAACTTGTATCAAAGGATGATAAGGTATGGCTCATTTAAATAAGTGCAAAATATTGGGGTGTCCATTCTTCCATAGGTGACAAGTGAAGTGTTGGGACAAGTTTAAGGAGTGCACCCAAGATAGAATAAGAACCTCTTCACATACCTTACTGAGGGACTTGAATGTTGCTTTGCAGCTTATAGTTATTGGAGAGTTTTGTGCTTGAGCGCATTTAAGAAGTTTGAAGATAGAATCACAGAAGACAGCTATCCAAAGAAGGAAGGAAGAGATGAAATAAAGTAACTGAAATGGTTAAAGTAAGAAAAGAAAAGGACCTGAATTAAGACATCAGCGGCAAGTACAGCGGCAAGAATTGTCGGTTGGTATGGCTATCTGAGGAAAATGAAAATGCCCGAAATCCAACTGATTTGGGGGAAAGATAAATTCATTTTGGGGCATATAGAGTTTGAGTTACTTAAAGGTCCTTCAGTGAAAGGTGTCCAATAGAAAGTTGGAGTTATACAATAGGAGCTCAAAAAATTAATTCTTAATCTGGTGGTACTGGCTGGTGTCATGAAATTGAACTAAATTCTTTAGGAAGAGTATTTAGAGAAAAGACATTTACTTCAATGTTATTAATATTTTGGAAGTTAACAAAGGTGGAGCTGGTAACAAAACTCATGGAAAAATGTTTAGAAAAGCAAGAATAGGAAGAAACTAATGTTGAAAAGGTCAAAAGAAAAACCAAATCCAACAAAGAAAACATGTGTGCAATAAAGGAAACAAAAGCAGTTTCTTAAGCAGGTCTCCTTACCAACAGCTGCAGGTAGCACCCCCAGCTGGCTAGCCTAGTCCTAGGAAGAGAATGAATACAAATCAAGCCAGGGACTATGGCCTTAGAAAGGCCTGTGACAGGTGATAAGGTACCAAGACAGAGACTGACAAAGATGAAGAAAGATGCACCACGACTCAAGGTAGTGACTCAATGAGGCTGGTCTCAGAAACAAGAGAAGAGCACAGTTATCAAACAGATGTTCAAGGTTGGGGTAACAGGGAACACAAGCAAATTGATGTCAGAGTTGTTTAAACAGCCCATTTTCCTAAATACTAGATCAGGATCAAATGTAGGAATAGGATGAAGGAAGCTTTGAGGGAGCCATCTTTTTGTATTTAAACCATTTTTTTCATCTTGGGTTCCTCAGGGCAATTTGAACTGGATGACCATGAATCTTATTGAAGGTAGCTGAAGTAAGATTGAAGAAAAATTGGGGAGACCATTAATGCATCTCATGAAACGTAAAGGTTCAGTCATCAGATCATGATACCCAATTGAGCACCAGGTAAACTGACAATAAAGCCAAGCATTTATCCCTGGTTCATCAAATTATGTGGGGGAGTTGTCTTCATTCTTGCTAATAGGCTACAGCCTTACTGGTAGCTCTGAATTCCTATATGGCAAGCAACACTAGAGTTGCTAATTATAAAAATGTCCCATGAACAAAGAACAAGGTACCCACGTCTTGGCAAAGAGGGATAGAGAATGCATCTTTGGAGTCAGGAAGGTGGGAAGCTGTACTTTCTATAAAAATGGAAAAAGAAAAGCCAGGCTGACAAAGCCCTGGGGGTTGAGCTTGCACACTCAGCTTTTAAGAGAGTTTATTATTTTCAGAAAGACTAGGCTTCCCTGCCGTGGAGACTTATTAATAGGGTAACTGGTTGTCCTCATTGTCTAGGTAGCTCCCTTTCACACATATTGTCCTGGCACAGTTATAATAGCATCCTTTCACTTTCAGAAATGTCCTGATAAACTATACAGACATCTTATTTATTGGATGTATGACTCTGAATTGGCCCAAATATTTTAAACGTTGTAATGCCAGGTTGTAACCCCCTGAGATAGGTTATTCCTCAAGGGGCACTTGTGTACTCAAAATACAGTAGGTATTCAATAAATGTTGACTCGTGAATGAAATGTTATACAAAGCTTTCTCTCCCAATTGGTTTTATAAAGTTATATTTGTCACATACTTCCAGCCCTTAACACTATTACAGACAGAGGACATTAAAGTAATAAGCTCCACAGATCCTCAGAATGTCAGAGCTAAACTAAAATCTCTTTAGTCTGACCCCCTTTCAATTATACGGGAAACCCATGGCTCTGGCATGGCACATATTTCCTGACTGCTGGAAGCTCAGGAGCCTGCTACCAGCAGACATCCCACAAGCATTTGATTCAGCTTTCAGTCCTTTCTTTTCTTCAGCCACATTTCCAGCAGAGGGTACCTGACAGTGGTGAACACCCCTTCCTTGAATCTCCACATGCTCAATGGGGCAGCCACAAAAGTCTCTGTGTTGGAATGTCTTTTCTCAGGTCGAGTGTTTGCCTCCATGCCAAAGATTTTTCTTTAGCAAAACAGAGGTCCCAGGCTTGATCCTCGACACTACACACAGTCCTTTGTGAGAGTCCGAGACCATGCTTCCTCTATAGCATCGTGTGTACTCTTTTTTGACCATGATTTTATTCTCACATCTTATGGGGTGCCCTTTGTTGCTCTAACCATTTTCAGAGCACAGTCAGTCTGCCCAAAGACCTCCAAGGCAATATCCAAGACGTGTTTTGACCATGACTTATTTTGTTAAAAAGTGGAAATCTCATAAGATACTGGTAATTAACTAGATTTCTATTATTACCAAGCCAGGATTCTTCAGACGTTTTCAGCTATGCCACACTACTGACTCCTACGTAGTTTCCTACTAATTATTTTGAAGTAGGTGCAGCCTTGTGTATGAAGTCTGGGTGGAAATCCAAGTGATTTGCTGCATATGTTCCTACCAGGTCAGTTCTCCTATATCACTTCTTATGCAGTTTAGTTTACTGAGCTTCCAAGCCTTCCGCGTGTTCTTATGTCATTGACCTGATAGCTAGAGTCTCCTTTGACTCTTCCTCTTGTCTTTGTCTTGACAAGGTGGTGAAGACCTGAAAGGAAGTCAGGGAGCTTGGAGCAGGATGACTCGGTTTGAGACAAGCTTGTCTGTAACAGACAAACAGAAAGTGGAGGAGGAAGGAAAGGAAATAAATCACTAGATACTGAACAGTCCAAAAAAAAAAAAAAACAGCTCCACAGATCAAGAAGTCTGATAGAGAGCTAGTAACTTTACAGAGGCATACATCGTACTGGAAAGAGAGTTTTACAACTCTTGAGGCTGCTTTTCCATGAATGAGGTGCTTTCTGAGCTGTTTCCTGGTCCTGGGTAGTGGAGCAGGCAGGACAACCATCTGTGCAGGATGTTTCACTGGGAACTCTTATGTTGGGTGTGACTTTAGACTACATGATGTCTGAAAATATCTCCACCTCCTGGATTCCATGGACAAAACACATGCACTATTAATAAGTGCATAGAGATTTTCTAAATTTCATAGCTGAGAGGATATTACACATTTTCTTCCCTAGAGATATAACTATAAATGCATGTATGTGTTCTAGGTATAATAAAATTTCACATATTATGGTGCTTGAGTAGAGTTTCTGCAAAATTTAAGCCACTCTAATTTCCAGGTAGTTCTCATTTAAAATAGAAATTGAATTTTATTTGAAAGAAAGTAAAGCCTTGGACTGTACCTTATTAATAGTCAGAATATCAACAAATAATTGACACTAACTTACTGATAACTATATTTTTAGAAAAGTCTTCCAATTTTTTATTGTTTTTATTGAGCTATACATTTTTCTCTGCTCCCCTCTCTTCCTCCACCTCCTCTTCTACCATCTCCCATGATCCCCACGCTCTCAATTTACTCAGGAGATCTTGTCTCTTTCACCTTCCATGGTTATCCATGTATGTCTCTCTTAGGGTCCTCTTTGTTGTCTAAGTTCTCTGGGGTTGTGGACTGTAGGCTTCTTTTTCTTTGTTTTATGTCTAAAAGTCACTTATGAGTAAATACATATTATATTTGTCTTTTGGGGTCTAGGTTGCCTCACTCAATATGTTTTGTTTCTAGATCCATCCATTTGCCTGCAGATTTCAAGATGCCATTATTTTTACTACTGTGTAGGACTCCATTGTGTAGATGTCCCACATTTTCTCTACCCATTCTTCGATTGAGGGGTGTCTAGGTTGTTTTCAGGTTCTGGCTATTACAAATAATGCTGCTATGAACAGAACTGAGCACATGTCCTTGTGGTATGATTGAGTGTCTTTTGGGTATATATACCCAACAGCAGTACTTCTGGGTCTTGAGGTAGATTGTTTCCTAATTTTCTGAGAAATCACCGTATTGATTTCCAAAGTGGCTGTACAAGTTTGCACTCCCACCAGCAATGGAGGAGCGCTGGTAACTATTTAAACTATCTTGCTTCTCATAGGGCTTTTCAAGTGTATTTTTGTCCCCATTGATGCATTCATCTACACATTCACCCATGTGAATTGTGAATCTTCTCAAGTAGACCGTAATTGTAAATAAGTTTATGCAATAGTAGCCCCAAATCTAAAATTTCACTTTACAATATAAGAAACTCCTCTGAAGTAAGAAAGAAAATAAAGAAGTTAGAGAGCCCTCCTTGGGACAGAGCTGCACTCTGTTGTGTTCTGTGTGGACTAATTCAGCCCTCAGTTGTTCCAGATGAAGACATATTTCACTAAGTATAGCTTTTAGTTCCCCACTAGGTCATTAGAGTGGCCCAGCTATCTCAGAGACACAACAATGGATTCCTATGCCATCGCCGAAAAGACATTCAAACAATTTCAGGTAGGGATAAAGGAGGTAAAGATAATATTCAAATCGAGGAATAGATTCAATGGTTCGCCTAAATCTCATCACTGGGGACAATATAAGAGGCAGTTACAGATTTGCATATTGTTCCCCATTTTTAAATTAAGAGCATAGCTGCTCTGTCTAGAGAATTCTAATTAGCTAACCTTGAAAGGCAGTGGTTCAGTTGGTTTAATGAAATATCCATGGTTATAATTTCTCTAGTTTCATAACTCCCATTTCACATGACCAGTATAAAGTGCCTCTAATCCATCTCTGAACTTGACTTTTGCATTTTTCTCAGTGGTATTTTGCTGAATTATGCCAGTTTGACATTGAGAAATGGAATTGACCCAGGGGAAGCACTTGTGTTTTTACAGGAACCACCAAGGACACAAAAGGATGCTCCATGGTGAATTGATGGAGAAGGGTCTCTTCAGAGCTCTAAGTGTGCTCAGTAGAATGCTTTTACCTGCCAGCGAGGATTTTCTTGTCATAAAAGACTGAAAACTCAAGGAACCACTCCACTACAGGATTATTTGGAGTCTTTTTTCTTTCTTTCTTTTTTCTTTTTATCTTTTCCTCATTGGGGCTGCCATAATTAGCTCACACGCTCAGAAGGGGAGTTTCATTTTCTCACTCACAGGCAACAGAATTTTATTGTAAGGCAGAGGTAAAGCATTGTGTACGTGGTGTGTGTGTGTGTGTGTGTGTGTGTGTGTTGGTGGTAGTTTATATGTGAATTGTGGTTATGAGGCCTGTAGATTCTGACTACAGAAGTTACCCTATAATGTTTAGTGTGCATTTCAGACATTAGCAGCCATAAGCCCCTTTGATTCTCTCTCTTTCTCTCTCTCTCTCTCTTTCTCTCTCTCTCTCTCTCTCTCTCTCTCTGTGTGTGTGTGTGCGCACGCGTGCGCATGTGCACACACACGTTCACGTGTATCCCCAAACCCAACAGTGTATTACTGCAGCACTGTCGGGTAACTTTGATGACTTAGCATGACAGTCCCACCACAGGCCCTGCGCTTTTCTCTAGGGTTCCTAGGGTTCATCCCATCACTTCTCCTATGCTGTGAAAGCAAACTAAAGATGTTTCACTATACTTTGTCTGCCCTTGGTGCGGTATCTTTCAAATTGCTTTTATTCTTAACTGTGTTAAGGATAAACTAGACAAATGAGGGACTTGACATCCCATTGGAGAACAGCGCAGTCACATTATGATGACTGAGCAAGAATGAGTCTATAGTCTTTGCTCTGGAAAGCAAAGGGGACTTTTGTAGACTGCAGGTTGGTTTAACCTTGGCAGTGTCCTCTGTGTCTAAATTGAAAGAAACAGGCTGGAGGATTTCTGCTGTACATGGTTTCTTAATGGAAGTTTTCTTTCACGAGCAGAAAAGATTACAGTTTGTGGATCTAAGCTACGAAAGGTTATGAACCATTGATGTTTAACTTACTGCAAAGGGTAAGACCTTTATACCTGGTTTAGAATCAGCAAATTTGTAAAGAATAGACAATCTTGGTCTTTGTACACATTGATTCTTCCCCAGCTGAAATTCCTGTAGTGGTCTGAATGAGATGTTTCTCTTCTGCTGCTGCTGATCACTCCTTGCCTTGCCTGGAAGGCTACCTACTTCAGTCCTTGCTCTTATAAGGCTAAACTGCTCACAATCTCCTTATGCAACCCAAAGCTTGCCCTGCTCTGACCCCTGCAGCCTTTTTCTTACCTCTTCTCTTGCTCACCCTTCTTGTAATAGGTGAATACTCTCCAAACCCAGGCGTTCAAATTTACACTTACAATGTATCACACACAACATTACAATAGAGATGTAGTCTTTTTTTAAAAAAATATTGTGCTGGCGGGGCGGTGGTGGCGCACGCCTTTAATCCCAGCACTCAGGAGGCAGAGGCAGGCGGATCTCTGTGAGTTCAAGGCCAGCCTGGTCTACAGGAGCTAGTTCCAGGGCAGGAACAAAAAAAGCTATGGAGAAACCCTGTCTCGAAAATCCTAAAAAAAAAAAAAAAAATTGTGCTGTGGTTAGCAGACATATACATATATATTTACTTTTAGTTGTGAAAGCTTATGTCTCTAGTAATATATGATGTTTTTAATAATTGTACAAGTCATAGATAGCAAAATTAGAAGTCATTGTTATTTTAAAAATCTGCTAGTTTTGTCTATACCCAAACATACGCTCATGCACTGCTCCTAGAGCAGTGGTTCTCAACCTGTGGGCCCTGACCCCTTTGAAGTCAAATGACCCTTTCAAAGGGGTTATCTAATGCCATAAGAAAGTACAGATATTTGGATTACAATTCATAACACTAACAAATTACAGTAATGAAGTAGCAATGAAAACAGTCTTATGGTCGGAGGGTCACCACAGCATGCGGAACTGTATTAAAGGGTCAGAGCTTTAGGAAGGTGGTGAACCACTGCTCTGGAGGGTTTGTATCTCACCCCAGAGATGTCTGTTCTGTGGATCTGGCGTTTGAAACTGTCTTCTAACTAATGTGGACTCCACAAAGAAGCGGTGTGGAGTTAAAGCTGCGTCTTGTCCCCATGGAAGTTACCAGGGGGTCCAGGACACAGACATGACCTTCATGCTGCCTGTTCTGAATGCACAATGGCTGTCCACCTCTTTATCTTTCTCACAGTACAGCTCTTCTCAAAAGTGTTTCCTATCCTTTCTTTGAACCAGCCAGCCCCTTCCTGCCATTCAAGACCAAAGCCTTGTCCATTATCTCCCCAGAGACTCTCCCGTCCCTCAAGTTTCCTGTTCTTTTTTTTTCCATCTATAGAAATTATCAGCTTTGCTTTTTATTTGAGGCTTCTCTTTCATTGCCTAATGACATATCTTAGGTGACATCTTTTTAAGCATATCTCTAGATAGATTGCAAGTTTTTCTTGACTTCCTTACCTTTACCATAATGCCTCACTCTTAGTATACTGACATAAAAGTCATGCTGTAAACACTTATTGAGCAGATGACAAAGCTATCAAGCTACAAAGTACCTTTGACCCAGAAGTGTTTTAAGTATATTTGGTGTTTTGTGTCTTGACAGATATTCAAGAACAGCTCTTCTTGCACCAGAGTACCCAAAGATCTCCTATTCTCATACTGACGCAATTTGCAAAATCAGTTTCCATATTTTTTTTTTTTTTTGAGAATTGGAAAATGTAACGTGAAACGAATGTCTTCGGTATGGACATGGAATCCCAGAACTATGGTTACAGAACTGTTGGTCTTTTGGCTCTCTCAAGCATAGTCATGCACATTTTAGACTACCCTAACAGATCAAATCAATAATTTGGAATGGGACCAAAGAATGAATGTACCTGGTTTGTTTTAAAACAATTGTTTATGCATTCAGCATTCTTGGGGTCTGGTTAAGATCTACATGCTGAAGTTCTGGGAACCCCATTCTTTCACAGGACTTATGTTTTCTTTGGGTGGTTTCGTGGAGTTCAAATCTTGACATATGTGATCTATGAATCAGGAATTCAAGAGCCGAGATATTGGCAGTCAAACAAAAAGAAGTAGAATTAATGTAAATAACACTTCAGGAAAAGTCTTCAATGCACTGAGCACTGATTACATGAGCTTGGGTAATGAATTTTGGGCTCAGTGCAGCCATACTCTTCCAACTCTGGCTCGGGCCCATCTAGAGCAAGAAGGAAAGCATTTTCCAATTTAGTAAAAAGGATTTGGGCTGCTTATAGGCCACAAAGAATTAACTTTTTGTTTTCCAGTTATAAGATTCTATGATTTTTCTCATCAAAAACTCACGGGCATTTTTGATTCTATGTTATGGTGCTTAGTAAGTGTTGATTTAGTGACTTGGAGTGGAAGATGAATGTGTTTATTGAAGGAGGGAGATTCGTGGTCTACCAGATATCCCATCTCTCACTCAGCGTATATCTTGGCAGAGGTTGTTAATTTATTCCATCTGTTTTTAAAAGCATTTGAAGCATTGTCTGCTTACTTTGCCCTTTACACTAACCCTGAAAGGCAGGACGAGCAAGTCTTATTCATCATAAACAGGAGGGTCCAGGCAGGTTTCCAGGTTTCCACTCTAACCTCCAAGACGCCTTCACAAAGCCTCTGAGTGTCAGAGAGCAGTGAATGACTGTTAGATAAACTGGGTGAGCATGGCCTTCTCACCTCCTGCGCTGTTGGTATCTTGTGCAGTTGACTGTTGCAAGGCCTGCTCTCTTCACTGAGGTGTGATAGCTGTCATCGCTGGGTTCTACCCCTCGGCAACAGCAGCAGACCCCACTGTCCCAGGCATGATAGTATGGAGAAGTGTCCCTCGGGAGCAACATCACCCCCACTTAGCCACGGAGTTAAGCGGAAACAAGGACGTTTAATTTCTGTCTAATAAAACACAGAGGCATCCAGTGAGTTCTCAGGATTGGATTTTTCATTTTGTCCACCAACATTTATTAAGACCTTTCTGTGTACTAAGCATCATACAAAAGGTAAAAGGAGATAAAGACAAGCAGTGCACAAGCCATCTCAGAAGTGTTTACTTCAGGCTGCTACAAGGGGAGACGGGTGAGGGAAATGACCGGAGACATTCATTGATGGCCTACTACATAACTAAGGTAGTTAGGCTTCATGTTCTGGAGATAGCCCCAGGGAAAAGGCTTGCAGGAAAATAAATGTCATGAAGATATTTCATATGGAGAAGACATTTTTAGACTATCTGAGGAGTAAGGGATGGGAGATAAAAGCTAGAGAAAAAAAAGATTAACTGACAAAATTAAATGTGGCTTCTTCTAGAAAGGTTGGCTAGACATGGTGAGCTGACTCGGCTGGTGAAGGTACTTGCCACCCAGCCTGACGAGCTGGGATCAAACACCAGAACTGACATGGTAAAGGGGTGATGAATAAATGTAACATGAAAACACGGTGCAACGTGCAACATGGTCCCAGAAACTGGTACAGAAGTGATTCTCGGTAGCAGAGTTAAGTGAATAGAAAGCCTTAGACAGAGGAAGGTGGGCCATGATGGGGGGAGCTACACATTTGAGAAGCAAAGTCTTGGGGAGTTTCTCAAACTCACAGTATATTTTCAGGACACCATTCCCTTCTCAGTCTAGATGACATAAGTGAACTCACTGTCTGGTATTACAGCTGTCCTCTACTGGCTTTGCCAATTATTTGTTGATTTATTTGATTGGCTTTTGAGACAGTGTTTCTCTGTGTAGCCCTGACTGTCTTGGAACTCCCTCAGAAATGACCACCAATCCAATGAGAGATTATCTAGTACAATAATCCAACAATCTAAAGAGAAACTCTTGTGGTTAATCTCGTTGCTAAATTGCTTTGTGGTATTATTTTATAGCTAACAGCATACAATAACCTTTCTTTTCCATTTTGATGAACGCACATCTGCAATACCTTCCTTAATGATGCTGCACAGGTTTACATAAGTCTCCATTATTGGTCCTTGTGGTTTCTAAACTTGCATCACAGCAAAGCTGTGTTTCCCTTTGTTTCTTCCTCAGAGTCATCTATAAGCAGCGTTCAATATTTTCACCCTCAAGAACACCTCCTGCTATTGTTACCTCCCGGCTCCATATCTTGAAAGACACAATCTACCAAACTACATTTGATAGGGACCCAAAAAACCCCCACTGTTTTGTCAGTTTTTAAATTAATCACCTGAGATTATTGCTAATCAAAATTTTGGATCAGCTGGGGATGTATAATGAGGCATTTATAGCAGTAAGACAATACAATCCCAGCCTAAAGCAAAGTTCCTTGAAGTGAGCTCAGGGGTTCATAGCCTTAATCTCAGAGAGCCACGCTCTTTAAGGGAGATTCCTACAGGGACTGCCATTTGCTTGCAGATGCTCTTTCCACACTTGTGGCTGCTCCAGTCAGGGCTCCAGGGGACAAATACTTGAAGTTGATGACTTGCTTGGGGAGGTGTGCACAAAAAAAAGCTACAGGCGTGACTGCTTGAGTATATCAAATTTTTACTTTGTTTTTGTGGTCGATTTTTGCAAGGCCACTTTTGACATGTGAAAACACCTTGTCTTAGGGGTAATTTGCTGGAGAACAGGGTTTTAATTTGGTGTGTGTGTGTGTTTTTTTTTTAAACACAACAAAATAAAAGCAGCCAGAGCAGATCGTTTCCAACAGTCTGCGTGGAAGTGTTGCCAGGCATAGAGTCTTGACGTCTTCCAGACATGTGTGTTGATGAACCAAACCTGCTCTTGTCGCTTGCCAGTGAGTGACGGCTGTCTGATCATCTGCGAGGAGCTGAGACGAGAGTTCACTTCTAAAGCCAAGCATCCCTTGCCAATGATGCTTGTTAGTTCATTAGTTAGTTACATTTCTTTGTTTAATGGTGCAGTGTCCAGAATAGCTCTCTGGACCCAAACACCAGGGAAAGAACTTCAGTGCTTACTTGGACCTTCTAAATTTAGCTCATATTTCTGGGTTGTTGCCCGCCAGTAGGTCAAACGTTTCGGATCCTGCAGTGAGGTTTGGGTTAGCAGACTCTACAGGCAGGCTCCTCTCTGTAGCGTTTTGACTTCAGACTGAGGGAGCAGAGGCTGTGCACATGCGCATGGAAGCGGGGGTGGGAGGGTTCTCCGGGCTTTTCCAGAAATCACTCCAGGCAGGATATTTTCAGCACAAGTCTGGGACACGGTGGTAAGAGTGAGATATTACCACTGAAGCACTGGGGTTGAGCCTTCTGAACTGTAAGGTCCTCACGCCTGATGACTCAGGCTTTGCTGGGCCGAGGGCATGGTCTATCTAGAATACAGACATGAATGCAACATTTCATGAAACACTTGCGATTGCTTTTTCTTAGAAAGTAAAATTCAGCTTCATGTGGGCTCACTCCAGTTGAAGGGAGCACCGTTCTTGAAATGCTGAGAGAGTGCCATGGGGGCCACACAGGCATCAGAAAACAAGATTACCTTGTGGGCTCTGTCAAGGCCACAGAGTCTGACTCCAGGTTTCAGAAATGCTAAGGGACAGTAACAATGTTTGGTGTTCGAATGCCGCAGGCTGACCCCTGTCAGTGAGGTCTCTTGGAGCAAGCAGGTGGCTAAGACGGTGAGCCTCGGGACTCTGCCGTCACCCCGGTTCCACAATGGACATCTATTGCGCCATAGCTTAGTTAAAATATTCATTGCAAACAGAAAAATGATAGAAGAATGAAAACAAACAGCGACAACCATAAAAAAATTTAAATCACCATTAGAAAATATCGAAGCATAGCAAAGAAAGAAACAAAAGCTTAAAACTCTTGAAAAACTTCCCCAAGATCGACCCGTAAGTCTGAGAACCGCAATTGGAACTATAAGACACACACATGTCCCTGCTCCTCCACAGCACTTTCACACCTCCGTTCCCTCTGTAAGCCACACTTCCTTCCACCTCGTGACTTTCCATCCTCACCACCCTCTTTCTTACCTCCTTTCTTACTTTTCGTCCTCTCCATCTTTACTCTTCTCGGACTCCTCCATCCCTTCTTCCATCTCTCTTTTGATTATTTTGTCTTCTTCCTTGGTCTAATTGGTGAAGTCAGAAAACGGTTTAGTTATTGTGTGATTTTTTCCTTTCTTTCTTTTCTTTTTTTTTTGTTCCGTAGCTCTGGCTGGCTCCACGCTAACTAAAGAGACCATTATGTGACATTTTTATGAATGAAGATTCGCCCATTTGTCCTATCTTAGTGCCAGTTCGTTCTGGTTTAGTTTTCTAAAGCAGGATTTGAGCACGAAGGATATTTTGAGTTCAGATATTTCTCATTGCTTTCATTTGGAAGCATCTGAGGGAGATGATTGGTTTGAGGTTTGTCTTGTAATAAATATGAAATATGATTGAGTTTGAAGACTTTTCCCTTGAGTCTCTCTCTCTCTCTCTCTCTCTCTCTCTCTCTCTCTCTCTCTCTGTCACACACACACACACACACACACACACACTTTTCTTTTGGAAGACTTTGGCAGACTGCCAGCTCAGAATCCCTATTATAGTTTTATCCAGAGGGTATTACCTGGAGACTTTTGTACAAATGCAATCTGAACATCTGCCCTTCCCAATGTCGAGTGATCAAGAGAAAATGACAAGGTGGGCCTGCTGGAGGCTGTGCTAAGCATTTCTGCTGGGCCTAAGCCAAGCAAAGCCTTTAGGAAATAGTTCCCATGGCATTTCTGGCCTGAACAGAAACAGTTACATAAGCCACAGGAAAATGCCTCTGCTCATGAAATGGGCTGGCTGAACTCACAGATCTGGAGCTGTCATTCTCTTCTGGAGCAACCAGGGTGTCTCCCTGCCATTCTGCACCAGTGTCAATGGGCACCTCTGCCATTCTCAACTGCTCATTCTGGTTATTAATGCCACCCAGGTGGATTTTCTCCTCTCCTTTTTCTCTTTTGTCCCCCAGCTTGAAAACAAATTCTCCAGTTGTTTGTGTGTTTGGTTGTTTTCGTTTGGTTTCTTTTGGTTTGTTTCTACCTTTGACAGTTTGTGTTTTCCCAGAATTTGTCAGCTGAGGCTCTCAAGGTAGCTGTATTTGGAAATGGGACCTGGAGGGAGGAACTAAGGAGCTGGCGAGGTGGCTCAGCAGTTACGAATAGGTGCTGCCCTTGCAGAGGACCAGTGTTTTCCATTCAAATGGCTCGCAAATGACTGTTACTCCATCTTCAGTGGGTCTGGATCCTTCTGACCTGCATGGGCTCCTGCACTCATACATACACTTGCATTGGTTTGGTTGCATTTACAAAATAGGATATTTTAACCGTGGGATGGATAAAAATTAAAAGGCAACACTGTGGCCATGTCTGATGAATACTCATAGAGGACACAGGACTAGGGATTCAAGGAAATATCGCTACAGTTCCTGAGCTGTTTATGGGTAGGATGCAGATGGGATGGCTAAGAATGTAGGCCATATTGCTAGAGCATAGACTAGCACAAAGAGATGATAGTAACCCTCTGTGGTTTCTATGACAACGTCACTTAACTTGATACAGCATGAACCCATACATTTCGGGATGAAAAACAAAAATGCTTTTCTGAGATCATCATATGTTATGCTGTTCGCCTAGAATGCATTCTCCATTGGACATTGAACATTTTTTTTTTCAACATGGCTAATGAAGATGGTACACACCTCGTACAAAGTAGTCCTTTCATTGTTTTGTATTTCTGGTGTTCATATTAATATGTTAATATATGATATGAGCAACACAATACAAAATGACAGCTTACCCTTGCGCTTGTTCATTTTTCTTCATTTTAAAAATCCCTAAAGATCCCCATATTTCTCTCTGGAACACTGAGAACGTTTCTTAGTCCCAGGTGTCATAACTCACAGGCTTAATTAGTACCCTATACAGACGGCTTTCAGATTTATAACTTCAGTCTAGACTTCTCCTCTCAGTTATTAGACTTGTGGATTTATTTGCCTACTTAGGTATGTTAAAGACAACTCCTCATCAACATGCCATAAATCAAACTCACGAAATGAGGGCATAGAGAATAGCTTCCCAATGTTGTGTTTATGATAGTCTGTGACCAAATGTTTCTCTCTTTTATTCCTTTCTCTCTGTGTTGGATCCATACCAGGTTATATTGATTTTACAGTCTTGAAACCTCCATTGTCACCTCTCCCAGCACCATTGTCAAGCCACGACAATTTCTCCTCTGAACCACTATTTAAAAACCCACAGTGACCTATCAGTATCTATTCTCTTTCCTTTTCTTTATCTGGCCATTCCCTAGACCATAGCCAGAATGAGAATTTTGAAATTTGAGTTTAGAATATCTCAGTGGTTTCCTAATATACTTGGGGAAAAAAAAGAAAAAAAACATCTTTCACAATCCAGATCAATCAAAATCAAAATGCACACTACAGAAGGCTTAACTGAAATAACTTCTTGAAGAAACTCTTGCCGGGGTGAGAGAAGATGCAAGAGTATCAGCAAGGTAAGATGGGACAGCTCCGGAGAACAATGGTCCTTTCCCAGTCCCACACCAGGAGAGAGGGAAGGCAAGCTGTTGGCTGGTGGGAGAAGAGAGGGACCTCCCAACCAATGCCCACTGCTAGAGCCACTGTCTGGCCAGAAGAAACGTCTGAATTGCTGTCCCCTCCTGGCTCTTCCTACTGACTAAATGAAAGCCAAGGGCAAAGGGACCAAGTGATGTACCACAGACATGAGCCTCCCAGAACAAAAGACAGAGAGGGGAACTCTGAACTGAGTATTTTTATAGTACAGATTCACTTCCTAGACAATGCTAGGGCCATAATGTTATGTTATAAATCAGATAGATTAATTTTTAACTTATAAAACAAATCTTATTATTGAAAAATCCTTAATTTTTACCCTTTCAGCTGTTTATTGAATAGAGTTCCTGAACTGTTTGAGACAGGAAAGATGTTTGAGCATCTATTTGTTTGTGGATATATGTGAACCACATTCATAACTACAGCAAAGGTTTTAATTGGCTCAAAAGGCAACTAATTTGGTTACATTTACAGAGTTTCCAAATAGGGGTAGTTTGTACAAAACAAAAAAAGAGGAATGAGTTTTCTACTGTCCTGGAGACTGGAAAGCCCAAAGTTAGGAGAGCGGCAGATTTGATTTTCAGATAATTGTTGTTTTCTGTTTTCAAATGGTATTTATTTGGCTCTTAAATGTCACCTAAAACTCCCATGTTGAAGGGATGGCATTATTAAGAGACAGTGGGAACTCGAGATGGCAGAGATGGGTTCCTGGAAGTGCCCATTTGTTAGGACTCCTGAGACATAGCCCCTGCCACCTGCTGTGTGGTGTGAGCAGCTTTGCCCTGTCAAGTGCTCTTCACCTTGTTGATCATCGACCTCACCACAGGCCCAAGTGAGGCGACCATCCACAAGGACAAAAAAGTGTTTGTCATGAGCCAAGAAAGTGTTTAATTTCCTTAGGTTAGGTTAGCTATCTTGGCACAGCCACACAGAGCTGAGGAGGAAGGCGCCTTGTTGCCTTCCCTCTGAGTGGGAAGCAGAAGGACGAGCGAGGCAGCAGGATAGGGGCCTTCACTCCACTCACAGGAAGAACCTTCGCTACCCAAATGCTTTGGGAAAGGCCCACTTGAGGTCATCTTACTTTCCGCTAGGTTTAATGGGAATTGTGGAGGGCTGTGATCAAACAGTAGCATCCAATTGTAAACAATTGGCTTTCTCACGCTTCCCTTTGTCAGGGTCCTGGAAAATGAGCCTCGCTTAATGCAGAAGGCAATGATGGCACAGTTTTGGGAAAAACGAACACACACACACACACACACACAAATGGATGGAGAAAAACCTTCAGGTTGGTCTCACAGACTGTGGCCTGTTAATCACTTAAATATCCAGACACAAGCATCCATCGCTTGCCTTCTTGTGCCTGTCTCCCCTGACTTGGTCTTGCCACTCCGACCCTGGACTGTGGATGTAAGTGCTGGTCTAGCCTTTGTTGTCTGGAAGTAGGGCTCTGTTCTTATTTTTAGAAAACCTTGGAAGGCTCTTTCTTTGCTTTCTGCATCTCCTGAACTCTTTTAAAATGACACGCTTTACAGAAAATCATCTCACGTTTTGGAGCTTGTGATGTGTCCCATGCAGCTGTGGCAGATGTGAGATGGCACAGTAGGTGCTGCCTGAACGGCCGCAGATGCCGGTGAGTACAAAGATGCCAACTCTGCGACTTTCCATTTTAACCAACTCTTAAATGTTCACATTTTCCATTATTAAATTGGAAAGCTTCTGACGTTTACTTTTTGCTTGCTGCCTTACACTGTTTTTTTTCCTTACAATAACAAAGTCACCCCGTCTGTGGGTAGATCTGTGGAAAGTAACATCACAGGCAGCTGGTGTGACTGTCACAAGTGTCCAGGGCAAACCTGTGGTTTGAGAGGCATCTGTATTTTATGTGCACTGGAAATAGGCTGTTATTTCCCATCTGTAGAGACAGGCATAGCAACAATGGAAATTACTGAGCCTAGAAAGCCTGTCTACACGTTAAGTCACAGTTTGCTGAGTGCATTGAGCTGGGTTGACTGAACCCTGGCCAGACCACTTCTACCAGGGCTGTGGCTCACGTGTACTTCAAACCTCCCCTTAGAAGGAAGCAAAACCATGCCTCGTGCAACTGAACCAGATTAAATAGTTCTGTGTACATACTTCATATCCTCTATTTTTTGTATCATGAAAATAAGTTAGGCTCAATGTTATGTGCATGAGTAGACTTCTTCCATTGGACCATTTCAAATACTTATAATGCTCGCTGTCTTAAAATAGAGGATGGAGAATAGAGTCAGATGACTGGACTCTTAGTCTAATGGAGAATTAAAGACGCTAAAGAGGGTAATAAATAAGAGGAATGCTATGAAAGAAGGGAGTACACGATTCAGTGTGGGGTGAGCCATAATTTTCTCTGGAGAGGATGGTTCCAGAACAAAGCTTTTTATCAAACTTCACAGGAAAGGCTTATGAAAACTATTTAGGCAACAAAAGACAAGTGGGGCTTGTAGACACGTGCACTATAAAAGGGAAACCTGGAGACCCCGAGGAGTCTAGAGATATGTGTATATTATGCAGCAGCCTTGCCCTAACCTGGTCCCACGGACTTCTGTTCATCGTGAGTCCTTGGCAAAAATTAAGAAAGCAAAAAGCTATACTATGGGGAGTAAATGAACTCGGCTCTCTTTCCAAGCATTCATGGATTGTGTTCTTAACTGCGTGGTTATATTGATGTCGGTGGATTTGTGATCCTCTAAAGTGAAATAGGGTGTGTTGAGTTGCTCGCCACAAGAACATGGGACTGTGGTGTGTCTGCTGGGGACTGCTGCGTGTGCCGAGTGCTCCCAGGAAAGTAGTCAGGAATGAGGCAGCTGAAAGGCAGATGCAGTGTAAACCTAGCATCCATGCTCATCACTGGTGGGCGAGACTTGTTTAAAATTATTGCCTATGTGACGAAACATCCATTGGGAGCAAGAGTGACTGGAGATAGATGGTCCTGAGAGTCAAAGAGGAAGACCCCTCCCACCCGCCCTCCCTGATTCTCTCTCTCCGTCCTTTCCTTTGGGAACCCTGAGCATAAGCTACTTTGTTAGTGCCTGTGATCATATCCCAACTCCAATCTGCTTTTAAACTGCCCTTTTCTGGAGTCAAAACTTATTGCTTGTCTTTGGGGAGAGTTTATTTTTGTTTTTTATCCGAGTGGTCTGCATAGAATATTGAAAGGAGGGAGCACAGAGGCTGCAGAATGGCAGAGATGGCTGCTAAGCCATTGCTAGGATCTTTTGGAAAAGAAGAAATCGATGGTTCAGAGTAATGTGGTAAGTATACACCAGCCGGTTCATGGAGCACAGAAGAAATCCTTCAAGACTTTCAGAATTCACTGCAAGAGGATCACGTCTTTGGAAATGAGGTGTAACCTTAGTAGTCAGTGTACAGTAGGGGCTAATATGCCAGTTACACAGAAACCAGCCAGGCTTCATCTTGCTCCATGTCCCCCACAGAAGGAAAATCTATGTCACTGGGCCTCCAAGGGAAAGGGACGCTTTGCCCTCTGCTGAGTCTGCAGGAAACAATGTTCCAGACTGTTTGCCATCTTTCCTCTGCTTCTAAAAAAGATTAAGACTGAAGTAAGTCAGGCCAGAAATAAAACCATGCCCTTTCCTTCTGCCACCGAGGATTAAATGGGTGATGATCATTCACCCCCACCCTTCCTGGACCAAATGGAAAGCATCTGACAATGGAAAAGGGGGTTCTGGGGCTCCCTGTACATGGCAGTGTTCATATACTTAGGCTGCCTCTCAGGCCCAGGGAATGTGAGCAGATTTGGTGTTAAAAGACATGTTTGTAAACTTTTGATGGAACTCTTAAGGTTATAGAGATCCTCGGAGTCTTGAACAGCCCCTTTGTGAGCATGCCCCATGATAGAGCGTCGACGTCTGGGAGAGCTCATACTAATTTTCCCCACTAAACTTAATCAATGAGTTGCTATTCAGCGAGCAGGGTGGAAAATGGATTTAAGGGACACTTAAAAACTGATTTTTCTAAGTTCTGCCATCTGTTTCAGAATCATTCAGACCATCCCTGTGGAGAAATGCAAATCTCTCTCAAAAGACCAAGGAGAGACTGGTGGCTGGAGTCTCCCGTGTAGCAGATCTGTTTGTCCTCTGGACGTCTGGGTACTTTCTTGAACTCTAGAGTGGTCTCCTGGACTTCTGGGCAGTTTCTTGAACTCTAGAGTGGTCTCCTGGATGTCTGGGCAGTTTCTTGAACTCTAGAGTGGTCTCCTGGATGTCTGCACAGTTTCTTGAACTCTAGAGTGGTCTCCTGGATGTCTGGGCAGTTTCTTGAACTCTAGAGTGGTCTTCTGGGCATCTGGGAAGTTTCTTGAACTCTAGAGTGGTCTCCTTGATGTCTGCACAGTTTCTTGAACTCTAAAGTGGTCTCCTGAACGTCTGGGCAGTTTATTGAACTCTAGAGTGGTCTCCAGCTATGGTTCGGGTATCTAGATTAACAATGGGACTTGGGATCATTTGTCTTCTGCACTCCAGGGATCCCAGACCTTGTGGGTATGTGTATCTTAGGGACATTTAGAAATTCTTCAGCACAGGTAGACAGCAGAGACTAGAGGCCATCTGTTCCCAGGTGATGCCAGCTTTCTTTCTTCTGATTGTGCTTCATTTTGTGTAACTTCACAGACTGTTAGGATGTTTCCTCCAACGGTTGAGATAATCAGCATTTGTTCACTCAGTATGCAATAATGAAACTCTCCTTCCCAAGACCAGCTATAAATGACTGCTTTGTTTATGATGTCTTTACCGTCTGATCTCCTTGGTGTAGTAAAAGGGGAGTGGGCCTGCTTTTCATCCCACCCGGCTCCCGCACGGCTAGCTTAGCCCCGGAAATAACAACACAAAAACTGCATTCATTTAAATACTGCCTGGCCCATTATATCTAACCTCTTCTTGGCTAAATCTCATATCTTGTTTTAACCCATATCTAGTAATCTGTGTAGCACCATGGAGTAGTGGCTTACCAGGAAGATTTTAACCATCATCTGTCTTGTGTAGGAGAAGCATGATGTCTGGCTGACTTTGCTTTCTTTCTCCCAGAATTCTGTTCTATCTACTCCAGCCACCTAAAGGCTGGCCTATCGAATGGCCAAGGCAGTTTCTTTATTAACCAATGAAATCAACACAAAACAGAAGACCCTCCTACATCACCTTGGTAGTGCCCACCAGTGTAGGACATAAGGCCCCTTTAGAGTTCTGGGCACCTTTTTCTGTATGAGATTTAGGGACTCTCTTAACTTCCAACTATTAAAATGTTCTTTCTGTGAGTCATGTTTTCTTTTAAACTTTACTTTGAGAGTTTTAAATTTATGTTTAATACCCTGGAAAAAATATCCACAATTTAAAAATAAAGCCTTTGTCCAGAGGGCAAAACTCAATACCAAAGAAGTCAAAGACTTGCCATCCAAGGGTTGGAAAGAATCTGGCTGAAGTCTCTGCAGTACCACAGAAGACTTGTGACCATTCTGGAGCCTTTCTCAGCACAGCATCTTAGACTCATTTGATTGTAAGCAACAGAAATTTTCTCTGACTGGCTTCGACCAAATGAAAAGAATAAAGGGAAGTAGAGTTCTAAAGGCATAGCTCAAAATCAGACTATATAGGAGAGAAAGTTCAGACCCTGGGGTATTCAAAAGTGATGGACATTTTGCCAACAAGCCTTTAGTGAAGTCTGAGCACCATGGCCTTGGCCCTTCCATCTGCCTTTCATACCCCAGGTTGTTGGAGCCTTAGAGTGGACGGCCCCACTTCGATCAGTTGTCTATTTTTATGACAGCTATCCAAGAAGACAAACCCAGTTTTAGAACACTGGGTTCTCTAAGAAACAGGTGCTAAAGCCATTTTGGCAAGCAAGAGATTTCCTGGGGGAATGAAGATAAAGATAAAGGGGAGAAGTGGAGGATACAGGATGCCTAGCTAAAACCGTGGGAGGAGGAAGAGGATGAACTGGAAGACTCTAACATGACAGCAATAACCTTGGCTAACAATTTTGGCTAAGTCAATTAGACTCTGAGTCACACGTCACAAAATGCTCGAAACCTTATAAAAACGAAGTGGCCCTAATGTGTCTGCTATTCTTGGTCACTGGATACGAGTGTGGCCTTGTCTGTGAATGCCGTGGTGGACTCTTGAATGCAGCAGCTGGCACTGTCAATCAGTCACATCCCTCTCAGCAGAACTGCTGACAGGAGACTGTCATGTCTGCCACAGTACTTTTCCTCAGTGAGAGAATGCGAAGAATGGAGAAGTCCTCTAAAGGTATCTCCTCAGCTTTCACCTTTGGAGCTGAACTTGTGAGAAGTGACTATGCCTTGGGGGCTCTACTGGTACCATACTGTGCGTCAGATCATACCCACCGGGTATGTAGGATCCCAGGTTCCCACAACACCCATTTCACTTGTGTTACCCTATTTTGCCACCTCTATTTTAAGATCTGCTCAAGTGAACAGAGTTGAATCAAATGTCGTCTGCTGTATCATAGGAAAGCCGTCCCTTGGGTAATAATGCCCGAGGCGCTTGGTCTTTAGCCTGTTCGTGTAACTGCATGTACTTTCTGGGTTTCTCTGTCTTCTTGTTTGCTTGGAATCCTGTCTGTGGGATTTCACTTTGGCCGGGATTATAATAAACAATGCACAGCTTCAGTGCAGAACTCCTAATTGACAGCAAGAGAAAAAAAGTGATGGAGGTAGGAAGACGAGGAAAGGAACTGATTGATTGGAAGAAGAGGTAACTAAGTTTCAAGAGAGATTACCATTCCCACACACATGTACTTTAGTCTGGTTTCCCACTCAATAAAACTTCAGGATTCATTTCAACCACAATGTTAATTTTCTACCCAGTTGTTCCCAGAAGCTCAGAGCTTCTCACTTTTATATCTCCGTAGATTCCACAACTCTACTGACTAACTCTATAGACACCCTCAGACACTGCACGCCAGGACCCTCTAGCCACACCTCCTCTGCTCTCTGCTCTGAAATACCTTCCTGCATCTACAGCTTCCTGGTCTTTTGAGTGAACACATCACAGTGAGAATATACCCTGAGTGCTACTTAATCAGATGCTTTTCGCTTATGGCCCCAAACTTTTCTTTTCCAAGTTCTGTAGGATCTTATGTAAAACAGTATGAGTGTAAATAAAATTTTATTTGACCATATTAATCATGAGAATGACATAATTTCATTTAAAAACAACTTTAAAATCTCAAATACTTGATGTCCAGTGTCGATGTTTCTAGTTGCGCAGTCACTCTGTGGTTCAAACCACTTCCATCTGTAGCTCTCATAAACCGAGACTTTGGTCACCTCAACATCTGTTAAGAGCAGATATGAGGAAGACCATTAAAGCAGGGTGTCTCAGCCAGGATAACACTTAGTTTATATTATTCAGATGCGTTTTCCATTTCCTACAACTCACAAAGTAATAAAAACCCAAGCTGCAAGACAGACTAGGAAATGTCATTTAAAAATCTGCAATCGAGACCAGATTCACTAATACGAACTTCTTGATAAACTATTACGTGTACTAGAAAAATGAACTCTCCCCTCCCAAGCAACCCAACTGCAAATCATTATTGCTTACTACCCAAAATATTGATGCTTTTCACCTTTTTGTCCATATGTTACACCCAAGAACAACTTATATTCATCAATTCAAATGGTAACTATTAAGGTCCATTTCCAGGCAGTATATTTGGCAATGAATTTATAGATGGGATCTATGTTTTGGAAATGCTGATTGCCTGGTATAAGAGAATGAAACACAGTCACAGATAAAAGTGAGAAAGGAACAGTGAGGAAGGAGCCTCATCTGACTCAGGAGATCCAGGTAAAGTTTCGCAAAGAAGCAAGGCTTTCAATAAGCATCAAAGAATGGAATAGAATAATGAGCCATGTGGGGAGATCGAATACTGCATGCAAAGACTGAGAGTTGGGAAATTAATGATGTGTAAAAGCTTTATAGACTTGGTGTGACTGATGTACGGCTAGTCAGATGGGTGATGCTGATGCCGAGCCATTGGCCAGGGTGTGGATAGCATTTATAGATGAAACTGTGGAACTTGATAAACTGGATGTGTGGTTTGGAGTAGCAACATGGCTGCATTAAGGGTCCTCTAGACATTGGGTAAGGCATTGTTTATTCTCAGTTCTTCAGTAGACAATGAACTTGCCCTTCTTCTACCAAAAGGGAATCTCACATGGTATGGCATTTGATTTGAATATTGGACTTTGAGGGTTTTCCAGAGATGCCTAGCCATTGTGAGTTGGTAAACACAGTGGAACAAATTCCACTTTCAGTGTGGGCAAGCACTATCTGATGGGTCAATTCCTGATGGAATAAAAAGATAGGAAACATGAAAATTCTGCTCTCTCTTCCAAGGCGAGGGCACCCTTTTCCTGCTCTGGGACATCAGAATGCCATGTTCTCAGGTCCTTGGATTCCAGTACTTGTATGATCACCCCGCCCATCCCTGTGTGCTTTTGAACCTTGATGTAAGAACAAATGTTGCACCTTGAATCCTTGGTTCTGAGAGGCATGGACTTGGGCTCAATGATGTGACAGGGTTCTTTGCTTTTCCAGCTTGCCAATGGCTCCTCATGATGCTTCTCATCTTCATGATACTATGAGTCAAGTCTCCCCAGCAATCTTTGTCTGTATGTCTCTGTGTATTTCCTTACAGTTCTAACTAGGGCTGGAGAGATGGCTCACCTGCTTTTCCAGGTGATCTGGAATTGGTTCTCAGTATGCATGTCATATGTCTGAAAACTGCCCATGAACCCAGCCTCAGGAGATTCAACACCCTCTCCTGGCCTTTGTGGGCACCTACATGCATGTGACAAAAACAAGACAAATATACACATTAAGTTTTTCAAAGTTAAATTGAAAAAGAATTTTTAAGCAAATAACATTCTCAAACGTTCACTTATTAATAACTTACATCAAGAACAAATTTATACATTAATTAGTGTAGGTCTTTTGTGTTGTTGCTTGGTGTGCACCATGGTAGCCCAATATTTAAATGAAATGCCAAACCATGTGAGATTCCCTTCCACTAGAAGGTAAGCTCATCGTCTACTGAAGCACTGAACACATGTGTGTCCGTTATGTCAACAGAGCTGATCTGAGAACAGTCTGCTCTGTACCATGGAGACACAGATGCTTTCATTGAGTATGGCTGCCATTTAAACAATTCGTAGACTCCCTCTCAGCTTTAGATTGCTGGGTGCCAGCTTGGCATATCCTGCCTCTGTTAAGTCTGTAAAATCATGTATTAAGAATCTATTTTGTCCCTTCTAGTTCCCAGGAACCGAGCTGGTTGAAGGCAGTGTTTGAAGGACACCGAGAGCATGGTGGGGAAAGCTCATTTGAAAGCTGGTTGCATCATTTACAGAATTCTGAGAAATGTTAGCACACTCCGAAACTTGGTTTTCTCCTCTGAAAAAAATGAAAACCATAATATCCATTTGGGGGGTATTGTCAGAATTTCATAATATTTATAAAACATCTAACAGTGTTCAGAAATGGGGGCTGGGCAGGATCTCTTTGCTCAAGGCAGGCATCACTAACCTGACATCAATTCCTACAGAGTCCAGACACAGCTTGAGTTGATGCTTATATGATAGCAATTGTATTATAAGGCAATGTCAGAGTCATGCCCTTGAGTGGATAATTTGAAATTAAAGGGTTTTCAAGGCTGATAAAGTACTCTGGTTACAACACACAGGAGAAAGGACACACTGAGTGAATGACATGATTCAGTAAGGTTTCTTTCATTTCCATCTTTGGACTTCATTGGTAAATATTGCTTCAGTGCAGTACTAGAGTGTTCCTCTCATCCTTCGTGAACCTGCTTCACACTGGCTTTCCAGACGGGAGCTGCCCACTGTTTTCTCTTTTAAACTAAAATGGTCAAGCTACACAGTACTCTAATAAACATCAATCAAAGGATGATCCTAAGCCTCCTGTTTAGCACAGTGATGGAGATTCATTCACAGGATGGAGGTAGGAGACTCATGAGTCACAGTTCAGCGGGTGGTGCGGTTTTCCAGACTGTTCAGTTGACACGGAGTCTGGGATCCCAGGTACCTAAGAATTTGATGGTGATCGCTTAGGGACATTTGACATAAACAGGAACTGGAGAGCATGAGCTAGTTCGTCATTTGTCTGTAAAGGGCACTAGAGTCCGTTTAAGTGTGACCCAGAGAAACTGTCTCTTAATTGGGGGACAATTCTCAGAGGCAAAATTAGACTCCCAAAGCAGTGTTCCCAGTGATCTACATGAAGCCTTGCTTTCTCCAGTGGAAAGCCTCAGTTCAGGATCAACTCTTGCAGACTCCATAGACCTATATCATGAGTAAGTCCTAGAGCTAATCCCACGGTTCCTATTTTCCTATCTATTTTATTTATTTGCCTGCAGTAGAGGCTGTTTCCTTTTATTAGAGCCCATGGTTTAGAGTACACAGCTATACAGTTGCTTTTTATAGCCACAACCACCTCACATGCAAGGCATGGAAACTCTTTAATGTCCAAGAAAATATCCGCATGCTGTGTTTATTTTGAGTCTCTCCCCTGAACACAATGTCTATTTATTTCGCCGTGGATACACTCTCTGTCTCCATATTTTCATCTGTTATGTGGTTCCTGTTGAGCCATGGACGGATTCATCTATCTTATCCCTGTCATACGGCTTAACCTTCCTGAAATTGACCCACATGGGTACAAGTCAATTTAATATTCATTATTTTATCAATGAATAGTAACTTCAGTTGAATTATTGAATTTCAAGGTGATTTGGGGAACCCTGAACTTCTAGTTGATGTAGAAAGGAGCTTAGTCTAGCGGACTACCATTTAATCTGTCAACCAGTCATGTCTTCGGTCATGAAAAGGTAATAAGATTTTAAGAGCTAGAACCTTTGAAATGACTCACACATTTCCTTTTCTGATGTACTTGCTTTGGAGGGTGAAAATTTCCATATGGAATAATTCTTGGCTTCCTCGAGGCATGCATATGCCTCGTACATCTTGAGTCTTTGGCCACCTCTAGCTCTGATACTTTGTACGGTTCCATAGGCTTTGGGTCAATGGATAGAGGGAACTAGGGTCTATATCCAGGCAGCGTCTGGAGTGGTGTAAAGTGCTTCTTGGATAATGGCCCCCTTGTTCCATTTTGAGAAGTTCCTTCAGTTTTTGGCACTCACTATTTTTTTTTCTTTTTCTTTTCCACAGTGCTAGAACAGACATCTCAATTTCTTCTACATCGTCTCCAAATTCAGCTCATATTATTTGTCCTCAGCAGAGCTATTCTGAGCCTGTTCTGCACATGTGCGGTTCAAGAGCTACTGAGAATAAAAGCAGAATTCAGAGATGCTTTCTGGTTCCCCCCATGCCCACCACACAATCTTTTTCCTCTCTTCCTTTCTCTCCAATAATCATATCTCCTCAAGTTCAGTTTTCTGAATTCTCAGGGAGGGGGGAATCTCATTTTGGTGGGGGTATCCAAATATTTTTTCCTCATCAATTCTCCCACATCACTTAAACTATGTGTCACTCTACCTGGTCTCAGGCCAATATGGAAACTCCTTGCAACTCCTTTTCTATGAACATAGAAGCAGCCTTAAGAATCTGTGTGTTCTGGTGCCACCTTCCTATTGCTTTATGTCCAGGGAATAGAGTTATCCTAGAATTCCTTTCTTATTTTCATCTTTTATAGTGTGCATATGTACATGTGCATATGTTTACATGTGTTCATGTGTTTAGTTGTGGGTTTATGAGTGCATATATGTATATAGATGTGTGTGTTGTGTGTGCTTGTGTCATATGTGCAGTTGTGCATGTTTATGGTACACAAATGTGTGTAGGTGTGTGTGTGAATGTGTGTGTTTGTATAGTTACTTGTGTGTTTTGCATGTGCTTATATGTTTATATAATGTTTCTGTGTGTAGTTGTGTGTGTGCGTGCCCATGTCTGGTGTGGTGTGGCATGGTGTGTGTGTATGTATGTATGTGTGGTGTGTAGGACAGAGGATAACTTTGGGTGTCTTATCTCAGGGGCTGACTATCTTATTTGAGACAGAAACTCTCATTGGCCTAAAACTTGCCACATAGGCTAACCTGGCTGGCCAGCGAGCCCCAGGCATCTGTTTGTCTTTGCCTCCTGGCAAGGGATCCCATGGGCACACTAGCATGTGCAGTATATTTTCTGAGCTGTGGGGATTGAGGCCAAGCCCTCATGCTTGGAAGGCAGGCATTCTGCTGAAGCTACTTCCCCAGCTCCCATATTTTCTTGAACTCTAAATTGTCATTCTACCTATGTCAGTATGATCCTGATTGCCTTCAGGGTTTCCAGGGTCCAAGGTATGGAGGACTCTGAACCAAGTCACAGTGGGGATTCCATTCCTATCTTATTAAATTTGGAGCAAACTGATGCAAACTTCATGACACATATAAGATAATGATACATTGGCCCTGAGTTACATTTAAAATGCTACTAAAATTAACTTACAGCTTTTGAAATTAATTGAGCACATGAAGTAATCCATTTGGTGCTAGCTACTTAATTTTATTTTATTTTATTTATTTATTTATTTTTGATTTTTCGAGACAGGGTTTCTCTGTAGCTTTTTGGTTCCTGTCCTGGAACTAACTCTTGTAGACCAGGCTGGCCTCGAACTCACAGAGATCCGCCTGTCTCTGCCTCCCGAGTGCTGGGATTAAAGGCGTGTGCCACCACTGCCCGGCTAGCTACTTAATTTTAATAGAATAATATCTAGGCAAGTTGTAGCATGAATTCTAAATGGTATTAATAATAAAAACCCAGAGTCAAATATAGGGGTTAATGCTGAAGATCAGAGAAGAAGAGCACCAGCCATTAGAGAGTTCTTTTACTTCTACTAATGCTCAGACTGAAGGGGCGATCTTGTCCTCAGATTCCATCTCCAGACTGTACCTGTCTCCACCGAACCTCGAACTACAACAAGCTTCTTCTGTATCTTCTGCCTTGTGTTGCTCTCTCCAACCAGCCATATTGCTCCTGTTTCTACCTCCCTAGTGCTGAGATTAAAGGCATATGACTCCCAAATACTGGGATTGGAGGTGTGTGCCATCACTTTCTGGCCTTTAGTAATTAGCTCTGCATTCTGATGTTCAGGAAATCTTTATTTGTTTAAAAACAAGTCACATATCACTACATTTCCATTTTTGTCTAAACTAAAGAAGAAAGCTAAAAAAACTTTATGCAATAAGCACAATAACATTATAAAATATATATAGGCAATAAGTACATTAACAATGTCTACCCTTTTGCATCTGACAAATTCAAAGAAAATACTCCATTTTCTATCTTATCTTAATGAGTCCAAAGTCTTGTATCTAATTTACTTTCTATCTAACTTTCATTATCCTCAAAATCTGTCTTTTGATGTCTCTCAACCTTATATACTTTACACCTCTTTAGTGAGTTTCTTTCTTATGTCTGGTAGACAAGGAATTCTATAACTATCTAGTCGTCAACTCCCTCAGAGAGCCAGGAAGAAAATAATGTTAACTGAGTAAGCAGGGAGTACAAGCAAGTTACTTCTAAAATATGTGAGAAATAACAAAAACAGCTGGCTGCCTGGACAATCCCCCTAAGTTCTTCCTACAGTGGTGGGACATCATGAACTATCACTACAGTGAGTAGTACCCAAGGTTCCAAGAGAATCTTATGGAATGATGTTATCATTAGGTACATCAGTGCCTTGGACTTACCTTGTTCTTTGATTTTATCAGTGGCAAAAAGGAATTGGAACTGCAGGACACCATGTGATGCACTTGGAGGAGGAATCCTATTGATAGAGAAAATTCAGTGCTCAGACTAACTCTGAGCCATAGCTATGCTGACATCATTTATGGATGAATATCATCAGTCTGACCCTGATCAATTACTCAGGTTGGAATTCTTCTTGTCAGTTTCTTCATCCATGACAGATACGGACGGACTTGAGGGGAGAAGAAAAAGAGAGATGAGAGAAGAGAAGAGAAGAGAAGAGAAGAGAAGAGAAGAGAAGAGAAGAGAAGAGAAGAGAAGAGAAGAGAAAGCAATGGGTTCAGCATTGAATGAGTAGTGTTCAGTCAGCAACAGCAGTAGCAACAGTTGGTGTCAGCAATCACCTAGGCTGAACTACAACTCCCATAATTCTCTTCTTTGTACTTCTTCAGGCTACACAATAGACTTAAATAGGATACTTGAAAGGCAAGGAAAGACAGCAATCATTTTGTAGTTTATGCATACTGCCATTAGCTAGTCATCTCATGGACATGAAGCAATAGAAAGGCCGGTATCTTCTGATCTTCTGCAGGGACCTTCCTCAGCTCACCTGGTTCCTGGACCATGTGAGTGTTTGGTTGCAGAATGAGAGCTCTGACTTCTTCACTACAGCTGAACTACCAAGTTTGCAGATATGAGAACTGACCTCATTGGCAGCTTCACCAAGGCTGCAACTTTGATTTGTGGTCTCTAGGATGCTCTAGATCACCATGCTTTAAATCTAGCTTCCCTTTCTACCAGCCTTCTCCATGGCTTCAAGCGCCAGCTTCAGACAGAAAGACAGTAGATGTATAGATATTGAACCAGATTTCACAAGAATTTTCAGCCAAAGTCCTTTAAAAAAGCAACCCTTAGCACCAGTGCTTTCACACATGTGCACAGGAATGCTCACATATGTGCACACATGAATACCTGAGTATCTACACAATACAAGTCTACAAGTGCACATACATGCATATGCACACACAGGAATATGCTATACATCCTCACATATACATGCCCAGTGTCCCACTTTCCATATTGAATGCTAAGTGCTTCAAACAACAATTGAGAATAATTAAACTTGCATTACATGAATTGGATTTTAAATTCCCTCTTCAATGGTTTGATAGTAGGAAAGGCTGTGAACATGGTACCCTGATGGCTTTGAAAATAACTTAGTGATATCAAGGAATTGGACTAAAACCACTAATAACAATAACAGTAACACTAACAACATATTCTTGAATATTTTCTCTCTATTGTATTAGATGCAATAGCAAATATTTCATAAGGACCACATGAGGCAAATGACGTAATTCTTCTCATTTTACAATAGACGGTTATAAGGCTACACAGAAGTAACAATAAACACATGTCATGATAGGTCCTGGTTCAGAGTCTGTGCCCCTGATTACACTGTGATGCCAGGGATTCTGTGACATTCCACCATAAGTGAAGCAAGTGAAAAACATTGGAACATGAAACAGGCGAGTACTTATTTTTAAAGTGGTGCCAGGAAATAGGGGTGAAGTCCCTTGACATTCTGCTTGACCAGGGAGTTCTTAGACTTTGGATGTGGCTTATCCCCCAAAGGCTCACATGCTGAGGTCTTGATCCCCAATAGAACAATGTTCAGAAATAGGGATCAGGAAGAGTGACTGGATCATAAGAGTCAACTTTATCAGTGGGTGGTAGATTGATGGGTCCATAATTTTTATGGACCATTGAAGGGTAATAGAAACAGAGATGAAACCCAGTAGAAAGTAGTGGGCCCTGAAGGTTGCACCTTGAGGGCTCTACCTAGGTCTTGTATTCTCTTTGCTTCTGAGCTGATCTTAGGAGAGCGGCTATGCTCAACACCACCATGGTATTCTACCTTGCCATCATCCTGAAAGCGATGAAGTCAGAGAATCCTAAGATGACATCTCTGAAACCATGAACCTAATAACCCTTTTCTTTTCTTTTTTTTTTTTTTTTTTTGTTTGTTTGTTTTGCGAGACAGGGTTTCTCTGTAGCTTTGGTGCCTGTCCCAGAACTAGCTCTTGTAGACCAGGCTGGCCTCGAACTCACAGAGATGCACCTGCCTCTGCCTCCCGAGTGCTAGGATTAAAGGCGTGCGCCACCACCGCCTGGCCTAATAACCCTTTTCTATCTCCATTCCTCTCAGGTATTTTTCACAGTGATAAAGGGCCAACTGATACAGATGTGACAATGAGTTTTTAAGTTGGTTTCCTCTGAAAGATCAATCAGGTTCTTTCTTCAGCAAGGTTGGCCTTTGCTTTTCATTTCTTTGTTACTGTGTCCACACCCCTTTCTCCCCATTGTCACTCTCCACCTACAGCTTTCTTCTCTTCTGAGATTTTTTTTCTTGCCAGCACTCCAGGCTGGCAATATTTTAGTAGCAGATTGTTACATGCTATTTCACTAAAAATAATCTGAGTCAAGTTACTGGCAGAAGTGTTAGCTTTGGAGGAACACCAATTGTTCAGAGCCTAGAATGTGCTTTGCTTGTTCCATCCTGGGTTGTCAAGTGGCATAAATCCTTGAGACCGGATTGGGTGGTGGAGGTACATAGACTTATGGGAAGAAATGGCTATCTGATTCCTGGGTCTCTGCTGACAACAAAGTGTGAACTATGGAAAAATCATTTGACAGGCAAGGAAGTCTAGTGGACCTTAAAAGTGACATCCCTCTGTTTGACAACTCACTCTGCTCTGCTGACCTTTAAGAGTTCAAGCTCCCCAGAGGGCCTTCTCTGCTGCCATTACTGTCTCTGCTTGGGCGAATGCCCCAAGTTCGGTGGCCTAGGTTTCAAGACTGTGAGATCTGAAACAGGCTATCTGGGTTTGAGTTTAGCCTTAAGGCCCCTCATTGGGTGACTTTCAAAACCCTGTGCCTTGGTGTTCTTCTAAATAAAAGAAATTAATTGATTATGTTTGCCTCCTATTTTTATTAAGAAGATTAAATAATTCAGCACTTTTAAAGTTATGACTGGCAAAATAGATGTTTTCAAGTAATTTTTAGATAAATTTGTAAATATACCTGGTGTTGAATTTTCTTTGGATTCCATACTTAAATAACCACCAACTTATTTCTACAGTATGACACAAATATGTCCAAAATGCAGCCCAGCTTCCTTCTCAAGCCACCTCTTCTTCTGATGTTCACCACATCAGAGCCCTCCGACCCTTCTCATCTAGAGACAGAAGAGTCATTTTTACCCCGTTGAACTGCGCCAGATCTCCCTCTATCCTTTAGATCCACGATTCTGTCTCCTCAATATCTTTGAGATTCTCCTGTTTCTCTCTTATTAACTTTGCCACTACTGATTGGCAAAGCCACCCCCAAATGGTGCTCCAGCTTTCTACTTACATATATCTCCAATTGACTCCGAAAACTATGGGAGGAAAGAAATTTCAAAATCATTTGAGTTTCCTCTCTCTCTCTCTCTCTCTCTCTCTCTCTCTCTCTCTCTCTCTCTCTCTCTCTCTCTCTCTCTCTCTCCATGTCTCTGTATGCCCCTGCTCGCTCTCTCTCTGTGTGTGTGTGTGATCTACTCAATGGCATTCACTTCAAGAAACTTGCTGGGTGGTTAGGTTTAACAACCATCATAGCACAACCAAAGATCTCATTGGAATAGAGTCTCAGTGAGGGCTTGTCTACATCTGTGACCAAATCTGTATCTTAATTACATTAGCTGGTATGGGAAGACCCAGCACACTATGTTCAACACCATTTCCTAGTCAAGGGATTCTGAATGATGCAAGAGTGGAGAAACTGTACTGAGCACAAGCAAGCACGAGCACGAATGTGTGACTTCTCTGCTTTTGACTGTGGATTTGACTAGCTGCCTCAAGTCCTGACCACTGTGACTTTCCTGCCATGATGAACTATAATTTGGCATTTTAAGTTGAACAAGCCCCCTTCCTGCCCTAAGCTGCTTTTTAGGAGAGTATTTTATCACAGAGACAGAAATAAAGCCAGGACAGTCTTGCAAGAATGTCTGTTGTTCCCCATCTGTAAAGTTTTGTATCCATATGGCTTCGAGTTTAAAGTCTGCTTCTCTCTGTATCTCAATCCTCACTCTCGATCGCCTTCATTTTAGAAACAAAGAGGAAGTTGTTTTCTCGTCTTAGGTCAGCGGTTCTCACCCTTCCTAACGCTGCAACCCTTTAACACAGTTCCTCAAGTTGTGCTAACCTAAACCATAAAAATATTTTATTGCTACCTCATACCTGCTATTTTGATACTTAGGAATTGTAATGTAAATATATGGTATGCAGGATATCTGATTGAGAACCCCTCAATGGGGCTGGGACCCACAAGTTGAGAACCAATATTATGCTCTCCCTTCTTGCCGGCAGTCCTGGCCCTTGTCACCTTCAGCTCCTCACTGCCACCTTCCTCTGAAATGCATCTCTGTGTTACTCACCCCACAGCAGCTCTGATCCCAGTCAGACACTTGGAACACACCTTGTTTATTTTCTGTTACTTCTAACAACCATACTTAACATCTTCATTTACTGACTTTCCTCCTACTAGACTCTCTGATGGGCAAAGGTAACTAGTTTGCTATTGTATTTGTGCTTTAGGGGAATAGTCCAATAAGTACCTGCTAAATTGTTGTTTAATGAGTGAGCAAATGTAGATATGGCTTTGTTAATGGTGTCACTCACACCTCTGATAATAGTCTGTGGACAAATATAAGAAGTGGATTAATCAGCTGACTTTATTCTGGTCCTAAACCCAGTTTTGAAAACAAAACTTCTGTATTCATGGATCCCAGACTTCTGAAACTGTTTGTATTTTGAAATAGAAAGCACCTTATTCCAATTGTCTTGGAACCAGTTGGAACCATGCTTAACACTCCTGAAAATATTTATTTGTTTTGAATCCATTTTTCTAACACTTTCTCATAGCTTACAAGGCAGAGTTCTTTTCATACTGTTCATAGATGTAACATGAGGAAATGGCTCATTGGGGTTTCTGTCCTGCCCTGTTCCCACAGTCAGCAAGGTCCCAAAGAAAATCACACAGAGATCTCCATAAGATTATAAACCGATTGGCCCATTAGCTCAGGCTTCTTATTAACTCTTGCAACTTATATTAACCCATTGTTTTTATCTATGTTAGCCACATGGCTCAGTACCTTTTTCAGCAGGGCAGGTCACATCCTGCTTTTTTGTAGTGGTCTGGGCAGGACTGGGACAAATGGGCTTCCTCCTTCCTAGAATTCTCCTGTTCTCATGGTCCCGCCTCTATTTCCTGTCTGGTTGACCCGCCTATACTTCCTGTCTGGCCAATCAGCATTTATTTAAAAATAATTGACAGAGTACAGACAATTCTCTCGTACCAAATAGACATCTTTCTCAAGGCATGCCTCTACTCCTGTCTGACACAGAACATGAAGAACAATCAAGTTTCAGTGTGACTTTATATATCATCTTTGTCCCTCAGTGCCTATATCAAGGCACAAGTCTTTGAAATAGATCATTCTTTTCATTAGTCCTCAGTGGCCCAATTACTAGAAAAGCACAATAAAACCCCAAGAAAAAGAAAAAAGAGAGAGAGAATGTCTTTTTAAAGGACACATGTGCATCCTCAAGAAATTCCAGTGTTCCTTGATAAACCAGGCTATCTCAAGTGGATCCAAAATTTTAGCCAGCTGTTTCAGGAAAGCATGATGAAAGGAAAGCAGAATTTTCCCTTACTTTTCGATCATCAACAAGGTCTAGTGCACTGGTTCTCAACCTGAGGGCTGTGACACTTTGGGGAATCTTATATTGCATATTCTACATGTCAGATATTTACATTACAGTTCACAACAGTAGCAATATCACAGTTCTGAAGTGACAACAAAAATAATTTTATGGTTGGGGCTCACCACAACATTAAGGACTATATTAAAATGTCAGAGAGTTAGGAAGGTTGAGAACCAGTAGTCTAATGTTTATTGTTATCTAGTATATAATGAAAAGGTACAGCAATGGGCTTACGTTATTTGTATTCAAGGTATATATTTGAAAGATCAAAATGAAAAATAAAAAGATGAATATAAATATCTATCTCAAATACTTAATCACTTGATGTTTGGTTTGTTTTCAATGACAGGAACTTTTCTTTGAATTTAAACCACGATTTTCTCATGTATGCAGATTATAGCTACATTTTCTTCTGTCTACTGAATGTGGGAATGGAGTGTAGGAAAACACTGTCATTTCCCTGATCAGTTGGCTGCACATCCCTGCTTGGTTTAATCTATAAGTTCTTCCAAGAATTTCAAACCACGTGTAAGAGCACTTCCGTCCTGCATGCTGAGTTCAACAAGATCCGAAGAGTTAGTGGGCCTGCAGCCACAGGAGAGCCTGGGATTGCCCCAGATGCCCAGTTAACTCAGCTTTCAAGATGCCGACGTCAAGAATATGCCCTTCTCTTCAGTAGCAGTTCATGTTTCCCCCCCAAACTCCCCATTCTCTATATAGTGTTTCATTTTTACCAAATTTAAATGGTGCCATGAGTAAGAATAAGGCTATGATCGATATATTAGCATGTAATTTAATGCTTAAATTAATGTTTAATTTAATAGTTTAAGATTTGGAAAATGCTTATTTAACTTTATTCCATATTTGAGTATGCATTGAGCAGATAATTGGAATAAGGTAGAAGATACATATTTATGTAGTTTATTTGATTATTTATCATATCTATATGGTGTCTATGTATGTGTACACACATAAAAACCTGTCTTTTGAATTAAATATATTTATACTAAAAGCTAGATATTCACACGTTAGAATTAATTTCTTTAATAAATCTCTGATACTAAGTTTCATCTGTGTTCAAATCAAAAATATAGAAAGAAGATCAGCCTACTAAATATATATACTTTTACAAAGTAATTAAAATAAAATGAAAAATTCTGTTGAAGTGTTATATTCCCTTTAGTACCCCTTAACTGGCTCTAAACATCAGGTTTGCATTGCTGAGTGACTAAAAGTTCTGCCTGCACTATTAGAAGAGAGAAGGAGCAGATAATTTTCTTCACCCACGTGGGAAATCCCAGAAGGGAGTGGAGCAGTAGCTACAGTCTCTAGCTTAGGATTTTCTGCTTCATCAAAGTCTCGCTTCTGGGGAGAGGTGCTTCGTTCTGCCTAGCTACGGTGCTTGCTGCTGAGCGGTCTGCACAGCTGCACCGGGTCAGGGTCTCGTCAGAGGCCCCTTGAGACAGAATACCCTGAGAAAATTCAAATTCCACTGCTGTCAATCATTTCTTCCCGGTATTGATTAAAGAGCGAAACACCTGCATCTTCCCTGTCGGTGCCGGTTCCGCTGTCATCGCTCCTGGGGGAGAGGCAAGGTCGGCTGCCTTTTTGACTGCACCTTTAAAGCTGCCTTGTATTTCCAGCTCCTTCTCTGGTTCTCAGAGCCTTGTTCTCTAGCAAAAGTGAAAATTTCCATCTCATTTCCTGTCAGCAATAGCTTGACTTTTATGAATGAGTCCTGGTAGACCCGACTAATGAACAATACAGAGTCAAGCGGACAAACCATGTTGTAGAGAACATGGTAAGCCAGTTTTGGTACGGACTTTAGTTGAAGGTGGATGTGAGAAAGAAAATTCATTTCTGTAGCCTAATAAACTCATGTTTTTTTTAAATAACTCTTGCCTCAGCCTCCTTTTTTTAAATATTTATTTATTATGTATACAATATTCTTTCTACGTGTATACCTGCAGGCCAGAAGAGGGCACCAGACCTCATTACAGATGGTTGTGAGCCACCATGTGGTTGCCGGGAATTGAACTCAGGACCTTTGGAAGAGCAGGCAATGCTCAACAGCTGAGCCTTCTCTCCAGCCCCCTAAACTCATGTTTTTTAAAACCATCATCCAGTTTTACCCAACATCTAGACTTTCCCCAGAGGACAAATGGGCTGTGCAACCAGCCTGGCTACAGAGAGCGTGAAGCTGACCTAGACCGCAGTGGAAAACTTTGCCTTGCAAAACTAGATTGGATGGAACCACACCAAGCCAAATTCAAAGCAACCACAAAACTAATGAACAATAAAAAATAATCCTGATAGAAAAATTTTAAATTTTGTTCAGGTTGGAAATGTAGCTCAATGGATAGGCATGTGTTTAGCAGGAATAAGTCCTGAGGGTTTAATCTGAGGTGCTCACATGCATGTACACACACACACATACACACACACACACACACACATGCACACATCATTATCCAGAGTTGCACAGCTATATAACAGCTGAACTGGGATTCGAACACAGGTCAGTCTGATTACAGAGACTCTTGACTCTATAACTAGAGCTTCTTCAAGCACTCTAAACCTCAATGTAATGGCCACTATCACCTATAGTCGTATTTTAAGTGACTTGTATTTATGAGCTGACTCATTATTAGAGCACAATCCCACAGGGGTGTTCTATCGTTCTTACCAAGACATACAAAAAAAAAAAAAAAAAAAAAAAAAAAAGAAAATGATCATCGTGTTTTCAATTATTTTACGCGTTCATTATGTTTTCTTACATCTTTGTGCAATGTGTGCATGTTCATAGACATTTCTGTCATCAAAGAAAATGGCAGCTTCAGGGTCATTGTTAAAGAATATCCCCATGCTGGGAGGTGCTGGTGCACGCCTTTAATCCCACTTGGGACGCAGAGACAGGTGATTCCCTGTGAGTTCGAGGCCAGCCTGGTCTACAGAGCAAATTCCAGGACAGGCTCCAAAGCTACAGAGAAACCCTGTATCTAAAGACTCAAAAAAAAAAAGAAAAGAAATGTTGGAAAGAAGAGCTCCATCTGCAAAAGGCAGGAGGCATGTGAGGATGTATTTATTACAGGTGAGAAAATTCGATTTTTGGAATGGAATCCTTTTTTTTTGTTTTGTTTTGTTTGCTTGCTTGCTTTTCGTTTTGTTGTCCACAACAGGATTTCTCTGTGTAACAGTCCTGGCTGTCCTGGCACTCTGGAGACCAGACTGGCCTCAGACTCACAGAGATCTGTCTACCTCTGCCTCCTGAGTACTAGGATTAAAGGCGTGCACTACCACCACCAAGCTGGAATTCAATCTTATTATCAGGACCCTGATATGATCCTGTGTCCTGATAATCACCGTGGATTGAGACCTAGACATTGCCCTGAATAATCTGCCCAAGTATCCTGCTTATAGGCAGTGCCCACAGGTGGGAAAGAGCGCTCAGTTTCCATCCATCTTTCGAGTCAACTGTGAAATAACTAGTTTAAACTTGGAAGCCTTTGGAAGGGTTTAACCTTGAGTTAGTAAGAGGTAATACTCACATGTTCCCTTTGGCTCTGGTGTGTGTCTTCCATAGCTAGAATACCCTGTCTGCTGGAGCACGTGGGGCCTGGCTTTGTGCAGGTTAAGAACAGCGAAGCACTGTGTGTTTAAGGGATTTCTGTTTGCTTTTTGTTTGTTTGTTTTTGTTTGTTTTCTTTTCTGTACCTGTGTGAGGGTTGTGTTCTGCAGCAGGTACATGATGGACTGGATACTGAACTCAAATGTATTAAGAGTTATTGAAAAATAAGGGTTGACACTGGTGGTTTTCAATCGATAATCCAGTCAATTGTAACTAAAACACTGGAAAAGAAATAAGTAAACGATATTTAGTTTCAGCAGAAGTACAAAATGTGTAAACATACAAGGCTCAGAAATTTGAAACATGTGACTCTCAAGCAAAAGGTTCTCAACCTGTGGGTCACAACCCCTTTGAGGGTTGAACAACCCTTTCACAGAGGTCTCCTAAGACCCTCAGAAAGCAGGTATTTTCATTACAATTCATAACAGTGGCAAAATGACAGTTATGTAGTGGCAATGAAAATATTTTCATAATTGGGGGTCACCACCATATGAGGAACTGTGCTGAAGGGTCACCGCACTAGGAAGGCTGAGAACCACTGCTCTAAAGGAAGTGAAGAGCTGTCTTCACAACATTTGGTGTGCCTTCAGCCTTTGGAGGTGTGAACCAGCATTTTCCGGGAGTCCTTAAGAGGTCAGTCCACACCAAGCACAAGATCACAGACATATTTTCTCATGATGTATTGGCTTTAAAAAAAGAAGCCCAGATTCAACAGTGTTCAGTTATCCAAGGTCATTCAGTCACCCGCGGCAACCCGAGAATTCCTGCCACCTCTGCTGACTGCAGCAGGCTCTCTCTATTGTATCATCCCACATCCTTTTATGGGACGATTTAGATGCTAACTAGGGATGGAATAAATGGTCTTTGGAAATTCTTTCCATCGCCTCCAGTCTACTCTCCCTTCTGTGGCCTCAGTTTTGAACACAGCACTTTTGTTTAGCAACTTGTAGAAATAAAAAAATGAAAGAAAAACGTGGCATAGACAGCAATGCAACTTAATAAATTCAGTGTCGCTTGGCAATTTTCAGTTCCCCTCACTCTTACCAGGGCACAAAATCTCCTTGAGAAGGTGACTTTGAAATCATCTGCTACAGGCCGGGTGTGACTTTGCCTCTGTCAAGTCCTCTTTATTTTAATTGAGAGCCCTGGGACTCAGGTAATATAGATGGATTGCTGCCTACAGACCAGTCCCACTGATATGAAGCTTTTTCATAGTGCAACCATTCTCTGTTATATTTTAGAACTGTTCTAGCAGAGTTAGAAACTGTTACAGAGGGAAGACAAAAGGCCAATGCATCTGAAAGGCACTCTTGGGTAGATTGCTCATTAAGGACCCCCTGGAGTAAGCTTCCCATCTATGGCAGCCACTGGGTACATAAAAGTCAATCTTAGCACTTTGCCCTCAGTGTGGTCTTATTAATGAGCTTAAACTCACCTTTCCCATGAGGCTCAAAGATGCTTAAAGACCTGAAAATGTTTCAAGCTCTTCTGGGCGAACCAAACAGATGGCCCTAAGAGTAGTAGTTGGTGTGAGTGCCTATTTCTGAGCTTGATTTCAACACATCTACTAAAACAGGAGTCATGGGGTGAGGGACAAGCCCCAAAGGAAGCATGGCTCTGGATTCAGGAGGCACAGGACATTTAGCTGGGTTTGGTTTTATCTTGGATTTGTCCGGTGCTGCTCATCTTTGTTTCCCAAGGTGAGGATGAAGTGAACCTCACTGAGAGCAAAGAACCATGATTTAGGGACTATTGGGATATTCAGTTCTTCTTTTATGTTTCCTGGATATAGCACATGCATGCCATCAATTGCCACAATTAATGCTACGTTTTGTTTGACAAATGGCCTACCCTTGGTTACTACTCTTATTTTCTAATTATCCTTTGTTTAAATTCTTTCTTTTACTTTTCAGAATATAATATAATAACATCTTTTCCCCTTCCCCTTTCCTCCCTCCAAGCCTTCCCATATGCCCCCCTCCTCACTCTCTTTCAAATTTGTAATCATCTTTCATTAATTATTGTTACACACACACACACATATATATGTTCCCAAATATAACTATTCAGTCTGTATAGTGTTACAAATATGTGTGCTTTCTGGACTGACCATTTGGTATTGGATAATCAATTGGTATGCTCTTCCAATTGGATAATCAATTGGTGTGCTCTGGTAAGAATAGTATCTCTACTACGTTCAACATTCCTTACTTGCCTGTAGCTCCTTGTGTAGGGTTGCGGCCCCGTGGTCTTTTCCCCATTCATTTTAGCATGTCTGTCATTGTCCTTGATTAACTCATGTTTAAACAGTCACATTAGTGATATAGTGTATAGCTTCTAATGTTACTAGGAGAAACAATCTCACAGCAAACTCTGTGATTTTCTGGCTCTTACGAACTTACTGGCCCCTGTTCTGCAATGATCCCTGAGCCTGGGTGTGAGAGGTGTTTGTAGTTGTCTATGAATGTGGTTCTTGAGGCAAATGAGGCAAAACCATGAGCTGCTTCTCTGCAAGTTCAGTGATGGAGGTGGGTCACCTTTCTATCTGTTGCTTTCACTGGTTAATTAATAAAGAAACTGCTTGGCCTCTGATAGGGTAGAATTAAGATAGGCGGAGTAAACAGAACAGAATGCTGGGAGAAAAAAGCCGAGTCAGGAGTCGCCATGATTCTCCCACTCCACACAGACGCAGGTTAAGATCTCCCTGGTAAGCCACCTCGTGGGGCTACACAGAATATCAGAAATGGGTTAGATCAATATGTAAGAGCTAGCCAATAAGAGGCTGGAACTAATGGGCCAAGCAGCGTTTAAATGAATACAGTTTCCGTGTAATTGTTCTGGGTAAAGCTAGCCGCCGGTGCCGGGACACAGCCCCGCCGCTCCCATCTTCAACAGTTCAGAGGAAACTGGTCGAGCAATCCAGGGCACTTCACGCTCATGGAAGTGAAAGGACACTGAGAAATGGAGACACAGGGGCATTTTCCCTGTCTTATTACAAGTCAAGACCTGAGTGGAGGTTTTTGTTTTGCGCCCCTGCAATTTTCTCCCAAGCCTGGTGAGCCTGAGGTTTAAAGCAGGAAGTGAAGAGATGCCATAAAACTTCTGGTGCCTTCAAGTCTCTCTAATTACCCTGGGAAATCCAGGAGCCATCTCACCTGAGTGCCTGTCTTGGTGTCTGGGTATCTACCTGTCAGGAACCATGTTCACTGCTTTTCTCTGCAACTGTGAGGCTCCCAATAGGCTGACCAGAGGCTCCGGTAAGGTCCAGCAGGTGCTGCTCATGTCTGTTGATGTTGCTCTGATTTTCAATCTTCTTCCAGCCCAAAAGACTTCCCCGTGATCTCTACCCCATGGTCCACTGTACTCTTTCCCCTCCCCCAATGGAGATAGTATTGCAATATGATCAAAAGCATGGATTATAAACACAGAGAAGTTTGCTTTAGAATCCCCAATCTGCCGTTAATTAACCTCATGTCCAAAGGAAGTGATACATTTCTTCTAAACCCCAGCATCCTGACCTATTGTGTGGAAAGGTAATGATTCACAGAGTCGGTGTGATGATCAGGTCAGGAATCAGGAAGAGCTCAATAAATGTGCATTACCACTGTTATTACTACTCTGGGTTACCAAGGTTACAAACATGTTTTGCCCTTCTATTGTATAAAAATATTTTGCTAAAACAGCTCTTAACATACTCTATTCACAGTCCCCACTACCAAGGAAGCTGAATGGGAACTTATCTGAAGGGTGATGGTGTTGCCCAGAGGATCCCTCTCTCCTGCTGTCCTCTTAATGTTCCCTTCTCTTAGTCACTGTTTCTTAGAGACACTGAGGATGCTTCATAGCAATAGATTCTGCATACCTTCCCACAGAGCCTCAAGCATGAATGAAGCCAATATCTCTGAGATACGAGGAAGAGGCTAGCATGTCTGAACATAGGCATGAATGAAGTTAATATCTCTGAGATACAAGGAAGAGGCTAGCATTTCTGAACATAGGCATGAATGAAGCTAATATCTCTGAGATACGAGGAAGAGGCTAGCATGTCTGAAGACAGGCATGAATGAAGCTAATATCTCTGAGATACAAGGAAGAGGCTAGCATTTCTGAACATAGGCATGAATGAAGCCAATATCTCTGAGATACAAGGAAGAGGCTATCAACAATGGCTAAATGCTATGTGAGAACATAAAGGAAATAATATAAGAGAAAAATTTAGTCTCCCAAAAAAGGAAGAAAGCCAAAATTTGACATAGAGAATACATCCTGTAAATCAGAGGTTATATCTTAATTTATATTGGCAAGCAGAAAGACTAGCACATGGGAGCCAAACCCAAACAACCATTCAACCAACCAATTCACCAACCAACCAAACAAAAAACAAACACATCTCCATTGCATTTGGAACAGGATCCTCTAAGAAGCCTTGTGTGTTTGGAAAACAGTAACAGGGATGCAGGAAAGTATTTTATGCACTATACAGTCGGCAATTATCCCCTCGTTTATGGCCTTCAGTAAAAGAAAAAAACAACAACGAAGCAATCTACTCAGTAATGAAGGCACAGTCCATTATAGTTATCCTATTCTTTTGGGGAAAAATTATACAGCAGCTTTGTTCACTGCATGTGGTAAACCAAATTGCTTCAAGTACAAAGTATGAAAAAGACAGACACTAAAATTGAAATCTTCCTGCCTCTTGCACCTAGAGGCATATGCTCTAGCTAGAATGTGTGCGCTAAGAAGGCAATAAGAAGAACAGCAGCAACACCAAGTGCGCGGATTGAACTTGCTTAGACAACTGATTCTGAGGGGCAGCAATTTTCACGCTCCATCTGCTTGGAGAAATTTCATGTTAATCAGGCCTATAAAAGGGTGTGGGCACAGGGTTCCATTCTGTTAAAGCCATAAAGACTTTGGTACAGTGATACATCATTTATCTGTTGCGTCTGCTTTTTATTTTATTATTATTTTATTTCCAAAGAGCCACTTCAGCCCCCAGGAAGTTTGCTAACTAAGCCCTCTGGGAAACTGGGGAATAAAAGCAGGCTACTGGGTACTATTCCAAACACCAATCAAGAAGTAACTCGCTCAACATGAAATATTCATATACGGAAATTTGACTTTTTAATTTAGATGTCAATTGAGTACTAACCCTTATCACTCTGCTGAAGAGGTCTTGGAAATATATTCACAGGAGAATTAAATAGAATCAGCTTACCAGATTTTAATAACTTGCTTTGAGGGTCGTACTCCAAAATATTCTGTAATTGCTTAGATGATATAAAATTCTCATGTGACTTCTATTTCTTTGGCCTTGAAAACAGTCCTACTTAGACTTGCTCTATTTTATATTTCAATGCTTAATGGATCATGTGACTTAGATTAATATCCAATTTGTTGGGAAGCAGAAAACAGTATAGAAGCAAAGTCACCTCGTTATGATTCATTGTAATAGTATTGATTTTGAAACACTGATGAGAACAAAAGCTTTAGATTCAGATGGTCACACACACCAGCTCTGCCCAGTGCTTGCTTTGTATCTGTGGGATAGACTATTAACCATCTCAAAACTTCGGTGCCCTGGTCGGTATAATGCAAGAGTCCTTTCTTCATAAGATTGCAAGACTGTGCTCCTTAGCAGGTCATGGCGAGGACATTATTTTATGAATTGCAGCTTTTGACATTATTATTAAGTGTGTTAGTTTAGTTTTATGTACTCAGTTATTTCAGGGAAGAATTGATTGACTTGACCGTTGTCATATCCCAGTAGACCTAAATCTTAACAGAGCAGCCCTGGCTTGTTTAGGGAAAACACCTTAGATTCAGTATATTTCTTGTGCGGCACACATTATCAAGAACTAAAATTGGCCACGGACAGGGGACCTCTATAGAAGATTTTTATACCAAACATGCACTGTTTCAGTGAGAGGGCCCACTTGTTCTTCCCAGCCACCCAGCTAGCTTAGCCCTGAAATAACCACACAGAAACTGTGCTCATTAAATCACTGCTTGGCCTATTAGCTCTAACATCTTGGCTAACTCTTACACCTTGATTTAGCTCATTTCTATTAATCTATGTATCGCCACATGGCAGTGGCTTACCAGGAAAGATTCAGCATGTCTGATTCTGGCAGCTCCGTGGTCTTTCTCACTCAGCCTTTCTTCCTCCCAGCATTCAGTTCTGTCCGTCCCCCCCCACCTACCTAAGTTCTACCCTATCAACTAGGCCAAGGCAGTTTCTTTATTCATTAACCAATGAAAGCAACACACAAACAGAAGGAACTCCTACATCAATGCACTGTAGGCTTGTGCCGTTTCTGGTTAGAATTCTCCTATGTTTTTCTCGAAGATTTAAGTGAAAGATGGAGTTGATTTTTTTTTCTTTGATGCCTCCTATGTGCCAAGTGCTGTGCTAAGCACATCTAGTGACTCTATGCTCCAGGTGTCATCCTCAGTTTATTTTTGCATGCATTTATTTTCTTGTGTGTGGGTGTATGTGTTTGTGTGCACGTGGGCCTCAGTGTGTGCAGGTAGACATGTCCATGTGTGTGCATGCTTCTTGATTAGATGTTGATACTGAGGCAAGGTCTCTAACTGATGCTAGAGTTCTGCTCTTTTTGCCTAGCTAACCAGCCAGCCTTGGGATTCCTCCTGTGTCCTAAGCACCAGGAATCCAGGCGGTGTGCCACATCTCTCCAGCTTTGATTTTATTTACTGTTTTAAATTTTTTATTGCTTTATAAATAATACCATTCAAAATTTCCACTTCTTCCCCTCCTCCCATTTCCTTCCTGCTCCCCTACTCCCTCTCCCCCTCCCCACCTTATGTAGTTTTTGAGGAGTCAAATTCTGAACTTCAAGTTTGCATATCAAGGGCATTATTCTCTCCAGCTAACTTGATTTTGTTTTTTTGATGTAGAGTTTCACCCTTAGCCCATGCTGAATGAGAACTCAGTATGTAGCCCAAGCTAACCCCAAACTCTCAGTGCTCCCCTCCCTCACTTCAGTTTCCAAAATGCTGAGGTGCCTGTCACCTGTATCTGGCTCTCTCCTTGTTTTAGAGGTGAGATCACCCGGGTTTGGATAATTAATCTTGTCTGAAGTCTCCACTTTGTGGAGGAAGTGGTGGTTTAGGTAGAGCTTACATCTTCTGATAGGACATAGCTTGCTTTCTTACATGGGGAGCAGAGCTGTCTGGAGTACAAGCAAGGTTCACAGGAGAATTGTCTATGACCATCTAAGGGAGGAAATTCCATCCAAAGCTAGAAAGATGGAGGTGGCATATTCCCCTGGGCATAATCAGGAGGTAAAAGAGACAAGTGGTGAAGAGTTGGGGGACCCCTGCTGCTTCCATGATATTACAATTGGAGACTGAGGAGAAAACAAACTGATGTTTGGTGCATATCCTAGAAGTTGAAGGTAAAGGGTGGCTGGAGGCCCAGAACTTAAAACTACTCCCTGTAGTCTTGACCTCCTGATTTGCAGTAGGCATCCCCACTGGGCTGGAAAAGTTGCTTATCCATTTTCTCTCTAGGAAGTGGGAATAAAATACTGCCACATAGTGTTCTGGTGCTGATGGTGGTGATAATGCTGATGGTGGTGATGGTGGTGATGAGGATGACAATGAGGTTGATGATGATAATGATGGTGATAATGTATAATCACTTACCATCTAAGGAGGATTTTCTCAGTAAGTAATTCTCCCCTAGATAAAACAGTTCTGGCAATTTAATAGTTAGCACCTAAGAAGTGTTTAGAGGAAGGCTTTGTATCTGGTAAGTTCTCAGTAGCTGTTATCTGGTGCTGTGAATTATATCAAGATTATGGAAACAGCAATTTCTCTTTCCTTGATTTGATTTTCTATGCTTGACTTTCTTCTCCCTTCTCCACAATATCAGTGGCATTTTCTCTGTTTATGGATGTTATGGCTGAGAAAGAAGCCAATAGCAATGAGTCCTTCAAGGCCTGCAGGCTAAAGGGGTGCATGCTACCAGCATATGATCTGTCATTTCCTTTCCTCCAAAGTGAGACAGCCTCCCTTTCAGAAAGGAAAAAGTAGAAACCGGAAGATAGGCAAGGCAGATTTGAGTGTGTGCTGTTCCAAAATGGGCACTCAACTAGAATCCCTGGGAGATGAGAATGATTCAAGTAATCGGAATAAGCACAGGGAATCTGGAAATGCATACTTTTTCTGTCCACTCAGAGATCAAGAAAGAAGCAAAAGTTGGAAGGTTTGCCTGGAGGGTTACGTCCCGCACCAAACAATCTTCATTTTTGGGGATTAGTGAAGGTGCAAGATTAGACCCACCTCTGAGATCTCCAAGGTTATAGCTAGGTACATGGGGAGCTACAAGAGAGCTGAGAGACCTTTGGTTGGAGTCTATAAACATACAGTAGCTGAATTCACCAATGAACGAGGACCTCAGATGTGAAAGCACATCTCAGCGGTAAGAAGCAAGGACTAGGCATTCCCTCTTACCAGTGGTGGGAAGCAAGGACTAGGCACTCCCTCTTACCAGTAGTGGGAAGCAAGGACTAGGCACTCCCTCTTACCAGTGGTGAGAAGCAAGGACTAGGCACTCCCTCTTACCAGTGCTAGGCAGCACGAGTTGCTGCTCCAGTCCCCTTGGGACTACATCTGTCACTTGGGAAACAGGAGCAGGCCTCTAAATCCACTGATTTTTCTATCACCACTCAGAATAGGTGCTTAGAGTAGAATGTAAGTGGAGTCATAAATCAAGAGAATTACACTGACGGCTCACTTGAGCAAAATGTCGACAAGGCAAGTGGAATTTTGGAACTGATGGAAATGATGTCCCGAGCAGGGTACTGCAGTGGCACTGTGTACACTGACAGACATTGGTGACGTGACATGTTGGGGGGTTTGCTCTGCTTCTCCTCACACTGAAACTTCCCTGGCTACCATGGTACTGTGATAAGGTTTTATACAGGATTGTCGCATTTTTGATCACACAAACACATGGGACACATACTGACTTTATCTCTAATTCACTGATGTTAGAGACCTAGAAATCAAGGTTACAACTGGGAGTCTGAGATGGGGCTGGAAGCAAGATCACACACTGTGGAGCTGTAGCCTGTATGATGGGCACTGTGCCATTCTATCGCTTCTGGCATTGACCAATAGCAAACCTTCTAACAGACACTGATGTTGACTATTCCAAAGGGATAACTAGACTGTGCAACTGCTTCCCGTAGTCAAGATGATGAATTCACAAGTCACAGAGGAGTCACCTGAAACTATTTAAGATGAATTTGATACGTGGTTGGGATGCTGTCATAAAGGGCCACACTACAAAAATAAAATCTTGCTGTTGCTAGAATGGGTCTAGTTTCTGTGTCGGGGCTGGTGTGGGTTAGCACCAGAGGCTATGCAATCGCATCCTCACCTGTTAAGATGATGAATGACTTTTGTAAGATGGATGTCATCAGCATCTCTCATCCCTGAGTAGATGCTGAATTCCAATCTGGTTGCCATACTTGGTGTTAGAAACACTCTTCTCTCATGGTTTTATTTTAATGCCGTCACCTAGTCTTTGGCGTCCTGAGATCCCGTAGTGATGATAATAACGCTGGTATTCAGAAACCAAATCAGCGGGAATGATTCAATCTTTCCTCAGTCATGGGAGACATAGGCTCATTTCACCCTTGGTAGGGATATGACACCTATTTTGACTCATCATTTTTTCTAGAGCCCATTAGTTTTTCATGAAGCCATTGTGAATTAGACAATTAAGGTTTACTTTTCCTCTCTCAACTTCTTCTTGTTGGAATGATGCTTTATCTTCAGAAACCTCTTTGATGTGTTTTTAGCTCTCAGAGTTCTATTCTTTTTAATATTCATAAATAGGGAATTAAACAATTGTTATTTTTATTTCTCTTTTGTTTTGTGTATTGTATCTGATTCTATAAAAATTGATTTTTGTTGCCAGTTATGTTGACTTTCTCTTTGGCTAATTATCCTTGTATACAAATTGCTGAGCAGTGGGAAGGGTTAGAGAACCTATTCCGTAGTGTTCTTTCTGTCATCTAGAAGAAATTCTGTATAGATTTGGGAGTGCTATCAATCATGGCCAATGTTTTAGGATAAGGAAGCAAGGGCTAACCATTAGATACCATAACAGCCCTCCAGATTCCAGAAACATGTTAACTTGGAAATTTGATTCTCAAAATGTAAACCACAGAAGTCTGTGGTTCATCTGAGAGTTTTGCTCTTGGGGTAATAATGATGAGACAATGATGATAGTAGTCATGGTGGAGGTGATGGTACGATAAAAAGCTGTAACTGTTACATAAAGCAGGCCCTGTCTTAAGCACATCATGTATATAGACCCATTTCTCATCACAAGAATCTCTGATCTATGGACTGTAGTAGTAACTTTCCTGTTGGACAATCTTTTGTGGAGCCACCAGCTCCCCAGTAACAATACAGAGACTTCCAGCCTGGTCTACAGAGCTAGTTCCAGGACAGGCTCCAAAGCCACAGAGAAACCCTGTCTCGAAAAAACAAAACAACAACAAAAAAAAACAATACAGAGACTTATCAATAATTTTGAAAGCTTGTCACTAGCTTAGGCTTTTTTTCTAACTAACTCTTATAACTTAAATTAACCTGTCTCTATTAATCTACATTCCGTCATGCGGCCTGGTTACCTCTGTTCTGTACTGTATGTCTTACTTCATCAGAGTCTCTGGCCAAATCTGAGCACCTAGATTCCTCCTCCTCTTCCTCTCTCTCCTGCCTTCTGCCTAGCTATTGGCCATTCAGTTTTTTATTAAACCAATCAGAAGGTGCCTTAAGTAGAGACACATCTTTACAGTGTACACTAATATTCTACAATGATATACAGATCCTATCCTATTATCAAAGACAAGGAAATGAAAATGTGGAGAAGTTGAATAACCTCCCCGAAGCCACACAGTGAGTAAATGACAGAGAGAGCTCTTGAACAAAGCTAGCTCAGCTCTGTGCTCCATTTGTTCACCTTTAGGTTGTATTGCTGACTGATTGCCTTCCTTGGACAGAGGTAAGAAATCTAAGAAAAGGCTTTACATATAGAAACTTACTCAAAATACATACAGCATGCAGATCCTTCTAGCAGGGCCTCTGAGCTATGGATGGTGCTCAGATTGCCATCTTGAAATGACTTGCAAAGTCAGTATGTTTGTCTGGGTAATTTTCTTTTTTTCTTTTTTTTTGGTTTTTCGAGACAGGGTTTCTCTGTGGCTTTGGAGCCTGTCCTGGAACTAGCTCTTGTAGACCAGGCTGGTCTCGAACTCACAGAGATCCGCCTACCTCTGCCTCCCAAGTGCTGGGATTAAAGGCGTGCGCCACCACCGCCCGGCTGGGTAATTTTCTTATATTGGAATTGCATTGTGTAAAAAGAATAAATAGATCCAAGCTGTAATGTGAACTCCCACTTATTTCATTCATATGTCTGCATAATCAAGAGAGATATTGGTTATCGCTGGAAAATAAGTTTTAATAGACACGTACTCTAAGGAGATGGATCCCTGGAACTCTGAGTGTTTAATAGGTTGGAGGTTCCTCAGAAACCTAATGATTTGGAATATTTGTGAAGCAACAATTCTTTAGAGAACACCAAGGGAAAGAGGTTGTTCTTCAGAACTCAGGGATTTCCTGAGGAATCACCTGAAGTGCCTTTGAAGGTTGCTTTATGCTTGTAAAACATTCAGTATAAAGACAGTTGTTGTTGGTTTTATTAACAAAATTTTCAGTACTTTGTTTCTGTAGTTAATACAAAGATTAAATTACCTAAAATATGAACAAACACTTAAGTGTTTGTGTAAGTGGACATGTTTATAATCCTAATGCAGGCAAGACGATTGTGAGTTTGAGGCCAGTCTGAGCTACACAGTAAAATGCTGTCTCAAAAGTAAAATACAGAAATAAAAAAATTAAGTCCTGACATATTACAGTATTTTTTTAAATTGCCATTTTCTCTGAAGTCATGGCCCCATGAACCAAGTTGCAACACTCATGCTCAAAACTGGAAACTTACTTAAAATGCAGAAGAAAGGCTGTTTCAGAGCTCTAGGTGAGCACAGACGATGGGGTTGAATAAAGCAAAGCTGAAGTCATAACCCTAACTCTGAATTGTGTGTTGCTTTATGACTCAGCTACCCCATCTATAAAATGGGTGTCATAATAAATCTACTTTGTGCAACAGTAGGAGGATGCAGGACATGTATGGAGGAGACCTGTGTTCCTTATAAAAGAGGTAGAAAACACATAAGAAAAAGGGGGAGGTGCTGTGGGATGATAGTCTGTATCCTGTCACTTGTATTATTTTAATTAAACACTGATTGGCCAGTAGCCAAGCAGAAAGTATAGATGGGGCAACCAGAACAGGAGAATTCTGGGAAGTGGAAAAGCTCAGTCTGCAGTCAGCACCTAGATGCAGAGGAAGAAAGATGAGAATGCCTCACTAATAAAAGTTACCAAGCCACATGGCTACGGACAAGAATAATGGGTTAATATACAATGTAAGAGTTAGTTGATAAGAAAGCCTGAGTTACTAGGCCAGCCAGTTTATAATTAATGTAGACCTCTGTGTGTTTCCTTGGGACTGAATGACTACACAACCAGGCGGGACAGAAACCTCTGTCAACAAGTGGTGCAAACATGAACAACCCCATCCACATAAAACAGAGAGCTTGGGAAGTAATTCTAGACACAGAAGAACAGATTTAAGCATGGCTTCTTAGTAGCATAATTTTCTTGGTTAAGCTCTGTTTGCTAGAGGCAAGCATGTCTTATTTAAAAGAGACTTCCTGGCTCAGCTTTAGCTGAAAAAACCTTTGCAACTCTTTTAAGAGGCCCCACATCCAAACACTTAAATGATGTTTATGAATAGCCACATAAAGATGAAAAATACACAGAGAGACTGGATACTATTGTTATTGTGTTGTCTTTGAATTGCTTGATGGCTGAGAAAGGAGCAACAGCTGCTAAAAGACATTTGATTATAAATGACACTGAATTAATCCAACATATATATTTTAAAAATGCTTTGACTTCAAAATTTAGATCAAAAGATATGTTACTTTTGAGAAGAGATTTTGCTTTCATTTCCACAGGAAATGAGAGGCTGTGGATTCATTCTGGGTTAAGAAAAATCAGGTTTGATCAAGGAAGACCCCCTGAAAAATTTCTGATAGGACTGAATGGTCCAGATGATCCAACATTTCAGAGGACCTCTGCTGGAGTTTCTTCTGAGTTCTACATTCAGAACAGCCTCAAGACTGCTGGATGAGATGATCCAGCCTCACAGAATACTCCAGTAAGGACTTGACTTTGACTCTAAATTATTTTTAGGTGCCCATAAGATTATTAGCACCCCGAATCAGCAGGAAGTATCCTGGAAAACTATGCCCACACTCCCAAAAAATGGATTATGAATATTTATCTTTGTTTGGAGTGTTGGTTACAAGTTGTTATGAATAATGATCAAGAAAAGGGCTAAACAAAGGAGATTAGATTGAGAGTTCTTGTGTGACCATGGTCTGTACCCTGTCACTTGTATTTTAATAAAACACTGTTTGGCTGGTAGCCAGGCAGGAAGTATAGATGGGGCAACCAGAACAGGAGAATTCTGGGAAGAGGAAAGGCTCGGTCTGCAGTTGTAATCCAGATGCAGAGGAAGCAAGATGAGAATGCCTAGATGATAAAAGATACCAAGCCACGTGACTAACACAGATAAGAATAATGGGTTAATGTATGATATAAGAGTTAATTAATAAGAAAACCTAAGCTACTAGGCAAACCAGTTTATAATTAATGTAGGCCTCTGTGTGCTTCTTTGGGACTGAATGGCTGCAGGACCAGGAGGGACAGAAACCTCTGTCAGCAATAGTAAATTTCATAGTACATAGCAACAGCAAAAACACAGTTACCTCCTTTATATAATTAATGCAACTTCCATTTTAGGGACAGATTTTATTTTCGTAAGCATTTTGCAAAGCATGAACATGAAGAAACTCCAAAGCACTCTGTCCTCTACAATACATGCAGCTCAAGAAAACCCTTCTTCTCATGCAGTCTTGGGAGGAACTTCAGTTTCTGGGGATGTTTGAGACAAAACTTTTTCTATTCAAATATGCTTTAGAAAACATATTTCAGGGGCCAGCAGAATGACTCAATGGGTAAAGCCACTTGCCGCCAAGCTAGATGACCTGAATCTCATGATCCCTGGGACACACGTGGTGCAAGAAGAGAACCATCTCTCACGAGTGTCCCGTGACCTCACTGCACATGTGTGTATACACACACAACAAATCAATGTTTTAATACATTAATAAAAGCATATCCCACCAGTTTACATAGAGTTCTAGTGTCCACAGAGGCCAGAGGTATCAGGTACTCAAGAGCTAGAGTTATAGACAATTCTGAACAGTCCATGATGAATGGAAATTAAGCTCCGGTCCTCTGCAAGACCAGCAAGTGCTCAGCTGAACAAATATTCCATCTCCATGATTTAAAAGTTGGTTTCAGAATGACTTTACCCAACCACTTAGGGGTCCAAATAGCAAAGCAGGGGCCAGTGATGGTGAAGGTGTCCCAATGTCCACATAGTGTCTGGAAAGAGGTGGGCACGTAGAGGCTATCCAATGAAGAAAACGATCCTGGGACATTTGTAGAGATGGCCTTGGAAATCGTGTCCTTTGCCATAGATGCTCCTGGGTGTAATCAGATCAGTTGATATCAGCAGTCTTGAACTGAACACCGGAGAAAAAAAGAGAACGCAGGGGATCTGAGATACTCAAGGAAGGACACCACCTTCCATGGAAACCAAGGAGGCTAACTGGTTCACAGCACACAGGGGACACTTGGGAGCCGAAAGGGTGAGTGCTGACAGTTTGGGGAACAGAGGAAAATAAAATTGATTAGTGTATATGAGCAGCTGTAGGTAGAATCAAAATATTTATTTCATTTCATTCGTATTGAACAGACCTCATTTGCACTGACTATTGCAAAGATGCTTGAGGTCATACAAGGTGTACAGGCTATGATGTTGGACAGGAAGTGTCAAGGGGAAGGGAAATTCTAATGTAGTTTCTAAAGGTGACCTCTTCTGCCAGCAGGTACCAAGCACTTCCCTCGGTAGGGTGGAAGGGCTTGCTTTTGCTGTGCAGCAACACAAGCTTCTGATTTGTTGCCTTAAACACTTGTCAGTGCACCCCTAGGAAAACCTAGGCCAGTTAGCTTGAAGCAGAGCCCAGAAACATTCTTGTACAATGTATATTTAAGAGGTTTTTCTTGTGGGTAAAGATAGACACAAAGCGAAACCCACCCTCAAAGTCATCTTTTCCTGCCAAGGTTATGTGTCTCCGTGACTGCATCTCACTCTCCTAGTCTCTGGAAAGAAGCCTACAGCCTCAGCAGAGCTCAGAGAAGGAAGCCAAACTTCCTTCTCATGAAAAATAAGATGCACAAATCTCACTGGGACTCTGGCTAGAGAGAAAGCATTTGAGAAACAGTTAAAGCAATGTTCTTGGGGCAACGTCACCTTACCTGGATGTGCTGATCTGCTGACGTTACACATAGGATATCTGAATAGCCATAGATGAAACCAAGAGATTGCCTGTCGTAGCTAGGAGATTGTGCACCGTACTCTTGTTTGGACAACTTGTCTTTTCATAGATAGGTCAGGTCCATTTTCTCTGCCACATTCTTCCTCTTTGCTTCACATCACTTTTGTTTTGTCTATATCTGTCTGAGGTCGCTAAGGTGGGGTTCTTTGTCCCTCAGAGACACGCTACTGACAGGCAGTTTGTAAGAGACTCAAATCCTGGGACACGGGTTCTACCTTCCCTGGGTGGCTGTTTCAACACATCCTGTTCCTCAGAGACCTCGCTTCTTCCTGATGCTTTTGTTTCTCATCTCTCTCTCTCTCTCTCTCTCTCTCTCTCTCTCTCTCTCTCTCTCTCTCTCTCTCTCTCTCTCCCTCTCTCTCTCCCTCTCCAGTACTGGATTCAGCCAACAGTATTGGCAGTGGCAGGGACTCTGAGCTATATCCCCAGCCTCATTCATTTTAATGTGATTTTCCAAACAGCATTGTTTCTCTGTATCGATAGTGGTCGGTCTCAGTCTAAAAGACAAAACCTCACTACCAGGCCTCTGTGCTTGAAGTAGTTTATTTACAATTACAACCTAGATGGCAGACAGTCCTTTTCTTGATCCGTATAGCTCAAGTGTTTATGTATGAGTGTCTCCAAAGTGGATTAGCTAAAAAGCTAAGGTAGCTTTAAGATCTGCCTTAATGCATTCGTTTGTGCTTTTGTCTTGAGATTCCCTTTCCCCGGGCTCTGTGTCCTTCTGGCTAAGAGTGAAGGACAGATATCATGGTTTAAAATTATGTTTCTGGAAATTCATTTCTAATAGGCATTAAGCAAGCCAAGAAGATGACTATATAAAAAAAAAAAAAAAAACTCCATGAGTAATAAGCATAGTGTTTACGTTGCCAGCAATGTGTGGCAGCCAGGCAGTGTTAGTCAACAGTTAGCACATTGGTCAATTATGTTGATATATTGTTTGGAAGGGGATTTCATGAATTTTAATGACCATTTTAAAGACCACATGCAATGAAAGTTTTATTTTAGTGATGATTCCAGTGTCTCACCGACAGGAAAGGAAAGCTCTTTTGCCAAACCCTAAGGAGGAGGTCTAGGGAGCTGAGGAAAACGGGGAGACTGGTTGTTCAGGCACGGCTCTGTGGTCAGCGCTCTGGTTGGAAGCTCAGCTCCAGGCCATACGGTTTACGTAGGAAGAGGTTTTCACTTTTTAAACCTCAATTTCCTCACCAATAAAGACAGAACAAGGGTGTTACACAGACTGCGTGAAAAGGATCATCCACCAGAGGTCACTTGTAATAAATGACAAAGTGGGTTTATCGCATAGTATGCTTTGTTCCTGTCTATTCCAAAAGTCAGGTTCTCCATCCTTCCCAGGGGCTTTTGTGAGCTAACTGATAACAATTAATTTATTCTTTTGCAAGTCAGAAAAAAATTGGTTCCCATTCCTTAGGTTTCAGAACTCTGAGGTCGCTATGAAGTCAGTTTGACAGCTGTGCACTTTTAGAGACTAAGTATGGAGCAGGCACTCTGGGCAGACTGTTATTATATGAGTTCATAAACACCATAAAGGCGGCAAGCGTGCTTGCCATATTCACCCCACATCCTCAGCGCCCAAAAAAATACCTGGCTATTGTCAGAAAAGGGTGAATTAAGGGTAGAGGCAGAACAATGACATATTCTTGTCTCCAGATGAGTTATAAAGAACCCACAAACCAACCAGAACCTGATATTTATGCCTCAGAAGACACAGAAGGGACAAACCTATTGATACTTTCTTATTAACAAGGACAAATATTTTTCCAGGCACAAAGACCATGTGGAATGAGAATTTCAGGACTTACTAATTTTGTAGTGGGAAAACAGGAAAATCGAGATTGTCTTCTCTCAAGACAATTTGCCATTGGCTGAGTATTTGTAAAAGCCTGAGCCCTCGGGGCACCTTAAATGTTGGTGAAACATAAATTCCTAGTGGTAAAGATCACAGTAATAAAAATTTAAAAACTAGTGGACAGGTTTAGAAGAAAATTAAACATAGCTGGATGGAGGCTGAATTAGAAGAATTTAGCTGTAAACAAGGTGGAATGACAAAGCTGTGGGTTGCAGAGTAAGGGTCTAGGACACAGGATGAGACTTAACGGATTTTCAACTAAGAGAGAAGGTAGAAAAGAGGAAAAGGAAACTACTTCAAGTCACCCAGAACTCATGAAAAACATTTATTCACAATAAGAAGTTTAATAAAGATATTTTTTATTTAAGTGTATGTATATGTGTGGGCATATGTCACATGTGTGTGGGTGTCTGTGATGGGCAGAGGAGGATGTTCAGTCTCCTAGAGCTGGAGGTACAGGTGTTTGTGAGCTGCCCAGATGGATGCTGGATCTGAACTTTGGTCTTCTGCAGGAAGAGGGAGAATGATTAACCTGAGCCATTTCCAACCAGTCACAGGAAACTTTGTTTTGAATGAGATAAACTAAAATCTGCACAGCAAAAGACAGAGAAAAAGAAGGAGAGAGGGATAGAGGGAGAGAAAGAAGGTCGGGACATTTTCTTCAAAAGGAACAACAGTTAAATCAATAGCTGGTGTCTTGATAAACACTGTGGATAGTGGACGGTTAAGTAGCTTCACTGTCATAGATAAGACAACAACATTTAGGTCAACAATGGACAGCGTCCTTGGCAGTAGTCCCTTGGGATTATATTGCCTAAGGAAGCCTTAGCCTTTTTTAATTTGTTTAAGTATGTTTTTGCATAACAACAAAATTAAAGAACTAGGCAGTCTCAAAATATATTCTGGAGCACGTTACTATAGTTGCCAACTTAGAACTCTTTAAACAGGTTTTTTATTGTTTGAGAATTTTATCCATGCATATAATGTGTTTAGTTCAAATCTATTCTTCATTCTATCCCCTTGACTTCTCCCCACCACGTTTCTCACCTAATTTATATGTTCCACTCAGTGTTGCCAGTTCTCATGGATGGAGATCCAACAACTGGAGCCTAGATGGGACCTCAGAGGCTGCACCCCAGAAGTAGATCTGGTTTTCTCCAGGAAAACATTAATTGTCAAAGGCTCTTCAGTTGGGGGTGAAAATTTGTGAGCATCTCTCTCATGCACGATTGGATTTCTGTTGGGGTTGTCTTGTGAGTGCAGTCAGACCTGCTGTGAGTTCATGTGTTCAGTGGCTCAGGAAATACTGCTTCACCGTAGATTTCCACCACCTCTAGTTCTTACGGCCTCTCTGATGATGTGGTTCCAGGTAGTGAGCTACTGCTGTGATGGACCTGACCCTGTTTTCCTGGTTTGCTCGTTTGGTTTTGTTGTTGCTGTTGTTTAGAGGATTATGAAAGACTTGGAGTTTTGAAATGGAAAAGGCAATGAGTTCTAGAAACTCGGCAAGGCGTCCCATGGGATCTTGGGGGGGAAATGTGCGTCAAAAAGTACAGGCCAAGAAGGGATGGCATTTGGATGGTGTATTTGAATTAAAAATCTGTGGTTTCTGATCAGCGGTGGCTGAAGAATTAGCTATGGTTAGCAAGAGATCAGGATCTCTGAAGTGAAACCCTTACCTTCCTGAGATATGCTAGTTAGCTCAGATTAGGAAAGAAGTTATTCTTAATAAGGGGCCAGCATCATTGAGACAGAATCCTCTGGGAAATATTTCTTTGAGGTCAGCACACGGAGGTCCTGAGCAGGCCAACACTACAACGCAAATAAACATGGTAACTGTAATGGTCTCCTGTGTGGTATTGGTTTGGGGAACATGGCTTGAAGGAGTCATGGAGAGAAACTGAGACAAGGACTATGTGACAGGGTCAGAGACCCTGAAGAAGCCAAGAGATGTTACTGGTGAAGGAAGGTGCAGCTTCCATTGCAGCAGAGATCCCAGCATGTAGGAGATGCCAGGACCCCAAGGTCAGCAGCTTTTGTGGAGTGGAGATGCCCTGAGCCTAGGTGCCAAGCTAAGTGTGTTGCACAATGATCAAGGACAAAGAATACAAGTGGACAATACCAAGGGAGGGCTGGTGGAGGGCAGAGGTCCGCTAAACTCTGTGGTATGTACCAAAAAAGAATAACTGTTGTGAAATATTCCCTTGCTCTATGAAGATGGGTCACTGGTTTAATAAAAAGCTAAACATCCAATAGGTAGGAGGTATAGAAGGGACTTCTGGACAGAGAGAACTCTGGGAAGAGGAAATACCGAGTCATCAGTCAGATGTAGAGGAAGCAAGAGATGCAGGAGGAGAAGTAAAAGCCACGAGTCACATGGCAACACGTAGATGAATAAAAACAGGTTCATTTAAGTTATACGACCTAGTGGGACAAGCCTAAGCTGCAGGACAAGATTTTATAATTAATAATAAGTCTCTGCATCATTGTTTTGTCTGATCTGGCAGCTCAAAGAAACATCCATCTACAGGTATCTCTTAGCATCCAGAGAATGCTAGGTACAATAGTTAAGGTAATTGGCTATTAAAGGTCCCAAAAATGGCCCAAGATAATCTGACTGCATGTCTTTAATATCATTATTTTCTGTTCAGTCAAGGTCAAGTGATCTACATGTTCTTTAATTTTTTAATTTAAATTTCACTTTTTTATTTTTACATTTCATAATGCAAAAAAATGAACTGTGATTCTATTCACCTCCCATGACTCCTCCCCATCTTGCTGACCCCTTCTTCTTCCCTATTTCCCATTCCACTTTCATCCCACTTCCATGTCTTTCCCTTGGCCTATAAGATCTTTAACATAATAGGGCTTCTTCAAAGAAGAACACAGCGAGAACCACTTCTCTACTCAGATTCTCCAATTACGAATAGTGCATAAACAATGGGAAGAAGAGTGTCCCTCAACATCATCTGCAGAAGTCTTCAGAGAATGCAAATGTCATTCTCCTTAAACATTACACAGCCATTGTGGAATCAAGACAGCAAAGTGACAGAGTTAGCCCTGGGCATCAGATCTAAATGTCATTCCTCTAAAACATGAGCACAGATATGATCCTTAATGTTCTGAAGACAACTAAGTTTCTCAGAATATGTAGAGAGGGAGAAGGAAGAGGCAAGGAAGGACTCTCTGGCATTTTGTTTATTTATTTAATATTCTGGGGAATCTTACACGGTCTGTTCACATAAATTATATACTGTCATTTACTGAACTCCCAACCAGATAGAAAATCATCTCCATTAGGAAGCTGGGCTGACAAGCCATGTACTTCCATCTCCTAGGCTGACCCACCCTGAACCTCCTTTTCCTAAACTGACCCACCCTGAACCTCCTTTTCCTAGGCTGACCCACCCTGAACCTCCATCTCCTATGATGACCCTCCCTCTACTTCCAGCCCCCAGGATGACCCACCTTGTAGCTCCATCTCCTAGAGTGGCAGATCCTATCTCCTACGTTGACCCACCCTGAGCCTCCAGCCCCAGGCTGAACCACCCTGAGCCTCCAGCCCCAGGATGACCCGCCCTGAGCCTCCAGCCCCAGGATGACCCACCCTGAGCCTCCAGCCCCAGGATGACTCACCCTGTGCCTCCAGCCCCAGGTTGACCCACCTTGTGCCTCCAGCCCCAGGCTGACCCACCCTGACCCTCCAGCCCCAGGCTGACCTATCCTCTGTCTCCATCTATTAAGCAGGCCCACTCTACCCCACTCAACTTCTAGTCTTACTGAGTTAGGAAAGCAACACAGTTGTCCTAGAAGTTGTCAGATGCACCTTGCCATAATGCTCCCCAGGAAAGGGAAGCAAACATTCCCTTCCTGCAAGCCCCAAACAACACTGACTGTCATCACTGAAAAGAACCAGAGCAATTTAAAGAGGGTTATTAAGGCTGAGGCTCAATGATGGTTTAGTTTCCAGGTTTTACATAACTTGAGGCTACCGCATCTATTTTTTCCTTTCAATTTTTTTTAAAAAACTTAAAACAGGTTTGTGGCGTGTCCTGCTTTTTCTGATTGATTTATATATAGCTCCTTATAGACTAATGCTGTTACAGTATCTCCTATGATGCAGGTTGTGCTTTTCCTCAGAACAGCACACTAGTTCATTCTTTATATGTGATGACCTCTTCTTCATCTGTTTGTTTCTTATCTTTCCCTGTTGATGTCCATGCTGCTGAGAGCTGACATCTAACATTTAAAAATAATTTATGTTTGTGTCTGTGTGTACGCCACATGAACGTAGGCGCCAACAAGAGTAGAGGAGGGTATCAGATTCTCCAATGTGAAATGGCAAACAGTTGTAGCTGCCCAACATGAGTGCTGTGTACCAAACTCAGGTCCTCTAGAAGAAGAGCAAGTGTTTTTAACTGCTGAGCCACCACTCAACCCAACTTATGCTTATCTTAAATGATAATGGCATTCTATCACCATATCGCAGGGCATGGTGCACAGTAAGTGATCAACAGGTGGGTGTTGAATGAATGAAATATGAAGCATATTTCATTATACTTATGGGCCAGGTGCTGTGGCATTGCAGAGGATGTGAGGTCAAAGGAACAGTTCTGGACTCCATTACCCTCACAGTCCAAGGGTTCTCAGAACCATGCAAATATTGGAAATATTCCAAGGCTGCCAGGCCTCTTCTACAAATCCTTAAGGACAGACCCTTATAAGCCTTGCCTTCAGGAATTGTGCCCATAGGAAAGTCCGTCCCCCTGACTGTGGGGGCAGGGGAGCAGGACTATTGATAGCTCCTATCAAAGAGAACACACTGTGTACCATGAGGGCCTGCTTGTTGAAATTTCTGTCCTGCCCAGTTCCCACAGCTGGTAAGTCCCAAAGAAAATCACACAGAGGTCTCCATAAGTTATAAATTGATTGGCTCATTAGCTCAGGCTTCATATTAGCTCTTATAACTTATATAGCCCATTATTCTTATCTATGTTGGCCAAATGGCTCAGTACCTTTTTCAGCAGAGCAGGTCATATCTTGCTTCTTAGGTGGTTGAGACAGGACTGGGGAGGAATGGGCTTCCTCCTTCCCAGAATACTCCTGTTCTCATTGCCCCACCTCTACTTCCTGTCTAGTTGTCCCACCTATACTTCCTACCTGGCTACTGGCCAATCAGCATTTATTTAAAACATAATTGACAGAATACAGAATTGTCCCACACAAACACTGATTCCAAGTTGGGTTAATCGACTGTGGATCACTTTGCTCTTCCTTGGTCTGTTTCTCCTTGTTGTCCTTGGGACAAATCTCACAGGGAAGCCAGAGGGAATAGGATCAGCAAGGCAACTGAGAACCAAAACCAAGAGGTCACAGGGACTAGTTCCTATCATGAACCACGTGAGCAAGCCCTGAAGTTGCCATTCAGACCAGCCAAGCCTTTAGATCAGACCAGAACACTGATGGCCTCCTAATCCAGACCTCCAGAAAAATGGGGGGGAGGGGATAGACACTTGTAATGTCTCACTCTGATTCCTCACCTAAAAAAACTCCCAGACACTGTATATGTATAGTTTAAGCCTCTAAATTCTGAGGAGATTTTGTTATGCACTGAAGGCATCAAGTACATAGACCTAAAGAATTTATGCATTTTCCACACATTCATGTCCTGGTAAGGTAAGTGGTCCCTAGCACTCATGTTCCTTACCTCTGCTGTGGGCTCTTTAAAGGAAATGGAAGAAGGAAGGAAAATACTGAAAACAAAACACAAAGACCAAGGAAGGATGTCTTGTTCACTAAAGTTCTTGTCTCAGGGTTTCTATTGCTGTGAAGAGACACTGTGACCATGGCAACTCTTATCAAGGAAAAAGTTTAATTGGGTGACTTACATTTCCAGAACATTGGTTCATTATCATCCTGGTGCAGGGTGGTGTTGTATGGTGGTGTGCAGGCAGACATGGTGCTGGAGAAGGAGCTGAGAGCATTGGTTCATTATCATCTGGTGCAGTGTGGTGTTGTTTGGTGGTGTGCAGGCAGACGTGGTGCTGGATAAGGAGCTGAGAGCATTGGTTCATTATCATCTGGTGCAGTGTGGTGCTGTATGGTGGTGTGCAGGCAGACATGGTGCTGGAGAAGGAGCTGAGGGTCCTACATCTTGACTCATAGGCAACAAAAACAGTGTCAGGGACACTGGGCAAGAGACCTCAAAGCCCACCCCCACGGTGACACACTTTCTTTAACAAGGCCATACCTTCTAGTAGTGCCCCTCTCTATGAGCTTTTGGGGATCAATTACATCAAACCACCACACTCCTGTAAGACACATCAGAAAGAAGGTGTTAATCACTCTGAACACTGACACCATCTTGCTAGGGTTTCTGTTTTAAACTTTTTTTTAATGATTTATCTATCTATTTATTTTTAATGTGGATGACTGTTTTGCCCCCATGTATGTTTGTGCATCACAATTGTGCCTGGTACCATCAGAGGCCAGAAGAGGGTGTTGGATCTTCTGAAACTGGAGTTACAGATGGTTGTGAGCAGCTATGTTGGTGCTGGGAATAAAACCCAGGTCGAGAGGACAGTGTTTGCCCTGAGTCACCTCTCCAGCCCAGCTAGGGTTTCAAGAGGGAAAAAACAAACAAAAAATGATTCTTTGTTACATGCACCCAAACAATTGTTTTATTAACCATGATTATAGTCTTTTTTCTACATTGCTGATGTAGCTACGTCTGCAGAATATATATCATACTCTATGTAAAATTAACAAATGAAAAAGGTCTGTGTTGGGTTGCAGAACTCTGGTGATTGACTTATCTGACCTGGTAGTTCAGTGACCCAGCCACATCCATAGCCTCACAGTCTTGGAGTTTCAAATTCCTTTTACAGAAGAATGACACATTCTTAACTGTATCTTAACATATCTTAACTGTAAATTGTTAAGATACATACTTTCTATTATTTTTGAGAATTTCATACATATGTACCATTTATTTTGATCATACGCACCTTCTACTCCCAGAAACTATTCCCATACCTCCCCACATCATGCCCCCTCCCAACTTCATGTCCTTATTTTTTTTTAGCATACTGATTCCAATTAGTGCTGCCCATATGCGCGTGGGTGTAAGGCTATCGACTAAGACATTGGCAACCTACCAGGAATTCTCTAAAAACGGTGACTCTCCTTCCCCTGCAAAAGCCACCAACTGCCAACAGCTCCTCCACTAAGGGTAGGACCCCTCTATGGTGGGATTCTGTGTGGCTTGGTCCTGTGTAGGTCTTGCCCAGGCAATCACAGCTACTGTGAGTATGACTTAAGTGGCCCTGTCATGTCCAGAAGACCCTGTTTTGCAGCTCTCCTTTCAATCTCTAGGTCTTACAGTCTTCCACCGTGTTCCCTGAGCCAACAGAGATGGAGAGAGGACATTTACTTGTAGAAGTGATAACAATGGGTCAGTCAGAGGTCTACTGCTGTTGTGAGCTAAAACTAGATTGGGCCTGCTTGATTCACAACCACGACGATAGCTGTGGAGCACGATTCAGTTAGGGTTACTTGTGCTCTGATGAAACACCACAACCAAAAGCAAGTCTTCCCACCTAAGATTCTACATCACTGTTCATGGGCAAAAGAATTCATGAAGGAAGTCAAATTAAGACAGTAACTGATAGAGAGGCCATAGAGAAATGTTGCTTCATGACTTGCCAGTCTGTTTTCTTATCAAACCCAGGACTACAAGGCCAGGGATGTCCCCATCCACAATGGGCTGGGCCAACTTCCATGGGTCAATAATTAAGAAAAGGCCCTACATGCTTGTGACAACCTAGTCTTATGGATGCAGTTTCTCCTCTTTTCTAACCATAGTTTGTCAAGTTGATATAAAACTAGCCAGGGCAATTCTGGGTTTTTTGTTTTTCCATATAAAGTTGATTATTGTCCTCTCAAAATCTGTGAAGAATTTTGATGGGACCTTGATGGGGATTGCATTGAATCTATAAATTGCCTTTGGTAGAATTGCCATTTTTACTATGTTGATCCTCCCAATCCAAGAGCAAGGGAGATTCTTCCATTTTCTGGTATCCTCTTCAATTTCTTTCTTCAATGCCTTAAAGTTCTTGTCAAATAGATCTTTCACTTCTTTGGTTAGAGTTACCCCAAGATATTTTATGGTGTTTGTGGCTATCGTGAAAGGTGATGATTCTCTTATTTCCCTTTCTGCTTCCATATCCTTTGTGTATAAGAGGGCAACTGATTTTTTGGAGTTGATCTTGTATCCTGCCACATTACTAAAGGTGTTTATCAGCTGTAGGAGTTCTTCGGCGGAGTTTTTGGGGTCGCTTATGTACACTATCATATCATCTGCAAATAACGCAAGTTTAACTTCTTCCTTTCCAATTCGATGGATGGGAATAGAAAATACTATCCTGAGTGAGGTAACTCAGACCCAAAAAGAAGATCATGGGATGTACTGACTCATAATTGGTTTCTAGCCATGGATAGGGGCCACTGAGTCTATAATTTATGATCCTAAAGAAGCTAAATAAGAGGATGAACCCAAGGAAAAACATATAGTTATCCTCCTGGCTATGGGAAGTAGACAAGATTGCCGGGCAAAAAATTGGAATCTTGGGGGTAGGGTGGGATGGGGGTAAGGGGAGATGGGGAGAGAAAAGTGTGAAGGAGAGGATGGGGGGAACTTGGGGAAACAGGATGACTGGGGATAAAGGAAGGTTGGATAGGGGAGCAGGGAAGCACATATCTTAGTTAAGGGAGCCACCTAAGGGTTGGCAAGAGATTTGAACCTGGAGTGGCTACCAGGTGCCCAGGGCAATGTCCCCAGTTAGTTCCTTGGGCAGCTGAGGATAAGGAACCTGAAATGACCCTTTCCTATAGCCATACTGATGAATATCTTGCATATCACCATAGAACCTTCATCTAGGGATGGATGGAGATAGAGACAGAGACCCACACTGGAGCACCGGACTGAGCTCCCAAGGTCCTAATGAGGAGCAGAAGGAGGGAGAACATGAACAAGGAAGTCAGGACCACGAGGGGTGCACCCACCCACTGAGACAGTGGGGCCGATCTATTGTGAGCTCACCAAGGCCAGCTGGACTGTGACTGAAAAAGCATGGGATAAAACCAAACTCTTTGAACATGGCGGACAATGAGAGCTGATGAGAGGCCAAGGACAATGGCATGGGGTTTTGATCCTACTTCATGTTCTGGCTTTGTGGGAGCCTAGACAGTTTGGATGTTCACCTTCCTAGACCTGGATGGAGGGGGGAGGACCTTGGACTTTCCACAGGGCAGGGAACCCTGACTGCTCTTCGGACTGGAGAGGGAGGAGAAGAGGAGTGGGGGGAGGGGGAGAGGGGCGGGAGGAGGGGGAGGGAAATGGGAGGCGGGGAGGAGGCAGAAAATTTTTTTTTCAATAAAAAAAAAAAAACTAACCAGGGCAGAACCCTTGCCCAGAAAACAGAGAACAGAACCCTGAGGCAGCCTTGGGAGAGCGCCCAGAGGTAATTCACTAAAACACAGAGCCTCTGGCCCTGTGATAGGAAAGACTCCCTCAAATATTTCTGAGATGCCTTCAAGCAAATTTTCCAGTTGTCCTGATGATAAACATTCATACTAATCTCTCTCCTCATCCCCTCTCCTGTTGCTCCCCTCTTCCCCCTCCTCCCCTTTTCTTCCTCCACTCCCCTACTTGCTCACTGATTTTAGACAGAGCCTCAATCTGTAGTCCCACCTGGCCTCAAATTCATGTTCCTCCTGCCTCAACTCCTCAAGTGTTTGCATCACAGATAAGCGATACCATGCCCAGCTCTTCGCTTTACCCATTCCCCTCTGCATACACTTGGCATGCTCTTGTCACTCCTTCCCTGGTCAAGGGAACACTTCAACAAATCTAACCAAGAGTGGTCAGTAAACGTCATAGCAGAGGCCGCATGTTTGCTGCTTGACTCGGATAACTTTATTGAGTATCCTGGGTCTTGGCCTTTCAAATTTGGCTTTCTTCAGAGTTCTAGGGTAGGGCCTGGGAACCACACAACCACATTCTTTGCGGCTTTATAAGATGCGTGGCTTGTTCCCTGGCTTCCACTGTGGTCACCACTCAGTCTGGACCTAGTTTCTTAGTCTTTCCATCCTCTGAGTTCTTTGACTTCTGTCTAGCACTCTGCCTACCACCCACCAGGCTTTTTCTAGCCTGACCTCTTTCAATCTCTGTCTGTTACTTTGTCTCAAAGCAGCTTGCACACGTTCAGGTCTTTTATAGCAGTTGCCAATGTCTTTTGTGTCAGGTTTTCACGTGAATGAACTTTTTATTGCTACAGTCTAATACTTGAGGCAGGATACTTTGTAGAGACAAGTTTATTGAGGTCATAGGTTTAGAAGACATGAACACAAGATGGACCTGAGGCAAATGGGAAAGAAGCCAAGGGACCTTGAGAGGGCAAGGATGCCCCTGACCTTGGGATCTTAGTTTGCCTCTGCTGCTAACTGAGACCCAAGGAACTTCAGCACAAGGTAAACTGCCTACAGACACTAGGTGTTTTTCCTCAAGTTGTCTCCAACAAGAATGTTAAAACAGCTGAGCAATTTGATACAGAAAGGAATGTATGTGTGTGTGCATGTATGTCCATATGTGTGTCTGTGCACACGTGTGTATATATGTGTGTGTTGATTGCAACAGGATCATGTATGCAGCCATTGCAAAGACACCTCAGCAGGACTGTCAAATAGCTTGAATCTACATCTTGGTTTTGTGTACTGTTTTTTTCTTTATGACTCTGCATAAATAGTCAATAAACTCATTAGTTTTGCTTCATTCTGGCCCAGCTTGAAACTCTTTTCTATGAAATAGCCAAGGACATTGCTCCCCTCAGCAGAGACGGGAACACTCCTTCAGCTGCTGCTGGCTTCACAGGGCTGTCTCCCTGACTCTGCTGATAGAGCGGCCCCGTGTTGTGTTGGTTTCTAATGAGAGCCTCACAGCAACATGATGAGAGGTGATGGTTTCAAGTAAGAAGCCAGAGAGGAACTTATGAAGCCGCCGTGTGGAAGTTAATTGAAGTCCCACACAAACCTTACTGGTCCCTTCTGAGGGAAGCCTTCCCAAATGATCCAGCCCCCTTTCTGTAGACCCTACTGCTCGAACTGCCTAACCAACCAAGACATAAACCCGGAGGAGGGAGGACTGTAGTAGGAGATTAAGGAGACCGTCTCCTCAAACAGCCCTCTTTAAATAGCCACATACGCCCCAGCTCAGGGCGTGCACTGAGGAGTCTCACAGCAAAAGCACGTGCTGGGATTTATTTTTAGCTCAGCACAGTTCATAAAGTCCACTTCTAACTTAACATTTTCATTGAACACACAAGCAAGTCCTTAAATGTTGGTTTGAAACATTGTTGAAATCTCCTGGCAAGAAATCTAAATGAGAAGAGTCAAAGAAAAGTTTTAAGCAATTGATTTCTTTTTCTTTCAATCAGTTGTTTTTTAGATTACCTGTGTGTGTGTGTTAGAGTCTCTATGTGCTCCTGTGCTTTTTCTTTGGCTATTTTTTCTGTTTTTTTGTTTTTGTCTTATTTTGGTTTGTTTTTTATCATTACAATAACTATTATGATAATGATTTTAGATGCCTGCTTATATTCTAATGAGAAGACTGTGGATTTGGGTGAGGGGCAAGGTGGGACGAATCAATGAGGAGTTTGGGGAAGGGAAACTGTAATCAGAATATTCTGTATAAAAACAATCTATTTTCCATCTTAAAAAGCCATACAAAGGAAGGGACTTCCTCTTCTCTTCACACAGCTGCCCGTACCCTTCATCCTCACTTGCTCCTCTCGGCCTCCCGCCATGCCTTTACTTTTTCAGGTTTTGTTTTTCCAGCCTTAAATTATTCTTCTTATTGCCAGATCTTGTGGGCAGGTTTAGAGAGGGCAATGTTAACCTGCAGGGAAAATCCTGTGCCATCAAAGAGCTTGGCCTCCTGGCCTTTAGTTAAGCTTGTCTGGCGTGAGTTGCTAAGGCTTTCTCATTGCAAAATGAATTATGACTCCATTCTGTTTTGAATCAAGTATTTTTGTTTATTGAAAGACACCTCTTAGGCAGTGCTTCCCTCCACTTAATTCTGCAAATAGCTTGCTGTCAATATCAGCCTCAAATCAGGAAAGCACTGGAGAAAACAATCAGCTCTTCCTCTCTGCAGAAGCACTGGACCCTCCCCCTCCCGGAGCTGGTGAATGCTCCAGTCAACACATGTAAGCCAGCTAGCAACATGGTCTGCCAGACACTGTACAGCATTTGAGGCAGGAAGGGGTGTGTAGACCACTCTACCTTCAACACTGCAGCAAGCCCAAAATGGCACAGGTCACTCTATCCATAATGCTACCCGGTTGCAGCCAAGAGGAGCAGTTGTGAATAAGGCACATCGGAACTGGTGCAATCTTCCTCTTCACACTTTGAAATGCACAAGCACTTGTGCTCAAGTTGACCAGTTAAACATAGTCTAAAGCATAGTCTAGGTGGAAAAGCAAGGTAGGAAGCAAACTAGCAGAGAAAGAATACAAAGCATAAGCAATGTCACTGAGCAGGCAAGACTCTAGAGCAGGCGCTCTCTATAACGCTGCAACCCTTTAATACAGTTCCTCATGTTGTGGGGACCCCCAACCATAACATTATTTTCATTGTTACTTTGCATCTTTAATTTTGCTACTGTTATGAACTGTAATGCAAATATCTGATCTACAGATGATCTTAAGTGACCCATGTGAGAGTCATTGGCCCTCGACCGGGTTGCAACCTACAGGTTGAGAATCTCTGGTCTAGACAGACAGTTGTGACAGAATAGTGCGCACAGGCACCACAAATGGCAGTGGGGAAGAAATGCTGCATATACAGCATTAGTATATGTTCTGCTGGAGTTCCCATTGGAATAAAATACTGTCACCAAAGGGATACAGGGGCACAGTCCATCACAGAGGGAAGGCAGGGCAGGAAATCAAGCAGGAACTGAAGTAAAAGCTGTGGAGAAAGCTGCTTACTGGCTCTCTCTTATCACATTTTCTCATACGGTCCAGAACCATCTGCCTAGGAATGGTAGTGTCCATAGTGGTCTGAGCCTTCCTGTATCAATTCATAAAGAAAAGAATTCTTCACAGACAAACCCGAAGACCAATGTCATCTGGAAAACCCCTCCATGGGACTTTCTCCTCAAAGCCTGTAGGTTGCATCGAGTTACTAGCCAAAGCTGAGTAGGACAATTGGGTTTTCTTTTTAGAATGATATAAATTTCCCACTTAGCTCCTTTGAACCTGACTTCAATGATGTCACTGTTACCATGATAGTTCCCAATGTCATTTTGGGTATCCCTTTTAGGACTCTCCAAATCATGAAGCGCCCCCCCACCACCACACACACATATCAGATATATTTTACGGTTTTACTCAGATGGACTCTCTTAACCTCAATGAACTAAGGGGGGGGCTTTTCTAATGCTTAGGAATTTGGTCTAATAAAAGGAAACTTGGCTGTGTGTGGTCATCATAACCGATAAGCAGTCTTAGGGAGTTAGTTACGGCACAGCTTCAGCCCCATAAAAATTTCACAAGGTTGAAATTAGGGCAAAGCTCAGCATGCGAGAGGAGCTGGAAGCGCACTCCTGGAGCGGTGGCTATTAATACCTGCTGCATAACCTGACCTTTGTCGCTGTAAACAAGAGCAGATAATTACAGGTTCATCTTAAGAGCAAAGCAGAGATCAAAATTGAGGCATTTGCCAAAGGGGACGGAAAAGTAATTTGGACTTGAATGAAACACGGAGGCTGACTCAGTATTTGACAGCTCAGACTCCTGTTGAGGAAGATAAGTTACATTCAGTAATGATCATAATCAGCATCTCGTCCATCAGGGCACGAATCCCCTTGTTTACTGGAGGCAGTGACAGGGAGCAGTGGGATGCAGAGGAATTGCTTTCCTCCCTTTTCTTGCCCAGGTTGGCTCTCCTCGGTGTCTCCATATATATCCTAAGGTGAAATTCCAGAGTCAGAGCCGCGGGAAAGGCAGCCCCAGGCAAACAAGGAGATGCCTACCAGACTGGAACCAGTCTCCCGCACAGTTCTGCAGACAAGTGTAAAATCAGACGGCCCCCAAAGGAACCATTAGGCCAGGTCTGTTTACAGTTCCAGTCTCTCGTAGGTTCCGCACACTCCCTTCTGCTCCTAAAGGCAATGTGTGTGTGTGTGCATTAGTGAGGAAATTATTTAGAATTACTAATTTGCAAAGGAATTCTTTGAAACTTTTTGATGTCCCCATGTCCCCCAGTCCATGTAGGAGCAAACCTGAGGAGAAAATGATCTGATGTCGGTAAATGAACACAGGGACCAATCAGGCCTCAGTCATTTCATGTCCTTCGGTGTTATCTCTTCATCTTCCTTTCCATTCTTTTTTTCTGGGTCAGGTCAGTGGTTCTCAAGCTGTGGATCTTGACCCCTTTGGGAATTTCATATCAAATGTCCTACATATCAAGTTATGATTCATAACAGTAGCAAAATCACAGTTATGAAGCAGTAATAAAATACTTTTATGGTTGACGTCACCACAACCTCAGGAACTGTATTGAAGAATCACAGCACTGGGAAGGCTAAGAATCACTGGATTAGATGAAAATTTGGACAGAATCAAGAAAATAGCTGATGTCCGTTGGTTAACCGAAGTTATCTCCATTAGTGCCTTTACAGAATTAAAGAACTGGGCCTCCATTCCTTGGGCCATGACACAGTCTGTTGAAGAGCCTGGGACAAAGATCTTCAGTGGTTGCTACTTGCCAGCAGTTTTGTGTCACATGGGTAAAACCAAGGTGCTATAGAAGGAAACCTCTCTCTGAGATCAAATTTTAAACAATAAATAAAATTTTACAAGTTCACCATTGTATCAAGACTCTGAAGATATGTCTCAAAGTTATTCTAATTAAGGAATTGACAGGTAAACCAATTCCTTTCAAAGTAGAGGCTAAACCAAATGCTTTGGTATGGATTTTCCAGGTAACTGAGGAGAGGACATCAAAAGCAGAGTCTGTGGAAAGTAAGCAGATTGTTAAGACTTGAGCTCAACCAAGTCAATACTGGGCAGCGGGTGGGTACCTGGTGTGTTTTGTAAAGAAGGTTAATCAACTGCCTAGCTCAAACAAAGGTACAGGGAAAGGAGCAACAGGATGGCACTGGAGAGCTGGCTGACGTAAGGGAATGAAGGTCTGTTTCTGGGTACTGAGAAACCATGGAAGGACAAGATGGCTAACAGCCAAATTTCGAATCAGAAAGAGACCGAGGATTTGTAATGATTTGATTGAGTCAAAATTGCAAGCCTGAATGGTGGTAGGCATTGGCACTCTGGATATGCCAGGCTGGGACCAAATGGAGAATGAGTGCATTAAGGGCACAAAGACCTGGCTTCTGGTAGCATCCTAGATACTTGGATATTCCTCGATGCCTCTCATACCTGATTTTCCCGTGGAGCTGCATAGTATACCTCCTGTGTTAGTAGAGTAATTAGAGATGATAGCTGTGTCCAGGTCTCAAGGTTTGTACTCTGTGAACCGCATCTGGTTTTACCTTGACTGAAATCACTAAAATTAATGGCAGTCTCACAAGCAAATTTAGATGATGTGGTTGCAGCAATTCTGCATGTGTGTGCATGTGGTATAGGTGTGTGGTGCATGTGTACATGCTTTATGTGCATATGTGTGTGTCATTGCTAGGCCACTCTGAGCATGAGAGGAGGCAGAGGAGGACATCAGTGCCTAGTCTTCCACTCTCTGCCTCTCACGGAATCGGAGCCTCAATTCTTTCCCTCAGGTGGGCTGCCCTGCAATTCCCAGTAATCCCCTTTCTCTGCCTCCAACATCCCTGACTTTCCAGGCCTAAATGGCCATGCTCATCCTTTTACAGGGTGCTGGGCTTCCAAATTCAGTTCCTCATGCCTCTATAACAATCATTCTTATCCACTGGGCCATCTCCCTAGCTTCGCTTCTGAGAGCTTTAAACTATGTTTTCCCCTTCAGATTGATAATTGAGTATATCCAGCTGGCAGTGAGCAAAAAAATTCCCTTTTGTTGACGAGTGTAAACATCTTCTAGGTATAGAGATGGTGACTATCTAGAAAGACAAATGCTCTGATGCCCAGATGAAAACAATAAATGGGACCTCGATGTTTCTGCTGAATCCCTTGCTAGTATATTAGTCAGTAGTTAAAGTTCTTTAGGGAATTTTGACTCTGTCTTTATCTCTCTCTCTCTCTCTCTCTACACACACACACCCAATTATATGCATATATATTATATGTGTGTATATATAATACATACATTATACACACACAGAGAGAGAGAGAGAGAAAGACCATAAACCTGTGTATCCTGTAAGAACTGGATTGAAAAAAAAAATTGGTCCTTTTTGTTAAAATGATTTACAGGATACGGCCCAGCTAGTCTAACAATGTCTGTCTACCAAAGAAAGTTTCAAGAATCCAGTAGTTGCTCAGTCCATGAGGCTAGATGTCTCAGCTGATTTTCAGTATAAGCCAGAACCTCACAGAAGTAGGCTCTAATGCCAGCGAAGGACTGGACAGCCAGCCAGTGTAAGTGCAGCAGGCTAAGAGGACATGCTTCGTTTTCCCATGTCCTTCACATAGGCTGCCTGCAGAGGTGTGGTCCAGAAGAAAGGTGGATCTCAAAAGGTCCAGATTAAAAATGGGTCTTCCTTCTTGAAATGATTCAATTAAGAAAAAGTTAGTGGCTCACGCCTTTAATCCCAGCACTTGGGAGACAGAGACAGGCGGATCTCTGTGAGTTTGAGGTCAGCTTGATCTACAGAGTCAGTTCCAGGACAGGCTTCATAAGCTAAAGAAGAGAAACTATCTCAAAACACCAAAAAAAAAAAATAAAAAACAAACAACAGGGGCTGAAGAGATGGCTCAGAGGTTAAGAGCATTGCCTGCTCTTCCAAAGGTCCTGAGTTCAATTCCCAGCAACCACATGGTGGCTCATAACCATCTGTAATGGGGTCTGGTGCCCTCTTCTGGCCAGCAGGCATATACACAGACAGAATATTATATAATAAATAAATAAATATTTAAAAGAAACAAACAACAACAACAACAAAACAAAAACAAAAACAAAGGTGTACTCAGTCACTTGGGTTTTAGCTCATTCCAGATGTAGTCATGTTGACAACCAAGAATAGTCATCACGCTTGGCTTCGTCTACAGTGATACAGTAATGGTCAATTTCCCCTTAATCCTTAAAATGCCATGGGTGGTAAAAGCAGCGAGTGGATGCTGTACAAGAGCTTGTTCCCCTCTCACCTAACAGGAAGGTACAAAGCAGCTCAAGGGTGGGTTTCAAGACCAGCATCCACATCACACTACCTGGTGACCCTGATGCAGGTCGCTTAGACTCCGTGAGTCTCCTTTCAAACATGGATGATAATACTTTACAAGTTGGTGTGGGGATGAGATGAGCTAATACATGGAGGAACAGCATTTAAATAAGCCTTCCATGTGTCGCAACAACATTTACTTTCTTCTTTCCATCCTTCCCTCATCTCTCTCCTCCAGAGATGCCATAAACCTGTGGAGCCCGTAAGAACTGGATCGAGAAAAATGAATTGATCCTTTTCAGCCCCTATGCAGTTCCAGGTGTGATCTGGCTTCTCTACGCTGGTTGGCAGGGAGCTACCAGCACCTCTCATAGCACAGGCATGGTAGGTGTGTGCCACTATATCCAACCTTCTTCTCTCCGTAGGGATCTAATAGGTGCTTATGAAGCAAGCACTTTACCAACGAGACGTCTCCCTAGCCTGAGGTCTGTTTCAAGCAAATATTGTTGGTTTTCTTCCATTAGTGCACTTTGTATTCTGAGAGACAGACCAACCATATTCCTTTCCCAGTTACCCTCAAGAAAGAAGAAACTGGCAGCTGCATGTTCTGGGGCCTCTGGAAGTAGCCATCCCATGCCAGCTGCCGCACAAACCCAGCAGTAATACCTTTGCTTCCTGTGGTTGTTCAAATACCACCCAGTTCTCCAAGCCTGCTGCTGGATCAGTCAGAGGACAGCAGTGAGCAGGGATGAATGCCTTAATTGGCTATTAATATATGGCCACTACTATTCTTAGAAATTCCTGATGTTTGTCTCACTACCTTGAAAATAGAGCCCAGATTCTGCGGCTGGTTTCTATCACACATAGAACCAAGGCAGTTGATAGGTGATAGACTGGACCACGTTGCCATTTCTGGAAAGCCCCAGTTACATCTGTTGTAGCTTTAAAAAGCCATGCTCAGAAAGTTGTCTGGTAATTCAATTTATCTTGAATATTAATAATTCACCCATCTAGCTATGGCTTTGACTGTAATTCAGTGTACAATCCAAAGTCCTTTTTAATCGAATGGCTTGAACAGTTAGTGTGGGCTCATGGTAAATCAGTTGAGCTCGGCAGGAGAATGAGTCTGATAATGGATTGAACAAGTTTGGGAGGGGTTTAGATGTTAAAGGATTTGAAACATGCAATTTGAAATCTTTAACTTTGATATATTTAGTCATTGATAAGTTCTGATGAATTCTTAAACTGGAAGTCCACTGAACACATGATTTTAAAGGATATCTTTGTTGATATAAAAGGCGACTTTATACTCTTCAGTCTCATATAGAAAAGGGGAAAACATTCATATTACTGATCATTAGATCAATAGGTAGCAAGCTCTAGTAGTATGTCTACAACAAGAGAACTAATCCCACTTTATCCCTCAGTCCACCTGCCTGAGCTGAGTGCCGTGGGTCAGGCCTATTTAGTGCCCTTAAAAAATGTGGCTCTGCAGAATTCCACTAACAGTATGTGGTTGTTTTTCCTTCCTGATGTGGATTACATCCCTTGGAGATGTCACAGAGGCAGCCAATCCCAAAGACTATGAGAGACTTGATAAATTAAAAACAAACACCTTGGTTCTCATCCAGACATCATGGCCCAAATTCATCCCGGTCTGAAATAGCAACTGAGCGTCCTGCTCAATTTGGCCCTAGCTCAGCCCAGACGGAGACTCCTGTTTCCACTAGAAGATGCCAGAAACAAAGCTTCCATCCATCTGAAGGCACTGTGGATAATTTTAGCACTGGGGAAGATGAAAAGGCAATAGCCTGTGTGGTTTATATGTAAGAATGGGAAATGGCCTAAGTCAGGACCTTCCTTACCCTGGGTCACATGGAGTACCAAATACTGAGAAGCAACCCGAGTCTCACCCGGAGCCTTCTAACGTCAGTTACAGTTGAGAACATTTACCAGAAAGCCTGGTAAGGGTGGCTCATGCCAGTCATTCTAGCACCTGGAAGGCTGAGATAGGGGTTTCTCAGGTTCAAGTCCAGCCTAGACTTCAGAGACACCATTTCAAAAAGAGAAAAAAAAATACTATTAAGCTAATGGAATCACTGCAGCCCATTACTGGATGACGACAATGGAACTTTAAATGACACAAGACTCATGTTTGCATTCTTTTTAAAAGATGAAAAGCAATTTCTCTACCCCCTCCCACTTCTGAATGGTGTGCCTTCCTATAACTGACTAGGGAGCTGAAGTAACCCTAGGTGGCCATTTATCATTTATATTATTATAATACCTCATTCAACATGAGAAAAGCTACTGTATCTGGATGCAAACAGAAGAATGAGAGTGCCAAGAAAATAAACAAACACACCAAGCACGTGTGAGGCCCTAACCGTGTGCTGTCCGTTGCTCCTGGAGAGAGCCTTACAGTGCTGTTCAGGGTGTGTTTACCTTACCCAAGATGTAATCCTGATGTAAACCGGAAGCAGCTGGTTTCATAATCATGAAAGAAAGGCGTCCAGACGGACCTGGGTTTCTAGAGATGGGAATTATAAAATAGAGAAAGGCCCTGCTGATGATTTGGGGCTTGACAGTCATTCTCTGGGGTCCAAGACACCCTCTTCCAGCAGCCACCTCCAAGAACAGAAATCCCCCCATCCGATGGTTTCGTATTCACAGACAGACTGTAGACATCCTTCTACAATCCCCCTCTCTGATGGTTTCGTATTCACAGACTGTAGACATCCTTCTACAATCCCCCTATCCGATGGTTTCATTTTCACACACAGACTGTAGACAATCCTTCCTATCTGATGGTTTTATATTCACAGACAGACTGTAGACATCCTTCTACAATCCCCCCTATCTGATGGTTTTGTATTCACAGACAGACTGTAGACATCCTTCTACAGACTTTGAACCATCTCAAGACCACTCACGGCAGTGAATATAATGTCAATACTGCTTAAGTCATTATTGTTTATGGAATAATGACAAGAGAACCTTCACGTTCATCTTTTCCCCCCTGGATATTTTCACTCTGTGGTTGGACGAATCTGCAGCGTCAAAGCCAACAACCCAGAGAGCCGCCCAAACACACGTGTCCTTGGTGCATTCATAAATGGATAAAGTCGCGAGACAGAAATGCCTGTCTGCTACATAAACTTGTTTTGTTTTGTTTTTAATCTCATCTACAATCCTGGGTGAATGAAAGCTTAAAGATGGCGATTAAGGAAACCATTTCCACGCCTTACTGGCTGTGTGATGAAAGGGACAATTACTTGGTCTCTCTTATTTATTCATTTACAGTACGGAGAGAACAACAACACTGATGTTAATTATCTCTCATGGGAGAGCTCTATGAATTAAAGGAGAAATAGAATGTGTAGCTGGAAAGACTTGTAACTGAAATAAGAGTGAGTAACGTTCCCAAAGAGGTACAGCTTCAGAAATCCGAGCTGAGATCTGGACTAAGAAAGTCTTCTGCACTTGGCATGAGAGCTACACCAAGGTGACATCAATGGTTCATGTCTTCAAGAGAAAAGGGGTCTCTGTTATCCCTTCTCACTCCAAATCTTTTCCATTCTGATATTCCCAGCCAAGGACGACCTTTACCCAAGGGTCTCAGGAAGGTAGGATTTGCAATCTAGAGCTCAGAAGGTGAGTTTGGAGTTACATTTAAAAACAAGAGAAAATTTTAATATCTTTGAAAAAGAAGCCACATGCATGACAGAAATTGAAGACAGACAAAGTGTAGACCATGTTCATGAACCAAGGGAAGGGAACTGGCAAGGACTGTGATCAGCAGAGATGTAAAATAAATAAAATCTCAGTTCTGAAGGAAGGAGAGGCATAGCATAAGAGAAGAAAGAGAGACTGGTCGCTAGCCTCCCTCCCCTCGCCCCCCTCCCTGCATGCAGTGCTTGAGGTAGGGCAAGAACATGATCCTGTGCATCTGCAAAGAGCTTTGAAGGAAGTCGCTGCTGGCAAACCTCCTTGTGCAGGCCTAGCCAGAGAGGAGGATCTGCGCTATGATGGAGAAGAGCGGAGACAGAGTCCAAACCGCTAGTGTATTGTTGAAGTCAGAAATAACGGCTAGGAGGTGGCAGATGAGATGTTGGACGGGTGTGCAGAAGAATGTGAAAGCTGAGATGTAAAGACTAAGATTTTAGATTCTATGCTACTGGCGCCAGTCACCATCCCCAAAGACACAGTGCTGAGCGCTGTGACCTGCATGGTGAGGTCCCAGATCATACTTGCCACAATCTAGCGTCCTTCCAGATCAAATGGTTGTCAGGTCCTGTTGATTTGTGTCTGCAGCATTAGACTCCATCATGGTGGGTGCTTCCTCACCATGTGACAGGTAGGAATTTAGAGAGGCAGAAAGGGCTATGATTATATTGTCCCTTTCAGTGACATACCCTTAGTAACCCAACTTCCTTTCACTAGGTGCTACCTCTTAAAGGTTTTACTATGACCAAAACCAAAAGCACCACAAGCTTGATCAGGTTTTTAATTCATCAGCATTTGAGGGGACGTCAAGGATCCAAACTGTAACAAAGACATATTCAAAACTGTCTCAACTGGACTTTATCAAATATATACTATTCATGCTCCTGTTGGATTTGACTATTACAGAGTTTATTTGCTTACCCACATATATTAATGACTGGCAAAGCAAAACACATCATAAAATTGAAAATTTAGTGAACTTTGCAGGGGGAAAAGAGTAAAAGAATTTCAACTGATTTCAATTAAATCCTGAAACCACAGTGACAAATTCAGAGCGGTTGCATTAGGAGCTTCCAGAGATGAATTTCAAGATATTGCTAAGAAAACGTTTCTTCTCTTTAACCCAATGAATTTGGCAGGTCAGATGAGCCGACTGACCACATAATGTGACAATATAGAAATTTCCATTTTCAAATATGTCATTTGTCTTCGTTGATATTCCTTCCAGTTGGTGAAATTCTAGGAGCTCCTAATGAATTGAAAGGCTCAACTTGCCTAAAGCCATAAAGGTCACTTGTCCAAAAATATCATGAACTTGGAATGGTAAGATGCACAGTTGTGAGGCTGCTTTATCACAATCAGTATTTCCACCAGGGCTAGGGACATCTCTCAGTAGAGATGAGGACCGGAAGCTGCCCCCAGAGAAAGGAGAAAATATGTGGGAGACACAGTATTGACAACCATGGAGAAGGTCTGCAAGGCCCCATGAGAAGAAGGCTGGAACTGGTTAATCCAGATGCTAAACCCCGGTGAAAGACCCTCAGAGAGTGTCTTCCTGCTGAGGAGACCCTTCCCCAAGGAACAGCGAGACCACCGGTGTGGATGCAATCAGCAAGAGGTTTATTCAGATACACGGGTACCCGGGGCGACAAGTCTCTCGGAAGACTTGCGCGCCACATGGTTGGGGCAGGGGGTTTTTATAGGGTTGGGGAGCAAAAAGCACGGCTACAGAAGCGAGATGCCTGGTTACGGGGTTCTGATTGGGTCATTCAAATGTGGCAAGGCTTAGGCTGAGTTTGAGCTGAGGAAAAGTTCCCCATTCCATGGAAATCAAATAAGTCGCTGGGTGGGCACAGTCTAGGGACCCGGGGTGCTTTCTGTTCCTGTTCCTCCTGGCCACAGATATCCTGTTTTGGCGGGCTTGCCTGCTTTAGAATTGACCCTTTTCAGCCCTTCTGCTACTATGAGGAACTGGCCTTGCAAGTGGCGTTACAAATGCTAGCAGTTTGGGTGATATACCCGGGGTGAGGGTCTTTCACCGGAACTGATGTTTAAAGCTGTGATAGGTGTACGGGGAGAGCTAGGGGGACAGAAGATGTACCTGAACTTCGTTTCTTCTCTGCATGTTTACCTGGTTCATCACAGCTACTCATCACAATGCTGCAATCACAAAGCCCCCAAAGTTTACCTCTGCTCCACACGCAGGGCTCTGTAAAGGCAGGTCCCTGTCAGTATGTGGTAGTGGTGTGTGTGTGTGTGTGTGTGTGTGTGTGTGTTTTGGGGGAGTGTCTTTTTCTCTGAGGGTCTTTTTCTTTGATTATCAGTTAGTACCGTTTCTATGGCGTTGCTTCACAACGCTCTGGGGTCCAGTCTCCCCTGAGTGTCCAGGCTCTGTAAAGGCAGTGAGCATCACTGGGGCCTTGTCCTGTCCTGCTCCCCACCCCCACCCCCACTTCTGATCCCCTGAAGACTGAGGAGCAAGCTGACTGGATCTTATCCCTGCTCCTTTTGAGTTTAACAAGCTTCCTTTGGCTACCAGAACGGAGTGGACAGATTGCATACTATCACCATTTAATCTTAGCGTGAAAATTCAATTATCCTTTTCAGGATCAACATGGAAGGGGGGGGGCAACGAAACCCCAGAGACACAAGGTGACCTGTCTCGGCGGTATGACCTAGTCCACAAACCAGCTAATGATGCCCGTCTGTCAGCTGGGTCCCAGAAGCTGTAGCCAGGAGGGAGAGGAGCCCAAGCCTGGCAGATGGCAGCAGAGGCTTGGCTGACTAAAGGCTAATCCAGCCTGAGCCTCTATTTCGTTTCCAGCAGCAAGGTCCCTTCTAAACATGGGCCATTTACTCAAAGGACACACAGGCCTGCTCCTGTTCATCAGCTTCACAATCAATGCAGACAGGCGTTGGAGGTCTTTCTAGTTCTCTTTTTCTACCAATTATTCAATTCTGTTTCTTGTTAAGGAAATTCATAATCCATTTTGCCCCATAATTATTTCATGTAAGTAGGAAATCAAATCAGAAGTGGCAGGAGAGAATGAATGCCAGGAAAAGAAATTCAAATCGGAGTAGCTCTTGGCTAACACTATTTCTTTGAGAGAGTAATTCAGACTTTTGTTATCACCCCACTGGGTGGAAAAAAAAAGCAGCAACCAAATTGCTAAGTGGGTGGTTTCCAAGAAAAAAAAAACAAAAAACAAAAAACAAAATAAAACAGATACAACCCAGGAGCTGGGTTCTTGTTTTGCTTCTCTTTTGGAGAAACCTCTGCTCCTCTCCTGGGAGTAATGAGCAAGGAACATCAGGATACATCCCCAAAGTCAGTGGACTTCGTGAACATGCTATATGTAAACATTCAGGACTAGAGGGGGCAAACACCCAGTGGTGCATGAACAAAGACGTCCCCAGGAAGAAAAGAAACGTCGGAAAATGATTCCAACCTCTGCCACTTAAAACATCCACAGGGAGGAAAAATGTCACTGCAGGCAGCAGCTGTGAATGACTACATGCCCCAGACTTCACTCCGGGCCTTCTGGGCAAGGTCTCCTGCTGTTTGGAAAGTGACAGGGTTATATTTTCTCACCCAGCTGTTGCTTTTTGACTTGGTAGGCAAGAAACTGTGGAAGCTTCTCCAGCGACCCGAGGGATTGATTGAGAACTGTGTGCAGTGCTGGTGGAGGAAGGATGGCGAGCAGGTGCTCAGTAGACACGCGTTCTAGAAAAAGCAAAGGGGGCAAGTATTGATTGAAATGCAGCCTTATTAGCGGAGGCGAGGCCTGTGGTCCTGCTGGCTGCCTGTCTTAGGAGCCTTGTATGTTGGCCCTTTTGGGGGCATAGCCTAGGAAAAGAGCTATTCCATGTTTAAAGGCTGCCGAGGGCATGCGGTGATTCAAAGAAAAGCCATATTCTTTCTTTGTGATTCTTTAGCCTGGGCTATGGTAGATCACCCCTGCTCACTAAAATAGTGTGGGTTAGAAGAGAGTCCTGTTTTGTCCATAACCCCAGGCCTCAAAAGGCTGAAGCAGGGGGATCTCTGGAGATTGAAGTCAGCATGGGTTACATAACATAGTAAGTCCCAGGCTAGACTGGGCTATTCCTCAAAAGCAAGTAAACATGCGTACGTACATACATACAACATACAGACAGACAGACATAAAAACAAACATAAACACATTCATACACACACAGGGGAGGGGGCACACCCAGGGCAGGCAACTTAGACACTTGATTTTAACCTTGATCCTTTCACTTTAGAAAGGTCACTTTATCTCTTTGGATGTCCATTTCTGACCGCACAAAGCAAGATACTTGTAATAGAGAATATCCAGTATGTAGTGAGATGGAAAAAACCTTTCTTAATTCTTTTGTCTCTGGCATGTGTAGAGGCGGAAAGTAGATGCCAAATGACTTCCTCTATTGCGCTCTACCTTATCCTTTGAAACAAGATCTTTACTGTCCTTGAAACACACCCCTTTGGCTAACCTGGCTGGTGAGCAAGCCCCCGGGATCGCCTACTTCCACCCTCTATCCTCCATGCTGGGGTTACAGATAAACACTGCAAAGCTTTTATTTTATGTGAATGCTATGGATCTGAACTCAGGTACTCGTATTTATAATGCAAGCCCTTAAGTCACTCAGCAATCTCTCGTTGCTAGGCCTTTGACTTATTATTAACAGGTACTCCAAAAGATTGTTATTTTAAATGATCTGTCTTCAAGCACTATTAGTTCATTCAAGAATTAGTGGGAAATCCTGCATGAGATGCTGAGGTGGTTCTCTATACCTCATGTAAACATAGGGTACATCCTTCCCAAAGCATCTGCAAGCAGAGAGCCAAGAAATAACTCAAATGCTTATCATCAGTAACACAACAGGAGTCCAGCAGGCATTGTCCAATAGCACTGTCCATGACGATAGACACATACAACATCAGTACAGTCCAAAGCAGTAGTTGTGACTTGACCACTGAAGTTGCAGCTAATGGGACAGAAGAACTGAACTTGAAGTTATTTTGATTTTGTGTGAAATTTAAGCAGTTATGTACACTCCTTTGGAAGCACAGAGCTCATCATCATATCCTACTCCAACAAGGTAACCTGGAATGACCTGTGGTCAAATGAAAAACAGGCCTCTGCCCACCCCCATTTCAATACTTTTAGGCACTCGGGGCAATGACAGAGCTGTGTGACTCAAATCATTTTGGTTATTGAGGTAATATAGCAGTGTCTACTTCATAACTTGGCAGAGAAGACTAGGAAAATCAGTATGTGAACTTCTAGGAAAGAGATCACACAGGGTGGGAGATGATTTCTTCTTCACTCAGTATAAAGTATAGTGATACTGAGAACATACAAATAAAGGGGAGATGAGGTTGCAATGTCATATATGAGAAACTGAGGTTGCAATGTCATATATGAGAAACTGGGGTTGCAATATCATATATGAGAAATTGAGGTTGCAATGTCACATATGAGAAACTGAAGCTAAATAAACAAAAGGCCAAAGCACAGGGCCAAGATAGAACAGATGGCAGTGGGAGCGCTGGGAAGGCCAAGACATAGATATAAAGCAGGGGCTGGCAGATGCATCCGAGAGTGTATTTCAGGTTGAGACTTCCTCATCATGAGAGGAATATGAACACAGGTCAATTGTAAATAGCAATAAATAAGAGAATCATGAAATAACAATAAACAGGAAACCCCACAGAGCAGTAATAATACTTGACCTGGGTTATCTTTGAAGTAAAGAGGTTTATTTTGGATCCCTGTACTGGAAGGTCAAGTTCAAGACTGATTAGGAAACGGTTATTAGTTTGGCTTCTGGTGAAGGCTGACATTCACAACAGGAAGCTAAGTCAGAGTGAATGCTCATATGTCAAGGCAAGAAGTAGAGATAGACTGAGCCCCCATCCCACGTGAGAACATACCTGTCACCTAAGCTCCTTTCACGGGGTCCACAGCACTCACTACCACCACCCTGCATTAGGGCAGGTTTTGGTTTCCTAACCACCTTCTTGAAAGAAATCTGAGCATGAGTCAGGCAGTCCCAAAGAACAGATGTCATCCATAGTAATATGGATTGTTCTGTGTAAACAGGAGGAGAAACACGGGGCTAGTTGAAGGGTTACCCATCATCCAATGTAAGTTAACTATATATACCCTAGTACAGTGGTTCTCAACCTTCCTAATGCTACAACTCTTTAATGTATTTCCTCATGTTGTAGGGACCTCCAAGCATCAAATTGTGCTGCTATTTAAAAACTATAATATTTTACTCTTATGAATCATAATGTCAATATCCTATATTGCCAATGATCTTAGTTGACCCCTATGAAAGGGTCCTTTGACCCCCCCAAAGGGGTCATGACCCATGGGTTGAGAACCATTGCTCTAGTAGAATTAAAATTGTCTTGATTGTAATAGGAGGGCGTTTGCTTGTTCCCGGCTGCCCAGACCATGAAATAATCACCCAGAAACTATATTATTTGCAATATGTTTAGCCAATAGCTTAAACATTTTGCTAGCTAGCTCTTATATCTTAAATTAACCCATTTCCAATATCTTATATTTTACCATGAGGTTCATGGCCTACGGGCAAGGTTCTAGATGGTGGCTTGCATCTTTCCCCTCTGGCAGCTACATGGTGTCTCACTAACTCTATTCTCTCTTTCTTTCTCTCTCTCTCTGTCTGTCTCTGTCTCTGTCTGTTTGTCTGTCTGTCTGTCTCTCTCTCTCTCTCTCTCTGTATATATATATATATATATATATATATATATATATATAGACTTTGGTCTATTGATAAAAATTTAAGGTCAATTTTCTACACTGTGTATATGTATTTCTGCTCTTGTTTAAGGTATTATGCTTATGCAGCTCATTTAAAATATATAATTTAAGTTCTCAGTAGTCCTCATTGTCCGTTATGTTCAGCAAGTCCGGTTTTATCCCATGCTTTTTCAGACCCAGGCCAGCTGGCCTTGGTGAGTTCCTGATAGAACATCCCCATTGTCTCAGTGTGTGGGTGCACCCCTCGTGGTCCTGAGTTCCTTGCTCGTGCTCTGTCTTCTGCTATTGATTTGGACCTTGAGATTTCAGTCCGGTGCTCCAATGTGGGTCTTTGTCTCTGTCTCCTTTCATTGCCTAACAATGGCAATGGGTTTTTGATCCTACTGCATGTACTGGCTTTGTGGGAGCCTAGGCAGTTTGGATGCTCACCTTACTAGACCTGGATGGAGGAGGGTGGTCCTTGGACTTCCCACAGGGCAGGGAACCCAGATTACTCTTAGGGATGATGAGGGAGGGGGACTTGATGAGGGAGGGGGAGGGAAATGGGAGGTGGTGGCGGGGAGAAGGCAGAAATCTCTAATAAATAAATAAATAAATTATATATATATATATATATATATATATATATATATATATATGAACAGAGTTAAGCACAACTTTTTGGTAACAAAATTTTTTTTCAGATAGGCTCTGTTGACAACAAGTAGAGGTGGTTCCTTTAAGAGAAGACTTCCTGACTCAGCATAAGCAGCAAAACTGCATGGCTTCTTTAAGAGAAGGCTTCCTGGTTCATGCTGGCAACATGAACTCTGTCTCTTCAGGAGGTCCATACTTCAATGGCGTTTGTGAGCAGCATGCTACTAGTTGCTTAATGGCAACATAGACCTGCTGAATCGCTTGAGCTGGGATGGTGAGCATGGTTCACAGAGGTGGTGAACTTACCTCCACCATGTTAGAGTGGGTGGAGCCATGCCCACTTAGCATGTTCTTTTAAAGTGCTGCTGGTCAGAAAATGATTACAGGTGCACAATAAAGACAGATTCGGAAAAATAATAAGCCTCTGACTGGGTAACAGTATGTTTAAAAAATGTACATAGGCTTAAGAGAAAGAGGAAAAAGAGCATAGATAAGAATACAGATAGTCATAGTTTAAAGGAGTAAAGATAATAAAATAAATATTAAAAAGTAATACAGTCAAAAATAAACCATGTAAAGATGGAATATACACAGAGAATCTGGACTATGTATGTATATTATTGTGTTTTCTTTGAATTTTTTGACTACAAAGAATTCTTTGATTCTGGGGGCTTCTAAGTTATATCAATGTGGGGAGCCACCCCTGCATACTCCATTACAAGATGGCGCCTGCATTCGGCAGCACCAACTGAAATTTCCATCCCTTGTTCTCTGCCTCTCCCGTGGCATCATATGGGCTGACGAGCTGCAACCAGTCAGAGCGTGACACGTCGGAGGCGAGGACTATTAACCTATAAAAGGATTGGGCTTTGGTCCTCTGGGGTCTCCGCTCTGTAAGCTTATGCTCTCCCTCTCAAGACGCATTAAAGCTTTCTGCAGAAGGATCCTGTGTGTGCCGCGTCGTTCTTGCTGGCGAGACGGTTGCGCGGGACAACTGGTGCCGAAATCCCGGGAACCTCAACATCGTCAGCACCATCGGAGATCCCTTGGATTCAAGGAGGATTCAGAACTGCAGGTGGATACGCTCAGAGAGGTATGTCCTTTCTGGATTTTGGCTTGGACCTCTCGCTGCCTTAGGAAGATAGTGTTGAAGCCATAGTGATTGTCCTGGGAGTGCTACTATGCTCTGCTTTCACCGTTATGATTGTTAGGTGCGTTAAGTCCGACGTAGATAAGCGGCAGCACTCTGTTGCGTGCCTCAGTCTCTTGTAGATAAAAGAGCCGTACACGGAGTTTACTTTCATTTTCTTCACACTTGTAAGACGGACGTAGATAAGCCGCGGGTGTCTGCTTGTTATCATGGGCTCCTCTCAGTCTATCGTTACAGCGCTAGAAACGGTGTTAAAGCAACGAGACATAAAAGTTGCCAATCGGACACTTAAAAATTTTGTCAAAGAAATTGATCGGGTGGCTCCCTGGTATGTTTGCTCCGGGTCCTTGACTCTTGCCTCATGGAATAAATTAGGTAAAGATCTTGATAAAAAACTGGCAGAAGGGGAATTGAGACAGGGGACAAGGGCCATTTGGAAACTTATTAAGAACTGTTTAGAGGATGAAGCCTGTCGGGCTGTTGTAGCGGAGGGACGAAATGTCCTTGAAGAAGTCCAGGATAGCATGTCAGAAACTGAGCGTAGTGAGAGGTTGGGCGCGCGCAAGAAAAAACCAGTCCCAATTAAGGAAAATGGCCCCCCCGGTGCGTCTAATGACAAGGGGGTGTATGCATCGGACCCTAGAGGTCCCTTGCCTGTTGTAAGAAAGAAAGGAAGTACTAGTCTATACCCTTTACAAGAGCTTGAAGCTTTAATTGCCGATAGCTCCGATGATTCTAAAAGTTCAGAAGAAGAAGACTTAGACCCTGAGGAAGAAGCTGAACTAGAGGAGGAAGAAGCCAGATATGAGGAGGAGAGGTATCATCCTGATGATCACTTGCGGAGTAAGAGAGAGCCCCGAAAGCGGCAGCCTTATGCAGCCTCCCCGCAGGTAGTCCCTTCAGCGCCCCCTCCTTATGAAATGCGCCGGAAGTCCTTCTCCTTCCTCCCGGAGAAAGTAAAAAGAAAACTACACCTTGCTTATCCTGTTTTTGAAGGCGCAGAGGGAGGACGGGTGCATGCACCCATAGAGTATAATCAACTTAAAGAATTGGCAGAGTCGGTCAGAAAATATGGAGTAACAGCCAACTTTACTCTAGCACAATTGGACAGGCTGGCCATGGCCGCCATGACCCCAGCTGACTGGCAGACGGTGGCGAAAGCATCGCTTGTCAGCATGGGCCAATATTTGGAATGGAAAGCTCTCTGGCATGAAGCTGCACAGGAGCAAGCCAGGGCCAATGCTATGGCTCTGACTCCGGAACAGCAACAATGGACGTTCGACCTCCTGACAGGTCAAGGGCGTTTTGCAGCTAATCAAACAGATTATCACTGGGGTGCATATCGGCAAATCGCTGATATGGCCATTAGGGCCTGGAAGGCACTCTCCAAAAAGGGGGAAGTGAATAATCAGCTCACTAAGATTATTCAAGGGACCCAGGAGCCTTTTTCAGATTTTGTGGCGCGAATGACAGAGGCAGCAGGGCGCATCTTTGGTGATCCTGAAACAGCCGCGCCTCTTACTGAACAGCTTATCTTTGAGAACGCCACTCAGGAATGTCGCGCGGCCATAGCCCCAAGAAAGAATAAAGGGTTACAAGATTGGCTCAGGATTTGTAGAGAACTTGGTGGTCCCCTTACTAATGTAGGATTGGCTGCTGCCATTTTACAGTCTCAAAAGCGCCCCCTTAAAGGGCCTGACAAAAGAGTTTGCTTTAAATGTGGAAAGCCGGGGCATTTTAAAAAGGACTGTAGAGCATCAGAAAGAGAAAGGGCTCCACCTACCCTCTGTACCCGCTGTGGTAAGGGCTACCACAAAGCTGAGCTATGTCGCTCAGTAAGGGATATAAAGGGCAGAGTTCTCCCTCCTATGGAGACATTTGTGAATAAGAATCCAAAAAACGGGGCAGTGGGCCCTCGATCCCAGGGCCCACAAAAATATGGGAACAGGTTTATCAAGGCAACAGACGAGGCTCCCCCGGAAACGGAACAAGAGTGGACTTGTGCGCCTCCTCCGACTTCTTACTAATGCCCCAGATGGGGGTGCAGCCTGTCCCTGTTCAGATGCCTACACCATTGCCACAAGGGAGCGTAGGTCTCCTTTTAGGCCGAGGATCGCTCACCCTGCAGGGACTAATTGTCCATCCTGGTATAATTGATAATCAACATGTCCCTGAGATTCAAGTATTATGTTCCAGTCCTAATGGGGTTTTTTCTATTAGTAAAGGAGATAGAATAGCTCAGCTGCTGCTCCTCCCAGGTGATGCTCATCAGAAAACAGAAGACAGACAGATGGGATCCTCAGGCCAGGATTCAGCTTACTTAGTTGTTAGCCTCCAGGATAGGCCAAAGTTGTCCCTCTGGGTTAATGGTAAGCGTTTTGAAGGCATTTTGGACACCGGAGCGGACAAAAGCATAATTTCCTCCCATTGGTGGCCCAAATCTTGGCCAACTACTGAAGCGTCACATTCTTTACAAGGACTGGGATATAATGCTCACCCAACTATCAGCTCCTCGGTCCTTATTTGGAGGACCATGGAAGGACAGGAGGGACGGTTCACCCCGTATGTACTAGCCTTGCCTGTTAACTTATGGGGACGGGATGTTATGCAAGCCATGGGACTTACTTTATCTAATGAATATTCACCACAAGCAATCAATATTATGAGAAAGATAGGGTACGAGGTGGGAAAAGGACTAGGGCGCCTAGGACAAGGGCGGACAGAACCTGTGGCGCCTGACCCCAACCAAGGAAGACAGGGCCTGGGTTTTTCCTAGGCGCCACTGGGGCAGCACCATGGAAAACAGAGACCCCGGTGTGGGTTCCCCAGTGGCCACTGACCTCTGAAAAATTGAAGGCGGTAACCAGCCTTATTTCTGAACAGCTAGCCTTGGGACACATTGAACCATCAACCTCCCCTTGGAATACCCCGATTTTTGTCATCAAAAAGAAGTCAGGAAAATGGCGCTTGCTACATGATCTAAGAGCCATTAATGAACAAATGCACCCCCTAGGGGCTGTGCAGCGGGGGCTCCCGGTGCTTTCCACCTTGCCCAAAGATTGGAACTTAATTATATTAGACATCAAAGATTGTTTTTTCTCCATCCCTTTGTATCCTCCTGATAGACCACGTTTTGCATTTACTGTCCCCTCCATTAATCATATGGAACCTGATAAGAGATTCCAATGGAAGGTATTGCCCCAGGGCATGGCAAATAGTCCGACTATGTGTCAATTGTATGTACAAGAGGCCCTAAGGCCAATAAGAGAACAATTTCCAATGCTAATAGTTATTCACTATATGGATGATGTGCTTATATGTCATAAAGATCAAAAACTTCTTCAAGAAGCCTATCCTTTATTACTTAAGACCTTACAGTTTTGGGGCCTCCAAATTGCTACCGAAAAGGTCCAAGTTGCTAATTCTGGGCATTTTTTAGGTTCCTTAATTTTTCCAGATAAGATTCTTCCACAAAAACTTAAAATTTACAGAAATGATTTATGTACTTTAAATGATTTTCAAAGGCTGTTAGGAGATATTAATTGGCTTCGCCCATTTTTAAAGATTCCCTCTGCTGACCTAAAGCCCTTATTTGATATTTTAGAGGGAGATGCCCACATTACCTCCCCCAGATCTTTAACCCCTGCAGCCGAAGCTGCCCTCCTTTTAGTGGAAAGGGCCATTGAAGGGGCACAATTATGCCGTATAGATTCATCCCAACCCTTTTCCCTATGCGTGTTCAAAACAAGGAAGTTGCCCACTGCAGTGCTTTGGCAAAATGGGCCGCTTTTATGGGTCCATCCACATGCTTCCCCTCATAAAATAATTGATTGGTACCCTGCAGCCATAGCTCAAATTGCCCTTAAAGGCTTGAAGGCAGCTGTTGGCCATTTTGGCAAGCACCCCATTTCCATTATAGTTCCTTATAACTCCCACCAAGTACAAACATTGGCTGCCACTTCTGATGATTGGGCCATTTTGGTCACCACCTTTTTAGGAAAGATTGATAATCATTATCCTAAACATCCTTTGATACGATTTGCTGCGGAACACCCTATAGTTTTTCCCCGAGTGACTTCACCCACCCCATTGAAGGATGGGCTGGTGGTGTATACAGATGGTTCAAAGGGCGGTCTTGGAGCCTACGTTGTAGGCTCCAGGGTGTTTTCACGATCCTATACAGAGACCTCCCCTCAAATAGTGGAGTGCCTGGTGGTGTTGGAAGTTTTTCAAAAATTTTTGGGCCCTCTCAATATTGTTTCTGATTCCTTTTATGTAGTCAATGCTGTTAACTTGCTTGAAACTGCCGGGATTATAAAATCCACAAGCAAAGTGGCACTTCTTTTTCAAAAATTACAGGATTGTCTACTGCATAGGAAAGCTCCTTTTTTTATCACTCACATTAGGGCCCATTCGGGCCTCCCTGGACCAATGAGCCTTGGCAATGATTTGGCAGACAAAGCCACGCGACTGGCTGCAGCCGCATTTGCTTCACCCTTACAAGCTGCCAAGGCTTTTCATAATAACTTCCACGTCACCTCTGAGACTTTACGCAGGTGCTTCTCTTTAACCAGAAAAGAAGCCCGTGATATTGTTACCCAATGTCACAATTGCTGTCAGTTTCTTCCTATTCGTCATACAGGTATCAACCCCAGAGGAATTTTACCACTACAGGTGTGGCAAATGGATGTTACTCATGTCCCCTCATTTGGAAAGTTACAATACGTTCATGTGTCAATAGACACCTGTTCTGGTGTTCTCCATGCAACGCCACTTACAGGGGAAAAAACTTGCCATGTTATTCAACATTGCCTCGAGGCATGGAGTGCCTGGGGAAAGCCCAGATGCCTCAAGACTGATAATGGACCTGCTTATACTTCTCAAAAATTTAAACAATTTTGTGCACAGATGCAAGTCACACATGTTACAGGCTTGCCTTACAACCCTCAGGGACAAGGTATTATTGAGCGCGCACATCGTACGCTTAAATCTTATCTCATAAAACAAAAAGGGGGAATTGTACAGGACTTACCCCCAGTACTGAGGGTTGCTATTGCTGTAGCACTTTTTACTGTGAATTTTTTAAATTCGGATGAAAATGATCAAACCGCAGCACAGAGACATTGCTCGGACCCACAGCGGCCTAAGGAATTAGTAAAATGGAAAGATGTGCTGACTAATGAATGGAAAGGCCCAGATCCTATTTTAATAAGATCCAGGGGAGCTGTTTGTGTTTTTCCACAGGATGAAGAAAATCCCTTTTGGGTCCCTGAGAGACTCACCAGAACTGTCTTGGAGCAGGAAAATGAAACCGACCAGCAACATAAAGAAAAAGAACAGGGCGCTTCTTGTGATGCTGTTGATGATTAAGATTCTGGTAATTCCAGGGGAGCCACGTTGGGGAATAATGTCGACATTCCCATTGCCAATGCCGGTAATGTATAATGCACAAGTTTTCCCCCGATTTTTTGACACTAATAAAGAACTGGGACTTGCCTTTCTGCCCAAAGATGAACAAATTCAAGAACTTAAAGAAAACAGGACTATCTCCCTTAAAGGGAGCCTTTGCTTCCTGGTGAAAGAACAAAATAATAGTGATTCCTGTAACCAATCCTCAGCCTGGCTAAAAGAGGCTAGATGGGAATCTAACAGTAATATTGTAATCAATGCTACAGTCATCTATGGCAGATGGCACAATTGGGCTACGAACAAAAGCTCCCTGGCCTATGTGTTACTTCCATTCAGTATGAAAATTTTACCAGAGCAGCTAATTTGTCTATAAGTCTTTTGCAGTTCATTTTGCAGAACTGGACCGTTGAATTTGAACAGACGCTTCGCGAGTTGAGAGCCGCCATTGTCTAAATCAACTCTACCCGCCTTGATCTGTCCTTCATGGAGGGGCTGTCTTCCTAGATTTCCTCGACTGTTTCTTATTTCAAAGGATGGGTGGGGGTGGGGTTGTTTGGTGTGATTGTTTGCTGCAGAATGGTGTTCTCCTCTGGCTGGTTTGCAGGCTCAGAACCCAAAACAAAAGAGACAAGGTGGTGATTGCACAGGCTCTTGTCGTCCTAGAACAGGGGGCTCCCACTGACATCTGGCTAACTATGCTCAAGCAATAGGCTATTCGCTGGACAGCTCTTGCACACCCGGAACTTAGGTTCATTGCACAGGGTAGAGTGTCTGGCCTTTCATCCCAAGAGGGGTGTTGAGCGAAGCGCATCGCACAGAGAGTTGCTGCTATAACACCCTCTCTGAGAGACATGTTGTACTGCATAAGGGTTGCCTGTCTTAATCTCCCTTTCCCAGAAAAACGGCAGAGGACAGGTCGAGAGCATCTCAGGTCTCGATAAACCTAGGGATGACTTTCGTACAAGTCCTGTATGTTTGCTTGTGGGAAGTATGACCACTGTCTCTACCCTCAATAATCTGGGAAGCCTATTTGCCTTAATATATTAGAAAGGGGGAGATGTGGGGAGCCACCCCTGCATACTCCATTACAAGATGGCGCCTGCATTCGGCAGCACCAACTGAAATTTCCATCCCTTGTTCTCTGCCTCTCCCGTGGCATCATATGGGCTGACGAGCTGCAACCAGTCAGAGCGTGACACGTCGGAGGCGAGGACTATTAACCTATAAAAGGATTGGGCTTTGGTCCTCTGGGGTCTCCGCTCTGTAAGCTTATGCTCTCCCTCTCAAGACGCATTAAAGCTTTCTGCAGAAGGATCCTGTGTGTGCCGCGTCGTTCTTGCTGGCGAGACGGTTGCGCGGGACAAATCAACATAAAGGTATCTTGACCTCAACATTTGGATCTAAATATATGTTGCTTTGGAAAAGAGGTTCTGCTTTTGTTTCCACAGAAAACGAGAACCTGTGGATTCCTTTCAGGCTAATGTGGTTTGATGGAACAAGACCCACTCCATGAACCCTAAGAATACTTTGTGCAACAACCAGCAGGAAGTAGTCTAGAGAGCTATGCCCAAATTCCCTAATATTATTTCTAAATGCTTGTTTTTATTTAAAGGGGTGTTGTAATATGAGCAGCGGGGCTGCTTCCCACCGCCACCCGGCTAGCTTTACCCGAAATAATTACACGGAAACTGTATTCTTTTAATCACTGCCTAGCCCATTAGTTCCAACCTCTTATTGGGCTGCTTCCCACCGCCACCCGGCTAGCTTTACCCGAAATAATTACACGGAAACTGTATTCTTTTAAACACTGCCTGGCCCATTAGCTCCAGCCTCTTATTGACTAGCTCTTACATATTGATCTAACCCATTTCTAATATTCTGTGTAGCCCCACGAGCTGGCTTACCAGGGAGGATCTTAACCTGCGTCTGTCTGGAGTGGGAGAATCATGGCGACTCCCTGACTCGGCTTCTTTCTCCCAGCATTCTGTCTGTTTACTCCACCCACCTAAGGGCTGGCCTATAAATGGGCCAAGGCAGTTTCTTTATTAAATAAAAGTAACTCCTCCATCAAAGGGGGGATATGATATATAAATTAATTCTTTACATTGGTATGGACTTTGATTTATTGATAAAAATTTAAGGTCAATTTGCTACACTGTGTATATATATTTCTGTTCTTGTTTAAAGTATTATGCTTATACAGCTCATTTAAAATATATAATTTAAAATTACAGATTAATAGATAGTCATTTATAATAGTCAAACTTATAGTCATGTCAGTTAGGTTTTCTAGATGTACAGAAATATATTTCAGATGACTAGGTATTCTTCAAACCTTTCAAAGACCTACAGAATATGGAATTTAAAATGTTTTGTTCACTTAGGACTTTTCATGACAATGAGACACATCTGCTCCTGGTAGCACCAATCTACTTCAAGAGGACGATGGGCATTGAAGAGGCTCCTTATGGAGGTAGTTAGCCATTTGGGCATGAAACTGCTCTTGTCTGGACTTCTTGATATGTAGAACCCACAGAAAAATGACTGCTAAACTTGCCTAAAGAAGTTAAGACCATCCTGTAGGGCTCCTGCTTTATGAAAAACTGTCAGACATTCTGCAGGACACAGAAGAAAACAGCTGATAAACTTTGCCAGTACAAGGCAGAACAGATCTTCAAATTTTCTGCTTCACTGAAAACTCTGCCAGATACTATGAGTCAGTAGGTTGAAAATGGGTGCTCCAAAATTACAAAAGAACTTTGGATGACTGCCCAGGCAGAAAGATTTCTCTGAATTTTAGAGGTTTAGAAGTTGTTTATAATTCACTTCCTGTTTACTTAGGTAACATCCTTCTGGAGTCTTTGAAAAGTTGAAGAGAGATAATTATAGGTTTGCTTAGTTATGATAAAAGATAAATTAGATATAAAACTTTAGACTCACAAAGAAATTTTGTAACTATAATTGTTACTTGATACCTGTTTTGTTATATGCAATTTTATTATGTTAAAGTAATTCCTTTTTAATTGGACATAAAAGGGAAGATGATGTGGGATGTCCTTCTGTATATGTGTTGCTTTTATTGGATAATGAATAAAGCTGTTTCTGCCAATGCTTAGTAGAGTAGGGCCAGGTGGGAAATTCAAACAGAGATATATAGAAAGAAAGTAGGCAGAGTCAAAGAGACACCATGTAGCTGCCAAAGGAGAATCTTTCTAGTAAGCTACAGCCTTGTGGCAATACACAGATTAATTGAAAGGGGTTAATTCAAGATGTAAGAGCTAGTTAGAAATATGCCTGGGTCATTGGCTGAGCAATGTTGCAATTAATATAATTTCTGTGAGATTAGTTGAGTCTTTGTGGACAAGAAATGAAAGAGCAGGTTCTGCTTACATAGAGCAATGAACACTGCGGTTTATATTTGAAAGTATCAGACAGTTGTTCTATGCTTTAAATATGAACCTAGCAAACTAAGTCTCATATGTCAGAGGATTGGTTCTCACCTGTGATATTATTTGGGAGGTATTAGAAATTTTAGGAGGTAGGACCTAGCTGGAGAAACTGAATCACTGGATATGTGTGTCCTTTAAAATGTCTTGTCCCTGGCAGAGAAGAAAGAACTGAATTCTGGGAGGAAGAAAGCAGAATTAGAGAGAAATGCCATGGATCCACTGGAGACAGATGCTGAAAATTTTACCAGGAAAGCCACTGCCATGTGGCTATAAACAGATTAATAAAAATGGGTTAAATTAAGGTGTAAGCATTTTCCAATGAGAAGTTAGAGCTAATGGGCCAAGCAGTGTTTTAATTAATACATTTTCTGTGTGGTTATTTCAGGGCTAAGCTAGCCAGGTGGCCGGGACAAACAAGCAACTTGCTCCCTGAAACAACATTATGAGGACCTGATCAATTGTTGAATAAAGGAGTATTGGGAACTCGAAGACAAAATTGGGGCAGAGGATGGCTTGAAACCTTCTCTGTACCACCAGAAGGAACAGGCTTGGAACCTTCTCTGTACCACAAGAAGGAAACAATGTGGAAGATTCACAGCATGCGGGCCTCAGGATGATGTTGTGTTTGATACTGAGAGGCACCCTGAGATCTGTGCTCTCTTACCAGAGTCCTGAGACAGGCTACTGAGCTGGTGTCTTTTAAGAGTTACTAGATGTGCCTCAGCATTTGTTCACTCCTCAACTGAGCGGTTGTGTCTTCAAGGCGTCTGGGTGTTCAAGTATCTGACAAACGCCTCTGTTGAAAGAATGAAGTTAATTAAACGACAGGGCAACAGGACTTCTTGACTGTCTTATCAGTATGGGAAACATGCCACATCCAACGATGGAGGGCACACTCTTGAATGCCACCTCCGTGTGGCACACAAAGGTGTGGGTGAGATTTAACTCCTGTACTGGAGCTGGGGAAATAATCCTGTGTCTTAAGTCTACAAGTTAACGACATATACATCCTACCCTTCAGCAGTTAACACTTAACACTTTTAAGAACAAAAGAGAATTTGTGTTGTATTTTATACACTCCTGTGGCTGTAGAAGCTTGTGTTCAACCTAAACATTAGAATAACACATGTCCTAGTGAGAGAAGAATGTAGGCTGGATGGTTGTGGCAGAGTAATTGACGGCAGTTCTAGGGATAAAGTAATTAGCCTTTCTTCTTTCCTTTCTACCCTTCAGATGTTTCCACCCAAAATATATTTAACCAGAAAGTGATTTAACACTGTTACTGGGTTTCAGCTTTTTATAACTTATTTTATTTACTAGACTTCAGTATCTTGCTCTGTAATTTTCAGAGATTTTCAAAGACAGATAAGACACCATTCTTATGGCTCTGCCTACAAAGTATAATAATGATGTACCATGTTTGTGCAGTACCACGTTTGTGTACTTGAAACACACGATGGCATTCTCCCACACTGATAAATCTGTTTCTCGAAGGAGAACATGGCAATCCACATGAAAGCCTGGAACCTCCCAGTGACTGCGGCTGGCATGTGACAATGCTCTTGTCTTTTTGTTTTGGAGCTGGACAGGAAGGGAGAGGATTGTGAGGCGAGGTCTTGCTAAGTAGCCCAAGCTTCAAATTCACACCCTCCTGCTCTATACTCCTAAGAGCTTGGATTCAAGATCATGAGTGTGCAATACCTCACAGATCAACTGATTGATTTTAATGTTTGATGTGTGTTGACTATAGACTTTGATAAACTAATTCTAATTGTGATTAAAGATAAGATGATTGCATTAGATTTTTAAAGTAGATAATCAATCAAACCATCTGAAAACTGTCTTTTCTTTTCCAATAATTAAGCCTCGTTTTAAAAATTGCTTTATGTTGTTAGACAGGACTGTCATGTCAAGAAAATATCACACAATAAAATGAGAATTAGCACTAATGTTTTTTAAACAAAATGGGGTCTAGGAATTATTTCCAAAGGACACTGATTGTTGGTTACTAATCATTAACTCAACAGACTTCTTTAATTTCTAGTCCTACATACGATTCTGCCTCCTCCCTCCCATGCGTGAGTTGTATAGGTGCTCACTGTTCTTCAGCCTTTCGTGTGTAATCTCATGTTCACCCTGATCTTCAGCCTTTTATGTGTAATCACATGTTTATTGTGTTCAGTCTTTTGTGTGTAATCGCATTTCACCCTGTTCTTCAGTCTTTCTTGTTTAATCACATGTTTATTCTTGCTTATCTTATCAAGTTACTTACATAGAAACTTCCTTGCACATACTGACTTTGATACCTTGCTGATGTCAATTTACTAAATATTTAAAAACAGGTCTTCTGTTCACAGATTATTTGTCAGATAAATGAAGTCATTGTGCTCTGGAGCCTGTGAACCCCTCAATCGAACTTTCTTCTTCCTGGTTTTGTATGTTGAATATCTTCTTCTTAGATCAGAGACTATTGTCTCCATTATCGCCCATAACTTTACTGTGTAACACTTCTTCTGTCTGTCAATTCCCTATTGAGTCCTCTGTCTTGATATTTTTCAATGAAAATAGGTTCTTTTTCATATAATATATTCTGATTACAGTATCCCCTCCCCCAACTTCTCTGAGAGTGTATTCCTCATTTAATGTCAGCTGGTTCATACCACTATTGATGCCATTTTATGAATGTGCTTCCTAGTTTATATTATCTGTCTTTTCCAAGGGAAATTAAGTAAAGAACCTTGGAATGTTGGTCTGAACTATGTAGATCCCCACAGTGACACTGACCCCAGGCCTTTACGGACGTGGCACTTGATGTCACAGAAAAGTTTTGTGTGGAAATTCTCAGAAGCATACTTTTCAGTTGACCATGCATATAACCGAACATCACTGGGTATTCTTCAACTTTCACCAAACAAAAACTGATTACACGAGTCTATTAGACTCTGTATCATGTGAATTTTGGTAATAATTTATATAACCCATATTTTAAAATCATATGTTGTATATTCTCTTAATTTTGATGTTAAATTCTCTAATGGCTCTGAATTGAGGTTTTAGTACAAATTCACAGCTAATACAGGTCAACAGAACCTCTGGCGCTCAGCCAGAGGAAGATATTTATTAAGTCTCCTGAAATGAAGTCTTCCGTGTTGAAAACAGCAGTGTGGTTCTCGCTTCAGGCTTTCCCACATCCATTACTTTAATAAGTTTCTCTCCAGGATGAATCTGAATTACATCATGGGAAAGTAAGTTTCATGACTCCCTTGGCATAGTTGTGGTGTTAAATATGGAGAATCCATTAATAGCTAAATGTATAAATGTTACTATATCTGAGAATAAATAGATCTAGATATATCTTTGTAAACTTTAACATCTGCAGAAGTGCTCAACATCACTGTTTATAGTGTCCCTTAGACCTCAAGCTTGTTAGGGAAAAGGACTTTGCCCCCTCCTGAGCAGTTGTAGTACCTGACACAAGGAAACCATACATGTTTCGAATGGATAAATATTGGAAGGTGATACCTAAAGCCCAAAGAATGTTCAGGAAGAACCATCCAAACAAAGGAAGCTTTTGTTCTCAGAGATTTCACTGCTGAAACTGAACCTTGGCAGAGAGTAAAACACAGATGAAACTTGATACAGAGAACAGGAAGTACTGCAGGGGTACAGGAGAAAGTCAGAGGAGACCAGAGCATCCAGCCACGGAAGGAAGTCCCGCAGCACGTGCAGGAGTTGGGAGGGAATCATGTTCATATGCCCCTAAAATAAACAAAGTCCATCCTTGCTCAAAGAACTCAACTAAGCGCAGAGGGACAATAGGAAGCCAGTTGCTGAAGGGGCAGCTGACAGAGTGGATTCACTCTCACCCTGGACCTACTGGAAATAACGGCAGCTGAGAAGGTCACTCTAGTAAGAAAGCTTGGCATACCAAGGACCACGTGGGAAAGGGAGTGGCCATGGATCTGCTCCTCTCTGGTTTCATTAGTATTGTTGTTGCTATTTATTATTATTATTACTATTATTATTATTATTATGTTTTTCAAGACAGTTTCTCGGAGTAGTCTTTGCTATCCTGGAACTCACTCTGTATCCCAGTTTGTTGTAGAATATTATTTTAAGGTGTATTATTTTTGTTTATGCTCTGGAACATTTGTTAAATGATGCAAAGATGCGTTTGACTAAATAACTGCACTTGCAGTCCGGAGGTTGAGACAGCAGCGAGCTGACAGGAAGGGGTAGGGAGGAGCCGGCTGCAGAAGGGTTTTCAGGGAGGTGGGAGGAGGAGAACAGAACTTCTTGGGTGATGTGAGGAGAGGAGGTGAGCTACTTGCTATTCAGCCTCTCTGAGAAGCAGAGTTCCACCTCAAACCTTCAGTCTTGAGTTCTTTAGAGGCACAGATATTTAGTTAAGTTCCCTGCATAGTTTTAAAAGAGCCAGTGCCTGAGGGAATTCTGTTCCCTCAGGCTAGGGCCCTTACTACCTAACCATTGTAGCTGCCTAGTGGCAATTGCTGATTAGGACAGTCTTGGATTAAAAGGCAGCAACAGTCTAAAAAAGAGAAAAACACCAGGCTGGCCTCGAACTTACGGAGATCCGTCTACCTCTGCCTCCCGAGTGCACACCTTTAGCATGTGCCACCACCGCCCAGCCTTCTCTGGTGTCTTATTTGAATTATTAGAACCATCCAGGAAATGGAAGCTAGGAATTCAAGTCTCTTAGATTGGCATGTTACTAAAGGGCTGCAGGTAAAGAATTGGTATAATATTTTTAACCCCTTATTCGGGTATTCCTCTGAAAATTTTAGAATACCAACTCTCGGTGGTCATCCCAGTGCCATCCCTTCTATTAGCGCATAGAGAGTGGGGACTTTCCCAGCTGAAGTGGACACTCCGCAGATAGGTGAACTGAGTTATATCGGTGTGGAAACTCATTTAAAAAAAAAAAAAAACTTCCTTGTGCCATCTGATTTATGACTCATAATAAAGCCAGTAACCTCTGAGCCGCTTCGGGGAGGGACGGCTTGTGGCACAGGGCAGCCGCTCCTCTCCTGCCCTGGACTAAGCCAACAGACAGCAGCTGCATTGATTGTCACTTAGTTGAGACAGCCAGGGCTTTGTCTGGAAGATGAGACAGGATCAACATTTCCCAATTTGTAAATAAAGGGTTTGCTCTGGCATTGATGTGTGTCAATAAATGACTTGGGGTTTCCCTGCTGATGGGAAGCCATTTTTCTTGACAAACTCAGCATCACTGATAGCCTTCCTTGATGCCAATGGATTTGTTCACTGTGGCAGTCATGGAGACCCAAAACGCCTGGCAGACAAATGTGGCAGGCAGCGCTTAGGGTGCCATTGCACAGTTAACCTCTGTGGAGCTCTGCTTCCCTGGACTATTCATCAAATTTTAATTGGGAGCAGGTGGTTCCCCCAAAAGGTGTCACCAACAGCTGACTTCAAAAGCAGAAAATGGTCCAGTTTTCCCTCAGAAGGCCTCCTAACAGAAAGACCCAGAATAATCTGAAGGTTCTCAGCTGAGCATGGAGAGGAATAAAAGAAAGCATGGAGATCAGGTCTAGAAGTGGGGTCTTGAAAGCAGCCTCTCCTTCCTGAAACAAAGCAAAGGCATCAACATGGCAGAGAGTAGGCATTAGGGCCATCTATCTGGGTGTGGTGGAACACACTAGTAATCCCAGCAGCATGTTGGGAGGCAGAGGTAGAAAGATGATGAATTTGAGACCAACTGGATTATACAAAAGATCTTATTAAGAAGAAAACGAAAGAAGGAAGAGAGGGAGGGAGGTAAAGGGGCAAAAACGGGGGGAGAGGGGAAGGGATGAGAGAAAGGGAAAGAAAAGAGGGAGAAGAAAACAAAAGATATCAGGGCCTTGGTTACAGAACTCTTTTCAGGTTTAAAGTCCTGGCCTCTGTCAGTGGTATTCAAGAGACTCTCAAAATGTTACAGGCTGTTGCTGTTGCCCTTGATTGCCACATTGAGGTAGCAGGTAAGTCACTGTTGTTGGAGATGCCATGCACTTCAGTCACAGTGGCCAGAGATCCCTGAGCTGGAGGTGACCTGAATGCCCACTCTCTGAGGACTATAGCTCTCATGGCACCAGAATGTACCAGGCAGGCTTCCAAAAGAGGGAGGCAGCCAACAGTCCTGCTCACTATAGCGCCTATGAATGACAGCAGTGAGCAGCCTGGCACAACAACCCTAAGGGGGCAGTAGTGCCCTGCGCACCACGGTGGTAATCAGCAGCTCTTTAGTTGGACTTAATACCAACAAAACAAGAGGGAATTTGTGCCTAGTACTGAAAACCTCATCAATTACCCAGAGTTGATGAATTCTGCACAATCGCTAACCACACTCTACACTTTGGTCCTGCTGTCCACAGATACACGTTGTCTTTATCCTTTGACAAGGAAAACTCTCTTTGCAACAGACGGAGACCATTACAGACAACCAGAACCGACCAAACTGCAGAGTTGTAGAGCCCAGTCTAAAGGATTCATCTATACTAGATAGAGATCAGCCATCGCAGGAAAAGGGTGGAAGATTGCAAAAGTCAGCAGAACATGGAGTTTGCTGTGAGACTGGGTCTCTTGGGAGCATCAGAAGCTACACCCATAAAATCTCACCAACATTATAGCCTAAGCAGGAGCTGAGCAAGGCCAATAGCAAACATACCAGAGTGGGTAGGAAAAAGCCCATGAGACCTCCACTATACAAAAAGAAAACAAAAACCACAGGCAACTAAGGAATGCCGAGAGCCAGAGATATAGTCTTCCCCAGGGAATAGCATGCCAATTGGTTATCTAATACCAAATTGTTCGCCCTGAAAACATACTTACAAGTAACGTTGTACAGACTGACCAAGTTGTACTTACTTATTTAGGAGTGAGTGTGTGTGTGTGTGTGTGTGTGTGTGTGTGTGTGTAACAATTAATGAGAAAAGAGACCATGAATTTGAAAGAGAGCAAGGAGGAACATATAAGAATGTTTTAGGGAGGAAAGCAGAGGGGAAGTGATATAATTACAATCCTAAAATATTAAAAAAATTAAAAATTAATTTATTTAACTAAAAATAAGTCCTAATATTTTGGAAGAGAAATGGAAGGTCGTTTCTTGACACAATAGGAAGTGCTTGTGGTGTATAGAGAGGCAGGGGCTGTTGACCACACTGTCTCTGTCCTAACTCCTAAGCACGGTTTGCATGCTTTCATTTCCCAATACGTGCTCCTTTTGATTTTGAGTGACTAAATACTTGTATTGCCCCGCTCTACCACTCTAACCTTTCCAAATCCCTTCTACCCTTTGGGTTAAGTCTCTGTCACTGCTCACCTCGGAATACTTCAGCCCCGTGTTCTCGGGGTCTCTTCTGGAAACTCCTTTGTAATTATAAGTGACCCCCCATCCACAGGGCTGTTTGTTAGAGAACAACAAGCAGATGTGAGTGTGTATTAAGAACTAAGTGGTGTGAGATTTGATTCCTGTTTAGCCTCATATGTGACCTTGGAAGATTTATCCAACACCGCCACGCTTCAGCCAGCGCCTCTTGTTAGTGGGCTAATAGGAGCAGACTGTTGACCCCTATGGACTCCGGCTTAGCTTGTTATTAACAATGCATGTGTTCACCCTTTTTAATATTGTTGCTACAACTCATAGTATTTAGAAGTTGTTTGCCTAGGATGTGCTTTTGAAAAAACACCTGCTGGGCAACATTTTCATCCAGTTATATCTTGATGTATTAATTACTTTTCTATTTGCTAGAACAAATACCTGTCAGCAAGAAGGTAAAGGAAGAAAGGGTTGGTAGATTTTGGTTCAGTTTAAGAAGGAATACAGTGGCAGGGAAGGCACAGAGAAGTGGGGTGGCGTTCGTCCACTGTCAGAAGACACAGAGAAGTGGGGTGGCGTTCGTCCACTGTCAGAAGACACAGAGAAGTGGGGTGGTGTTTGTCCACGGTCAGAAGGCAGGTAGAGGTGAATTCTGCTGCTCAACTTCCTCCTTCTCCTCATCTAGTCTAGAACCCCAGCCAATGGAATGATGCCACCCACAGTCAGGATGGGACTCCCTCCTCGTTACAGAAGCCAACGGAATGATGCCACCCGCAGTCAGGATGGGACTCCCTCCTCAGTTACAGAAGCCAACGGAATGATGCCACCCGCAGTCAGGATGGGACTCCCTCCTCAGTTACAGAAGCCAACGGAATGATGCCACCCGCAGTCAGGATGGGACTCCCTCCTCAGTTACAGAAGCCAACGGAATGATGCCACCCACAGTCAGGATGGGACTCCCTCCTCAGTTACAGAAGCCCAGAATCTGGAGGTTCATTTCCTAGGTTACTCTAAATCCAGCCAGATTGCCAGTGAAGAATAGCCATCATGCTCAGTATCACAGACGCACGAATGTGTCCAGGGCATAAAATCGAGATTGGAAAGGGAGAGAAATGGATTCTGGAGGAGGTAGGTTTTCAACTCCAAAGAAGGAAGATAAGAACTTTCAGACAGCAGAAGACCTAATGTCCACAGGGAGAAAAAGACGGGGTCACTGGTTCCTGGGGAGGGAACTTAGAGACTCATGAACAGAGGGTAAAAGTGAAGCGAAGTGAAGGCTTTGGCAGTTAGACTGTGACAGTTAAACATGTTGGGTCAGGAAAAAGAGAACCTCTGAACAAGGAATTTGTCTTTGGAGTGAAATAGCCGGTAACATGAGAACCCTTCTGTTAGAACGGCTAAGGGTAAGGAAGGAAGGCAAGAGTTTAGGGATCACGAATAGCATAGCAAAGCAAAAGGAGACTATGGACGATGGTATCGATGGCAAGAGAGTTTCTCAGCAGACTTGCTGTCTGGGGATATTGATAGGTGAATTGCATTCAGACCCATGATTCGTAGAGACAGGATCTTGCCCCCTTGGTTCTGAGGATTTCGTAGAACTAAGAACTAGCGGCTGGCTGCTCTGCTTCTCTGATCTTTCAGCTCTCACCCCCTAATATCTGACTCTGGGTTTTTATTATTAAGATCAGTTAGAAACCGAGCAACAGCAAATGAACAATAAAAAACTGAACAGTGACGAAGCACATAAGATACATAAGCACATAAGACCCACATAAGATACAGTCGAGAAACAGTGACATCAACAGTTAAGTATATGTCTTCCTAGGAGATATTTCTGTCTCCTGTGGGTTGTGATTTTCCAAGAAGCAGATACATTTGACCTAAGATTCCCTCTCAGTTCTTTTTTCAAAGCGTCTCCTAGAACCAGCATCTCACGGCACAGGCAACTTTAAAGAGAAATTCTCAGAAAGAGGGAGGACTTTAGCATTCTATAGACATAAAAGAGATGGAGAACGAAAGCCCGGGGTGATTAAAAATCCACGTATACTCTACCTAGGTGGGTGAGTAGATGTGTAAGTTGAAAGCTGTATAAATGATTTTAAAAATAGGTGGGGGTAACATGGCAAGATAGCATACGATGCGAGTGGCATGTCTGCATTTTAACCTAAAGATACCCTATTATGGCTAGTCTGCAGGGCTTGAGGGCAGAGCTGGAGATGAAAACCCTTCAGCGAACTCTCAGCTCCACAAGGCTCCTGAGGTCCTGCAAGACCCCACCCACCTGTCCTTCCCACCCATCTCCAGCTCTATCTCCTGCTGCCTCCTTTCCTTAATGTCCTGGTCCAGTGGCTCTGAACCTTCCTGATGCTGTGACCCTTTCACACAGCTTCCCATGCTGTGGTGACCCCCAACCATGAAATTATTTCGCTTCTACTTTATAACTATAACTTTGCTACTGTTATGAATCATAATGTAAATATCTGATACACAGAATACCTGATATATGACCCTGTGAAAGAGCCAATCGATCTCCCCACAAAGGGGTCATGGCCCACAGGCTGAGAACCGCTCACCTCGGCCCTTTGATCACCTGAAGCGACAGTGTCACTGTGCCGTATCTGGAGCACACTCCCATTCTCTTCTCATATGAGTCTCAGCCTTCATTTAACTTTCCTTCCAGATGATTTTTCCAAGCATCCCAGTCCCTCTGCCAGTGTCACCAAGTCCTCCAGAACCCTGCTAGCGGCTTGGATCCTCCATCAGATGTTCTACTGTGATTGTTTCTCTGCTTGTCCTCACTGGCACATAGAAAGGCTCCCCATGCCGGGCGGTGGTGGCGCACACCTTTAATCTCAGCACTCGGGAGGCAGAGGCAGGCAGATCTCTGTGAGTTCGAGGCCAGCCTGGTCTAGAAGAACTAGTTCCAGGACAGGAACCAAAAAAGCTACGGAGAAACCCTGTCTCGAAAATCAAAAAAAAAAAAAAAAAAAAAAAGAAAAAAAAAAAAAAAGAAAAAAGAAAGGAAAAAAAAGAAAGAAAGCCTCCCCAAACAGCTCCCCAATCATAAATGCACCACCTCTGCCAAGCTGCTCCAGCAACACAGTGTGAGCAAATGGACTTTAACACATGCACACACACACACACACACACACACACTACAGCAAGGCTCTAGTGCCTCTCCCACGCTCCACACACTACACGGCAAGGAGCTCTACACACGTGAATATATTATATTAACATCCACAAGAGGATGGATGCAGTTCCTGTATTTATCCTGTCTCCTGAGCATGAAGGCCCTTTGACTGTGTGTAATTCAGGTGACATGCTCTTAAGATGAGGGGCCTGTTCCAATATGAGGGATGCAACTACATTGCTAAGTTATCAACCATCTCAGCTAGCAACATATGAACTCATGAGATGGGGATTTTGTTCCTTTTGTTTCCTGGGTGTCATTGGCATCTAGAACAGGTCTCGGCACACAGTGGGTATAAGAGTATGATGGGCAAGCATCTAGAACAGGTCTCAGCATACAGTAGGTATAAGAGTATGATGGGCAAGCATCTAGAACAGGTCTCAGCATACAGTAGGTATTAGAGTGTAGTTGGCAAGCATCTAGAACAGGTCTCAGCACACAGTAGGTCTAAGAGTATGATGGGCAAGCATCTAGAACAGGTCTCGGCACACAGTGGGTATAAGAGTATGATGGGCAAGCATCTAGAACAGGTCTCAGCATACAGTAGGTATTAGAGTGTGGTGGGCAAGCATCTAGAACAGGTCTCAGCACACAGTAGGTCTAAGAGTATGATGGGCAAGCATCTAGAACAGGTCTCAGCACACAGTAGGTCTAAGAGTATGGTGGGCAAGCATCTAGAACAGGTCTCAGCACACAGTGGGTATTAGAGTGTGGTGGGCAAGCATCTAGAACAGGTCTCAGCATACAGTAGGTATTAGAGTGTGGTGGGCAAGCATCTAGAACAGGTCTCAGCACAGTAGGTCTAAGAGTATGGTGGGCAAGCACCTAGAACAGGTCTCGGCACACAGTAGGTCTAAGAGTATGGTGGGCAAGCATCTAGAACAGGTCTTGGCACACAGTGGGTATTAGAGTATGGTGGGCAAGCATCTAGAACAGGTCTCGGCACACAGTAGGTATTAGAGTGTTGTGGGCAAGCATCTAGAACAGGTTTGGCACACAGTAGGTATTAGAGTGTGGTGGGCAAGCATCTAGAACAGGTCTCAGCACACAGTAGGTCTAAGAGTATGGTGGGCAAGAATCTAGAACAGGTCTCGGCACACAGTAGGTATTAGAGTGTTGTGGGCAAGCATCTAGAACAGGTCTCGGCACACAGTAGGTATTAGAGTGTTGTGGGCAAGCATCTAGAACAGGTTCGGCACACAGTAGGTATTAGAGTGTTGTGGGCAAGCATCTAGAACAGGTTCGGCACACAGTAGGTATTAGAGTGTTATGGGCAAGCATCTAGAACAGGTTCGGCACACAGTAGGTATTAGAGTATGGTGGGCAAGCATCTAGAACAGGTCTCGGCACACAGTAGGTATTAGAGTGTGGTGGGCAAGCATCTAGAACAGGTCTCGGCACACAGTAGGTATTAGAGTGTTGTGGGCAAGCATCTAGAACAGGTTCGGCACACCATCAGTGGGTACTAGAGTGTGGTAGGCAATGTGGTAAGCAGCAGAGTTCCCCGTCAGCCCTGCCTGCCCTCAACCCCAGGAGTGTTAGAGGCTGACTCTCACAACCAAGTCTCACCTCAGAAATGGAGAAGAGACTGAGCGGCCAACAGTCATGTCTTCTCTTGGGGACAACCTTCATATGATGACTTGTCAGTGTAGAAATTATAAGGTGCTAACTAAACTTGTTTACCTATGATGTCTTTCACCTGCTAAATCTTTCACGACCCTGGGTCATTATATGAAATAGGCATATAAATCAAACATTTGCTGACAACGAATCAGAAAGAAGCGTTATAAAATGATGCTTTCGTATACATATAATTTTTCCATGCATTAAAAACAACAGCAAAAGTGTGTGCTAGTGAAATGGGTGGACTTGTTCATTTTTACAGAAAGGATTAAGTCTTGGCTGAACGTTTATACTGCGGGTCATAGAGCACTGTGTTGTTTCCACAGAGTTGATCCATATGTTGATGGTATGAGCGTTCATGTGTCCATGCCGAGAAAGCCGATATCATATAAACATGCAACATAATAGCAGAAAAATGCTGAAGGTCATTTCAGAAACTCTCTTAGTCTGAAGCCAAAACTTATTCAATAATGTTTTATGAAAATAAAATGAGCAACTCAAACCCCAAGTTTTCAAGAAACAAGCATGCTAGCATAATACAATCCAAAATGAACTGAAGCAATATACATTGAGGAATGGTGATAATAAACCCTAAAAGTTGTTTATAAGTAAGCCATTTTGTTTCTATGAGAATGTAAACTTTGTACAGTCAGGGCAATGCGATTCATAGCGTACAACAGGCTCAAATCCCAGCCCAGGTGCTTCAGGCAGCTGTGTTCCCTTGCGGTGAGACGGTACCTGGAGTGCACAGGATGAGAGTTCAGAACCAAGAGCTGCAGGGACGTGGCTGCCAGCACACGGGTGAGCACAGCCAGCACACGCAAACACATTCCACAACTGATTTTTAGTGACATTTTGATTGTTGCACATTCAAAATCCTTTTGCTTTTGCAAAATTTCCCATTTGATTATGACACAACCAAGTACTGATCTATTTGTGTCTCAGGTCAAGTCCCCGAGAAACACTGTACATGTAAACCCTATTGACAAGGCCTTTGGGGAGTCAGCATCTGAGACACGAACACTTAAATAAATGACGATATCACTGGGAGCCTCAGTGTGCCCAGCCCTGTCCCACGGACCAGGCCAACAGTGTAAAGAGGGCAAATAGCACCTGCAATTTTAAGTAGCTTTTCTTCTCAAGAGGGAATATCAAAAAGAATGGCATTTCAGATAGTGGTGAAGCCCATGAAAGCGAGGGGACAGAAGGGTTGAAGATGAAGGAGCCTCACACACTTACTAGGAAAGGCTTCTTCTGGCAGGTCAGCTGAAATGTGGATAAAGAAACCGAGGGTTGGGCATACGAAGACTTGTCTGTGTTTGAAAACAGCTGAGGCCTTGTGGCTGGAGAGAGGCACTCCAGAGTCACTAGATCTACCACAGCGAGTGAAGAGAAAAATGGTGTGTATGCCGGAGAGGAAGGTCGGACTCGGGTCTCACAGGGACCACCAAGGTCTCTGTGCTAAGAGCACTATATTATCTATATCACTAGGCTTTTAGTACCAAGATTTTATAATTGTCTCTCTCATCCTTATTTCTACCGTTAGTACAAAGAGAGAAGCCCTTTTTTCATGTTTTTAATTAAATAAATTAATTTAATTTAATTAATATGGCTTTTAATTTGTTGAAGAAAAACCTTTGAAGGCTGTGTGTTTTCTAACTTTGAAGGAAGTCTGGAGTGTATTATGAAGCCCTTCATGCTGTGGTTTACTTTCGAATTCTCCAGTGAGTCAATCAGGAAAATCTATACACGACTGAAGTTTTCTCTGGGATCTTGCATTGCACTGAGGGCAGAGGGAGGCAGTGGCTGTTTCACCTGCCTGGGCAGCTGACTGCAAGTCACAGTTACCTGATCTGGTAACTGCATTACCAGGGAAATACAGATAAGAAAGCATTAGGGTTAAAAAGAGTTATCAAAAGATAATTCTACCAACTTGCCGATTAGGTTATGATCACAATTTAAGCACTAAATTAGTTCTGCATATTGTTACCCCAGGCCAATGAGCAGAGCAGTGAGTCTTTTGGTCTGATAGCAGACAAGATAGTTCACTTTTCAGGCGAGAACAGATATCTTTACAGGCTATACTGCTAATGACAAACTATACACATGGGTCTGATCACAGGGACCTGGACTCCAAGGCAGCAGATCTGCTCAAAAAAACCATTTCACACATCCGAGCGGCCATTTCTTATATCCTCTCTTGATTTGAATAGTTGAGATCACAGTATGGTTGTGGTTAATTTGGGATTTTTTGATGATGTCCTGGATTGTATGGTCAAATTTAATTCAATCGCTAACCAAACTCTCATCTATCTGAGAGATGGTTAGTGTTCCCTTGGATTCATCTTAAACAAGATTTTGACAATAGGTTTAGGTCGAGGTTTCCAAAAAGCAGCATACATGCAGACGGTCCGTTGTGCAGGAGAAGAAATCTACAGGATGATTAGATGCTGCATCCTTGAGCCTTATCTGAAACACGTTACCCCAAGGCACCAATCACAACTGTCTCTCCCCAGAATTCTTCCTTCTCAGGGCGACTCGGCACTCCGCAGTCTGTCCTCTAGCGAGCTCGCTGTCTATCAAACACCAGCTGGAAGCTGAGTCCTTTCCCTTTTCGTCTCCGAGTTTCTAGCTCATTCTACTCCCTGCTCTCCGTGCGCTTGGCCCTGCTCGCCTGCTGCTGCCTCAGCTTGCGTGTACTTCCTTCCCAGCCACTGCTCAGAAGGAGGAAAACCTGAGTAGTGGGCCTAGAGCAGGGACATGAGAGGAGCCTCCCAGACTCCAGGACACCCCGGGAAAATCAAATGCTCTCCCCCTCTGAAGTGTTTACACTATAGTACTGCTACCCATGAAGCAACATTAACCTGACACAGAATTTTAGAGTTTGTGATAGCCATGCTTCAAAAGTACAAAAGCAAAACAAAACAAAAACATTAGTTAATTTTAATAACATATTCTATTGAATCAAATTTGAAAAAAAAAATTATTAAACATGGGACTCAAATCTTAAAAACTTTCAAAATGATTCAAGGTCCAGGGAGTATTTTCCACGCCCAGCACATTATTAAACATTCTGTCTGGATTTTAGGTGTTCAGGAGCAGCCTGTGACTCGTGGCCACCATCTGAAAAGCATAACACTCAGGTTTCTTCTGTCTATAGCCCTCAAATGTGTTGTGAGCGGCAGAACTATTGTGTAGAGTCCAGATTTAAGTTTTAGGAAATATCATAAGATGATTTAGATAACTAACTAACGGATTTGCCTTAGGCTTACCATTGCTGTGATGAAATACCATGACCAGAAGCAAGCTGGGGAGGGAAGGGTTCGTTTGACTTCCTCTTCCACAGTACTGCTCATCACTGAGGAAAGTCAGAACAGAAAATACAACAGGCCAGGAACCTGGAGGTAGAAACTGATGCAGAGGACTTGGAAGGGAGCTGCCCTACTGGCTGCATTCATGGCTTTGTTCAGCCTGCTTTCCTATAGAATCCAAAACCACAATGGGCTGGGCCCTCACCGTCTATCAGTAATTAAGAAAATGCCCCACAGCTGGGTCTTCAAGAGGCATTTTTACAATTGAGGTTCCCTTCTTTCAGATAACTCAAGCGTGTGTCAAGTTGGCACAAAACTAGACAAGACAATACTATAGATTTAATTACTCATTTAACAAATATAAAGTTCATAAAATATAAAGTTCATAAAATAGGGCTGGAGAGATGGCTTAGCATTTAATACACTGGCTGCTCTTGCAGAGGATCTGGGTTTGATTCTCAGCTTCCACATGGTAGCTCACAACTATAAATAACTCTAGGTCAAGGGAATCCAATGTCTTCTGACCTCCTCAGGCATGAGACACACATGCAGTGCGCAGACACACACGTTATGTGCAGACACACATGTAGGTAAAACACCTACCACACATATAATATAAAATAATTTAAAATAGTATGTCAAAACTAGTTCCCCAATATAAAAAGTATATATACAATGAAAAATGAGAAAATCCAAATGAAAAAAACATCAGGTTTTCATCAACTTAGTATTTCAGTACTAACGTTCATGTAAATTTAATGAGATTTAAATTTAAGAAGATTCTTAGAAAGCTGAGAAAATTCTAAGTATTAGGCCTGAGGCAAATCCAGAAATCTGAAAATTGCAAGTTGAGCCAAGCTTTGACCTGATAATAAATTAGTGCTATCCTGACAATTTGCTAAATATAGGTAAGTATATATCTTTATAAAAACGTATTTGTTATTTCTGGTTGTGAGCTTAGCCTCTGCTGAACCATCTCTTATAACCACTGCCCGTACTTCTTTACAGGAAGTTAGTTATCACTGAACTTGACTACCAAAACTATGGCTGGAAACTTTCTAATGTGAGAACTCCCAGGTTACACAGGGTATTGAGGGAATGTAGCCTTCTGCTGGAACGTTCTTACCTAGGACTGTTTCCTCCTTTTGTGAGCAACTTAGAGTAACAAAATTACAGGAAACACAAATCAAGTTTGTAGCCTTGCCTTTTTACCTAGGATATGTATCTATGGGAGTCAAATGGGGATAAGAAAATTCCTCTTATAAGATTATGAGTGTTCCCAGATGATAAATGGGCTGAGAAAGAAATCAAAGAAACATCACCCATCACAAGAGCCACAAATAGCTTAAAATATCTTGGAGTAACTCTAACCAAACAAGTGGAAGACCTGTATGACAAGAACTTTAAGTCTTTGAAGAAAGAAATTGAATAAGACACCAGAAAGTGGAAAGATCTCCCATGATCTTGGGTAGGTAGAACTAACATAGTAAAAATGGCAATCCTACCAAAAGCAATCTGCAGACTCAATGCAATGCCCATCAAAATTCTTCACAGACTTCAAAAAAAATAAAAACAGTACTCAACTTCATATGAAAAAACAAAAACCCCACGATAGCCAAAACAATCCTATACAATAAAAAGAACTTCTGGTGGCATCACAATCCTTAACTTCAAACTCTACTATAGAGCTGCAGTACTGAAAACAGCCTGGTATTGGTATAAAACAGAAAGGAGGACCAATGGAACTGAATCGAAGACCCAGATATTAATCCATACACCTATAAATACCTGAGTTTTGACAAAGAAGCAAAAAATATAAAATGGAAAAAAGAAAGCATATTTAATAAATATGCTGGTATAACTGGATATCAACATGCAGAGGAATGAAAATAGATCCCATCACCATGTACAAAACTCAAGTCCAAATGGATCAAAGACCTCAGCATAAAGCCAACCACACTGATCTCCAAAATATACAAAGAACTCAAGAAACTGGTCATCAAAAGAACAAATAACCCAATAAAAAATGGAGTACAGATCTAAACAGAAGAATCTAAAATGGCTGAAAGATTCTTAAGGAAAGACTCAACATCCTTAGTCACCAGAGAAATGAAAATCAAAACAACTTTGACCTGTAAGAATGGTCAAGATCAAAAACACTGATGACAACCTATGCTGGAGAGGATGTGGGACAATGAGAACACTTCTGCATTGCTGGTGGGAGTGAAAATTGGTACAGCCCCTTTGGATGTCCATATGGCAATTTCTCAGAAAATTCGGAAGCAACCTTCCTCAAAACCTGGTAATACCACTTTGGGGTATATACCCAAAGGATGCTCAATCATACCATAAGGACATGTGCTCAGCTATGTTCATAGCAGCATTGTTTGTCATAGCCAGAACCTGGAAATAACCTAAATGCCCCTTGACCTAAGAATGCATAAGAAAAATGTGGTACATTTACATGGTGGAGTACTATACAGCAGAAAAAATGATGACATTTGAAATTTGCAGGCAAAACATCATTTTGAGTGAGGTAACCCAGAGCCAGAAAGACAAGTATCACATGTACTCACTCACAAACTGTTTTTAGATATAAAGCAAAGAAAACCAGCCTATAATTCACAATCCCAGAGAACCTAGACAACAGTGAGGACCCTAAGAGAGACATGCATGGATCTAATCTAAATGGGAAGTAGAAAAAGACAAGATCTCCTGAATAAATTGAGAGATGTGGACAATCAGAGAGGGTTGAAGGAGAGGGGAGAGAGAGGGAGGGGAACAGAGAAAAATGTAAAGATCAATAAAATCAATTAAAATGTAAGAGTTAGTAACAAGCCTGAGCTATCAGTTGAGCATTTATAATTAAAAAAAAAAGATTAAGAGTGTTCCATTGGAGCTTCTGGCTTGGCCCTGCACGTGCTGGGAAACCCCGTCTGCCTTACTTCCCCCAACCCCTTTCACACTGAAAAATCTCTGAGAAAAGGTGCTGTGGAACAAACTTTTTACATTATAAATACGTGTTATTCTCATTGGTTAATAAAGAGCTGACTAGCCTATAGCTTGGCAGGAAGAGCCAGACTAGGAGGATGCTGGGAAAAAGAAAGGTAGATTCTCGAGAATCTCCAATCAGACACAAAAGAAAAAGAACATACACAAAGTGAGGTAATGAGCCTTGAGCCACGTGGCAGCAAGTAAATAAATATAAACGGGTTAATTTAAGTTATAAGGGCTACTTAAAAACAAATCCAAGCTTGAGACCAAACATTTATAATTAATAACAAGTCTCTGTGTGTTTATTTGGGAACTGGGAAGTGTGACAGAAAACTCCGCCTATACAAATGGCACTGAAAGCCCAGTTCTGCATTTCTAGAAGCCAGTGCAACCACCTTGCTGGCCTGACCAGCCCACCCAAGTGCCAACTCATATTTGGGCACCGTCCGGCTCCTGGCTGGCGTGTCATCACCCCTTGCCTGAGCTCCACTACCCCTGCCCCTTAGCTCAGAAGCATGCCTTCTCTGGATTCATTCTCTGAGATCGGTGAACCAGTCTGAGAGTTGCTTTGTTCTCAATAAACCTGTTGCTATACTTATAATATGACTTGACCCAGCTTACTATGTCAGTAGGGAACTTATAATTTGGGGGAAAACATATCAATGACATTAAGATATTAGATGTAAAGTAACTTGAAAACACAGAATCAACAGTTTCAAATATACTCCATGAGTTTTGGAAAAGTCTTTGTGCTGGTTAGTTTTTGTTCAGCTTGGCACAAACTGGAGACACCTGGGATGAGGGAACCTCAGTGGAGAAATGCTCCCATCATAGGCATGTCTGTGGGGCATTTCCTTGATCAGTGGTTGGTGCATGGAGGTGGGCAGTGCCATCCCAGCTCCTGGGTTATATAAGGAAGCAAGCTGAGCAAGTCGTCAGGAGCAAGTCAGTAAGTAGAGTTCCTTCATGGCTTCTGCTTCAGTTCCTGCCTGCACGTTCCTGCCTTGAGTCCCTGCCCTGACTTCCCTAGAGGATGGAGTGTAACCTGAAAGTAGAAGTCAAATAAAACCTTTCCTTCCCAAATTGCTTGTGGTTAGTGCTTTATCATAACAACAGGGTAACAACCAGAACAAGACTACTTGAGAGTTGTTTTTGTTTATCTTGTGTATGGTGGTTAGCTTCACTAGAAAAGCTTTGGTGGAAACAACAAAGAAGAAAATTACCTTCGCTTTATTCTGCTCCTGTGTTTAAACGTTCTGATATCTAGTTGTCATTCCAAAGACAGTCTCACTGTCTCAAGGCACCTTTAATACCAGCCTTATTATTTTAGCCCAATACCACAGGCCTGCTTTTAGCTACTACACCTTTAAAAAATACACGACTCTCTTTGGCGGATAATCTAGACAGAAGGCCTCACTCACACCCACATCTTTGTCGCAGTCTCAGAAACATTTCTCGGGACCCTAGTTATACAGCTTCATGGAAATTAACAAATAAAAAAATATGTTTGGTACCATTTGAAATTAAACAGATCTGCCATTTTGTAAACTTTACAGAGGGGTGGTCTAAGGAGGTAATGACCTCCTGGAAACTGCGGGCACACTGAAAATTAGGCGAACACGCGTGGCAAATTCCAGCGGCTCAGTTGCTTTTGGAGTTGATCTCTCATATGAGCTGCAGGGCCGTGTGCTTCTGACTAGAAGGGAATGGCACTCGGCAGAGTCACAGATGCTACTTTGGCTTCGGCTATAGCTCCAAGGACGCAGGTCCAGCAGGTGCAGGGCTGGAGGCATGGAAGGGGCTTCAAGATACAACAAACTGCAGATAAACTGCAGAAGGTTCCCTAGAATTTTGACTACCTCAGCTTTTATACTTATCAGGTTCAATTAGCATCTACTTATTGCTTCTAGTGATACACTGTATGGTTTGCTGGCATGAAGATGGTAGGGTATATCAAATGTCCATTGGTTTCATCTCTTCTGTCTCTCCCTCCCTCCCTCCGTCTCTCCCTCTCCCCCCCTTAATATACACACACACATACACACACATACATATTCACACACACATACACACACACACACCAAAGTGAGTGTGTGTGTGTGTATGTGTGTGTGTGTGTAATGCATTTCTATTCTTGGAATTAGTTAAGATCCCTATTTTAAATCCCTCTTCTATTTTAAATGGCTATTTAAGGTACCACTGTTAGTCATCAAAACTTGATATGGAATGGGGAATTTACCGAGCTCCCTATTCAGTTAACCCATGGGCGGTAGTTCAGTGTTATAGCCATTGTGATTATGAGTGAAACAGGAGGCAGAAAGCCTGAAGTGCAGGGCTGACCAGAATAGACCTTTGGGGGTGCCACAAGGTGGCTGTGCCCTGCTATGCCTGAGGCATTCTGCTGTTACTTATCTCAACATGGTGTCAAAACATCTGACAAAAGCACTTTGGAAAGAAAGGGTTTCTTCTGGCTCCCAGTTTGAGAGCATAGTCCATCATGGCTGGGAAGGTATGAAGTATTAAACAGCCAGTCACTTACATCCACTACAGGAATGTAGTAGAGGGAAATTAATATGAATTATGGATGCTGGTGATCAGCTTGCCTTCTCCCTTTTATTCTACACAGGATCCCAGGCCAAGTGCTATCACAGTTAAGGTGGGTTTTCCATGTGGGTAATCCCCCACAAGCATGCCCCAAGGTTTGTCTTGTAGGTGATTCTCGACCCTGTTGAGTTGAAAGCCGCTATAAACCATCAATGACAGAGTCTTAGTTATGAGTTTTTAATTGGTGTGGAGAGACACCATGACCATGGCAACTCTTGTAAAGAAACCTATGAAAACTGCATTAAATTCTGAGTAAACACTGACCCATCACTTCCGTACTTTAATCAAGAGTCTCAGAGAATTAAAGAAGAGTCATTGACCCTTACCTATGGAGAAGAATTTGGACTCTTTCTGCATACAACAGCCCAGACAGTTGGAAGGTGTGCAGAAGGAAAAAGGCGAGTAAATGAAGAATGCACAAATTGTAGATGCGTCCTCCTTTATATTTATCCAAGACCACTAATTTAACTGAAGAAAGTAAGTGTCCAGGCCTGGAGGCACACATCTGTAAACCCTGGAGGTGCAAGGTGCAGGGAGGAGGGTAAGAAACCTAGAGTTGCTTGCTCATGTTCTCCCTCCTTCTGCTTCTCATTTGGACCTTAAGAGCTCAGTCCGTTGCTCCAAATTGGGTCTCTGTCTCTATCTCGATCCATTGCCAGATGAAGGTTCTAAGGTGATATGCAAGATATTCATCAGTATAGGATAGGGTCATTTCAGGTTCCCTCTCCTCAGTTGCCCAAGGTACTAGCTGGGGACATCTCCCTGTGAGCCCCTCTAGAATCAAGCCTCTTGCCAACCGTAAGATGGCTCCCTTAATTAGGAAGTCAGGACCACGAGGGGTGCACCCACCCACTGTGACAGTGGAACTGATCTATTGGGAGCTCTTCAAGGCCAGCTGGACTGGGACTGAATAAGCATGGGATGAAACCGGACTCTCTGAACATGGCGGACAATGAAGGCTGATGAGAAGCCAAGGACAATGACACTAGGTTCGTTTTTTTTTTTTTTTTTAGATATGTATACAGCGTTCTGCTTGCATGTGCACCTGCATGCCAGAGGAAGGCACCAAATCTCATTACAGATGGCTGTGAGCCACCACGTGGTTGCTGGGAATTGAACTCAGGACCTCTGGGAGAGCAGCCAGTGCTCTTAACCTCTGAGCCATCTCTCCAGCCCCCAACACTAGGTTTCGATCCTAATACATGAACTGGCTTTGTGGGAGCCTAGCCTGTTTGGATGCTCACCTTCCTGGACCTAGATAGAAGTGGGAGGACCTTGGACTTCCCGCAGGGCAGGGAATTTGGACTGCTCTTCAGTATCGAGAGGGAGGGGGAATGGAGTGGGGGGAGGGGGAGAGGAGTGGGGTGAAGGGGGCAGAGTGGGGGGAGGGGGCAATGTGTGGGAGGAGGGGGAGGGAAATGGGAAACGGGGAGGAGGCGGAAATTTTAATTTAAAAAAGAATAAAATAAAATAAATAAAATATTCCATGGTAATGGTGTCTGCAATTAAAAAAAAAAAAGAAAGAAACCTAGAGTTGTCCTGGCTGTACCAAGTTCAAGGCCAGCCTGAGCACATAAGACCCTGAAAAGAGAAAGAATATCAAAGACCAAGATAAACACTGAAAGGATAAGAAAGGCCAGCTGGGGAATGTCCATCTGAGGACCTGGGGAAAGTGAGACACAACTGACAATGAGATTAAGACCTGTCCCTTAATTTGAGCTACCTTGAGTCCATTTCTTGTTTTTTCTCCATTAATAGCTGCTAAGCCACTGTCCAGTATTTTGCTCAGCCTTGCCTGATACCCCCTTCTATCTATCCTTACACATTTAGCACATATGCACACACACACAGAGACAGAGACAGAGACAGGCAGAGCATGAGGGCGAACACCACACAAGTAACTTGCTTCAGTGTGCTGTATGCAATTCTTAGCCAGCTCTGTATCTGGGATCCTGGTTGCTCACAGAAAGGAAAAGAGAAAAACACGGGATCCCAGATCACTGTAGACTGCTGAGATATCTACCATCAAAAGCAATGAGATACCTTCAAGCGCCTTTCAGCAAAGCTTTCTGAAAATGAGACCGCTGAGAACCAGCTTGGTCTGTCAAAACTCAGATGACATGCAAGTAGTGAACTTGACACAACAGTAGAACAAACCAGACAGAAAAGCACTGCTCCCCCCCACACACACACACATAACAGCAGAACAAACCAGACAGAAAAGCACTGCCCCCCCCACACACACACACAACAGCAGAACAAACCAGACAGAAAAGCACTGCCCCCCCCCCCACACACATAACAGCAGAACAAACCAGACAGAAAAGCACTGCCCCCCCCCACATAACAGCAGAACAAACCAGACAGAAAAGCACTGCTCCCCGCCCCCCCCCCCCCCACACCTGCCTCTCTTTCAGAATAAGGAGCTATTGCCATGGGGACTGTGCTAAGAATATACGAAAGAAATCAACAGCTAGCCGTCCCTGGAGGGTACATTATTTGGAAGTTCTGCCCAAAGTGTTGCTTTAAAAAGTGCGTTTGGAGCTTGTATGTGACAACTTTTGAGGTTTTTTTTCTTCATCCATTATCTTGGTACATGATGCCTATGTAAGACACTGTACCTGATAATTGCAAGGTTATGAATGAGACTTATCTTTATACGCAAGGTTTTTTTTTTCAGTCCAGAAAGAAATTGAACAAATACAAAATAAAAAACAAAATTGAAATGGCTTGGGCTCTAGGAAAGGAATCCCTTGGGGCATGAATATTCCCACATCCTGTGCAGTGGGAAGGGCTCTGCATCCTGTGTGTAGAGACAGGTGATGTGCATAGGGGAGAATGATGGGCCATGCACATGTGCACGTGTTGATGGAAAGGCAGCTTTACCTGGTAGAGCTCATAACCTGAGAAATGATCCCAAGAAATGCGAGTTTGGAGCTGTCATTTGGATATATCATTAAAGAGTTTGGGCTGTTTTCTGAAGATACCGGAAAGGTAACAATAGATCCATAAACCCAAAGTCAAGGTGAGAACTTACCAAGATTGGCACAGAGGAAGAACCACTCAAAAGTCTAGCTAAGTGGGGCAGAATACAGTCTAGGGAGGATTCGGACTAGGAAAAGAGCAGAGGAGCAGAAGATGATAGAAACAAACGAACATGCATTGGCCTCGTGGTCCATGGTTCAGATAAGCACACAGCTGAAGAACCTTGAAGGCAGGGTTCTCGTCACACTCCTTAGTCTTGTCCAGCACACACAATTTAAAAGCAGTGATAAAGACAACCCAGAGTGATTGGCAGTGCCTGCTGCATGACAAATTTTCCTGAGGAGACATAAACAAATCTAAGTAAGGATTCTACAAAGGTCCATCTTGGCTAATTAACAAGTCTGCTGTAGATGCTTAGGGGAGCAGGGCTGACTCAAAGGCAGATGCATCTCTGAGATGCCAGTGATGCCATGGTGATCAGTCATGAAAGCCACATCCAGGAGAACCCTGAGTGACTTCCAGATGGCTTCTCCTGGCATCGTTGGCTACTTATATAACCTTGGGATGCCTCTAGCATCTTACATTGGACTTTCCTGCACATGTTTTGTTTACATCCCAAGAATCACGAGTTTGCCTTCCCCCTCCAGCCAGAAGATTTCAGTTCAGAGGAAGCCACTAGACAGTACTTGGGACTTTCTCTTTAGCTTCAAAAAAGTTGTTTGTCAATAAGTTTGGACTAGCTATGGGTAAGCAAAACGAAAGGATAGCTTTAACCTCACAGAAAGGTTAGGATTGATGGAACACATGAAAGGGAAGGGGGAAATTGACATTGGGATGTGTAGACAATGGGTCACTTTTAGGCTATTTGTGTCTTTCAGAAACATGCTTTTAATGGATTTCTCTTGAAGACATAAGGTTCCATTTAAGAATTTCTTTGCAACATCAGCAAAATGGCAGCAAGGTGAAAAGCCCCAGGGGACTGGGATCCCTCCAAAGCCTCAGGTCTAGACCGAATTTGCCATTTCAGGGCTGTGCTGCTGTAAAAGCAGGAGCCATAATGTAGATGATCACTTGAAGTGTCATTTGAATGTGCACGAATATTAAAGCAAGTTTCAAAGAGTCTGAGTGCTGTCCCAACTGGCTCCTCCCTGCAATCATGAATCTTTGATTCATGCTACAGAAAGGCTCTTGGCATTTCTTTGGTGGGAGAAGAAGGAACTTACATGTTGCGTACTCTAGAATTAGATGTGTAAGGGCATCAAACCATACATCTAGTTTCCAGAAATTCTGAGGGAGGATTTGAAATTCTCCCACAGCTGAGATTTACACACTTGGTATTTGTGTATTTCAATAGGTGTTTGGCCACAGAAGAAAGAATTAAGAGTTCTATACATGGTGGAGGCAAGAATACCCAACCAAGGTGTTAGCTTTTAGGTAGTTCTATGTATTTAGAGAGGGAAATTGTTATCTGGAGGCACCTCGGCATTAATTATCACATGGAACTTAACCATGATCAACAGACTAAAGCAAGTTTCTATGCTAGATTTAGCACTTACAATGTGCTCAGAGGGTATGTACATAATCACACGTTAATACTCAACCACGGGAGGATGGTAAGGCCACTGTAACTCAAAGAGAAGGTCATGAAAGGGAAAGTACTGGTTCAAGACACCCTAAGACCAAGTTCTCAGCACAAAGGACAGAGGGACAAAGGGAAAAAAGAAATAAGAGACAAAAACAGGAGAAAGAGGATGAGGAGAAGGGAAAGGGAGCAAGAGAGAGGGGGAAAGGGTATTTTCTTTCTCCTGTAGGACAAAGAACTGCCTCTGGATGGAGGGGTGACAGATGTGGCCCATAGAAAACTGGCATTTTACAAAGATAAAGGGGAAACCCTGTGTTAGGATTAAGTATTTAATTTTAATTGGGCATGACAATTCGGTGAGCCAAAGGGGGCTTTTGATTGCTGGACTTCAATACTTAGATAGCTGGACCTTGATACTCAGCCACAGGAGGAGAAAGTGGCCAAATAAGGGAATAGACCTTAGAGGCTAGCTTTAGGAATGCTAATCTAATGGTTTTTAGCAAGGCAGAGGGAATGGAAAAAGAAGGGCAGGGCCTGCCAGAACCAGGCTTGCCAGAACCAGGCTTGCCATGCCCAAGCTGGCCAGAGTCCCTTCAGCAGGAACTACTGGGGTCAGGTTAGACATGTGGTGTCTTCACTTACTGGGTTTTAATGAGCAATCTCTTGCTGATGAACATCTCAGTCTGCCTCACTCCAATGCTTCATTCTCTCAGCTTTCTAGTGGAGACAAATGTTCTCCCACTTTGTCATTTAAATGCAAGCTTTCATTGGTTGAAGCATGTCTCTCCAAAATTCCTGTGTTAGTCCTCTCCCTGAGTATCTCAGAAGGTAACCTTAATCAGAGACAGGACTTTAAAAGAGATCAAGATAGAAGCAGTCATCAGTGGAAGCCCTACTCCAATGCACCTGGAATCCTGATAGGAAAGGTAGGTTGGTATCCTGTGGACACACACACATACATACACACATACACACATATATACATACATACACACATACATACAGACACATACACACACATACATACATACACACACATACATACACACACATACATACACACATATACATACATACACACATGCATACATACATACATACATACATAGACAGAGACGAGGACAGAGAGAATAGCATATGAAAATGAAAGTGGAGACCAGTTTGATGTCTGTTAAGGAATATCAGACATTGCCTGCAAGCCACCAGAAGGAGAGGAGACATATGAAATGGATTTTTCCTTCACAGATATTAGAGGAAGGCAGCCCTGCCCACAGCCCCATCTTGGATTTAAAGCTTCCAGAGCTGCAAGGCACTGATCCTGGTATGGGAGCCAGCCTGCTGTAGACTTCATAAAGATAACTCCAACCAACCACGGGCGTTCTTCATGATGACAATCTGCTGCTTATCTCTCGGGCTCACCCCTCTCTTCCTTTGTAGGCTATGCATTCCACCGCCACCCCACAAGCTAGTGAACGTGTAGGGACCTAGAACTATCGTATGTTTGTTTCCCTTTTCAGGAACATCTGCACCAATATAGCAGACTGACCATCATCCCTTACAGGAAGCCTTACTTCATCTCTTCTCACGCCCAGCAACCGAGAGGAGTTACTGGCACTGCGTGTGCTGAGATTTCTCTTTGGACCGTCTCCTGTGGTCACTGTTACCCTACGCTGCAACCTGGATACTTATGTGTCTGTCTTTGTGTGACCCCCTACTCAGAACACACACACAAACACACACACACACACACCCACCACATATACACACAAAGTGGCTTGGGGCTAGGGTTATGTTTGGTTCCTTAGATGTTTGAGAACAGAGAAAGAAAGGTACCTTGGATTATATCAGTTAGTGTGTTTCTAGTCTAAATGATACCCTTGTCAAATTGAATTAATAAGCTGCCATTCTGTGAGTGTGGAGTAAGTGAGAGCCAGTGAGTCAAATCAATTTGGGCCTGCAGAAAATGGAAAAATACTAGCATGGAGTGTAGAAAGAGAAACTCTAGATACTAGGGGCTTAAAAATCAAGTGGATTCCTCACCTTGTCCTCGTCAGTCAATAGCGTCTGCATATAAACCAACCCTGGTTGACCTTCCCATCACTCCTTCACCTTATGTTAGAAACAGGTGTCTCACTGAACCTGGAGCTCATTGGTTGGTCAGACTCTTGATCATCGAACTCCTGGGATCCACCTGTTTCACTTCCCCAGTGCTGGGACTGTGGGCATGCACTTTTCTCGGGAGTTCAAGCCCTATCAAGACTCAAGTCCTCAGGCTCAAACAGCAAACACTTAACATCTCCCCACACCCCTAAATATCTGTTCTTAATTCCCATGCTAAGCTACATCTATACTTGCTTTGCACTTTCAAAATGTGATTCCTAATTCAGTTTGTAAGTGAAAAAAAATAATGTCTTTGCTTGTCACGTGTCCTGGATGTAGCAAATCACAATGTCATGAAGACTTTTCTATGTCATAGGACAGAAATCCAATGGAAGCAGCCCCACTGTCTATAGACTATGATACATTACAACTGAAATCACATGAAGCACAATGTGGGGAGCATTCAAGGAGACATCTCTGAGACTCTCCCATGAGCTTTGAAGACTTTAGAAGTGTGGGTTGTCTGTGGTGTCTCCCAGCCCTGAGTCCAGCACTGGCATATGGGTGAAAACTTGCACGTTATACAACTGTGCATGCCTGCCTGAGCACACTCACTGGTGACACAGCCAGGTGAAATTCTGTAGTCCATTCCAGATCTCTGAGGCTCTCAGTCATCCCCGACGGGCGCCATTTTGAAAAATGGGTCCTATGAGAAAGAGGTTGCCAACGGTGGAGTGACTTGGTCACTATTTGACATTTCAGAGACGTTTGTGAGCTCTGCCTCATCTTAGCATCTCATTTATACCTGAATTCTCTTGTGAGTTACACAAAGCTTGTAGTCGATTTCTGCAAGTTAATGGCTATAATCTTAATATCCATAGCTAAATTATACCTGCTATGTTATTCTGTCTAATTTCCCTACCAAGAATGTAGAACTTAATCAGATTGCCAGGTCAGTGGTAGTCCTTGACTTTTTGTGTAGATAAGTGTCCATTAGATGTGAAAGCTGACACACTAACGTTCCAGCTCTAGCTCTTTTGAAAATATGTGTTCCATGGAACTGTCTAGAACCCTAACAAAAGAGTGTGATGAAGTAAATTCATAGAATTCTGCACGTTTTTTCCCTTTAAGGTTTTGCAGTGTGACTTGTTTTATTGAAGGCCCCAGATACCCCTCAAAAATAAGGCCTGATTAATTTTATATAACTTGATGTTTTAAAGTAAGACCTGATCAAGAAACCCTTAAATTTTCTTTCTCTAAGCATATTGTCTTTCACAAAAGCAGAAAAATATTGAGTGTTGGAAATCTTGTCATCAATTTTTTCTGGGGTGGTGTTATTAGCATATATTTATTGTATAACAAGATAAATTGCGTAAGGACATTTGCTTAAGTATGTCATATACTTAGATAAAATTCACTCCTCTCACCCTTTCTTGTTTCCCTCTTCCTTCTCCATCCTCTCTGCTCCCTTCTGAAATAGTCTCCCTTCTACATTTCATGTTACACAGACACACACACACACCATATATATTTGTCATTTGGCGGGTGTCTGGGACTGACTTTTTCTTACAAATGACATCACTCTATTCCATTATTCTTTATATGAATACAAGCTTCACCAGTCTTCTCTCCCATTTATCTGTTAATGAACACCTGGACTTGGGGAAGAGTGCTTTAATAAGCATGGGTGAGCAGCGTCCCTGTGGTGTGCTGACTTAGATCCTTCAAGGCATTCCCAGGAGAGTGTAACTGGATACTAGTTACTGATTTCCAAAAACAAATCTTTATTCTGTTCTTGGAATTCCCTCCTGGCTCTTAGAACCAGGGGGGAAAGGTGGGAGAAAAACCACCCTCTGATTTTCTAAACATGGGGATATAATTCAGACCTGTTTTGCAGGTTGTTAGGTGAGTAACAACCCAGCTTTCTTTCCAGAAGAAACTGAAGGAACTACGTACATGAACTATAATGTCATATGTGGTCAATATGTATAGGAAAATGGAAACTTCACCCCCACCTTTTCAACCTTCAGTAATGTGGTGATGTTTTGATGGCTCTTTAACAAATAAAACTTGCCTAAAGATCATAGTACAGAGCTAGCCACAAGTTAGCCACAGAGGTCAGGCAGTAGTGGCCACACTGTTTATCCCAGCACTGGAGAGACAGAGGCAGACAGATCTCTGTGAGTTCACCCTTGGCTACACAAGATTGAATCAGTCTAAAAGAGAAACAGAACCAAGCGGTGATGACTCACACCTTTAACTCCAGCACTAGGGAGGTAGAGATGGGAAGTGATATGGCTGGACGGAGAGAGGAATCTAAGGCGGGAAAAGACAGGAGTTCAGGATTCAGTTTGAGGACTTATAGACACAGGATACCCCATTTGATCTGAGGATTTCATAGAGGTAAGAACTAACAGCTGGCTGCTCTGCTTCTCTGATCTTTTGATGTTCCTTAATATCTGAGGTTTTTATTATTAAGACCAACTAGAAATCGCATGACACACAAACCCTACTTTTGCACAGACCTCCAACTCCATGATGGGCCTTGCTATCATAGAATGATAACAAACAGTAACCCAGACCATACTGTTTCCAGTGCTTTTTACAATCCCTTTTATCCAAGTGATTTCTGATGAGCCTCGGAAAACACTGCAGAAGGCTGCACAAAGTGTCAGTAATGATACAATGTGTTCCTGAAACTGAGCACTGAAGACAACCTCGTCCCCACTGTGGTGGCATCAAATACGGAGTGACACTTTTGTGGCTGTCTCCTTTGTGCCTAAGAAAACCTTTGCCAAAACACACATAAATAATGAGAGAAAAGTGGCTTTTGCCAGCACACAGGATTAACTGTACTGTTGAGGCTTTCGGGATATTTGGCAAGACATCACAACTTCCAATCCTGTCCATGCCCTGCCAAGGATTCTCCACAGAGTGTTTTTTCTATGGAGTAGTTAAATAGACTGACTTTGCCTCACATTGGTCATGGAGGGAATTAGGATGATAACTATTGAAACAATTTATGCTCCCATTTTCCCCCCTAAACACACAACATAGTTACTCGTAGGAAATAGCTCTAGCCAGCTCAAACATCTCAAGGCCAAAGTCAGGGGTTCTATTTAACACGATGTTTTGGCTCAGTTTGGTTTTGCCTCTTAGCTCCTCTGAGCAGGGAGAGTAGCCTCCCATCCTCAGCACAACCCGTCCTCTTGCTATGAAGCAGGCATTCTGTTAGGTGAGCTAAGGTTAGGTTGTCCCCTGAGGATCCTGCTGGTGCTTCCTTCACCAATATCTTCCAAGGTGGACCTGAGGGAGAACTCGAGTTCTTTTTCAGCCTTGTTCTATTCACCCACACCGTAACACAAAAGTGGGAAACTAAGAAGAATTGATATCCAGTAGGGTTTGCTGCGCCTATAACATTTTCATTCTTATCCTTGAAAAAGTGTGTGTACAAAGGTTCATTTATGACAAGCAGCCTTCTTCATGAAGTGTATTGTGGACTATTTATATCTGGGTGTTACCTCAGATTAAATATCTGGGAAATTTGATAAATATATTTAAATCTGACAGCCACTTAATGCTATCTACCAAACTGTAGATCCTGGAGCCTTTGTGGCCATGAGTACAAAATGTTTTATGGACACCACTCTTAGAGAAGCTTGAAGAGCACTTTCGTCTTCTTTCAAATCCCTCTGGTGATGAACTTGAGTAAAGCTCCTTTTATTTATTTATTTATTTATTTATTTATTTATTTATTTAGAGACTGGGTACCTATACAAAGTCTGTCTGTCTAGAACTCACTATACAGACAAGGCTGGCCCAAACTCACAGAGATCTACTACCTGCCTCTGGCTCCGAATGCTTGTGATTAAAGGCCTGTGCCAATACACCTGGCTGAAATTGAATATACACTTACCTTATTTAGGATTTGTGGTTTGTTTGTCTAAGGGATTTAAAGTTCTCACAAGCATACACAGTCCAGACAGGCTCAAATTAGCTAGCATTCAAAATCTCTGGGAAATAGTCTTGAGTGGGTGGACGGTGATCCCTCCTTCTGGTTCCCCCGCTTAGATTCGTAGCACCAAACCCAGCTTGGAGAATGCTGCATGTAGCCATAGTATAATTACTTTGATTGGTGCTTTCTACTCACAGTGGAGTAGAATGCGGTTTGTTTAAGAACTGGAACATAAAGTCAGGCAGTGGTGACACACACCTTTAATCCCAGCACGGGTGAGGCAGAGGCAGGTGGATCTCTGTGAGTTCGAGGCCAGCCTGGTCTACAGAGTGAGTTCCAGGACAGCCAGCCGGCACTAGGTTATATCAGTCTATTCCAGTTTCCCTTTGCCTGAGTCAGTCCTCAGACACCAGTGCCTGTACCACTGTCTTTAAACTACCACGCTACACACGTTTCTGCAGGACTTATCAGTCCACACACTACCCTGCTGATTTCCATGCTCCCTGTCTGACACCTTCTTCACAGTACCGCCTTTGTGACTTTGGGGATTTGCCAGTTCAGGTCTTCGCCATTACCCTACAACCTAGAGCAAAGCCAGGCCTCTAAATAGGAGCTCCGTGTATATTTGTGACTTAATAGTAGATAGATAGATGGGACAAACAGTAAGTCCGCATTATTTTCAAGAAACTAAATGTTCTGATAATGGTGATAATGAATTGTGTCAATGACAGTGGCTGATATAACTGTGGGTTCTGGGTCTAATAGCATCATTGTCTGGGGTCAGTGAGCCTCCAGGCCTTGTTATGGATGCCCCACTGCTGCCTGGCACTGAGTCCAGTGTGCCACCACCAAAGTCTGTGGTGACAGCCAGTAGCTTCATTCAGTGCCTTCCTCCTGAATTTTCTCTGGCCCTGGGGTGTCCATTATACCTCTCAGGAACTCTCAACTCTACTCAGGTAGCCTTTAGAGAACACTCCAGATTAAGTCTGTGATTCTAACAGCTTCAAGGACATGTACTCTTCCCATGATGCTTAACCCTCTGCTTATAGCTCACTCTTGCCTGTGAGTAAGTGGCTGCCCTGCCAGAGCTTCTCTCTTACCATGTCTTCCTCTATGGCCTCTCTGTGATCTTTTAGGGCAGTTTGGTCCATTTCAGTCTTCCCTATGAACTCTTAGGGAAGCTCCGCAAGCATCCCAGCAGTTCTCTCTACAACAACGCAGTCTGATCCTTATCGTTAATTTTGTTTCCTAAGATGTTTGGATATTCACTGGCACGTTCTACATTACTCACTTGCTTCCACAGATGATATAAAGTGACAACAGCGACAACAAAGAAGCCAACACCGAGCAGCAGAAGTCGCAAAGTCCTTTTGGGAGAAAGATCACTCACTATAATTTGCTTTAATTCTGACAGATATTGATGTCAACGTGGAGAAGACAGAGTGTGAGGGAAATGACCAGAGGGAAATTACTGAAATATTTAACTTTTCAAGCCAGCATTGATCGAAATGAATTATGATGATAGAACTTTGTATGGAAGATCAAATTGAAGGCATAAATAATTATGAGAAGTATCTGTCAAGCATTTTCCCACTTTTAAAAAGTAAAGTATCTGAAAGAAATCAAATGATTTACCGAGAGTCACAGACTAAACAAATGACACATCGCAGATTCAAATCTGTCTTCTGGCTCTATTTCTGCCATAGGTTTTGGCCTTAGACCTTACCAAGGTATACCCAGGAGGGTAGTTAGGTTATTGACATAGGCTGCGGCACTGTGTCCAGGCTGGGCTAGCAGAGAGGAGGAAGAAGTAGGGCAGCCTCCTTCGGGCAGGGTGGGAAACATTCTAGAAACAGATACATCTGTGGTGCAAGGCTGGACACGATCCAAAATGCCTCAATCATGGAAATGTATCCCAATTAAAATTTTTAAATAGAAGACATTGCATTTTAGAACTGTGTCTATAAGACTCTATCAAACACATCCTATGCAATCCATTTGGAGAACGACCATCAGGAAATGTCCCTGGTAGATATGTTTGCACCAAGGAAAGGCATTTCTTCTGTTTCTATGAGTGGGGGTTAGGAGGAAGCATTGGAAGAAATCAGATGTGATGTCATCATTCCGCACCTCCCAAGCTGGCACACTGTACCCTGGAAATACATTATTTGCCTGTGCCTAAGAAATCCGGAACACAAAAGAACACAGAGAGTTGACGTCTGAGTTAAGTGGCTTTTCAGCGCAATCCTGTCTGCTAAGCAAACTAGGATGCTGCTTATGACAACGTCTGGGAGAACTTTCTCAGGGGTTGTCTTTATTTTGTGTTAATTGAACTTAATTTACCATCATTCTCTACAGTTATTCTTCCATTTTTGCAAGCACACATTCTCTCTTGCTTTCTCTCTCCTGCCCTCCTCCATGCCTTCCTCCTCTTATTTTATATTTTGGTATCTATTTCTGTGACAAACAGCCATGGAGGAAGGCTGGGGAGAAAAAGGTTTATTTGGTTTACACATCTGGGTCACGGTCCATGGCAGAGGGAAGTGAAGGCAGAAACTCCAGCAGAGACCACAGAAGAACACTGTTCACTGGCTTGCTCTCCATGGCTTACTCAATTGCTTCTCAAGTGAGGTTGCCTCTTCCCACATGCCCCAGCTTGTGTCAAGTTGAAGAAAACAAACAAGCACCCTCATCACAACCTTCAGAAACTGTCAGTGAAAACATAGCAAATCAACTTCCTATCTCTGCCCAGAGGAAGGAGGCAAGGGTGGGAAGGCGGGAGAGACGGCTCAGTGGTTGAGAGATACGGTTGCTCTTGCAGAGATCCTAAGTTCTGTTCCCAGTACTCACACTGGGCAGCTCACACCTACCTGAAACCCCAGTCCAAAATTTCTGATGCCTCTGGCCTCCAAGGGCACTGGGCTGCATGTGCATAGCCACACATGTAAACACAATTATAAATAGACTCCAAACTCTTTAACAAGATGAGACTGGAATGCAGTCTCTGTTTGTCACAGAAATAAAATATGTAGTCAAGGCCCAGAAAAATAACAGCGTTTTTACTCCTTCTAATGACCAGTTCCTGTTTTGTATTCCTAAGAGGGTTAGGAAGTTGTGGAAAACACAAGCAAACAAAAATGAACAACCACAATGCCGCCCCCAGCGTTTCGGACTCTGTGCTTCCAGCTCTGATATTTTAAAACATAAAAAAATAATTGATGATAGTTTAGGGCTTATTTCTAATATCAAAAGAGAGAAAGCTTTCAGCGTAATGGGCTTTTGAATTGAGAGAATCCTCTGCTTTCTATCTGAGCTCATTGTTGCTGCTGGAACCATCTTTTCTCTATTAAATGAGCCTCTGGAACCAAGAACTGGAGTCCACGCTGGCCACACCGCTCTGCACTGACTGCGATAGAAAATTCTGCCCATGTAAGAGACATCTTTTACCTGATACGAAAAGACAACATTTGAGTCTATCTCAGCACTATGAAAGATGAAGATTGCTGGGCTTTGTGTGGGGGGCTAGACTTATCGTCAATGGCCACACCTTGAACTTACCCCAAACTTACACTGACCCAAAGGATAGAGCTGAACATAAAATGACCAGAAAAAGAATTCACAGACCAGTTTTCACTGTTAGAGTTTTAAAGAAATCAAGGAGAATTGTCTCCAGTGACACATGTGGCCTCGTGGAATAATTGAAATTATAATTAAATAAAAGCGAGACATCCCGGGATTACTTAGCTCTGTAGCTCCCTGAAGATGGTGAAGCTATGGCAGAAGGGAAGCAATTGCTTTGCAGCTTTCTCAGTCTTGAAGAATTCTCCAGACTTTCTGAGTTGGAGAAGGAACCAAGAAAAAACCCAGCCATGCCCCCACAGGATAACAGTCCATCAACAGTGGACACTATATGTAAGAAAAGCCCCATTAGGTTGTCGTGGAACCAAAAACTAAAATTCAGTCCCTGGAGAGTTGCTGCCATCCTGGCATGGTAGTAAAAGATGTCAGTCGAGTGTCTGTGATGATGCTACTGTAAGCTATTGCTGCTGTATGAAGTACAGTATAAAATAATGAATATTATATTTGATGATAATAAATAACCATTACTGGTATATGTACTTAGTATTTTTTTAACATTTTTAGGGTGTATTCCTACTTAATTTTTAAAAGGCAGAGGTGTATATGGGCTGTGGAAAAGTGTTGCTGTATTACATCAACGAAGCATCCCACTTCCCTTCTTTACTTGGGTCTTAATAACGTCAAGAGGCCACACTGACTGACTGACCTACACCCCTCCCCAGATATCTTTGTGTTTGTGGTTCTTGTACAATGACAAAACTTCCCAGCATGGATTTCTTAAAAAACATTGTTTTGAGATTGTGATGGTTAAATTTCACTGTCGGCTTGACTGAATTTAGAATCACCATGGGAACACACTTCTTGGTGTGTCTACTTCTAGGAAGGTTTAACTGAGAAGGGAATATCCACTTAAATGCATGGACTGACGACGGAATAAAACAAAAGAGGAAATGAGGTGGACACCAGCATTTAGCTTTCTCTGCTTCCTGATAGATGCAATTGGCCAGCGATCCCACTCTCCAGCTGCTGAGACATCCCACCATGGCGGACAATGCCCTGGAGGTGTGAACAAAAATATATCTGTTTTTCCTCCAGTTACTTGCCAGGAATGCTGTCACCACACTGAGAGCGATTAGTACAGGAATAAAAGACTGTAAGGACAGGGCAGACAAGGATGACTTTACCCCTCCCAGTCCACCCTACTCCACCACTCAGCTACGCAGAGAAGGAAATTAATTACTGCACACCTTGTCGTCAATGTCCTCAACTCCAGAATTAGCAGGCCAATAGCAGCACAAGTTACAGAGAGGGTAGGATGCCGTGCAGCCAGAGCTTATGGGCATATTTGTATTTCATAGGTAACATATCAGATGAAAGATGCACAGAATGTTCCAGAACTGCGGAAGGAAATGATGGCATTTGTGCACCGAGTTCCCTTTCCATAGATCAGTTTATCTATTCCCAGCTCAGAATGTCTCAAGTTACACCTCTTTCAAACAGTCATCTACTGGGGCTAAGAAATGGCTAACCTGTTAAAAGCAGTTGTTGCCCTCACAAAGAACTGCTATTTGGTTCTCAACACTCACATCAACCAGGAGGCACACACCCATCTGTAAATCCAGCTCTGGCTTCTGAAGGCCCTGTATTAACACACGTGCTTGCACGCACACCCGCACACACAGACACACACACACATAATTTAAATAATAAAACAAATCAATGTTTTTAAAAATCACTCATTGTTTAAAAATCAATGCTACTGCATTGAATAGGATGGCTGACTGTCACAGCACTCACCAACAAACTGCTGCTGGTGCAGAGAGTAACACTTACACACTCCTGGAGGGGATGTGCTTACACACTCCTAGAGAATGGAGACAAGAGCGCTTACACACTTCTGGAGGAAATGTGCTTACACACTCCTAGAGAGAATGTAGACAAGAGTGCTTACACACTCCTGGAGGGGATGTGCTTACACACTCCTGGGGGGGATGTGCTTATACGCTCCTGGAGGGGATGTGCTTACACACTTCTGGAAGGGATGTGCTTACACACTCCTAGAGAGAATGTAGACAAGAGCGCTTACATGCTCCTGGAGGGGATGTGCTTACACACTCCTGGAGGGGATGTGCTTACACGCTCCTGGAGGAAAGGCAGACCACAGCCTCCAGATAAAGCAGCCTGACAATTCCTCCAAACATTCAAGATTTGACTCACCAACCTCACAGCTGCATACCCACCCACGAAATCAGGAAACATGCCTACACAAAACTTGTTCACTAATGTTACTATATCCTCCTTAGGGAAGACAAAATCTGGTCAGAATCCTGAGTCCCTCTTGAAGCTCACAAGGTCCCTTCCCCAGAACACAAATGCGTGGTGGGAGGAGTCTTCTGTGGAGTTCCATGCAAGTTACTATGGAAACGTAGCTTTTGGGAGTTGAACCCATGGTGTAGTGGACTTCACAGTAATGCAGTAGCCCAAACTTCCATGTTTCTGTGGGTAACCCTGATAATCTTGTCATTTCACCATGTTAGACTTGGGAGGAATTGTTTCGAGGACTGTCATCAGTGCCCCATCTGAGGTGAATAGTCAATTGTGGACATCCCACCCTTAAGAGATACCACACATAGAAAGTATTCATAGAAGCGTAATTTTAATAGTCTCCAAATATAATCAACCCTATCAACCAATAAGTGGATATGCAAAATACAGGCTATCAATACAGCTGGGGCTTTACTCAGCCATAAGAAAGAATGCCTTGAAAATGCATACTAAGTTAAAAGGTGCAGACACAAGATCATGTGTTGTGTGAGTCACTTGTATTGGATGTCTGTAACAGGCAAAAAACAAAAGCGAATTAGTAGATTTGTGGTTGCCAGAGTCAGAGAAAGGAAGAAAGTCATCATTGGCCACACATATATGTGAGATTTCTTTCTGAGATTATAACAATATTCTGGAATTGGATAGCGGTTTTGGTACATGTCTTGGTGAAAATATTAAAAACAACAAGTTTATATATTCAAAATGTAAATTTGTGAAGTATGGATCATACCTCAGGAAAACACATAAAAAATCAGTACCCACTTCAATTATATTAAAGAGATAGAAGGTCAGGGGGCTCCTCGCTTCTAAAATGCTTTCCTTAGTTAGCTACCTGAGCATTTGTTTCTGCTCCAGCCCTTCTCTTCATCTGGTGAGAAATCAGAATAACACTTGCCACCCACATTGTGACAAGGCCTGTGTGTATTTTTGAAATGCCTGCTTCCTAACAAGATGTGATATCCAGATACAAGGTATTATTATTATGAAACGGAAACATCACACAGCAGGTGGCTTTAAATAGAGTCAGAATGTGGTGGTTGAACCGCAAACATATGTCCAGGTAATCATTGCTCACTGCCAGGAAGCAGCCCATTGAGTACCTCATGCTCAGAGTTGGTCATCCATGAGAGCAATGCCTAAAGAATATTCAAACACATGTGTGCACACATGCACTCAGATACATAGATGCACACGGGAACACACACACAAGTGCATCTTACTCAATGATACAATGATACTTACTAAAATACGTAGTTTTCAGGGAAAATGGGTGCAAATTTGTGTACACTTGTGAAAGTGTGCATGTGTCTACATACGTGAATGCTTGTATGTGTATATCATGGAGCATGTATATATTTTGCTTTATTTGGAGAAAAGCCTTCAACTTTCTACTTACTTTTCCATATGTAAACTCAGGGTAACCTCACTGAGATCTCACTATAAAAATTAATAACCCAAGTTAGGACACAATTCGCTCCTACACAAGGACGTTGCTAAAGAACAGATGGAAGCCAGCATTTCCTCCGGGGCCTATTGCTGAGTTAATGGGCAGAGTAAGAGCAATGGCGTGAACAGCCCACCTCCCAGGCAGAACCTGTAACTCTGTGTGTGTGTGTGTGTGTGTGTGTGTGTGTGTGTGTGTGCCCTAAACTGCCCTTGAAGTGGGGTTTCTCTTACACAATCAATTGCTTTATCTGGCATGATGGCATTTTTAGAGAAAGCTGAACAGGAATGACCAAAACCAAATTTCTTTGTTGAAATTGCTTTGATTTCGCTGGGTCACTCTTGTTCTCTCTTTTTGAGACAGGCTCTCACTCTAGGCCAGCATGGACTAGAACTTACTAGGTAGCCTATGCTGACCTTGAACTCAGTAATCCCCCTGTCTCAGACTTCAAAGTACTGGGATCATATGGGTATGGCAATACATTCAGCTGATTACCTTAAATATAAATTTGAAAAGCTACTCTCAAATCTTGGGATATTAATCTCCCTTTACAGAAAAGTGATTCTCCATGTATAATAAAGAGTAACAGGCTGCAGAGATGGCTCAGCAGCTAAAGGCACTTGCGTCAAAACCTGGTGACCTGTTCTGGATCATCAGGACTGTCATGGCGAAAGGAGAGAAACAACTCCCGGAAGTTGTCCTTTGACCTCCACACCCATGCCCTGACATGTGTACACCCATCTACACACACACACACACACACACACACACACACACACACACTTTTAAGTGAGCAGATACAAGTAAAAAGGATTTGTATTGATTTACAATGGATGTTTACTTTTTCAATTACACAAACACACAAATCTATATGGCAATGTGTTCACTGAAAGAAAACCCAAATGATGAATTTTAAAGTTCTTTATATTGCTTTCTCAGGTTTCAATGACTGACTCTGGTTTTCAAGTGTCAGCTATTGGACTTTGATGATTGAAAAGGAAAACCTGCTTCCGTGTGTGTCAGGCTCCTCAAAGACTAATATCAATTCTATAATCACTCACGGTAGCATCCAGCTCTGATAATGAACATTGTATGCAAATCCACCCATTAAATACTACCTTGCAACTATTTCCCTAGCAATATTCTACAGCTAGTAACTATCTTCTGAGATGCTCAAAGAAGGGGGTAAGAATATCCAGGGCCCTCACTGTGCCAGTCAGTGAGTAACTCCCACAGCAGGCCAGTGAGTTCAGTGCCCAGGAGCACAGGGTAAGCAGTTCAGGCTAGTTACTTCCAGGGGTCATATAAGGGACCACCTAGGCTGACCTAACCAGCCCTGGAGTTGGCCTCCCTGCTCCGGGTCAGCCAGCAGAGCTCTGGTGTTCACCCTGGTTGTATCCAAAATTGTCCTCTGACATGACTGAAGGATTTCAAATGTAGTATGAAAGGCGGCATCCATTTTCTTCTCAGTTCCTGGCTAAGTCCCAGCTGCCCATTTGCAAAGAGTGATTTGTGCAAAGGGAATCAGCAAAGCAGTCACTTCAAAGAGTCTCCCTCCCCCATCTCAACTGAAACCATGCAGGGAAGAATTCGGTAACACCAGCTGAGAAGTGCATTGAGTGCTGAGGTTTAGCTTTGTGATACAGGAGTGCCAGGCAGGGGCTCAAGAGCTGGATGAAGGGGAATGAGCTTGTCAGTAGCCGACAGCCAGCACCTTCTTCCTTCATCCTTGCCAATGAAGTCACCAGCAGCCAGTTCAGAGCACACTTGGGCGGGCAAGGGGACCAGCATGCATTTTCCTTTTCATTGGAATGACTTAAAGAGTTCTCTTCTGGGAAGAGAAATTTGAAAGATTGATTTCTCTGGGTCTGAGATAAACTGACTCTACTCAAATGAGCAAGTAGCCGGGAGAGAAAATGTATTGCTACCTCGCCTCCTGTCAGAGGTTCCTAGCTTTTCAAACCTTGCATTTTGCTGACTGAAGAACTGCGGGTGTTTCTGTGGTGAATGTTGTTTATGTTGTTATCTGTGGGCAATCATTCCTAGAGCGGTGGTGTGGTAACATTTCATCTCCTCATCCCTGAAGGAGGAGTGTTTGTTAGTAGGACAGAAGAAAGCATTAGAGACGCTAGCCTGTTCACAGGTCAGGTTTTATCTCAGACTTTCCAAGTCCTTAAGCCAGAGTCACATGGAAACCTTGTTAAAAGCATGGCCTCCTCATCCCAAGCAATCTTGATTCCGTCGGTTTTAAGAGAAATCTGTGTTTCATCATGCTTACAGATAGTGTTGAAGCAGGCTGAACTTTGTTACTGTCTGGGTTGGAGGTACACTAAAAAAGTCATTTTGATTTGTTCTAATAACTTTATCCATTCAATTAAAAGGAAGAGCACACTAACTGGTTATCCAATACCAAATGGTCATCCGTGTGAATGTACAAACAAGCGACATTGTACATACAGAGGATATATGTAGTAATATAGATTATGTACGTAACAACAATTAATGGAAAAGGGGGCCACAAATTTAAAAGAGAAGAAGGAGTTGGAGGAGGAAAGGTGAGGAGAAATGATATAATCATAATCTCAAAAATAAAAGAAAAAAGATACCATGCAGAGTTAATCAAATTTTACAGATCTTACCTGGACCATTTTGTGTGCATGCAGCTGTGGTAGCTTTCCGGAGCCTGTCTTCATCCACCATCTTTCCAGCGGCTCAACTTAGGGTGTCTAGCTTCCACATCAAATGATTTTACCCACTGAGTCACTTTGCCGGTCTACAAATCTTTTTTTTTTTTATTTTTTGGGGGTGGGTGGGTTCGAGATAGGATTTCTCTATGTAACAGTCCTGGCCCTCCTGGCACTCACCTTGTAGACCAGGCTGGCCTTAAACTCACAGAAATCCATCTGCCTCTGTCTCCTCAGTGCTGGGATTAAAGATATGTGACTCCCCTGCCCAGCCAAATCTTCCTTTCAGACTTAGATGTAGACACACCCTAAATCCCTCATGAATCCATTTGGCTAAGGTGTAAAGGAGAAACCTGAAGGCCTTCTGGGTGATGGAGTTCAGGTTTGCAGGGCCACAATTCTGGGAAAACCTGCGTGGAAACCACGCACTCTCACGAGAATCAAGTTTTCTTTGGTTCCTAGCTCTTAGCAAACATACTCAAGATGCACAATCCTACCAGTTAACTGTCAGCTTCTTGAGAGGTGGAGTCTGCCACATAGATGGGCACCTCCTGCCTCATAGATGGGCACCTCCTGCCTCCTTCTGCCTCCTCCTGCCACACAGTAACATGTATGCAATAAGCACTCTCTAAATGTATCTTAATGTTTACTAGTTTGTAAATTTCTAATTTATACTAATTTTTAAAAATTAAGAACGTCGATGAAATTTAAATGTAATTACTGTTAACAGTTTGGAAGGCTTGTGTGAGTCTCCAAGTGTATTAAACCCTTTGAAGAAAAAATGTTTCCTAATCTCAAATTATTTCTCTCAGGAATAGAAAAATGCTGCAACTTGCTTTGAAATGGACTCTGAAGTGTTGATTTAGCATCTTTCATAAATACAATCCCTTCGCCTCTGCTGTGTAACTGCTTTTAAATAGATTGGCAATGGATGTGTAATGAAGAACTTGCTTTACAAACATCTAAAGATGCTATTCCAACACACATAACAAAAGTCCACATCAATTTAGCAAATACTTAATTATCCTTCCTAAGCATCTAACATGACGAGCACACCAATAATCTGCTTCTTGCTGAAATAACACAAAGCAATGGGAAGGGGGTGGGGGGGCGAGCAATGGTACCCTGCCTGACCACAGACTTCAAGAATAAGAGAACAGTAATCAGTGTGTCAGTAGCAACCCAAGTTAGCAGAGGCTTCTAAAGTAGTCTGAGTCCTTAGTGAACTGGAAAGGTCAGGCACATCAACAGTTCATTACTGTGAGAGTCAGAGAAGGCCAATACAGTGGGAAGAAAGAGGGACCTACCCTGGGTCAGGCTTAACAGACTAGAACCGCTGATCGAGTGTTGAAGGCAATAAGAGTTCACCCAACAATAACTCAGTAGACAGGGTTATGTCTACAGAGCTGGTTCTTCAAGTTCAGGACAGCACCTTGGAGTGTGTTCTGCAAAGGCTCAACAATGAAGTGTATGTGTCAATAAGGACTGGGAAAGACGTCAGTCTCAACAGAAGCCGACAGTGCAGTCAATACTGTTAGACCATATACAATCCAGTCATGCTCATGAAAATGCAGGCAGCAGGGTGTCCTGCTTGATGGAACAGAGAAATGGAAGAGCACATAAAACGGGATTTACTCACTTTTCCTACTGACGACCAAACCCCTTCGTGTGCTCTTGTTAATTCACAAACCTTCTAATTTATTTTCCAAGGACCCATCCTGCTGTTTTCAAATAACCGTTAGAGATAATCGCCGAGGTTTTATTTAGGCTGCATGACCTTAATTTTTATTTCTGCTGCACTCAGCACAGTGCTGCCTATTTGCTGATGTCCGGAGTTGGACATCCAATGAAATTACTTACCGACACCTAGTGGCAAAGATCGGAACTGAACGGGGGCTATCGCGACAGTGGGGCTTGCATGTCTCCCTCCACACTTTGTCCAAAACCCTTGCGTCTCATTTTCTCTTTTCAACCCACCTCATCCTGATGATGCTACAGTTGATCCATGCCAGTTTTTTTTTTTGCCTTAAAAATATAGCTGAATGGAGAAATGCTAATCAAAATTGAAAAAAGAGAACCACCTAGGGAACAAGATCAACCATAAAAAATAGCCATACCGAGAAACAGTCTGAAAGTCAATTGCTCAATTAATACTTTAATTCTGTCTTTTCTACTTAGATTTGAAAGATTCGATAACCAAAATCTACGATATAGCTCAATTCGGATTTCATTTAAACTAAAGAAACTATGCTGCTGTCGTGTATTGTAAAGTATCTTTCTGGTTCCTCAATTGCTGTTCCCTCCATCCCTTTTCCATCTGCCCTATGACATCGACTTGTTTTTCCTACTAAAGGCATCTATTGAGATGAGAACATTAATCTGTGTATTGCTGTTGTCCTAAAAAGAAATCTATGGCTTGTTCTCCCAACATGATTGTCAAAAAAAAACAACAACAACAACAAAAAAAAAACCACATAACCAATCAAAGAAGTGAAAATAAAAGAATCCTGATAATTAATGCACTATCTTTTCAAAGCCAACAAGCTCACAGAAGATGCTGTGAGGACCTCCAACAACTTGGAGTGAGGGAAGGAGCCCATCCTAGACAAACGCTACGCGTGGTTCTTGGGGAAACCACACAAGAATCAACTGCCTCATATCTCTGGGAAAGGAGAAAACAGGAACAATGCTGATGAACTGGATTCAACTTAAAAACCAAAATAGATGCTGAAAGACGCAGACAATCATCTTATAATTCACCAAGACACAGAGTTCATCACTTGTGGACTGAGCCACTTTGAGACTCCAGTCCTGCTGGACAGTCACCCAAAACAAAAGGAGCTACTTGCCCCTTAGCGGTAGATGTCATAGACTGTGTGACACAGTGGCTGGGATGCTTAGGTACAAATAAGAGAACTCCTCCATCCCTGAGTCTAGACTGGTGCTGACTAGTCACCTTCCACTCGTAGCCTCCTTGCAAATACTGTTTCCTCTGTCTGAAGTGCCAGTGTATACACTAATCTTTAATCAAAATACTGCACTGGACAAAAGTCAGCTCAAGAGTCAAATCTACTTGGGAACCATGTACCCGAAGTTGACAGAAGACTGATTTAATGGGCACCTGGGTGAGCCCACATGTTTCTAGATCAGCAAAGTATCATAATCTGGGGGCTAAGTTCAACATAACTTCCACCTGCTGAAGGGAGAGCCATTTGCTGGGCTCGCAATCCTGTAGAAATGGTCAAAAAGAATCTTGACAGTTGGATTTTAGGCTTGTATGAGTGATTTTGGAGAATCGCTCTGCTTTATCCTTAAATAGAACCTATACAAAAGGTTCTTGTTTAGGAAAACCCTACATTAGTACTAAAGAAATGCCCAATTAGCACCATACACTACCGCTGCCAAACTGTGAAGTCTTGTCTTATTTTAGGATCAAAACTTCACACATATATTGTTTTAATGTATTATATGTGATAGCATACATTTCTAGCTTTATCTACCAATATCACTATTTTGTTGATATTCATTATTTTTACCTTTCTATTACTATTATGATTATCAGTAAATTATTAACAGACCACAAATTTGTCCTTTAAATTTTTTTGCTTACTGAAAACGAGCAGGTAATTTCATAATAACTAAATGAAATTTTAACTTGAAATCAATTTGTATTGTTTATTTTTCTGAATATTCTAGAACAAACATTGCTTTCTTCCTTCTATGTAAATATATGATATATACTTTAGACATATTGTGAATTAAACAACAATGATGACAGCTTTGTGTTGATGCCTAAAAGCCCGACTTTCAACTGCTGCCTGTCCCCAGAGGAAAATGGGCAAATAGTTACCAATTGCTAAATGTCTTTTAGTCAGAAGGCCAATGTTTTTCAAAACACATGTTAAATTATATAGATGTTCAATACCAGCGCTTGGATCCCTTTACCAGTGAGAGAGAATACAGCTGTCCATTTACTGTCTTTCACTGTGGAGTTATTTTGAATAAAATGAGGGGGGGTTGAATGAAAGCAAACTTTAATGAATGAGGGTACTCATTGTAATATTTTTCCACCATCAGAGTTAACAATAGCAATAATATTTGTTAAATATGCTATAAAGATCTTCAAATGGGATGGTTAGGGGCTTATGGGTAATGGATGGTATAGACTTGTGATAATGCTCACAGTGGAAATGAGATGACGCATCTGGCAATGATTACTCCAAAACTTCTTCAACCTGTCTCTGTGTTTTCTTAAAATTGTATGCTGTGTATTTATTATACAAATATACAGGTTCTTCAAGTATATCTAATACTTTGCTCTTATTTACGTATTTATTCTGCTTTGCTCTCTTCTGTCCCACCACCATCCCACCAGCTTCTTACTTCTTACTCTTCCCAATGGTCCTATTTCCATGAAAAATGTGTTTTTGATTCTCATTTTTCTGGTGATCTGGTGAAGGCATTTGCACCTTTTGGGAAATGTCTGTTTACTTTCCCCCTTTAGTCTTTGAATTGGTTTGGTTTGGCAGGGTAGTCAATTTTGAGTTCTTCTTTATGCCTTAGAGACTCTCTCTCTCTCTCTCTCTCTCTCTCTCTCTCTCTCTCTCTCCCTCCCTCCCTCCCCCCCCCTCTCTCTCTCACACACACACACATACACACACAGCATCAGATATATAGTTGGATCACATTTTCTCTCTTCAGTCTTCATCTTTCAAGTCTGGTTACCTCACCTCATATATTATTTTCCAGTTCCATTCATTTTCCTTCAAGTTTCATAATTTCACAGCTGAATAAAATTCCATTGTGCATACGTACTACATTTTTATTATCATATATCTATTGATGGGTATCTGGACTGCTTTCCTGTTATTGTCAAGGAACAACAATAAACAAGGATGTGCAAATGTGTCTGAAGAGTGCTATAAAATCTCTTGGGCATATGCCCAGGAGTGGAACAGCTGGGTCATAGTTTTAACTTTTTGAGAAACTTACGTACTTGTTTGCACTGTGGCTGCACCAGTTCACACTCCTACTCCACCATCATAAAACAATTCACAACCAGTAACGGAGTAGAGGCAGAAGGACCAAACTATGGTTTTGGTTGACGTGACTGTCTTATCCAGAAGTGTGGTTTCTTTTCAACTGAAAATTGCAGTCAAAACTATTTTTAGAACAAACTGAAGTCCAGAACTAGTGGTTAGATGACAAAGGAGCACTCAGCTGCCTTTGGTAAGATAGCTTCCGAGACTGAGGGATGGCATCACACAGTGCACAGGAATGGACAAAACTACTCCTTTGGCAACACACTAGGGAGCAGGCCCATGGCAGGGCCTTTGCCTCTGGCTTGTGCTATCTGCCTAATTTATATTCCATCATGCGTCTGCTCTGGCTGGGTGATTGGTATTTGCTTGTTGTAATATGAGTGGCAGGGCTGCATCCCGCCACCCGGTTAGCTTTATACCCGAAATAATTACACCTGAAACTGTATTCTTTTGAACACTGCCTGGCCCATTAGTTCCAGCCTCTTATTGGCTAGCTCTTACATATTGATCCAACCCATTTTTAATATTTTGTGTAGCACCACGAGCTGGCTTACCAGGAAATATCTTAACCTGCATCTGTCTGGAGTGGAAGAATCATGGCGACTCACTGACTCGGCTTCTTTCTCCTAGCATTCTGTTTTGTTTACTCCATCCACCTAAGGGTTGGCCTATCAATTGGGCCTAGCAGTTTTCTTTATTAATTAACCAATGAAAGCAACAGATAAATACAAGACTCACCTCCATCACTTGTTGAAAGAGTATCTTCTTTAGAAAGCTTTCCCTGGCTCTGGCTGGCACAGGGGCCATGGCCACAGGTTCCCTGAGTATGCTAATGGCACTGCCCTCAGAACTCTCATCACTAGATCTTGTAACCAGAGCAACAAGGACTCACCTTCACCCCTGTCGCATCTCCAACATGGTACCCGGAGCTGTGCTAAGTCCTCAATGGGAACCTTCTCCCACCAACAAGTCAACTGCTTTGTAAGAGCATCTCATTCTTTCTCCTTGAAAGCTTTTCCTCCTTGGACTCCAAAGCTAAATAGAGCACATTGTCTGAGCGTGGAGTCATCACTGTCACTAAGTGACAGAATACTAAAAACCTGGGATGGTTAAAAATGCTTTGTCCCATCTAAGTGGTGCCATACATCACATCTAGAACATCCTAAGCTATTCAGATCATCAAAATGGCCACAACAGTTTTCTCATAGCATAGCATGAGATTTAGGCTAAAGAATTTTTTTAAATACTCCTAAGAAACCTTAAAAAACATTATTCTCTCATATTTTATGTTTGAGAAACAGGCTCTGAGGGGCAAACAGCTCACACAGATGGTAACTGAGAGATGTCAAGGTTCCACTTCCACTTTCAGTCTGTGAACTTTGTGTCACGCCCTCCAGTCTCAGTAACCAAGGGACACAACTTATACAAAAAGAAAAAAATCTTCTATTAAAGTTTTAGGACCTGGAGTACAAAATCGAGGTTGATCAATATGACCGTGTTCCCATGGAGATTCGGAGTCTAATCTGTCCCTTACCTCCCTGTGATATGGGAGAGTCTTCTGTTTTGTGTTGATTTCATTGGTTAAATAAAGAAACTGCATTGACCCTTTAATAGGACAGAAAATTAGGTAGGTGGAGTAAACAGAACAGGATGCTAGGAAGAAGGCAGTGAGGTCAGTCACCATGCTTCTCCTCTCCGAGACAGATGCAGGTTAAAATCTTTCCTGGAAGCTACCACCTCATGGTGCTACACAGATTATTAAAAACGGGTTAATCAAGATATGAGAGTTAGAATATGAGGCTGGAACTAATGGGCCAGGCAGTGTTTAAAAGAACACAGTTTCTGTGTAATTATTTTTGGTAAAGCTAGCCATGCGGAGCTGGGCAGAAACACAGCCCACCGCTCCTCACTACATCCCTGCTGCTGCTGGTGACCTTCAGGGGTTAGTATGTGTTCAGCCGCAACACTGCAGCTTCTGCATCTGTCAACCCCTGACAGGATTCCTGTGTGTCTGTCTCCACATTACCTTCCCCAAGAAGACATCGGTCATTTTAGATTGTGACCTCATCTCAGCTGCGTACACCTGTAATGACCCTACTTCCAATAAGGTCATAGTCGGAGGTGCTGGAGGTAGAGCTTCAACATATTTTTAGTGGGCACAGTTCGACCTATAACACAGACTTTCTCTCTCTCTCTCTCTCTCTCTCTCTCTCTCTCTCTCGCTCGCTCGCTCGCTCGCTCATACACATACACACACACACAGAAACACTGTTATGCTGTTTGTCTGTAGAAACAAAATAATAACATTTTGCTTAACCTTGAGAGCACAGAGAACAAACTGTTCCGAAGAGGCACAACAGAACAGTGCAATGAGGTAGAGGAAGTCTAAAAAGCATAGCTCCATGCCACTTGCTTTATTTCTACTTTCCACCACTAAGCATGTTAATAAAATATGTTCCCTGAATCATTGCTGTGTTTATAGAGATGTTGTTGTCATGGTGAAGCTTAACAGAGGGAAGATGCGTTTTAGGCAGCCATATTGGTGAGACTCATGTGTATAGCTTCTGACATTTCTAGTGACACAGTCACACAGAAAACTTACTGTTCCTCTGGTTATTACAATATGCCCACCCCCTTCCCCACAATGGTCCCTGAGTCTTGGGTGCAGTAACTGTATCAATTGGGACTGGACTCTGCATTCTGATCAGTTGTGGTATTATGTAATGGTTCCATTTGCTACAGAGACGTTTCCTTGATGAGAGGAGACAGCGACACTGCTCCGTGGGTGTAAGGATAAATATTTAGAGAGTAGTTGGGAGTTACGATGATTTAATGGAGGTTCTCCTTTTAGGTTCGCCTCCAACATCCATGACTTCTATCCCTGGGTAGATTACCCAAACATGGACGACACCAATAGGCATGGAAGGGAGAAGGTTCAGAAGACCTCAATGTTACACAAGGAACTACGGGCAACTAAGGAATGTGGACAGTGAGAGAAATGGTCTTCCCCAGGGAAGAGCACATCAACCGCTGTCCAATACCATTGGTCAGCCTGAAAATATACATAGAAGTAACACTGCAAAGACTGAATAGGGGGTATTTGCATATTTAGCTATATGTGCGTGTATGTATATGCACATACATATACACATATACATTTGTGTGTGTGTGTGTGTGTAAAGAAAAAGAGGCCATGAATTTGAAAGACAGTGAGAAGGCTATGTGGAAGGGTTTAGAGGAAGTAAAGGGAAGGAGGGGAAGGAAATCATGATATTATAATCTAAAAAAGGAAAAAAAATACTAATTTTTTTTCTCTATGGAATTTGACTTCATGCATTTGTTAATGTTTATTGTCAGCTCGATGGGATTTAAAGTCACCATGGAAACACACGGGAATGTGTCTATCAGGGTGTTTCTGGAAAGGCATAAATGAAGAGGAACACCCAGCCTGAATGTGGACACTGCCATCCAGAGGATGGGTCCAGGACTGAGCAGAAAGAAAATGTGGGTGATGTACCAGCATTCATCCCAGTCTTTCCCCACGACTTCCTGGTCATGACCAACTGAACCCTTACTCTGAGAGTGAAATAAACTTTCATTGTTGTTGTTGAGTAATAGCAATGAGAAAAGTAACTAATCTTTGTGGTGGTGATGAAGAAGCTGTCCTCCATAGGAAGTGGTACCGCTATGAGATGTGGCTTTGTTGGAGGAAGTGTGACTCTGTGGGTGGGCTTTGAGATCTACTATGCTCAAGCTACGCCTAGTGTGACACAGACTGCTTCCTGCAGATCAAGACGTAGAACTCTCAGTGACCTCTCTAGCACCATGTCTCCCTGCACGCTGCCAGACATCCAACCATGATGCTAATGGATTAAACCTCTGAAACTGCAAGCTAGCCCAGTGAAATCTTTTCCTTTATAAGAGTTGCCATGGTCACGGTGTCTCTTCACAGCAATGGGAGCCCTAACTAAGACAGTCCTCCACTAGAAAGAATTACATGGCGAGTCAGGTTCTATACAGGGTAATGCAACCTTGATAACAAAACAACATAAGAGAAACCATTTGTCTACATGCAATTGGGGCTTCCACTTTCAAAGTATACGACGAAGTATGTGATGACTTCTCACTAATGGGGTATGAGTTGAGTGACGTGTATCACTGATAAATTTCCTGTTCTCATCCCCCATCCACTTGTTGGAAGAGAGGCCATCAAGGTTGTAGAGGCGGTAGATAAAAGGAATCTAAGGCCCTGAGTCACTGCATACGGAAAAATGACTTCCCAATCAGCATACTTCCTGGGCCACAGTGGTAGGTAGGACTAACAAGATAGTATTCACAAGGTAAAGTAATTGGCACTGTCATCATCAATACAAAAAGCTGTAATTTAACAAAGCCTTACTAGAAAATTTTAAAAGTTGTTTTAGCTTAGAGATTGTGGACAAGCAATGAGAAAATAGATAACACATGCTTGAAAAGCAATGGAAATTAATGTTCCACAAAGAAAACATTTTTGGCAAAATAGCCTGTCCTCCCATCAAAATATCTTGCATCTATTGAGTGTGTGGCTTCAGGAAAAGGAGTTGGGAACAGTTCTCATGAATAGTGAGTGCCTTTTCATGCTACTTTTAGCAAGATATTAAATGAACAGCAATGACTTCATGCAAAAATTGGCTGACTTGCAGTCGGGCTTGGAAAGATCAGAAAGCACTAAAGCAAGAATCTAAGAAGTGAACGACTGAAAACTCAGATCTCTGAAAGATTTATTCCCAGTTAATGAAGTGACTTGGTCCTGTGGCAAGCCCAGCACGCACCTGTCCCATTCAAGCCCTGTTCTCTCTAGTGCCTCCCAATCAGCTCTAATCAAGTCAAAAGAAAGAGACACAGGAAGAGGAGACTGATAAAACAAACATGGGAACTTACCTTTCAGGAAGATTCTGCAGAGTGGTTGGTTACTGATGCATGGAACTCACTGAAAACACGCAGACCAGACGTGTACTGTGTTTCTGAGAAATCTCTACTGCCAGAGACACAACAAACAATCCATTAATTATCTAAGTGTTAAATACCGGAGAACCTCAAGCTTCCATAGAAAAACCCAGTGTACTGGCTGGTTTCATGTCAACTTGACACAAGCTAGAGTCATCAGAGAGGAAGGAGCCTCAGTGGAGGAAATGCCTCCATGAGATCCAGTGTAAGGCATTTTCTCAATTAGTGATTGATGGTGGAGGGCTCATCCCATTGTGGGTCGGGCTATCTCTGGGCTGGTAGCCCTGGGTTCTATCAGAAAGTAGCAAGCCATGAGGAGTAAGCCAGTAAGCAGCACCCCTCCATGGCCTCTGCATCAGCTCCTGACTCCATTTCATTTCTCCGTTCATTGTAACTCTGTTATGAAACTGAAATGGGTCAGACTAGTGTTTCTATTTTGAACTTCTTTTTTTTTTTTTACCAGACTGGTTGATATAATATTTAGGTATGTTTGGAAATTCAAAATTATGAAATAAGGTACATGCTGAGAAATTCCACTCTCTTCCCCTTCCTTCTATTCTTTCCCCAAACACTGGAATAACTAACCTCTGTCATTTCTGTGTTTCTTATCCAGATACATGTTTAGTAAGCTATAGTACATCGACTAATCAAGTACTGTGTGGGCATAAAAATGAATGAGCAATACTTCTGGGAGCATCAGTGATCTCCACAATATATTATAAAGTGAAAAATGCAAAGTACACATGAATACTTCTTAACATAATGAAACACAATGAAATCAATGAGTAATAATAGAATATTGTGCATTAATGTTTGTCCAAGCAGAACCATGGGGAAGTTAGCCAGACGACAGCATGACTGAGTAGCTTTCATAATGACAGCCTTTTGACTTTGGTTTCTTTTTTTTTTTTTTTTTAAATGGATTTTTGTTTTGAGGGAAGAGGCCCTGCTGTGTTACCCACGTGGGAGCTCATAAAATGAAGAGGTTACGGTTCTCCTGGAATTGGGACTTAGCCCACTAGGTAGATGATTTCCCAGACTGTGTGAAGTTTGAGTTCCAGCCCCAGCATGTGAACTGGTCATGCCTACGATACTGGCACTGGTGAGAAGGAAGAGAAGCTCAGAAGTTCAAGATCATTTTTGGGTACATAACAAGGCACCAAGCTGAGGCTAGACTGAGCTACATGAGATGGAGGGAGGAAGGGAGGGAGAGAGGGGGAGAGAGAGAGACAGCAAGAACTCTGGGACTACTTTGACTACAGACATGAACTACCATCATCCAGCTCTGAGGTGTGTGTAGCATGTGTGAGTGTTTGTGTATGTACATGTATGTGCAACACAAATAGCTATTTCACCTGTTGCTGAATATTGTCTTTATGATTTTTCCATTGTTTTCATTTTGTTTGTTTCTGGAGGGGGGGCAGAACCTGTGCAGAGAGGTAATTGATTGATAGATATCTCAGACTGCCACACATCAAGTTCACCAAGGTATTCCCACCAAGAGCAGCAAGTATCCCCTACTGGTCCCAGCAAGGGTCAAGTTGCACTGTTTCCTGAGGTTCTTCTGTTCAACCCTCCCACTTCTGCACTGTTTACAGGTGGCAGACCCACCCCACTGTCTGGAGACCCACACTTTGGATCATTTTCCCTAAGTCAGTGGTTCTCAACCTTCCTAACGCTGTGATCCCTCATGCTGTGGCAACCCCACCATAAAATTATTTTCATTGCTACTTCATAACTGTAATTTTGCTACTGTTATGTATCCTAATGTAAATATCTGATGCGCAGGAGATCTGATCTGCGGCTCCTGTGAAAGGGTCGTTCAACCCTCACAGGGGTCTCAACCTCAGGTTAAGAACTCTGCCCCGAGTGGTCACTCATTGCTTTCAGTAATTAATTCCTAGGCTGATGTCTGTCTGTCTGTCTGGCATCTTTGCTTCTCAGCCAACTCTAACAGTGTAAGAGCATGCTGCCTCCCTTACAAAAAGAATCACTTTTCACTAAGCGACACATAAGACTTTAATTTTACTTCTGATTTTTTTTCTCTGTTATAAATGTTACCCAGGAGTTTATTTCCAAGTATTTGAGATTTAGGAGTCACGTTTTAAATGTTATTTCCAACTTGGTTAACTATGATCAGAAATGATGGTCTATAATACAAATATTTAATTTTTTCTTAATATTTTCTTTATAAAAGCCTGAACAACCAATGTCCATAAGCAGGGAATCCATCGTGTGGATGCATGTTGAATTCTTATCTGTCTATGTAGTCTGTGTGCAGGTAGCTCCTCACTGGAGGCCATTGGCAACTCACTCTGCATACACATTGAGTCTGCTGTCACAGTAGCATTTGGGTCATGTATCTCTTGCATTTAGAACATGTCTCTGTATATATTTAGCTCTTAGAATCTCATGGCATAGAGTGTGACCATCAGAGCATCTTCTCGTAGTGAACACACACAGGTACAGAGTTTATCCTGAATTGTATGCATAGCCCCATCCTATCCCCATTTCCCCAATAGGCTTGAAAATGAAATCAAATATTTATTTTTCTGTGCTTCCCCCTCGACACTCTCATAAAACATCTGCTCAGAAAAACTCCAATATCTCCTCTGTTCCCTGATGACTGACTCCAGATATTACTGAAATTATTTAATTTTTATGATTATAGTTCTAATTAGTTGCATTTAAGTGTTGCAGACTCCCAGATAGTCGATTGTCTATTTGGATTTAACTGAGTTTCACTGTTCATCACCAGGTCTAACGTTAACATTTGTAAGAGTCCAGGATGAAAAGACAAAATGATGACTGCACTTAGACAATCCAGGTTCACAAACTGCAGAATTAAATGTGGTTTTTGCTCCAATGTTGAATATATACTTAAGAGTCTACAAGATGGAGAGAGAGAGAGAGAGAGAGAGAGAGAGAGAGAGAGAGAGAGAGAGCGCAAGCTATGGCTTTTAGATTCCCCAAAGACGACAAAGTATACACCGAGACTGACTACAGCTAGTGACAGAACTGTCTGCGTGTCTTCGTGTCTGTTGATGATCCAGCTGTCTCAGTCAGTGTCTGTTGCTGTGAAGGGCATGTGACCAAAGCAACTCCTATAAAGGAAAACATTTCTTTGGGGCTGGCTTACAGTTCAGAGGTTTAGTTCATTATTACAATGGTGGAAAACATGTCATCATGCAGGCAGACATGGTGCTGGAGAGGAAGGTGAGGACTCTACATCCAGATCCCAAGGCAACAGGAAGAGAGTGAGACTCTGGGCCTGGCTTGAACTTCTGAAACCTCAAAGTCCACCCCCTCCTGTGACACACTTCCTCCTACAAGGCCACACCTTCCAATAGTGCTGCTCTCTAAGAGCCTATGGGGGCCATTTTTATCCAAACCAGAACCTCAATGATGTTTAACTAGTTAATCAACTAGTTAGGCTATCTGAATCAGCAAGCTCTAGGTTCAACATGAGACCCCACCTCAGCAAATAAAGTGGGAAACAATTGGAGGAAGCACCAAAGGTCAACATCAAGCCTCCTATATCAAGTGCACACATATGCAGCCACGCCCACATATATTAGTGTGTCTATGCACATGTGAGCAGGCATATACACATGGACATACCATATAAGTATATGCACAAAAAATTGATTATAATTTCATCAAAACATAAAATAACAGCAAAATAACCTGAAAAGTTTTTATAACCTCAAAATTTTCTGCAAATATGTTTAAGATTATCTGTTATGCTTAAAATAATATATTTTATAATTACTAAATATATATTTTCTAATCAAAAATAATTTTAATTTATTTATATATTTTAATTATGTAAATGCCTGTATGTTTGTGTATGGTACGTGTCCATGAGCGCAGAGGCCAACAGAAACCAGAAGTGCCAGGTTCCTCAGAGAGGACAGTGAGCTGCCAGATGTGGGCATTTGGAGTTGAACTCTGTTCTGGAAGAAGAGTTGATGCTCTTTACCACTGAGCTGTCCCCCCAGCTCCCTAGCCAAAACTGTATTTGAAGACTGAATTTGGGAACTGGAGATATGGCTCAGTGGTTAAGAGTACCTCCTGTTCTTGCAGAGGACCCAGGTTTAGTTCTCAGCACCCATACATCAGTCTACAGCCATCTGCAGTTACAGTTCCAAGCACACTAATATTTTCTTGCTTCCGCAGGCACCAGGCATGCGTGTGGTATACACACATAGCTGCAATCAAAACACTCATACACATATAAGGGGGCTGAATTTTGACCTGGTTTGAAGTATTTAGTGAATCTTTTCTTTCTTTTTTTAATTTTATTTTATTTTATTCTTTTTTAATTAAAATTTCTGCCTCCTCCCCGTTTCCCATTTCCCTCCCCCTCCTCCCACATATTGTCCCCTCCCCCCACTCCTCTCCCTCTATCCTCACTCCTTTTCTCCTCCCCGCACTCCATTCCCCCTCCCTCTCGATATTGAAGAGCAGTCCAAATTCCCTGCCCTGTGGGAAGACCAAGATCCTCTCACTTCTATCTAGGTCCAGGAAGGTGAGCATCCAAACAGGCTAAGCTCCCACAAAGCCAGTTCATGTATTAGGATCGAAACCTAGTGCCATTGTCCTTGGCTTCTCATCAGCCTTCATTGTCCGCCATGTTCAGAGAGTCCAGTTTCAACCCATGCTTATTCAGTCCCAGTCCAGCTGGCCTTGGTGGGCCCCCAATAGATCAGTTCCACTGTCACAGTGGGTGGGTGCACCCCTCGTAGTCCTGACTTCCTTGCTCATGTTCTCCCTCCTTCTGCTCCTCATTTGGACCTTAAGAGCTCAGTCCGTTGTTCCAAATTGGGTCTCTGTCTCTATCTCTATCCATCTCCAGATGAAGGTTCTAAGGTGATATGCAAGATATTCATCAGTATAGGATAGGGTCATTTCAGGTTCCCTCTCCTAAGTTGCCCAAGGTACTAGCTGGGGACATCTCCCTGGACACCTGCGCGCCCCTCTAGAGTCAAGTCTCTTGCCAACCCTAAGATGGCTCCCTTAATTAGGATATATATTTCTCTGCTCCCGTATCCACCCTTCCTATATCCCAACCATCCCAATCCCCCAAGCTGCCCCCATCCTCCCCTTCTCACGTTTCTCACCCCATATAGAAAACACTACCCTGAGTGAGGTATCCCAGACCCAAAAAGAGGAACATGGGATGTACTCACTCATAATTGATTTCTAGCCATAAATAAAGGACATTGAGCATATAATTTGTGATCCTAGAGAAGCTCAATAAGAAAGTGAACCCAAAGAAAAATGTATACTCATCTGCCTGGATAAGAGAAGTAGACAAGATTGCCGGGCAAAAACTGGGAACTTGCGGGTGAGGTGGCATGGGGCTATTTAGTGAATCTTAATGTAACATTAATTCTAAAATATATACTTGGGTGTGTATGCCCATAGCCCCAACTACTAAGAAGAATTATTTAAGATCATGAGTTTGAGACCATCCTGGGAAACACAGCCAGACCCACTCCCCTAACAAAGAATCAAAAATGACTATATTCAATTTTAAGTATGCACTGTTGAACCAATGTAGTGTAAATGATTTCAAAATGGATACCATGTTCCATACATGGTATATGAAATAGACATTTGTGCAAATTGAGAAGTATTTCTCAGTGTTGATATGGCAAACTATTCCTTGGCCCCATGTGTAACTGCTGAGAATAGCATGCCACCTTTTAGAGCACCGCAGGAACACAGCAATAAGAGAAACGAGACAAATGGAGCAGAAAAGGGTGGTTGGGTACAGAGGAACTGTGGCCCTGGTGGGGTCTGGTAGGGACGATGTGATAGTGAGCTGAGCATTCTTCCTTAGCCTAAGCACACACTTCCCACACATCTGATTTGGGGAGGACCTTAGGAGTGTTTCCCTAGACAGGCACTGGTGGTGCACACCTTATATCCCAGCACTTGGGAAGCAGAGGCAGGCAGATCTGTGTGAGTTCGAGGCCAGCCTGGTCTACAAGAGCTAGTTCCAGGACAGGCTCCAAAGCTACGAAGAAACCCTGTCTCAAAAACAAACAAACAAACAAACAACAACTAAGAAGTGTTTCCCTGGAAGATGCTATCTCAAGAATATTTCTAGTGAGTGCTTTTTTCTGCAGTTATGAGAGCTGACCCTAGACATCAAGAGATCTCTACATCTAGATGTGAAGGGTGTGGTCGATCGGAAGTTGTAATTAACCAGGCCAACTTAAAATAATATTCAGCTTTAATAAACAGAAAAAAAGGAAACTTACAAAACCAGGGTTCCAGCGATCCAGGAGCACAGGGAGCAAAAGAGGAAGAAACAAGCGCACCTGGGTATTTTATCTGTTTTACTGTGGTCCCAGGGGGACACACCCTAAACAGAAGGTGATTGGCTAAAGTCCCCCATCAGGTGTGTCAACATAGTGTTCAAAACCCCTCAGTGAGTCACAAAACAAAAATCGTGAATGTGGGGAGGACATTGGAAGGCAAGGAGCCATCTGCGCACTGGAGATGGCCTTACACAAAACAATAGGACACAGTATTTCTCTGGATTATCTGTGACTTCTCAGGGAGCATTAAAAAGATTTATAAAGTACAAAATATTGAAATATCAGAATTAACTGTGTCTGCTTCATAAAGTTTTATGGAGTAGAATAGATTCCAGTTTAGATTAAGTAGCTTTTCTGAGTTTCCATTTATGTTGAATTCATTAAATTGCTATTCATGGCTCTCAGAAAAGCATGCCAACTGACCATACCACCAGTCAAAGTACTATTTCTATCCCTTGAAGGCCTCCATTCTGCTTAGAATAAGGATGTTCTGTTGTTGTAAGAGCAAATGTCATGTGCAGTTTTAGAATAAACATTGATTTATTGATTTCTTCTTTAGCCAATGAATATCCTCAAAAAAGAATGTATGGTTTTTATATACTGCAGATGTCAAGTTGAATACACTCTTACCTAACCAATAATTAGCATGTAGTGTTTTAAGATTAACAGTTACATCTGCAGGAGACAGAATCCAATGCTAAAAGTCCAGCTCCTTCCCAGGGGACTCCTTTCAGACATCCTTTCGAGGAATTATTAGAGCTCAGGTTTTGTTCTTCCAAACGCTATTGGCCTTCGATTTCATTGACCGTGTTTCCCCTAATAGCTTTGTTGTTTCAGGTTCTCTTTTCTTTCACCCACACAAACAGTGCTATCAGCTGGGCAGAACACCTTTTATAAGCAAAGATTAATTAATATGGCTTTTGGATTTTAGACTATTGGAAAAAAAATTTATTTGCTTGGATTAAATGAGAAATAAATTTGCTGAAGTAGTCTAAGACTCAAGAAAGACACCAGGAAACAAAACTTAACAAAGATGCCTTAAGCAGGGCCTGGGACTTTACTCTGTTGTCCCAGCTACTGTGAGGCTGAGGAAGGAGGATTTCACGTTCACACACATAGAGTGAGTTGCAGACCAGCCTGGGCAACTTAGACCCTAAACCAGAGGGAAAAGAAATAAAGGACCTAGGATACAACTCAGTAGTAGACATTCGGCTACCATAGTCTACATACTCAAGACTCTCGATTCAATGTTCACTATTGTACACACGCACGTGCATGCACGTGCACCCCCCACACACACACACAATTAAACAAAGAAAAATAAAAGAGAGAAAGGCATTCTAAAGCCACTCTGGAAGCAAAGGAGAGCAGAGTGGTTTTGCTTCCATATTGCCATTGCCCTCGAGTATCTGTCTGGTAAAGGACCACTGCTTTGAAGACAGGAAACATATATATACCACGATATTGACAGCAGCATTAATTGATAGTGTTCTTATGAGATATTTGTCTATGTCTGCTTACACAAGTCAGTTCCACCTTTTCTCAGCTAATAGAATCCAGATTTGTTCGGAGAAGGGCCTCTGACCAGGAATAAATCATAATTTCTCTGAACCAGGCATTCTAATTTCAATCCACTTGGATGTGACTGGTCTGGTGATGGGAAGGCGACCTTGTAGGTGGACCTGAATAGGGTTTGCTTTCCTAACTAACAAAGCAAAGTTGTTAAAAAGGAAAAAGAAAGGAAAAGAAAGTTTCGACTCTTTCATTATGAAAGGAATATTGCTCTGATTTTTGATGTACTATGGATACCTCGTGATCCTAGTTAAAAACCAAAAATTGACACAATGGGCAAAACCCATTACTTGGTACCACTGAACTATTGAGTCCACTCCAGATATTAAACTGCAATAGTCTACCTCATAGCAGTGAAACAGTCCATGGTTTGCTGTGAGAACCTTTTGACAATAGCTGAGCAATACTGATGTCTCTGTTCAGACCCCCTCCAAAGTAAACTGTGAGGAGGCATTGCGGCGCAAGTCGTTCGTCTCAGAAGGAAACATTAGAAATGGCTGGGCAAGTGAGACACAGAAAAGAATGAAGCAGAGATAAAAAGAATATAGCAGCAATCCCATCTCCCCTGTGAGAAACTCTCCAAAACAGGAGAAAGCATTGCCCCTGGTTGCACGGGAGCCAGGGTATTTATGTACCAGCTCCCACTAACCACTAGTTGGGGGCGGGCACTCGCAGGAAACATTAATTCTCTGGCCTATCCATTTGTCACACAAAAAGCAAATGGGACTCCTGTGGTCAGACAAAATCCTCAGGGGAAAATAGATGGCTTGGGAGGTGGAAGTGCAGCAATAATAATATGCTATGTTATTATGTTATATTAATATGTTATTATGTTATAGCTATTTATGTTTATTATTACATGCCAGGGCTAGAGAAAGTAGACGGGGCTTCAACCAAGGAGTTGCTGCTACAGACAAATGTGTTGACTTAGTGCGAGTTACTGTGTTAGTTCCTATCAAGATATTTCAAGGGCATTTGGCAGACAGATGTATCTCCCCATGACACCAAGCTTAGGTCAGGCCAAACTCCTCCATCTCTGATACATCACTATGGATGGACCAGTAATCAGATTGTTGACTACCTTAATTGTCACCATAGACCCTTCATCCTGCAACTGATGGAAGCAGATGCAGAGATCCACAGTAAGCCCCTGGGTTGAGCTCCCAGAGTCCAGCTGAAGAGAGGTGGGAGAGAGTAGCAAAGTGATCAAGACCATGATGAGGATACCCACAGAAACAGCTGACCTGAGCTAGTGGGAGCTCACTGACTCCAGACTGACAGTGGGGAACCTGCGTAGGACCAAACTGGGCCTCCTGAATGTGGGTGTCAGTTGTGTGACTTGGACAGTCTGTGGGGTGACTGTCAATGGGACAGCATTTATTCTGAGTGCTTAAACTGGCCTTTTGGAGCCCATTCTCTTTGGAGGAATACCTTGCTCAGCCTAGATACAGGGAAGAGGGCCTTGGCCCTGCCTCAAAGCGATGTGCCTGTCTTTGTTGACTCCCCATGGGAAGCCTTACCCTCTCTGAGGGGTGGATGAGGCATGGGGTGGGGGGAAGGTTGGAGAAGCAGGAGGAGGGGAGGGGTGGGAACTGGGATTGGGATGTAAAATGGCAAAAGATTGTTTAAAAAATAAATTTAAAAAGATCTATTTTAAAAATCACTGAATTGCCTTGTACTTACGGTCAGTGGTAAGTGAAACCGGCTTGGCTGAGGAAGGGAAGAGGGTCGTATTTCACTGCTTTCACGCTTTAGAACATGTTACACAAAGTATGACCCTACTCTACTATAAAGAACACCACCTTCCCATCACTCTCTACACTCTTCTCTATTAAAACCTGGTCATCCTGTCTCATAATGTCTACTCCACATTTATAGTAAGACTCTATGATGCCCTACTTCAGTTACATTTTATGGTAATAGCATGCTTTCGAGGAGGCAGGATAAGGCTAATAACAGAGATGCTGGAATACCAGCTTTGAAAGGTCTCAGTGCTTAAGCCAGATTTGCACAAATGCTGGGTAAATGATCAGGTGCTACTCATTTACCTCCTGCAGCACCAGCTTGTCCGATGAACAAACCAACCCAGTACGTACAGCCTACCCTGAGGGTCTAAGTCTTCAGCTGCTTTAGAACCTAGATTTGCTCCTAAAAGGGTCTCCATAGAGCAGTAGTTCTCAACTTGTGGGGTTTGACCCCCTTGGGGGGGGGAGTCACATGTCAGATATCTTGCATATCTAATAATTACCAATTCACAACAGTAGCAAATTTATAGTTAGGAAGTAGCAATGATAATAACTTTATGTTTGGGGTGGGTCACATGAGGAAGTGTATTAACTGGTTGCATCATTAGGAAAGTTGAGAACCACTGCCACAGAACTAGGCTAGGAAACAAGGCAGCAAACTAGCCCCTTGATTCGACTGAGAAAATCTGAGATGATCTTTTCCTTAAACTCAAATCCTGCCACTTGGGGCTGAACAGAGGGTTCAGGGGTTGAGAGCATATATTTCTCTAGCAGAATTCAGTCTCCGGTACCCATTCACACGAACCAGCTCTTTTGGAGCTCTATCTCCGGGGAACCAGTGCTTTTGTCTAACCTCCATAGACACCTGTGTGTGTGCATGTGTGTGTGTGTGCACTGAAAGAGACAAACAATAAAAATAAATCTTCAAATCTTACCACCTCTCTATCTCCCAATGTAGGTGCATTTGAGCATGATGTGACAGCTTCCGGTTTCATTGACGATCACACCAGGGAAGTGGGTTTGCTCTTTAAACCTAGAACGTGACAAAAGAGCAGGGGAGTGGAAGTAAACTGTGAAGTAGGGTGATTAAGGAATATAAAAGCCAGTCAAAAAGAAAATCATGAGGCCCCAGGAAGATGGAGAAAAACAAACTTTGTCTTGTTTACCTTTTTCTGCCCGGAACCGCCTCTAAAAATGCCCAGGAGAGCCCCGCGTCATTTGTGAGTGGAACATTTTGATAAAAGAGTGGCCTGACACTTTTCAAGAAAGTAGTTGGGACGAACCATGCAATTAAATAAATATATATATTCAGTTATTACTTTTTTTCAAATAATAATCTTGACTTTCTTCTGAGTGGATATACATCCATACTTTGGGAGTCTGACCAGGAAATGTAACAGTAAATAAATTGAGTTTAAACAAATAAAACTTTCAGGAGGTTGGGTGTGGTGGCACATACGAGTTAGCTTAATGTTTAGGAGACTGAGGCAGGGGGATCATGATTGACCAAGTTCTAAGCCAGTCTTGGCTACACAGCAACATCATAAGAGACAATCCAAGAGAAAAGGGATGAAGGAATGGAAGGATGGGAGGAGAGAGGGAAGAAGAATAAAAGGAAGAATGAAAGAAAGAAGGAAAGAGGGAGGAAGGGAATGATGGAGGGAGGGAGGGAGGGAGGGAGGGAGGGAGGGAGGGAGGGAATGATGGAGAGAGGGAGGGAGGGAAGGAGGAGAAAGAGAAAGGGGATGAGTAGGAGGGGAAGGGAAAGGAAGAGAAGGGTGGAAAAAGTTTTCAACAAAGTTTATGTGATAGTTTTAAAGTCGTTGCTGAACTCTCTCTCCTGCTTACAGAGCTCCACAGTGGTTAATGTGGTCCAGAGGAGAAGAGCCTACTGCTCAGTGCTTCCTGGCCATGATCAGCTGTCTGACCACCACTCAGCACTCCGTCACTCACTCAGTGAAGAAATGCCTTCTTATCTGAAACTGCTTCCCTTCACAGCTAAGGTGGGAGTTAACCCACCCGCCATCCAGACCTAAAAGGTCAGTCAGATGCACTCTCAGACAGTCTGTACGTGGCATGTCTCCAGCAGTCAGCTTGGTCTTGATCCAACCTGATCGCGTTTGCACGTGATGGGAGGAAAGAGCTCCAGAATTGACGGTGAGTTAGCCAGCTGCCAGATTCTCCTGTCTTCACTGAAAGAAACCAGGGCACATCTCTGGGATCCAAGTTCTCTTTGTGTCCTCACCGTGAATCTTCCTGGTCTATGTCCCGCAAGAGCAGCCTGAAATCGGAGACTCTAGCTTCAGCGGGACGGCCACTAGTCAAACACGGAAGCCGCAAACTGTGATATAGCTTGTCTTAGTCTATGTTCGAATGCTGTGAGGAGACACTGTGACCACGGCAGCTCTTATAATGGAAAACATTTCGTTAGGGTAGCTCACAGTTCGGTTTAGTTCATTATCATCATGGTGGGAAGGATGGCAGCATGCAGGTAGACATGCTGCTGGAGAGGTAGCTGAGACTTCTACATCTGGATTGGAGGGCAGCAGGAAGAGATTGAGACACACTTGGCCTGGCTTAAGCTTCTGAAATCTCGAAGCCCGCCCCACAGTGGCAAACTTCCTCCAACAAGGCCACACCTACTCAAGCAAAGCCACACCTCCTAAGAGAGCCAGCTCCCAGTTGACCAAGCACTCTAATCTATGAGCCAATGGGGCCAGTCTTTCCCAAACGACCGCACAGCATGAGATATGTGTTTCTCTTTCCAGGATGGTGACATAGAATCTTTACACTAGGGCAAGGGGCACACTGAGAACAGATGGAGAGCAACAGAGGAAGAAGAAAAACCCTTCTTCAGATCGCCTGGGTAAAGCAGACCTCTAGAACTTCACCCAAGGGCAGAGCACCAGGCTCTCGCTTGCTCTGCTCCCATACATAAAGCTTCTTCTTCTATCACACATTTGCATTCGTATTTTGCATGGATATTTTTCTAGGTAGATTCTGACAATCTTGTAGAGATATAAATTAAGTTTCATTCCTCTGACTGGAGGGTCTCAGTGGTTCGTATTGGCACTGGCTCCATCTGATGCTTGCGTTTGAATCCCTACATAGCTAAGCAGCAATCACAACCCAGAGAACAGTTGAGTAAACTGATTATCCAGTGTGCTTTGTTAACAAGGATGAATGATGTAGGTAATTGATAGACTAGCAAATTCATGGTGCTTCACAGAAGTACTCTTGATCTGTCTGCTTACCTACACAGATGGGGATTTGATTGAGTACAAAAGAGTGCTGCTTGTGAAAGAAAAAATGTTTTAGACTATTTTACCTGAATTTATATTACTAGAGAACTAAAATTAATAAAAATAGAAAGTATAATACGTTTTTTAAAACTACAGTGTGTGTGTTGGGTGAGTGTGTTGACTGTGTGTGTGTGTTGAGTGTGTGTGTATTGAGTATGTGTGTGTTGAGTGTGTGTGTGTTGAGTGTGTGTGTATTGAGTGTGTGTGTGTTGAGTGTGTGTGAGAGAAAGAAAGTGTGTGTGTGTGTGTGTGTGTGTGTGCTTCCTGCCTACAGAGACCAGAAGACAACTGGCAGGAGTCAGTTTTGGCCTCTACCAGGTGGTCCTCAATCTTAGCTACAAGCGTTTTTACCCCCAGAGCCATCTCATTGACTTTAAAACTGCTTTATATTATTTCAAATAGGAAATATTTGAAAATAAAATGGGCAATAATTGCAAACTTTCCAAAATAAAAATAAGAATACCAAAGCGTGTCCATAAAGTCACAAAACCCCAACCAATGGACCATTTAATATGTTCCAGGGGGGAGAAAGAGACATCACGCTGACAATTGGGCACATCTTATGGAGCAGGACTCCTTGAAATTCTTCACATAGCATGCCAAAGCTACATTTTAATTAAATGTCATGCAGAAGAGCTCAGCTTTTGAATCATGCAATTTCCCAGGACAATAAGGAGATTTCCAGGGAGAAACTGGAGTTGCCGAGAAGCCATTTCTGAAATTGTCCTTTGATCTGTATTTCATGATAACAAATTATCTTGGCACTCAAGAAAGAGCCACATAAATACTTCCATCTCTGATAGCATCGATAGCAAGCTTTGAGAGCATAATAATAACCAATATTTGCATATGGTAGCTATTTGAAATGATTTTCACATACTGCATCTCTTCGGAGCATAACATCACTGCAATGACATCATATTGCATGGCTTTCTGATAAACAAGAACACTAAGACTCAATGTAATTAATCCTGAATGCTAAGTCATGGGGCGAGAATTTTAACCACAATTCCAAAACTTACTATTAAACCCAAGAATGCCATTTAATTGGCTTATGAAAACTATTCTTTCAGAAAATCCACCAAAATTTTAGTGCTTTCTGTCACAAGCACTGGTGACAATTCTTTTATCTCAATTTAATTACTTTCCCTATGTACTTTAAATAAGGGTTCACCAAAAAATATCATCTATGTCCAGGACTGACAGATAAATTCCAAATGAAGAGCCAGAGGCTTTGAAATAAAAGCCAACAAGTACTATATAACCATAAAAATATTATTTTTAGTGGGGAGGGGAGAATGGAAGTATTTTGGTGGTGCAAGGATTTGTGTTTTAAGAAGATGAAGCCTTAGAACTGTGTGTTAGTGAAGATTACATAGCACACATACACTTAATGTGGATGATGGAAAAGTTTGTGTTTACTTCCAAACAATTAAAATATTTTTCAAGATGACTAGGTATTCATCCTTTGAAAAGTCTGAGTTCTGTGTAAATTAAGATTAACTATTAAGAGTCTTAATTCTATATAGGTAATTATTTATATTTGGCTTGCATAATTAAAATGTGCTTTCTTTAAAAATAACAACATGAGGAAATATTCATGATAGGATATCAGAGTAGAGGAAAAAATGCAAGCTATAAAAGAGTATGAAATCATGTCACAGAGTCCCCTTAAAATTTGCAGAAGTCCTAAAAAAGGAGGGGAGGAAGGAAGGAAGGAAGGAAGGAGGGAGGGAGGGAGGGAGGGAGGGAGGAAGGAAGGAAGGAAGGAAGGAAGGAAGGAAGGAAGGAAGGAAGGAAGGAAGGAAGGAAGGAGGGAGGGAGGGAGGGAGGAAGGAAGGAAGGAACTACTGTCATTAAAGCTCTTAATAGTTTAGAAGCCATTAACTGGAGACCTCAAAGAAACAGGCTAGGAGCAGGTTTGGTCTCTAGTAGACCAAATTAATCAAGGGTGATTTTTATTTCCCTTTTTTTTTTTGAAAAAAAAAATTTTCCCACTTCCTCCTCGCCTCCCATTTCCCTCCCCCTCCTCCCGCCCCTCTCCCCCTCCCCCCACTCCTCTTCTCCTCCCTCTCCAGTCCCAAGAGCAGTCAGGGTTCCCTGCCCTGTGGAAAGTCCAAGGTCCTCCCACCTCCATCCAGGTCTAGGAAGGTGACCATCCAAACTGTCTAGACTCCCACAAAGCCAGAACATGAAGTAGGATCAAAACCCCCTGCCATTCTCCTTGGCCTCTTGTCAGCTCTCATTGTCCGCCATGTTCGGAGAGTCCGGTTTTATCCCATGCTTTTTCAGTCGCAGTCCAGCTGGCCTTGGTGGGCTCCCAATAGATCGGCCCCACTGTCTCAGTGGTTGGGTGCACCCCTCATGGTCCTGACTTCCTTGTTCATGCTTTTCTACTTTTTCAAAATACTAAATTATGAGCCTGTGGTGCCATCTACAATGTTAATTGGCACCATAACTGCCCTATAATCACAGAGCTCATACATATTCTGCAAGTGATACTTTTCCTTCATCATAAAGTTAGTAGCATGTGACTGTCATGCCACAGGCCACCTACGAAAGCTGCCCAAGGTCTGAGAGCTGTCCTGGGGGCAGATGGACTACGCTGAGTGAGGAGAATACAGCCAATGCCCCCTGAGTGCCTAACGCAAAGCCCATCAGGGAACTTTGCCGGTGTGCCCTAGAGTTCTGTTTGAAAAATAAACTAATACATCTAGATGTCACCAACTACAAAATGAGATAGGGATGTTACAATGTTTAGAAGGCTGGCAGTTTCTGTCTGGGACAATATTGTCCCTTGGAAGCCATAGAGTCATTGTGTCCTTGGAACTGGGCTCTAGGCTGGGTTTCCCTTGTGTCCACCTCTCTGGGAAGAAAGCAAGGCGAACGAGAAGCCACTCACGTTCCAGTATTCTTCAAATGACATAATTCTGTTTTTCTTTATGACTAAGTAAAGCTCCATTGCATGTATCAGTCATGCTTTAGATCCCTGCATCAGTTTGTAGAGCTCCAGGCTGCTCCATAGCTGGCCATTGTGGAAGTATGGCTGAAGAGTGCTGACCCAGGCTGCCTTTGCAGTTCAAAGTTCATGTTGTCTTCTGTCCTTAAAGAACATAGCTCAAACCAAGTTTGTTTTACGTTTCCTGACTCTTTTCAAAAACACACACCTCTCCCTATAGACTTCCTTCCATTTCTTTATTTTCTCTTTTCAATCTTCATTTTCTACTTTTTCAGATGGTCCAAAGTGATCCTAAACCCTTTTATTTTAGAACCGAAATGTTTGTGTTTGTCAATCAAATTTTACAAAGGTGTTTTTCTAAATGCTTGGTTCCATGGAAGGAAAATTCAACAGAAATGAAAAATTGTCTTTCAGTCATCTTGGGACCAGGGAACACTTAGGGTTTCGTGATGATGCCACCAAGTGACAACAGAACTTTCTGTTACTTCTGCAGGGGCACGATGTTTAGTAAGAGCCAAGAACCCGGCAGCAGCTCTCTGACTCAGAGATGACCAGGCTCTTACTTACAGTCTTCATGTCAGAGCAATCAAAATAGCAAGATGTTTATCTAGCGCAGGAGGATGGCAGAGTCCTGGCATGCTAATTACAGAGTCCTTGTTCTTCAAGGGGCATAGGAAGAGACCAGCTCCAGAAATAGCTCAGAGCTTCATGACCCCCTGGCATTCTTTGGTTATAGAGAACCTGCCCTAATTAAAAAGGATTTTGTGGAAATGCCCCGGTGGTCAGAGGCTCTGAAGAGAATTATATTAATGGGAATAAATTAAAGCAGCAACAAACCAAAGACGTGGTCCAGTTCCTCTTCTGCTTCGACAGGTCCTTTCCCTTCGACCTGGATGAGCTTGCACAGTTTGTAAAAGAGCTCGTGCTGGGAGAACCTGTTTTTTCTGTCACTGCACAAGCGAAGGAAGCGCAAGGCTGTGGAGTCAAAGAAGCGGTCTGCTACTCCAGCGAGCACGGGGGCAGGAAATGCCAACGCACAAGAACCGGCTAGGAGGGGCCCGAAGGCCTGCGTCGGGGCATCATGAACTCGCTCGTATCTCAAAAGTCGATCTCTCGAATGTGTTCCATTGTCATTTAGCAGCCTTCTCTCAATTTCTAGAGATTTTCCCCCCCTTTTTCTTTTAAAAAATTCACCTTAACACTTTGAAAAGACAGGTCTATCTACTAAGCACACTGTGCTTTGGGGAAATTTTTTTCAATTAATCTTCACAGAGCTGTCCTAGTGGGGCCTGTGTTCTCTGGCAAGGATCCAGAAGACGCCGGGCTGACCGGGCTACCTGGCATTGTTTGCTCGGTAGCTTGATTACTTCCCCCTGGCAGCCGCAGCTCCAGTAATTGGAGCCACCTGTTTAGTGGCGCGTCCTTTATTCCCTAAGAGGCCCAAACTCCGTGTGTAGCTCCATTATCAGCTCACTGCTGTCTGTGGTTGAATTAGCGTCCAGGAGGGGGACCCCCAACCCCAACCATCCCAGAACAACCCTGCATTCCCAGTGTGCTTTGATTTGCACACCCTATGAGCCGAAAAAAGCAAAGGTTTAAAAAACTGGAATAGCATATGGTCTTTGATCCCGCAGGAGACTTAGAGCCTCCGGCTGCATCCTTTTATGTAATATGAGTGTTTTCAAGGGCCCTGCATCTCTCAAGGTTATGGTAGGCGCATTCAATGACAGGGAATGTGTTCTCTCCAGTGCAATAACAGAGGAAACCTCAGAACAAACCTTCCTTTTCCAGTGGTACAAGCTCACCCACAGGGCAGCAAAGCAAAGGCAAACTGGGTATGTCATTGCTCAGTCACTGCTTTGATTGTGTCACCCTGTGGCATAGTCACAGAGACAAAGACGTTTCCTCCCCAAAGGAAACAAACTCTGCCTCTCTGTTCAATCCACGTTCTTCACATCCACACCTGAAACCACGGATTTCGCTCCCAGACGTCAGCTACTCAAGCACAGCTGCAACACTCCAGAAACATTCTCTGCTTGGCCGCAAAATAGCTTCAGTGTTTAAACCTTTCTTTATAGCTTGATGATTTGCAGATTTTTTTCCTCCTTCGTCAGGCTGTTTCATCTTTTATGTTTTCTGCCAGGGTGTGGGTAGCAGAACCAAACCGTCTGTTGCAGCATAAAGGAAGTGGAGAAGGAGCCTGTAGCTCACCTAGAAGATCCTGTACCAAACAGAGAAAGCTGTGTTTCTATTCCACCAAACGAAGCTACAGATTCAACCATAGTAAAAGTTACCCCATAGCTTGGTGAGCATCTGGGGTGTCACTCCCTCACCCCCAATCTTATGTAAAAGACCTTGGGACCATATACCACCAACTATCATCTGAACTATGGAAGTAAGGGCTGGAGGATTACTTTGGTTTTAAGACCCAAGACTAGAAGCAGCTTCTATTTCAAGAATGAATGTGTAGGGAGGGCAGAGGCCTAAATGGGACCTCTGTATCACAGCTGCTCCCCCCAAGGCGCAGAGATTAACGTGGGGGAAAGTTTGTGGAGCTGGAAGCAGGGAGAACTGGTGCCTTCTGGACATGCCAGGGCCATCACAGCCACAAACTCAGCACCTGTGGTTCCCTGCACAGGGCCTGCTCAGGGTCAAGCTAATTCATATCCCAGCATGACTGGGGGGAAGGGCTTGTGAGGCCCCACCTCTACTCAGGAGCCATTGGCTGTTGATAGCTACTGGAGGAGGGAGAGTCATGTGTCTCCAGGTGTGTGGCCCTGCTAAATTGCTTATGTTTCAAGGAAGGGCTCCAAACCCATTGACAAGGACAGCACTGAGCTCAGTAGGTTTAAAAAAATTAAAAAAGACATGAAGTTAGGGGTGGGTGGGCAGTAGCAGTTGGAGGAGGGGAATGGAGATAGCTATGATTAAAATACATGTCTACATGTATAAAATTTTTAAACAATAAATAAAAGGTATTGTGTTGAACAAGGCGAACAGAGACTTCCATGAGTTTCCAGAAAGAAAAGGAGATGTGAGAAGACAGTTTTGTCTTTGCTGGAAGTCTCATTTCCTTTCCTGCCATTATGTTTTGAAGACACCCAGGAAAGAGGAAAGTTGGGTCCAGCTTAGATATTATCATATCATTTGTCTTTGATGTGATGGTAGGAAACATATATATACATATATGTGCATGTGTGTATGCATGTTTGTGTGTATATGTATATATATGTGTGTGTATGCATGTTTGTGTGTATATATGTAAATGTGTGTAAGCATGTTTGTGTGTATATGTGTATATGTGTGTATGCATGTTTGTGTGTATATGTATATATATGTGTGTGTGTATGCATGTTTGTGTATGTATATGTGTGTATGTGTATATGTGTGTATGCATGTTTGTGTGTGTATATATATATGTGTGTGTGTATGCATGTTTGTGTGTATATGTATATATATGCATGTATGCATGTTTGTGTGTATATGTATATATATGTATGTATGCATGTTTCTGTGTATATGTATATATGTGTGTATGCTAGTTTGTGTGTATATGTGTATATGTGTATGCATGTTTGTGTGTATATGTATGTATGTTTGTGTGTATATGTATATATGTGTGTTAATGCATGTTTGTGTGTATATGTATATATATGTGTGTGTATGCATGTTTTGTGTATATGTATATATGTGTGTATGCATGTTTGTGTATATATGTATATATATGTGTGTGTGTGCATGTTTGTGTGTATATGTGTGTATGCATGTTTGTGTGTATATATAGGTGTGTGTATGCATGTTTGTGTGTATATGTGTATATGTGTGTATGCATGTTTGTGTGTATATGTATATATATATGTGCGTGTGTGCATGTTTGTGTGTATATGTGTATATGTGTGTATGCATGTTTGTGTGTATATGTATATATATGTGTGCTTGTGTGTGCATGTTTGTGTGTATATGTGTGTATGCATGTTTGTGTGTATGTGTATATATATGTGTGTGCATATACATGTTTGTGTGTACATGTGTGTGTGTGTATGTTGATCCCATTATTCCCATGTCATAAATGAGGAGGTTCAAATTTAGAAAAGAGAAATTACAGAACCAAGGTTTTATCTGAAGATGTTTCTTTGCTTTGGTCTGTTTTTCTGTGACATGTCTAATTAGCCAGCTCTTTTCACATGTAAAATTCAGGATGCTGGTTTTTATTATAGCCAACCTTTAAGAGCACAGGATGCATGACCCTGGGCAGAGGCTGCTAGAAGACCTGAGAGTCTTAGCCTCCCACTGACCCAAGGCTCCCTTTCTGTCGTATGTGTTTTGTAATTCTTTCTTGGAAAACATGAAGCAAATTCAGAATGAACCCTCATACCCAACAAGCAAAGCTAGATCAGAAAATGGAAGTAGTTGATGAGTCAGTGCTGGGTAGCAAACCTCAAGAACTGGTAAAAGTGAGCACTGGTTTCTCCTGAACTCAGGGTTAATGAGAACACTTCTGCTAGAGAGACTGTACTGTGCGACCCTCTGCATCCTCCCAGCCCCTAAGATGCAGGCTCGGAGCTGGCCCTGCATCGCCCTGCCCAGCTTCACTGGCTGGAATTTTACTGAGTTACAAACTCCAGGGACAGAGAAAGATGGTCCCTCTCTTGATGAAAGATGCTGAGTTACGACAGTGCATGCACACAGGCAAGGATGAAGAAATGGCCCACTAACTGCTTGAACTCACTAGGTGAACTATTATGAGGCCTTCAGGACCCAGAACCCATGCCAGTGCCTCTCTAGATGCAGTTGGAACCATATAGTGTTTTGTTTGTTTGTTGTTTTCTGCTGTCTTGATCATATACCACAAGCTAGATGGCATAAACAAAATATATTTCTCGAGCCTGGAAGCCAAAACTCATTAATGAAGATGTTGGCATGATTGGTCCCTTCTGAGGACTGGCAACACAAATCTGTCCCATGCCTCATCCCTAGCTTCTGGTTCTTTTATGCCCTTATTGGTTTTCTTTTCTTGGCATACAGATCTATCACCCCAGTGTGACCCAAACCAGCAGGAAGAGCCTTGAATGGCTGAAGATGAAAAATAAAGAGACAAAAGCAATAGCTGGGCCAGGAAGTCTTGCGTAAACTGATGACTTAAGCCAAGGAAGTTTATGTACAGCTTCATACACACTATTTGCAGGGGTCAGGGGATGACTGACATCAGCAGAGACCTAAGTCAGACAATGCTGGCCACGAGAACAGGGGATATGGGGACATCTCAGATACAGTTGCCTTAGGACTGATAACCACGGCACGGGGCAAAGGTAGAGCTGTGTTCCCAGAAACTGCACCAGACACTCCTATGAGACACTGGTTCCAGTGTCAACAAGTCTTGCCGCATCCATTCTTGGACAAGGACACACAACTAGCTTCCCTTTGTTGCCCCTCTCCCATATATCCAAATTACCCCTTTTCATAAGTAAGCCAGTTCATACCAGATTACCAGATACTAGATCATACTCCAGTATGACGTTAGCACAATTATATCAGCTACAATCCTATTTCTAAATAAAGTAACAATCTTATGTCTTCCGGATTAGGAGCTTGAAGTTGCCAATTTTATGTGTTAACTGGGCTAAAGGATGCCCAGGCAGAGTGTTAAATCCCGCCTCTTCCTCCTCAGAGTCTACTCTTCCATTGCATACTACCAACGAATCGGCAGTATTTATCTTGAGAATTTCAAATCCAAACTGTCAAAGGGCTTTGGTTATACAGCTGCACATTTACACAGCTAGGTCACAGGTCACTGGAAAGAATTCACTTGTCGTCTCCTTCTGTTCCCCACGTACCCCATTTCAGGGGATCATTACCAATTCAAAACTTAGTTTGCTTTTCAGCAGGGCGTGGTGGTGTAGGCCTTAAATCCCAGCACTCTGGTGGCAGAGCCAGATAGATCTCTGTGAGTTCAAGACCAGCCTGGTCTACATAGTGAGTCCCAGGACTATGTGGAGTTAGCCTGTCTCAAAATTAAGAATAAAAAACTAGTTTGTTTCTTAATGGTTGGTGCTTTAGTCCTTGGATTTTTTTAAAATCAGGATAACGTTTTCTTTAAAATATTATAAAACAAGGCTTCTATCCTGGCAAGTACACTGTGAGTCAGAGGGGGTGCTTCTTCTTACGATACCTCACCAATAGGAAGAGCATGCTGTGTCCTGAGAGCTCTTCCAGATCTCAGACCCCCTTACAGAAGGGACCTTATTCTCCAGTATTTTATGGATTCCCCTGCTTAGATGTGAAAAACAGTGTGTGAATGAGATGGGGCAGCAATTAATCGGGTTATCTATATTCCAGAAAACTTTGTCACAGACATCCAGAAAGTAATTACTCAAATTGAGGAGACTGGCAAGATTAGACACCTCGCCTGCAGGTATTGTAGCCTTAATACAAGTGTGAGCGGTCTTGGTATACACTACAAGTGTGAGGAGCCTTGATATACACCACAAGTGTGAGCGGCCTTGATATACATCACAAGTGTGAGCATTCTTAATATACACTACAAGTGTGAGCAGCCTTCTTCAACTATCTTGGAAACCTTACCCAGCTGACATAACGCAGTTCTCAAGGACTGGCCCTGGAGGTCAGCCCTGCTTTTTGCTGCTCTGAATTTGTTCGAAGTGCTGGGCACCTGGGGATGAGCACAAGAAAGTGTTGGAAGATTTTTCTCTCCTGATTCCACATCATCATTCCTCCACCCTGAGGGCTTTGTTCAGCTGCCTACAGAAACCACGCACGTCCAGGTGTCCGCCATGGAGTCACTCTGGTGACCACGCACGTCCAGGTGTCCACCACGGAGTCACTCTCGTGACCACGCACATCCAGGTGTCCACCTCGGAGTCACTCTGGTGACCACGCATGTCCAGGTGTCCACCTCGGAGTCACTCTGGTGACCACGTATGTCCAGGTGTCCACCTCGGAGTCACTCTGGTGACCACGCACGTCCAGGTGTCTGCCATGGAGTCACTCTGGTGACCACACACGTCCAGGTGTCCACCTCGGAGTCACTCTGGTGACCACGCACATCCAGGTGTCCGCCATGAAGTCACTCTGGTGACCACACACGTCCAGGTGTCCGCCTCGGAGTCACTCTGGTGACCACACACGTCCAGGTGTCCACCTCGGAGTCACTCTGGTGACCACGCATGTCCAGGTGTCCACCTCGGAGTCACTCTGGTGACCACGCACGTCCAGGTGTCTGCCATGGAGTCACTCTGGTGACCACACACGTCCAGGTGTCCACCTCGGAGTCACCCTGGTAAACTCTGTCATTGGGGAATTTTCTGAGTCTCATGTTCCCATAAGAAGTAGGAAAGAGATTTTCCTAAAATGTCAAAAAAATTGCATGTTGAAAGGATGTGAGGAGCTACTTTACCTGGTTTCTCAATTCTAAGTGAAGAAACTGAAATCCTTGAAGACAAAAGGACTTGAAAGACACATCTGTTGTGGGACAATGGTCTGTACCCTGTCACTTGTATTTTAAATAAATGCTGATTGGCCAGTAGTCAAGTAGGGAGTATAGGTGGGGTGACCAGGCAGGAAGTAGAGGCAGGGCAAAGAGAATTCTGGGAAGAGGGAAGTTTCAGTCTGCAGCTGTCACCCAGAGGCAAAGGAAGCCAGATCCAGAGCAAGCAAGATGTGACTGCCTCACTGAAAAAGGTACCAAGCCACGTGGCTAACGCAGACAAGAATTACGGGATAATATAAGTTATAAGAGTTAATAAGAAGCCTGAGATACTAGGCCAATCAGTTTATAATTAACATAGACCACTGTGTGATTCTTTGGGACTTAATGGCTGCAGGACTGGGTGGGGCAGAAACCTCTGTCAACACACATCCATGTATGTTGTTTTTCATACCCTACCTGTGTCATTCACATGACCTCTACCCCTAAGGGATATTGATTGCTTGATCTAGATGTTGCTAGCCCATGCTACCACAAGCTGGCCTGGCCAGCCACCACCAACAGCTTAGAACTCTCAAGCTCAAAGCAGGACCTTCTCTCAGTGACATTTCTATTAAGAGCATCGCACGGGCACTTACAAGAAAGGAAAAAATGAAAGCTGAAAGGGCTGAGCTGACTTGGTGAGTGAAGGTGCGTACTGCCAAGATAGATCATCTGGGTTCGATTTCCGGGACCCTCGTGGTTGAAGGAAAGAACAGAATCCTGCAATTTGTTCTCTGACCTCTGAATGAGCAAGCACACACACTCCTCCTGCACATATACTAGATAAAATAAAATGCAATAAAAATATTTTTTAAAAACTTAAAATACACCTTTGAAATATGGTAATTTGAAATGTAAGTAATTTTAAGACTGAAGTGAGGTACAGGGATACAACATATTTGTGTTGTCCCCCATATATTCCTAAAGTTTCCTATTGCTTTACACAGAACATGTTCACTGAATAAACCAATCAATTAATGAAAGCATTTCCTATTACAGGAATCTGCAATAATATCAAATATGTTACCTCCAATTCCCATTGGCTTGGAATTCCCCACCACAATTAACATGCAGCTTCATTTCTATGCATACCCATCTCTACAGCAAAAAGGGAGAGCTAGAAAAACTAGGGCTACCCACTGTTCTCACGGGTGCATCTTGGTCTCCCAGTGATCCTGCTGCTCACGTGTCTCTTCTTGGTCTGTGGACCACTGCACAGCCTCAGAGAATGTTCATAAGGGAAGCAGCAGAAGTATGTGGAGCCACCTCAGAGGGAGCTCACCGCTTCCAGGAATTAAGTCACACATTGACAGGTGCTTCCTGTTTTCTCAAACACCTTGCCCATCTTTTGCACAACAAGCAACAGTTTAGTCTGCAAGCCGTGACCCCCCACAGGAAACTGCCGGCAAGCTCAGGTAGTTCTTCAGGCTCTTAAGAAGTCTTGAACATTCTTGAGAAATGCCAACAAAAAGTGCAGTCATCTGTGAAGAAACAGGTCTGGAGGAAAAACACCTTGGACTAGCACCGAGAGGGTGAGAATACTTTGCCTTGAGAGAGGATTTTAAAAAGTACATTTTTAAAGCAAATAAGTGTGTATTATTTAAATTTAGTGTTACCATGGGTGGAATTAAGAGGACCAACTGCAAGTGGGTGATGTTTGTCCTGCTTCTGATAGGAGGTGGAAGGGAGGGGGAAAGGCTTAGATCTCCTAGGAAGGGGGTTAAGGGGTAGGATGGGCCAGGTCCAGTCAGGGGAAGGGATTGCTCAAAAGATGTGCTTGTTTCTGGAAGCTCACATACCCTCCCTGAGATTTCAGAAATAATCTGGAAATAAGTACAGAGAACCTCTATCCAGCTGTTTTAGTAACTTTAGTTCAACAATTCTAGCAGCATGACCCCAGGGAGACTTGTTGGACTGGGCCTGACAAGGGCTTTGTTGTCAGTTTGCAAAGGGATCTAGTTAAAGATGTCCTTTATGTCAATGATTCTAACTCTCACACCATAGTTCTTGGACAAGCGACTTATCTTTTCAATAATAGAATAATGACAGGGGAAATTGTAGTTTCTGATAATGCTATAGGACTAGCTCCAATAAGTGGTTTTTGATTGCTTTTGCTGTGTTCTATATTTCCAATCCACATTGCCTATTGAAGGGAAACTACATGAACTTTTGTTTAGAAAATTGAAATTAAATTAAAATCAATATTCTTAAAGTAAACTTACCAACTGGCTGACAAAAGTGATACAGGGTAGAAGTCATCTCTCCCAGGTTCAAACATGTCTCTGTGACATTCAACCATCTGAAATGGCTCCCATAAAGCCCAATAAGACCCCCGTAGCAGTGGATCAATGGGAACTGTTAAGAATAATTGGTTTTGTTTTGCTTATAGCCACAAACCTAGAAACACAAACCTAGGATCCTCTTCCAGGATAAACAGAAGCCTTCTGATCCTCACTTCAGACATAATAGGATCTGAAAACCGTTCATGATTATTATTGTTATTATTATTTGAAGTTGCAAATTGTGTACACAGTGTTTCATCCTCTTTGACCTCTCTTGTGTGTTATGCTCAGTTTGTCACATGATGGTGCCTGATTATCTCATGGTCATGGCTGATTTTCTTTTTTTTTATTGAAAAAAAAAATTTCTGCCTCCTCCCCGCCTCCCATTTCCCTCCCCCTCCTCCCGCCCCTCTCCCCATCCCCCCACTCCTCTTCTCCTCCCTCTCCAGTCCCAAGAGCAGTCAGGGTTCCCTACACTGTGGAAAGTCCAAGGTCCTCCCCCCTCCATCCAGGTCTAGGACGGTGAACATCCAAACTGTCTAGGCTCCCACAAAGCCAGAACATGAAGTAGGATCAAAACCCGTGCCATTGTCCTTGGCCTCTCGTCAGCTCTCATTGTCCGCCATGTTCAGAGAGTCCGGTTTTATCCCATGCTTTTTCAGTCACAGTCCAGCTGGCCTTGGCGAGCTCCCAATAGATCAGCCCCACTGTCTCAGTGGGTGGGTGCACCCCTCGTGGTCCTGACTTCCTTGTTGATGTTCTCCCTCCTTCTGCTCCTCATTAGGACCTTGGGAGCTCAGTCCGGCGCTCCAGTGTGGGTCTCTGTCTCTATCTTCATGGCTGATTTTCTATCATTGTATCGGTACTTGGGTTTTAGGAAGACTCAGGAATAAAGACAGTATGAAAAGGTACCACCAGCTCTCTAAGCTGATTCTGAGGAGAAGAGACATTGGGTATGCTTCCATGGATTAGAAAGAGTTTTGTGGCGGCGGGGGCAGGGAAGCTTCACCCCAGCTCCTGGCATAAGCTCCCTCCCCCGGGAGTTGCCTCAGTCCAAACTCCACCTCCGAGAAAGCCCGCCAAACAGTGACCCCTCCCCATGGAAGGTGGGGACCACTCCCACAGGCTATTTAACTGCCCTAAAGCATTTAAACACATGGTCTCTGGGTTTTGTGTGGTCTCCCTTTTCTCTCTCTTTCCCTCTCCATGTTTCCTTGGGGCCACCCGGGAGCATTCCATTAAACATGGGCATCTTTAATTAAGTTTGACTCAGTTTGATTGGGATTATTTGCGCCGGCAAAGAGGCTCGCTTAAGAGAAATCATCTAACAGAAAGATGCGGACTGAGCTGGGAAATGGGTAGAAGCTGAGAAAGTAGAGAGGAGAAGTTCGCAGGTGACAGCGAGATACTGGGCACTGTATAAAATGGCCGAACCAAACAACTTTTGAGTGTGCAGCAAAGAGGAAGGGGGATGATGATGGGTGCTTGCAGAAGAGGCTTGGAAACAGACAGATTGACACTATCCGCCAGCCAGCAAAACTGCAGCCTCCTACTCCCTGCTCTCTGCCCCCAACCTCATTCTCTCAGTTTCTGTCCTGCCTCCATGCCAACTCCAGCTTTAGGGCCAGCTTTCCAGGTGCTTACCCCGCAGCTACCCTGTGTCTGGACTCCAACTAGACTGCACAGGAAAATTCTCAAAAGCACTGACAAAGCCAGAGCAATAGCATTTCAAATGTACAGTAATCGTGCCAATTGTGTATAAGTTAGACAAAACAATGATTGCAGTTTAGAGATGTTAGCCTAGAACCATAAGAGAACAGACTGATTTCTCATATGCTTTATTTCTGACTTCACTGCAGTCAAGGCCCTCCCAGATGTGGACACTCCCCCCGGACTTTTGATCATCAGCGCTCCCCTGCCCAGCCATGTCTCCCATGCTGAGCCTTAGCAGAGGTTGGACACACTAGCCTTAAAGTTTCACCACCATCTGCATGATTAACACTCTCTGTGCTAAAAAGAGATTAGAACATTCTCATTCAGTATCTGTCTTTTTCAGTTTTTGCTATCATGAGGGACAGCAAGGGAACAAAATCATGTTTTCTGGCTTTAAACCCCAGCTAAGCTACTTAGTTTGTTCCCTTTGTTTCTCATCCTTTGTGAAGCAAGGTGATAACAGCGTACAGTCCTCAGGACTTTAGGAGGAGGAGAATCGTGGGTTGGCATCTGCAGTGCTGAGAGATGTACTAGTACACAGTGAACCCCCACAGTCCCGCCTTCCTCACGCCGTTGGAGGGGAATCGTGGGTTTGCATCTGCAGTGCTGGGGATGTACTAGTACACAGTGAACCCCCACAGTCCCGCCTTCCTCATGCCACGGGGGAATTGTGGGTTAGCATCTACAGTGCTGGGGGATGTACTAGTACACAGTGAACCCCCACAGTCCCGCCTTCCTCACGCCGTTGGACTTCTTCGAATCTTGTTCTTCTGTGTCCTGTCCTAGAAGCTGTGAAATCATCTCCAATCTACCTTTACTCTTATGCTCTAATGCCAGTGTCCCGATTCTTTCATCAGCTCTTTATCGCCATATTACATGGCCTCCTGGTCATCCTTTTCTTATTCCTACATTCACTAGACATTTATTTAAAAGCCAATGATGCACTGAGTGGTATTCCAGATGGGAGCAAATGAGCCTTTGGGACGATAGACACATGAAAAAGGCAATAGAGCATGTGCGTACTGTGAGAGGAAGTCACCTGCAGGCTTCACTGGTGGGACAAACAAGGAAGAGGTCAGATGCATCTCCTGATGTGGGAAATAGTACAAATTAGCCCGGACCTGGATCCAGAGCAGCTGGGACTCCAGTTCCATTCCTGCCTCCTCTGAGCTCTAGGGCCTTGGCACGTTTGTTTTCCTTCTTGGTGTCTTTGTTCTTCTACACCTATACTTCAAGCACAGAAAAAAAGGGTATTTAGAATGAAATAAGTATTTTAATATGTATTGTTAATACATATTTAATATGTATCTAGCATTGTTTTTATTTAATTCTTTTTGAGAATTAAAAAGTACACTTCATAGATGTGTACTGCATCTTCATTGCCACCTCCTCTCTTTCCAAGTCCTCCAGTGCCCCCGCTGTCCCTTCCAAATCAATAACTTCTTAATTATTATTGTTACACATTCACACAAATGTGCATGCACGTGAGTGTGTGCACACACACACAAATAAGGTCATTTAGCATTCTTTACATGTGTAATATCTGGAGATGACCACGGGGTTAGACAAAGCACATAGTTAGCATTATTATTCATATTTTTCATGACTACTGTACATTTTCACAAGGTTCAAGCTTGTTATACATGACCTATTGACAGTACTCTCTTCCTCCATATTTCTCCTCCAGAATATTCATCACTCCCATGTTTTTATATGTATATTCCTTGGATATCTACAAATAACAGTAATAGTATTTGTTTCTAAGGCTTGTCAAAGTAGCCTGATATCTTGCATTTATCTTCATATCCTGCTTTGATCATTCTACATTTATTTTTTGTTAGTTGTCCACGCAGATACAAATAATGTTCACTTTCTTATTTTCACTTTCATATAGACCACTGAATACTTATTACAGAATATTTACATCCTTGATCTTGTGATAGTCACTTAGGTGTTCCCAATGCAGTGTCCTAGGGCTTCTACTGTTGTGAAAACACAATGACTAAAAGCAGCTTGGCGAGGAAAGGGTTTATTTCAGCTTATATAACCTGATAACAGCCCATCAAGATGGGAAGTCGGGGCAGGAACTCGAGACAGGACACTGGAGGCAGGAGACTGCTTACTGGCTTGTTCTTTGTGATTTAAGCACTTAAGTCTGCTTACTTATATACACCAGGGCCACCACCCAGAGTAGCACCACCCATGATGGAATGGGTCCTCAAAAACTAATCACTCATTAAGAAAATGCCACACAGCCTGGCAGTGGTGGCGCATGCCTTTAATCCCAGCACTCAGGAGGCAGAAGCAGGCAGAGCTCTGTGAGTTTCAGGCTAGCCTGATCTACAAGAGCTAGTTCCAGGATAGGCTCCAAAGCTACAAATAAACACTGTCTCAAGAAACAAAACAAAAACAGAAGAGGAAGAGGAAGAGGAAGAAGAGGAGGAGGAGGAGGAGGAGGAGGAGGAGGAGGAGGAGGAGGAGGAGGAGGAGGAGGAGGAGGAGGAAACTATACAAGTTTTCCCTGGTGGCAGCATTTTCTCGATTGGGATTACCTCTTCCCAAACAACTCTAGCATGTATCAAATTGACATAAAACTAGCTAGCACAAACAGTGTTGCAATAATGCTTTTGGAGGTATCAAATGATCTTTAGATCTATGACAGAATAGATACACTTCAAACTTCACAAGATATTGTGCTTCCCCAGGGCTGCATGAGAGATGCCATATCTTTGGGCATGCAGTACTTTCACCCAGGGGTCTTAGCAATGGAAAATTATTTTTTTTCTTGGAGTTGATGATTGGTGCCACAGATCCCTACCAAACATACCATCCGTAATGATGATGGGGATATTTTTACCCCTCAACCCTTGAGAGGCATTCCATGGAGGAAGGCATTCTCCCATTGTAGGCGAGATGCAGCGCATAGGGTGAACAGAGCAGTCTAGGGACTGAAGATGAGTTCAGTTACACCTTCATATACTGACAGAAATCTCCTTACCCTGCCTCCAGAACAGAGTCATGGCCCCCAGGAGAGGAAGCTTTACAAGATGATCAGTTAAATGAATGCTTTATTATCTGGCATGGGTATAGAGCAAATCGGGCACAAAGCACAAAGCATCCAGGCTCATTAGAAGCTATCAAAGCATTATCTCAGAAGCTCATTGAGAAGGGAAGTAGGCAGGTGATGGTATGGAGGTCTTTTCGCCTTCATGAATTCCTATGACATCTGCTATAATAAGAACCAGAAATTTATTGATTAAATCAGCAAATCTAGAGAGTGTGTGTATGTGTGTAGATATGTATGTAGATATGTATTGTGTTTTTATGTATATATGTGTATAGGTGCATGTGTGTACATGTATGGATGAGTATATATGTATATGTATGCATGTTTATATGTATGTGTGTTTATGTATATATGTGTATAGGTGCATGTGTGTATGTACATATATGAGAATATATGTATATGTATGCATGTTTATATGTATGTGTTGCTATATTCCAACTTGATAAAACCCCACCCCACATATACAACTCCTTAAGACTAGTAGAAAACTGTGTAAACTTTCAAAACATTTAGGCAAATGTTCATGAAATTTGCTAAGTATCATGAATCTGAAAGAAAGTAAGTTAATGTAATACATAATCTTAGAATATAATATTGGAAGTAACAAAAGACTCACATGTATGTGTGTAACACAAGTAACACTATGCATTTCAGGAGTTTGGAAAAAATGTGCATGCATCTCTCACTCAACAAACATGCAAGCAATGCTTACTGTGCTGGGGATGACACGAGATCTGTAGTCCAAGAATGTCTGGTATCTTCTCCTAGCAAGAGTTTATGTGGCACGCGTAAGAAATTTAAATAAAACACGGTAAGGTTAGTTCAGGACCTGGAGCTGAGGCAGGAGGGCAAAGTGGGGCCACGGGGAGGAGCTCTGCCTCTGCTCAGAGTCAAGCATCCCTGAGCAACTCAGCTAAGCCGGCAGAGACACTTTTATTCTTAAGCCTCACAAGAACTACACACTGACCCATACTCTTTGGTGAGCCAGAGCTGAACTCTTACTGGTTTTCCAACCAGAAAGTTTAATTTTACACCCTTACCCAGCAGTGGAGTACATGTTATATGAAGTTCTTGCTACATCTGCACAACTTTGCTTGTCTGCTTCAGGAAGACCCCTCTTCCAGCTCTCCTGCTCATGTCCCCTCTCAGTTCCCACAATTAACGTTGGGCTTGTGGTGGTTTGGATGAAAATGGTCCTCTTAGGCTCGTAGAGGTGTGGCTTTGACAGGGAAAGTGTGTCACTGGGGGTGGGCTTTCGGGTTTCAAATTCTCAAGTCAGGCCCAGTGTTCCTTTCTCTTCTTGCTGCCTGACACACCAGATGTCGAGCCCTCAGCCACCTCTCCACCATGTCTGCCTGCATGCTGCTGTGGTCATGGTGTCCTTTCACAGCAACCAAACCCCTAAGACAGGATGAGAGTCAGGCAGGAGGAGGGAAGGAACCGCTTACGTCTCCTCTTTTGCTAGCAGAAGAAACAAAGAATCTGAGGGAACCCGAACCTTGGCCATTTAGAGTAGTTAGTTCGGAAAGACCTTGATTTAAAAGTTTGTTTGTCCATTTCTTACCTTGTGACCTTGGCAAATTTGTTCCCTTGTCTTAGTCAGAATTGCTTAACTACCACGAGGCATAAATCAGAGTTTAAAGCCCTCACACAATCATTTGTTTTTTTTTTCTTGCTCAAAAAAAAAAAACATATTAAATCAAACAATAAAATAAGCTGTAAAGATGTTGAAACTAAAATATCACGTACAGAATTAGTACTTAGTGTGTGTAAATATATGTATATACTTCATCAGAGGACACAATAATAGAAAAACATTTATCTACAATAACAATGAGGAAGATTAAGTACTCGGTAACAGACTTCAAAGGAAACTTGGGGAACTAGTGAGGAAAAACGTCCTTGAGAGACAGAAACGTGAACTTGAACTAAGGCAAAGATATTCCTGGGCTGTGGGAAGCATGACTTTGTCTCATGAATATTGATTCTCCCAAATCAGTGCATAAATTAAACACCATCCCAATAGAATATGAGTAATAAATAGGCACATTTTGTATTCAAAACACATAGAGAAACCAACCAACAAACAAAAGTCTCAACAACAGCAAAGAAAATACTAGAAAGAACAAACCGAGGAAAGGCCAGCTCCACTTGATATTAAAACATACTACAAAATCCTTGTAATTAAAACAATATTGTGCTGGTGGAAGACTGGATAAGCACACCCAGAGAATGTATCAGAAAGCCCAAAGCTAGATTCCCGTACATTTGGAAGCTGAGCACAGCAGATGATAAAAAAAGGATCACAAGTTTACTGGCAGAAAACAAATTGAGGGGAGCTCTGGGGTAGTTCAATAATCATAAAAGCAAAATAAATTTAGAGCATACATCATGCCGTATATAAGTATGGCTCCAAATGAAACTGAAATATAAATAAAATTAAAATTACTGGGAAAAAACATGAATAAATTCCTTTTGAGCCTGGCTGCAAGAAGTACTTTCTTAGCAATAACTCATAATTCAGACACTTTATAAAAACATTGATCTGACTAAACAGAAATAGAACTTTCCTGGATGACAGAAAAGATCATAGGCAAAATCAGACTTGCAAAGTAAATCCACCCATATATAAAACACAAATATTAGCGCTACACAAAGAATTCTCAAAAATACAGAAGCGTTTGTCTTTTGTCAATCTACTCTAACACCAAAAAGAAATTTGACAAGCATCATACCCAAATTAGTAAGTTTCCCAACCCTAGAGAGGTACAAGTTAGTAATTCTTAAATTAATTCATGTAGATCCCATGATAAGGAAAGTAAATAAATAAACTAGGTAATTAGAGGCAGATTTCTTAGCTTCAGGGTCAGTCGGCAAGAGCCCCATGGTGTTAAAGTGGAATCAAATTAATGAGGTGAATTCATGAAGGTACATAATCAATGAATAGATAACAGACAAGAGACAGATGATAGATAGCTATAGACAATGTTTGGTAGCCATGTATCAATGGTGTGTGTGTGTGTGTGTGTGTGTGTGTGTGTGACAGAAGATGGTAGTAGACAGACAGAGATAATAGATATATAGATGATAAAAGAGGGATGATAGATGATATATATGCATAGATATAGATAGATAGATGATAGATAAGATATATAGATCATATATACATATATTTAGAATGCATACATGTGCACGTTTTTATAAACTTTCATTTGCTTGTTGTTTTTTTGTTTTAAGACAGGGTTTCTCTGTGTAACAACCCTGAATGTCCTGTTTTGTAGAACAGGCTGGTCTTGAACTCACAGAGATCCACCTGCCACTGCCTCCTGAGTGCTGGGATTAAAGGTGTGCACCACCACCACCCAGCTTTTAAGGCTTTGTAAACTTGTTGATAACTATGTTTGATGAGAAACTGAAAAGTAATGACTGCAGTATCAATAGCATAGCAAGCATCCAGATATTAGCTTCTAAATACTAAATATTATTCTTGAATAGAAGAAATAAAGGATCTTTGGAAAAATTACTAGTTTCTGTGTTGGAACAGAAAAGAATAAGATTATCCTGATATATCTGATGGTATAAACAAAAGCAAGCAAACAACTCCCCAAAAAACATCCAAAAAGATGAGGGCCTCACATTCAAAGGAGTCACACTGGAAGTGATATCTAATGATTAAATAAATATGGGCAAAATTGAATGAAGTCAACGGTAACTGTGATGAATGATTACATACAAAATAAACATTTGGGACTCCATCCTAATATAGAAAAGTAATTAATTAATTAATTAATGAGAGTAAAAGGGGCTCTTACAAGAATTCCAGTTCATGGATGTCAGAGACATTATCGGGCAGAAAAGTCATCAGTTGGAGATGATGCTAGGCCAATGTACAAGGAAAAAATACAAGGGTGGTTGCATAGTCCCAAAGTGTCTCTCCACAGGTACTAATCAAGTAAAGAGCTGAAAATACCTATTTTTACAATGAAGATAATCAGCAGATAAGTGCTCGACATTAACATCACCAACAGTTTAAAAAAATCAAGAAAATTGGCCCATTAATAGGATGTACTGAGAAGCCCACAGTACAGCTTCTGTGGTAAGTGTGTTAGCTACACTTAATCACTGCTAACTTGCTCTGTATCTACATCCTGAACTATACAATGGGCATTAACGTGCTGATTACGGTGGTGATTTCATAAGGGGCATGTGTAGTTAAGAGTGCGGTGTTAATGAGAGATTTCTCACTGTCGAAAACCGCATTGGAATTAAGGAAGACATTGCCATTGGGAGTTGGATGTCAGATACATAGATATTCTTTGCTCTGTCTTTATTTGTAGAGATCATAGCTTCATTAGGAAAAAAACTAGAAGGATTCCAAAGAGTGGAAAGACTTCTAAGAGAGAAATATCTTCTTTTGCAAATTTTGATTAGTCTGAAACTATTTAAAGATAAAAAGTACAAAGATTGAAAAGGATAAAGAAATTGGAATTAAAAACAAACCTTTCTAGGTACTGTCAAAAATTTTTATTGTAAAAGGACAGCTTAACATCTGTTTGTGGAAAAGGAACTTATCTAAATAAAAGGTTGAGTATGCCCTATTTATGAAAATCATTAAAATACACAGAATGATATATCTATTACATAATTCTTCCCCAGATCAGTATGTTTCCTTTCTGATTCATTGACTTAATTTTCAAATTATTGCTCATATTGTCGGAGGATACAACCTACAGAATGATATGGTGTTTGGCAAATTAACTGAATGACCACTTATTATTCCAGGAAATTTTGAGCATCTTAGTTTAATCTTATATATTGTACATTTTTCTTGATGACTGATTTCAGAAACCTCCATTTTTGCTTGTTACCAGATGTGCCAAAGAAGGCTTAACCCACAGGTAGCACGGACTCATGGGATCGTGAGAATTTCCCTCTCTGTTTTAAGAAGACAAGTGGAGAAATGAGGCTAGGATAAATCCCATCCCTACTCTATAGAGTTTGGGTCGGTCCTGCAGACCACACACTCTCACTTCTCTACGGTTTCCACCTGAAGTTCTTAGTATCACACACACACACACACACACACACACACACACACACACACATATGTATATCCCCATATGCTTTAGGTCAGACTCTAATTATGATGAATGCTGCCCTACTTTTTATAAACACAAGGTCATTACCAAACCAACCTACTGCCGAGAACAGAAAATAGGAAAAAAGCAGTGCCCCCCAATAAAGCATGCCTGGCTGGCCAGAGTATGAGTGTCTTTAGCCTGCTATGACAAAGTGACTTGACACTTGACTCCGATTCAGAATAACCATGTGCACCTCCCAATGCCCACGTCCTGCTAGACCCTGCTGGGTTCCTCTCCAGCATCTCCTCTTGGTCTTGCTGCATTACCCTGTCTTGCTGCATTTTCAGTGGGATCCAGTGGGGAAGAGATGGTCTTGGTTTTGTTTCTAGTCCAGGAATTGCTTGATCCTGAAAGTCTTACCCAAGAAGACACAACGAGAAATAGAATCAACACACCTGCCCATCGCGGCAGGAGAAATCAGATTTAATTTAATTTGATTTTTAGTGAAATGTTTTACTTCAGATTCCCAAAAAAAAAAAAACACAGCAGAATTCCTGATTTCACCACCAGAGGGCAGAAAACATTAAGATATGGGGCAAACAAAGCCTACTTTGTGTAAGAGCCTCTCAATAGCGGTGTGAAACTTGAGGTGCAGGTTTCAGGGAATGAACTCACTCAGAAACCAAATAAGCTCTCTGTGAATGAGGATGTTAAGGGATTAGGATGGGAAACCTCCTGGATTTTTCAGGTCAATAACATCCTCCACCATGCTCTCATGACTCACTTTTATACATTTAATTACAATATTGATTTAAACATTTAAATATAATGTCAAGTAAAATTGTGATGATTCCCTCCAAGTGATATATGATCCTTGATATATATGATCTGATCAAAGTGGCCACGATCTTGAGTTTGACTCACATATGGATCAGCGAGTGTCTCTCAAAGCAGGACCAGAGTTCTCTCCCTGACCAGCAAGTGGCCATGGAGAGTCCCAGGGATTGTGATGGAACAGAATAGTCACACTGCAGGTCCAGCCCTGCCCTGGAACAATGAGGTCAAGAGCGTGTCCTACTGTGGGGTATGCGTGTGTGTGTGTGTGTGTGTGTGTTTGTATGTGTGTTACAGTTAGAAGCTACTTGGAATCAGATAATACAAATGTCTCCTGTTCCATTTTTCATCATGTCTTTCTTCTTTTCTTTTTTTTATCTTTTTTTATTTATTTATTAAAGATTTCTGCCTCCTCCCCTCTACCGCCTCCCATTTCCCTCCCCCTCCCCCAGTCAAGTCCCTCTCCCTTGTCAGCCCAAAGAGCAACAGGGTTCCCTGCCCTGTGGGAAGTCCAAGGACCCCCCACCTCCATCCAGGTCTAGTCAGGTGAGCATCCAAACTGCCTAGGCTCCCACAAAGCCAGTACGTGCAGTAGGATCAAAAACCCATTGCCATTGTTCTTGAGTTCTCAGTAGTCCTCATTGTCTGCTATGTTCAGCGAGTCCGGTTTTATCCCATGCTTTTTCAGACCCAGGCCAGCTGGCCTTGGTGAGTTCCCAATAGAACATCCCCATTGTCTCAGTGTGTGGGTGCACCCCTCGCAGTCCTGAGTTCCTTGCTCGTGCTCTCACTCCTTCTGCTCCTGATTTGGACCTTGAGATTTCTGTCCGGTGCTCCAATGTGGGTCTCTGTCTCTGTCTCCTTTCATCGCCTGATGAAGGTTAATATTCAGGAGGATGCCTATATGTTTTTCTTTGGGTTCACCTTCTTATTTAGTTTCTCTAGGATCACAAATTATAAGCTCAATGTCCTTTATTTATGGCTAGAAACCAAATATGAGTGAGTACATCCCATGTTCCTCTTTTTGGGTCTGGCTTACCTCACTCAGGATAGTGTTTTCTATTTCCGTCCATTTGCATGCAAAATTCAAGAAGTCACTGTTTTTTACTGCTGAGTAGTACTCTAATATGTATATATTCCATACTTTCTTCATTCATTCATCCATTGAAGGGCATCTAGGTTGTTTTCAGGTTCTGGCTATTACAAATAATGCTGCTATGAACATAGTTGAACAGATACTTTTGTTGTATGATAGGGCATCTCTTGGGTTATATTCCCAAGAGAGGTATTGCTGGGTCCAGGGGTAGGTTGATCCCGAATTTCCTGAGAAACTGCCACACCGCTTTCCAAAGTGGTTGCACAAGTTTGCATTCCCACCAGCAATGAATGAGTGTTCCCGTTACTCCACAACCTCTCCAGCAAAGGCTATCATTGGTGTTTTTGATTTTAGCCATTCTGACAGGTGTAAGATGGTATCTTAAAGTTGTCTTGATTTGCATTTCCCTGATCGCTAAGGAGGTTGAGCTTGACCTTAAGTGTCTTTTGGCCATTTGAACTTCTGTTGAGAATTCTCTGTTCAGCTCAGTGCCCCATTTTATAATTGGGTTGATTAGCCTTTTACGGTCTAGTTTCTTGAGTTCTTTATATATTTTGGAGATCAGACCTTTGTCAGTTGCGGGGTTGGTGAAGATCTTCTCCCAGTCAATGGGTTGCCTTTTTGTCTTAGTGACAGTGTCCTTTGCTTTACAGAAGCTTCTCAATCTCAGGAGGTCCCATTTATTCAATGAGGCCTTAATGTCTGTGCTGCTGGGGTTATACGTAGGAAGTGGTCTCCTGTGCCCATGTGTTGTAGAGTACTTCCCACTTTCTCTTCTATCAGGTTCAGTGTGTTCGGACTGATATTGAGGTCTTTAATCCATTTGGACTTGAGTTTTGTGCATGGTGATAGATATGGATCTATTTTCATTCTTCTACAGATTGACATCCAGTTTTTTTTTACCACCCACGATTCATATTTATTTTTATTTTTTTGTTAATTAATTAATTTAATTATTAAAGATTTCTGCCTCTTCCCCGCCACCACCTCCCATTCCCCCCTCCTCCCCCAATCAAGTCTTCCTCCCTCCTCAGCCCAAAGAGCAAACGGGTTTCCCTGCCCTGTGGGAGGTCTAAGGACCAACCACCTCCATCCAGGTCTATTAAGGTGAGCATCCAAACTACCTGGGCAATGATGACTACTGAGAACTGAAGAACAATGGCAATGGGTTCTTGATCCTATTGCACGTAATGGCTTTGTGACATCCAGTTTTGCCAGCACAATTTGTTGAAGATGCTCTCTTTTTTCCATTGTATACTTTTAGCTCCTTTATCGAAAATCAGGTGTTCATAGGTTTGTGGGTTAAAGTCTGGGTCTTCTATTCCATTCCATCTTCCTTTCTTTTTTATTTTGTTTTGTTTTTCAAACAGTCCTGAGTCCTGGCTATCCTGGAACTCACTCTGTAGACCAGGCTGGCCTCAAAGTCTCAGAGATCTGCCTGCCTCTGCCTCCCAAGTACTGGGATTAAAGGTGTGCACCCTGACCATCACCTCTATATTTATTTTCTTTATTACAGTTCTCATCCTTTCCTGAGCCCTGATCCATGTCTTCTCTTTTCATAGGATGCAAATAGAAAGGATAGTTGGGTGGTTGCTATTAATGATTCAAAAATCGTTTCAATCATGCTAATAAACTTGCCAGTGTAGAAAGAGCCTGAACAGGAAGGTGATAATGATCTTGCAAATGGACTCAACTGGTCTATTCCAATTCCCTATGTGAGGCGATACCATACCACATATAAGACATTTTCTCCTCTTTGTTTATAATTCTTTAGCACTTATGTCATAGAAGAGCTATACATCTTACTTAGAATCAGTACTTATTAGTATATTCCAAATATACTATATTTCCCCTGGAGCTTGAGAATGGTCATGACAAATAACACACAGGTGAGCTAGAAATCTCACGGGCCACATGCTTTCATACGTTACTTCAAACATCTCCAAGCAGAAAAAATTCAGGATCTGAAACAATCATATGGGCAACTGCTCTCAGTTGTGGACACGTGTACTAAAGATGGGAATGAATATGCATATATTTGTATAGTTTAAGTTGTTCTAATATGCTTTAGACAATGGAATGTTCTCATTACTTTTAATCATAATCCCAGACATAGCAATATTCTATCCATGTTCTTTGCTAACATAAGGTTACAAAAGTTCATTTTATCTAAAGTATTCCACCATTTCATTTTTATTTCCTCCCGACTTCCAGTTTCTCCTCCACTATAAGATGTCGTTTCTTTCTTTAGAGACAGGTGATGCTGAGGATCTCGTATTTGTGTGATATGTGTAAACAAAACCATCTTTCGAATCTGGCAGTCTTGATTGCTTTTATTATTGTGATACCTTTGGGAACCAAATTCTCCCTTAATGGAACTGGGTTAGTTCAAAGGAAAAACCTGATTATATTATGTTTTGAGCCGCCCAGGACCTGCTCAGCACAGGCCCTCAGAGACTGGTCCCATCATTTTGCTGTAAGCACCAGCTAACCCAATTACTTACTGAATTCAAGTCAGAAGCATTTTGTTCTCTTCCAAACTTGAATGTCTCTCTGGCTCCAGTCGTTATAAGGTCATATTATTTGGGAGAATATGTGAGGTTATGTGAGTATCTACAGCATCCTGAATTTCCTGATATCCATGATGAAGTTGAGGTACACTGGGAAGATCCCGGCCCCAGAGATGTGGAGTTCAATTGGGACTTGGCCTTTGTCTCACAGGTTGCATGCGTGCAAATTTAATTACTAAACCAAATTTAGAAAGAAATGTAGTCTCTCTGCTCTTAATCAAGCTGCCCTTTTTCAGACATCTCACAAGGATGAAGGAAATTCTGGCCCTTGCCAGTACTGGGTAGTAAAGCCACTTTCCTTTACATGGCCTCTCCTAAGATATAGATGCTCTGAGACAAATGCTCAGTCTGTCACACTTCCTCTCTTCCTCTTACCACCAAAGATGGCAAGGCTGTGACTGGCCTCAGAATGCAAAAACAGCAAGAAGCAAGAGGTACATCAGCAGTCTCTGGATGCTCAGCAGGTGATCTTGTCTCCTTGTGATGTAGCTCTGAGTCTACCAAGTCCTTGAAATAGTGCTGCCAGGACTCTGGTCCTTAACATTTACTTCTGTCTGTGTCTTTCCACAGTGCTGCTTCTTTGCCTGCCTTCAGAGGGCCACCAGTTCATCTGTTCAATGTAGCTTTGAAGGAATTTTTCAGGGACTCGGGAAGTCAAACTCCTGCTTCAACTATCCGGCCAGCTGCCAAGGCCATCCTTTCACTGTTTACCTCCCATGACAAACAAAACCCTTCCAACATACTCCTTGCCTCCCAGAGTTCTCAGCGGTGATGGGACCAATGTGACTCTTATTCGCACTTCTCTGAGCTGGATCCATACACCGAAAGCCTGTTTGGCTGATGTCCTCTCCTGTCCCTTTTAAGTGACCCTCTGACTCAGAAGAGTAACCACGTGGTTCTTTCTGAAAGATTTCACTCCCTTGGAGCTGAGAGCTTTCATACGCTCTCAGAAAATGGGCGACAAACCATTTCTCACATTTGCTTTGGTTTTTGCAGTCTCAAGTATTTCACCGTGTATGTGTGTGTCAGTGCACATGTGTGTGCCTGTGTGTGGAGGCCAGGGAACAACTCTGAGTATCTTTCCTCAGGAACCACTCACCCCTCCCTACCCTTTTGAAATGGGGTCTTTCTCTGGCCTGGAGCTAATTTATGAGTACGCTAGGCTAGAGGGTTAAAGGCCATCTCCACGTGCTGGGATTACAAGCATATGTCACCTTCTCTAGCCTTTTTATGCGGGTTGCAAAGACTGAACTCTGGTTTTGTGTTTTGTTTTGTTTTGCTTTGCTTTGTTTTGTCTTTCAAGACAGGATTTTTTCTGTGTAGCCCTGGCTGTCCTGGAACTCACTCTATAGGCTGGGCTTGCCTCAGACTCACAGAGATCCTCCTGCCTCTTCCTCCTGAGAAACACTGGTTTTTATGCCTCTTACAAGCAAGTTATGACTAAGCTCAATTTGGGCCTGAGTTAGTCAATTGGAAACATTTTTGAAAGAGATACTTCTATGTTTCACTGAGGCCAGAAGGAGACTCCCTGATGGTGCTTAAGAAGCAAGCTCCATTGGTTCTGTGGCCGCAAGGAAATGACTTTTTCTCTCCCCTGTGTAACGGTGGAGGAGGACATGAAACTCAAAGGAGACCTGAGTCCAGGATGACGCCTTCATTGAAGGTCTTCAAGACCCCAGCAGACCAGTGAAGCTATACCTGGCCTCCTGACCAGGAAATCCGAGATCATACGAGTAGGCTGTTCTAATCTCCTAAATTTGTGCTAATTTCACGTAAGGTAGTATAAATGAAGAATGCCATTGGAATTAGAACCAAACCACAGAGCACCAATATTCCCATCGCAACAGTGTAAACAATGAATAAAAATCACAGGCCCCAAAGTCCTGCTGGGAGGATTCATGTCCTAGCCCCACCACCTCTCTGTTGTATGATCCTGGGCTGGTTATGTTTCTATGCTTTCATTTCCACATGATGAATTGAACTGAACCCAAGGGTGCTCACGGAATTAGTTCAAGGATTAATGGGTTTTTGCAGGGTCACTGGAAGAACAACTGACACATGAGAAGCACTCTGAGTCATTAGGCATCCTTGTGTGAGCCTCCTCAGCTCAGCACCAGGGGCCCTAGACATATTACAAGCTCTCTTTATGTCCCCCCAAAATAAGCATGAGTCGTCACAAACACTCAAAACATTTGACAAAGGATCAACTTATTAATGCATTGCCTTTCAAAACCAAATTTAGGTTAAAAAATGGATAAAGTCACATAATAAGCCCTGTTTCTATTTTAAACTGCAGAGAGAGCAAGCAGAGCATGACCACATCTTCAGATCTCACTGCTTCTTGCTATGGTTTAGATATGGTTTGAGTGCATCTCTCGTTGTTCATGCAGGGCAAGCTTGGGCTGCCTTGCGGTGGAGCTGAGGTGGGAGACCTTTACCAAGTGAGACTTGGCGTATGATAACTGGGTCATTGGGCTATGTGGAGGTTAGTATTTTTCTCTCAAGGGAGGTCTCAAGGGTGCCACCCCCATCTCTCTGACTCCCTATCTCACCATGTTTTCTCTTTTGTATATGCTCATGACATTGTGGTACCATCTGCCATGCGGCCGTCACCAGACTCAAACAGATCCTGATGATGCCGTGATCTTGAGCCTCTACAGCCATGTGCAAAATAAGACTCTGTTCTTTCTGCAGTACTCAAAACTGGGTTGTAGCCCCATAGCACAGGGGATGCTTAATTAACATTCGCAAGGCCCTGATTTCAATCCCCAGTAACACTGGAGATGCTTCATAAAGTACCAAGATTCACCTAGGATGATTTTATAGCAACATAAAATGAACTGAACCAACATTTCTTCTTCCCCAAGAATCAGTCATAGTCATCACTAAAACACTCATGAACAGCTTCCAAAATCTAATATTGTAATTGCTGTGTGTTATTTCCAATGATTGTACAACAAAATAAGATAGAATAAAAATATTTTATAATATATTATAGAGAGATAAATGGTCAGCTAGATGACAGACAGGTGATAGATAGACGGTAGGTAGATAGGGAGATAGATAGATAGATAGATAGATAGATAGATAGATAGATAGATAGATAGATAGATTGGTGAACGATAGATAATAGATATATAATAGATAGATAGATGATAGATAGATAGATAGATAGATAGATAGATAGATAGATAGATAGATAGATAGATAGATGATAGATAGATAGATGGATAGATAGATACGTCTTGTAATTCTGATGATAGGTGAAATTATACATTTAAATTTGGGGAGAGTAAAATAAAAATAGATTGATTTTTTTTAAAATCTCTGTATTAAACAGTTTAGAAGATGGCTCATTTGGTAATGTGCTTGTCATGCAAGCATGAGTTTAGATCCTCAGCACCCTGTAAAAACTGGACTCACTGGTAGTGTACATCCATAATTCCACTGCTGGGAAGGCAGACACAGGGGGAGTTCTGGACATCGCTGACCAGCCAGCCTATCCAGTCATCCTCCAGGCTCAGTGAGACATGCCATCTCAGAAAGTGTGGAGGGAGCCTGGGAAGATATGTAGACTCCTGGTCTACACATGTAGGCCTGCACAATATGCATACACACACATACACACCCACACTACAAAGCGACAACAAAATTCTCTAATAAGAGTTAGTGAACGCATTCTATAATAACAAGCAGATTCCTAAGTGTCAGTAGGTAATAATGAGCAATGCAAATGAATGTCTGTTCATAAAACAGCTCTTGGTAAGGTTGAAGGTGAAGCCCTTCTTCACGCAGTACCTAGTTCAGTAACCCAGACTCCTTCTAGCCATGGCTTCCTCAGATCCTAGGGTTTCCCCATTGCTTGCTTCTGTAAGATAAGAGAGAAATAGCACCGATGAGCACTGAGGGACGTGGTCATTGACAAGACAGAAAGCATTTTGAGTTTTCCCTTTCATCCCACTAAAGAGTCACATGGTCACACCTCCCTGCAAGGGGCATCTCTGCCATGAGCACCCCAAGAGATTTCCATATACAGTTATATGTGGCTGAAAGCTGCCATTTAAACACATGACTTCAAAGTCCATGTCATCTAGGTTGCTGCTTATTTCTCCTATCTATGCCTTGACTTTTTTCAGTTTCTCTTCTTTCCAATGAGGGTTAAAAATGTGCATCTTGAGAATCATGTGACGCTCAAACCAGATGCTATGTTTGAAATCACTAGAAGCATAACTGTCGTTCAATCAGTATATAAAATGTTTTAACTATGTTGTTTGTTAATCTGGGGAGCAAAGCAGCTATTCATTTCTGCTAAGCACTCAACCATACGACTGTTAGGATGAACGTTTTGTTTCCATTGAGATTGGATAGACAGCGAAGGCAGACTCTTAAGGAAATGGCTGATGTTTTCCTGTCATGGAAGTTCCTTGGCCTAAGCTGCTGTCACTATGAGGACATTGAGAGATCTCTTTTATGACAGCTGGCTCCTCTGTACTGTAGGCTTTAGCACACCCGTAGTTAGTGTAGAGATGCCCTAAGAAAGCATTGCAGAGCTCTGTCTCAGCTGAGACTGTAATTCCTCAGTAGAAGAATATCTAAAGCTCACAGGAAGAAAAACTATTTTGATTTTCAAACTAAAACTCCAAATGTCAAACAGTTGAAATGATTAACACTGTAGATCTCAAACTGAGAGTTGCAAGAATTGACAACTATAATGAACACATATGACTACTCAGGTGATTTAAGAAAAATTTAAGTTTAAGTTTTGTCCCAAACAAATGTGTACCACTTTGTTGGAAGAACTCCGAGCATCTCACAGTGGGATCTGAGTTGCTTGGAGCTGTTGGGCATTGGATGTAAACAGCACCACTGCAGATAAGCTTAAGGCTTTGACATTAACAACGTGAGTGTACACTTCACACAGTCTAACCCATGCATAAGCAGAGGGCACACTTGACCGGCATGCCTCAAAGTCCAGGAAAACACAGTCTTCTTCCAGAAGCAGATAATGTTCAGTAAGCCACAAGACCATATCCAAGGCTCACGCCTCCCCAGACAGCAATGAGGGATGTGCCTTACTCCGATCTCTAGGCCATTCTCCAACCCTCTCAATTACAAGTCCAGCATGCCCTGTGCCACACACACACATACACACTTTCCCTGCACCAGTCACATGTATTTTGAGCTATCCTCCCCAGCAAGTATCTTACAACATGTCCTTTTCCATCTGGCTTCCAGGGTTCTACCCAAGTTTACCCCTTAGGCCTTTTCATGATGACCCCTGACTGACTTCTTATCCTGACCAGAGCCTGGCTCCTCGGAATAACTTGACAATGGAACAGTCCCGCTCTCCCTGTTGACTCTTCTAAGTGCTTGTCTTAACTACTTCTCACCAGGAAAGTAAGACAAAAGGAACATTTGGGTACCCTCCACATGACTCATGGAGTGGCTTTACTTACTGCTCTAGGACCTTGAGATATCCCTTCGATATTCCAGTTCCCCTTTCCACCTCTATGCAACAGGAAAGGTGATGGCTTCCTATAGTTAATGATCAGTGGTTATTTAATTCAACTGTCCTTGTGGTGCAATGTTTATTTAATTCTTTGCCATATTCTGGGTCTCTGCCAAGTGTTAAGTCATATTTAATCTTCAGGGTACCCTTATGAGATGTTTATAGACGAGAAAATCGATAAAGAGTTGGTAAGGAACACAATCAGATGGGGTGTAGCCCCTGGATCTTACAGAGCCATTCGGGAGCTAGTGCGGCAGATGGTTTTCTTGCTTCCTAGAGCACAGAAGTGATGGACCTGTCGTGACCAGAGGCACATGGAGAATAAACTCCCAAATCCCACACTGCTCATCCAGGTCAGCATTGCCTCTGTGCTGATTTTGCTGCCCCAGCCTGTTTTACACAAAGCCAATACTGTAAATTTACGTGTGACCTAGTTTAATCTAACTGTGGGCTGTGGTTCAATTCTTCAGCAATTGATTACTAAGAACTAAAGAGAGCTTTTGACAACCCTGTAAATGCAGCTTTTCTTCTGTGGTCTGTCTCACAAACTAACCTTGCTACTTCACATTCCTATGATACCCTGCAGTTCTCCCAAATACCCTAGAGATGCAGAAGGAGCGACACCCTGCACATATCCTGGGTGAATACTGAGCTGATGCTCCGGCTAATTTAAGTTCCAAGTGACATCCTTAGGCTTATTTTATGTAGTACACTCCAGAAGCATTGGCGCCTTGGTTTTGCTTATTTATAACCTGCTTTCTTTACTTTCCATTTAATGGGCGAGCTCACATGAAGAAGCAAGCAGAATGATCTGGTGGACAAGGATTGGGAGAATAGGCAGACCATATCACACTGAGACCCAGAGTCATTTTGTGGTTCCTTCCCTGATCGTATCATAGAACTCAAGAAAGAGGTTCAAGGAGGCTTCTGAATTGACCTGGCTGGTACTACAGAGGCAGCCACTACGTCATGAGTGATAAGACCCACCGCCGCATAACCTGCTGCACTCTGGTCCAGCCCACAAACCTAAGAGTGCTAGGACTAACAGGGATGGCGTAACAGAGTCCCAAGCAAGCCTGAACTGTTGCCTTCCAGCTTGCTGTCTCTACTGCTCTGGAACGTTAGAACACGTGGTCAGCTGCTTAGCATTTGCAAGAACTGATGCTTCTTCATGTGGGGGTGCTGAATTCATCACCACAAGACACAAAATGCACTCTCTGCTCCGGAAGTAGCAGTATGGGAGCCTAGCCCGTCTGCCCTGGCATTATCCTTGACTCCTTTGCTCTATCTAGTCACTAGACCGAAAGTTTAGGTCGTTTAGTTTTTGTTTCTTTCTCATATTATTTAACTCTACATGTCAAGTGTCTAAGTCACTTTAACTAAAGGCCTAAAAATAGCGATGGGTTTCTTAAAGACATTTTCCTATAAGTCTTCTTTGTATTTTGACCATATCTGCCCACACCACCCCTACACTCTTTCTATTCATTCTCCCAGAATCTCATTTCCTTCTTCATGATAAGAACCTGCTGTTTTGACTAATAAGGGAAGCTGGTTTCAGTCTCTTTCCAGGACTGGGTAGATAAATTTGTAAACGATCCACCTTTATACTCTGTCCCACGTGGAATAGCACCCTCACGTGACTCTAAGTTCAGTACATGAGAGCTATCATGTATGGGGAGGTGTGTGGGTGGATCAGTCAGAGAAGAAACCTTGCCATTGAAGAGGAAAAAGGACCAAGGAAACGCTGCCTCTGGTTCTCCCTGTAGCAGAGAAAGAAGACCAATGGGAGCTTGTGTAGTCTTGCCTCTGCTAAGATCATTTCATGGGGAATCATGTCAAAATGGCTGATCCCATTTTGGGATGGAGACTCTGGACTCCTCCCCTTGCTGTTATCTTGTGAGCTCAAATTCAACTAGCATATATCTATTTATACACCGCTAGCCATACATATTGTTACCATGCCACATGCATAAAGCAGTCCCAGTATGTGATAATTTCCTTTGAAGAACAACAATCAGGAGGCACTGAGGCATGAGGGGGGTCCTGTCACCGAGCACAGAAGGAATGCAGCATGGGATGCACAATGACCAATGAGAGCTTTGCTCTCTCTTCGGTGTCCCTCGTTTTGGTTTTGTTCGGAACTCTCTTGGGGAAAGAAAGAACCACAAAAGGCAAAGCAGGCAAACTAGATGAAACCAGAGAAATGGAAACAAAATAGAGCTATCACGAAAGAAAATGGACAGAAGTGGAATGGCCGAGCCTCCTCAATGCAGGTAGATGCTCCTACCATGGTGCTGGCATTGGTTCAGAGCCGTGTGCACAGCTGAACATGAAATTAATGTCCTATTTTATAAGGCTCATTAGTAGTAACATTTTCTCCCAGTAAGCGAGCAGAGGTTGAGGCTATTGGGTAACGTTACCACGACAGGGGTCACCTCCCTTCGTACCAGCAGCGGTGTCTCAATGACAAAAACTCCCTCCCGATTTATATTCACTTTTCTATTAGTTCTTTGAGAGTTTCAATGTGATTTGATCACATTCAAGCCCTTTGTCCAGCTTAGCAGGTCCACCCTTCCTTTCTTACTCACGCAGCTTTGTCTTTCTTTTCTTTTCTTTATTGGGGTTTATATTCTTAAAAAAAAAAAAAGAAAAGAAAACCCTCTCTCTCCCCCAGAAGCTAACAACTGTCAATAGCTCCAAGACTAGGGGTAGGATTGTGTGCCCAGCTCCCCTATCTCTATGCCGAGATTTGGACTGGCTAGAACTTACAAAAGCTTTGTGCACTCGGGCAGTGGTGGTGCATGCCTTTAACCCCAGCATTCAGGAAGCAGAGGGATCTCACAGGCAGATCTCTGTGAGTTTGAGGCCAGGCTGGTTTATAGAGCAAGTCCCAGGACAGCAAGGGCTATTACACAAAGAAATCCTGCCTCGGGAAAAAAAAAAAAAAAAAAACTAAAGTCTTATTTATACCATCACAACCACTGTAAGTTCCTGTGTGCAGCCACCCTACTGTGTCCGGAAGATAAAGTCTCCTTGTCGTCATCCATTGCCTCTGGCTCTTACACTCATCCTAGTCCTTCTTCCAAAATGGTCCCTTGAACCTTCATATATAGATATGAAGCCTGCAGACATTAACTCCTCCTGAGTCTCTAACAGGCTCTTTGTGGGTTTAAATTACAATTCTCTTGTGGGTCTCCAGTCTATCAACCTTCCCCACTAGCTTGTGGATGCACCAAGCTTCCACAATCACAAAACCCAATTCCTTAAAACAAATCTATTACAACACACACAGACACACACATACACACCACCACCACCACTACCACCACCATCCTGTTTCTGTTTCTCAAGGAAACACTGCCCTTGAGTGATACATCAATTAAATGTTAAATAGCAGCCAAGTAAAATGAGCCTCTCTCCGTGTGGTCGGATTACTTGTGCACTGTAGCCAAAGCACAATAGGGGACAAAAGGCAGTTAAGAGACAGGTGTGGCGGCACATTTAATCCAAGCACTTGGTAGGCAGAGGCGGGCGCATCTCTGTGAGTTCAAGGCCAGCCTGGTCAACAGAGCAAGTTCCAGACCATCTAGGGCTGGTACACAGAGAAATCCTGTCTTGAAAAGCAAAAAAAAACCAAAAACCAAAAAACAAAAACAAAGCAAAAATGACAGTTACGAGCATAGGCGCTGGGAAAGCATGAATGATGTGAGAATCCATACAACTCTTCTTCAGGCCCCGTCGGAGGCCAGACAGACAGACAGACAGCAGAGTTTCTGCTGATGGTGCAGACAGAAGCTTCCTGGCAGCACTGGCTTATGTCTTGGCATTCTTAAAGTAAAGCCACAAGAGACAGGTGAGAGAGCGTGTGCCTCTGTAGGACAATGGTGATCAGCGAGGAGGAAAGAGCTCCATCCCCAAAGGATAGAATCTATGTGGGGTTTACAGAGGAAAGCCCTGTGATGAGGTCCCAAGGGCCTTGCTACTTTTCCTTCCCGGGATGAGACAAGACACTGTGAGCAAGTGACACCTGCGTCCTGGTGTTACGGATGCTGCATTGAAGTAGAGTTTCTGCAGTGTCTACAACCCATTTCCCAGGAGCCAAAGCACAGCCATTTCTCCTCGACCCTCTTGTAGCTTACCCACTACTGCATACATGAGCTATTTGTATCCAACTTCCCCAGGAAGAACATGGTGCTTACCGTAGAAACACAAGAATGTGGACCAAAGAAGGGTCATGTAAACAAATCAGTAAATGAGATAGAAAGGAAATTATTTATTATACTGTCTTTAAAAACCAAGTTTGAGATCCAGTTCAACCATCATTAAAAGCAAAACCCCTTCTTCAGCTAAGTTCTCCTCCAGAGCAGTGCGGGACTTTCATGACTGACAATTACTAGCTATGGTTATTTCTACTGTTGCTGTTTTCTGATGCTGGAAGTCAAACCCCAAGCCTCGAGCCTGTTAGAAAAGTCCCCCTACCTAGACTCTAGGCTAATTTTGCTAACTGCTGGGTACCTCTATTTCCCTGTCTGCAAAATGAAGATACGAAAATAGATATGAGAGGTCTTCTCAGAAACTGGTGTAAATTCTCCTCGCTACCTTTGTGGCTGACTCACTCCTAATGCAGGAAAAGTGTGCAAACAGAGGGGAAACCAACATTAGCTGTGTAACCATGACACATTTATACCTTTATACCTTATTGATTTATTCACCAAGTTGCAAGAAATCCTTCTGATAAGCTCCTGGAGATGAAAGAGTGTCATGTAGACCCCCAAGGGGCAGATGAAAAGTCTGAGTGGTGGTGATGGTTGCTTTTAATTGTCACCTTGACACAATCTAGAAAGACTTGGGGAAGGAGTCTCAGTCAAGGATTGCCTAGACCAGGTGGGTGTGTCTGTGGGGAATTATCTTCATTCTTTTAGTTGTGGTGAGAAGACCTGCTCCCATGGACTATGGGCCAGGTTTGGAATGAGTTTGAGGGGCCGAGGCCACTAGAGAGCTCACTGTGGTAGAATGGGGACTACTGATTTGAAGAGAATCTGAAAGAGCCCTGCGTCTGGGGGCCTCGATTTTAAGCGCTGGAACTTGAGATAAAAGGAAGGGGAAGGATTTTCAGGGGAGAACTGGGAGACTCCCACAAAGAAATGGGTGTGGGAAAGAAAGAATTGGCACAAGCTACTCTCCAGCCTCTAGTTCATGCTTCTGGCTGGATAGTGGAGCCATTTACACTGAGTTACTTGAAGGGCCAGGATCTTCATAGTTCTAGAAATCTCCCACAAAGTTCTCTTTGTGAATCCTGGCCAGAAAGACTAGAGAGGTGGTTTACATAATAAAGATGAAATTTAATGGCTAATGAGTTTATCTTTCTGGAGATAGCTTGCCTTATTTAAATCTTGTCACTTACAGCCTTAGTTGGGGTTTCTAGCACTGACAAAATTCCACAACTGAAAGTAATTTGAGGAGAAGAGGGCTTGTTCCACCTCATGCTCCTGATCACAGTCTATCACCGAGGAAGTCAGGGCAGAAACTATATAAGGCAGGAACCAGGAGACAGGAGCTGAGGCGGAGGCCCTGGAACAGTGATGCTTATTGGCTTCATCCTCATGGCTTGCTAAGCCTGCTTTCTTATAGCATCCAGGACCACCAGCCCAGGTGGCGTCACCCACAGTGAGCTGGGCCCTCTCATCTTTCACATCAATCATGAACATGGACATAGGCTTGCACACAGGTGGAAGCATTTTCTCAATTGAGAGTCTCTCTTTAAAAATGACTCTAGTTTGTGTCAAGTTGACCAAAAACTCACTAGCACATTGCCCCTGTGACTTTGGTTGTCTACGGAGTTCCGGGCTCTTTCAAGCCTCTGTTTTCAAAGCAGCCCATCAGATAAACTCTTTCTGATTCCAGGCCAAGCTTGAGCTCATGGTCTATACTTTGGTGTGTTTGGCTCTTCCTTTTTCCATGTGCAGATTCCCAGCTTTCTCTTCAGAGGTACTTTCCCACCAGCTGCTCCCCCAGACACCACTGACTCCAGCCAATCCCATGGACCATGTCTCCTGCTTGTGTGCCCATGGTTCTGCACAGCTGTTCCCACTGTGGAAGGCAGCAGAGCATGGTGTAACATTGTCTTCTACGCAGAACTTCCAGTCCCTGGAGAAACCTGACCTTGTCTTAGGCTCCAAAGATCCCAGAATGATGGCATAGTTGAAGGTCAGGAGAAAAAATGTTAAATTTTATTGAATGTAACTAGATTAAAAGAGTAATATCCCTAGGGAACTCATCTGACCATTTCAGTCTTTTGCTTAATTACGAGAAATGGAGATACAGATACAGCAAAACATACCTAAGCAATATATTTTTTAAAATCACCCTAAATAGCTATTTGGGCCCAAACTTAACCTTAAACCAGTCATGCCAAACATAACACCTTTCTTATCTGCCTCTCACCTCTCCTTTGCTCTTCCTGAGTAATGTGGGGCCCATGCTTTTCCGAGGAACAGAGGAAGGGGGCTGGGGAGGAAGATAAACTCCTACAACTTTACAAAACTCCCCCTCAGCCCTTCTGGTACAGCCTCTGCATGAGCGTGCATGCTCAAGTCAGTCCCTCACCACACAGCCATGGAGAGCTAATCGGAGCAAACGCAGGCAAATACTTCCTCCCCTGCACAACTTTCATTGTGAGATCCATGCTTTGTTAGATGCCCAGAAACAACACCATCGCATCTTGCTCACCTTAGTGTTTCTGGAGCCTTCCATCTCCAGGAAGTGTGTGTGGCACACTACCCATGTATTTTAAATGAGAGTAACTTGGTGAAGTAACTGTGTGAAGCCCCATAGGGAAACCTCCAAGAAGCCTTTTCACTCCATACTCAAGACAAATGGACAAAAGCAGGAACCATTTGACATGTACACATGGGAAGCTTTTTCAATCCAACCACATCTGAATGCAAATCCAATCACTTCCAACCTCTTCAACCTTCATGAAAGATGAGGATGAAGATGATGGTGATGAAGATGCTGGACATTCATGTGCCTACGGCTGTATGCCATCCTCTATTCTGAGTGTTTTCTATACATCAGTCTATTTTATTCTTAAAGAAAACAAAGGGAAAGAGGAAGACTCTACCATCACTTTGCGATGAAAGAATGTGAAGTGTGGTAAGGTGTAGTAGTTACATCCAGAATCTAAACCCAGGTAGTCAAGCTCCGGAGAGTTACGCTGTGCGCTACATCCTCTCCCAGGGCTCAGGAGCCCACCATCATACGTATAATCTCTATTTCCTGGGTTGTAACAGGAGCCTAAAGGAGATTGTGTAAGTAGAATCCTGGATACCAAATAGCCATCTAGACTCGAATGCCTTTAATTTTCAACTTGCACTCATCAGATTCCTAAGAAAATGTAATAAAATCCTGAAGTATTTAGCCTTCCCAAGGACAGCTAATGCACAGGCATTCTAAATAAGCTAGAGCCATTGGTATTTACTTAGAGCTTTTCATTGATCTATAAGTGGACTTAGTCAGTGGAGACTTCTATCGCAGCATTGTCAAGTACACTGGTTTTTGTTACAGGAGTCCAACAGCCAACTGGCGTGTGAATCAAAAGTTGCAGTGTCCCAGAGGAAATCAACTCTTCAGATTTGAATAAGCTACTTGGAAAAGTCCTTGAAGGGTCACTAGAGTAGATCCAGTAAAAAAGAGGGACGCTCAGTCTACTGAAGCATTGGCAAAGCCATCAGGCTTTGAGAACTTAGCCAGGACCAGAAAAGCACAGGTTCCAAGCAATGGTGGAGATGAACGGTGCCTGGACAGCTGAATGGGGAGGGGCTGGTCAGGGCACAGACTGTCACTATAGAATGTGGGGTGGATTCTCTGTGCGGTGGAGAGCACTGGTGAATTTCTGAAATAAAAGAACTGAGATCTGAGCCTTAGAACATAATTGCTGCAGCCTTTAGTGGGGGTGGAAGTGGGGGTTCAGGTTTCAGGAAGGTGGTGTGAACATGGAGGGCACAATCATTCACTGGTTGCTGGCATACTTCTGTAACAAAAGCTGTGATTTATTTAGTATTGAGCTAGCACACTTCACTAACCAAAACTGCCCTTAGATTGAAACATTCTAAAAATATAGTACTTCTACATTGATATATTAACATATGCACCAAAATACCCCAATGTGTTAAAGGTAAGGGCTCAAAGGTGTTTGTAACCGAATGACAAGTGAGGTCTTTACAATTTTTAATGGAAGTTAAGATCGGAATTGAGGGCCTAACTGCTGTATATATTCCAGACATGTATAGACATATCTTTATCCAATTTTATAAATATTTCCCCTGAAGAAAGAAATCTGGGCAGATGGAGCATAAGCAGTATATACATGTTAAGAAATGCAATGTCTTCAAGAGGAGCAAATGGTTTTTTCTTTGTGTTTCCTTAAGAGAAGTCGATAGTGAAAATTCTCAATTGAAGTGACAGCAGAAAAAACCAGCCCAATATGAGCAAACAGGCAGATCTTTGTCAAAGCGTCGAGTAACTACTTTCGGCTCACACCCCTGCAATGAAGTCAGAGGATGTTTCAAGAGATTAATAGGGCATAGCCAAGCACATCCCACAGTGCGATGCCGTTACAGGGAGCGGAAGGGATCAAAGCTAATATTATAACTCCCGTCATGTCTTCCTCCAGAGACCATTTCTTCAGAGTGCCTCCCAAGTCCATCCCCTTAGTTGTTCATCTCTGCTCAGATTGACTGCCTTTGGCAATAATGTAGGTTGATAGTCTTCTAAGACACATTTTTTAAAATCACACCTTGAATATTACTGTAAGCATCATTCCCTCCTCTGATTTAACTGCACACATTTTTAAATGAGAATATTTAAAACGATCTCTGTAATTTGCCCACCGTGTTTTTTGGGGGCATATAAAAATCAAAACCACAAAGTGACTGTACTAATACTAAGGGTCTTTATGTTCACCATGTGTTCTTTAGCATTGGTTTGAGAGTTGTACATGGATTGATGGATTTAATTGTTGTAACTATTGCCGGAGGCCATAATAATTTGTCTAGGTTTATGCTTGAGGAAACAGAGGCATTAAAAGGGTGATTATCTTTAGCACAGGTAATCTTCTGACCTCAGCTAGTCTTACTTCAGAGGTATGCTTCAATATATTCACTGCTCTGTGTTTTAAATTGAATTCGTCTCAAAATGAAAAGAGTTTTGACTCCCAGAACTACAAAACAATGACAAAAACAACCACAGCTAGTAATTGGCAGTTCTGCAATCCTCACACTGTTCTGAATGAGAAATTACCTGAGGAAGGGATTCTGCATTTAGCGGTGGTTGAACTGAATCTCAAGCTTTCCCCCAAGGTTGCTGCAAGATTTTGTGACTAGAGAAGCATCATTCACAGCTACACCAAGGAAGACATGGCTGCCTTTCTCTGCCACAAGACAGATCTGAGGAGTCAGAGAAGGAGGAGGAAGAGCAGGAGGAAGAGGGGAAGGGAGCAGCTTCAGTAATGATGTAAGTCAGCTCAGTGGCAGGGTGAACAGCTTTAATTGTTAATTGGACACATCCTAGAATCACTTGAAAGATAGTCTCAGCAGTGGATTATCTACATTGGTTTGGCCTCTGGGGATTATCTTAATTAAGTCGTCTGGTAAAACCCAGCCCACTGTGGTGCAGGAGAATTGTCTGTATTCTGTCAATCATGTTTTAAATAAATGCTGATTGGCCAGGTAGGAAGCATAGGTGGGTCAACCAGACAGGAAGTAGAGGCAGGGCAATGAGAACAGGAGTATTCTGGGAAGCAGAAAGCTCCCTCCCCACTCCTGCCCAGACTCTGAAGAAGCAACATGTGATCTGCCCCACTGTGAAAGGTACTGAGCCACATGGCTAACATAGATCATAATAATGGATTAATATAAGTTACAAGAGCTAATAAGTAGCCTGAGCTAATGGGCCAATCAGTTTATAATCTTATGGAGTCCTCTGTGTGATTTTCTTTGGGGCTTGCCAGCTGTGGGGTACTGGGCAGGAAATTAACCCCAACAAGCCGGCCCTCGTGTTGCACCACTGTGGGCAACTCTATTCCCTAGGCAGAGGTTCTTAAACTGTTTAAGAGTGGAGAAACTGAGCTAAGAACAAGCTAGTGAGTGTGTGTACGCATTCATTTCTCTCTGCCTTTGATTGTGGATGTCTTGTAAACTGCGGTCTCTGCCCTTCTGCCTACTGTAAACTTCCCTGTAACTGTGGACTATAGCCTAGAACGCTGAACTAAAATGAATCCTTTCTTCTCTCTTGATTTGTGTTAGAGTGTTTTGTAACCACAACAGAAATGAAACCAGATCAGAAGTAGAAGAAATCAAGTAGAACAAGTAGAAGAAACATCCCAAGCAAAGCATCAACTCCCTCCTGAAATGGCAACTCTTTTCTCACTTCCTCAGTCGCCACTGGGTGTTGCTGACATACTCAAGGAGAAGCCAGCTAAGCTAGATGGTGCCTGTGGAGTACAGAGCAGAAAAGAGCATCCACAAGTCTGGCACCGTTCTTTGACGCCAAGTCCCCTGAAAACTATCATGGTGAGTACCTGTTTTCTTTTTGATCTTTTAACACAGAACAGCTTACACTATTGTAAGCTGAGCTGAGCTGTGGATACCACAGCTATAGGCCCAGTTTTGCCAATTTCTGGGCTTCACCTCAGCTTTTCAAAAGAGAGAGTCTTTAGTGATTTTCCTGGTGTTTCCTCTCCAGATTTCAGAGAAATTTGGATTTATATAGTTTGATATGTTTGACCACTTGGTTCACATAACCAGTTACCAACATTCTCTTGGAATAAGTACAATATAATAGTATGACAACAGATAATATCACATCAGAACTCTGGACCAATCTGTGTTTTCCCTCATTCTTGTCTTCATTGAACTTACAACATGTCATGCACATGGCTCAGTTGGACATAGCTACTTTTGGTAGATCTGAGATCACATGGCATACCATGTGCTAATGACACTCATCCTATCAGGCCATCAGTTAACAGTTTACAAAGATGGTGTTTCAGTTTGCTTTCCATTACTATAATAAACACCATGACCAAACACTACTTGGGTAATAAACAGTTTATTTCAGCATATTTGTCCTAATCGCCATGCATCATGAGATGAAGTCAAGGCTGGAACTCAAGGCAGGGACCTGGAGACAGATGTTCAAGCAGAAGCCATGGAGGAACGCTGCTTTCTGGCTTGCTCCCTATGACTTGCTCAGTTTGATTTCTTACCCAACTCAGGCCCACCTGCCAGGGGGTGGCACCACCCACTGTGGGCAGAGCCCTCACACATCAATCAGGGATTAAGAAAATGGCCCCTAGACTTGCCTACAAGTCAATATTATGGAGGTGTTTTTCATTTGCTCGTTCTTCTTCCAAGAAGATACACTTGTGATGGGTTAACAGAAGCCGACCTACACACATGGTTCTAACTCTTCGGGTGTTGCTGCATGTGTTTCTTTGCACCATCACTTTGCCCCTCTACCTTCAATAAAGTTTGCTTCCTCTCACTCTTAAATAAAGGCTAGCTTTGGGACCTTCCCTAAAGAACAGAATGAAACAGAGGAATACCTTAAGACTTCAGAGCCTCAGACACACACAGTCTCTGGACTTCTACTCTCAGATCCCTGCTTCCCAAATGAGGAAGCTTGGGCTAAGCTGTATGAAGATGAGAGGCCACGCTGAGCCAGAAGGGAGAACCAACTTCCAGACATGCAACTGTGGCCCTCCCTCTGGCCTCAGTCGGTTGTCACGACTGCAGCCACCAGAGGACCAGCCCAAGTTGTCAAAACATAACCTATGCCTTTTAAAACTGACTTCTAACAAGTTTTGTTACAAAAAATAGCTCCTCAAAAACTCCATTTTCCAGAAATACACACTAGTCAGATTTCTGTCGCGATAACAAACACCTGAGACCATGTGAAAAGGAGCAAGTTTGTTTTGGCTGACAGTCTTGAAGGTTCTGGTCCACAGTCATTTGACCCTATTGGCATGGGCTTGCGGTGAGGTAACCCATCATATCACAGTGTATATAGGGTTAAAAATCACTTGTCTTCTGGCTAGAAAGTAGAAAAACCCACTGGTCCCTTCAAAGACAAGATGTCAATAATCTAAACACCTCCAAAAAAGGCTCTACCTCTAAGGTTTTGCTACCTATCTACAGCAGCAAGTTGGGTGAAAGCCTGTAACATATGGTCTTTGGGGGTTATTTAAAATCTGAACAACATAGCAAGGTAAGGAAGTTAGTGCATCATGCTTGTATGGTATAGGTACAATTTCTAAACAATCATTATTAGAGTCTTAAATTTCTACCTACCCTTTCATTACTGACACTGCTATCTCTATTACTACTGCTGCTTGCTGCTGCTAGGATACAAAATACTTGCATGTACACACACAGACATATACACACACAACACATACACCCACTTCAAACACACAACCCATAAATATATACACAACACACATATACACACAACAAACACATAAAACTTGTATAAACACAGATACACACACAACACACACATACATACCACAACATGCACATACACAATACACATAACACAACACACAGACACACAACAAACACATACAGAAATATACACACATAGAGATATACACAACACATACACATATATACGCACACATAGATACACACAGCACACATACACAGACACACAAAAACACATACATACATATACACACATAGATATACACAACACATACACACAACACACACATACACACAGATACATCTACATAAATACACACACAACAGATACACACTCATACACATACACACATACACAACACACACATATGTAAACAACACACATACACAACACACATATGTGCACAACACAATACATACACACAAACACATATACACACAACAAAAAACATACACACAAACACATATATACACACACAGATACACACAACACACACATACACTAGATATACACACAACACATATACACACAACACAAACATACACACATATACACATAATACATAGATACATAGACACACACAACATACACATACACACAAAACACATACATATACACACATACATACCTCTCACTCAACTGTTCCTGTGGTTTGGGAAGCCTCTTTTACTGTCCACTGTAGCAATATCCATATTTCCGGTTTCATTGGCTCAGTTGGTTCTGCTTCCCCATACCCAGCCCCATGCCCTCTGCTCCTCCAGCCTTGAAGAGTAATGGCTACTTTCTTTGTTACCTTAGCAGCTAAGCTGCCATTTTCTGCTCACTCTGGATGTGAAGGGACTCAGTGTTCTGGTTTCATTTAGGTTACTGTCATGAAATTCCCTGAACTTAAGGGAAGAAAGGATTTATTTGGCTTACAATATCAGGTTATAGTCTACATAGAAAGTTCCAACCCTGCCAGAGCTACATGGTGAGACAGTCTATAAATAAATGAAAATAAACTGCCTCATAATTATTTTCTCAAACCCCATATTCCTACCTTGATAAAATATCTATTTACTTATATGTGCAAACCAGAAACACCCACTTTTCTCCCCACCTACATGTGATGCGTGAGAGTATCCTGTGGAATCCACACTTTTACCATCTTCCATCCATTCTATTCTCTATACACAGAGGTACCATTATTTTATCAGCCCCAACTGTAGGCAGACTTTCGTGAGACCTCTCTGGAGTAGCCAAGACAGTAGCTTTTCCTTTGCACTGCCCTTGGTTTTTCCTCGACCCATTCCCATATCACCACCAACAGGAGACACAATCTCAACTGGATAGCTTAATTTGAGACATGCAAGACAATCAGGCACAATGGCATGACTGTAACATGTGACTGTGTATGTAAGTATGTGTTCACAAAGGGTAGTTCTTGCTTACGAATAAAGTAAGCAACTCCTTGTCTGCCCCAGGCCTCCTCTGTTTTAGAAAGAGAGCTGTGCATGCTAACTCCCAAGAAACCCACGTGTCTGCGCGCCTGGCTAGAGAGCAGTGTCTGATGCTGACTGAGTGTTTCAGGGAGGCTGAGCTGGGGTTTCTGCTTCACTGAAATGAGCTGGAATTATGCTTTTTCCCATTGACATGTAACTAATGGGTTCAGATTAACTGGAAAGAGGTGACCAGCCCAACTATTCCCCATGTTGTAATGAAGTCAGATCGCCCACAGTTTTGACAAAAATGCCAATTCTTTGCACTTTAAAATATTATCTTTCCTTGGCTTCCAGCCACCATGTTACCCCAGTTTTCCTGTAATTTTAATTTCTTATCTCTTTTGATGTGTCTTCTATCTCTCCAAATGCTGGAATACTCCAAATTTCTGTGTCTGGCCCTATTATTTGCTCAATCAACAGCCACTAAAGGAATGACTTCATCATCCAGCTGACAAAATTCATGATCAGATACAAACAGAGCTAGAACTCAAGGCAAGGGAATAAAAGCCTAGCCTTATTATTTTTAAAACATTTGCTATGAGGAGTATGGTCATGCCACTGACTAGACCATCAGGCACAGGAGCGTTTAAACACACAAAGGACTCTCCCATGAGAACTGGACCACAGAGATGAAAACTGGACCAAGAAAAATAGAGAAAAATTGGAAAGATTTATATTTTCTAAAGACAGATACCACACCCCCCAAATACACAAGAAAATTATCAAGCCATGAATACTGACCAAAAGAATTAGATATATGTTCCCCACTGAAGAAAAGTAACAAAGGAAACAATGAAATTTAACACTGGTGAGATTCTCACAGGAACAGAAAGCCGGGAAATATGTGTCTCCCCTACACCAAATATCATTGTTGTGCCAGTGGGTGCCCACTGTAGCTCCAGAATCCATATCTCTCAGTGCTTGAGGACTGTGTGTCTTCCTGCCCAGCCAACCTCTGTTTGAAAGAGCAACAGGTATTATGAACTCAAAGAGAATCTTTGTTGTTTCTGCTATCCTGTCACTCATTTGCCTAGGCTGTCATAACAAATCAAAGCTAGGATGCCTAACTGGTTTGATGACTGAAGGGCAAGGATCATGATGTCAGCAGGTTTGACTTTTTCTGGAACATTTTTCTGAGTTAACCATTTTTTTTTTTTTTTGGTTTTAAGTTCACCTTGCATAAGTACATCCTTGCTACCTCTCTCGTCTGTAAGGAAATTGGCCATATTGGATTAGAGTCCTACCCTATGGCATTCATCAAGCTTTGTTACCCTTTTAAAGGCTGCCTTCTAATAATAGCCATTTGGTAGAGCAGGGCTCCAACACAGGAATTGAGAGAGGCCATGATCCATTAAATCACCTCTGGCAATTGTTCCTGTTTCAGAGAACTGCGACTAACTGCGCAACTTGGAAACTTCAAGATTCCTTCCCTCCCCATCTTCCACCCAGATCTTCAGCACTCTATCGATGCTTGTTATATAAACTTAGAGATGTGCACACACATCTGTGCACCCAGAAAAGCCCCAATGATGGAAACAAAGAGATGACTTCATCCAAGTAAAGGCTGGGAAACCAGGAAGTTTAAGTGTAGTTGTTTACAAGAACATGTCCAACTTCATTGGTAGCTATACCAGGAAGGAAAAACATCCTCTCTTTGCTACCTGAAAGTCCTTGGGGGAAGGCGGGGTCTTACATAGTCCCCCCTACTGTAAGATGGAAAGTTAGGAGCCTGACCTTACAGAGTTTCCTTGTGCATAGACACAAGTGCTGACAGTTGAACAGGACAATGGCCAGGTGGTGCTCAAGGGCACTCAAGGGCACTCTACAAGAGCCTTCTCTACCAAGGCCTGTCTCACCACTCCTGCTGTGGACACACATCCTCCACCACCCCATTCTTACTGTATGATAACAGTCTCTTAACTGGTTTACCACCCTATTCTTACTGTATGATAACAGTCTCTTAACTAACTGGTTTACCATCACCCCATTCTTACTGTATGATAACAGTCTCTTAACTGGTTTACCATCACCCCATTCTTACTGTATGATAACAGTCTCTTAACTGGTTTACCATTTCCTCTCTTTTTCTACCACAGTTGTTTTCAGGAAATCCACTAGCCTCATCCCACAAAGTCAAATAGAACCTGTCACTTTCCTAATGCGAGTGTCCAACTGCTTCGTTTTCTTGTAGCATAAAGCCCAGGTCTGTGCTACAACATTGTGTAGAATGGAGTTGGCCCATCTTCTGGGAGCTTTTGAGAACTGGCTTCATGCGGTTTTTGTTTTTGTTTTTATTGATTCTGTGATGATGAATTTACCCGAGTTTTCTGTTTAAAGTACATCCCAACCCCATTCCTGTACCCTTCTTTATTTTCCCTCAAAGCATTTGCCACATGCCTATGTGTGCCCATATTGCATATGTATGTGTTTGATTATCATTAGTCTTCTTACTAGGCTTACATTTTATGAAGACGTTTTGTTTTTCAGTATACCTCTAGCAGAGAGAACAGTCTTTTATTCAGAGTCAACAAACACTAACTGGACAAAATCAATTGTGTCACTTGTAGCATCCTAGTTTGCCACCTTGCTCATACCTCTCCTTTTTCTGAGCTGTGCAATGCCTTACTGTTGCTCTCTGGCTAGAACCCGAGCATTTAGCATGGCACAAGACCCTCCCTTTTTTCAACTTCTCCCCTGACTGATTCTATCACAGCATAAGGTCCATCCCGCACTAGTCTTTTACAGCCGGTACAGTGCTCATCCATCTTTGACTCTAGCACAGTAGCTAAGCAGCCATAACCAAGTGAAGGAATTGCATGAAGCAGACCGTGTACAGAGTCTTGACTTTACACCAGATCTGGTTAACATGTTGGTTAAATGATGGCAATACAATCTGTAGTATTTAGCTCACAAATTGTTTTGTAAATCGAGTTAATTTAACAAATATTCACACAGCGCCTATCCTGTACTTGACACTCCCTTAGATTCTGTGGATATTTTAAATGAGTAAAATTACCAACGATTCATACTCGTGGAATGCATGCTCTAATAAAGGAAGATTATGCAGTAGTAATGAGTAGAGTTGAGAAAATGGAGCCAGAAGGAGAGTGGGTGTGTCTGGTGTCATGCATACGTATGATGTATGTGGAGGTCAGAAATACCCTCATAAAGATGATGACATGAAATGGAGACTCGTCAGGGTTGAGGAGATCTATGACAGGACATTTCAGTCAGAAGCAACAATAAATGAAAAGTCTCTGAAGAAATGCTACCTACAATGTTCACACAATGACCATAGTCTAGATCATAAAATCACTCTCAAAAACTTCACATGGGGGCTGGGGAAATGCTCAACAGTTCAGAGGACTTGCTGCTCTTCCAAATGACCCAAATGAGGTCCCCAGCACCCATGCCAGGCAGTTCACACTACCGGTAGCTCCAGCTCCCAGACATCTGATGTCCTCTCCTGGCCTCCCCTCTCACCTGAGCACACGTCATACATTTACATGGATGCACACACATGCATTCACATACTTAAAAAGTTATTTTTATTTTTTAAGATCCAGAAAGGCTCATATCATGCACTCTGTGTTCTTTATCACCAATGGATTAAATTAGTATCAATTTAATAAAAATGAATAATAGAAAGTGCCTGTAAATAATTTTTAATCATTTGGAAATAACATACTTCTAAACAAGCCATAAATAAGAGAAGAAATCAAAAGAGAAATTAGGAAGTATTTTGAGTGGGTTGAAACTGAAAATGCATGCGAAATCCCCAGTATTTATAGAACTACAGCATTCATATTCAAAAACAAGAAAGGGGAGAAGGTGTGAGCACAATAAATGCTATAGAAAGATGTCAACCTCGCTGTAAAAAGCTGGATTTTCAACCCAAAGTGGACAGTGGGAAATCGTGGCAGGATTTTGAGCAAGAAGCAGATAAGCATCCTTTGTGTCTTAGTAATTCTCTTCGTTTAGAACATATGTTAGCACATTAGGTTAGAAAGAGGTAGGACAAACAGGAGTGGAAACATAAGTATTCTATAAATGACAAGCAATTCACACCACAATCAGAGTTGTGCTAGGTGCCCTGAGGGGAATGTAGCGAAGCCCACCCGAAGCACAATGGAGTTGTACCCCTCCTTGTTTTTATTCCCTTCTTAGTTTTGTTACAGAAACCAAAGGAGTGGAACTTTAATGTAATGTGTTTGGTCCTGGTTGACGGTAGGGCCACAAACACACAATATCTAGTCTCTTTTCAAAGCAATGGTCTCCTCTGAGCCAGCCACCTACCATGGTCTCCTCACTGATGTTCTCAGCTGCCTTGTACAGCTCATGAAGGGAGATCCAGGAGAAGCTCTGCCTTGGCAGAGCCAAAACTACTGGAAATGATGTTTGGGCCACAATTTACAGGCAACTGAAACCTTCTAGAAACTGAGAACCAGAAGAGTTGAGGAAAACAGAGCTGATGCAGTGCAAGGCAAGGAGACCTCAGCCCTGGGGACTGTGTCTACAGACAGTTACTGATGTAATACATACAGGAAGGGCTTTTAGTGCGGTTGGCATGGGTGGCCATTTGTACAGAGTGCTTTGAGAAATGCATGTAATCCAATACATTCCAAGTTGGTGTTTGGGGTCATATTGAGGCAACTCCTGCTGCTCCTCTTTATCCTCTTCTTCCTCCTCTCTGTCCTTTTTTAGCCATGGTGAAGGTAGAACCAAGTGTCACCGAAAAGTTAGGCAACTTCTCTACCACTGATCTGAACCCCCAGCCCTAACTCACTTTACCACCCTTTGACAGGACAACCCAGTCCCAAGGTCCCATAGCAGGCACCCAGGGAAGAGTCCTGGGCGGAAGTGAATGCCTTGTAAAGAAGTCACCAGCCTCATCCGCACTCAGTCACTTCTGCTGACATCTAAATGTTTGTCACAGGCAGACTCTGCAGTTTCTGTTTAGCACCGAACCCTTCCACTTGGGAAAGCCCAGTTTGTCGGTGACATTTCCGGTCTGATCACAAAGTCACCTACTGGTTGTTGTGTGCTTTAAAGTGATGTTTTCCAAAGATGATCATCGGTGTTAAAACAAAGGTGCTGAACCAAGTAATCCACACATGTCATCTTGAAATCAGCAGAGGAAATCATTGCCCATGAAACACATACAACACATGCATAACCAATTTTGAGTGTTGTTGAGTTTTACCAGATTCTTCGGAATGTGGTAGGTTTGGAATATTTGAAATAAATTTCTGGAAACCTTTGTGTCATTTTCCCTCTAGACAATGTTGCGATGTATATTTGGTTTCTTTGTAGACGCCCATTGAGGTCTACCTGACATTTACACGTCGGACAACTGCTTACTAGTCATACCTTTAAAGTCATGTGGAGCTTAAACCCCTGAGCTCAGCAGCATCAGGATAGGGAGGTATGAGAGCATATGCAAGAAACATTTGCAAGAAGAAAAGGAACAAGGCATTCAGAAGCAAAGGCCAATTCGTACTGGTTTGCTGCACTAAAGACGTCTTCTGCCTCCAGTACACCCAGTGTCTAGCATCAAGCCAGTGATTAACGTCAGCTTTTTCCTCGCTGTTGGAAATACTGTGATCATTTTATGCTTATGAAAATGAGATGGTGATGGTGATAATGCCAACACAGACTTCTATTTCGTTACCATTTTTACTAGACAGGCTCTCGCTGTGTTGCTCAGGCTGGCTTCATACTTATAATCCTCCTGCCTCACCTCCCTAAACACAGGCCCTCACACACAGCTTATTAAAAAAGTATTTTGGAGGAGATTGAAGCTTGTTAAAAGTGTTGGAAGAGATACACTAACCAGTTACTTACTGTGGTAATCATTTCTTGACCCTCGGTGTGCTCTGAAAATGTATCGACAACATTAGCCCAGAAGAGTAAACTTTTTCTTTGACTATTATGAGTATGTGTTCTTCTAAAATGAATTTACACATTCAAAATGACTCTAGTCAAAATTCCAGTGACATTCCCCTGACGCACACACACACACTCACCAAAGCTCCTTTAGACTTAATCAGGAAACATACACACACACACACACACACACACACACACACGAAAACTAGAAAAGAAAAGTAATAGAGAAAAGAAAACAAAACTATTGCAAAGATAAAAGTGAAATTAATGCTATCAGCCACAATATGTTACCTATATGCTCTGTTGCTTCTGAAATAAAAAATAGATTGATAGTAAGCTCTAAGTAAACTAAGAATGTCGAGGAAACAGAACACATCAAAGACAGCAGACAGTGCTAATAAAGGACGGAGCAGTCAATGAGAAACTGAAGCTTTGCTGTCTGAGGAAACAGTGAGCAATTCGAGAAAAAAGCTTTTTTTTTTTTTTTAAAAAAAAGCATCGTTTTACCTTTTATTCTAAAATATGTTTTAGATAATTAAGGAAATTTACATGAAAGAATCAGAGAGAAATTAGTAAAAAAAATGAAAAGAAAAGAAACGTGATATCAATATTTACCCAAAATCTAGAGGTAAATGTTTTGCTGACTTTGAGAACAATCGAAGGTATAAGGAAGGCATTGACATATAAAGCAGACACAGTTTTCAGACTTTACTACATAAACTTTAAGCAAGCATTGTGAAATACCCACAGAAACACTAAAAATGGACATTTTGTTGTATTATGAAGTTATTATAAGTTGCCAAAAACTATAAGAAAAATAAAATGTCAATACAGAAGAAAACAAAACATTGATTTTATAATTAACCAATACATGTGAAAATCCTGTATCCATTGTAACGAACACATCAAACGCCACCAAGATGTAATTAGTTTGCTACCATATTGCATTTTTCTAACTGATAATAATAATTGCGAGTGTAAAGATGGCATAGGATGTTTTGTGTCAGAAGGCACTAGTATCTTTGTCTTCTTGCTTTCTTAATTTTTTTAAAGATCTTTAATGATATGCTTGACATTTATGCTTGGAAATTTTAAAGGGACAGCACATACCTCTAGCAATTAAGAAAAGTGTCTCCCCTGACGGGGGTGAGCGTTCGACAGGACGCACTGAGAACAACGTCAGCACCTCCCACCAAACACGGTTAAAGAGTCTACCTAGAGAAAACAGTGGCTCTCACTGAGGAAGATGCCTTCCTTCTTGCAGCATCTGCTGGATGGGGAATTACTATCTTTTTGTCAACTTAAAATGACAGGTAAAACATAGGTTTTGGGGACTGGGAGGCAGTTTGGTCTACGCAAGCCTGGGGACCTGAATTCAGATCCCCGCACTGGAATAAAAGGTCAAGTGCAACACTGTTTGCTTCTATCTCCCACGCTGGAGGTGTATGAGGCTAGGAGCATCCTTGCAGCTCACTCGGAAGCTAGCCTACCCGAACAAGTGAGACCCAGCCTCAAAAATAAGGGGAAGAGCAACTGAGGAAGATAGCCAAACAGCACCTCTGGTGTGCACCCATGCACAAATGCTCGAGGACACACAGGCACACACACACACCACACACACACACACATACACACACGCATGTGCGCACATACACGCGCACACACACATACACACAGCACACACACATACACATGCACATGAGCGCACACACCACACATGCACACACCACACATGGAATTAGCATGACTCACAGAAGAGCATATCTAGAGCATGCGTATCCAGCAGAGAGACTGCTACGGCTTCCCAGGCAGAACAACTGAAGTAGCAGCTGTGAGTTCCTAGGAATTTTCCCGGAGCTAGATTTTTTGTCTAAATGATTGTAGCACATCTTATCATCTAGCTCCCTTTCGAAGAAAAAAAAAAGGAAGAAAGGGAGCAATGGGGGCATTGGATTTCTTTTTGATAGAGTTGTTATGCTTGTAACCCTACCTGTGCAGACTGATCTGTGGAGGCAGCGGCAGGTGAGGAGGTGTGGGAGGGGCGGCTCAGCTGCTCACTGAAATCTGAGGGGACACATAAAGGAGGACATTGCACAACAGATGGAAGGTTTGGGGAGAGGCAGTCACAAACTTCACGTACCACCTCATTCCTTGCTCTGGAAGTCAGCACTGGCTTCCCTCAGTCCTTGTACTAGGGCATCATCAAATCACTCATGTTCAGAAATGCATACTTCTCCCTTTGAAAGATCTATTTGGGGTTTGCTTAGAGTTACTGCCTCACAGAGACATTTTGGAGAATGTGTGAACCCCTAGGAATAGGTAACTGTGATTCGCATTGGAAATGAGTCCAGAATATGGGGTGGGGGGAAGCTGACTCTGAAGTGCCTATTGAAGCATTTAAAATCAGTCCTATAAAACTAAAGCAAGCGTCACTGTCCCAGCCCTACCCAACAATGGTACACAAAGAAGGCGGGGAGTGCTTACTGCCACTTGCTGTGGGGATTTCCAGCTCAGAATTCTAGATGGCAGGCTGCCTTATATGAAGTGAGGACAGGACACTCAAGTGTTTGCATTTAGCCTTTCTTAATTCCCTGGAGCCTGGAAACACTGTAGAAATGATGGGAATGTATAATGAAAGGGTCTGGGGTTTGTCTGCCATGCGTGAAGCCCTGTGCTTCATCCTCAGCTTCGTGTGAACATCATATAAACTGGGCGAGCGTGGTGTGCACTTCTAAGCCCAATGCTTTGTTGGTGGATGAAGGAAGACAAGGTCATCCTCCTCGGCTATCTGGGAATTCAAGGTCAGGCTGGATTACAAGAGACTATTAAAACGAGTAAGAGGGAAACTAACTTGAAATCTATTGTCAGGCTGACCATTTTCTATAACCTTCCTGAGTCTAAATCAGCATTAAAAAGAAAAAAATCCCTACAAACCTGACGTAGAAACACAGACACACACACACACACACTGCAGAACAAATAGTTTATTAAGTGGCATGGCCCAAGATAAAGAAAACCATTTGATGGTTTTTATTCATATACTAACAATAGACAGTAAGGGGAAACACAAAATGTAGAAATAACCTTGTGCTGGCTAATCCTGTTTGTCAACCTGGTACTTTGGGAAAAACAAAGCCCAACTGAGGAATTGTCTCCATCCGATTGACCTGTGGTCATGTCTGTAAGGCATTTTCTTGATTGCTAATTGGTGTTGACAGGCCTGGCCCTTTGTGGGCGGTGCCATCCCTAGGCAGGGGGGCCAGGGTTGTGTGTATAAGAAGGGCAGCTAGCTGACTGTCAGCCTGGAAGCAAGCCAGTTTGTGCTCCAGGCTCAGTGCTGGACTGTCAACTGGCATAAGCCTTTTCCTCCCACTAAAACCAAGAGTGGTGAAAACCTACAAGACGATTAAATAGAAAAATCCCTTAGAAAACTGTCAGCCCTCCACAAATTAATAGTCAATGAATGATGGAGGAGTTAATTTCATTGGTAAAATAAAGAAACTGCCTTAGCCCTTTAATAGGACAGAAAATTAGGTAGGCGGAGTAGACAGAACAGGATGCTGGGAGAAAGAAGCCAAGTAAGGAGTCGCCATGATTCTCTCACTCCAGACAGACGCAGGTTAAGATCTTTCCTGGTAAGCCAGCTTGTGGTGCTACACAGAATATTAGAAATGGGTTAGATCAATATGTAAGAGCTAGCCAATAAGAGGCTGGAACTAATGGGCCAGGCAGTGTTTGAAAGAATACAGTTTCCGGGTAAAGCTAACCGGGTGGCGGGATGCAGCCCCGCCACTCTTACTACAACAAATGAAAAGTTCTATTCTCATTCTAATGTTTTTTTCTTAAACCACGTAAAAGTTGTGAAAGAATTGCAAAAACAAATGGGGGATAATGCCTCCAAAGTAGTCCACAACCTAAGCCTGGATGCAGTTGGGCACATGTGCTAGGGCAGTTACGTGTTACAGGAGAACCACTTAACTACTTCCAGGTTAGTAGGATCCTACTGATATAGAACAGGCAAAGCTGCAGCTCCCAGAAAATATTCAGTTTCCTAAGACAACATAATAGATTAAAAATTAACTGTTTTGATCTACCATGGAGAAAAGTTAGATGAGTTAATAAATGGCATAACTGTAGATCCACATGGAAGGTAAAGTTTAATAGTCACCACACAAATAACAAAAATTTCAAATACACTCAGCGTGTGGTGTGTGTATGTGTCTGCATGATTTGGTTCTTATCACTTGTATGTCAACGTTCTTCTATCAGTTCGTATCACTCCATCTCACTATGGCCTGGTCACTTTCTAACGTACTGGTTTATTTAACTTTTTTTTTTTCCAGCAACAAGGATTGATCCCAGAAAACAATCTTCCTCTATGTCTTCTGCGGCATTGATGATCCATATTGCAAATTTTGTGTGTGCACATGCATGTGTGTGTGCGTGCATGTGGAGGGCAGGAGACAGCCTCAGATGTCATTCCTTGGATATCTTTTTTTTTTTTTTTGAGGCAGCGTCTCTGATTGGCCTGGAGACATCATCAAATAAACTAGACTAGCTGGCCAGAGAACCAGGATCCCGTGTCTCCACCTCCCATCCCGCCATCACAGTGGTTACTGTTCACACCACCGTTCCCAGCTGTCTACATGAGTGCTGGGAATCCAACTCACACTGTCACACATTTTGTTCGTTTTTCAAGACAGGGTTTCTCTGTATAGCAGCCCTGGCTGTCCTGGAGCTCACTTTGTAGACCAGGCTGGCCTCACAGATATCTGCCTGCCTCTGCTGGGATGAAGGCATGTTGCCACCATGCCCGGCAGGTTGTCGCACTTTTGAGGCGTGTGTTTTACCAACCATCTCCTCAGCTAACTAGTTTCTTTTTGATGAACATCTAGCTGTCTCAGATCTGGGTTTAGTAAAGTTATAGTCACAGAAGAGCAATATCAGCTGAAAAGACTCAAGTTTGAAAGTCCTAGCAGGAATCACTGAATTCCTGGCATAAAATTTCAGAAGAAATTACTCTTTGTAGATGGGATTGTTATTTTGGTTGATTCATGGGCTACTTCATTTACCCACACCTATATTGTCAGGGCAAGTATCCATTAGGCAGTTTCCTTGCTCATAACTGAAGATTGAGTAGGCTTTCTAAGAATAGTAGGGATAGAACAGAAGTTCTTAGCTGTCAGATTTGAAAAAAAAAAAGTAGGAAAAATGCAGTCATATAAGTACTAAATGAGACAGCAAAATCTGTTACACATACTCTAGAAGTATAGGAGATAAAATGGATGAAAGATTTCTTAAAATATAGAATTTGGCTATTTTCTCTAACTATATTAACCCAAATTGATTGAAATGCTAAACCTACGTAGAGCTAACATTCATGGTTATTATTGCTGATGATAACAAATTGTCAGAAGCAGGTTCTTCTCACCATAACAAAAGTCAGTACACTGTGTGATCCTGAGAAGAGGCTCCAGAAATGCGAAGAAGAGTTGGCGCCCACACACCTACACCACATCCTGCCGGATCGGTGCTTAGAGAATATTTTTCCCTGGTTCACTGATTTCAGGGATGCCCTCTGGAAGAAGATGTTTTGTCAACAATTCTCTGACCTGTGCTAGATCCTTGGAAGCCACAAGGTGGAAGGAGAGAACCAGTTCATTCCAGTTGCCCTATGACCTTCACATGTGGACCATGCTGTGTGTGCGTGTGCATACTGATTTACAATGTTTTAAAAAAGAAGAGAAGCTTGCATATGCAGAGCCCTTCATGTGCCAAGCACTGGGATGAAGCATGTGGCACTTGCCCTCTGTTTTATATTTGTTTAATACTCTACAACTCTGAGGCCCCTTCCAGTGTGCTACTCTAGTAGGAGGTAATCAGCACACAATGGAGTCCCCAGGGATGCGGTTGTGAAGATGCCCTCGTGAGTAGAACAGAGGTTATCAGCACCTAAGGGTGGGCCATAGTTGGCAGAAGCCACCTCATCAAGGTGTGCCTGGGACATTATCTCACCACTAACATAACTGCAACCTTCTGCCAGCTTTCCCATTGCCCACTTCTCACAGGGAACACAAAAGGCCAGTCCACCTCAAATGCTGACAGTGTTACTTACTGAGCCATGTTAGTACTGTAGTCCCTACCCTTTTCCTGAGACCGTCTGTCTGAGCACCCTTTCCTGTTTTGTTTTCTTCTCATTGGTGCAGGCTTTGCTGAGGAATACTCCCTCAGGAAATCACTTGACCTGAAGCTTGGCTTCTGGAGGATCGTGTCACCTCTTAGGCAAAGGGGATTGGGTATGTGGACCATATTTCTACCACACCTAGCAATTTTTAATCTTCACACATGAACCTGGCAATAACTCTTTAAATGACTATCACAGCTTCCTTTGACCATCGGACTGAATCTCACTCACTGCATTGAGTGAGATTCAGGAAGAAGGCAAATTCTAAAAAGAGCATTTAGTTCCTCAAAAGTAGTTATCCAGGGCTTCTCTGCCCAGTGGGTTGCCTTGACCACCCAACTTCAGGATCAGCCATTCCAACTTACCACACATCTGCAAAAGTCATGTCCACCCTACAGAGATCCTCTTCCTCACTTTAGACACTGCCACCCAATGTTCCACAACATTCCAAGATAGATGGGGCACACATGTTTATACATTCTATATCCAAACCTTAACACTATGTCAGAATTGACCAAATGGAAGAAAATCTAATTAAACAGAGGGGACTGTCTAGCACTTAGAACATGGCACGTTATAGTCCACTGACTGGCAGACAGCAGTGAAATGATTTACCTCCCAAAGGTGATAACAAAATCTGAGATTTTGCTATGATTTAAGCGGTGGAATCTTAGGAAGTGGAATCCAGGTAGAGGAAGTGTGCCACTGGGGCATGCCTTTGAATAAATATATTGGGACCCTGGTCCCTGGACACCACCACTCCCTGTCTCTCTGTCTTTCTGTCTCTCTGCTCCCCCCACCTTTTTCCTCCTTTCCTCTCTTCCTCCCCCTCTTCCATTCTTCCTCCCTTCCTCCTTCTCTTCTGGCCACCATGAAAGAACATTCTTTGTTCTATGTGCTTGATGTCTCACCTCCCCACAGGCCCACGATGACTGAGCCAAAGGAAGCCTCTGCAGCCATGATTGGAAATAGCCATGCCTTTAAGTGTTTATTTCAAATCTTCTGCCACGGTGATGGACAGCTGACCAGCACAGCTTCACTCTGTAAAGCTGCTATCCAATGAAGTCCAACTGTTCGAACTCCAAAGCCCCAATACCTTTAACTGTAGCAGAATACTGAAACAATGTCTCCCTGACACTTCTTCCAAATATTTCTCCCAGCACTATGCTCACCAGGTAAACGATGTTGTCTTTAGTTCTCTAGATGTCTCCAAGTGCCACATCCTTTGGATATCTCCTGGCTGCACCTTTAGTACTAGGACATATGGATTTTTCTCCTTCCAGCTTAGTCTCTTGCAGGAGTCACAATGGAGAAAGGTGACCAGAGGTGGCAGTAATTACACTGTCACACAGATACCAGTTTTTCTTCCACAGCCAGAAGACAGACAGGGCTGAACTGTGGCATCAGTAGCAGAGACGTGAGATTTATAGCTACAGAATTTTCAGGCTGAAAATGAAGAGGGAGAAGCGGTGTGGCAGGCAGGGCACAGGGGGCATATGAGCGCTTGGCACGGCAATAAGTCACTGTAAGTGAGTTACACCTGCAGATGAATCTAGAAACAGCTCAGTCCTCAGGGCCAATACCGTCGCCATAGTTTGGTTTTCCTCACAGGTCTCAAATCTAGTTTGTTTTCAAAAAGCACTTGCAAGGGTTTCAAGTAATCCACATGAAAAGATTGACGCATGAAGCAGGGTTGGTGCTCTTTAGTGCTCTCCGTCCACCATGATGTCAGCACTCCTTGCATCTGTGGCCTTGGTTCAGAACCATCCTAAACGCTTCTTGAAAGGATGACATCAACTTGGTCATATGGACATCTGCATTAGGGAGGATGTCTTTCTGTGATCTAGATGCATGCTGATACTGAGAACAACTTGCCACCTAGCAACACAGACTGGAAACTTGGGAGCTTGGGAAATGGTATTCTTCTAAAGAAAAAAAAAACTTGATTCTCCTTCTTTGGTCTCTTTCTTTCAATTTTTATTTCAATTCAGCAGATAAGACAACAGGGGTACAACTAAGATGAGCAGGAAGGACACCCATTAGAGCACATACCAGAAAAAGATGTCTCCACTTCTGCTCTCTTCACTCCCATCCTTAGCACAGGTGAGCTGAAATCATGCCTAGGACGAAGGAAACCCCAGAGGAGCACAGCTGTATCCCAGCAAGTCATTCTCCACTCCATCAGAAAGGGGGATTTTGTGAACTGTCAACTATTTTTACTTCATGTGCCATAAAAAGATTGTATTTTTTTGAGAAATTCCACAGAGGAGAAAGGACACTGGGGACAAAGGACATGACTCTGGAGGCTGGCAGGGTGTGGGGTAGAAACTTCTCCACTCATCTTTGTCTTCAGGGTTCTTATTGCTCACTTCAGATTCCCGGATGCTTTCCCGTGCTGTTTTGAAACCAAGCCATAGACATTTCTCAGAAACAAAAGAACCACATCCAAGGGCGTCTTCTATTATCCCCTTTTTAACCTGAGCAGCCTTTGCCTGGCTTGCATTGTGCGTTTCTCTGTGTAACAGAAGTTAAAGAGTGCACCGTTCATGTGGGCTATGCAAATTCTTTTGATTTCAGGAGAGACAGTTCTCCTACAAGTGACAGGCTACCCCTGCATCATCTTTATTGTCTGACTTTAGACCGCGACACTTTTTTATACAGCACGATTTCTTCTCTCATAAAATAAAGACAGCTCTTTCTTCCCTGCATATGGTGGTGAACAGAAGAAAGGCCAGTTCTACTCAGATAAATACTGCTTACCAAGCAGTATAACCACACAGCAGAGGACTCTGTTTGAGATTGTGGTTTTAGGGTTCAGGCTATTTGAATTCCATTTGCTTAGCTGACTAATCTGTCTCTTTGATAACACTGGTTAGAATTTTCCTTAGATAGAGGAAAGGCAAAATGATAAGAGCACATTAATACGTTTGTAATTCCTTTAAAGGTTTCCCCGGCTACCGTGCAGAGAACAGCCGGGGAGGATAAGACCATCACAGGGGGAGACCAGTGCAGCAGCTGGTGCATGAGCCACATGTGAGGCAAAACCTGACTTGAGAGGTCAGCTCATTTATACAAATTGTGGAAGTCAACAGGCATCTCACTGACGCCAACTTTACCTCCCTTTCTTACCCTACCAGAGAGCAATCATTCAGCGCAAACTCTGAAACAGCACTGCCTTGCCTTCCTTCCATGCTAGCTTAGGCCACATGGTGGGCATGGCTTGGGTAAAGTACATGGTTCTTGGCCTTTGTTTCCTGATCTTGGGAAATGGAGCAAATGCCAGCACCTGCCTCGGTGAACTGTCCCGACTCACAGGGGACATAGACGTGCTTCAGTGAACTGTCCTGACTCACAGGGGACATGGACGTGCTTCAGTGAACTGTCCTGAGTCACAGGGGACATGGACCTGCCTCCGTGAACTGTTCTGACTAACAGGGAACATGGACCTGCTTCAGTGAACTGTCCCGACTCACAGGGGACATGGACGTTCTTCAGTGAACTGTCCCGACTCACAGGGGACATGGACCTGCATCCGTGAACTGTCCCGACTCACAGAGGACATGGACGTGCTTCAGTGAACTGTCCCGACTCACAGGGGACATGGACGTGCTTCAGTGAACTGTCCCGACTCACAGGGGACATGGACCTGCATCCGTGAACTGACCCAACTCACAGGGCATGGACGTGCTTCAGTGAACTGTCCCGACTCACAGGGGACATGGACGTGCCTCCGTGAACTGTCCCGACTCACAGGGGACATGGACGTGCTTCAGTGAACTGTCCCGACTCACAGGGGACATGGACCTGCATCCGTGAACTGTCCCGACTCACAGGGGACATGGACGTGCCTCCGTGAACTGTCCCGACTCACAGGGGACATGGACGTGCTTCAGTGAACTGTCCCGACTCACAGGGGACATGGACGTGCTTCAGTGAACTGTCCCGACTCACAGGGGACATGGACCTGCATCCGTGAACTGTCCCGACTCACAGGGCATGGACGTGCTTCAGTGAACTGTTCCGACTCACAGGGGACATGGACGTGCTTCAGTGAACTGTCCCGACTCACAGGGGACATGGACCTGCATCCGTGAACTGACCCGACTCACAGGGGACATGGACCTGCATCCGTGAACTGTCCCAACTCACAGGGCATGGACGTGCTTCAGTGAACTGTCCCGACTCACAGGGGACATGGACGTGCCTCCGTGAACTGTCCCGACTCACAGGGGACATGGACGTGCAGTACCCAGAATAGTTCCCTCCTAGAAGTAAGCATTGCCTACATTTTTGCTGACCACATCAAGGTCATGATGTAAATGGAACAATGTGGCTCGTGGCCCCTAGAGGACAGCAGAGGAATAATTACAGAGGTGCACAGTGCAGGTGCATGCAAGTTACCAAAGATGAGGCGTTGTCTGAGGAGAAAAATGCTGAGGAGAAAGTTGCTACTTGGCATGCAAAATGGAAGCCGAGCCAGAAACAGTTGCATATTTGGTCTGGGGAGTCTTTATAATAGTCCAAAGATCGGTGTAGACAAAGACATGGGTAAGTGAGCCGCTAGGAGGGACCAGGCACAGCCTTGGGGACACACTTCTAGGAAGGTGCATTCATAGGGCTAGCCAGCTGACCTTGGCTTTTGAGGCTGGGGCCTGGGGACTCTGTGTTTACTCCTGGTGACCTAGACTTTCTTGAAGCATACCACATGGGTTACAAGTGTGAGTATCCAGGCAAGGACAGAAAGAAACCGCATCACATTTTGTGGCCCAGCCTCTGACATGATGTTTGTCACAAACCTGCCTATTTGAGGGGCATGGGATATGGGTCTCACTTATTTTGTTCATTTTCTTCCATTATATGTTTCTCTTGGTTTTTTTCTTTGTTTATTTGGCTTTGTTTTACTGTTTGTTTTGAGTCAGAGGGTCACTATGCAGCCCAGGCTGGCCTTGAATTTATCAGCTCTCTGCCTTCTAAGTGTGAGAATATAGACATGTGTTCTCATGCCTGACTTTATACCTCACCGTTGATGGGAGAGTTTAGAGAAAAGATTCTGGAAAAACATAACATGAGAAATATTTTGACCACTTTTTTGTTTGTTTGTTTTGTTATTTGGAGACAGGGATTCTCTTTCTAAGTCCAGATATCCTGGAACTAGCTCTGTAGACCAGGCTGATCTTGAAATTACAGAGATCCACCTGCCTCTGCCTCCCAAGGGTGGGATTAAAGGTGTGTGCCACCACCGCCTGGCTTGCCCGTTATTTTTAAGACCATCAAGCATCAAGCAATTTCCTAGAAATGCATGCTAGAAGCTATCTTTGATTTTCATAAACAAAGCATAAGCAAGTGTGATTGAAAAACACACCCCAAGTTCATCCAATCTCACTGCCTCCACTGTCCCTAACAGCAGCCACCGGAGATGCAGCTTGGAGCAGCCTGGGTACCACTCAGTGGAGCAGCCTGGGTACCACTCAGGGCTCTTCCTTCAGCTGTAGCCAGGATCCTGACTGACTCTGCAGGAGAGAATGGCAGGATGGTCAGTGTGAAGATAAGTTCAAGTCCATTAAGGAAAGGATGTTTTCCAACGCCCTCAAGACAGGGATCAAAACCACAATGCAACATATAACAGTCAGGGTCTATTGAGAATGTAGACCATACTTGTGCATGTGTGCGGACGACATCCCCTCTCCCAACAGAGTTTGCCCTCAGGGTTGGGGACATCTTTTAGTGGTTGGTTTAGGGTTGAGGGGATGGGGTGATATTTTTTTTAAAAAACAAAAAAAGAAGAAGAGGAAGAAGAAGGGGGTAACTGGTTTTTTGGGATGATTGGTATTTGTAAATTACTGTTTATAGAAAATTGTACTGGTACTGTTTCTTGTATATTGATATGTTAAATATTGAATGTGAGTGTTCCTACCTCTATTTTTGTATGAGTATGCTTATAACTTTGTCTATATTGTATTGATACATCTACCATATTACATTGTACATTTCTACCTCTGATACTATGACATTGTTTACAGTTGAAGATCATTGTCTTCATATATTGCACAGTTGTTTATTCTTTTAGTCTTCAAAGTTAGATAGGTATTGAGAATTATATGTTTGTCATATTTATTTTTAAGTTAATCAGGTCTTTTAGTTACATAGAGATTATATTTAGTATAGATAGTATGATCTTCAGCCTCTTCGAAGAGCTGTAGAAAATGGCCTTTAATCTAACCTAAAATTTCTGTGCCAAAGAGACACAATTACTCCTGGCAACACCACTCTACTCCCGAGAGAACGTTGAGCACCAAAGACACTCCACTGGGAGCTTGTCTTCTTGGCAGAACTGGCCTTTGGGTTAAGAAAAGCCCATACCTCAACTTCTGACAAAGATACAAAATATCCCTAAGTGGATAAAACAGGATTGTCTTATCTTTCCAAGACAGGGTAGGATAGTCCTAAGAAAGTTCCTTGCCTTTAATAATGGTATGCCAGTTATGTTAGGCCTTAGCCAAAGTTGGTTGACTCAACATTGCAAACGAGACTTTGGGTGATTGCCCAGGTAGTCAGTTGTCTCTGTCAATTGTTGCACATTATGGATATCTCTCGATTGTTAAGTAATATTTATTCCCTTCTCAGATCTTTGACGGAGTTGAAGATTATATAATTGTAGTTACTCTCTATGTTATTTAGACTCCTTGAGATAAAATGTTTAACAAAAGTTTTGTTCTCAATATTGTTTGTTATATTTATTATTTGTTATTATTGTATATAGTTGTATTTGGTTTAGTTCTATCTTATTTAGACAAAAGGGGGAGATGTAGGGATATAGCCCCACCCATTGGGGGCGTGTTCACCTCGGGCTAATGTTTACGGATAAATCTGCCAGGTGTGATCCCAGCAGCCCCTTTCTTCTTTTGCTCCGCTGTGCTCCGCAGGAACCTGTGGTCCTGTAAGTCTATTTCCTTATTAAAGCTGTATATATCTATATAATCTGTCTGCATTCATTTGCGCCGCCACATGCGTGCATGCATGCATACAAGAATGTGTGTGCAAGACAATGGAGAAGTTCCCTGGGAAAGTACCAGCCTGGGTTTCTGATACAGCAGAAAAACATGGTTGAAGCTTCAAGGATGCTTATCCACATAGAACCATTCTGGCCATCAGGAGATAAAACTGCCACAATTTAGCTGTGATTTCCTCATCTCTGCAGGCTTAGAATGTTTAAATGATTTCATTCACACCTAGGTTTAAAGATTACATTTTTTTAAAAAAAAAATTAAGTAATATTTTAAAATTAAGACATGATTTGGTTTGCTCACATATCTTACCTTTTGAAAAATATTTTATGTGCAAATGCCTGTTTGCTACATGTATGCACATAACAACATGTATGCCTGGCTAGAGAGTTGGCAGGTCTTCTGAAACTGGAGTCCCACCTATCTCCCACCTGCCTCCCACCTACCTCCCACCTGCCTCCCACCTGCTTCCACCTACCTCCCACCTGCCTCCCACCCACTTCCACCTGCTTCCCACTTGCCTCCCACCTGCTTCCACCTACCTCCCACCTGCCTCCCACCTACCTCCCACCTGCCTCCCACCTACCTCCCACCTGCTTCCCACCTACCTCCCACCTGCTTCCACCTACCTCCCACTTGCTTCCACCTACCCCCACCTGCTTCCACCTACCTACCACCTGCCTCCCACCTACCTCCCACCTGCCTCCCACCTACCTCCCACCCACTTCCGCCTACCTTCCACCTGCCTCCCTCCTGCCTCTCACCTACCTCCCACCTGCCTCCCACTACCTCCCACCTGCTTCCACCTACCTCCCACCTGCTTCCCACCTGCCTCCCACCTGCCTCCACCTGTCTCCCACCCACTTCCATCTGCCTCCCACCTGTCTCCCACCTGCCTCCTACCTTGTCTTCTTGCCTTTTCTTTTTCTCTCACGTCTTCCATACATCTACAACCCTGCACAGTCGCGGCCACCTCAGCTGCCCAGTGCTTCCACCATGACCATGACCACACTCTGGATCTTCAGCAGGCTTTTTTCTGCTGCCACTTGCTCCGTCGTCTTCTCTTTGTTCTTCTTTGTTCAGCTCTCTAGTGCTAAAAGGTGGACAAAGAAAACAACATTAAGGTAAGCTGTTTTACTGAGCCTAATGTTGCAGTATCAAAGGGCATCATATGAGGCTAGCTCTTAAATAACACAAAAATGACCCAAGTTGTTTGATTATATTCCTAGGAAGTTGGGATCACATAATGCAGATGACAATGAAGGAATGTGTTCAGCCAATCACAGCAACAGCTTCCAGTCCCACCAGGCAGGCCTCTCAGGGGAAAAGGATGAGCAATCACCAGCCTTGCATAGGATTAATCACAAGTCTCCCCTCAGTGCACCAGTCACTTGCTTCTTGGAGAATTATGGAGGAAGAGGAGATGGCCCTTCTCCCGTCTTGTATGAGAATAGCGGCAGCCATCTGAGGTTCACAGAGGATTGGGGAACCTGAAATCCTGTCTCCCGAGATGTGTGCAACTTGTACAGGTTAGTTTAGCTGAACTTGTGGTTGGAGCACTGTCTCCAGGAGGAGGATTTGTGGATTTGTTTGTTGTGTTCCTTATAGCCGGGAATTAAAGGTGGCAAAGGCTTTGAGGGGATTAGAGTAATATGGAAATTTGACGAATAAAGAAACACAGATCCAGCTAGGGAATATAGGCCCACTGAGGTAAGGGGAAAGTCAGCATGTTGTCTTGAAGGGAGAGAATGCATAAATGACTCTGGATTAGGAATGGGGCAATTGCTGATGAATTTGGGAAGGTTAATGTCTACAGGATGGTAGAAGGGCTTGATTAGAGCAGGCTCCCACAGATCAGGGAGAAAAGGTACCACAAAAACAAACAACTATTCTAGGTTTAGCTTTCTAGGTGAACAATTAAATTGAGCCTGCCAATAGAGGAGAATTGGAATAAAACTTTTTTCAGACTAGAAAACATTAGCATATTTATATGCTCATGAGAATAATCCACTATTTAGACAGTTCATGGTGAAGGATAAGGAAGCAATCATTGTGGGGTACATCCTCCAGTAGGCAAGGAGAAGTGTTCAGTGCACAATGTGGTACAGGACAGAGGAGCATGTGGGTAAGGAGATGGAATGACAGTGCACGAGGAAGCCCATGGCTGGTGATTCCTCTATGAACTAGCAAGCAAGTTCATGGGTAAGAATGGGGCTTCTGCCAGCTGTGTTTTCACCAACTGGACACAAACCTAGACATAGCTTGGAAGAGTGAATCGTAATTGAGAAAATGCCTCCAATGGATTGACCTGTAGCCAAACCACTATGGGCAGTGCCATCCCTTAGCAGATGGTCTTGAGGTGCATAAGAAAGTGGGCTGTACAAGCCACAAGGAGCATTCTTTATGGCTTCTGCTTCAGTACCTGCTTCTGAGTTCCTGCCTTGGCTTCTCTCAACAGACTTTCCTTCCCAAGTTGCTTTTGGCCAGTATTTTATCACAGCATTAGAAAACAGACTTAGATAGAGACTAAAGAAGAGATGCCATCAAATCAGTTTTCACCCCAATAGCCCCCCAGGAAGCTATCCACTCCCAAGTGGTCATGCCTAAGCACATGTGTATATGAAAAGCACTAAATAAATTCATCAAGCTGTAGTATACACACATATGTGTGTGTGACAGTAAGGAGAAAAAGGTGTTGTGAAGTTGAGAAGGAGTTGGGAAGGACATGAGGGTGGAGTGGGGAGGGTGCAGGGTATAGATGTTGTAAGTACAGTACTCTAGTATAAAATCTCAGAAAATAAAAATGTTTTTAAAATCCCATAAACTAATTGGCTTATAGTTTTATGGGTTAGATGTCTAATACAGACTGTTCTCCCTGGAATAAAATCAGTGAGATAAAATCAGTAGCATTGTCTTTCTCTGCAGGCTACAAGGAGATTCCATTTCTTCATTTCTTCATTTTGCAGTTTCTGAAGTCCTCCCTCCTTTCTTAGTGAGTGATCCCTGTTAGGACTCGAATCTGGGACAAAGAGCTGAGGTGGCTATTTAATATGTCAAAGCTAACCTGGCCACCAAGTTCTCCCAGCATCCCCTAATCTAGAGGGAAGCATTATTTTACATACGGATGAATGGAAAGTCTGCTCAGGCATCAGAATATAGACAAATACCCAGGAAGAGTCCAGGCATGAATCTGGTGACCATATGAAGAACAAATGGCCATGCGGACACCCTGAGGAGCCACTAGCCTTCATGTACTGAGTCTGGAGCACAGGACAGATTAGTCAGAAGAGACAGGATCAGAGGGGCAGAGGAGCTCCATGAAAGAGCCTGGGAGATCACTGAAAGTACTTGGGATTTTATTTAAACCCAAGTGGACACACACTGAATACTTGTAGACAGATACTTGATGCTATCTGACTCACAGATAGCAGTCTCATTCCGGTTACTGCAGAGAAGTAGAAAGAATAAAAGGAAGCTTCTGTAATAAAGGCAGGAAAAGAGCACAGGTGCAGCAGCCATGGAATAGACAGTGATTAGATCACAGGTGCTGGAGCCGTAGGACAAGCAGTGATTAGATCACAGGTGCTGGAGCCATGGTATAAACAGTGATTAGATAGATCACAGGTGCTGGAGCCGTGGGATAAACAGTGATTAGATCACAGATGCTGGAGTCATAGGGCAAGCAGTGATTAGATCACAGGTGCTGCAGCCGTGGGATAAACAGTGATTAGATCACAGGTGCTTGAGCAATGGGATAGACAGTGATTAGATCATTTTTTAAAATGCATCTTGACGTTGGAGCTTAGTATTGTAATTATAGGTCCTATTATGATTGTTATGTAGATGATTATAAGTGTGATTGGGTTGAGGTATAGCACCTGTTAGAAAGTGTGAAGAACTGAAGTTGACATCTAAAGAGAATGATTACATTCTACCTGAGATAATGTGAAAATAATGCTGTCCTTTACCGAGACGGAGAGGACCATTTGGAAGAATAAACTTAGGGTAAGCATGGAAATCACAAGGTTGGATTTGACCTTGCTAAGTTCAAGGCACTTTGAGAGAGTCAGTGGAGAGTTGGGTAGGACAGTCTGGAGTTGGAGTGAGAAAGGTCTGGATTGGGGAACTGATTTGGGAGAGCCAGTTTAATAGCTAGAATTACTACTGCCATGATAAGACCAAAATGAAAAACCACCAAAGTCTCTCAAGCATGGTGTTATCTGACCAACAGGAGGTGGTCTCATGTGGGTTACTGTGTTGAGAAAGAGCTTCTGAAGGGAAGTGTTTCTACCACAGCAATGAAGCTGATGTTTTAAGCAAAAGTCATGGCAGCTGGGAGCAGTGGGGGCAAGCAGTTATGAGATTTTTTTAAAAAAAAATAAATCTCAACTGTAGATCTGCTGGGGGAGATTTTAAAGCCTAAAGAAAAGTATAACATTTTGTCCTTAGATCATGTAAATATAGCAATTCACTTAGCTGAAAAAGCTTGAGGAAATGCAGATTTTGTATCTCAAAAGCTGTGCAAGAAAACCTAGTTAGTATTACTATTGCTGTGATAAACGTCATGACCAAAGCAACTTGGGGAGGAAAGGGTTTATTTGGCTTATACTTCCATGTCACTCTTATCATCAGAGGAAATCAGAACAGAAACTTAAGCAGGGCAGAAATCCTGCTGCAGGAGCTGATGCGGAGGTCATGGAAGGGTGCTGCTTCATGGCTTGCTCTCCATGTCTTGCTCAGCCTGCTTTTTTTAAAAAAACCATCAGTTCAGGGATGGCCCCACCCACAATTCAGTCTTTTAATGATAGAAAATTTTCCAAATTCCATTATGAGTTCATTATAATCTCAATAAAAGTTCCAAAGGGGATTTTTGTGAAGTATTACAAGCTAATTTTAATCATGGAAATGACTCCCAGGCATGGGCAGTTGACTGGGTTTATAGTATCAGGCAGGAATCTCTTCCTATTAAGAGGGCCTTGAGTACAATTAGACAGCTGTTGGTTACCTACAAAATGATGGCACCACCTCTGCACCACTGGAGATACCAAGCATTGATATAGGTCTCTGGCTTTACACCCAGCGAAGAATATTGCTTTTCTGCCCTTGGCAGCATGCAGAACACCTTCTGAGGGCCAGTCCTTAAAGAAGAGGCTTCCAGGTCAGTCCCAGCCTGATTCCTCCAAGCCCATGTCTGAAGCATGTGGTATAATCAGCAATAGGATTTTTTCTTCAAGTTCTAGGAAGAAGCCCAGGGCAATAGCAACAGCCTATACTGGTCTGGGAGTCTTTTGAACCATCCTGATCAGCAGTTCAAGGGAGGCCTCCTGTGTCTAGCACTGGAGTTTGTGTTATGGTCTGTGGAGGAACATTACTGCCTGTATGATATGGGTTATATACTACTGTCCTTTTCCTAAACCTACTGTATTCTAAGTACCTATTCTTATTCCCATATATGTGTAGCTCTAATCTCTCAACAAAGAAGTTTCTTTTTTGAAGTGGATCGAGGCTACTGTAGAGATTTGCATCTGGTCAAAATGTACAGAATAAGTGATGGTGAGGTGCCAAGCTCCAATTGGTACATCTACTACAGGGCGTGGAAAGAATATAAAAGCCAGAGGACCAGGGCACTTACTGCTCTACAGTGTCTACCCATGAAATCTCAACAATATGGTTCCTAAATGACTGGCATGACACCAGTCTCCATGTCACTGTGTGTGTAGGGGGGCGGATCTTATAAGGCTCCACCCCTATATGAAGAGCAATAGGAAATCAATTCTACAGAAGTAGGATCAATCTGATAGGTTATTCAATCACAAAGGGTCAGCCTGAAACATAAGTTCATATAAGCAACACCAAAGGGGCTCAGTAAGTTTTACACACACACACACACACACACACACACACACACACACACACATTTAGTATTTGTGCAACCCCATGTTTTGAATATATAGAAACAATTTTAGACGTGTTCAACAGAGCAGAGGCTAAGGTGGTGATTCTTGTCTGAGCCTTTATTGAAACATGCTTTTATGAGAAGCAGGAGGAGCGGAGAAGCATAGGATGCTGGAAGGATGCTAAGCAGGAAGCTGGGCTAGATGGAGCCTTGCTCACTCTACCATTCAGAGATGTTGTGGAGCTCACATTGCATCAGAGGGAGTCCCTGAGGCCTCTGTGTATCTCTGTGTCTGCTTGCTATCTACCCAGTATACTCCACACACTATCCCCAGGAGGGGGGGTAACCATTTCTCTCTTTGACCAATAATTCCCCAGAGCAAAGGTCTATTTTCCCGTCACCTCTAGCTGCATCATAAAAGATGACCTGGAAGAAGCAGGTCTTTTGTGTGCCCCCAATGACACCCTTCCATACAAAGATGCACAGACATATATGCCACACGCACACACGCCCATGTGCTCACATGCTCACATATAAAAGAGCAAAGAACTCCAGATACTTATAAAAAACTGGCAATACTATTAATCTAGAGACAGGACCAAGGTTAGAAAGTGTTAACAAAATGGGTGTGATCTTTAAATTAGATTTTAAAACAATATTTTATTACTTCTATACTTGAATCACAGCTTTTAAGAAAGAAGAATATACATTTTTCTCTAAGAAAAGGCTTCATCATTCCAATTCATCATCTTCTTGGTTTATTTGTATGCTTATTAACCTGAAAGTTTATCAAAGGAGAACATGATAACATGTCGGTGAGGCTTTAAAAGGGTTTATATTTCTTAGGTCAAGAGAATTACACAACATTCCAGGCAGATGTTATTTGAATATTCTGCTTAAGAATAATGTGTTCACTCACAGTCCGGTGTGTGAACCATGTGAAATATACACAGATATTCACTTCATCCCAATGAGGAGACACTATCTGCACTCCCATTCCTCTCGGATTTTCATCAAGGGCTCTTAGTTCGAATGACTTTGGGAAGATATTAAAACAACATGCCAATTAATGTCCTTTCTCCCCAAAATTTAGAAAGAAATTGGATACTCATTTTCTACCTTCTGATACATTATGAAAACTCACTTTACATCTTATTTGTTTTGTTTGCTGGTTTGCTAACAGCCAATATTACTTGCTATTTAGGAAGCCCCCCCCCCCACCTTTTCAAATTCATTTGTAACCATTGGATGGAATTTTATGCAATGCTATGGTTTCCGATACCATATGTGGGGTGGGGAGTTCTCATTTGGATACTGTATTTAGCTGCCTGATTGGCCTTTCAATCTTAATGTCTTCAATGAGCATCCCTAAAAAGAACTCTTTTTCCTTCCCATCTCACCTCAAGTATACCTGCTTCTCCTCCATCCTCATTTGGGCCATTTCTTATGCCAAATATATGGTCAATATTTGATTTCTTGGTCTCTCTGTGTCTGTCTCCTTCCCTCCCTCCCTTTTTTCCTCCCTTCCCCCTCCCTTCGTCTCGTTCTCTCTCTCCCTCTGTATGTGAGCAGTTGCCTGTGGGAGCCAGAAAAGTTGTTGGTTCCCTGGAGCTAGCTTTATAGACAGTTGTGAACTGCCTAGCCTGAGTGCTGGGACCTGAATTCAGATCCTCTGCAAAAGCAGTATTTACTTTTCATATGGGGCTCTGTCCCATCAGCAAATCTTGTGATAATGTTGCTACTGTGATATTGAGGTAATGCAGCTGCTCTCTCTCTTTTTTCATTCACTTCCCACCGCACACACCAGGCAGCAAAATCTTTTAAAAGTGTAAATCAGAGCATTGAATTTTTTTCAGGTAAAATCCCAAGCAGCCTTCCATATACACTCTAACAGCGGTCTTTAGAAATAATGAGAACTGTTTGGTGCCGTCGTCCCAGCTCATTCCAAACGCCCTTTCTCTTGCTGTTTTCTGGCTCCTCAGGGCTTCTGTGGGTCCACTGCATAGGCCAACCCAGTTGGCTTTGAAAGCTCTTGGTCATTCAGGTCGTTGTCTGATATCTATTTCTTGGAGAGGAATTCAGATTCAGCATCCCTTCCTCTGTGTTACCTTAGTACTTCTATCATATTTACCACCTCTGGTGTTTTTCTTGTTCACTCATTCACATCCAAACCTCTCAGAACTACAGACCCTCTGCAGGTCATGTTCTTGACGTAGTCAGAGGTAGGCCTGGCTTTTAGTACTCACTAGACAGATGGATAGATGGATGAATGGAGAAATGCAGAGAAGTAAAAGGAACTGAGAGAGACATACTGGCTATAAACTTTGTCTCTACGGCATGTGATCTCCCAGTCTACTTAGTGTTCAAACAAGAGTATCATGTGACTAAGCAGTAAGCTGTGTGGTATTGATTGCAAGTGAGAAAAGAGTTCAGAACAGAGTGTGGGAAATGCAGAGACCTACGCTCTGGGCCTCTCTTCCAGTATTTGCATGTGGCTCCAGTATGCAAATCATTAACTGAACGTATAGACTTTCCATTCCCATCGCTGTGGTTGCAGCAGGAGTTAAACAATGCTAGAACTGATGGGAGCTTCGGTATAAACTGCTTGTCCAGCCAACATTTTCCCAGTGCCTTTGTGTTTGTGTATGTTTTAAGTCTTTCTGAAACTCCTCAGTAATTGAGGCTAACTTCTGCCCTCCTTAAACAGCAACAAAACCAGCAGCAGAACACACACACACATTGGCTTTTAAGTGGATGACTTTTGTTTTGCTTTTGTACAGAGTGTCTCACACTGTGTGGCAAGGAAATCTTGATTCTCCTGCCTCAGCTTGGGAGTGTTGGGGTTGCAGTCGGCACTGCCTGCCTAGCTCCTTAAAGGCATTTTTCCCTTTTCCTAAACATGAATTCATAGGCAGTAGGAAATGCAGTGAGGACTTAATGCCAATATATTTTCTCACATAATTAACTTTTTGTACCTTAACTGATTGCACTATTTTGATTTTTTCTGAAGCATAATTCTTCTTAGAAAGAAAATCTTTTGGAAACTTTAACCTCTCATTCATTCAGTAGAGCATCCGGATTAAAGCTGTGGTTGTGTGTTTACTAATTAACTGAGTTACTAATTAATGCTATGGTCATCTGTTCATGTGTAACTGTATCTACTCCCTCAGAAGTTTCCTCTGCATTCATCATAGAAACAAAAGCGAACATCTTAAGTGAAGACTCCCAAATGTTAAAAGAATTTTTTTCAATGATACAGTTTTCAGTTGAAAAGTAAGGAAGGACTGAAGAGTCTGCCTTAGCAAAAGAGAGGATCCCGGGAGTAGAAGCTGGGTGATACTTACCACCTCTTCTTCTGGAACAATTTGAACACAGTCAAGAGGCCAAGGCCTAATGCCTCTGCTCAGATAAATGTCTGGGTCAGCACAAGCAGTACATCTTCCCTGTGGTTGAGCAGTGTCTGAAATTCTCAGCTTTGAAATCCTTGGTCGTGCTGGGTTCATGGTAGTCTGCTCTCCTCTCCCAGAGATACCTCTTGAACTCAGCTACTTTCCTGATGTGGGATTCCTTTCTGTATGCTGTGAATACCATTGGTTAATAAAGACCTGGCTTGGCCTGGTAGGGTAGAACAGAGGTAGGCAGGGGAAACTAAACTGAATGCTGGGAGAAAAAAGGGCAGAATTAGAGTGAAATCATGTAGCCCCACCGGAGATAGACACCGGAACTTTACCCGGTAAGCCACAGCCTTATGGCAATATACAAATTAGTGGAGATGGGTTAATTTATGAGTTAGCCAGAAATACACTTAAGCTATTGGCCAAACAGTATTGCAAACAATATGGTTTCTGTGGCATTATTTCAGGGCTGAGCAGCTGGAAACAAACAAACGGCCTCATACAACACTTTTTACTTACGAAAGATCCTAACATCCCAACTGCCCCACTCCATGCAACTTCAGTGGCCATCTGTGCTTGCTGAAGGGTATCTGTATTACATCTTATCAGGAAAGCCAACATTCCAGTGGGATTTCATTCATGACTTAATAAAATAAAACCTAAAATAAAGAACCTATGCAACCAGAATCTCTTACTGTCCTCCAACCAAAACCCAATTGTTAAAAGAAGAGTGATTGGGGGTGGGGGGTGCAACTAGTTATATTTTAATTATTCTTTTGTGGCATATCATCATAAAATATAAGGCATAACTTTTTAAAACCAGGGCTGGAAACATTTCCTTTTATTTATAATGCAGAAGATGGGAACAGATGCAGAGACCTAGAGCCAGACATTACAAAGACAGGGAGAGAAGAGTAAGAGAGGGAGGGAGGGAAGAAGGAAGAGAGGGATGGAGACAGAGAAGGAGGGAGAGAAGGAGGGAGGGAGGAAGTGTTCTTGAAACACACAGCTCTTACTGGTGTGTCTCCAAAAGTCCCTCCCCTTAGAGCTTGGGGAACCCTGAGGAAGAGGAAGCAACAAGAATGTAAGAGCCAGAGCAGGTGGAGGACACTGGGAGAGCAAAGTCCTCTAGATGCACTGAGCAGGCTTATGTGAGCTCACAGAGACTGAAGGAGCAAGCACAGAGCCTGCACAGGTCTGCACTAGGTCCTCTGTGAATATATTTTAGCTTTCAGATTAGTATTTTTATAGACCTCCTAAGTGTACGAACGAGTGGGTCTCTGACTCTTGTGCCTGCATTTAGGACTCTTTTCCTCCTGTTGGGTTGCCTTGTCCAGCCTCAATGTGGCGGTTTTTGTTTTAGTTTATTATGTTTTATTTTGCCATGTTTGGTTGTTATCTCTTCGGAGCCCATTCTTTTCTAAGGAGAGATAGAAAGGGAGTGGGTTCCAGAGGGGAGCAGAGTGGAGAGGAACTGGAAGGAGTAGAGGTAGGGAAAAACTGTATTGAGGGTATGTGATACTAGAAAAGAATCTGTTTTAAGTAAAAGCGGGGGAAGGGGGGGCAACTGCTTCTTTCACAATCATCAACAAGGAAACAAGACTCATGGATTATACTCAGAGGAAAATCGAACTATCTCCTTATGGATGTCATGAAGGTCCTACCACCCCTGAGACAGGTAACACTGAAAAAGCCAGTTCTGAAAACTGGAGTTCAAACACACTTTCTGTTAGGGTTTGAATGTGGGACATCTCCTACAGGAGTTGAGTGTCTGAACACCTGATTCCCCAGCTGGTGGCACTGTTTGGCGAGGTTCTGGGACCTTTGGGATAGGAGCCCTGGCTGGCAGACGGACTCGGGCCATAGAGGTTAGGCCTTATGAGTTATAGTCCGTTTACTTCCAGCCTGAGTTGTTTGCTGGTAGCTGGGATGTGACCAGCTGTCTTAAGCTATCCGTGTCATGTCTTTCCCTCCATGGTGGACTGTATTCTCTGAACTGTAAACTATGAACTTTATGAACCAGAATAGACCCCTCCTCTCTTATTTCCGCCAGATATCTAATCACAATGGCACCATAATTAACACACTTGAAACAACAACAAATTGAAGAGAATCATTGCAATCAGACTGCCTGGATTATTCACATGGAAAGAGTACCATGTAGAAAAGATGGTACCCATAGCAAAACTTGAAGTCATGGGCACTGGGCTCTACTGTGGGGCAAGCCAGGCCTCTGGGTTGTAAAGGGGGAGGAAATACTGCACAAACCAAAATTTTACCAAATGAAGAAAAGGATACATTTATAATTGCATATGCAATTGGTGCTCTTTAAGGTACAAAAGAGTTCATTTGGATACCATATGATATCAATGTCTCACTTAGTGTTATTCATCAAAGAGGAGTACTCCAAAGGCATCATCTTGGAGCTTCCATAAGAAACCAGCTGGCCATGGCCCACCGTTCATTATTTAACCCGTGAGCCCCAATTTCTCTGGTCAGAGACTATAAATTATCAACCTGATAATCATTTCATCTAACTTCGTTAGCTGTGAACTTCTATACAGACAAAGGTAGATCTGTATCTGTATTTAAACAATGTTTCCCAGCCTTCCTGGCAAGCAGAAGTAACCAATGAGAATCACTTCAGATGAAAGGAATTAACCTGGGGGGTGCGACCCTTCTTCAGTCTTCCTCCTCCTACCCAGAGCAGGAGCTGCACTGGGTCCAACAGCAAGCGAAAGGTACCATGAGGTCGACTTGGGGATGAAAAGTACCCACTGAAGATGATGGAACAGAGAGAGTCTGGGTCCTTGCTGTTGATAGAGCCACCATAGCAGCCCCCAGGCTTCCTTTCCTTTTCTAGGGGTGATTGGGTAGGGGTAATAGGAAATCAAATTCAAGGTCTTATCTACACTAGACAAGTACCTGGCTTCTGAACTATATTTCTACCCCTCCATGCTTCTTTCTCACATGGAATAAAATACAATATTATTTTGACTATGTGAGTCTTCTTATATGTGTAACCAATATACTTACAATTTATAGATAGTTTCATAATTCCTATTAAGCAGAAGAGAAATGAGAGAGGATGTATTGGAGGACACTTCACAAAAATGAAATACTGTCTCACTGTAATGAGCCTGTGAAATAGGCTCAGGTAACGTTGCTTTGATGATGTAGCAAGTGGTAAAGACAGTGAGGTGCTGTGTCATTCCCTTCCTTCCTCATGCAGTCCCACACCTCTGTGTAAGGTCCCCAAGGTCTGGGATTGTCATTCTCGGAGGGCCAGCAGAATCCTCTGAACCTACAAATGGTAGTCATAAGATCCTAGGTAAGATCTAGAGAGAAGAAAGGGCCCACAGAGACTCGCCCAGAGAACAGGGAGGTCCCTTCCTCTCAGCTTCCTTAGGGTGTGAGTGAGTAACAGCTACAGATGATGGCAAAGGAAGGTCTTAGAGTTGTCTTGATGAAACTTGTGTGCTCAGCATAGAGAATTCTGGGACATTGTGCACACATAACATATTCATCGGAGAAGTGGTATGCTGAGGTTATTGGAAATGATCCAAGGAGAAAAGGAAGCTGGTATTTCTATCCTAAGTCTAGCTTGGAGGTCCATGTGGGGTGTTTTTCTCTGTTTAACTTGAATATTCCTCCTCACAAGAGACTTGCAGAAGATCCACGTGTCCCTTGCACATGCTTTAAGGGAGGCTTGCACAAAGATGGGATGGGGTTTCTGTCATCTAGTGGCGCATCTCTGTCCTACAGATGGAAAGTGTGGACAAATTAAAAGAAGAAACATTTTTAAAACTAAGTCCTATGTCACTGCTGGTGTGCAAAAATGGATTGGACTGTGTCTAGTTGGGGGCCCTGCAGAGGACCTTTGAGCAATTGTTCCCTGCGAACCTCTATGAGCAGGATCACTGGGATGAAGTGTCGACCACACACATTCTTTCTTTTGTCTCAAGGGCAGGTGGACTCTTTGGTCAGCATCCAGGACAAGATTGGTGTGACTTCCTTGGCACTCCCAGAAGACTACACTTATCTGTGGGTAGAGGGACAGTTCCCACCCTGTCGGTAACCCCGGTGCTGGCTTTACCCTCAAGCCAGAAATATTTTCAAGATGTCTTTTCCATTTCACTAGAAACCATAGGTGGATTTTCAAGGAAAGGTGGAAATAATTATGCCAACCTTTCAAATATTTTTAAAGATTAAAAACAAAATATTAGGTATAAAGTGTGATTTTGTAAGATTCTGTCCTTCACAGAGCTAAATAATGGCCTTCAGAGAGAAACAATTCATAAGCTAGTAATTTTAAAAACTACACTTGCTTTATGACCTTCTAACTAAACATTTTGACTTTAATATCAGTTTTCTTTAATTTGGTGTACAAGTCAACATAGCAGTTTACTTATATATGAAACAATCCCTAAACTTCTATCATTAATTATCAGAAAACACAGCTCTGCATAGCTGATGGATAGCAGAAATGCACCATGTCACCTTGGAACTCATTCTGAGAAACTGCAGGGAGAAGAAATTACACCAATTCTGGGTTGTGTCCAAGACTAACCATCAAGGCTACATTTCATTGTCTTTCAACCATTGATTTTTCTCCCTGTAGATTACTTTTAGCTATAATAAAGCAGCTAAAACAAGCTACGTGAAACCTTTTTATGGGGAGAGTATTAATTGAAATTTTATTCCTTCCTCATCAGTGTTTTTCATTAGCCTTAAGTCATTTAACCATCCCCACCACTGGAGATGACTTAGTTATAAAACGAGACTCACTGTATCTGCCTGTATTTCTTGCCCCACTGAGACTTCAAATCATGGAAGAAAAGTTGATTATTTCTGGAAATGGGCTTACGGCAATCAGAGAACCATTTGCAGGAAAAAGCTAAATCCATATCTTCATCCATACTTCAAATACAGTACAGGTGAAGCAACCTTTATATCCATGGAATGAAACTGTACGTTTCTAAGAAGAAACATTTTATAAACTTGGAGTGCTGTTGAGTTCCGATTATCATCTTAAATTCAAACACAAGTTTCTGGGTAAGAGGCAGGTATAACTGCCGTCCAGGGAAAACCTTGGTGAGCCAGTCCTTCTTGTCCCAGGTCATATCACTGAGGTCATATGATAAAAAAATTTAAAAAAAAAATAAACCAGTATATCTACATGCCCATGATTCCTGGGGTTGAGAAAGGAAGACTACAAGTCTAGGCCTGTTTAGGTTGTATAGTGAGAGGCTATCTTAAACAATCACCGATAATAATAATAGTAATAATAATAATCTCAAAAGCCATTGTGAATGTTTTACTAAGGTAGCTGGATTTTCTATAGGCAAGGAAAGAAATAAACAACAGTAAAAGTTCTTTGCTCCCTCGAGGCCGGGGAAGACCCTCTTTCTCCCTCTAACCTTATTCTAACCCCAGTGGTGTCTCCGGCAGCTATCAGCTGTCCAAAGTCTGGGCTTAATCCCTTCTGACCATAAACGCCTTAGGAGAAAGAGCTCCACTTCCAAGAGACTTTGAGGCCTAAGCTGGGGACTATCAAGACTACTTGGCCTTCTTGGATCTGAGCAATAACTCGATAAGTGGCTACAGGTTTAGTTTTCCTGGTGCGAGCTGAGTAAAATCCTTCAGACGAAAGCAAAAAGGATCCTTACTGCCACCAAGAGCATTCTCATGGCTCAGGAGGCTAAAGATTTTTGTAAAAGAATCTGTACCTGGTAAATAAGCTTTTGCTCTATAGCAAAGAAGAATTGAGACACAGATGAGAACCAAGGTTCCTCTTAAATTAGCTTATCCAGAGTACCTCCATGGGCCCACTGCAATCTCAGTGAGGACAGAGTAGGGGGATGGAAGAGCTCAGGATGATACACTATGAGAAGAACTTTGTGTGCTAGCATTGCAGGTGGCAGAAGGGGATTGGATGAAAGGGAGACATGAGAAAGGAAGGAGATGGCTGCTCCCAGGTGTGGTGGAGGAGAAGGTTTATTATAGACAGAAGGAAGAGCATAGCCAGAGGCAGGACCATCTGGGAGAGTCCAGAGTCAACAGGACCCTGAGGCTGGCCATGTGGGGACAGGGGTGAGAAGAGAGGAGCTGCCAACCAAAAGCGGTGTCCTGAGCCAAGATACTGGCCACTGGGGTAAAGGGAAGACTATAAGAGCCAGGTAACCAAAATGGCTGGATTATATAGAGAAGCACAGTTAGGGGAAGGGCAGTCCAGCCCTTGGGCTGGAGGAGCTAGGGTATGGGGCAGAGCATGCCAGCTGTACCCTTTAACAGGTACCCCACTAGAAGTCTTACTCCTGACTAGCAGTCATGATGCTGGAAGGTACTCAGCAGGCTACCAGAGGAGAAAAATTAATTATCAGTATCATCCAACTTCAATCCCGGAGACCTATAACAAAGATGTCTCTACAAAATATGTAGGTGCAATAGTCATATAGATGCTATGGGAGTAACCAACCACTTTTTGATTTGATTTAAGGCCCACTCCATTCTATGGAACCCATACTTGACTGCAATTATGACCAAGAACCTGATATTAGATAGCTACTACCCCACTACAGTTATTCCGCTAAAGGATTATAGCAACAAAATGACTCTTAACAGCATATTGTAGTGTCCATAGACCGGTACCTTGCTCAACTCCCATCAGAAAAGCTTAGATGGTAACTGGCTAAAATACTGAGTGTGAGAATTTGGAGCAGTTCCTAAATGGGATGAGTTCATCAAACTCCTTGCCTCAGGGCTCAGGGAACTGTGTGGAAGAGGAGGCAGAAACCTAAGAGCCAGAGATGATCACCTCCAAGGAAACAGTGTCCCCAAACACACCAGGACTGATGCATTATTAACTCAGAGAAACTGTGGCCACATACACCAGGTCTACAGAGATTAAAATGAGACAGGGTCCCAGATCTAAGAAGGGGAACTACAAAGTCCCATCCCTAACCAAGAAGCTATTCGTAATTGATATCTGAAGAGAAAAGAGAAAATCAGTTTCCCCCACTGGAGTGACCCTGGGCATATTGACTGCACTTCAACCACACTCCAGGGTAAGCTCCATACTCAAGAGAAGTTGAGCAACCCAAAACTGACTCTGTATGTGTTTGTTTGGGCTTTTTTGCTTTGTTTTGTTGGTTTTTTATTGCTTTGATTTTCTTTTATGTTGTTGTTTTGTTTTGTTTTAGTTTGGAGAGAAAGGGAGAGAGAGAAAAAGAATATGAAGCTGGGTAGACACAGCTGGGGAGGAATTGGAGAAAGACAAAAACATCATCAAAATATATAATTTTTTAATAAAAAATAATAACCAGTTGAGATACTGGTTGAAATTTCATTGACTCTGCAGACAAATGAAGGAAAGATGGAAATATTTAATTAATAATAATATTCATATCCAGGTCTTCTTGTTTATAAACATATGAGAACATAGTTTATTTGTCCATTGACTTGGATAGTTTGAGCTTTTTAGGGAAAGCTTTATAATTTTCCCCTATGCTTTCTGTATCTTTTGCAGTAAGTTTACAGGTGGTCCTCAACCTCTGGATTTCATGTCTTTGGCTCTCTTACCCTTGAATATCCAGTCAACCTTCTTAAGGAGATTATTACACTAATCCCAGGCTCAAAAATATTCCCGGTGACTTCTAGTTTCCTAAAAGATCAAGTTCAGACACCCTAGGCTGGATTTAAACTTTCTGTTTTCGCTTCCTAACTTGACAGTCTTTCTAGGCCTCCGAATGGAGAGAAGAGTTACAGAAATTAAGTAAGATTGGAGATGAGTTGTGTCTTCCTCACCTACTGACTCAGGGTTTGCACAAATGACTTAGCTTTCCTGGCTTCTTCTCCGTGAAGGAAGGAAAACACAAAGCCTAAATGAGTCTGTGTGTGAAAGGCAAGTGGCACTTGTGACTTTAGCTTTCATTGTTATTAGCATGTTAGCATCATCATCAACACATTCAAAACAGTCCTGTGTCTTCTCTGAATAAATAAAAATCATTGTGCTCACGTCTGCCTCTTTGCTCTCTGAAGTGAGTCTCAGTCTATTTTTAGGTTGTGAGCTGAGTCCGGAAGCAGATAGTAACAGTCTCTCCAGATGCTAAAATGGAATCAAATATCTGACAAGTTGAGGGTTTGGAGCAGAAACTGGATAGAGGCAGGCAAGGTGTGAACACAAAGCTAACTCATGACTTACCTCTGACATATCCGCAGCAAGTCCAAAACTATATTGGCAAAGAGATACAGCTGCAGTCAAAATTGACCTGGATATGCAAGAGAAACCACTTATAACCTGTTGGTCACCATAAAGCAGAGGTCACCTAGCCATTGTAACACTTAGAGCCATGTGAGTGGCAAGCTGGCTGGTTCAGGGTCTGCCTGGCTTAGAGAATACTCTGTCCAGAATGACATATTCTTTTCAGTGTTGAGAACCTAGTAATAGCCAGGCAGGTTGCTAAGTTGCCTACCACACAGGACTGGGTTCAGAGTAGGCCATAAAAAAAAATATATAATAACTCAGCCTCTCAGATCAAACAATCTCAGGAGAGTTTCTGAGACAGCAGCTTCACTCTGCCCAGAAGCTTGCATTCCCTTCCTTCTTATGTTATCTAGCAAGCTGACAGTAGCACTGTTTTCTCCTCAGAATCATCTTAGGAGTGCAGCAGCTACTCTCTCTTGCTACAATGCATGATGACACATCATATGAAACATGGAAGGGTCACACAGTCGTCCACCCCAGGACGTCTGTTATGTGTAACTGGAATTCCCTCCCACTAAAGATAAAATCTAAAGCTAGACCTCAGGGAAGGAGACTTAAAGCACTGTTGTGCCAGTCCCTGTCAGGGATTTACAGTGAGTCACCAGTTCTAGAAAGATCCTAAACCATCTGACAGAGAGAAATGCCAGCTGAGTAAAAAGAAGCCTGTCTGTGTTCTGGGCCCACCTATGAGGGGGTCAGGTAACCAGTGACGCAGACAACAAGGAACATCCATGACTGTCATCAGACACAATGCCTCTCAGGGTGTGGTAGCAGAGGGGGCAGCTGTCTGTCTCCTTGTGGATGCTGCAACCAAGCTGACCTTTAAGATGCTGGCATTAGCCGAGTCTGTACAGCAACGAAGGGAGCAAAAGCAGAACTTTAAGTGGCTGTAGGTGAGTGGAAATGTGTGAGAGACATCACTTACCCTCTTGCTTTTTCTGTTTTAAGAGAAATAAAGGAATGTGGGTCCCATCTGGAAGGTGAGAGTAGTGACCACAGAACAGGGTCCACAGAGGACCCCAAAAATCCAGAGAGCAGACCAAGTTCATCAGTGAACACAGAACAAAAGGGAGTGAGTTCTTTCTAACAGCAGCATTTCAGCCTTGCCTCTTAAATCAGCCTCACCATCAGAATCAGGGACACAGTGGCGTGTGGAGAATGAGCTGCGTTGAGAACTAGCTAATGGAGATGCTTTGTCCTGAGCTAGGAGCTGGTGAATTGTTTCTCTTGTTTGCGAGAAGAGAAATGGAATGGAATGGATTTAGAATTCATAGACCACAGCTCAAAACCACTTAAAAGGCAGAGGAATCTCATATCATTTCTGCTAAATATCAGCAGAGCCCACCTTGTGGTCTAACCACCATAACGGGGCTTGGGGACTTCCTTTCCACACATGATTTTGGCCCCATATTAATAATATGAGAAACTTCAACAAGAACACAAAACTGTTCTTTGGAAATGGGTTTTGAAAGTCCCACCCCAGCTGGTTTTCTTCGTGGTTCACCTGCCACCACCCCCTACTCTTACCCCAGCGACAGCGACTTCGTGGCAATAGGTGAGGGGGTGGTTGGTAAACTTTCCTCCTTGCAACCTGAGGCCAAAGCCCTGTGGTGGGACCCCGCTGAGGAGTTTGCTTCCTGTCAGCACAGCTTGCTCCAAGCCACCCCTGCTCTGGGCTGCCAGGGCCTGTGGTCTGAGCTGTGTGACACCAAGATTCAATTACTGTAAAGTGTCTATTTACTAACGGACGTTTCCAGTAAGCTTACTGTGGGTTCAACATGCTTTGAGGCTGATCAGGCAAGCTTCAGAGGAGGCTAAGAAGTGTTTTGTTGACAAAGGGCCTTGTGGAGGTACTACTCCTCTGGCCTACTCAGGATAAGGTGTGAAAGGGTTCTCACAGGTCAGCAGGCATGGCTGAGGGATATCTGGTTAAGCTTTGGAGGCCTGGAAGTTAGCAATGCTCCTTTTGGTGTAAAGTACCAGAGAAATTCTTCTCCGTTCCTCCTTATTTGCCTCTGGTAATGCCCCTCTCACATCGATCTTGCTGTGAACAGACTACATGGTTCCAAGCAACATAAATGCAAATATCTATCTTATAAACCGTGAGTTTTCTTGGTTTGAGAGTCCTAATCATTTTGCACTTCTACTAAAGATTTTGTAAAAGGTCAGTTACTCCTTCTCCTTTCTCTGGTTTTAGGGGAGTCAGCCAAGCCATAAATTCTTACGTGTAATAAATTCGTACCCACAGAAATTCATGAAACTTGGTCTCAATGCCAAGTGTCATGCCCTAAGATCAGTGGGAAGAAATTCAGTCAAGCTTCATGTATCCTTCAGTTCTTCCTCAGCGATGCTCAAGCTTCATGTATCCTTCAGTTCTTCCTCAGCGATGCTCAAGCTTCATGTATCCTTCAGTTCTTCCTCAGCGATGCTCAAGCTTCATGTATCCTTCAGTTCTTCCTCAGCGATGCTCAAGCTTCATGTATCCTTCCTTCAGTTCTGCCTCAGCGATGCTCAAGCTTCATATATCCTTCAGTCAAACTTCATGTATCCTTCAGTTCTTCCTCAGCGATGCTCAAGCTTCATGTATCCTTCAGTTCTTCCTCAGCGATGCTCAAGCTTCATGTATCCTTCAGTTCTTCCTCAGCGATGCTCAGCTGAGAAGTTTGGATGAAAACAATCAGCAAGCACTCCAACAGCTGCACACACTCTTATGAGTCAGGTTGCATTGCACTGTCTTAATATTATTTCATATGGTTGGCTAGGAATAATGTGTCACACTATGCTCCGGCATAGCTTCCCTGTGGAAATCTATGCTTTAATATGTCCAATAGAGTGCATGTCACATGCTTTCAATCCCGTTACATAAACAGGAAGAAATTTGGGGCATTTGGTGGCAGTGCATAGGTCAAACAGCCAGTGATGAAAGAAAAAGGTATACATTATACAATTCGGTTAAGGAGTTATGGATTTTTTTTAAAATTTGACACATCCATTTTGTAAACTACTTTTTTATATAACAAAAGAAACATTAATACCTTGGTTGGCTTATTTTTAAAAAACTAAACAGTTTTTTTCCACGATAATTTTTAAGGCTTCCCCACATCACTAATGGGGCATCGCAGATACTTAACACAACCATGCCCCTGGGGTCTTTTCACATGTTCCATTAAAACATACCCCAAAGATTCAGAAGGCTCTCCACCAGAAATGCCCATAAAGAAATTTTATAACTTGATCCTCAGCACTAGCACCAAACTTTCGCTACTTCTGACAGATGATCTGTCCCAGTGTGGGAACAGAAGAGGAAAGATCTTGAAAGAGACCAGAGATGGCTTTGGCTCCAGATGGAAAAGGGTTCAGATATTTCTATGGGCACAGAGGTATGGGTAGACAAAATTTGAATAACTTACAGATAAAAGATGTTCCCACATTGAAAAAAGAAAACTAAGGCATGTTGGAATTAATGGAGATTTATGTCAAACACAATGTGTGACATTCAAATGTACTACAGGGTCTATATACCATAAATGGGAATGATGAGAGTTTGAAAATCAGAAATGATTATGATGCTCTTTCTCTCTGCCAATGTCACCCAGCAGGTGACAGTGGCATCTGACAGACAGCTTCTCAGCAAGCTCAACAGAGAGTGGTAGTTCTGAGCAAATACATAGATTGCTCCTAAAACACAAAAGTTGTAATAAAATGTAGGAAGGAACCTTAAGATAATCTTGAGGAAGTAGGGGAGTGTGGCAACGAAATATTATGAAAATATTCCTTCCATTCTAAGAGACTGGAAATGGACCTTCCTGCCAGGGTTAATCACAAAATTCTTTGAGGTCATTTAAGACTTAAGATTGTTAGCCTCCTGTATACTCAACCGGTTTGTTTAATCCGCCTTTAAGAAAAAAAAATGTAACAACCAAACTTACTTGCCTTGGAATTTCCATGCATGCAATCAGCTTTTATAACTTTAATCCATAGCTGCAATCTTCAATGATGGACTCTGCCATCCCCCTGACCCAGAACAATGCATGTGTGTCATTTGCTGAAAGCAGAAAATACAAAAGTTAAAAGCAACTTCTTAATATCACAGAGATTGAAATCAACCATTTATGGATGTTAACTGATAAACAATTATGCTTGTTATCTTGGTCAGCTGGGATCAGTTGGGGCCAGAGACTTGATCTCTGTTAAAAGTCTGTTGAAGATTTCTGAAAAGAATTTCATTCCTTCCCCCAATATGATACCTCCTATACTACTCAATAAATACAGAGTGAAAACATTTGCTAAGGACAGACAGACACCACTCACACAGTATACAGTATACACAGACACACATGTTGGTCATATAACAAATAGTCACACACTTAGGGACAGACAAACACGGTCATGAACAGATTCACAAGACGGGCTTCAGGCAAGCACAGAACCAGAACCAGACTCACAACAAACAGAGGTCAGAAGACACAGGGAGCATGAAATACAGAATTCAAGTCTGGATTCATTTAGCTCTTGGTTAAATGATTCCAAGAGGGAGAGCTTTTGTTTCCTTCCTTAATGTGACACTATTGGTAACTCAGACTTACGCTAATGCATTATAATCACTAATGCACTATAATTCATGCAGGAGAAGGCAATGCTACAGAATCGAGGAACAGAATAGTGAGGCTACTTCATATGTAAAAACTGAACCTTCAAAAAATAAATAAAAATATGCAAACCACAAGTTACTTAAACAAATAGAATAAGAGGAAAGAGAAATGAAAGCCAATCATTGACATAAAATTGCAGGAGAAGATATGACATGGTCAACTTCATACAAAAAACTTGAATGGTAAGAATTTGATGACTTCTATAAAACTAAAAAGGTCTCTGATTGATCAGAGACTTATTTCTAGGCTGTTACAGTAAGTCCAGATGAGCCATTTAGCTATTTTAGACACTAGGTAGTCCAAAGTATTGTCAATCCCAAGATATTTTCTTATCTTCTTATATACAATTCAGCACTTTATTCAGGACAGATCAGTCTTCCCAGAATTCCTGGATACGAAAGGTCATCCCTCCATCCCTGCACTGACCATTTGACTCTCTAAATACCACATTGAAACAGCCTAGTTACAGGTTATGAGCAGATCTCATAGATAGCAAGGAGAAGAGTGACATAAAGAGGAAGGATAGGCTGTGGGACATTAACTGTAGTTGTTAAAGAACCAGCTGAAGGGTGATCCAGAAAGTAATGAGAAAATGCATGATAAGATTGGTCTGCACAGTCAAGTTGAGAGTGATGTCATCAGGCAAAGCAGTGATGGACTTGGTGGGGTGCATGAGGGAATAGACAGGGAGCATAGAAGGCTACAAGTCAATCATATATTTTAGTGTATGAACTTAATTTTTGTGATGTTAAGTTGGGAGCTTCACCCCAGTCCCTGACATCCATCCCAGCCCTGGCTCTGGCCTGGGAGTTGCATTGGTCTGGACTCCAAATCCCAGCATGCCAGGTTCTGATCCCTCCCTGGGGGAGGGTCAGGACTACCCCCACAGGGTATTTAAGTGGGCTCCCAGAGGAGGAACATGTGATCCTGGGTTTTGCATGTGCTCCCCTGTTTTCTATCTCCCCTGCCACACTGCCAACCACCCGAGAGTGCTGCATTTATTTTAAAAAAATGGGCATTTTAATTTGGCTTGATTGGATTTCCGTGTGCTGGCACAGAAGATATTTCTTAACAATTTTACTATATATAATACTTCCATATAAAATATCTATTACATATAATTGATATATATATATATGAAATGGTGACCATTGTATTTTTGTAAAAATTAGAGGTATTTTGTTTCATTCAGCACTTTACCAAGAATTTTCCACCATTTTAGAACATCATGTCACCAAAAGTCATTTCTTTTAAAGTATTTGCATCATGTGGTTGTTTTAAATAGAATGACCTCCATGGGTTCATATATTTGAATGCTTAATCACCAGGGAGTGGCACTATTAAAAGGATTAAAATAATTAAAGTGTGGCCTTGTTGGAGGAAGTGTGTCACTGGAGGTGGGCTTTGAGGTTTCCAAAGCCCCTGCCAAGCCCAGAGCCTCTGTCTCTCTCTGCCTACAGAGCAGGATGTAGTTCTCAGCTACTGTCCCAGTGTCTGTAGCACACTGCCATGCTTTCCACCACAATGTAATGCAGCAAACCTCTGGAAGTGCATGAAAGCCCTGGGTTAGATATTTTCTCTCATAAGAGTTGCCCTGGTCATGCCCTAGTCATGGTGTCTTTTCACAGATATAGGACAGTGATTAAGAAACACCAATCATCTACACTCAGGTGCCTTGGTCAAGGATGCTACACATACTCAAAATGTGCTTATTAGGCTCTTATTTCCAAACTACAAATATAAAGAAAATATGCAATGTACATTAGGGACTACTATCAGAGTACCTCTGTATGCCTAATGTAGTTATGTCTGAACATTGAGGAAAAAGAACACTATCACATTTCATGTAAGAAACTTGGGTTAATTTTTTAAATTACACAATATAATCACCAAAAAATTTCACTACTGGTAGAAAATGATATTGCAAAGTAGTCTGTTTAATTATCCCCATCCATCTTCCCAAGAGGCATACATTTCTGGTGGACTCAAATCTCTGCAACACCTGTGACTGATATTCATTCTCATTATCAAATATCCTGTCAGCCGTGGTCCTCTACAGCATAAAATCATAAGTCTCTATCTACAAGTGGCCACACTAAATTCTGCAGCCCTACCTCTCCTGGGAGGCTGGGCAGTGGTGAGTGTCAGCTGGACTTACTGTGCACACATCTGTGTCTTTCAGAAGCAACTCTCACAGCACCTTTGGTGGCCAGCATGTGGGGAGAAGGAAGTTAGGATAATTTACTCTTCAAGAAATGTTACACATTCACTACATGGAAGAAAGAAAGAAAGAAAGCAGCCACCTTCTTCTACAAAAAACCACACAAAATAAAAGGTGTCAGTTATAGATCATAGTGTCTTACACAAAAGAGTCCTCTAAACTATATCTACTGCATGAAACTGGATTAAGAACGGCCCATTTACAAGAGCTCTTAAAAATTTCAAAGTAGAGCTATGCTTCTGGCTGAAAGAGCCTCCGATTTCTCTCCCCTCAACTACCAAAATTACACAATTTCCTTCAATTCGACCAAAGAAAATTATTTTTGTTCTTTTGAAATAATTTAAGAAAATGTCATTGCAAAAAGAAAGAAAAGAAGAAAGAAAGAAAGAAAGAAAGAAAGAAAGAAAGAAAGAAAGAAAGAAAGAAAGAGAGAAAGAAAGAGAGAAAGAAAGAAAAGATTTATCTACAAGTTCTGGAAGAGAGAAAGAAAGAAAGAAAGAAAGAAAGGAAGGAAGGAAGGAAGGAAGGAAGGAAGGAAGGAAGGAAGGAAGGAAGGAAGGAAGGAAGAAAGAAAAGATTTGTCTACAAGTTCTGGAAAAGGTGCCTCACTGATGAATGGGATGACTTCATTCTCCTTTAGAACAGGAATGAACTCATAAACTTGAAGCTCCTATAGCCCAAGGAGTCAAATATCAGATAGGAGCCATCCCATTGCCACATTCACTTCTTCACCTATCGATCTGCCCAAATGTTTATTGTGTCCCTGGTCAAAGAAAAGCAGAATAAAACAGTAAAAAAAACACACACACACGTGCTATAAAACAGGTCTCTCACTTACTAGATACTAGAAGTATAGAACGTTCTAGAATAAGTCATGAGCCACCCACAGCACAGACTCATGGGGAGAACTTTGAAGCTTTCCTGCGAGAGTAATATTTAAGATGATATTTAGAGAGTAATATTTAAGATGATATCTAGAGAGTAATATTTAAGATGATATCTAGAGAGTAATATTTAAGATGGTATCTAGAGGCTGAGCAGCAGTCAACCAGACAAAAGCAAGCTAGAGGTAGAATGGAGGACAAGAGTGTCACAGTGTGCCAGGAGCCTCTACAGCAAGAGTGTCACAGTGTGCCAGGAGCCTCTAGAGTGAGAGTGTCACGGTGTGCCAGGAGCCTCTAGAACAAGAGTGTCACGGTGTGTGCACAATCATCTGCCAGGAGCCTCTAGAGCAAGAGTGTCACGGTGTGTGCACAATCATCTGCCAGGAGCCTCTAGAGCAAGAGTGTCACGGTGTGTGCACAATCATCTGCCAGGAGCCTCTAGAGTGAGAGTGTCACGGTGTGTGCACAATCATCTGCCAGGGGCCTCTAGAGCAGTGGCTCTCAACCTCACTAACACTGCAACCCTTTAGCACAGTCCCTCATGCTGCATTGACCCCCAACCACAAAACTATTTTCATTGCTACTTCATAACTGTAATTTGTTACTGTTACAGCTCATAATGTAAATATTTGATATGCAGAATATCCCACCGGTTGAGAACCACTGCTTCTTAGCTATTCCAAGGTTCTCACAGACACTAAAGCCCTCTTATGCTCAAGTCCCTTACAGCATAAGATACAAGACATTTATTTCCTTTCTCTTTCATGCAGTCCTAAGGACACGCTTCCTAAGGACAAAGCTGTTGACAGCATTGGTCACAGCCGAATCTGGGGCACACGAAGGAAGGAAGAGCTGCAGTGTGAAGACGGTAGCTACCTTCATCCACAGATTCCCAGCTCCTTCTAGTCGGTTACTCAGATTGTTGTTCAAACAAGATATTCGTGAGCTTGAAATAGCCTATTCTAGGGTTTAAACCAAAAACCTGGTCTGCATTCATAACACAAAATGCCATGTTTGAAAGCTCTGGCAATTTGGTGCCGCTGAAAAGCTTTAAGGACAAATAAGTTATGAGTTAAACCTTTAAAAATACACTTATTTTAAAGGCAGCTGAGAAACAGTTAGCTGTCCAGGCTGGGCAATTGAGCTGCTTCAATACAACCCAGTTGTACAGACAGTGTTTCCTAAGAAACAGGTTTTAGCTGGTTTTCTCACAGTTGGTGTCTAACACTCAAGAGCATCTAGTCATTTCAAATGCAATTTAACCTACAAAGACCTGCATGTTAATGTGGAATGGAGCTTACTGATGGAAGGTTGTTATGTCTATAACATATCTCCTACCCAATATTCCAACACTTGTACGTCCTTTCATTCCATGAGAATCTGAACCACTTTTCCTTACCTAATCGTTACATTGAATTGGTGATTTAAAATAGTGGTTCTCAACCTATGGAGTGTGACCCCTTTCACAAGAGGTCACTTAAGACCATCAAAACATAGATGTTTATATTAAGAATCATAATAGCAGTAAAATTACAGTTACGAAGTAGCAACAAAATAATTTTAGGATTTGGGGAGTCACCATACATGAAGAACTGTATTTGTATGAAAAAATATACATATTTTTTCATACAAATATAGTTCATATATACATGTATACATATATATATATACATATATATATATATATATATATATATATATATATATATATGAAGGGTCACAGCATTAGGAAGACTGAGAACTACTAATTTCAAAGAGCAGCTCCTCCTTTGGATCTCTGGGGGATTTTTCAAAGTGCCTTGGTATAATAAAATGGTCTGTACAGAAAAATAAGACTCTATTCCATGCTTTGACTCAGCAGTTTCTAGACTCGATGGAAACTCAGAATGTGTCTGAGAATAGTCAGTCTTACTACTATTAGTCAGCCAATAGTCAACTCTCTACTACTACCCTGCTAAAGGAACATGGCAAGAAAATGATTCCTTGTTGGGAGCCATGCTTGCCCACGGGGACAGTCTCACTGAACAAGGGTCAGTGAACTCTTCCGGGACCGCGCAACCTGCATGCTTTCTTTTCTCTTTTCTTTCTTTTCGTGATTCTCTTGCTGGTTTTAGTGTTATTTTGTCAATCATACCTGGGATAGATGTGATCATTCCTGGAAACCCCATTTTTTCTTGAATATTTTTCCCTAAAATTCTTTGTGCGCGAATGTGTCTCAGGTTTCCTGTCTGGGGATGGCAGCTGTCACTTCAGACCCCAGGAGCTTTTCCAATAAAGTGCTGACAGCTTCAGAGGTAAATCAACCCTATTTCTGTAAATATGTTTTGAATAATATTGTCCTTGAAAACGTGTGCCTATGTTTATTACCTTTAGTCTTGTAAAGCTTAGTATTTGGCCAAGATAGCAAAATGATAAATGTTGTTTTGGGTTCAAAGATGTTTTATGTAAAAGTTGGTAAAATCATATTTGACATATTTGTTTTTGTCAGAGGTTAACATTGGAGTATGGGAAAAACTTATTTGTTAGTATGGAAAAAATATGCTTGTTTTTAATCTATAAATAAAGACAGCTAGAGCTATTCGGGGCCAGCCACTTCTGTGAAACTCATCTGGTGGTCGGACAATTCATTTCTTCATGCCAAAGCCCCTTCTCCATCTCAGGACCTGAACCCAGGACACAGCTGGACCACAGCAACCCCTAATGACACATTGATATGTCAGTAGATTGGTGGCAGAGACGGAGTTTGGATCTAAACAATCCTGTTTCAGGCTGCTCCTTTAATCAAATGACTAGAAAGCATAGCTTGACTTTCATGTTCACCAACTGCATGAGCAGAACAGACTCCCGACATCTAGAAACTTGCACTTCCCCCTGGAACGTGGGTAGCAACAGCTGGAGTATCATGCTGCGTGTCATGACACCGAATGAAGTTAAGAGTGTAGAACTAACATCTAGGAAGAATTCAAGAGGAGTTATTGACCCCAAGTGATTTTCACATAACAGAAATCTGTTATGACAATTGACACCAAGACCAACAGAAAAACTACCAGCTGAGCCTGGGAATCGAGAGAGATGCCCAATGGTTGACATGGTTTTAAGCCACCAAGCTTAGCTATGATTCAACTACTGCAATTATGGTAACCAAAAGGTTTTATGAGCAAAGATCTTGATTTCATCTGTGCATCCATAATACTTGGACCCAGGGAGTCCGCATTGTATGTGGAGTTGATATTATCTCCTTCCCTTCAGTGCCCTGCTTAAAGCAATACCAGCCATTTGCTGTCGTTTGGATCAGGAACAGCTCCCAGGGGCAAACGTGTGAAAGGGTCAGCTTCTATCTTAACACTGTTGGGAAGAGGTAGAAACTGGACGAGGTAGCCTCTGCCAGTCATTGGATAGATGTCCTTGAAGAGGAGATGGGACACCACTCTGTCCCTTTATTTTCTTTTTTAATTCCCTACTGTCTTAGTCAGGATTTCTAATTCTGTGCAGAAACACCATGGCCAAAGCAACCCTTACAAAGAAAAACACCTCATTAGGGCTGGCTTTCAGTTCAGAGATTCAATCCTTTATCATCGTGGCAGGAAGCATAACGGCGTCCAAGCAGACATAGTGCTGGAGAAGTTCCACATCTGGATTCGCATCAGCAGGAAGTGAATGTCACTTTAGACCTGGAGAGCATTTGGGACTTCAAAGTCCATCCCCTAGTGATGCACTTCCTCCAACAAAGCCACACTTAATAGTGCCGCTCCCTACGAGCCTATGGGGGCCATTTTCTTTCAAAATACCACATCCATCATGAGATGAACAAATCTGGCCTATGTGTGCTAGTCCCCCGTGAGAGACCTCAAAGCAAAAGGCCATACCTATCATGAAATAAAAACCCTAAAACCATGATCAAAATTAAATCTTTTCTCTTTAGGTTTATTTTTCTGAGGTCACTGTTATAGCAGAAAGCTAATATACAATCTATCCTACCATCCTATTGACCGAAAGCCTCCAAAGGGATGGAATTTAGTGCTGAGGCCTTCGCAATCTGATTAGAATGTAAGGGGAAGTCTATATCAATGGGACTAATGACCTCACTAATGATTTACAGAGTTACCTAGTCATTTCTACCCTGTGGGCCACAGGAGCAAGTTGGGTCTTACCAGAAACAGAATCTGCCAATGGTTCAGTCATAGACTGTTCAGTCTCCATCAAGAGGTGTAAATGTTTGCTTAAATCATCCAGTCTGCATGTTTTTTTTTATTATAACAGCTCAAGAAAATAATCCACACTGAAGACATTAAAATAACATAGTACTATAGGACAGTTGCAAGAGAAAGAAAATTAGATTCTCAAAACATAAATGCTTTCTCATGATCTGTCTCAAAAGTTTTCCATCAATACCCTACAGAGTCCTGTCAAAAAAAATCAGGAGAATACCTGGTGCTCTTCCCCCAGTAAGTATATCGGGTTATCTATGGCTTTATTTTCCTTGAGACTCTTCCTCCCATAGAAACCTCAAAACAGAGTTTCTGGAGAGATTACATCTTGGAGATAAGAGTGAGAGAAACCCTGCTGGTCTGCTTCTGACTGTGCAGTCCTTGGTGAACAGCAGAACCTTATCTTCTGTCTGAATCCTTGCCTCTTCTCCACAGCAAGGTGTGTTTCTCTCCTTAGCCATTGAGCACTTATTACCTATTCTTCCTGCTCTTCCTTCCCGTTCTAGTATCTTGTGTTTTATGTCTATTTATGTTTTCTTCCTCACGTGCTGCCTACTCCTTACCCACATCATTTACCTATGAAAATGAAGCACTGTGCAAATACATTACACAAATTGTCTCATGTAGCCCTTCACCAGCTCTAGGAGCTACATACTGTAATTTTTAATCTATAGGTAAGAAAACCTGGACTTAAGAAGATTTAGTAAAGAGCTCAGAGTCTCACAGCTAATAGAGCAGCCAAATGCTAAACCTAGACCCATGTGGACCTACAACACAAGAATCTGGGAGAGTGGGAAAAGATTCAAGCATGAACTGCACTCACACCTTTAAAAAAATTAGAAGGGACTGGAAGATGGCTCAGCAGTTAAGAGCAGTGGCTATTCTTCCAGAGGACCTGGGTTCAATTCCCAGCACCCACATGACAGATCTCAACTGCCTGTAACTCTAGTTTGAAGGGAACCAACACCCTCACACAAATGTGCATGTAAAATAAAAAAATAATAATAATAAAATTAAAAATTAGGAAAGTTGAAAAGAAGCAACAGATATTTTGTGAAAATAAAAATGGAAATTTGTTAAACATAGTGCAGATGGGATTACCCAAGGAAAAATGTTTTTCTTCTCACTTATGTGGAGTGTATGAGGTGGCCATCTTCCTCCTTTTCTTAGAACCCTTACTCTGCAGGGTCAAAATGAGCAAACAGCAACCACATAAGTGAAGAGGTAGATTGAGATGCGATCAGAACTTCATTCTTGTGGTTGTTATAAAATTCTGTACCACAGCCCTTCTTCAGAAGCCAGATCATGTGATCAAAAAATACAAGCTTCTAAATTCTGCATGACATTCTTTATTGGCGCACAGGAACACAGGAGGCTAAGTCATTGCCATGGGCAAAGACCGGGTCTGCAGTTGCATTTTCTAGGCTGCTGCAGATGCACTAGGAAGTCAGCTAAAGATAGAGACAAGAATATTTTAGTAAGATGCCTAGCAACCAGCTGCTATGAACCATAGGCAAATCTTCAAATGTTTAACCCTGTACTGCTCTGTCTTTGCAAAGCATTGCTATACAGTAAATAAATACCAAGATCAAAGTCAAGCTAATGTGTGTCATAATGAGTGGGGACCAATAACTCCTCTTGAACTCTTACTAGCTGTCAGTTCTACACACATAATTTCATTCGGTGTCATGATACTCCAGCTGCTGCTACCCACTTTCCAGGGGGAAGTGCAAGTTTCTAGATATCTGGAGTCTGTCCTGATCATCCAGTTGGTAAGCTTAAAAGTCAAGATATGATTTCTAGTCATTTGATTAGAGGAGCAGCATGAAATGGGATTGTTTAGAACCAAACCTCATCTCTGCCACCAATCTACTGGCATAGTAATATGTCATTAGAAATCAATTTATTGCTATGTTTCCTTAGAAGCACAGTAGTAGTAAGCATTCCCCTACGACTCATGACCTCTCTATTCTCAGTCACTTTAGCAGTGTCGGGTGTGAGTTCCATCTCATGGAATGGACTTCAAGTCCATTTTTTTTAAAAAGTGGTTGGTTACTCCCGTAACATTTGTGGCACTATGGCACTAATGTATCTTGCAGGCTGGTAACCGTCACAGGTCAGTTGATGCAACTGATGACTACCTTTCTCTTCCAGCAGCGTGTGGAGTATCTTCCAGCATCATGAATCCTAGTTAGTCTAGATGGAGATTTTAGTTAGCTACCAGTGTGACTTCTCTATGTTCAATGACATAAGCAAGTGTTGTCTTCAGCAATAGAACCTTACCAGAAGAATAATTAACTTTTCATTCTTGTGTTTCTGAACCTTGTTTCCCCAGCTACAGTGTTTCTAGAGGCCTTGGGGCCACATGCCTCTTACAGGCCTTATTGTTGCCTTACAGCGATGCTGGCCCTCTACTTGTCTTCAGACATCAGAAGTACACTCCAACTTGGAGACTTTGCTGTTCCCTCAGATCTTCCCAGATTTTCTTCTCCAGAGAGCCCCTCACCAGTTCACTCGGCCTTTGTTCAGGGGCCTCTTGCTCATGTAGATTTTGTCATGGGTGTCTCTCTAGTAGCTGACCGTATTCTCGGATTTTTACCATCGCCACCCACTCTGACAAATATTTGCTTCTGTGCTAGTTATCAGGATCCTTCTACAGAAACCAAGCCCACAAGAAGGAAGTGGCGTCCGGTTCTCACCATCTGCCTGACTCAATGATTTCCAGTTCACGTTTCTCTGCAAGGATGTAGTAAACAGCTGGATTTCAGCTCCTGTAAAGCAGAAAGCTCTGGGTCATACCAAACACTGGCCCATATCAATTGATTTCAGAAATGAACACAGGACTGGTGATATTCCTGACTCAGAGACGGGAAATATTCCTCGGGGGATTGACTGTGTTCAGTGCAAAGCAGCTCCTAAGGGAAAGATGAGGTAAAGACAGAGAACCAGGGAGGAGAGAAGCAAGAAAACTGTATGAACAAGAGGGAGCCTTGTTACTGAAAGGGCCTGAAATCCTTCCAGGAGCTAAAGAAAGAGCAGAAAAGTAAGGGCCTATGTTGCTCCATACTCTGGCAGGAGTGTGGCTGACCAAGATGTCACTCCTGCTTGCTTCAGCAAACTGCTAGGAGGGAGACTGTGGGTCAGGGCACACCAGGCAATAGCAGACTTCAAGAAAACTCCAAGGGGGGAGCAGAAGGAGAGGAAGAAAGACTTGTGGACAATAATGCAAGGAAGTGGTTGGTGATGTGGAGGGAAACAATGAGAAATTCTCACAGTGAAAGACATTTTCTTCATCAGTCATCACAAACATCTTACAATAAATGGCTGATCTAGCAAAGGTTCTCCAAAAGACAGGGGTGAAGATGCTCCCACAGGGAAGCCACCCCCAAAACCTGCACTTTAGAGGTGCATAAACAAAAACACAGAAATGACATGGGTGTGCAGTCTTGTTATAGGGCAACACTAGGGTCTGTTGGTAGGCACATGGGGGTATGCTGCGAGGTGTTTATGTAGGGTTGCCTGACACAGGGAGCAAGCTCTGAATTAGCTCTTTCCTGTTTCTGACCACTGGATGTATACACCGGCAGCATAGTGTTCAGCTGAGTTACGTCAGCAAAAATGCTGGATCAGCTGTCTGAACCAGACTGGTTTCTGCCATTTAGCAGTGAACTTAATTCATCAAACTTCTACATCTGAAAGTTACCTCAGTGGGAGTGAGTCCCCAGTAGTCCCATTTTCTTCCATGATAAACTAAAACTTTAGGCTATGAAACAATGAAATGGAAAAAGCCCTCTCTTGTTTACTATGCATTTACAAATTAAGTCTTAGAAAAGAAGTGCATATAAAGCAAAACTCAGAAATTAAAACTCTGCACTACAGGGAAGGAAAGTAGAATAGATGGCCTAGGAAATGTAATTGACATCTATATGTTGGTCTTTATTCTTTTAGTTAGTCAGCACAATTCTTTTACTGATTCTTTGGGAATTTCCCATCATGCTCCCCAATCCCATTCATGTCCCAGTCCTCCCATGCCCACCCTCACCCGCCTTTCACTTGCAGTGGCAGAGGAACTGAGATGTGTCTCACCCAAACAGCTTTACTTGCAAATGTTTATTGTAACGAGTTGCCAGTCTGGCTCAAGGCCTCTGGCTTCTTCTGTACCATCAATACTGGACCCTCACCGAAACTCCTCTCAGATGCCGTTCTGCTGCTGCTGCCGCCACCACCCCCAGCCTGTCACAGAGATCCTGCAGATTTAGTTCCTCAGGACCAGTTTCTTCATGAGCTCCAGCAGGTCATGAGTGGGCTAGATGTTGGGGTGGGCCTGGGTGGCAGTTGAGTTGGTCTGTCCAGGCCTCCACTGGAGTTGGCCCCTCAGATGAGGGTCAGGCCAGTTCTCTTGTGCACATGCCATTGGAGCCGCATCTCCTGCGCACATGGTAAGGTGTGGAGCCAACTTTCCCATGTTCAGAGCCAGCTCTTCCTTTTCAGTGGGCTTGTGGGAAGAGGGGGAAGTTCTCCCAGGGCCATCAAGGGTTGGGGCCAGCTCTCACACCAGCCGGGCAAGTTTTCCTGGGGGAGGGCAGCTTACCCACTTAGGAGGCAGATGAGGGGTGGGACCAGCTCTCCAGTGCCCAGGCCACTGTGCCCAGCTCTCCCATAACCCCCAGTGGTAACACAACTCAGGGACATCAACACGGACCCCAGCCATGGATCCAGACATGGTTCTCAGCCACAGCACCAGCTAGGACATCACAAGGCCCCAGGTGGCAGGATAGGTCTCTCGGCCTGTTCCTCACTCCCACCGCATCTTCAGCTCTTCTTCTCCCCACAGTGCAGGAACCACTCCACCTCCCCTTCTCTCCCACTTCTTCCCCACATACCTGTCCACCTAGTGGCACTCACCCGCCCTGGCCCCCGAGCGCTGGGGATGGGAGCAGGGAGGCTGTGGCTGTCTTCTGCTCACCCAGGCCTTGGTATGCCTGCCCAGCCATGTCGAGGGCTGTCAGGCAGATATTTATCATTTTATTCATCTTTTTCCCTGAATACACTAACCATCACTAGTTTTTTTTTAAAAAAAAAAATACCATGCATTATTTTAACTATTTCTCCCTAAAATGCCAATGTAAAATATTAAACTATTATGTACAATAACAAATTTAATTACTTAATTTAAGTGTGTCTGATTTGACTTCCATTTTAAGAAGCCTGTGCAGTTCCACGTAAAATCTTTGCTCACTGTTCTCTGATGCTCCGGGCATTTTCTCAATCTGTTAATATCTCCTCCAGCTCTTCTTTCAATAAAGTAAAACCCACTGAGTAAGAAAAGAGAAAAGAATGGACTATGATTACCAGGTACACTTTTTCTCACTGATAATGTTAAATGCACTGAGAAATTGCACTTACAAACAAGCTTCATAATTCCTCCAAGTAGAAAACAGAATCATTCTTTTAAGTAGTATTGAAACCTAAAATCATTGAGTTATGTTTTCATTTTTTTTTTAATTCTAAGCACTCAGCATGTTACATTACCATAAATTCCTAACTAGAAAGCAGATTAGCGTTTTTGAAAGACAATTATGACTCCACCGTGTGGTTTGTAAACTTAGGTGAGATTAAAATCAAGTCTCTAGCTGTTTATTCAGTATTTAATGGCTGCAAGAGTTTATTCACAGTGTCTGTCTGCACATACTGCCATAACCATAGAATGGGAAGATAGAACTGACCACAGGAATCTGTCACTAAGAGGCTGAAGATTCTAGCAGGGTAATTCAGAGGCCTTGACTCTAGTCTTGAAGGCCTAGTGGTACCAACATGACTTCTTTCTGCGTATAAGGGGGCACACTCAAGTCTTTTCCAGGAGTCTGGAAGCAGCAGAGATCAGCCAAGCTGTGGAGAAGACACCCAGAGCAGCTAAGCTGCCTGGAGGGAAATCAGACCATCCACACTGTCTGGAAAGGACACCCAGACCAGCTAAGCTGCCTGGAGGGAAATCAGACCATCCGCACTGTCTGGAAATGACACCCAGACCAGCTAAGCTGCCTGGAGGGAAATCAGAACATCCGCACTGTCTGGAAATGACACCCAGACCAGCTAAGCTGCCTGGAGGGAAATCAGACCATCCGCACTGTCTGGAAATGATACTCTCCCACCTGCTGAATTGCCAGTAAGTTGTGCAGTGAGCTCCAGAATCCCAGTTTTTAAGAGTTGCCGCTCACACTGGTGTTTGGAGACTCAGCTGTCTTGGAATGATTTCTGTTCCTGTAAATAGCCCATATTCCAGTGACCCAAATAAAACCATTGGCTCACCAAGTTGAACTTTGGTACCATCTGTGGTGTGCTCTGTCATAGGCTCCCTATCTGGGGTGAGTAGATGGTCGTTCACACTGTCCTAGGACACACTGTCCCTGTTCACACTGTCACAGAACACACTGTCATTCACACTGTCCCAGTTCACACTGTCACAGTACACCAGCTTAGCTAACATGGCGTGGAGGACAGGAAAAGAGACAGAGTCTTCATTTCATTCTTTCTGAAACAAGTTGTTGCAAAACACAATAAAGTTGGAAGTCCTGAAGCAGAAGGAAACTTAATAACAAATCAGTTTTTATGATCGTTTTTCATTCCGGCATATATGCTTGCTTTCTTTGGTTCCACAGGTTTTTCTATGCGTTCCCAGATGAAGACACTGGGCCCCAGGGGGTGTATCACTTGTCTAGTATCAGAAGTCAAGGACGTATTCAGATGCAGGTCTCAGAAATCCACAGCCAGTACTCTATCTGCTTTGATCAATTTCCACTTTGAAACGGATGAAGGAGAGAGCCACATTTAGAAGAGCAAGCCACTTCTGTTTTCTAGCCTTGTGGTAGACAGTCCCTTTGCTTTGGGAAAAGGCTCTGATATAACACAGTGGAAAGCTAGCAAGCACCCACCCTTTCCCCATGCTCAGCCTTGTCGAATTCACCCCACGTTTACTGAGGACCTTCCACATGTCACCCTCTTCACTGCAGGAGTCTGTGTGCCATACAAAGCCTCACAGGTGGACAGTGTGGAAGTACGGACCGTCAATCATATTTCAGAGAGACCGAAGGCTGGTTTCCCATCTGCCAGTGTTGATTGTCAAGTTGAGAGGATCTAGAATCGCCTTGATGGCCATGAGGGATTATTCATATGAGGTTAACTGAAGTGGAAAGACCCGCCCTAAAAGCAGGCAACACCATTTCATGGGTTGGGATCCCAGACTGAATGAAAAGGAGAGAGCTAGCTGGCACTAGCATTTATTACTATCTGCTTCTCGACAACAGAGGCCACATGACCAAGGCTTCTGCTGCCATGATTTACATACCTGGAAATGTAAACCAACTCACCCTTCCTTCAGTTCTTCTGGTCGAGAGATTGCAACCCGGCAACAGGAAAAGTAACCTAGATACCATCTTGTCTAATCTGTTTTACTTGCACCACATTTGACCCTCCTGGTAACGTGGGTGGATGGAATTTTGAGCTCTTTATAGAAGCTGGGATGGGAGGAAGCAGGGCTTGCATAGTTCATTACCTCCTACCTCAGACCCACAGAGAGAGACCGCGATAGGGCTGGGTACCATGCGGTCAGGAGAGCAAGCAGAGCCTACTCTGAGTTTTACTTAGCAGAAGAGCTATCTGCTTTGAGTCCCCTGACAAGCTGGGAGAGTTGGAGACTCAGCCTCTATTTCTACAAGATTAGGCAGGGTTTTATCCCTACTCTGCTAATGTAAAAGGACGTTAAAGCCACTAAGGGCTTGAATCCTTCCTAGAAGTTGGTTGTCAGGAGAGAAACTGGTCTGTGCCTAGTCGAAACCAAATGGGACCCAAAGTGGTGATTTTAAGGCCAGAGAAAACTGACAATAGGAGCAGTGGTGACTTAAGTTTACTCCGGAACACTTTTCTGGAAGCAGCAGGGCTTTAGGATGAATGTGCCCCTCCCCCCCCCCCCCCCCCCCCGAGGTGACAGGTTTGGTCAGAGAACAGCCTTGAAGTTCAAGGATGATACTTGGGAAGAGGGTAGACCAGGAAGGTGGCAATGGGACAACTCACCAGGAGCCCTCTGGTTGCTGGAAGAACAGTCACGCAGAAGGTAACAATTTCTAACAGTTGGGACCAAGGTAGGACAGTTAATATTTCAGGCAGTTACAAAAGTGAAGTGGTAACAAGACAGTAGCTCTATTCTGAAATCGTGGGGGTGACACTTGGGATATGGACCTTTGGTCCCTAACTGCCTTCAGGTTGTGTAAGGACATCAGGTCCAAGGGGGAAAAGTGCCCAGAGACTCGGCTGGTAAAGGCTTCACAGAGGGTGGATTAATGGCTGAAGTAATTCCAACACACTCATCCGCAGTTACCTCCCTCTTAACCAGTGATTTCTTAGTGGCCCCAGCACTCCCTCTTAGGCTCTGCTCTGAAGAGTCCTTGGGTCTTAAGCCAGTCGCAGCCCAGGCAGCAACTACTCAAACATCTCTGCCTTCTGCCTGTTGGACCAAGAGGTCCTTGAGCAGGTACTGTTTGTAGGAATACAGTCAGTATCTAGTACAGTGGGAGATAACTCAACCCTTTCTTCAGAGTCCTAATTCAATTACAAGCTAGTGTATATTTTATTAAACGGGCAGACTTTCATCTTCTGTTTTATCAGAAAGTGGTACCGAGGCTAGACTAAGCATCAAATAGATCTCATTTAGCTTTATTTAAATGGCATGAAAGCAACCGAGGGTTAAGAACATAGATTTCCATCCTACCCTGTTCCATGCATTATCTTCAAGCTATTTATTTCTGTCCCCAAGCTTCAGCTGCCCCTGGTTAAAATACAGACATGCTAATAGATGTCAACAGATGCCTCAGAAGGTGACAAAGGCGCGAATAATTCATGAACAACATTTAGAAAAACACCTAGGCCATTGCTTAAGAACTCAGCTAATACAACTATGCATCTGGCAGTGTTCCTGAAATTCTGCCCCATCCAGAAAATGATCACTGAGGTATCACAACGAGAGACGTGGAAAGGAAATGACTGTTTTACTCTGAACAGCACGGTAATGGTAATCGTGTTCTGACTTCCTCACTTGCCACTTCCATCCCTCGCCCTGCTGTAGCATGCTGGAAAATCAGCCACAGCACACTCTCCCACCCACAGCCCAGCAGCTCTCTGAAGTGCTTGAGTGAGTCAGCACACCCGCAAACATCGTGGTCACTCGTCGGAAGTGCACAGCTGCAGGTTCCCGAACAAGCTGCTGCCGCTCTCAGTAAACACTCTCTGGCTACGGGGGAGGGGAGGGTGTGATGGGGGGGTCACAAGTAGGCATCTTCTTAGGTGTGGCCTATGGCTTCATCTTATATAGGAGAGAGAGAGAGAGAGAGAGAGAGAGAGAGAGAGAGAGAGAGAGAGAGAGAGAGAGAGAGAGAGAGAGAGAGCTGGCACAGCTATGAAATAAGCCCAGGTGACCAGGGTGTTGCAGGCTGCTCAGAATTGCTGGCTGGAGGAGGCGTGGCTGGAGGAAGCCTTGCCCACCCACATCGCCCTTACTATAAACAACCTGAAAGCCCCAGTTTCACACCCGCCAACATCACACAACCAGCTTAGCCTGGCCGCTTCTGTCAGCTTCTGTTCCTACCTAATTCTCCTTCAGACAGGGCACCTTTTGAAGCTGTGGATAAAGATGTCCTGCTAGAGTGCTGGGCTTAGCAGAAGCCATGGGCGAGAACCTGGAAATTCTGAATGAAATTTCTCAAGCATATTACATCAAAGGAAACAGGCTTTCTGCAAGTAAAATTAGAATTGTCTCTCTACCCCACAGGGATCACAAGGTCAGGCTCCTTTGCAAACATAAACTATACTGTGTGATATAGGTAGGTAGATAGACATACAGACAGACAGATACATACATACATAATGCAAAATCTCAATTCATGGAATACTTAGGCAAGAAAGTGCCATAGTCTTCAAACATAAGACAGTTTCTAAACCTTTAGGTAAAGACTCTTCTAAAAATACATTCAGCCACTGAAAGGGTACACTGTAATAAAAATTGTGTTTTGAGGATCTAGAATTTTGAAAGGAACCAAGGACAGTAATAATTAAAAAATAGTAAAAAAAATAATAAATAGTAACAATTTTTTGTTAGTTATATTTCAAAACACAATTCTGTCCATCTGACTTTTGAAGTGTTGACTTTTTTTTTCTAGAGGGAAATTGGCCTGAAATGTATTTTTCATGTGAAGAAGGAACAAGAGAACTTCCATCTTTGGTTTCTGGGGAAAGTATTCAAACAGCTTGAAACGGCAGATCCTTGGGAAACAAAGAAAAAAAAACTTGAAAGTAATGGTATTGGGCACCAGAATAAGGGCGGAAATTTTGATTTAAATGCTACTGTGGTACAGGGACCCTGGTGTGTCTATTTTTCTTTAAGGCACGCCTTAGTGCACCCCAAGGTAATAGGAAATGCCAGTTTATGCACAGTGCTTGGTAGAAGACACCACAGAACAACACTGGGTCCCATACCTTCCCACAGATGAATGCTAATTATTTCTTGCCATTTTTCTACCCAGCCCACTGCTTTCTAAGCTCTGTCTCGTCGGATCACTGACACCTCTGACGCCATGCCTCTCAAAGGTTAGTGGTGACCACAGATTGGCAGCCGGAGGATGGGTTTCCAGCCTGAGCACTTGCCACCTGCTCTTTGGCATCTGGTGTCAACCACCACACCCTCTTCCTCTGGTGTCTGGGAGGCTCATTTTGATTCTCTGCAACTTGGCTCTCTTCTCAGTCCCCTCTCCCTTTATGCCCCTTCACGCTGCTGTTGTGGCTGAAGATTTCACTGTTATACCCCCTCCACTAACACACACCCTCTGGAGACCCCAGCGAGTCCCTCACTCCCACTGCCACTGGAGACTGAAATGCTCAGATCTTTCCGTCTAGCCCACAGGCACTACTGAGCTCTAAACCTGTATTCAGCTGCATTGGGCCTTCCCACGTCGCTTCTTCCTGTTTCTTGACTCAGATCTTGCTAAGTAGCGTACTGGTGGTGGCTCAAAGCCTACGTTCAGGGCTTTGTACGTGTCCTATCTCGTTTCTGCTGTACTCAATCCCAGATGGGAATTCTGCTTCCTGAACCTATGTCTGTCCCTCTCATCCTCCCAAAATATCACTCCTTAGTACATTCGAGAGCAGAACACCTCCCTGACTCTTTCTGTCTCGTGAGGTCTATCCACAAACTCAATCATAGACTAACTGCCTCAAAGTACAGCATTTCAAGTGTTTTCCTGAAAAATCTCAACTTTCCCTGAAAAAGTTTCAGCTCCCAACCAAAAAAGGTATTATTATTATTAAAAATTCTTCCTAAAGAATGTAGACGTGGAGGCTGGAGCATGACTCAGTGTTCACAGTGCTTGCTACTCTTGCGGAGACCCCAAGTTCAGTCATTCTCCACACACACACCCCAATTCAGGCAGCTCACGACCACCAATAACCCCCGCCCTAAGGAATCCAGTGTTTTCTTCTGGCTTCCACAGCTTCTGCACTCACATACACATACACACATGCACACAGACAAACATACACATAATTAAAGATTAAATTTTAAATGTGAAAAATGCCTGTCCCTTTCTAAGGCATCTTATGGAAAACAGTCAGTATAAAGAAATATTCTCAATAATTTTTTCAAAAGATGATCACTTGGTGGGAGCTGCAGATCCCTGGCCCCTTGACTTTCTTTGCTTGCCTCAGACCCTTCGCCTGCTGGAGTGAACTGAGCAAAACACCCATGCCTGCAGCTGCTCTGAGCATGAGACTTCAAAGGCAGGAGAATAGGTTCTGCTGAGGCCTGCAGCTGAAAAATCCTGAGAGCTGGGCATGGCTAAGGATCCCTATATAAGTTTCCCTGGAGCACAATAAAGTTGACATTCTTGTATCAAGGATGACCCGTGTCCGTGTCTCTCTCTGACCGTGTGTGTTTTAAGTCTCCAGGCCCAGTTCCCAGCTCTCGTGCTGACCTGTAGTGGCACGGGCGCTACAGGCGTATTTCCATAGAGCATAGAATGGATGCTGTGCTTTATGATCACTATTTTTTTTAACATGCCTTGTAAAAATATTGACGGGCCACTTTTATGCTAAGTGGCAGGATGACCAAACTGAAGTGAGCTGAGCTAGGCAGCAGATAGTAACCCCAAAATGTGAATAAGGACATATTGGCTACCACTAAATGTGCTGCAGGATGTAACAGAGAGTAGCTCGGACACTGCTTTAGCCTGCTGTCTTAGTTTGGGTTTCTATTGCTGTGATAGAGCACCATGACCAAAAGCAAGTTCAGGAGGAGAGAATTTATTTAGCTTACACATTTCATTACTGAAGGAAGTCAGGAAAGGAACTCAAACATGGCAGGATCCTGCTGATGCAGAAGCTACTGAAGGATGCTGTTTGCTGGTTTGTTCCACATGACTTATTCAGTCTGCTTTCTCATAGAACCAGGACCACTACCTGCAATGGGCTTAGCCCTGCCACACTGATCACTAGCTAGGAAAATTCCCTACAGCCTTGCCTCAACCCCTTTTAATGGGGACATTTTCCTAATTGAGGTTCCTTCCTTTCAGATGACTGTAACTTGTGTCAAGTTGACATCACAGTAGCCAGCACAGCTGCCAATTGGACACACAAACATCACCGTTAAGCCACCACCTTTCCTTTCTTGTTGATCGCCAAGATCACACATTAATATAAACCTCAGATATAAAACATTTTAGAAACTTACAATGTCCCACGCTCTTACAAATCCAAACACTTAAAAGCCTCAGTCTCTCTTCAAATCCTATGTTTCTTTTAAAATTACCAGTGATCAACTGTGGGCTCCTATGAATGCAAAAAATAAGCCAGGTACATTCCTATTTTAAGAAGAAAGAACCAGGACACAGTCACGATCTGAAGAAAGTAAAACAACTCTTTTACTTAACAGTGTAAATATCTCAATGTCTAGTGACTGGGATCCACTCACCATCGTGTGGGATTCTCCAAAGGGCTTGGGCCACTTCTCCAGCTCCACCTTCTAAACTTATCTTCCAGCTCCAGCTAGCTCCACTGTTACTTGGTGGTTATCCCATGATATGGACATCTCAAAATATGGGTGTATTCTGCTACAATCTGGGCTTCACTTTCACCAACAGCTTCTCCCAGGCTCTTCTGGAGCTCCAATCCTGCTACACAGTGCCAAGTCTTAGCTGCTCTCCACAGCCCCTTCATGCTTTCAAACCCAGGATCGCCTCAGTTGACTTCTTATTGGACCAAGTTTGCTGCCTGCATAAGAAACAACGTTGGCTGCTTCAAGCTGACTCAGGAAATGCTTCCCAGAAGATTCTGCCTCAAGGATGCTGGTGTCTTCTCGATCACCACTAATTTCTCGGCTCCAGCTGACCAGCATCAATTGTTCCAGCAAAGCTAAGGTTTCACTTTTGCACTTTAGACATCTTGTTAATCACAGCTAGTTCTTAAGCCACATCTAACCAGAACCACTGTTCTTAACTCAGAATATTCATCAGCCCCAATAGAAACTTAGAGTCACTCTCAAATTTGCCCCTGGAACTCATCAAGCCAGGCCTCCATTGCCTGCATTTCTCTCCACATTCTTACCTTCCAAATTCCCACAGAACAACTCACCAAGCTTTTAATACTCACTGGCTTTTTTAGCCCAAAGTTTTATAGTCCTTCCACAAGCCTCCCCAAAACAATTTAGTCAGGTATTTCACAGCAATACCGCAAGGATCCTGGCACAATATCTTAGTTAGGGCTACTTTTGCTGTGATCAAACACCATGACCAAAAGCAAGTCGGGGAGGAAAGGGTTTATTAGGCTTACACTCCCACATCATAGTCCATCATTGAAGGAAGTTAGGACAGGAATTTAAACAGGGCAGGAACCTGGAGACAGGAGCTGATGCAGAGGCCACGGGGGAGTGCTGCTTACTGGCTTTCTCATGGCTTGCTCAATCTGCTTTCTCATAGAACCCAGGACCACCAGCTCAGGAATGGCACCACCCTCAATGGGCTGGACTTCCCCCATCAATCACTAATAGAGAAAATGCCCTCCAGACTTGCCCACAGTCCAGTCTTATGGAGTTATTTTCTCTATTGAAGTCTCCTTCTCTCTGATGACTCTGGCTTTGTCATGTTGACATAAAAGCAGCCGTCACAGCAGGATTCCATATCAATTGAGGGATCCGTGTTTTAAAACGCAGGGACAACCAGGAGGGAAAACATTACCAGGGAAAGCCTCCTATTGAAAAGCCATGAGTTAGATCTTCTGTAGGGAAAAAAGCAAGGGGTCAGTGGTCCAAAAGCAGTGAGCAAGGAGCACCAGCAGCTTGTGGGTGTTACAAATGTGACTCATGAGCCCTAAACTGATCTTGCAAGGCAGGATTTACTGTTTTCTCTCACATGGGGGGAAAGAAAACACCATGTTTCTTGGCAGTACCTGAGATTCCAGAGCAGCGTAAACCCAATGTGTGTGACACCCTAGACATTTTCCAGATGATCCAGCCCCATCTGTGCCTCAGTTGACCTCAGTTGGCCACTAACCAACTTCTTGACACAAAGGAAAGAGTCTTTCAGGAGCTCTTTACGTATTCGAGATAGTCACTCAAATGTGTGAATCTCGGGGCAGCAAGCCCAATGTTCTTAAACATTTGTGTTCTCCGAGAACAAAATAATATATGAATATTTAAAGTAAAGCAATAGATATGTAAAAGGAGGAAATATTTCCCATGAATCTTTTTTAAATTGACTTCTTAAGGCTTGTGGCTTTAGTTTCATTTTGTTGTATTTATTCAACTTTCTGTGATACTAAACATGGCCGGGGTGTATGAAGGACAATGGGTGGGTGGAGAGAGGGCTCAGGGGTTCAGAGCACTTGGAGCTTGTACAGAGGACCAGAGTTGGGTCAGACAGTTCAAAACACTGGCAACTCCAGGTCAGTGAGGTATCTGTCCTGTGCCCTCTTCTGGCACACACACATACACACAGGTGCATACACACACACACATGTGCATGCATGCACACATACACACATGCATGTACACAAGCATGCATGCACACAGAAGTAAAGATGAAGTTTATCTTCTAAAACTTTTACTAAAAAACTAATAACTTCTGTGGCCACTCAGGTCATCAGACAGAGCATTATCAACCCCGTGGGCTGCTTTTATGTCTACTTCCATTGTACATGGCCTTCCCAGCACAAATATTCAGTTTTCATCTTGATGTTTATTGTATCATACAACTAGTCACGCTTTTAGAATATTGAAAGTGACTCAGAGATGTATTTTTCATTTATTTAACTTTATGTGTTTTCAGGCTATGCTGCTACTCATAACTTCCATTTCCAAAGTTGAAACAGATCTGAGGAAGAATAATTTAAAAATTTATGAAGAAAAATAATTAAAAATCTTTTATATTTATTTATTTTTTTAGTTTTTCGAGACAGGGTTTCTCTGTAGCTTTGGTGCCTGTCCTGGAACTAGCTCTTGTAGACCAGGCTGGTCTCGAACTCCCAGAGACCCGCCTGCCTCTGCCTCCCGAATGCTGGGATTAAAGGTGTGTGCCACCACCGCCGGCTTATATTTATTTTTTATCATCATCCCCAAATGAGAAATGCTGCAGTAGGTCTTCACCACTGATGGGATACGTTAGATCGTGACATCTGCACTCAAAGGAATGTCCTTTATTAAAAAAAAAAAAAAACAATCAAATAATGATCAACATTGTTGATCTTTAATGCATTTTGTAAAGTAAAATGAGCCAATATGAAAGTTTATGGCTGACTTTTTATAGTGCATTAAATATACAAGGCTAGGAAGCAGATAAGTGCTTACTGGCATTAAAGGATGAGGGTGGGATTGTCTACAAGGGGACAGGGTAGGGAACATAAGGACTAATAGAACAAAATTGACATTTGGTAAGATACGCACAAGGCTGTGCACTTGGCATAGAACTCTGCATCATTAAAAACTAAAACTGATCAGGATGGGGACATGGAAGACAGACTGTGCATGTTGTCCATGAATATCTTCATGGACATGTAGTGGCTTAAACATGAAATGTATCTCCAACACAAGTTCCTGTGTTTCAGCACCTGGTCCCCAGCTGGTGATGCTGGCTTTTGAGGCGGGCGTTGAAGATGACATCCCAGCTGCCTTGCCTTCCCTGCCATGGCAGACTGTATCTTCCGAAACTGTGAGCCAAATTAAGTGTTCTTCCTTTCAGTTGCTTTGTCAGCTATTTGGTTACAGCAATGAGAAAAAGTAATTAATGTAAACCCATAAAGAGGACAGTAATGAAGGGAAAACTGATCTAAGTAACTGACTAAGACTGTTTTTAATAAGTACTATGGCTTAAAACAAACAGTTCATATTATACTCTAGCATATAAATGTGATTTTCATAAGCATATGGTTTTGCAATTCTAAAACTTTTTACTTGTATACGAGGTTTGAACAAAAGCATTAAATATATTGTAGATACTAAAGTGAAGGCTTATGACTATTGGAAAAATGAACTAGAAATAAGGAAAGTGTCAAGGTTACACACGACTCATGATTTTGTGATTATGATAGATGATGATGATAAAGATAGATAGATAGATAGATAGATAGATAGATAGATAGATAGATAGATGGATAGAGAGATAGATAGATAAATGATAGATAGATAGATAGATAGATAGATAGATAGATAGATAGATAGATAGACACAGTAATGAAACCAACATACTTTTTTTACTTCTATTCATTGAAAACAGCTGGAAACAGTGACACTTTGGTAGAAATTGTGTACACTGCTCACTCAGTGTGTGGTAGAGTCAAGTTCCCTTCGTGGCCTGTCTAGCAGGCTGTCTGTGAATCTTTGACAATAGAGCCTTGAGTATATTAGAGATAGATACCAGAAACGTGGGTTGTTTGTCAAGGAAATCTGTAGTCCCAGAGTGGAGTTGGGCCAAGAAAGAGGCCACATGTGCCAAGAGCTATCGAGCCAGCACTAACTAAGCCTGTTGAGATGGAGAACCTGTGTCCATCTCTCTCTGCTCTGAGACACCATGAGCCCCAGATGATAAAAGTGGAGTTGTGGGGTTTGGCGTCTGAACCCTGCTGGGTTTGGTATTATGTTATCTGATCTTCCTTGCCAATGTCTCCATTACTCCCTTTTGTAATGGATTGTTTAACCTGTGCCATTGTATACTTGAATTATAAACCTATTTCTCAACTGCCTAGAGTTAAGAGATTTTCTTAAGTTTCTGAAGAGATTCAAGCTATTAGACTTTTGAATAGTATTTGAACTATTAAAGACTGTCTGTCACCAGTGGGGTAAGGGGACTGACAAAGGGTGGGCTTCTGATGGCTAATCTCTATCCACAAATTGTCTGGAATTATAATCACCTAGAAGTCACACCCGTAGGTTTACCTGTTAAGAGTATTTCCAACGAGGTTTAACCAAGAAAGGAAGACATATCTAAAGTGGGCGGCATTATGTCATAAACTGGGATCCTAGATGAATAAGACATTTAAAAGGGAGAAAGTGAACTGAGTACCTGTGTCTATCTATCTCTGCTCTGAGACAATGAAACATTCCCCTATTCTGAGGTGGCTATCACAACAACTGACCAAGGACTTCCTCTCCTCTCTCTCTTCACGTTAAAGGTCCTGCAGGAACACACACTAGCCATGAGTGATGGGAGGAAGAAAGGAGCTCCTGACAGAAACATGCTCTCCCCATGAGTGAAAGGAGAATTGAAGGGGTGAATGGAAGCCATGGTCCAGGAGAAAACATGACTTCTGTTCTACCCTTGACCCATCTCTGAACACCTTTTCTGATATATCCCCTGTCTTTGCCAGCCAATGGAGACTCATTTATTTTTTTATTAAATTTTTTTTCATAAAATGTATTTGAGAATTTTTTTCCTCCCCCACTCCCCTACCCACGCAACTTTGTGATGCTTTCTTGCTCTCTCGCTCTCTCTCTCTCAAAGAAACAAAAACAAAAGAAGCAAGAAGCAACAACAACAACAACAAAAAACCCACAAAAACAAAATTTAAAACAAACAGGCAAAATATCAATGAGACAAAAAATAAATCCCCAAACAAAACAAAAAAGTACACAAAAACACCATTGAGTCAATTTTGTCTTAGCAGACTACTCCAGGGCATAGATGGTACTTACCCTGGATTGTGGCTGATCAAAGTGACCCCCACCCACACCCTGTGACATTCCATTGGATAAAACCCTATGCAGTAGCTACCAACTGCAGATAACTTCTTGGTTGGGGGTGAGACCATGTCCACTTCCTCCTTTCAGTGTAAAACCCCATCTGACTTCAACCTGTCTGGGTCTTGTGTGTGCTGCTACGGTCTCTGTGAGTTCTTAAGAGCCTCACTTCTGTTGGGTCAGGAAGACACTGTTTCCTTGGTGTCCTCCATCACCTCTGTCTCTTACAATCTTCCTGCCTTCTCTTCTATACAGACACTTAAGTCTTGAGAGGAAGAGTTTGATGAGGACATACCATTTGGGACTTAGTGCTCCAAAGCCTCCTTCTCTGAACATTTTCCAGTTGTGAGCCATTGTGTTAATCTTCATCTGTGCAAGAAGAAACTTCTCTGATGAGGACTGAATGGTATTAAGTCACCATGCCCAAAACTCAGTTCCAAATGCATCAAGGACTTCAACAAAAGGTTTAATATGCTCAATATGATAGAAGAGAAAGTGGAGAATAGCCTTGAACTCATGACACAGGAAAGGACTTTCTGAATAGAAGACCAGTATCACAGGTCCTAGGAGCAACAATTAAAATGGGACCTCTTGAAAACAAAAGGCTTCTTATATGGCATCATTCAGGAAAAGTGGCAGCCTACATAATGGGAAAAGATCTTTACCAATTATACATGTGAGAGATGGTTAGTATCTAGAATATATACAGAACTTAAAAAAATGGACATCAAGAAAACAAATGAGCAGCACTCTGGAGGCAGAGAGAGGCGGATCTCTGTGAGTTCGAGGCCAGCCTGGTCTAGAAGAGCTAGTTCCAGGACAGGCTCCAAAAAGCTACGGAGAAACCCTGTCTAGAAAAATAAAAAAAAAAAAAAAAAAGAAAGAAAAGAAAAAAGAAAGAAAGAAAGAAAGAAAGAAAGAAAGAAAGAAAGAAAGAAAGAAAACAAATGAGCTAACAGGAAAATGGGGTACAGAACTAAGCAGAGAGTTCTCAAAAGATGAAACATAATGACTGAGTTAAAGAAATATTCAGCATCTTTAGCCATCATGGAAATGCAAATTAAAACTACTTTGAGATTTCAATTTACCCCAACCAGAATGGCCAGAGCAATAAAGCAAACGACAGAATGTGTTGGTGAGGATGTAGGGAAATGGGAATATTTATTTATTGTTGGTGAGACTAGAAACTGGTACAGCCAATGTGGATACCAGTGTGGAAATTCCTCAAAAAGTTAAAAATCTATCTCAAGATTCATTTATACCACTCTTGAGTATATACTCAAAGGACTCAACATAGTACAACTTTCTCATCCATGTTCATTGCTGCACTATTCATAAGTAGCCAGAAATTGGAAGCAGCCTAGATGTCAATCAACTGATGAATGAAAAATGAAAATGAGGTACATTTACATAATGGGATATGACTCAGCTATTAAGATAAATTAAACTAGTTTTCAGATAAGTGAATGAAGCTAGAAAAGAAATCATCTCGAGTGAAGTAACCAAACCCCCAAAGAAAATTATTATGTTTTCTCTTATATGTGATAATAGATATAGATTAATATTTCGATATGTATGCTTCAATCTGATTAGCCATGGAGGTTAGGTACCTAGTAGGAAACCAGTGGGGAAGAGAGCATCATCCAAGGAAGGGGAAGTAGTGTCATGGAGAGATAAAGGAGAAACTAGAATAAAAGAATTAAATAGGGGGGCATGGGAGGGAAGGGTGCAGGAGCAAATTGGGAGGGATAGCTAACACTAATGGCGCAGGTCAAACCTGGTGGCTGCATGTGGCAGAATTGCTGAAGACCGTGTCTTTTCTCTTTTGTTCTTGGCTTCTTCGGCTAACATCAGGTGTCCAGGTGTCTGTAGTTGTGTGGACTCAATGTCTGGGTCTTCGATTTAATTCCATTAATCAATGTGAGGCTCTATTCTTCTTTTCCGGGTTTATTGCCCAGACGTAATCCCCAGCAGGAGTCAGAATCTCCCACTCCAGACTGGCTTCCCCTTATTTCTGGTGAGGCGTCCTGAAAGTGTGGCTTCTGGGATCAGGCTACCTAGATTTATCTCTGTGTCTGCCCTTTATTAGCTGAGGAATCCTGGACCTCAGTTTCCTTGTTTGTAAAAGAGGAGTGGTAATATCAGTCCTTTCGTGGAGGTACCTTGAAGGGTTCAGCGCCATCCCTAGGCTTTCCACAGTAAGCACAGACACCCATTGCAAATCCAAAACAGATGTTGAGCACAAATATCACCAATTCCAATTAATCATCCAGACAACACAGGTTAACTGCGAAGGTACTGTGTGACCATTGATGGCTGCAAATTAAAACCTCCAGTAAAAAATGCAGAAAACAAAATATTGAATTTCACTTGGTGCTAGTTTTGACCAGGCATTAGCTAAGATATTTAGTGATGTCTGTTGTCATTTTACTTTCCCAACCCGAAACCCTGAGAATAAAAGTGTGACAAGGGAGTGGGAGGTACACGTGACACCTGAGTCTCACAGATGCATTTTTCAGAACCCCCACCTCTCTAGAATCTCGTAGATATGTTTTGGAGAACCTCTGCCTCAGCCCCCCTAAACCTCAACGTTTGTCTCAGAACTGAGAAGCAACAAGCAAGGAGCCTTGCTCAGCCCAGCCCCCAGTCCTGGAGCTGAGAGCTGAGAAAGCCCCCCCCCTCTTTTTTTTGTCTTTCTTTACTGACTTCTGAATCCCTGCTTGGTCTGTTTTCCCAGTACAGTGAGCATTCTAGAAAGAACTCTCATTTTGCTTCTGATGAGCTGGTTGTAACCACCTCTTCAAAGACTCCGTGCTTCCCACCAGCTTCCCCCAAGAGGAAGAAGAAATCAAATATCTAGTACTGATTAAAACAGCTAGGGAATTGTTTCCCTTCTAGACCACCCCAAATTCCCATATTGCCTGGACCAGTCTCTTCATGCTCCGGCACTTGAGATACAGCTGTTGTTGTTGGAGTGAATTGCGTGTGAATCAGGCTTTGACAGCACCATTCTGGCCTCATCTTTGAGACAAGAAAAAAAGATTAAAAGAAATGTTTCCACACTTTAGCAAAGAAAATCCAGTCTGCGGTTTCCCTGGCACTGCCTACCACACCACTGAGAACTTCAAGTCACTGCGTCCCCTCGCCTTACTATTTTCCTTATTTGCTAAGGTGATGCTCAAAATAAAACCAGTTTCCTTAGCAGCATTTGATTTTGATTTTTACTGAAACTTGCGTGGTTAAGAACATTCTTATAACTAGCAGATGCATGACCTTTAAGTCAGGGGGGAAAATCTCTTAAAAGCAGAATTTTTTTTCTCCCAGCTCAGTCTCTCTCTCCTTACTTCAGAAACAGCAGCCCTGCAGTGATGTGGCTCCCAGCTGGGCCCTGTAATCAATGGATCTTCTCTTCCCCACTTCTCAGTTCCCCGGGAACTCCGGGTCTCTGGACAATCACCGTATGAGGGATACCCGCCAAAACGTGTCAAGATTTGTCTTTGTGTTATATGAGCTTCACTTGCCTGCAATAGACATGGAAAAACAGCAGACGGGATGGAGGCAGCAGCAGTGTTGTGCTAAACTGTTTTCATTATTTCTTTGAGAATTCCGCACCATGTATTTTGATCATATTCACCCCCACTCTTCTCCCTCAGTCCTCCTAGATTAAGACTGACTCCTACATCCCCGCCTTCTCCAAACTTCATGTCATTTCTTTGTTTCTGTTTTTGTTTTAATTCACTGTGTCCAGTTTGCACTATGGACTCACGGGTATGGGAGCTTCCATTGACCCCTAGTCCATCTACCAGGGGCCACAGCCTTGAAGGAAATGGCCCTCCCTACTCCAGCAGCCATTGGCTGTCAATAGCTCCTCAGTTAGAGATGAGGCTGCTGAGGTATCCCTGCTCCATGCTGAAATCGTGACTGGCTTGAACTTGTTCAGGTCTTGTTTGGGCAACCACAGCTGCTATGAACTCAAGAGTATAGAAATCCTGTCATGTTAGAAGACAATGTTTCTCTCTGGCTCTCAAAGTCTTTCTGCCTTCTCTTGGTGGCTTGGTGATATAAATGCCCCATTTACGACTGAGCATTCTACTGACACTTATTTTCTGTACTTTGGTCATCCTAAGATTCTGGACTTAACCTGAATATATCAAGGATCACAATGACTCAGAACCACAGGCTAGGCAAACTTGACCCCGAGTCTTAGGATGGATATAGGATTGGTGCAGAAATTACCAGCCTCCACTTTGTTCTGGAGGATGATAACTTGAGACTGTCCTCCACAGATGCTTCCCTGGTATAAGGAATGATGCTTCTACTGTCCACTGTGTATGATAAATAGGCAGAATTTGGGGTTGTTGCTGTGTCTCCATTAGAGCATGCAGTTCACCCTTTCTCAACCACAACAAAAAAAGATTCTGTGCTTCAAAGTGACTTTTAGCCAGACCAACATTAAACGAGACTGTTCATATCTTTCTCATGCACACATCAGTTAAGAGTCTAATAACTTGATGCTCCGGAAAAGTCACCCAGCCTCAGGTGTTGAGCCCATTGGTTGAAAACCATAGGAACTCCTGGGCAGAAGAGCTGTGGCTTGTCCATGACTCACAGGGCACATCTCTGCTATTGCTTGCTCTGGTTTTGTGTTGTCCTGATTCACCCCCAAATTCACCCTTGATTCAGCCCTGAGTCATGACTTAAAGTAGAATTCAAGGAAATAGGCTTCAACACTATTATGACAAACTACCTCCACCAGATTAGTTTATAAAGCGACCATCACTGTCCTGCTGACAGTAGACAGGGTCACACTCGCAGGTGGCATTGGCGTCTGGCCCCTTGCTTAAATTCCATCAGTCTCAGTGTTTTAGGCCAAGGAAATCAGCTGTGGGGATTTCCTAACTCCTAAACCAGAGTTTCCAGGCTGTCACTTTCCGGCTACTTAGCGCTTTCTGCTCTGTTCATAGTCTCACAGTTAAACAAAGAGAGCTGAGCTCATTTACTCAGAGTTCTTGATGTCCCCAACTCATGTTAATAAAAAAATTATTTATTTGACACCCAGTTCTGCAGATTCAGATCCAAGATTAAGAAGTCGCATTTCTTTGGACCTCTGGCAATGTCAGCGAATCAGGGTTGGAGATTGAAACACATCTTGACTCAGGGGGCAAAAAGAGAGAGGAATATGCAAGAATCACAGCCCCAGAAAGACTTTCTCAAGGAAATGGCTTCTAAATTCCACGACATCGTAAGTATCTTTAGTTATTTTCCCATTGCCGTGTCAAGACACCATGACCAAGGCCACTTGTAAAACAAAGCTGTAGTTGCTTTTTTGTTGTTGTTTTCTACTCTTTGGGGGCCCACACCCAGCTCCCAAATAAACACCTATTCCTACTTATAAATGTCTACCCTTTGCTTGGCTTATTTCTAGTCAGGTTTTCTAACTTAAATTGTCCCATTTCTCTTTAATTACATGTTGTCTCTGGGCTTTTTACATTCTTTATTCTATATGTCTTTCTTCCCTTACTCTGTGAATAGCTGTGTGGCTGGGTGGTTGGCCCCTGGATCCTCCTTTTCTGCTCTTTTTCTTGCTTCTCACCCCCTTTGCCAGATTTCTCCTTCTGTTTATTCTCTCTACCTGTAAGCCCTACCTATTTCCCTCTCCTGCTTGACTATTTGCCATTCAGCTCCTTATTAGACCAATCCAGGTGTTTTGGGCATGAAAAGTATCACAGTTTTACAGAGCTCAGTAAATGCAACATAAAATAATATAATTCATCTTTGCATAATTAAACAAATATTCCACAGCGTAAGCAAATGTAACACAACTTAAGCTAATATTCTACAACACAAAGTATTTAATAACATAAAGCTATGGCTTGAGTATTGGAGCAATAGCTGAGGGTTTACAAGTTGATACAGGAATTGGGACAAAACAATGACATGAGCTTTGAAACCTCAAAACCTCCCAGTTACAAACCTACTCCAACAAGGCCACACCTTCTAATCCTTCCCCAAAAGTTTCACCAAACAGAGACCAAGTATTCAAATATATAATCTTAAGGGGCCATTATCACTCAAACCACCAAACTAGGGATGGAGCCTATAACCCATGAATGCTTGGGAGACAGTTCCCGTATTCAAGCCATAGCGCTCACACGCATGACTCTTACTTTCCCAGTGATTTCAGAGCCTTGTGTGGAATGCCCTCAGTGAAGGAAAATAAGTGAGCTGTGATGCATTTGGGATTATCAGAGCAGATGCTTCAGAAGGTCAGTCAAATAGCATGGATAGGAAGTGAGAACGACTGAGAAGGTGGATCATTACGTGAAAGCACTTGTTGCTGGTGTATGAAGACCTGGTATTATCATGAAAACATCATTTGTAACTCTAGTGCTAAAGGGTGGGAACAAAGAACCTCCAGTCTAGTGAGCCTAGGCTAAATGGCAAAGCTCCAGATTCAGTGGGAAACTCTCTCAAAAACTAGGATGTCGTCACACAGAGGGAAAATACTCAATTGCATCAACTTCTGGTCTCTGAATGACCATGCGCAGGTGTGCATACCAGCACACACACACACACACACACACACACACACACATGAGGAGAGGGTACATATTATGGCTTCATAGATTTGGAAGACTCCTTAAGAATGTAGTTAGCAGTCAAGCATGGTAGTGCTGTACTCAGCACTGAGGAGGCAAAGATAGATTGGATCTCTGTCTTTTCAAGGCTAGTCTGGTCTACATAATGAGCACAAGGGCAGTCAAGGCTAGATAGTAAAGCCCTGTCTCAAAAAAGAAATCAGTTAGCCTGTTATTCCTAGGGCTAAATGACTTGCACCCGCTGCTTTCTCACTACAAGTATTCTGGAAATGTACGCAAGTAATGAACATTTGAGATAATGGATATGTAACTGCCATAACTTAAATATTACACACTATACATATACTATGCTTGCGTTGCACAAAATACTTACATCAGGGCATGGAAGGATAGTGCACAGTTAAGAGAACTTATTTTATAATGAAAACTAACAAGACTTTGCCGTGAAGAAGTCAACGACAGTGATTCACCAATTCGCTCAGCAAAAATACTATCAATGATAATTATAGGAATAATAATTTATTGAGCGTTGTATTTCTTTAAAGCAAGTTTCAAACGTTTGTCTTAAATAATCCTCATGACGGACTTATTCCTTCCCACTTTGCATAGGAGCAGAGTGGGATTTGAAGACAATGAATGGCACCCCAAAAGCTTTGCCACCCATAAAAGTCTATGTTTTGTTGAACCCTACCAGCAGCTCTTATGCACAGCCTTTCCCACAGCACATACCCTAGTTGCTCGCCAGTACTCTTTGATGCTTGGTTACCACACACCCTGGGGTTGGGGCGGCCGTATCCAGGCCATCAAGGGTGACTAATGTGGCTTTACAGCTGCAGGGACTGACACTTTCATCTTTAATTCTCTGTAACCTTCTGACCAAACAAAGTCCTATATGAGGCAGCCAAGTGGGATGAGAGCTTACATTGGTTTTCTCCAAACAAATTCAGATCAGCATCTGTACTTCCGGCCCATGCTGCCAATCACCTGTGCTTAGCGATGAGTGTGTTATTTTAGGAAGTTAACTTTTTGGTCCCGGTTGCATGTAAAAATAGACCCACACATCTACATTGGGGTCAGAGGTTATAGGGCTGACTGACAGCTGGGTTATTATAACAGCTGAGACCAGCCGCATCTATGCATTAGCAGAACTGAGTCTCAGTATCCCCAGGACAAAGGACTCAACTTCTTGCTGAACAGGAAGACTGCAGGAGGGATGTGCATCCCACTGTGGTCCTTTTGCAAAACCATGACCTTGTTTGTGTACACATTTACTGTCACCAGCTACCAGCCTCACAATCTGGCCTTGGCAGCCCTAACAAGCCAGACTTGGCTACCCATCCTCAGTAAGCCCAGTAATAGTGAAAATCAGAAGAAAAAAAAAAGGAAATTTATTCAATGTGGACACATTGGAAGGATGAACAAAGAGACTTAGTGACCCCTGCAAGTCTGATGGAGTCTGAACATGAGGGTACAGTTTAAACAGAAGGTTCGAGGTATATGTAACTGAGCAGTCCTCTCATACCTGGAGAGGTATGTACAAGACATAGACCTTATGTCCTGTGTCCCCAGCAGCCATCAGTGCCATCTCAGTCCAGCCTCTTCTACAAGATCAGTAGACAAGCTATAAATACTTTTCCAGAGACAAATGTTCTTCTCTGACTGTTTCCGGGACCGAGGCCTTCCCTCCTCTCAACATTCAATTTTTGAGGAAGCTCCTATTTCTAATAGTGCACTGTTTCAAAAAAAAAAAAAAAAAAGTCTGGCAGCCTAGGAAGAGTATCCTGAATATGTTATGTCAAAAACATAGGTAAATGACGGTGTGTCTTTCCATAATGTCAGAATGTATTGAATATTAACAAAATCGCAAAGTGCCTTTTATTTCTATCACAATGACCAGCATTAACTCTCAGATCACGTATTATAATCACACAGTAAGTGTGTGTGTGTGTGCGTGCGTGCGTGTGTGCGTGTGTGTGTAGATTATAAATAGATACAAAGAGTTAAAAGGACAAGAAGTTTCAAAGAGATCTGAGAAGCCAAAGATGGGGAGCCAAGGCGATGAGTTATCTCCTTACTGAGGAGATAACAAAGCCACAGCCACACCAAGCTTCAAAGAAGAAGCTGCTGCAATGAGACAGACCACTGCGGGTCACTGCAGGTCACAAGTTTAACAATGAGACTGCACAGATCAGTTCAGCAACAGAAGCAAAAGGGAGGGGCCAGGGCCAGAAGAAGATACAGGCAGATGGATGATATCTAGGTGGCAGGTTCTGATGGCAAATGGAGGATGGACAAGAAGCAGTTTGAGTAGGCCACATCAACAGCAGGGTGGCCCAAGATGAGCTGAAACCCATGGCATTGTCTAGAGTTCTCTGCCTATTAATAAAACAGAGAGAGAGAAAGAGAGAGGGACAGTCAGACAGACAGAGGAGAGAGAGAGACAGAGGTCAGTTTACAGGTCTGTAGGGCCATCGTCATCCCAATACTGGTCTCCATGTTTCTGTGAGGTCCAGATCCTTTTTTTGTTCTAGTGTGTCCTGTAAGTTCTCGGGCATGGTTTTCAAGTTCCAATTCACCTCAGTAAATTTATAGGGTGACAGACACCCTTTGTGCTCCCAATAGTAAATCTTTTATCAGTCTATGCCAGTGGGTGGTGCCATTCCCGTGTTGATCAAGTGCAGAGTCATCCTTCATCCTCAAAGAAAATCAGTGACTGCTTGTGAAATAGAATCTCTCGTGGCAAGGAACTGTCTGAAAAAGATGGTGGTTTTACAAACTCTGGAGTAATCTAAAGCAGGGCACAATCTGATTTCAGCAGAGGGTCACGAGTGTCTCTTTCAAATACTCGCCTTCCTGTGAGAGCTGTTACATTCCACCCTCCCTGCCACAGCTAGAGCAAAGTCTCAGGCCTTGCCATAGCATCCTGGCGATGATAGGTTAAGCCTTTGAGAGCAGAGGGGACCCCTAACCATGAGCTCATAAGAAGTTTCCATCCCCGCCCAACCCACACTAAGAATCCAGCAATCCATCTAAATTACCACTGAATTGTTCTCTATAGAACCAGGTGGTTTTGAGTACAAGTAAGCACATTATGGCCAAGAACTCAATCCAAGACAGAGCATCATTAATTTTCAGTTTCCCCAATTTTTCTCCATTTTAAATGATGGAATGAGAACTTCCACACTCTGTATAATGTCAAAGCTGTTATTAGAAGTATGTCCCGGTTTCCTTTTTTTAATCATAAGCACCTTGGTGCCAAAGGCCAGAGTTACCGGAAGGAGTTAAACACTCATCAGCCTGGTGATTGATACTGGTGTTGGGTTGAAGTCTCACTGGGACTGCCAGCTAGAGTGTACACAGTTTGTCCCCAAGGTATTCTGAATCTTTAAGCATAGTGACAAGTTCTAAGAAGAAAATGTTGAGGGCGAAAAAGAAATTATTAGATGGCAGATAGATGATGGATAGATAGATGGATGGATAGATAGATAGATGGATGGATGGATAGATAGATAGATAGATAGATAGATAGATAGATAGATAGATAGATAGATGATAGGTAGATAGGTAGATATGTATGTAGGTGGATGGATAGATAGATAGACAGATGGATGATAGGTAGGTAGGTGGATAGATAGATAGATAGATAGATAGATAGATAGACAGACAGATGGATGATAGGTAGGTAGGTGGATAGATAGATAGATAATAGGTAGATAGGTATGTAGGTGGATGGATATATAGGTAGATAGATAGATAGATAGATAGATAGATAGATAGATAGATAGATGATAGGTAGGTAGGTGGATAGATCGATAGATAATAGGTAGATAGGTATGTAGGTGGATGGATAGATAGATAGATAGATAGATAGATAGATAGATAGATGATTGGTAGGTAGGTGGATAGATAGATAGACAGATAAATAGATAGACAGACAGACAGAGCAATAGAGCACATATTTGACTCAGATAGTACACAACTGCACTTCTAACACACTTCATGGGGAAGTCACAGGCTTCTGCTAGGCTAAGGAGAGGGACACACTCTACATCTCAGTGGCAAGAGTGTCAGCCACACTTTATGGAGAGTATAAGAATAAGGTGAACATGTAGTTATGGGCTTTAGAACATTAACCCTGATCAATCTCATAACAGATTGCACATAGGTAGAGCAAAGTTGTGTAATATGACTGAAATAAAATACTTGAAAAGTTTTGTACTTAGCAGGCTGCAAATATGAAAAAAATGACAGTGGCTTTACTACATTATATTTTTGAAATAATCAGACTTATAGAATAGTTGTGAAAGCTATGTAGTTCCCAAGTCATCTCATAGTAAGTTGGTGACTGGATGCCTTATCATTTCTGAACACTTTCTTGTACATTTCCCACCCACAAAAATTTTCCCAACATAACCATGACACAGCCATCAAAAGCAGCAAGGTTACACTAGTACATGACTCCAATAAAGTCGTCAGATCTTATTCTGGTTTCACTACGTGTTCTAAAAACACCCACCCCCTTGCAGAGATCTAATAAAGTGTCATCATATTTCAATATCATTTTAGTGGCGGCTGTCATAGGTGTCTAATGCAGAGGTTCTCAACCTATGGGTCGTGACCCCTTTGTGGTCGCATGACCCTTCCACCGGGGTCACCTAAGACCATCGGAAAGGCACAGATGTTTACATTATGATTCATAACAGTAGCAAAATTACAGTTATGAAGTAGCAGCAAAATAATTTTATTGTTGGGCTCGCCGCAACCTGAGGAACCATGTTAAAGGGTTGCAGTACTGGGAAGGTTGAGAACCACCGCTCTAGTCCATGTCAGCATGGAACTCTTTTTTTTTTTTTTTATTCTTTTTTAATTGAAATTTCCACCTACTCCCCGTTTCCCATTTCCCTCCCCTCCTCCCAAATATTGCCCCCTCCCCCCACTCCCCTCCCCCTTTCCCCACTCCTCTTCTCCTCCCCCCACACCATTCCCCCTCCCTCTGGATACTGAAGAGCAGTCCAAATTCTCTGCCCTGCGGGAAGACGAAGGTCTTCTATCTACATCCAGGAAGGTGAGCGTCTAAACAGGCTAAGCTCCCACAAAGCCAGTTCATGTATTAGGATCGAAACCTAGTGCCGTTGTCCTTGGCTTCTCGTCAGCCTTCATTGTCCGCCATGCTCAGAGAGTCCAGTTTCAACCCATGCTTATTCAGTCCCAGACCAGCTGGCCTTGGTGGGCTCCCAATAAATCAGTTCCACTGTCACAGTGGGTGGGTGCATCCCTTGTGGTCCTGATTTCCTTGCTCATGTTCTCCCTCCTTCTGCTCCTCATTTGGGCCTTAAGAGCTCAGACCGTTGCTCCAAATTGAGTCTCTGTCTCTACCTCGATCCATCGCCAGATGAAGGTTCTAAGGTGATATGTAAGATACTCATCAGTATAGGATAGGGTCATTTCAGGTTCCCTCTCCTCAGTTGCCCAAGGTACCAGCTGGGGACATCTCCCTGGACACCTGCGAACCCCTCTAGAGTCAAGTCTCTTGCCAACCCTAAGATGGCTCCCTTAGTTAGGATATATACTTCGCTGCTCCCGTATCCACCCTTCCTATATCCCAACCATCCCAATACCCCGAGCTCCTCCCATCCTCCCCTTCTCATGTTTCTCATCCCATTTCCCCTTTGCCCCATGCCACCTCACCCGCAAGTTCCCAGTTTTTGCCCTGCAATCTTGTCTACTTCCCCTCTCCAGGAGGATGTCTACACGATTTTCTTTGGGTTCACTTTCTTATTTAGCTTCTCTAGGATCACAAATTATAGGCTCAATGTCCTTTATTTATGGCTAGAAACCGATTATGAGTGAGTACATCCCATGTTCCTCTTTTTGGGTTTGGGATACCTCACTCAGGATAGTGTTTTCTATTTCCATCCATTTGCACGCAAAATTCGAGAAGTCATTGTTTTTTACCACTGAGTAGTACTCTAATATGTATATATTCCACACTTTCTTCATCCATTCCTCCATTGAAGGGCATCTAGGTTGTTTCTAGGTTTTGGCTATTACAAACAATGCTGCTATGAACATAGTTGAACAGATACTTTTGTCATTTGATGGGGCATCTCTTGGGTATATTCCCAATAGTGGTATTACTGGATCTTGGGGTAGGTTGATCCCAAATTTCCTGAGAAATCGCCACACTGATTTCCAAAGTGGTTGCACAAGTTTGCATTCTCACCAGCAATGAATGAGTGTGCCCCTTTCTCCACAACCTCTCCAGCAAAGGCTATCATTGGTGTTTTTGATTTTAGCCATTCTGACAGGTGTAAGATGGTATCTCAAAGTTGTTTTAATTTGCATTTCCCTTATCGCTAAGGAGGTTCAGCATGACCTTAAGTGTCTTTTGGCCATTTGAATTTCTTCTGTTGAGAATTCTCTGTTCAGTTCAGTGCCCCATTTTTTATTGGGTTAATTAGCATTTTAAAGTCTAGTTTCTTGAGTTCTTTATATATTTTGGAGATCAGACCTTTGTCTGTTGCAGGGTTGGTGAAGATCTTCTCCCAGTCAGTGGGTTGCCTTTTTGTCTTAGTGACAGTGTCCTTTGCTTTACAGAAGCTACTCAGTTTCAGGAGGTCCCATTTATTCAATGTTGTCCTTAATGTCTGTGCTGCTGGGGATAAACGTAGGAAGTGATCTCCTGTACCCATATGTTGTAGAGTACTTCCCACTTTTTCTTCTATCAGGTTCAGTGTGTTCAGACTAATATTGAGGTCTTTAATCCATTTGGACTTGAGTTTTGTGCATGGTGATAGATATGGATCTATTTTCATTCTTCTACACGTTGACAACCAGTTCTGCCAGCACCATTTGTTGAAGATGCTCTCTTTTTTCCATTGAATACTTTTAGCTGCTTTATCAAAAATTAGGTGTTCATATGTTTGTGGGTTAAAATCAGGGTCTTCTACTCGGTTCCATTGATCGACTTCTCTGTTTTTATGCCAATACCAAGCTGTTTTCAATACTGAGGCTCTGTAATAGAGTTTGAGGTCAGGGATGGTAATGCCTCCAGACGATCCTTTATTATATAAGATTGTTTTGGCTATCCTCGGTTTTCTGTTTCTCCATATAAAGTTGATTAATGTCCTCTCAAGATCTGTGAAGAATTTTGATGGGATTTTAATGGGGATTGCATTGAATTTATAAATTGCCCTTGGTAGAATTGCCATTTTTACTATGTTGATCCTCCCAATCCAAGAGCAAGGGAGATCCTTCCATTTTCTGGTATCCTCCTCAATTTCTTTCTTCATAGACTTAAAGTTCTTGTCAAATAGATCCTTCACTTCCTTGGTTAGAGTTACCCCAAGATATTTTATGCTATTTGTGGCTATCGTGAAGGGTGATGCTTCTCTGATTTCCCTCTCTGCTTTCTTATCCTTTGTGTATAGGAGGGCAACTGATTTTTTGGAATTGATCTTGTATCCTGCAACGCTACTAAAGGTGTTTATCAGCTGAAGGAGTTCTTTGCTGGAGTTTTTGGGGTCGCTTATGTACACTATCATATCGTCTGCAAATAATGAAAGTTTAACTTCTTCCTTTCCAATTTGAATCCCTTTGATCCCCTTATGTTGTCTTATTGCTATTGCTAGAACTTCAAGCACTATATTGAAGAGGTATGGAGAGAGTGAACAACCTTGTCGTGTTCCTGATTTTAGTGGAATAGCTTTGAGTTTCTCTCCATTTAATTTGATGTTAGCTGATGGCTTGCTATAAATAGCTTTTATTATACTTAGGTACGACCCTTGTATTCCTAATCTCTCTAAGACCTTTATCATAAAGCGATGTTGAATTTTGACAAATGCTTTTTCAGCATCTAATGAAATGATCATATGGTTTTTTTCTTTCAGTTTATTTATATGATGGATTACATTGATAGATTTTCGTATGTTGAACCAGCCCTGCATCTCTGGGATGAAGCCTACTTGATCATAATGGATAATTTTTCTAATGTGTTCTTGGATTTGGTTTGCCAGTATTTTATTGAGTATTTTTGCGTGGATGTTCATGAGTGAGATTGGCCTGTAGTTCTCTTTCTTGGTTGTGTCTTTGTGTGGTTTTGGTATCAGAGTAACTGCAGCTTCATAAAAGGAATTTGGCAATGACTTCTCTGTTTTTATATTGTGAAATACATTAAGGAGTATAGGTATTAGGTCTTCTTGGAAGTTCTGGTAGAATTCTGCATTGAAGCCGTCTGGACCTGGGCTTTTTTTGGTGGGGAGGTTTTTTATAACAGCTTCTAATTCTTCACGACTAACAGGTCTATTTAGATTGTTCACCTGGTCCTGGTTTAACTTTGGTATATGGTACTTATCTAAAAAAGTGTCTATTTCTTTTACATTTTCCAGTTTTGTGGCATACAGGTTTTTGTAGTAAGATCTAATGATTCTCTGAATTTCCTCTGTGTCTGTGGTTATGTCTCCCTTTTCGTTTCTGATTTTGTTAATTTGCGTATTCTCTCTCCGCCATTTAATTAGTTTGGATAGGGGTTTATCAATCTTATTGATTTTCTCCAAGAACCAGCTTTTTGTTTCATTGATTCTTTGGATTGTTTTCTGTGTTTCTATTTTGTTGATTTCAGCCCTCAATTTGATTATTTCCAGTCTTCTACTTCTCCTAGGTGAGTCTGCTTCTTTTTTTTCTAAAGCTTTCAGGTGGGCTATTAATTCTCCAATGTGTGCTTTCTCCATTTTCTTTAAGTGGGCACTTAATGCTATGAACTTTCCTCTTAGCACTGCTTTCATAGTGTCCCATAGGTTTGAGTATGTTGAGTCTTCGTTTTCATTGAATTCAAGAAAGACTTGAATTTCTTTCTTTATTTCTTCCTTGATCCAGATGTGGTTCAGTAGTTGACTGTCCAGTTTCCATGAGTTCATAGGCTTTCTGGGGCTAGCATTGTTGTTGAATTCTAACTTTAATCCATGGTGATCTGATAAGACACAGGTGGTTACCGATATTTTTTTGTAACTGTGTAAGTTTGCTTTGTTACCGAGTATGTGGTCTATTTTCGAGAAGGTTCCATGAGCTGCAGAGAAGAAGGTATATTCTTTCTTATTTGAGTGGAATGTTCTATAGATGTCTGTTAAGTCCATTTGATTCATTACCTCTCTTAATCCTCTTATTTCTCTGTTAGGTTTCTGTCTGATTGACCTGTCCATTGGTGAGAGAGGAGTGTTGAAATCTCCTACTATTAGTGTGTGTGGTTTGATGACTGCCTTGAGTTTTAGTAACGTTTCTTTTACATAAGTGGGTGCTTTTATATTAGGGGCATATATATTCAGGATTGAGACTTCATCCTGGTGAATTGTTCCTGTTATGAGTAAAAAATGTCCCTCTCCATCTCTTTTGATTGATTTTAGTTTGAAGTCAACTTTCTTAGAAATTAGTATGGCCACACCTGCTTGTTTCTTAGGTCCGTTTGCTTGATAAACCTTTTCCCAGCCCTTTACTCTGAGTAGATGTCTGTCTTTGTGGTTGAGGTGTGTTTCTTGTAAGCAGCAGAATGTTGGATCTTGTTTTCGTATCCAATCCCTTAGCCTGTGCCTCTTTATAGGTGAGTTGAGTCCATTGATATTAAGTGATATTAATGACCAGTGGTTGTTAACTCCGGTCATTTTTCCTTTCTTTCTTTCTTTCTTTTGGTAGTAGGGTTTGTGTGTTTCCCTTCTTCAAGTTGTGCTGGTGAAGGGTCATTAGATGTCTGAGTTATTGTGGGCATTGTTGGACTCCTTGGTTTATGATTTTCCTTCTATTACTTTCTGTAAGGCTGGATTTGTGGCTACGTATTGTTTAAATTTGTTTTTATCCTGGAAAATTTTGTTTTCTCCATTTATAGTGAACGAAAGCTTGGCTGGGTATAGTAGTCTGGGCTTGCATCCATGGTCTCTTAGTTTCTGCAGTACATCTATCCAGGACCTTCTGGCTTTCATGGTTTCCATAGAGAAATCAGGTGTGAGTCTGATAGGTTTACCTTTATAGGTAACTTGACCTTTTTCCTTTGCAGCTCTTAATATTCTTTCTTTATTCTGTATGTTTTGTGTTTTGATTATTATATGACGAGGAGATGTTTTTTTTTTTGATCCAGTCGATTCGGTGTTCTGTATGCTTCTTGGACCTTCAAAGGAATATCTTTCTTAAGGTTGGGAAAGTTTTCTTCTATAATTTTATTAAATATATTTTCTGGACCATTGAGCTGTACTTCTTCTCCTTCTTCTATCCCTATTATTCTTAGGTTTGGTCTTTTTATTGTGTCCCAGATTTCCTGAATGTTTTGTGTTGAGAATTTGTTGGTTATGCTGTTTTCTTTGATCAGAGTGTTTATTTTCTCTATGGTATCTTCAGTGTCTGAGATTCTTTCTTCGATCTCTTGTAATCTGTTGGTGGTACTTGTCTCTGTAGTTCCTGTTCGTTTATCCAAATTTTCCATCTCCATCCTTCCCTCGGTTTGTGTTTTCTTTATTACTTCCACTTCATTCTTCAAGTCTTGAACTGTTTCCCTTACCTGTTTGATTACTTTTTCTTGTTTCTCTTGGTTTTCTTGGGTATCTTTGAGAGATTTATTCATTTCCTCTACCTTTTTGTTTGTAATCTCTAATTGATTATGGCAGTTTTTCACCTCCTGTTTAAGGTCCTCTATTATTTTCATATAATTCACTTTTGAGTCGAATTCTTCTAATTCTTCTGGATTAGGGTGTACACTTCTTATTTCGGGATTCCTGGATTCTGGTGATGTCACGTTGCCTTTCAAGTTGTTGGGGGAATTCTTACATTGGCGCCTGCCCATCTCTTCCTTCAAATGGAGCCAGGAGAGGCCTGGTGTCTTGGACCAGTCTTTGCTGTGACTAACTCTCTGGGTGTATCTCCTCAGTGTAGGGGCAGGAACCGTTCCCTACCAGATGAACTCCTCAACACCAAAACAGGGATGCCTGGTATTCCAATGACCCGCGGAAAGAAGGGCAAATGCAGGGGGTAGGGCGGGGTCGAGTAGAACACAGGCGACACTGCAGTACAAGCTGGAGGTGCCTGCGCTCCCTTTCGGGGGTTGCTGAGGCCTGCCCGCTAGGCAGGCACTCACTGCTCTGGTTGGGTAGCCTTAGTGTAGGGGGGGTTGTGCTCTCTACCGGGACAGTCCGCCCCAGGATAGCACATACTCACCCGTCCAGATGGAACTTCTCAGCACCTACACAGAGACTCCTGGTAGCCCCAATGAGCCAGGGACCAAGGGAAGTAGGGGGCAGGCAGAGTGGGTCCAGGAGAGCACAGCAGATACTGCAGCCCCAGCAGCAGGGGCCCCGCGTTCCCTGGTGGGGACCTTGAGGCTTGCCCTCTAGTCAGGCACTCACTGCTCTGGGTTGGTAGCCTTAGTGAAAGGGCAGGAAACTGTTCCACAGCAAAGGACCTTGCAGACAAGGCAGGCTTGGGGTGGGGGTGGGGGCGCTGGTGTAGGTAAGAAACCCTGCAGCAGGAGCTGGGGGAGGGGCGTTTGTGCTCTCTACCGGGACAGTTGGCCCCAGGATAGCACACACTCACCCGTCCAGATTGAACTTCTCAGCACCTACACAGGGACTCCTGGTAGCCCCAATGAGCCAGGGACCAAGGGAAGTAGGGCGCAGGCAGAGCTGCAGCAGGAGCTGGGGGAGGGGCGTTTGTGCTCTCTACTAGGACAGTCCGCCCCAGGATAGCACACACTCACCCGTCCAGATGGAACTTCTCAGCACCTACACAGGGACTCTTGGTAGCCCCAATGAGCCAGGGACCCAGAACTCTTCTTAATCTCACCTTTATTTAATAACACTGGTGAAACAACCAGGTGATTTACGGGTTGTTCTTCAACTTCTCTTTGTGTGGTGTTTTTGGATGGTTAAAACGCTTTACGTCCTTCATGGTGACCCAACAGGGGAGGTGTTGTGTTCGTGTCATTACATCCTGTGAGGCTGTGCGTCATTTCTTTTTATCCTTTTACAAGTATTATTCACTTTATCCCTGAGTCCCGTGGTGTCTGCTGGGCTTCTCCAACTTAAAGTTGCTCTTTTGCCATTCATAATTAATTAATATCTTATAGTTACAACCATGTAAATGTTTCATTCCTCATCAAACACTGTTTACTCATTTGCATCAATATGCATTTGTGATTTCCTATTCTGTTCCATAGGTTATGACACCATTTGTGATTATTTCCTATTCTAGTCCATAGGTTATGACACCATTTGTGATTTCCTATTCTGTTCCATAGGCTATGATACCATTTGTGATTTCCTATTCTAGTCCATAGGTTATGACACCATTTGTGATTTCCTATTCTGTTCCATAGGTTATGACACCATTTGTGATTATTTCCTATTCTGTTCCATAGGTTATGACACCATTTGTGATTATTTCCTATTCTGCTCCATACATTATGACACCATTTGTGATTTCCTATTCTGTTCCATAGGTTATGACACCATTTGTGATTATTTCCTATTCTGTTCCATAGGTTATGACACCATTTGTGATTATTTCCTATTCTAGTCCATAGGTTATGACACCATTTGTGATTTTCTATTCTGGTCCATAGGTTATGACACCATTTGTGATTATTTCCTATTCTAGTCCATAGGTTATGACACCATTTGTGATTATTTCCTATTCTAGTCCATAGGTTATGACACACTACCATTGCTCTCTACTTCCATGCTCAACTTTTTCCATATTGAGTCAGAAACAGTTCCTTCTAATTGGTTTCTAAGCTTGTTGATATGCCTCCATCATTGTCTGGACGTTTCTTGTTTCTGGTCCAATGAGGCACACCTTATACTTTCCCCACCCAGCCCTAGAAGTAATCAAGTATTCAAAGAATCTTGTCTCATAGTAAAATATATACATACATATGTATATGTATATGTGTGTGTGTGTGTGTGTGTGTGTATATATATATATATATATATATATATATATATATATATATATATATATAAACCCAAGTGCTAGGTGTCCTCATTGCTAACAAGAAATTGCTGCTCTCAGGTGACAGGGACAAGAAACCATATACAAATAGGTCCTTGTAACCACTGATCCTTTTCTATTTCATTTTATTGAAGGCCACATGTTCCTACTAATGTATCCAATTCAACTATCTTGTTGATTCTGTAATATCTTTTTTCTACTGCAATTCTCTTTTTGGCTCTTAGAATACATATTATATTGTAGGTACATAATGCAATATATGTAATTATATTAAGAATCAAAGCTTATTCTTACTCTTAATGTATTTATTACTCAATTTACTACTCAATGGTCATAAGTGACCAGTTTTCCATCTGTGCTGACACGCCTGCTCTGTTTGGATGAGAATTATTTCACTTTGATTCCCACGTTGAGTCTTTGCATGACATAGATGACTCTGTCATCTTGCCTGGCCCCTGACACCTACTCCAGGTAATCTTTCCATCCCTTTTCTTTGGCTGAAAGTTTGAAAACCTTTGTTAGGTGTCCTCTCTATGACACCGCAAAGATGCCTACGTCTCAATCCCCAGAACCTACAAATGTTACTTTCTATTGCAAAAAAGAGTTTTTCAGATGCAATTAAAAATCTTGAGACATAGATATGATCCTTGTCCTATCTTCTCTGTTGTTGTTATAGGACACTGACTTTAAAAAAAAAAAAAGGGAAAGGGTTTATTTGGCTCACATGTCCTGAGCAGTTTATCTCTAAAAGAAGTCGGCGCAAAGGATTCAAGCTGAAGCACAGGCAGGAACCATGGGAGGAAGCTGGCTCACATTCATCTACCTCTCTTACACTTGCTAGGACTACCCATCTTAGGACCATCCACACTGGCCTGGCCCTTCCCCGTATCATCCAACGATCAAGACGATGCCACACCAACATGGCCATGGGCCAGTCTGATGGAAGCGTTTCCTCAATCGGGTTTCCTCCTCCCAGATATGTCAGTTTGACACCTAGATTAGCCATCATGATCTTGAATTATTAAAGTGATCCCAATATAATCTCAAAAGTCCTTATAAGAGGGAGATAGGAGTGCTGGAGTCAGGGAGGATTAAAAGGCTCCATCCTGAAGGCTGTAAAGAAAGGAGGCCCCACCTGACAGCAAGAGTGGTTTTCAGAGAGAGGCAGATTCTCTACTTGGGTCTCCAGCCTGACAGCAGCCTTGTTGGTGGCTTGATTCCAGCCTGGGTTTGGACTTCTACTGCCTAAGCTATGAGACAATATTGTGTCGTCTTAGAGTAACTGAGTCTGTGGTGACTGTGATGGTTTAAAAAAAAATGCCACCCCCAAAGGGGGTGGAACGATTAGGAAGTGTGGCCCTTTTCAAGGAAGATTGTCGGTGTGGGGTGGGCTTTGAGGTCTCCTGTGCTCAAGCTACACGCAGTGTCACAGTTGTCTTCCTTTTGCTCGCAAGCTGTAGGAGGACTCTCAGGTCCTTCTCCAGCACCGCATCTACCTGCACGCTGCCGTGTCTCACCATGATGATGATGGACTGAACTCTGAACTGTAAGCGAGCCACCTCGATTAAATGTTTTCTTTTTGAGAGTTGCCATGGCCTTGGTGTTTCTTTGAAGCAATAGAAACCCAAACCAAGACAGCGACTTCTCACTAAACCAGCAGAATCTAATACAATCACTCTGTTGGGGTTCTGGTGCTCCACCCACTCCCCTGTACATACGCTCCTCACACTGCACTCAGAAGCTGATTTCTATGGTCGCCAACAGGGCTGCTTAGCTCACTCTGCTGTACTTCTCTGATTTCAAACTACAAAATATGAAGGGGTGAGAAAAAGAGAATGAAGAAAAGAGAAAGGAGAGAGAGCCTGTTATGCTCCATTCATCCAGGCACCAACCATCCACCAGCAAAGGTGTGCCAGCTCTTTTTGAGAAGGAACCGGGACTTGGTACTGTTCTTGCGCTCTCACTGCAGGCCTTAGCTGTTGGTGCCCCTGCTGCTATTGGACCAAGGGAGATGCCTATCCCTGCTAACAAAGGACAGGAATAATTGCCACCCTTATCTCCCTTATTATAAAATATAATCAATCCCTTCTGTAAATCCCACAACACCCCTGAGACTAAATGGGAACATAAAAAATAAGATAATGACCATACAGAGAGTTACCGACAACTACTCAACAGGCCAGTCGAAGGATAGTCCCTGCCTCGCTCCCTGCTACAACCCCACCACATAGTACAGTACGGTTCTCCATGTCTCAGAGTCTGGGTCCAACTGATGCCACCTGCACTCGGAGAAAAGGAGAAAATTTTAACCTAGCGCCAGACTGGCACCCCTAACAGTTCCCTTTCTACTGTGTAATTAACCACTTCTCAAAATAAAGGAACCCTTCCCATAGCTATGATCTGACAAAGGAACCCTTCCATAGCTATGATCTGAGAAAGGAACCCTTTCATAGCTATGATCTGACAAAGGAACCCTTCCATAGATATGATCTGACAAAGGAACCATTCCCATAGCTGTGATCTGACAAAGGAACCCTTCCCATAGCTATGGTCTGACAAAGGAACCCTTCCATAGATATGATCTCTTCTGTGGTCCAAGTTAAACCATCTCACAGTAACTTTCCATCTGCAGTTGCTTTAAAGTCTGCATCAATCAGTTTGATATCTAACCAGCAGTGTTTCATGTACGTCACAGCCATGTCAACATTAGTCTAATTTTCTTTTTTTTTTTGGTTTTTCGAGACAGGGTTTCTCTGTAGCTTTGATGCCTGTCCCGGAACTAGCTCTTGTAGACCAGGCTGGCCTCGAACTCCCAGAGATCCGCCTGCCTCTGCCTCCCGAGTGCTGGGATTAAAGGTGTGCGCCACCACCGCCCGGCTAGTCTAATTTTCTTTTCATTCTGGCTGCCTACAAGATTTTAAAGCTTTGCAATCAAGTTGTAGTCCTGTTACTTAGTTACACAACAATAGTACGATAACCACTGATTATTGTCAAGGACTGAAATGACCCCTTGACACAAACTGTTCCAGGCAGTACTACCATGTGGGATGATACCTAACCTCTTGAATCCCTTCCTAGTCCTAATCTTGACACCCCTGCGTGTCCTGAAGCCAGCAGAAATCATCTCCTTTTGCCCATCATTCTTGTTTATGTAAGTGATTATAAATTCAAGTTCATTACACATTCCTGTGCATGTTGTAAGACCATCTTGTGCCGGGTCACAGGGTCTTCTGGAACTCACAACCCAGAGCACATGTAAGTCGTTACATCATGAGCTTCCTGGTACTTGAAAGGCACACAGACTGGCCACATTTCACCTCCTCCTGTGGCGACTGCTGTCCCCTCCTCCATCTTTTGGGACTGCCCGGAAGGTCTGCAGTTTCTTCTTTCAGGCCAGAATAATCTTCACTCCAAAACCTTTGCAAGGATAGCTGCATTTCATGGAATCTAAGCGGGTATCACCCTTGCAAATTCCTCCTCACATGGTTTTTCTTTGATTTGGAGACTGCAATTACCCTATTGAAACCTCCATATTGCTCACTTCATCCCACGGAGAGCCTATTTCCTCCATCCTGTCTCTGTTCTATTTTCCCATAGCAACAAGAATTTTCAAAACAACCATTCGACTTGAGTATTCGACTTGATGTATTTTATTTATTGTCTAATTCCTAGTTGTTCAAGTTCTCCAAGTGTGGGGATCCCTGAGTGTTTTTAGTGGACTAATCAGGTACCACAAAAAGTTACAACTGTGTGAAAGAAGGAGTTCACACAATGCTGTGAGGAAGACTCACGTTTACCTATTCCTTTTTCAAATATATTAATGAAAGATTAGAGAACATTAAAGTAGTTATTAAATGTCACACTGCTTACAGTGGTTCAATTTTAGTTCCAGTCCAGGATTTTCTCCATAGAGCTAAACTCTGCCACACTATGCCTATTAACTTGTCAACTTTGCACAAGCTAGAGTTATCTGGGAAGAGGAACCTCAGAGAAATTTCCTTCATCACATTGCCTGTGAGCAAGTCTGTAGGGCATTTTCTAAATGATTGGTATAGGTGTGCCCAGCCCACAGCCCACAGTGTGGGCCAGTGCCACTCCTGGACCAATGGTCCTGAGTTGTATAAGAAAACAGGCTGAGCAAGCCATGAGAAGGAAGCCATCAAGCGGTGTTCCTGCACAGCACCCAATACAGTCCCTGCCTCCAGGTTCCTGCCTTGAGTTCCGCCCTGGCTTACCTCAGTGATGAACTATAATCTAAGGGGTGGTATAAGCCCCTTCCTTCCCAGGTTGTTTTTGGTCATGGTATTTCCTCACAGAAATGGGAACTCTAAGACATATACTCATGATGTTGCCCACACAAATGTAGGCGGGAACCCTAGTGTGGAAGACAGAAAAGAAGCAAACTCAAATGCCAGGCTCAGCAATTTGGACACTTCCCACTGCAAGAGCTGTATGTTGAATGGTGATGTAATTAGACATATCTCTTTGAAAGAAAATTTAAATAGCTGCCAACCAGAGCAGAAAAAAAAAAAAAAACCAGCCAGTTGTCAGTAGAGAAAAGCACCACACTTAATGGGACTTAATGCAGCTCCAAGATTCCCACTGCTAAAAACGGCTAATTTCCCTCCCATTCATCCGAGCCGCCTCACAGAAGAAGTCTGACACAGCATGACTAGTTGTGCAAGGACACTTTATTTCTACATATTAGAGAGTAAAGAACTACAAACAAGTGAGTTATTTGCCACTTGGGTGCAGTCACAGTTTTCAGTGGTATTCAGAAGCACCAGGTGGGACAAACGGCTTTCCTCGAGGGACGATTTGCACTTCCTGACATGCTGAAGCGCTGTCTGTCTGCTGTGAAGGGCGGGCTCAGAGTGTAGACAAGCTCTCAGTCCGCAGCACCTCACGGGTCATTTCAACTGTACATAAGTGTGCCACCTACAGTTCAGCTTCAGCCAACTGGCTAACTGGCCCCTGGGATACAACCTTTCAATCACACAGTCTTTGTTAATTACTCAGGGAGAATAAATGGTCAAGTGAGAGAGTTGAGGATAGAGAAATTATAAATAACATATATATTAATCAATAGAAATCCATTTTCATCACATAAAAGTTGCTATCATAAATACTTTTCTGGTTGATAAGTCTTAAAAATATACTTTCCATATAAATAATGTTAAATATTAATAAATAGGTTTAGATTTATAATTCAAACAGCGCTGGCAGGATTGTTCTTATTGGGCCGGTTCCCAACCCCGAAACAGCACCGGCTCCTTTTCCGCTTCCTTAGGCTCGATTTTGGTGACAGTCGGTGCATCACTTTCATGAGTTCATTGACAGCTTTGCGCTGGACCTGCGGGTCATCTACCTGTCGGTGGAAAAAAAAATGGAATTAACTCCAAGCATGCAAGCTATTGGGATATTCTTCTTTCAACACCATGATCAGTGAAAATGGAAATATTCCTTTTAAGAAAAGCAATCTTGTCTAACAATGTAACCCTGTCATTTGTAGTGATCACTTCTTCAGCAGTTAAGATTACAGGGGTCATTAGGTCGTACAAGAGGGAATGGGGTGGCTTATATCACGTATATATTGCTAACGTAACCGCTACAGAAATCTCAGAATGGAACACTAAAAGGACTCGTGGCTGGAATGAGGGTGGGAGTGAGTTGGTAGTGACCCTAAACCTGGACAGACAATCTCCTGGAAGTTGCTTTCTGGTGAAGTGATTGGGGAGTGACCTTCTTTTCTACAAGATCTACTGCTTGCTTAGTCCTTTCTAGACTACAAAAAAAAAAAAAAACCTCCTATGGTCAGTGCTCCCCCTTGGTATAGCAGAACGCTTTGGGATCTACCAAGGATCCCAGAGACCCAGGTGCATGAAGGAGAAGGCCCATGTCTTTGGGAGCTAGGTTCCTTTAAGAGATTCAGATACCACTCATAGTTTGGAATACTAAGGGGGAAAAAAAACCCAAGGCCAAATTAATGAAAAGTATCATTTTAGATTTCTCCCAAATCAGACCAGTGTCATCATGTCTAAGGTGGGATTAAAAATAAACACCAATTCTATTCATATTGGTACTAATCGATTTGCTGACAATGAGCACCTGTTACTGGAGGTGTAGTAGTATTTCCTGTTCTCTGCCTTCTATACCATTTGTTTAACTACTTAAACAACTTCTCCATTTGTAGCAGGATGGCCACTTGGGCAACTTCGTGCTTAATAAAAATGAACCCCTTTTGTATGCTTTTCTAATGCTGGAAATACTTTGACTTCCTTGCTACGCTTCCAAGAAGGATTCAGAGGTGTGTGTGTGTGTGTGTGTGTGTGTGTGTGTGTGTGTGTGTGTTCCTAAGATGTGTTGACGGTGCAACAAAACAGGACAAGAGTTACGAGCTTGCTCAAGATCACCCATAAGAAGCATAACACCCAGGGTTTCCAGAGAGTTACTCCAAGGCCTTAGGAATAACGAGTTTCTACCAGCTGTGCTGTGAAGACAAATTCATTTCCCAGTTCTCAATACATTGCCAAGAATCCTAGAGTCTTAGCCATAGCTGAACAGCAAGACCGGCATGAAAGTGACTTAGGAACAATGACTTTATCCATCTCTAGTTGATGACTGAGATGTGCTGCCATCTTCCAGCCCCTGCGACAACGCACCAGTTGGGTCAGAGCCCGACTCAGGTAGACCGAAAGCTGGGCACAAGCAATAAGGCCACAGAACACAGCAAGGCGCCTGTCCCTTTCATCTGAGCCTATTTGCCTTTGGGATAAAATCTAGAAAATTTACGTTTGTCTTTATGCTTTCAGGTTATCTTTCTGATTCTGGAAGCCGTAAAGGCTTAGGGTGGCTTCATGATAGAAAGTATGGGATAGGTGAAGTACCCCCATATCTGAAAGTTAATTGGACACGCCTTTCATAAGACATCCAAAGCAATCCTAACAAAGCAATCCTACCATTCCTTCCCTAAAAACAAACTGGACCGTATAGCATGAGAGGCTGACCAGAGACCAGGGGTAGCACACCCAGATGTCGCCCCAGGGGCTCCACTACTTCCTCCTCTCTCATCCTCGTTTTCTACCTATGACACTGGTCAGGTTTGGTTTGGTTCTGACTAAGCTTCTGTAGTGATCCCAGCTGGTTCCTATCAAGACGAGGAAACGGCGGCGGCGGCAGCCGGGCAGGTGAGTCATCCGGACTCACACTTCCTTGTGGCCTGGCTGGGAGGAGGAGCGCGCAGCTTTCTCGCTCCCTCCCACTGCTCTTTCCACTAACACACAACCTCCCATCCTAAGCGAGAGTTTCCATCACACACCCAGGGGGACCACAGGGGCTCTGCTCACTGCTCCCCTCGGCTGCTTCCTCCTCACGCCATTTACCCATCGTGTGGGCAATGGTTTGAATGTCTGTGTTTTTCCAAAGTTGACGAAGTCCCTCCCAGCGTGCCCATAGTGAGGAAACATCTCAGACAGGGCCTCCTCTCCCAGCTTTATCAACTGTTCAGTAGCCAGTTTCTACCATCTGATCATTCAGTACAGCACAAAACTCCATTAGTACAAAGTGCCTCACCGGAATCTTAGCAATCTTCTCGAAGTCATTCACTTTTGCCTCGCTGTTGTTGAAGAAGTTAGAGATAAGATCTGCCTTGATGGTGTTTATGCTGTCCTGGATGGTCTCATGGTCCTTCAAGGCTTCAAAGAGTTTGAAGTAGAAGGAGATAATCTGGCTCTCGATGAGTTTTGTATCACCATCCTTGGGAAACAAGAGCACAAAGAGAGTCTGATGGGAGCCGGTCCGCGAGAAACAACAGGGAGAATGAGCAAAGGGGACATCAGTTTTACCTCTTGCCAGTTCTTCAAGATCTCAAAGAGGAGATCCCCTCCTTCACCGACATCAGAGCTAGTCGAGTTCTGTGGAAAAGAGGAAATTCAATTTGTAATTAATTAGTTCACCAACTGCCCCGAAAATATCTATTGAGTTTTATTCAATTCAGTGCTGGCAAGAACTGCTGATTTCCTGCTCAGCGCCTCCATTTACTTCTAACAAGCATCCCCAAAAGGCCTCATGTTAGGTTTAGCCAAGGACTCTCTCGTTCTTGCAGCTTTAGCATTTACTAGTCTAATCTTGAATCGCAAGGCCACAAATAAACTCAAAAATGCTGATGAGATTTCAAGTACCCCAAATAGCTGGAGTGAGCTAAAGAAAGTTGCTCTCAAGTTAAGAGAGACAGAAAACATCATCAAATTAATCCCACTGCGCACACTGCCCCCTTATGGCACAGTTTCTGTGACATAAGTCTGCACTCGTAGGTCCTAGCAGCTGCGTTAAAAGGTAGCTCCACACACGTGTGTGAGACACTTTGATTTGCACCGTGAGGATAAAATTGACTGTGAACGCTTGACCATTATGATGACAGCTATGTGTGTAATAGCATACATTCGAGACAAATTATAAAATTGTAAAAGCAAAAAAAAATGTTCATTAGCCTTGGTTAATTTGAAAGAAAATCCACAAAAGAAAAAATGTAAAAGTCCAAGAAACATAACTCCTCTCAGACCTCAGTAAGTGGCTGGTTTCAGCGATAGTTCACTTGCAGAATTTCAAAATTCACTCTTTAGGGAAAAGTGTATGCAAGGGGTCGTTCTTAAGCAGAAACTTTAAGAACTTCACCTTCTGTTCCTTTTAAGCGGTAGGATGGTTCCCTGAGTGTTTTTATTCATCTCTCTCTCATACTTGTCTCTCACTATCACTTTCACAGTAGTCTGAGGAATGAGAAATGAATAGCCAACCATGAGCATAAGAATTGTTCCTTATCGTGAGTAAATGTTAACAAATTAATAACCACAAAATGATAAGTATCTCATACTCACACTGCCCATCTTTGGGAAGATTGTAAATGCCCTGTCAGTCTCTATAGCAAACTGAACGAAGTCAAATCAATATCAAGATGATTAAGTCAAAAGGCTCCTCACCGGCAAACAGCAACATAACACCCCGTCTTCTCAAAATGACTGTGGACCAGAGGCGCCACTGTAGTGTTGACAGTGGCAAGTCAACGCCAGTCATTTTCGATACAAGCATGATACAAATTCATACTTACAAAATATTTCTTCAGAGTCTCTATTTCTTTAATGGGTGTGCCCTCGCAGTCAGAAATGGCCTGCGTGAGGCAGAGCAACAAAGCCAAGATGCAGCGTGTCGCAGTCATTGTCTCCGAGCAAGGCCAAGGCCGTGAGAGTCTGGAGCACCCGTATCAAGTCAATGGGTCCAGAGGACTCTGCTGGCTTGTCTTCTCTAGTAGCTGATGGGCTGATGGGAGCTGTACTCTGCACCTCCCTTTCTGCCGGTATTTATACCTAATCGAAGGCTCCTCAGGATTACGTATTTTCACACGTTTTTTAAGATGAGATGGTGACAGATAGGTGGGGAAGCTAAATTACTTTGCATTATAACTCTGGTTTTGTGGCATGTCAGGTTGTAGCTAGAGTTTCCTTTCGACTCCTTGGGCTCTCTGACGATGAGCCAGACCCGCTGTGCCCACCTGTGCCATTCTTGTGGGATCCTTTGAACTGCACCCCGTTCGGGACTGGAAATTGTTTTGACGTCTCCCCTTTCGGCCCTGGCGATGTGAATTCCTTGTCCACAGAGCACAGCATATTGAGCTTCTGTTTGTGGTTGGGAACAGCTGAAAAGGGAAACTCTTGGGCTTCTCAAACCCCTGCAAAGGGGAAGCCTTCTTTAAAGTTTTCTTGCAAATGACCAGAAAGCAAGGAAAGCATACAGTTAAAAAACCACTGTGGCTAGGAAGCCCTTCATCAGAGTTCATTAGTAAAACACATACCACAAGTTCTAAATCACCCAAGGTCCAACTGCCCAGAGCAAATAAAATGAAGGCAACATTTTATTATCTATAGGTAAGATAGAATTGTTTTCCATTAATAAAAGAAAAAATGCATGAATAGTTTTATAAATGTTGTATTTCAAGCAGCGTATCTAAAGTAACATGTGCATCAAGACCCATGAGTGCGTCTCCATTTCTCTGCCGTGAAATCTTTAAAACCTGGCGTACATCTTATACACAGAGGAAATCACTTCAGAACTAACCATATTTCTAATGCCCATGCCCACATGTGGTTGAGGCCACCACACTGAATAGTCCAGCACTAAACACACAAAATAACCTTAATAACTGGGAAGCGTTTCCCCCTTCAAGTTCCAACAAGAAAATTCCTCTTCCTTCTTTGACCGTGTATCTGAGAGTCAGCCCTTCAGGGTGGCAGAGGAGGCCCTCTGCTCTTTGGTACTGCCCCACTTGGATTTCTACTTTCCCTGTATTCATTAGCCTATAGCGGTTGTGAGTACAGACTCCAATGCTTCACATTCGAGCTGTGGGGTCTTGAGTGAGCATCTTTATGATCTGTGACTCTGTTTCCTTCATCTGTATAGCAAGTTTAATGCTGGTATTTCCTTTCAAGACTTCAGTCAAAAAGTTCAATCAAGTGATCCATGGGAAGTGATAATAATTCACAATAGTCAGTCCCTCAATAAAGGTTATCTATTGTTATTTGGAAATGCTGGATGGGCGACTGGTCCTTTCATGACACTCTGCCTCTTGTTTACACAGTTCCTTTGACCTTGTGCTCCCTTTACCCTCATCTGTGCACCTCAGAGTGGTACCCAGTAATCTTGGTCCAGATGAAAAGTCATCTCCTTGAGTTTTTCCCCAAACCTCCAGCTTCAAATCAATCTCACGTCGTCTGTACTGGGCTAGGACTCTGCCTATGTTCCCCATGGGATCTCAGTTCCCCAGTCTTATACAGGAAGCATCTCTCCATGTCTTTTCCCACTGTAGGCTGATTTCCTTACAATCAGAAAGTGTTTTATTGCTTCCGTGACTGCCTTTATTTCCATAAAACATTTAAGCAAAGAGAGTCACACATACACACACACACACACACACACACACACAAATATGCATTTGAATGTTTATCCAAGAATGTGCTTGGATGGTGGGAGATGTAGCTCCAGCATGCACACAACCCTTACACAGCATGCACACAACCCTTACACAGCATGCACACAACCCTTACACAGCATGCACACAACCCTGTCTGAAAACAGGCACAAAAGGCAGGTAGAAGTGGAGGTTGGATGAGCACTTCAAGGTCATCTTCTGCTACCGTCAGTATAAGAATCATAAGAGTCTGTCTCAAATAAAAAACAAAAAAGTCTAGCCACGTAAAGTGGTGTATACCTTTAGTCCCAGCACTAGGGAGGCAGAGACAGGAGGATCTCTGTGAGTTTAAGGTCAGCCTGGTCTACAGAGTGGGTTCCAGAACAGCCAGGGATACACAGTGAACCATTGTCTCAAAAAAACAAAAACAAAACAAAAAACCCATAGTGAGTTATTTGCCCTCAATTTTTTTTTTCATTTCCAACCTTATTCCCTCCAGTTTGTAGGAAATGGGTGTTATTCTCAATGCTAGGAAACAGCACCATGTCTCCTTAGCTAATACCAGCATCATTCTATGCTTTTTATTAATTTTAAAAAGTATTTTTTCTCTCTCAGCATCAATAGGTGTGTGCTCCTCTTATTCCACATCCTCGGCAACATGAGCTGTCACTTGTGCTTCTGATCTGAGCCATCCTGACAGGTGTAAGACAGACCTCACCGTAGTTTGGATTGGCATTTCCCTGCTGGATCAGGATCTTAAACATTTCTTTAAATGTTTCTCAGACATTTGAGTTTTTTCTACTGAGAATTCTCTGTTTAAATCTGTACCCCATTTTTAATTGGATTATTCAGTAGCAGCAAAGTGACTCCTAATGACATTCTGCTATACTCGTAGATCAGTGTCTGGTGCTCATCTATCATCAGATGAGAGGGGGGTGGAGAAACTCACAGCTAAACATTAGGAAGAGAGGGGCCTTGAAACACGCAGCCCTAAGTGGGATGTCTCCATCCATAAATCCCTTCAGAGCTCAAGTAACCCTGAGAAAGGGGAGGCAGAAAGGGAGTAGCCAGAAGGGACGGAGGACACTAGGAGAACAAGGCCATCTAAATCGACTGAGCAAAGCTCAAACGAGCTCACGGAGACTGAAGCAGCAAGCACAGGGCCACTCAGGGGCCACACCTTTGTATATATATATATATATATATATATATATATATATATATATATTCGTGAGCGGTGAATGAGCAGGTCTTTGACACTCATTTTTCATGGAGAGCGGGCCTTTTTGTTCCATCCCAGCCGCCCAGCTAGCTTACACCTGAAATAATCACATAGAAACTGTATTTATTTAAACACTGCCTGGCCCACGAGCTCTAACTTCTTATTGGCTAATTCTTATATCTTAATTTAACCCATTTCTATTAATCTGTGTATTGCCACATGACTGTGGCTTACCAGCAAGATTCTAATCAGCGTCCGTCTCATGCAGGAGATCCATGGTCTCTCTCACTCTGCCCTTCTTCCCAGCATTCAGTTCTGTCTTCTCCACCTAAGTTCTGTTCTATCAACTAGGCCAAGGCAGTTTCTTTATTCATTATCCAGTGAAAGCAACAAACAAACAGAAGGAACTTCTACACCACACTCACGCATTCTCTTGGGACTCTTCCTTCTGCTGGTTGCCTTGTCCAACCTCTATGTGGTGATTTTTGTTGTTGTTGTTGTTTTATCTTATTCTATTTTGTAATGTTCAGTTGTTTTCTCTTAGAAGCCTGTTCTTTTCTAATGAAAGACAGAAAGGGGGTGGATCCAGTTGGAATGGAAGTGTGGGAGCAGTCGAGGAACGGGAAACTGTAATCAGGATATATTGTATAATATAAAAGAAACTATTTCCAATGAAATGGGAGAAAGAGTTAAACATGCAGTTAATAAGCTATAAGAAAAGCAAAAGAAAATATTTATGATTTTCAGATGTAATAAAAAAATAAAAGAAATCTGAAGTTTGCAGAGTTCACTTCCAAATTAAGCTGTGAGGAGCACGGGGACAACCCTGGGCACAGGCTCTGCCATCGCTCCCTCCAGGGAGAAAGCAGACCAGAGACAATGTACAAGTCCAAACACGTCAATGGCTTCCGTCAGGCTGCTGAGACTACACTCCTGCTAGATGCCAATAGTCAAACCTTGAGTCTCTGGAAAGAATATTGAAACTTTTCTCGAATAATGTCAAAGCTATTTCTATCTGTATCTTAATTATTTCCAGTGGAACACAGTATTGGGAGAGAAGAATTAAAAAACAGGGAGCAGACACAATGACTCTGTGAGTAAAGGGGCTTGCTGCCAAGCCTGAACTCCTGAATTCAAATCTTGGGACCCATAGAGGGAAGAGAGTTCTTAACCCCACCCCCAACACATAAAAAAATAAAAAATACTTTTAAAGAACTGTGGGATCCATCATAGGGCCTTGTCTGCACCCCACTGTTTGTAAGTTAAGAATTCCTGTTGAGTATATATTAAAGCTACGCATACAGTTCAGTCAAATGTGCAGGTTAGAAATTGCCCGGCTGAAACTCGGGCTCTCATAACACTTAGCCTCATGATGAAACACAGAAGCGTGGAAATGCCAAAGCTGTGATGTTCTAGCCCTTCAATTCACATCAAGACCCAGAAAAATAAAAGTGGCATGTTTAGATTCGTTCAGCTAGCTAATGAAAAGCTGGATCTAAAACCCCAAGGTATTTTCCTTAATCGGCCCTCTTCCTAATTGATCAATATCTACTAAAACATATTGAATGCATTTCTAATTTCTGTGTTAGATATGCGAATTGAAATAGATAAATCCAATAAAGCTTGGGTTTGCATCTTGTTTTTTCCTGTAGAACCGGTGAGAGAGGAGCCACACTTGACCACTTTACTGAGAATAAAAGCTGTGGGATCCTGGGCGAGGCCTTCCAACTGATTTCACAGACATTCACACTGCCCGACCGCCAGGACTTCCGACCTGGAACAACGCACGCGCGGTATTCCACTTGATGCCCTATTGTCCCCTTCTCCAAACTCCTGGTGATATTTACAAAGGGTCTCATCCTTCATGCGGCTCCTGTTCGGCCAGGTTGCCTATCCGGTCTTGGCGTCCCACACCGGAAGTGAATCATCCACTTGGGTTTTCACTCAGGGGACACAGGAGTCTCTGATTTAGAATACTGTCACTCCAACAGCACATACTTTTCTCACCTTTTCCTGTCCTGTCAATTTCGCAAAGAAATCTCTCTCTGCTGCCTGTAAAGCACCTTCTGTTGTACATGCAAACTAGAGGTTTCACGCCTTGCTACTCCAGCCGACACGGAACCTGTAGAATCACCCACCACCACGGTATCCTTCAAAACTTTTACAAAGCCACCAGGAGTCAAGGTGTGATTGCACTACTAAAACAGAGGGACTGCGGACTTTCTTTTTTCCTTTCAGTTAGAGTTTCTTTCTGAAAACTGGCGATGGTTGTGTCAGCAAGACTGCAACGGCATCTCCTGCGACCCCGAGACCAAACCTACATCCTGGCTGCCCTTTTCCCCTGCATCAGCAGCCACATCCCTGACACAACCCGTTATCTCCTCCAGACCTTCACACAGATTTCTTCCACTCGCTATGAGTAAGTGTTGGATCCGTGTCCCCCGCGATATTTCAGCTCCTGGAACACTCCTGACCTCATAGCGGCTGAGCCTGCGGAAGAAGCGTGACGTACAGAGTGGTAGTCCACACGGAGTCAGGTTTTCCCCGCGATTTGACTCATGAATCCCATAGGCTAGAGAGTTTTCGGAGTCACCGTTTGCTTTTAAAGACCATAAGGATAAATTTGAGGGATATGGTGAAAATATGATTCTTATGCAGTAAAGTGATCAGTTTACAAAGGGAATGCTGGTGTTGATAATCTAGACAGTCACAGCCCTGACTTAAAGGTGTATCTTCGCTCAAGAAAACCTTGATGGGGACGCCCACTGAAACAATTTACCTGAGCTAATGGAGCTCACCAACTCAAGCCGGATAGGGAAGGAACCAACACAGGTCCAAGCTAGACCCTCTAGATGTGATTGACAGTTACATGGCTGGCAGACTTCAGAGCCACTGGCAGTGGCACCAGGATTTGTCCCTGCTGCTTGTACTGACTCTTTAGAATACATTCTCTTTGGATGGATACCTTGCTCAGCCTGGACATAGTAAGGAGGACATTTGTCCTTCCTTGGAGCAATGTGCCTTGCCCTCTCTGGGATGGAGAGTGGGTGGGGGAGAAGGTGGAGGGAATGGGAGGGTGGGAGGAAGTGGGAACTGGGATTAATATGTAAGTTGAGAAAAGATAGTTTGTTTTCTTTTTTAAAATAAAATAAAATAAAGTGAAGGAGAAAAGCACTCACTGGGTCCTTGACATAGAGTTACTAAAGAAAGATGGAAAGTTGTGTTGAAAATATTTGCTTATGTCCTAATTTCAACCAATTAGTACGTTTATGTTAAGCATTTGCTATGTGTCTGTACTATACCTTTGAAGGTTGCAGAGAAGTTAGGCGAGAAAAGCTGGCTGGAACATTAGCTAATCTCTTGGCTCACAGTGGAGGGCAGGAAGCCTTATTCTTTCTGCAGGAGTGTGGCGGTCAGAGGATTTATTAGGAGCCTATTCTGTTCTCCCAACATGCGGATCCAGAGGACAGAAGTCAGGTCATCAGGTCTGGTGGCACAGTGCCTTGACCTGCTAGACCCTCTTGCCAGCTCAGGGTTCATGCGGGGTCAGGGGCAAAAGGCTGATTTGGAGCCGGAAAGATGGCACAGCAGTTAAGATCCTTTTCTCTGATTTCAGGTCCCAGCAACTATGTAACATGGTGGGCGTGGCCCAGTGCATGCCTGTTCCTCCACACTGAGGGGATACGAACCAGAGAACCAGTGGGGCTTGCTGGCTGCCAGCCCAGCTAGAAAAACACTAGCTTCTGCTGCACAGAGAAGTCACGTCTTAAAATAACTAGGCAAAGTGTGACCCCCTCCTCTGGCCTCCACATATGCACAGGCACACATTTGCACACTCACCATGACATATATACTCACTCACCCGTGTGTGTGTGTGCGTGTGTGTGTGTGTAATCCATGCTTGTACTCCTCTGCTGTGTTTTCCTTGGGGAAACCATTATCAGTAGATTCAAGGACTGGCCATTCCTAGGAGAGGCATAGTCTAGTCTAATCTGTTAGCATTCTGAAAACCTAGGAGTCCTCAAGGCCACTTTCATTAGCCAACCACAAGTTAGCAGAACCCCGAGACCAGGCCCTGGTTTGATAATTCACTGCAAGGACTCAGAAAAACATTCCAGTCATGATAGATTACTGCAGCATTAATATAAACAAAGTCAGCAGAGGAAAGAGCACAGGGCAGGATCCAGAACCTTCTAGGAACAAGCCTGTCAGCTGTCCTCTGCCAGGGGTGAAGTAATCGGTGCTCACTTTCCCCAGTGATAATGTGTGACTACAGGCACTATTGGCACACCTGTTAAAGGAGCTTGCCCTTGGCCAACTCGTCTCAAACTTGACCGCACAGACACAGCTGACTGCCTGATTGACCACGCTTAGGCTCCCCTGCTTCCACGGGTTAGTCTGACATTGTGCGCCCCAACTCCTGCCTGTTAGCACGAGTCCGGGCACTTAGGTAAATGAGGAAATTCCGGGCTTTGGACTTGTGTCTCTGGGGTGAAGGCACACTTCTTTTTGGACGAAACGAAACCTCCAGTGCATAAGTCTGTTTTGTTTTACTGTTTTCCTTTCTATACAGTTTGCTTCATATTATGTGAAGGCTTCCTTTTGCGACTTGATTTCTTCATTCTTGGCAAATAGGAAGATGTTGATAAAATGTGGAGTTCATTTGGTTCATACTGGATTTTCCCCCATAAACTACTTTAAGGAAGTCAAGTACATGTTTTCTTATGATTAGGCAAACACCTTTGTGTGATAGTTGAAGTCATTAGGGGAAAAGTCAGAGAATTTACAACATTGTTTCATTTTAATTCAGGTAAGAGTTGATTAAATAAATTCAAAACTTGCTGAACTTTCAACTCTGCCATGAAATTCTGTGAAACTGCCAAAACCTTCCCTCCTCCACCAAACAATAGACTGGAGAAAGTGGCTGCGTCTCAGGTGTGATTTCCAATTAGGGTAAAAGTTTGCTTCTCAGAGAACGAAAGTCCTCAGGCTCTGAACTTCAAAAGACATTGTACGGAGAGGGATGCACTGTGACAATGGGTGAGAACTTCCCCTAGAGACTGAGCAATGCTTACATTTAATTAGAACGTTTGTCCAGTTTTATGATGGTGTTAGAAAGTTTAAGCAGAGTTGAATGATGGATGTGCAAGTTTTTCTAGTTTTTGCCAGCTTGGCACAAACAAGAGTCACCTGGGACAGGGGATCTTCAACTGTGGTGCTGCCTCCATCAGCTTGGATTGGGCCATGTCTGTGGGGCTTTTTCTTGATTGGTGTAGGAGGGCCCAGCCCACTGTATGCAGTACAAACGCCTGGGCAAGGAATCCTGAGTTATATAAGAAAGTAAGCTAAGCAAGCCATGAGAAGCAATCCAGAAAAGAGCATCCATCCCTCCATGGTTTCTGCCTCTGCTTCTGCTCAAGTTCCTGCCCAGACTTCCCTTGGTGATGGACCACGGTCAGGACATAAATAAACACAATAAACTCTTTCCTCGCTCAAGTTGGTTTCAGTCAGTGTTTAGGCACAGCAATAGAAAGAGAACTAGGCAAATGTGTTTGTCTCTTATTATAATAAATACCTGAGGTAGGTGAACATTAGAACTTAACTGGGCATGGTATCATACACTTATAATTCTAGCACTCAAGAGGCTGAGCCAGGAGAGTAGCTGCAAGTTTGAGGTCAACCTAGGTTGCACAGTAAGAACCAGGCAATTCAGGGTTACTTCGCATAACCCTGTCTCAAAAGCAAAGAAGAAACAAAGAAGAGAGAGAGCTCTGTTTAGTTCACAGTTCCAGCAGCCAAAATTCCAAACAAAACACTGCTGGTTCTTGCCACCCTCTCCCCTCCTTGACAGGTAGCAGGTGGCAAAGGTGGGAAAACGAGAGGAGCCGGGAGCATCTTGGCAAAGAAAGCCTGAAGGAGATGGGCTCTCACTTCTCTTTGAAATGTCTGGAGGACCCCAGTCGGCCAAAGGGCCTCATATACAGCCCCTCCCAAAAGGTTCCATCTCCCAACAGTTGCGCTGAGGACCACCCTTCCAGCACATGAACCCTCAGGAGACACCCTTAAGCTGTAGAGAACTTCTAGCAAATGCACTGCCATCCTGCTAGTCATTTTCATAACTCCTGCTCTATTTAATTTGCAGAACATACATGCTTTGCTTTCCCAAACTTGCTCAGGAAATTATCAGTCAAAACAGAGCTTATAACATTAATACAAAGACCACAAAGTCTAAGAAAAGTGAATATTAATTTTACTCCAGCAAAACAGAGCTTGGGAAGAATTATTTGTGTGCCCAAATGTTTATGCCAGTAAAAAGACTAATGCCTAATATCAAGTAACAATGAAGTACTTAAACGGACCTTTCTCACTCATTTAATTCTAACAACTGTAGAAGACAAACTTCATTTCATAGATAACAAATAATTAAAGCTCAGAAAGGATAAATAACTTACAAAAAAATCAGCGAGCTAACAAGAGACAAGGCTAATGTGGCTCAGACTCTACTGGCATCTTGACCGCCCCACCAGTGACCTTGTCTTTAGGCCTAAGAGCTCTATGTATAAATATAATGCTCATGGTCCTTAGTTCATGTATTTAAAAACAACTGTCATTAACTTTATCTGTTAGACAATACATATAAGGAATCTGGAAGAGCCCATAGATGGGCAACAGAGCTAGAGAACCAAAGACCATCTATCCCAGGCACTCTCGGGTCTCAGGCCCATGAACATCAGCCCTCCCGTAGGGCACCGTGCAGGAAGAAGTGAATAAAGTCTAATGCTTATGTTCTAATCTTTGTGTCAGTGTGGTCCAGGAAAGTGTGTCTAGTTGACTGATCATGAATCAGTTGGCCATCAGAAAAGTAGCTGGTGGCAGATCTTTTAACACCCATCCTAATTACACCTACTGAAGGTGATAAGATTCCCCAAAAGGAAACAAGGAAACAGAAGGATGTTTGGTTGCCAAAAGCATTTGGAAATGAACTAATGCAGTTTCAAAATGACAAACTCAATCCTTTGGTAGTTTTACAAAATATCTTTTTATTTCTTATCTTTTGAGATTATAGTATGATTAAATTATTCTCCCCTTCCCTTTTCTCCCTGCAAAAGCTCCTTGATCTTTCAAATACATGGCCTCCTTTTTCATTAGCTTTTGCTAATGAAGTTTGCATGGTACCAGAAGCATTCAGTTCAGTTCCAGATCAGGGGACTCTAAGATCTGTTTCTGAAGTTCATTGTGTTTTTAGCAATAGAGACTTGCCTTCTACCCCTAGGAGACTACCAAGGGCAATAGCAATATGGTGTTATGTTTGGGGAGTGTCTTGGACAACTCTGACCAACAGCTCAAAAGAGGGCTTTCTATGTCTAATATTTGGGTTTTGTTAGGTTATCTTTGACCTTAGATGTATCATTGTCAGTCCAGGTGAGAAAATTTCACTTAAACTATATATACACACACTGAGTTATGTGTATTTTCCTTCTTAGTTAATAGTGTGATTCCTTATGAGTTTTTCAGACGTCCTTACTGTTGATAGCTTGTTGATAGCTTCACATGCTTAATACTGAATTCAATCCACAGTCCATCATAAACCTTGAGTGATGGTGCAAGTATTTAAGTCCAGGATCAGATCAGGAGCTCAAGGTAATCCTTAGCTCCTTTATAAATTTGAGGTTGACTCAGAATATATGATGCCCTCTCTCAACATGTATATATCTGTATATGTACGTATGTATGCATGCTATCATTGCCTATTCAGTTTTACGTTATCCTAAAACCCAATTGCTTCAGAGTCACTATCGTCTTGATGTTTGTACATATATTTTCCTTTGAAAATTTCCTTCTTGGCCATGAAGGGTTCATCCACTGAAACAGTTTACCTGAGCTAATGGGAACTCACCAATTCCAGCTGATTGGGAAGGAACAAGCATAGGACCAAAATAGTCCCTCTGAATGTGGTTGACAGTTGTATGGCTGGTGCAGACTGCGGGGCTACTGGCATTTATCACTGGATTTATCTCTACTGCATTTATTGGCTTTTGGGGATCCTGTTCTCTTTGGATATATACCTTGCTCAGCCTAGATATAATAGGGAGGGCCATGGACTTTCTACAAAGCAATGTGCCTTACTCTCTCTTAGGATTAGAGAGGGGTAGGGTGGCAGGGTGTGTTGAGGGAATGGGAGGAGGGAAGGGAGTGAGAATTTAAACTGGTATATTTCTAAAAAAAATCTAATAAAAAAGAAAATTTCCTTCTTAAGACCTTTTAGTTCAAGAAGGCTATAGATCACACTATATTTTTATTTTATGTCCATCTACCTTTTTGAGAAAGTGTAGCTTAATCTAAACTTACTGTTTTTAAGATTCATATTTATTTTATGTGTAGGGATGTTTTGCCTGCATGTATGAATATGCACCACTTGCATGCCTGATGCCTGCAAAGGCTGGGAGAGGGCATCGGATCCTCTGGAACTGGAGTTATGGACAGTTGTTAGGTACCATGTATGCACTGGGACCCAAACCCAGGTTCTCTGAAAGAGCAAGTGCTCCTAACCCCTGAGTCATCTCTCCAACTCCCATCAAACCTTCTAATTTTTTTTTTAACATTCTGATGTATTTTTTCCTGGTTTATTCTCTGAGTTGCTTTTTTTTAATGATAATTTCTATAATTTCACAGAAGGTGGAAATTTAAAGTTTGCTCCCACTCTTCATTTTGACAGCTATGATACTAGCTATCTTTGATCTTCTTCAAATCATCTAGATGTCTTCTTGAAATAACAGCACAGACTTCTTATTCCAAGCAACTCTCAATAAATAACAATATCTCTAATTAAGATGTGGCATCCCACATCTTAATATATGACTTTCCTTATTTGAAAATTAGAGACATGATTTTCTAATTGAAACATAGATCAGAACTCACTATAATGTTTTCAGGAAGTTTATTAAATAACAACAAAAGCCCTGCATTCTGTCATAGGCTCTTCCTTTAAAACAATAAAATAAAATCAACCCCAAGAGAAGAAATATAAACGCCATAGCACAAGATAGTCTATACTTCCGCCAGGAAAGGGAAGACTCTTGAGAGTAGGTAAAATTTCTTCACACCCCAGGTGGAGTTTGAAGTTTTTTTTTTTTTTTCAGGAAGCTTGTCAACCTTCTGTGCTATTGGCCTGTGGTCAGGGACTTCCCCCAACGTGCCTCCCATCTCTTGACAATGAGCAGAAATTTGGCCTCTTAGGTTTTCTTTGTAGTCACCTAATCGGATTTCCCAGGACAGAGGTGTCAAGCCAGCTTTGATCTGACTTCCCATCTCCTTCCTGTGGGTCACCCTGAGAAGAAAGAACTCGCTCTTCTTCCCCCTTCAGACACTCACGTCACTCAGCTCCCTGGTGCCACCCGATGCTTCCCACCGACTCACAAAAGCTCGGGCTTGAGCAGGAAGCAAAGGCCTTTGTGGACCAGATGCTCTGTCACAGACTCCAGAGGCTTCTTTCCCTTCCTCTTGTTTGAATAGATGTCAGCCACCTGCAGTTCCTGGACTTGGAGTTTCTTTGCTATTTCTGCATCTTCCTTCTCCTGAGGGAACCATACAACCTCTAAAAATACAACATACAGGAATGAAACCTAGTGGACGCAAACCTCAAAACAAATTCAACTTAAGCTTTTTTATAAAAGAATAAAGTTCAAGGTATGCTTATACACTTGTCTCCCTCTGGATGATAATGTCCTAGAGAGTAGGCACAGACTTCATTCTACACCAAAACGCCAGTCTGGTGCTGTGCATAGGATAACTAATGACTGTGGATTAGGTCCCAGGCCTGGGCAAGTGCCATGGTTCACCTTCATGGTTAATTTGACCTGGTTTGAAATTGCCTCGGAGATACACCTCTAGGAGTTTACACGATGGTGCCTTCAGAGACCCTTAGCTGTGGGGGGGAGTTCCACCCTGAATACGGGCCACACACCCCCCATGCACTAGGAGGTCAGACTGAACAAAAAGGGGAAGCAGGCAGAAGCTAACTGAGCCCCAGAATTTTTCTCTCTGCACTGTCTTAGTTCAGATGCTCCCTCACACCCAAACCCGCCAGACCTTCCATTCCATCGGGTGTGTTCCCTCAAACCCTGAGCCAAGAAAATCCTTCCATCTTTGTGTTGCTACTGCAAAGTGTTTTGCCACAGCAATGAGTAGAGTAGCTAATTCCCACACAATGAGGTTAGAGCTCCAAGCTCAAAGACCGCACTGTTTAAAGCTGTAATCCAGTGCCAAACAACCCAGAAAGCAAGGTTCTACTTAACACACACTGATTTTAACCCAGCAGAAAGATTTAGCCAGAGAAAAGTAAATAGCTAGAGTCCATTAGAGGCAGTGGGTTACTGCAGCATCAGCAATTACGGCAGCATCAGCAACCCACTAAAATCTTGTGGTACTGTCTTGGTTATTCCTGAATATTCTTTTCAGTTTCCAATATATCCTCTATGTTCCATAGTTGGTATTAGTTCCCTGACACAGTCACCTGTTGGGATGGAAACTTCAACAATGCTGTTTCCAAGAGAAGGGTTTATTGGAAAGACAGAGTCATCATGAGTAATAGAGAAAGGACCTCAGAAAAAGCTGGAAATGCACACAAAGGGTTGGCGGGGTAGTGTTCCTGCCTCTCCGGCGTACTTGTACTGGTGAGAGATCAATCTCTCCTACCACTGGGTGGCATTCCTTGGGAGAAAGTGGAACATCAAGACATCTTTCCATAACTCCATGCTTTGTCTACTTCCAAGAACAGACTTTCCTTCTCATTGGCAGTTTGAAACTGATAACAAGCGCTGATTGAGATCCATGCCATATGTACTCATAGAAATGTAAATCAAGACAACAGCAACAGCCCACCACTCACCTCTTGGAGTGACAGACTCCAGAGCACAGCACTGAGAACTGACCAGGAGACAGAGCTGTCAAGCATGGTGCCACCTCATTAGAAGATAGGTTCGTGGTCTTCGGTGAAACTGCATACACTCTAACCACATAATCCAGCAGATGCCCCTCCCAGTATTTCCCTCAAATGTGTTGAGAGCTTATGTACACACACACACACACACACACACACACACACACACACACTACACCACAAACCTGCACATGTATTTATAACAGGTTTTTCAACATGTAGAAGCAGCAAAATACTGATTGAGTGTTTAAAGTATAAACACATATTCCCAAACCAGGATCGTTTTCAACATTAATATGTAAATGCAAATGCCGCATATTATCTCAGCTTTGAGGGTTTGTCATATAATGTTTTGCATAATGTTCAAATATTCTCCCTCTGAGATATATCCTAAGTCCAAGGTCTCTATTTATAAAGATAGGAATGTATCTTATTATTAAAAATATATTTTGCTGGGCAGGGCTAGAGAGATGGCGCAGCAATTAAGAGCATAGACTGCTTCTTCCAGGGGATCAAGCTTCCCAGCACCCACATGCTGTATCACGAATATCTGTAACTCCAGTTTCTTGGGATCTGACATCATTTCTGGCCTCTACAGGCACCAGATACATATGGTGCACAGACATACAAGCAGACAAAACACCCATGCACATAAAGTCAAAATTGATTTAGAATATGTTGCTTTTAAAGAGATTTAATTTATGATTAGTGCTTAATGATGGTATATATTTATGGAGTACAGAATATTTTAATATATGCATAAAATGTACGACAATCAGATAGGGATTAATTTTGCATGCATGTACATGTATACATAATCCCAAACATTTATCATTTCCTTGTGTCGGAAGCATTCCAAATCCTCTCTATTACCTTTGCTAAATCAAAATTTTATAAAAATATTGCCTTAATAATAGTATCCTATGCAAAACTGAATTGTTTATTTTAAAATTGTATGAGCCAATATATAAAAATTAAACCATTATCAAAACCACATGAAAAGTAGGATAATTGTTATCCCTTGATGTTCTAAAAAGTTTAAATTGCCTTTATTCACTCATGAGCAAGTAACAATGCCCAAAGTCAAATTCTGAGCATGACTCCTGCAAGTAAGTTTACCGTATTACACATTTGTCAAATACATATGTACTTATTTATATTTACCATTCCATCTAACTCTTGCATTTTGTATTCCAGTTTTATTCATTTTTCATAGCATACTGACTATCTTTTATCTGATCAGCACTACTGTAAAGATTAATTTTTAGCTCTTTTAATATCATATCACCACTTACCTTTGAGTGGGAGTCATTGCTCACACTCCATTCTCAGTTTTGCAGCTTCCAGATATTGGGAGTTCCTATATCTCCATCTCCAGGAACAGTCTCCCTCCAGAAACTCTGATCCCACACTTCTCTTACGAGCATAAAGAATAAAATCATGTCATTTGTGAGGTAATGGTTAAAGTAGAGATCATCAATCATGTTAAGTAAAACAAGTCATAATGAGATCAACAAATATCACCTTCTCTTCTATATGTGGAGCCTAGAATATATATTATCTAGTTATCTATGTAGGTATCTATGTATCTATGATCTATTATCTACATCTATCTATCGTGCGTACATGTGTGTGTGTGTTGCATATATATGACATGAAAGTAGAGGAGAATTATTTGGAAAGTGAAGGGGAACTATCAGGAAGATGTGTGGGACTGCAGGAGGGTGTTACTAATCAATTTTAAATAAACTAAGCACATACACTGCTCGTGTGCGTGTGCGCACGCACACGCACAAATGATTTAATTCTAAGATCTTAGATTTTGCTAAAAGAATCCAAATCAGAAATTTCAATTCACAACTTAAGTGCTCCTTCCAGAAATAGAGACTTAACTGTCTGCACCATAAATAATTATATTTTGTTTAATTTTTAATTTTACTAGAGCATAATTATTATACAAAATGATGGATTTCATAGCAGTATTTTCATACAATTACTTTAACCATATTTACCACTGTCATCCTTTCCAGTCCTCCATACATTCTCCTGATAGTTCCCTTGCACATCCCACATAATCCTTCTCTACTCTCATGTCATATGCATGCGATAAACAGATGATAGATGATGGTAATGATGGAGATAGATAAATAGGTAGATAGATGATGATAGATAGATCATTGATAGATAGATAGACAGACAGACAGACAGACAGACAGACAGACAGACAGACAGATAGATAATTGATAGATAGATGCTGGATAGATAGATAGATAGATAGATAGATAGATAGATAGATAGATAGATAATTGATAGATAGATGCTAGATAGATAGATGATAGATAGATAGATAGATAGATAGATAGATAGATAGATAGATAGATGATAGATAGATAGATAGATAGATACATAGATACATAGATACATAGATACATAAATGATAGATAGATAGATACATACATAGATGATAGAAAGACAGACAGACAGATAGATAGCTCATAGATACATCAATGCCTACATGAATAAATAGATGGTACATAATCAGATTCCACATAGAAGTGAAAAGCTGATATTTGTATATCACATTGTGGCTTATTTTACTTCATCCACTTCATCCACTACCCTTCAAAAGACATAATTTTGTTCTTTTTACAGATGCATAAATTTTCATTGTGTCCACATCCTGGATTTTCTTTATCCATTCATCTGTTGACAGACATGTGAGTTGACTCATCTGTGCACATATCTTGGTAGTATACTGCCTCTGGTTCCTCTGGGTATATTCCCAGGAATGGTATTGCTGAACTATATAACAGTTCTACTTTTAGTTATTTGAGGAGCTCCATACCAACACTCATTCTGGACAAATTTATATTCCTACCTAGTGTTTGTGGGTTTTCCTCCCCATGGCACAGTCAAACCAGAAACTACATTTCCCAAAACTTTCTTCTCCATGCATCTCCTAAGAGTTGACTCTTCAAGACATTTACAGGAGATGGAGAAAGAAGTGAGGAGGTGGTGCGCTTCCCTAGAAACAGGCAGCAGTGAGATGGAGAGTGGCTTCCTGGGGAGTGCCTGCCGGCATCCTTCCCATCAGCCCCCCCATATGGTCGTGAGAGTCACGAAGAGCAGTGTTGTAGTTGGCACTGCAAGTGGCAGCTTGCCTGACCACGTCTGCCATCTGGTTTGCTTCTTTGAAAGTTTTGCACACATGGTGGGGCTTGAGGGGTTATTCTGCATTTAAGAGCACTAGCTGCTCTTCCAAAAGATCTGGGTTCAATAACCAACACTCATTTGGCAACTCACAGCTGTCTCTAACCCCTGTTTCAGGCATCCAATGCCCTTTTCTGGCCTCTAGGATGCTGCAAACATGTGATCCACAGACATACGTGTAGGTAAAACACCCATACACATAAAATAATATGAAAAATAATTCTTTAAATATGTTACTCATTTAATCCCAGCCTTTGGGTGGCAGAGGCAGATGGATTTCTATGAGTTCAAGGCCAGCCTGGTCTACAAAGTGAGTTCCAGGAAAACCAGAGCTGTTACACACAAAAACCCTGTCTCAAAAAAAAATTTTAAAAAATGGTGAGCACACAAAATGCCTTCTGTTTTCCCAGTCACATCCTAATGTGACACCATAGGAAGCCCGCTGAGCAAAGTCAGGGTCAAGGCAGATGTCACAGTAGCTGTCCCAGGGTCTCCTCAGACATGAGCTCCAGACCTCCTCTGTGTCCTCCTTCCTGGTGGCTTCAGCCGTTCCCAGTCCTCCAAGAGAAAAGCTGGGTTGGCTCACTCTCTTAGATCTGTCTATTTTTGCTCCTGATCTAATATTTTAACCCCTATTCATCTGTGGTAATGGGCTTGTTGGTCTTTCTTAAACACTGGCTGCTCCCTCAGCATCTCCCTGTCTCTACTGTGACCCTCTCAACTCCATTGTCCAGGAAGTCTTTCCCCAAAGGTAAGATGGTTACAGTGTGCCCCTCCTCCAATGGCAGCTATGTCCTACTGTAGAATCTAGGTGTGAAGAGAAAGACAATCCCTCCTTGCCATGTTCCCTGACTCACCTGGAACTGTGACACCAGCAAGTGGACTCCAGTACCCAGCCAGGGCTGAGCCTTTGATCACAGCGGTCTCACCTTTCCTAAGGCTTGTGACACCTCAGGCTGTGGAGAGCCCAACCATAAAATTATTTTCAGTGCTACTTCATAACTGGAATATTGCTTCTGTCCTATATCATAATGTAAATATCTGATTGCAAGATATCTGATAGGCAACCCCTGTGAAAGGGTCATTTGACTCCCAGAGGTCGTGACCCACACGATGAGAATCCCTGTTCTGTCACCTTGTGACTTCTACTCTTTAGGGCTCAGTTTCGACATCCCCTGTTTCGATAAGATTTGCTGATTCCCTCTAGGCTGAAACAGTTCTTGGCCACTGTGTCTCCGCAGTACATTTTCTGAAACTCCATCATAGCCCTCGGCCTGTGATCTGATCATTTTGTTTCTATGTCTATCTTAGCCACCAACTTAGAAGATATTTTGGCCCCAGAAATGTTATTTTATTCTCCTTTGTATCTCTAAATCTATCATAGTTATTGATGTGTAATGGATGCTAAATATAATGTGTTATAAATGATTTATGCGTGAACATGAGACGGAGAGAGAAGAAGCAGAGTGGGCTCCACACATGCACAGAGCCAGGGGAGGAAGCTCCACTGGGGACCATTGGTTTGACTTGTGACCTTCTCATAGTACTGTCCTTTCAGGATTCCTCCCCTTTGGGAGTCTATAAGCACTCAGCCTAGACTCTGGCTTCACCGCACACTCCTCAGTGTTCTCGGCTGGACTAGCCACTTCTGAGACATCTTAATTCTGGACAACTCCCCATCTGGGCTTTTCCTCACAGGGGGAGGTGTAATGAAGTGCTCAATAAGGACATCTCAAATGTATTATCTGGGCGTTTTGGAATGAAGACACGACACAGATGACCAAATTGACAATCTGGCTCAGCTGAACAAGAACTCACACCTCTACTTAAACTATCTTTCCTCCCTACTCCAGAAACTACATGCAAAAGATCTCAATTTTCTAGAAGTCACACTAGAGGCAATAATTGTTTTAAAAGGCTACCTCAGTACTATTTTGTTCACAGAAAATGCATTTTAAACATAACCTTTGTGTTTTTAGTTCAGTTTGGAGTGTGGCATTGGGGTATCACATCCATTTAATGAGAGTTCAGGGTTATATAGCAAATAGTTGGGTTTTTTTCTGATATAGTAGCTTCCTTTCTTCGCTTTCAGTTACCCACAATTAACTATAGTCTAATGCTTAACAGGAAATAAATTAAAACCTTGAAGTTTTAAATTATGTGCCATCCAGAGTAGCATGGTAAGCTCTCAGACCGTTCTCCTCCACACTGAGGGATATGAATCATCCTTTTGTCTAGCACATTGGCACCGTGAGTGTCACTTGTTACTCATCAGTAGCCATCTGAGGCATCAGCCTCACTGTGCCTGCCTTCAATGAATCCTTACTTAAATTGGCCCTGCTCTCAAAGCACAAAACTGGAGTTGCTAGCAATTTTGTTATGCCAAAAGAAAGTCCATGAAGTGCTACCGTTCATAAAAGATGAAAGAGCAGAAAGACATTTTGATACAAAGTCTACCTTCACATAGACAAAATAAATCTTCCTTCTGTTAAAGTTGATTTTCTTAGCCATTTTGCCATAGCAACAGGCAGCTGAATAGCATGTGCATATGGCTGGTTTGGCTGCCAGTCGGGTTTCTATGCAGTGGTTAGGACATCAGTTCCCTAACAAGAAAGTGTAACGAGCCAGGAAAATGAGTTGGTGACTCTTACTATGTATCAGTTCTCTTAGCAAATGTTTCCTGCGACAACTACATGAACCGTGTTCTGTTCTTTACCGTTTTGTTAATGAGCACTGAGAGTTACACAGAGAAAATGTTAGAAATAAGAAGAAAAAGGAAGAATGATAAGGAGTTTCTTTGTGTCTGGATTGCTTCAAAGAGAAAGGCTGCCTAGGCCTGGAGTGGATCTCAGAGCAAAGGAAAGTGGGTTGGCTGGTTAAGCAAAACTCTGAGGAAATACTCTTAAAGGCAGTTGGGGGGGGGGGGGAACAGACATGGGACTGAAAGGGCTGAACGTCAAGATCAGCGAGGTGAGAGCTCAGGAGGATCCTGGACAGCTAACTATGAGACTATGAGATTGGCATTGCCTTCCTTAGAATATAATTAGCATGGGTGTTTCTGGTCTTAGTCATTCAAACTGGGGTAAGATGGAATCTCAGAGTCATTTTGATTTGCATTTCCCTGATGGCTAAGGATGCTGAGAAATTCCTTAAGTGTCTTTCAGACATTTGAGATTCTTCTGTTGAGAATTCTCTGTTTAGATCTGTACCCCCCATTTTTAATTGGATTATTTGGTATTCTGATGTCTAGTTTATTGAGTTCTTTATATATTTTGGAGATCAGTCCTCTTTCCAATGAAGGGTTGGTGAAAATCTTTTCCCATTCAGTTGGCTGCCATTTTGTCTTATTGACTGTGTCCTTTACCTTACAGAAGTTTCTCAGTTTCAGAAGGTCCATTTATTTATTGTTACTTTCAGTGTCTGTATTACTGATATTATATTAGGAAGTGTTCTCCTGTGCCTTTACATTCAAGGCTACTTCCCACTTCCTCTTCTCTGAGGTTCAGTGGGGCTGGATTTATGTGGAGGACTTTGATCCATTTGGACTTGGCCTTCCCCTGTAATCAGCTTGATGACTACCTTAATTGCCTTCATAGAAACTTCATCTAGAAACTGATGCAAAGATCCTCAGCTAGCACCGGGCTGAGCTCCCAGAGTCCAGCGTAAAAGAGAGAAGAGTGATAATATGAGCAAAGGGGTCAAGACCATGAGAGGGATACTGACAGCCCGGGAACCTACATGCCCAAACTAGGCCTTCTGAATGTGGGTGACAGTTGCATGGCTGGGTAGTCTGTGGGACAGGGCTTTATCCCTAATGCTTGAACTGGCTTTTTGGAGCCCATTCTCTTTGAAGGGATGCCTTGCTCAGCCTAGATATAGGGGAGGGGGGCTTGGTTCTGCCTCTAAGTGATGTGTCAGATTTTGTTGCCTCCCCATTGAAAGCCTTACCCTCTCTAAGGAGTGGACGAGGGGTATGAGCTGGGTAGAATGTGGTGGAAGTGGGAGGAGAGAAGGGAGGGGGACCTGGGATTGCTATGTAAAATGAAAAAATGATTACTTTAAAAAAGAAAGGAAGGACGGAAAAAAGGATATAGTTAGCCTGTGAAGGATCTCACAAGGCCACTCTTTAACAACCACAGCAGAGGCAGTGGCTATAGAGGACATCTGTATTGAACAGCCACTAGTTCAGACTTAAAAGATCTTTGTCTAAGTTGCAGAAGCTTTAAGAAAAGCCTTTTTAAAAAATGCTTGATTTTCTTTTTCTGAAACTGAGTGGGTATCTGAGTTAAATAAAACAACCACAAAATTGCATACTTCTTCCTGGCTTTGGGCTAATTGAAAAGGAAGACAAGGATGGAACACAGAAAAAAAAAAATGAAAATATCATCCTATACAGATAACATTGTTACTGTAAAAGCCAGAGGATCAGGGAATTTGCTATGAGGTTTTTGTCTCCTAGAATATCAGAAACTATATTTGTATGGCCTCACCAACATGACCACCCAAGTATGAACTGAACACGGATGACACCAACAAACACACAAACTGGACATGGGAGGCTCTGGCGTACACACAGAACTCACAGAACTACAGTCCATAGAGTAAAGCCAGGAGCAGGAGCAGTGTCTTCCTCAGTAACAAGCACACCAATTGGTTGTGTGTTGCCAAATGGCCAGCCCTGAAAACATACACACAAGTAACATTATGTGGACTCAACATGTCATATTTAAGAATATATGCAATTGTATATATATATATATATATATATATATATATATATATATATATGCAACAACAATTAATGAAAAATAGGCCATGAATTTGAATGAGAGTGGAGAGGGGTATATGGAAGAGTTTGGAGGGAGGAAAGGGAAGGAAAAATGTTTAATTAAATTACAATCTCAAAAATAACAGAGCAAAAGTGCTGACATTAGTGACTATGGCAGTGCAAGTGTGTGGACAAACAGGAAGACAGAACCTCAGAGTTACGTTTCTACTCAACCCCTGGAGCTAGACAAGGCAGATAAGCTCTGCAAGCCCCGCGAAGGAAGAGAGTCCACACTCCCCATGGGCAATCCACGGGGGAAAGGGAGAAAGAGTAAGGTGCTGGATATACAAGTCCAGGGAAGGAAGAGAGTCCACACTCCCCATGGGCAATCCACGGGGGAAAGGGAGAAAGAGTAAGGTGCTGGATATACAAGTCCAGGGAAGGAAGAGAGTCCACACTCCCCATGGGCAATCCACGGGGGAAAGGAGAAAGAGTAGTCCAGGTTGTCTTCTGAGCAGCTGGCAGGTGAGTCCCCATAAGATGTACAGAAGATGCCCTGAAGACGTACAGAAGAAAAGTTATACGTGCCCCAAGAGTAGGGGTGAGAGGCAGAAGAATCATGGTAAGATCTGCTCTGCGAGTTTGTGGAGCATGAAGCCACCCCCAAGGAGTTGGCACATACTACCTGGAGTGCTGTCTCCACACGTGAGTTCCACTTAACATCTGTTTCTATCTTTTCTTTTCCCTTTTGATTTTGTTTTCTTTAATTTATATTCTAATAAGTGGATTCTGTATCAGGAGTTAATATAAGATAAGTATTAAGATTCCAGACCTTAGAGCCAAAGCATGCTGGTCCAGGATTCTCCTGGCCTACATCTTATATCATGCGCAACGCGACTTCACTTCGTGGGCCCTTTCTTTCCTCAGTTTGAAAGCAGAAGAGATACCCGCTGTCTACCCTGAGCTATTGTGAAGAATAAAGCTATTGATTGTGTTCACAAAACAATTAGATGCCTACCAGTCTTACAGTGACCTCGGAAGTTATTGATGATGGCGATGGTGATAGGGGTGGTGACAGTGATTGTCATTGTCATTGGTACCTGACAGAACTCGACGGTTTGCACTCTGTGTTTAAAATGCTTGCCTTGTAATTTAAATCATCATCAAGTACAGAGCGCAAGCTCAGCAGCAGAGAACTTAATTTAATCATTAGTGAAGTTTTGCTTGATCAATATAGTCGGGCAAGGCAAGGCAGAATCATGGAATTCTGGCTAGAAATTGGGGGAAATAAAAGCATAAGTAGAGTTAGAGATGATGAAAAGATAATATCGGTGGATTGTCAATTTCATGGGTGTTGAATGACTGCTAGGGTGAGTTTTCTAGGGAGCAAGCTGGAGAACTGTAGAGTCATGAATTTGAAATAATTCCAGGATGAGAAGAGCCCTTGCTAGAAAGCACATTCTAGGATCTTCCTGTGAGAAGAACTGTATTTAAAAAAAAAGAAAAGAAAAAAAACTGGCTTAAAAAAAAAGTATAGGACGAGACAGGGGTGGAGAGGAGATTGCGGGACTGGGAGACTAGCATGTTTGAAGCCCTTGTGGTACGTACACATAGTGACAAGTTGGAAAGAATGAGAGCAAGCCAGTAAAATCTTCCTAGAAAAAGGAGCACCTGCAGCATCCACAGCTAAGGACCACAGTGGACTAGAGCAGGATGCATATGATACTATGATCTTAAAAACAGAAACTCAGGACTTTTAGGAAGAAGCTAGAGGAATGTCCTGTACCCTGATGAAATCAAAAGCATTTACACTTCCTCCATCTGCATACCCAGATGTACAAGAGGACAGAAGAAGACAGTCATGCAAAAGAGAGCTACAAGGGACCCAGCATAACAGGAGATGGTCAGGTCACTCAGAGAAATGGGATGCAGTTAAGGGAAAATGTTAAAGCAATAAGTGGCTGACAGTGCGGAGGTCAAAGGGCATGGTGGAGGTCAAAGGGCATGGTGGAAAGGTTCAGAAGTGGGAAATAGAAGTAAGATGCAGCCAGGGAAGAGGACACTCAGAGTCAACATGGAAATGAAAGCCCGGGACTGAGTGGTCCTTTGAACTTCATGGGACATTTGTGTTAAAACAGGAAGAAAGAGCGTCATAGAATTATGCCGAGTGGCCTCCAGTGGTCGGCAAATTGAGTGTGGGAGCTCCTGACGGAGCGCAGGATTAGGACGCCTTTCTTCACTCCCACCAGAATCTCCCAGGGTGAAGGGATGGTGCTCACGTCTCCCAGAATGATGGAAACTCTGAGCTGCTTCTGATCCACCTGGGAAAGAAGATGTCTACATCTCCATGGGTGCCAGAGGATGGAGCCATTGGTTCTTAAAAATGTCAAACCACAGAGAAGGAAGAAGTGAGTGTGACCCCCTCATAGGCCAGCAAACTTGGAGCCGGAGAAAGCCATTAGAGCTGTGGGAGGGTTCAGGAACCTCTCAGTGAATGTGCTCACCTCAGGGAGAAGGAGCACACACTTTAGAGAAATGAGAGGACCCAATGTGAGCAGTAACCTATGTATAACATACCTTAGAAAGTGGAACAATTAAAGGGCATTGTTATTCAGAAAGCTACTACTGAGTAATAGGTAAAACCTGGTTTCAAATATGATTCACTGTCTGCATAACACTTCTCCTGGCATGTTACTGTTGGGGGCACTCATAAATCCACATGATAGAATAGTAAATATTTATTGTTCTTTAAATTCTGGACTACCATAACAACTTCGGGCTCTGAATAAAATTTCCTGCCACATGACCAATTTAAAATCATTAGCTTTAGAACTTATTATTTAAATGCTTTCAGAGAAGATCTTTTGAAAATCAGTTTTAAAACATACTTGAAACATATTCCTAAATTCTTTTGAGTGATTCTTAAAGAAAACAGTTATCCCAAGATTTAAGTTTTTTTAGTAATTTTATCTGTACACATATATATGTGTGTGTGTGTGTGTGTGTGTTGGTATGTATGTGAGAGTGCACATGCATGTGTGTGCACAAAGTGCACAGAGACCAGATGTTGGCACTGGCTGCCTTGCTCAATCTCTCTCCACTTCATTTTTTTTCTTTGGTAGAGTCTCTTGCTATACCTAGAGTTCACCACTGTAGCTAGACTGACCAACAAATTCAAGATATTCACTCTCTCCACCTCTCCATTTATGGGATCCCAGACAGATGCCTTCACACCTAGCCTTTTCTTGTTTTAATTTGTTTTTACTGATATCGAAAATCAACTTAGGTCAGCATGCTTATAGGACAAGTCTTTGATGGACTGAGCCATCTCCCCAGATCACAGTTACCCCAGACATTTTAGAAATTAGACTTTCCTGGTAGAGAAACGAATGAAGGAAACTCATACGATTTTAAAACACAATTTCTTTAATTGATGTTTGTAAAAATTGATTAGACTTTTAAAGATTTGTCTTAACTATTTTGATAATATAACTATAAAATACAGGCTGTGGAAATTCTACATTGCCTCTTTAAGACCCTAAATTATCTCGACTTTAACTTAGAATAATATTTTCAAGAATTTATAGAAAATGCAAGTTGCTTTCATATCTTGAACCTTTTTTCAGGTTTTTATGGTTTATATATATGTATATACACCTTATCACTTTAGGACCCATTTTAAAGCGAGATAAGCAATTGGATTATCTAACTTTTGCCACCGCAAAAGCTGAGTTCATGGTTCTCCTCTTTCCAAGAACTGGCCCCCGTGCAACAGCAAGGTGCCATTAATTATCATTTCCACAGAGCCGAGGCTGTGGTTTTTACACTCTGCACTTTTTTCCTTAGGAGACCTTATAGAATAAAAATGTCACTCATATAGTGAGTAATCCACCGACCCTGTGGTGCTGCCTCGAGAGGCTTTCTTCCTCAGTAGGAAAGAGTCTTGGGCCATTCCCAGGATGATGCATACCAACAGAAAAAAAAAGCGAATACTGTTGGCTTTTCTGTTTTGTCTAGGAAATAGAACTCAGTTCTTCATTTGTGGTTAAAGACAAGTTACTGCGGTGACACACACCCATTCTTCATCCGACGAGTAAGCAGGAAACGGCAGCCTGAGGTGTAGCATTAATGAAGTTTTACACTCACTTTGTTTCCAAAAATGCAATAGCTTAACCTAAAATAAAGTTCACAAGTTTATGAAGTTTTTCTCCTTCTTCAAAACAATGTGTCTTACATTTAAAATGTTGTTTCTTTAAGCATTTTTCTTTTTGGAAAAAGAAAAAGAATCAAGGTTGGAGAGATGATTTATTGCCTTCTCTTGCTAAAGCCCTTGCTGGCCAACCATGAGGACCTGAATTGAAATTCCCAGAATCCACATAAAACCCAGGCATGGCTGCATGTGTCTGTAACACCAGCACTCCTACAGCAAGACGGAAGCAAGAAACAAGAGAATCCCCGAGGAGCTAACGGGACCAATTAGGCAGGAGTGGAGACTGACAAAGGGGGCTCCTGTCTCAAAGGTGAAAGGCACGGACCAGCACTTACGGTTTTTCTCTGACACACATGGAAAGACATGTGCACACATGTGGAAAGAAATATACACCCACGGAAAGACATCTAGACCACACATGGAAAGACAAGTACACACACATAGAAAAACATATACACACATGGGAAGAAAGATACACACACGGAAAGACATGAACATACATGGAAAGATGTACACCACACATGGAAAAACATGTGCACATACAGAAAGACATATACAACACACACATTAATTAATTTTTTTAAAAAAATCCAATAATTTATTTGGGTTTGTTTTGATATTTGCATACTGATTCTTTAATTTTCCCACTAATTTGGGAAAAGAGAATGTGAAAATTAGCCTGTTTGTTTTCAGAACCAAACTCAGTTCCAGGGCCACAAGTAGAAAAAGCCCAGGGAAAGAAATTTGTGCAGGGTTTAAGACAGAAGTTCACAAGGACCTGGCTGCTACGGTCTGAAGAGCTCAAAGGATGGGCACACTTAGGTCTTTCCAGAACAGACCTGTGACGCCCGCGCCTGCCTTACTCTCTGTACAGGCCGTACGCGAGCTGGGCAAGGGCTTGGAGATTGAAAGAACACACAAGAGACCTGCGTCATTTGAAAGGAGGTCAGCCGAATGCCATTTATTTAAGCTTAGGAAAAGCCTTATGTACCTAGCTGCTGCACAAGGAATGCCACCAGGCAGGGCAGAGGGAGCACAGAATCAAACAGGAAACAGTGGCTTAATACGTCCTCAAAATGAACCCCTGGATCGGGGTAGACCCATGGGCCCTACACAGACCCTTCCTCCATGCCCGCCACTATTCCCTATGAAGGCATTGCTGTCTAGCGCATATACCAGTACAGGGCTTTTCAACTACACGCCTAGACTCAGGGAAGAGAGGATACACCTTTAGTCAGTGGGCATGGACAATCCTCTGCAGTTAAGGGATCATTCTGTACCACTTCCTAAACAGAAATATCCTTTCCTACCCAACCTCACCCTCCAATGGCCAGAGCGATCACGGTTTGCCACTCCCGATAGAATGTTTAGATCTGGCTGATAGTACCCATAACTCTTTATGCATTTAACATCAAGAACCAGAAACTACAGGGCAACCTGTGCCTCCTGGAGTAGCACAGCAGAGAAAGACTTCTTGCCCAACTTGAGGCTAAATGGGATAAGATCTACCCATCTAATTATCAGGTTATGAGAAATTCGGGAGTTGGGTTGTAGTCAACATTCATTATGAGGAAAACAGCAGCTAAACTACAGGGTGGATGAGCTGGTTCCTTCAACAACTAAAGGAGGAAGAAGGGTTTAGGTCTGAAATTTCTCTTCAACAAGATAAAACACAAAAAAAAAACAATGATAGCATTTTCAATGTTATGGTATTAAATAACTATTTATTTTTATGTGCATTGCTGTTCCGAGTGCTGGTGATTGGTCTAATTCTTATGTGGCAAGTATTTTACCAACAGCCATCTCCCTCACCCATTTTGGATTTCCTTTAAACAATGTTTCTTTCTACCTTTTAAAATAGTATACCTATGACCATTAACAAGCAAACAGAAAGACAGAGGCCCTCATCCTGTTTTGTAAAGCAGCAGCTGAAGAGACTTCAGGTCACCATGGTCGATGGGAAACTCAAGGAAGAAACTGAGACCGAGATCGATGGTCATATCAGTTTGAAGGTAGCAGACGGGATGGTTCTGTGGTACAGTTTAAGACTAAGAGGCATAAACCATTAACAAACAAATGAACGCCTATTGCAAACAGCAGGATTTGTCAGTGAGGCAGATGAGAATTGAATTTGACAAGCAACAGTCAGTGACACAGACACACCTGCCCAGCTGGAAATGGAGGACCAAGACACGATTGACATGTCCAGCAGCAGACAGAGGTGTCTGCTTTACCCTGGAGTATTGTGGCTGACCAAGAATACATTTTCAACTAGAGAGCCACAATTTGGTCCCACCACATCCTGCTACTACAATACGTTCTCTTGTTCTCTCACCTCCACTTTCCATTCTGCTATTGGACACAAAGTGGATGATTTGTGAACACACACGTCGTGTATTTAGTTTTTAACTCAATGGCTAATGTTCTGGTTGGACTGGCATCAGGTGGAGATGTTCTGTGGGGAAGTGCTAGTCCTGTGAAAACATTCCCTTTTTCCATTAGAGGCATGTTTATTTAACTCTTTTTATTTTTGCTTTATTTATTTCTATTTTTGATACAAGTTCTGTCTACATAAACCGGGCTGTTCTCAGTGTGTAGACCAGGCTGGCCTTCCACTCACAGAGCCTACCTGCTCATTCAACTTACCTATTTATAGTCCAGTAAGTTGTTTTTCTCTCCTTTGTTTTAGATAAAAGATCCCAAGAACAGAAAACACCTTGTACACCTTGTTTAGTTGGAGAATTTTAATGTTTTTTTTATTTGTCATTATCAAACCAAGGACAATTTTATATCTTTTTTATATATAGCTGTTACATGTAGGGCAACCTATCTTCAAGAAGATGTAAATTACTCTTGTTCAAAATGATCCTAGGACCTGGGTAGTGGTGTTGCCAATTGGAAATCCCAGCACTTAGGAAGCAGAGGCAGGTGGATCTCTGTTCTGTGAGTTCAAGGCCAGCCTGGTCCACAGAGTGAGTTCCAGGACAGCCAAGGCTACGTGGCTACGTGGAGACATCGTGTCTCCAAAAAAAAAAAAAAAAAAAGATCCTAGGTAGTTCCCTGTAGCGCCTGCACTGCGGGACAGTACGTGAGCCGGGAACTGTGCTGGAGATTTAAAAACATACAAACACAGACAGAGATACGGGGACATGGGTCATCCTTGAAACAAGAACATCAACTTTATTGTGCTCCAGGGAAGCTTATATAGGCATACTCAATGGATAGCCACGCCCCAGCTCTTGGGACCTCCAGCTATAGAATCCACCAGAACCCATCCTGTGCCATCAGAAACTCATGAGGGTCTCGTGCTCAGAGCAACTGCAGGCACAGGAAAACAAGCTGTTTTGCTCAGTTCACTCCAGCAGGAAAGGGTCTGGGGTAGGCAATGTTTACACAAACTTGTTTAAAATGGTTTTTTTTTTTTTGAGAAATCCTATAAATAACAACTCCCAGAATGAAATTCAAAGTCACCATCTTGCCCCCCACCCTCCCCACCCCCCTACCCCCCACTCTACCCATCCCCCCGCCACCCCACGATCTTATTCCTGCTTTTCTCAACCATCTCAGCCCATTTTCACTAAACGTTACAGTGCAGCCACACTCTTTCCTTTTCTGGAACTTTCTGAGGTTGTTCCCCCTTCAAGGCCCTATAAATTCACTGTTTGCTGTTCTGCCAGGCTCCTTACTCCGTAATTTATACTGCTGCCTCAGCCTTGATCTTCCGAGTCTCGACTAAATTCCCGCAGAAAAATTTCTCCTCATTTTCCAGTGCAAAGCAACCCCTTGCACAGGCAGCCACCCTCACCCAGTGCCCTGTGGCATTGCCTTCAGAGATTCCTCGTGAGCACCTGTGTTTGGAAGCAACCTGTTTGGGTTCTGCTTTTAGTATTCTTTCCCAGTTTCCTGGAGCGTCAGGCATTCTGAGGGTAAAGGCTCACAACCGTCCACAGCTCCAGTTCCAGGGGATCTAATACCCTCTTCGGACCTCTTTGCATACATGTGATGCATATATAAACATGAAAGCAAAACATTCACACATATAAAATAAAAATCATAAATGATCAAAAGCAGAGTGAATACATTATTCCCTGGAGGATATGAGGCAATGTTGTTCCACGATGTTCCTTTCAGTTGGCCCAGAGACGACTATTTGCTAGTGACACGAATCTCCAAAGTACTGGAGTCATCAGATGGGACCTGAGCAGTGATGGTCTCCTAAGGATAGGACCTAATGACCGTCCCTATCATATCAGCAGCTTAGAAGTCTAGGGTGCATGCTCAGCACCCCTCCATCCCTTCAGTCCTCCCTCTTCTAGAGGTGAATGGAATCACGGGTCTCTGAAAGGGTAGGACTCACAGGTTTATGTGTTCACACAGGAGCAAGCAGGAGAAAATGTCGATACATCGACATGGAGGAATGCCTGTACTTTTCATCCTCACAAACACTATTCAGCGAGATTTTGAGGAAAGCAAACGAAACTAAATCATCTTACAGTTTCATCCCCAGGAAACTGTTATCAACCCAAAATCGAGAAGACCATTGTTCCTGGACTCTGGATTCCAGACTGGGGAGTATAATGGAGGCATGGTCCTGACAAGCTACAATTCTCTGATTCCTGCTCTGAGAAGCCTTCCTAAGGCCACATATTGAGCAACCACGCAGTCAACTTGACAAAGTGCTTCCCTTGTGTGCATGAGGTCCTAAGTCTGAACCTCAGCAACTGTTGTGATCCAGCTGCCCTCACTCCCCCTGACTGACAGCAGAACTTTCTTGTGGTCTGTAATTGACAAGGATGTTTGTGTTCTTTCTGGCCAGTGGGTCTCCACAGGAGTATAGTTATAAAAGGTTGCTGGGCAAAATAAAGGTTGCTGTTCTTCCCCCTGAAAAGAAGCCTCCGTGTCTCAATTCCGGCACCCTCTGCCAGTCTTGGCATCCAGGCTGCACTGGCTGCAGCAAGCATCAAATACCTGGATATGGAGGTGCATGCCTATCAATCATCCCAACTTAGGAGGAGCACGTCTATCAATCATCCCAGCCCAGGAGGAGCACACCTATCAATCATCCCAACCCAGGAAGTTCACACCATCATCCCAACCCAGGAAGTTCACACTATCAATCACCACAACCCAGGAAGTGCACACCATCACCCCATCCCAAGATGTAGAGGCAGAAGGATCAGGTCAGTGACAACCTTGGATAATTTGCAAGTTCAAGGTCTACATGAGACTCTATCTAAAGAAAGCAAGGAAGAAAAAGGGAGAAGGAGGGAGGAGGAAGGGAAGGAGGGAGGAGACATGGCTTGGTGGTTAAGGGCACTTTCTGCTCTTGCAGTGAATCTGAGTTCTGCTCCCTGCATCCACTGCAGGTGGCTCACAATTGCCTGTAAGTCCAGTACCAGGAGAGTCAATGCCCTCTTCTGACCTCTATAGGGTACACATGTGCACGATCACATTCCTTCTCTCTGACACACACACGCTCACTCACACATACATAAATAAAACTAAAATAAATCCTTTTATTAGAAAAAGAGAAATGGAGAAAGGGAGACAGGGAGAAAGCAATGAAGGAAGGGAAAGAAGAAAGAAGGAGGAAGGAAGGAAAAAAGGAGGAAGGAAGGAGAGAAGAAAGAAAAGATTTCCACCATGAAGTTCTCAAATAACTGATCTGCTTACTTGAGATGAAAACAAAGCATAATAAGGGACCTGAGAATATAAAGTCTTCTAGACTCTAGATGTGTGTGCTTGATAACAATCACCACTGAAACACTTGATAACAATCACACCACGCCACTGAAACACCCAACCTCTAGCCTGTTTCTGTATCCACATCAGTCACAGTACCCCATTTGCTGTCAAGCTCCATCACTGTGAGGACCTTCCATGTCTGTGTCAAACATCATAAAATGTTCCTGTCCAGCATTCCTCAAAAAAGCAAATACAACGTCACCCCCGCTCTGTTCCCCTTATCACCACTTACCACCACTGCCCGCCACCACTGCCACCGCCCACCTTGTTTGGCCAGCTCCTTATCATTTTGTTTTGTGGTGCTGAGGATCAAACCGAGGTTTGCTCAGGCTAGTCAAGTCTCAACCACCGAGCCACACACTCCCTGCTCGCTAGTCTTTCTCAAGGCTTTTGATCATCTAGTAAATTTTGTATTTACTTTTTAAGTTGTTCCCTGTCTTCATCCTCCCAGCTGGAATGGCATTTCACCTGTGTGACTTTAGAGCCGAGCCCAGCATAAAGCAAAACAAATATGTCCCTGCTGGTTAAATGATTTTGTGAAATAGGTTCATATTTGTGTGGAAAGAGAAACTTGGAAGGCTGTATTAGGACAAATTGGGGAAAAAATGAGAAAGAATACCAATAATCTTAGATTTACTGTGAATGCCTGAGTATAGACCATGTTTGCTGACTCTGGGAAACTAACTGGAAAGAAACACTCAGCATGCACTACCACAGCTGAAGATGCTGTAGACTTGGAGGAGGAAAGAAGATAAAGAAATTGACAGAAATTGCAGACGCGTAGAGGGTGTCACAGGTGGACAGGATGCAGGGGATATGAGCTTGCCTTGTGGGGAGGGTCTCGAGAGAAGCGCATAGTCACTGGCAGGGTCACTCAGCATTTTCTGCCAAGCTAAGGCTAATGATAGCAGGTGCTTGATGAAGGACCGGGATGTCATACTGTGTCACAAGGTTATTTTGAGGGTTAACAAAACAGCGTACTCAAAGTGCTCTGTGAGCCAACTTGTTCTATGATTAAGAAACATCTCGTTATCCAGCTGGTAACTGGTCTGATGCGCAGCACATTCAACCCTATGTCTAAAATCAGAGAGTCACAGGCAACACACTGCTGAAGATCAGACAGTGCATCTGAATTTAGAAGCACGGTTGTGAGGACAACGGAAAAGCCAGAAACTATTAACAGTGAAGTGCCGCCAAGAAATAGAAACCACCGGAAATAAGGTCTGAGCCCAGTTTGTCTAAGTTTGGACCCAGACAGACCTTCCTCTGCTACCTCGAAAGTTGCTGAGTGGAGACTGGCCTGCAGCAGCAGAAGCAGGCAACTTCTACATGAGCCATCATCTACTGGGGCCTGGAGAAAACAGATAGTACCATGTTCCTCAGAACACTCCTCCACCACCTCCTGGATCCACAGCAGGTCTAATTTTTCTCAAAAACAGCTCGTGATATGAAAATTATTCTCTTTATCCCCCAGTGAAGTGATCACTTTTATTCTGAAAACCTCATCAGAACCTTTTCAGTGGGCCACAAACAATGCCCAATTGATCATCCATTTGATTTGCTTGTGCCTCTCCTATATTCTCAACCACCCATTAGCTGTTGACAATACTCGATCAACAATACTCCTGTCTGCACCAAGCCTTTTTTTGGGCTCCCAAATCATGAAACAGAGACGTGTTATTAGTTTTGAATGTTCAGCATCGCTTAGCTCATTTCTGGCTAGCTCTTTTAACTTAAATTAACCTGTTTCTCTTTATCTACCTTTTGCCTTGGGGCTTTTTACTTTCTTTCTGTGTATCTTACTTTTACTGTTGCTCATGTCTGTTGTCTGGTGCTGCCTAGCTTCTTGTCCTAGGTGTGTCCCTTGTTCTCACCTCTCTTCTTGTTCCTCTCTCTTGATGGAGGTGGGTCTTGTATTAATCTGTTGCTTTCATTGATTAATTAATAAAGAAACTGCCTAGGCCCATTTGATAGGCCAACCCTTAGGTGGGTGGAGTAAACAGAAGAGAATGCTGGGAGAAAGAAGCCGAGTCAGGAGTCGCCATGATTCTCCCACTCCAGACAGACGCAGGTTAAGATCTTTCCTGGTAAGCCAGCTCGTGGTACTACACAGAATATTAGAAATGGGTTAGATCAATATGTAAGAGCTAGCCAATGAGAGGCTGGAACTAATGGGCCGGGCAATGTTTAAAAGAATACAGTTTCCGTGTAATTATTTTTGGGCATAAGCTAGCCATGCGGGCGGCCGGGTGCTGGAGACGCAGCCCCCCCCTCTTATCACAACAGAGTGGCACCCAACGTGCTAATGAACTCCACGTAAAACCTGAGAAGGCTTAAAAAGGACACAGAGAGAATTTAAGACAGCTTTTTGCTGTTTCTGGATTGCGTGCGACAAAGAAATTGTCCTGACTCAGCAACAGGAAAAAACTGACTGTTTTAAAATGCAGGCTTTCTGGGCTGTGCCGCCATCGCGATCTCTGTCTGGCTCCTGCGGGAGACAGAGTCTTTGAATGGAGCATTTGGAGTAAGTGCTATGGCTTGCTTGATGGCAATGTGGACTGCTGTGTGCCTGGAACTGTGTGTGGCTCAGGGGCACCAAATGGCTCTGAGGCAGGAGCGATCAGCTCCACCATGCTGAACTGTGCTGGTCTCAGGCAGGAACTACCATAATTACCATAATAACAGCGCAGTTAAGGTTTAGACTGGGCAGGACACAGGTGGTACCGTATTATCTGTACATGGTGCAACTTAAGTTTTTAAGAAGTGCTTAACATTTTAAGAAATGCTCCTGGATAGTAAAAAAATTACAGATTCACAATAGAACAGATTTCAGACATAAAAGATCTATAAATGAGTCACAGTGTTGGATGAGTGTACGTAGGCTTGAGAGAAAAAAAATAGAGAAAAAATAAAGTTAATGCCCTTAAAAAAGGGGGATAAAGTCTTTAAAGAGACAGAGTACAGATAGTTATAGATTAAAAGAAATAAAGAAAAATAAGCCACATAAAAATGGAAAATTCACAGAGAGTCTGGATTCTTTGTATTATTGTGTTTTCTTTAAAATTTTTGACTGTAAAGGAGCTAAGTGCAGAGAGACATTTCATTATATGGGCTGCCAAGCTAAACCAGAATGGATATAAGGGTATTATAATTTCAGAATATGGGCCTAAGGATATGATGCTTTGGAGAGGGTCTTCTTTTGTTTTCACAGAGGATGAGACTCTGTGGATTGCGTCTATCCCAATATGGTATGATAGACCACGCCCTCCTGAAAGGTTGCTGTGAACACCTTCAGAAAATTACTTCATTCAACTGCCGACTAAGATGACCCTGACACACAGGTCACACCATGAAAGATCTGAATACAGCGCCCCCATTCAGCAGAAAGCAGTTTGGAGAGAAATAACTGCGCCCATATTCCCAAATATTGTTTATAAATGTTCTTTTACATTTAAAGGGGGATATGATATAGATATAAATAATTTGCATTGGTGTGGAATTTAAGCTCAATTTTGTTATATGTATATGTATTTCAGATCTTGATTATGGTATTGTGATTGTATAGTTCATTTAAAAATGTAATGTAGGCCAGGCGGTGGTGGCGCACGCCTTTAATCCCAGCACTCGGGAGGCAGAGGCAGGCGGATCTCTGTGAGTTCGAGACTAGCCTGGTCTACAAAAGCTAGTTCCAGGACAGGCTCCAAAGCCACAGAGAAACCCTGTCTCGAAAAAAAAAAAATGTAATGTAAATATAGGTTGTTAATGGATAATCATAAATAATAGTCAAGCTTGTAGTCATGTTAGTTAGATTTTCTAGATATGCGTAGGTATATTTCAGATAGGCATTCTTCATATCTTTCAAAAGCTACAGAATATGGCATTTAAGTGTTTTAATAATTTAGGGCTTTTTACGACAGTGAGACACATCTGCTCCTGGTAGCACCAGTTACTTCAAGAGGAAGATGGGCATCAAAGAGGCTCCTTATGGAGTTTGATAGCCATTTGGGCAAGAAACTACTCTTGCCTGAACTGTTGCATAAACTGGACACAAAGAACCCGCAGAAAGAGGACTGCTGAACTTGCCTAAAGCTGAGATGGTATTTCGGGGTTCCTGACTCATGAAAGAGTCTGCGAGACATTCTGCAGGACACAGAACTGTCTTTGAATTTTCCTGCTTCATGGAAATGTCTGCTGGATACTATGGGCCTGTAGACTGAAGATGGATGCCCCAACGGTACAGAGGAACTTTGAGTGACTGTCCAGGCAGCAAGATGTCTCTGTCATTTCTAGAGGTTTGGATTTCTTGTTTGCTTAGGTAATATTATATCCTTCTGGAGTCTTTGATGGAGTTGAAGAATGGATAGATAGTTATAGTTTTTCTTAGTTATGATAAGAGATAAAATAGATATAAATATTGTAACTGTAATTCTTGCTTGATAACCGTTTTGTTATATGTAATTTTACTATGTTAAAATGAAAGCCTTTCTTTTTTGTTTAAACAGAAAAGTGGAAATGATGGAGGTGGGTCTTGTATTAATCTGTTGCTTTCATTGGTTAATTAATAAAGAAACTGCCTAGGCCCATTTGATAGGCCAACCCTTAGGTGGGTGGAGTAAACAGAAGAAAATGCTGGGAGAAAGAAGCCGAGTCAGGAGTCGCCATGATTCTCCCACTCCAGACAGAAGCAGGTTAAGATCTTTCCTGGTAAGCCAGTTCATGGTGTTACATAAAATATTAGAAATGGGTTAGATCAATATGTAAGAGCTAGCCAATAAGAGGCTGGAACTAATGGGCCAGGCAGTGTTCAAAAGAATACAGTTTCCATGTAATTATTTCAGGGCATAAGCCATGCGGGCGGCCAGGTGCCGGGGACGCAGCCCCGCCGCTTCTTATTACAACACTCTCTCTTCTATTCTCGAGCTTAGATTTCTCTTCCTTTTTATTCTGTCTGCCTGGAAGCCCCACCTATCCCTCTCCTGCCTCGCTATTGACTATTCAGCTCTTTATTAGACCAATCAAGTGCCTCTGGCAGGGAAGGTGAAAACAAATCCATCATTAAACAAATGCAGCATAAACAAAGTAACACTCCTTTGTACGGTTAAAGCAATATTCGTCAGCATAAACAGATGGAACACATCTTTGCCTAGTTAAACAACACTCCACAACACCTGCCCTGCTTTCAGGAAGCTTGTGGTTTAACTAGAGGCTAAGATGAAGGATAAAAAGGTTCTGTGACATGTGGCATTTGTAAATACTTAACACATACCAAGGCAACCAGAAGAACCTAGGGCACCTCGACTGGAATGGCATGGAGAGCAAGGCAGCTGGCAACAAGGAGTGGAGAGCCAGAGTCTTTAACCCTGTGAAGGAGCTTCTCTGGCCTCTTGGTGTTTATGTTTTAGTAGAGCCAGAGAAAGGAAGATGGAGAGCAAGAAAAACAACAGGAACATGGCAAGATAGATAAGCGGGTGTTTCCACTGGGCAGAGGTAATAGATCCATGAACATGCAATTCAAGAATAGGTCAGTCCTGAAAACATCAGCACGCTGCTCACATTTGGAGCCTTGGAACTCAGCTGGAGCAACAGCACACACAGACCTTAGAAGACATTCTAAACGAGCCCAGTTCCTCTCATCTGTAATGTTCTGATGGCAAGGAACTCACTTGCAAGAGCAAGAAGCAACTTTCAGGTGAGGAGGGGAAAGAATCTTCAGGGAGTGTGGATACTAGAAGATGTGTGATTAGCATGTTGCCTTCATTCTCATCCAAACCCTGGTAACACAGTAGCTGCCATAGTACTGGCTTGGGTTTTTCCACTCCCTGTTGCCAGCTGCCATGTTCTCCACCCCATTCCCGTTGATGTGCCCTGGGTTCTTCTGGTTGCCGTGGTATGTGTTAAGTATTTACAAATGCCACATGCCACAGAACCTTTTTATCCTTCATCTTAACCTCTAGTTAAATCAAAACTCCCCCCACCAGGGTTCATTTATGATTATATGAAATACACCCTGATTGGGTCTTCTCAGATCATCTCAAATCCTGCACCCTCATTATTACTGGGGGATCCCAGAGGGATCAGGCCCTCTGGAAGAACAACCAGTGCTCTAACCACTGAGCAGTCACTCCAGCCCATCACTAAAATTTTTAAACTATCATAATTTGCAGCTACCAGAGGGTTATAAAGTGTGCTTTCTTGCCAGTTCTACAAAAATAAAATAAAATAATAAAAAATAAAATGAAAACCAGAGAGGCCATCTCATTATGCAAGTGTGACATAAGATGCCATCCACCTCGGTCTTAGGAACACGCTCTGCCAAGCTGAGCCCCTGAGCACCTAGTCTACAAAGACTGAAGCATCAATGGCAGGGCAGGTGGGAAATAGAAATCACAAGAAACTCATTTTGAATCTACTGCTTTGAAACAGTTCTACTTAAAACACATATGACCACAGCTTGGGAAGCCCATTCACCCACTCTTTGTAGGAGCTTCTGTCCTGCCATAGAAGGTGGGGACCGTAGCCCACCAGGAATTCGAGCATCTTTCGTGACAATGATTTCCAGGGTGTCTGTGAAGGTGTTACACACTCACCGGCTCATCAGGGACTGGGGACAGCTGCTCAGAGACTAGCAGCAGTGAGCAGAACAAATGAAATCCCTCCTGTCCAGAACTTGTAATTCTGCGAGGAGAAAACTGATACCAGTAAATAAAGGCAGTGTGCTTGTATACAATATTTTAAAAGGTGAAACGTGTAACAAAGATGTGTAATGATATGGTTTGAAATTATAAAGAAGATGATTGCCCCTCTTTTGATACATCGTTTCTACCTTTCTTTTATGAAGAATACATCTCTTTGTGTCGTCTCCCTTTACTTACGAAGTACTTGGGTTTCTACTAACTAGTTGAAGATGTAAACCTTGTGGCACATGAATGTTTAATGCAGAGGAAGGGTGGGGTTCCAGAAGTCCTTGCTGGGCCAGCCCTGGTCCTTAAAGAGGATGAGAGTTAATGAATCAGAGTCTGCTCGGGGCAAGTGGAGCAGTCATCATCCATCCCAATCTGCTGGGATCAGCTGTCTTCTTATTTGGAAGTGTGGAGTAGGGGGAAATGGGGAAAGCTTTGAGGATGACTTGAGATGGGTAAGAAAAGGCTTTGGAGCCTGGAGGATCCTCAGCCTTTCCCATCAACAGCCAGAACAACGGGGAAACATAGTATGGCATCCCCAGGCTAGCCCCCTGGTGTAGGGGGAAGATAGACACTTAGCAACCTCGTACTGAGAGGTGTCAGCCTCATGAGGGGCAAGGGTGGAAAGTACACAGAACATGCTTATCCCAGGCTGGGTTCATGCCAACCAATTAGCTGAAATATTAAATATAATTAACATATACTTTTTGTGTTCAGATTCAAGTAAATTTTTAAGAGAACATAGATGATAGATAGATAGATAGATAGATAGATAGATAGATAGATAGATAGATGATAGATAGATAGATAGATAGATAGATAGATAGATAGATGATAGATAGATATAGATGATAGATAGATAGATAGATAGATAGATAGATAGATAGATAGATAGATGATAGATAGATGATAGATAGATAGAAGATAGATAGATAGATAGATAGATAGATAGATAGATAGATAGATAGATAGATAGATAGATAGATAGATAGATATAGATGATAGATAGATGATAGATAGATAGATAGATAGATAGATAGATAGATAGATAGATAGAGATAGATAGATAGATAGATAGATGATAGATAGATAGATATAGATGATAGATAGATAGATAGATAGATAGATAGATAGATAGATAGATGATAGATAGATAGATAGATAGATAGATGATAGATAGATAGATGATAGATAGATAGATAGATAGATAGATAGATAGATAGATAGATAGATAGATAGATAGATATAGATGATAGATAGATAGATAGATGATAGATAGATAGATAGATAGATAGATAGATAGATAGATAGATGATAGAAGAATATATAGATAGATGATAGGCAGACAGATGATAGATAGATAGATAGATAGATAGATAGATAGATAGATAGATAGATAGACAGACAGATGTTTATTCTGAGAATTTTGCACTGCTCCATATAACTTTACATACTCTACAATCCAAGAACCATTATTGAAAGCCACACTCATCTTCTGGTGTTATACAATCTTTCCTTATTGAAGTGGTTATTGCTGTTAAAGGTTGTAGGCAGAAAAGCCACATAAATGTTTCATTTATCCAACATTAACATCCGGTAATGCTTTTTATTTAACTACCAATCGCTCCCCTCCACCAAATAAAGAAACAATAATACTGTAAAATAAAACATAAAAACAAACACATATACAATATTTTATAACTAAATTTTCTACAATCTCTTATCTCTAATATTAAATAATCACTTCTTATCAACTTTCAAAAAGATTTTATATCTTTCAGAACAATTTAAGTGCACATTTAATCAAACAGCCAGGTTATACTCTACATATTATTTCTAACAGTTTATTAACTGATACTGCTTTAACATATTTTCCTCTAAGTGTGGAAGTACAATAATATTTTGGTGGCCAAATAATGGTTTATTTATTATTTAACCATTATTCATGCTCCAGTTGTTCTCAACATTTTCCTATGAGAAACAATGGTTAAGAATCAATTTATAGCTAATACTATAAATCTTGATCATTTATTTCACTCAGTTAAGTATTTTATATTAATTCCTAAATATAGAAATTTTGAGTCAAGTAGAATTTCTTTTCCTACTATTTTAAAGCCCTGTTCTAGATTACTATCATACTAAGTTATATACATACAAGCAGTGTGACTTGTTTCCAAAAGATTCATTCCATTGAAAAAAAGTCAGAAGAACATTTAATGGCCCATCATGATAAATACAATAAATACATGAAATTCTAGCTGAATTTTGCATTCTTTCTACAATTCCTTTTTTCACATTTTTAATTTTTAATTTTAATGAAATTTAGTTCTTTCTCACATAATATATGCTTATTATGATTCCCCTCCCTCCACTCTTCCCAGTTTCTCCCATCTGAATCTATACCCTTTTCCCTCTCTCATTAGAAAACAAACAGACCCCTCGGGTATAATAATATAGTAATGATACGATAGGATAGAACAAAAACTAACATGTCAGAATTGGACAAAACAAAAAGAAGGAAAAGAGCCCAAGACAAGGCCCAAGAATCAGAGACCCACTGGCTCACACACTCAGGAAGCTTTCACATACACACAAGGACCTGGTGCAGACCCATGCACGCCCTGAGTACCATGCATTAGTTCATATGTGAGCCAATCGAGTTGATTCAGAGGATGTGTTGTAGTAGGTTTGAGTTTTCTTTCTCAACCAGTGGGTCTCAACCTAGGGGTCATGACCTGTTTGGGCCCACATATCAGATAGTTATGACTCATAACAGTAGCAAAAGAACAATTTATAAAGGTGGGGAAATTACAGTTATGAAATAGCAACAAAATAATTCTTTGGTTGGGGGTCACCATAGCATGAGGAGCTATATTAAGGGCTATTGCAAAAAAAAAAAAAAAAAAAAAAAAAAAAAAAAAAAAAAAAAAAAAAACCTGAGAACTGCTGTTCTAGAGCCTTCTGTAGGGTTGGATTTGTAGACAGATATTGCTTAAATTTCGTCTTATCATGGAATGTCTTATTTTCTCCATCTATTGTGATTAAAAGTATGTTGGGTATAGTACTTGGGTGGCTATTCAGGCCCTTCTAGCTTTTCGGGTCTCCATTGAGAAGTCAAGTGTTAATTCTAACAGGTCTGCCATTTTATGTTACTTGGTCTTTTCGCCTTGCAGCTTTTACTATTCTTTCCTCATTCTGTACATTTACTGCACTTAATATTATGGGCCAAGAGGACTTTTTATGGCCCAGTGTGTTTGGTGTTCTGTATGCTTCTTGTTACACTATAATCATCTCCTTCTTTAAATTAAGGAAAATTCTTTCACGGTTTTGCTGAAACTATTTCCTGTACCTTTAGCCTGGGTTTCTTCTCCATCTTCTGTTCCCATTCTCTTAAGTTTTTGTCTTTTCATAGTGTCAAGATTTTCTGCATGTTTTGTGCCAGAACTGTTTTTAGATTTAATGTTTCTTTAACCAAGATACCCATCTCTTCCATCAGGTCTCCAATGCCACAGGCTTTCTTTTCCATTTCTTGTCTTCTGTTGCTGAGGCCTGTTTCTGAGGTTCCTGTTCAAGTTCCTAAATTTTTCATTTCCATATTTTCCTCAGTTTGGGTCCTCTTTATTGATTCTGTTTCCTCTTTCAGGTCGTGAGCTGGTCTATTCATTTCTTTCCACTGTTTCTGTTTTCATGGATTTCTCTAAGGGGTTTATCCATTTCCTCTTTAAGAACACTGCCAAACTCACAACACCTGCTTTGAGGTCTTTTCCTTGTGCTTCAACTGTGTTGCAATACTTGGGCTGGCTGTGGTAGGGTTCCTGGGCTCCAGTGGAGACATATTGTCCTGACTGTGTTTCTATGCTGGCATCCAGGCATCTCGGTTTTGGTTTTTCGAGACAGGGTTTCTCTGTGGCTTTGGAGCCTGTCCTGGAACTAGCTCTGTAGACCAGGCTGGTCTCGAACTCACAGAGATCCGCCTGCCTCTGCCTCCCGAGTGCTGGGATTAAAGGCGTGCGCCACCATCGCCCGGCTAAGATTGTAATTCTAGGTACTGATATCTGGTCTTGTCTTTGTTGGGTGTCTGTTTTGTTTCTTGGTGTCCGCTGCCCTCTCTGGTTCTTGGGAGAGCATGTCGCAGTGTGTTGCGCAGCAAGAAATTCTTCTTGGATCCTCAGTGCTGTGGCCACTGGGGTTCCAGGTAAAATGTGTTTATATGTACTAAGAGCTTACAGGAATGGAGATGGGCTAGGAATGGATGCTTAGGGCGCCCATGGGAGGGAGAAAAGCAGGATGTTCCCAAACCAGGGTCTGCTTTATCCCCTGGGAATAGGACAGAAAGTGAGGAGAGGCCACAGCAGAAAGTTTGCTACAGCACTGGGGATGAGACTGGGGTTGTGTTTGAAGGAATGGAGGAAGAGGGGAAGATCTGTAGTTAGTCTGCCTGATCTTCTGGCAGGTGTGGCCTGTGGTTAGCAAGGGACGCCAGCTGGAGTTGGGGGCTGAGATAAAGCCATGAGGGGAGAGAAGGAAATTAGGAGGGGAAGATCTGTATGAGATGGGGTGTTCTGTAGAGCTGGGCAATGGTTTTGGAGGAGCTAACAGGGAGGTGAAGATCTGCAGTCAGCCTACCTTATTCCCTGACCACAGTTTCAAGTAAAATTTGTAACTAATTCTGCAGTGAAAGTCACATTGGATTTTGTGGAAGCATAGAATTTCATACTTTGAAAGGTCATGTTGTTCAGATTTGCATCTTATGCCAGAATCGTCTTTATGAAACAACCTCTAGCCACCATTACAGTTATTAAAGACTGTTAACTGCCTAGGATGACCTTCTCTGTCTTGAACAGAGCCTGCCTATTAGAAAGTTACATTTATCTGAAGCGATATTTATTCTCTTGCAACAAGCATGGTCCAGCTCTACCCCTTGGCGTATGGAGTTATCTGGGCCCAGCTTTCACAGAACAAATGGATTGTTTAGGAGAGATGGTGAGGAAGAGGGGGCCTTGACCCATCCTGGCAAAAGCATAAGCTCTGAAGTTGGAGGCATCTCTGACCAAGGCTGAGATCAGCAGAAACCTGTCAACATAAACACAAATGCCAAAGCACTTGTGCTGCCAAAATGAAATGCTAAACCTTACCACTACAAGTCCTTATTGTGAATTCTCCTTACAGAAGTTGGTTCCTCTGCACCAATCCCTTGTCACCCAGTCGGTCATCAGGTCCTATCTGTTTTAGTTCCTAAATATCTCCTAAATTTATGTCTTCTTGCTGATCATATGGTCATTTAGTTATTTCATTTATTTTCTTTCCTTTTAAATGGTTTTCTGAGTCCCTTCTATGTAAAAAGCTCTTGGACAGACACTGAGAATATAGTGGTGAATTTCTCTCCTTCATGAAGGAGTTAGCAAGTATAACAAAATAAACACTGTTCTCAAACACGTTACACATGTGACGTAGAACCTTCAGAAAGCATAGGAGCAGGCATGGAGGAAGGCTTACTGACCTTGTACTAAATCTCAAAGGTTCATTACCCCAAACTTCACCTCTTCACAAAAGGTATAGTTCCTGGATCTCCTTGACGTCTTGAATTACACTCACTAGTTGCTGCCTTCACATCCCTCCCACTCCCCACTATGAAACTGCTACAAAGAAACTTCGGGTGGTGGTTGTCGTTACTCCCTCAGCCATCGGCTGTGATGGCATCGTGGTCGATGATAAGTATTCAGTGAGAAGTTAGAGTCGGTTGGCTTTCGTGTTTGTCAGCACCTCACAGCCACCGTGAAGGGTATACAATCATGTGAATTCTTGCAATCCGCTGCCATTCAAAACCATTGCACATCCGCTTCTGTGTTTCCCTGAGTCTCCCTTCCTACTCCACCCAACTGGGTTTGCACTTTTAGCTCCTCACAGTGTGTGCACATTTGCACAATCTAGAAGCTTCCTGCGATGGCAGGGGAGTGCTTCCTTAAACGTTCCCTGCTTACATAATCACACCAAATCCACACTCCTGTGGCTGCTGGCCAAGGCCACAGGACCAGGCTAACATCCCCCATCAAGAGCCACTGTCATCAGAACCATGGAATGACTGATGGGGAGAGTAAGGGCTGTTCAGCATCTCTGGAAACAATGACAGGGAGCTTGAAACCAGTTTCAAACCCGAATGTCATGGCTTGACTTTTTCTAGGCTGGTATCTGTGGGCAGGTTCAAATGGGCTGCTTCTGCTTTTAATGTATTTCTAAACTGGACCAAGATGAGACAGTGGAAATGATTAAAATGCAGTGTTGACCAACTTGCAATTCACAGTCTACTAGGAAGGTTTCGAGATTGTCCCGCATCATAGGCCTGGGTGAGGGCCATATTACAAAGAATGTGTGGCTCTTGATGGAGGGCATTAGCCTGGTCCTCTGGCCTTGGACCGCAGCCACAGGGGTGTGGATCTGGTATGACTATGTAAGCAATGCTGAAGGAAGCACTCCCTTGCCATGGCAGGAAGATTGTGCGTCTAGATTGGTTAAGTCATCTGTTTTCTGAACCACCACAAAAGTTGTAGGGATGCAGGAAGAACTTTATCCTTAAACATCTAAATATCATATAAGTGCTTCTTTGCTGGTGACAAATGAATATTTCCCAGTATCCCTAACATCCACAGACCCTTAGGGAAAAAAGTGTATTAAGAATGTCACTAAGACAGGCCACTGAGCAGGTCTATCTCAGCCATGGCCAAGGCAGCTCTTGGGAAACACTGAGTACCCTAAAGGTGGGCCAAGGAAGGAATGAGGTACATCATCTCCACTTTGCTCCATGGCAAAGCCAGAGAACAGGTCCCAGTTCCCCCACACACCAGCTCAGCTGTGTTCCCCAGGCTACCTCACTGGAATGAAGAGCCAGCCCAGAAAGCTATCACTAAAAACTGGAGAAAGATCACCCTCAAGAACCCCCCTTCCTAGTCACTTACTCCTCAACATCTCGTCCCCCATCATGCTTCATCATCAATACAACTCCTATACTTAAGGTTCAGGGAGCGGAGCGTCTTAGTCAGGGTTTCCGTTGCTGCGATGAAACACTATGATCAAAAGCAAATGGGGAAGAAAGGGTCTTATACAAAGGCTTATACTTCAGCATTGCTGTCCATCACTGGAGGGCAGGAACTCAAACAGGGCAGGATCCCAGAGGCAGGAGCTGATGCAGAGGCCATGGAGGGGTGCTGCTTACTGGCTTGCTTCCTATGGCTCTCTCAAGCTGCTTTCTTATAGAACTCAGCACCACCAGTAGAGGGATGACACCACCCACCATGGGCTGGGCCCTCCCCCATTGGTCACTAAGTAAGAAAATTCCTTACAGCTGGATCTCAAAGAGGCATTTTCTTAGCTGAGGCGCCTTCCTCTGAAGACTCTCTAACTTGTGACAAGTTGACACACAAAACTACCAAGTACGGGAAACATGGAGGGGTATGACGATTGGAAGAACTGGAGGACCAGGAGTTGGGTACAAGACTGGGGCTTCTGGACATGGCCGTTAGCTGTACCCATGAAATCTCAACAATATGGCTGCTTAACTAAGACCTGAACAACGACACTGGTTGACATGCCCAAGTGGATGGGGAAAATCTCACAAGGCCTCACCCCTAGGTGTAGAGTTACAGGCAACTAATGAGCTGAGAGAGAAAAAATTATTCTTTCCCAGAGATGAGCATCCAACTGCCTATCTATACCAAATGATCAGCCCTAAAAACCTAAGTACAAGCGAATGCTAAATGGACTCAGTGGGTTGCATTTTCACATTTATTCATATATATGAATAAATATATATATTATTTATTATTATGTGTATATATATATATATAAAGAGGCCATGAATTTGATGAGGAGTGGAGCCTGAGAGGGGTTGGAGAGAGAAAAGAAAGGAGAAAATCATATTAATAGAGTATAAGTACACATATATAAAATTTTAAAAATTAATTGTATCAAAAAAGATGAAAAACAATTTTTTTTCATGTTTAAAACAAAGTACTCACTGACAAGGACGTCAGCTATTCACCCCATAAACAGTCTTTTCGTCATGGTTACAAGCCTCATCTCACTAGCAGATAAAGCACAGGAACTCTGAAAACTCAGTAAGTTCAGGCCGAAATTGCTAAGGAGATGTTGATCATGCCCCTTTATCCATCCAACAAAGGCACTGGGTGCTGGGCGCTGTGTGTGTGTCAGCAAATAAATAACACATTCTTTATGTTCTCGGGGAGCTGACAGTTTTATGGCGGGGGGAGTGGGGGGAGCAGTGGATGAATTAAAAAAATAAACCTTATTGATGGCAACCACAGACATTTGCAGGGCATGAGTCTCTGTGATGTAGATTTATAATCTACTCTCTCTGGGTGCTGGAAGAAAGCTTCTTTGAAAACTCGTGTTTAAACTGTGATCCAAAAGAAGAGAGGGTGCCAGCTGTCTGAGGCAGAGAGGAGGAGAGGAGGAAGGGTTCTAGAGGAAGGGTGGAGGAGGGTAACAAGAGCAGGAAAGGGGGGAGGGTTTCAAAGCCCTGAGGAGCGGAAAAGCTTAGGCTTCTAGAAACCAGAAGAAAAAAGGCATGGCTAGAGGAAACCAGCAGGAGAGATGTGGACACATGGGCCATATGCTAATGCCGGGAAGTGTAACAGTGTGGAAGACGGGAGATGGAACCCCGGGAATGCCTGCTGGTGTCTGGGAGAGCCAGCTTCTACCACGGGGAGACTCCTTAGCCTGGCTGGTCTCGGGCAGTCTCCTCCGGGGCGTGAGTTTCCAAACCCACTCTGAGTACAGGAACTAAACAGGAAACAAAAATCGCATTTCCCGCTATGCTCCCCCGATTGTCACTGGATTAACATAGAAAGGCAAGAGAAGAGAAAGGTAAAATGTTATTTGCTCAGTTTTTGTCCATAAATTCTTGGTGCTGACATAGACAAAGATTTTTTTTTTTTAAACTGGGTTATCCTCAATTCCTGGGAAGGAAACCAGGCCCCGGTAGTTTAGTTCAGTGATAATCAAACTTCCTAAAACTGCAACCCTTTAATCCAGTTCCTCACGGTGTGCTGACCCCAGCCATAAAATTATTACCGTTGCTACTTCACAGCTGTAATTTTGCTACTGTTATGAATCATATATATGATATGTAGGATATCCGATGTCTGATACATGAGCCCTGTGAAAGGCTCGTTCGCCCAGCCCCCACTCCACCCCAAAGCTATCGTGACCCACAGGTTGAGAACTGCTGGGTTAGACACTCTCAAGAAAATAATGTATGTGGGGAGGGTGTCATTTGAGACAGTTCAGCCGAGACTCACAAACTACAAGTGGCTAAATGTCAATGCTTGTTAAAGTGACTGGCACATGGCGAGTCACAGTCAACCAGTCTCTTGACTGGCTCTTGGCTGATGTTGTCTGAGATCTCAGTAGGGGACTGTATCTTCAGGTCCATTCTGGAAGAGACCTTTCCTGTAGAAGGGGGCTCTGCGCTCAAGGGCTGCAAGCATGGGGCCAGCGGCTTAGGGACTGTTGGGAGGATTCCCCAGTGCTGGCTTAGACCTGCTGAGAGCCCTGATTACATAAGGGACACACTTGTGTTGAACTATGCGCAGTAGAGTCATTCTTGCGTAGAGTAACTGTAGACCCTCGCAAAGGCTCTTTCCGTGTTCCAACCACAGAGAAAAAAAAACAGTTTTCAAAAAGCTGAACTACAAGCGGAGTGTAGGGTAGGATAATTTTTCTATTATTATTATTCTCATTGTAACTTCTACTATCAATGTGAGTCCACAGAATTCAGTAGGTGAAGAAAATTCTGAGCCCTGCAATGGGGCCGTGCACCATCACTGTAACAGAGACATCGCATCATTAACCAAGCAACGAAGTTGTTGGCAAATGATTGTAGCACAGAAGAAATGTATCCATCAAGATTAAAGGCAATCACTCATAAATCATCTCTTCCTACTTAAACCAAAGCGCTGCTGTAAATTAACAACTTATTCAGGGTAGCCTGCACCACTGGAAGGATACTAGATTATCTAAGAGAACCACTGTCTTGGAGACAGCTGAGGAGATGGAGATCTTCTTAAATAGATGCTCTGTGTATCCGAAGCTGTGAAGACGCCGCTAGCAATGAGGGGACATAGTCTGCCAGCCCAGCATCAAGAAGCTGAAGCAGGAGGATTACAGGTTTAAGACGGCCTCCGGCATATGGCAACTTTCAGAATGACCAGGATGTAATGTATACAATAAGATATGTGTCCAAAAATAAGAAAGAAAGAAAGAAAGAAAGAAAGAAAGAAAGAAAGAAGGAAGGAAGGAAGGAAGGAAGGAAGGAAGGAAGGAAGGAAGGAAGGAAGGAAGGAAGGAAGGAAGAAAGAAAGAAAGAAAGAAAGAAAGAAAGAAAGAAAGAAGAAAGAGGGAAAGGAAAGGAAAGGAAAGAAAAGAAAAGAAAAAAGAAAAGAAAAGAAAAGAAAAGAAAAGAAAAGAAAAGACCAGAATTTTGCCGGCCTACCGTATGCCAAACCCTTTCAGTTGCTTCCCTGTTTCCCCAACTCTCACACAAGGTCGCTGTCACTGCTTTTTTTATCCTCTTAGTTGGCATACTAAATAATGTTTTATTATTACCTTTTCATACATATATTATTATACTTTGATTTGGATTTTTAATATTTTTGTTTTTATTTGAGACAGAATCTAACTCAATGGCCTCAAATCTGACCCTCTGGCCTCTGCCTCCCTTTGTTGATAAGTCTTATTGTCAACCCAACACAATCTAGAGTCACCTGGAAAAAAGGACCAATGAGTGATTGTCTAGATTAGACTGACATCTGGCTATATCTGTGGGGAATTGTCTTAGTTACTTTAATTTAAATGAAAAGATCTGGCCACCGGGGGTGCCACCATGCTGTAGGCAGAGGATTGAAAGAGTGGACTAATTGATCTGAAAGCAGCATGAACTCAACTCTCTTGAGCGTAGATGGTTCTTGCTGCTTCGAGTCCCTGCTTCGTGACTCCCCCAATAAGGACGTCTGTGTAACCTATAACTGTGAGTGACAATGGACCCTTTCTCCCCTAAGTCTCTTTTGTCAGCCACTCAACGGGAACTGCAGACCCCCGTAAAATGTCACCGTATGCTGCAGATTGCCTGGAGTATTCCCAACGGCAATGAGACGATGTTCGAATGCTCTGGCTCCAGGGTTCCAGGTATCAGGGCTACTGTGAGAGCTATAATGCTTTCATTGTGGCTGAAGAAGCCCTCAATCTCAGAACAATTGCAAAAAAAAAATTAATGTTAGTGGAAGATACATTTTCTTTATAGAATTATGTTAAGATATGGATAAAAAGATAATAGAAATTCCACATCATTATTTTGCAGTGCCTTATGAGTTATGAACTCCAATAATTATCAGTGGCTGATGACATCATAAGAGTAAAGACCATATATTATGTCCTTCAGTGAAAATATAAATATAACACTGCCTATGAAATGTTCAGCCAGAGAAACCAAGCGTGCATCTGTATAAATCTGCAATCTAAAATGAAAAATAGAATTATTAAAATGTTAACATGAAGAAGCCTGGCTTCAAATTGGCAAAAATGAACTATCAGTCAATAAAGATGATAATATGGAATCTTTTTTTTTTATTTACCAAGAAGATGAAGAAAGAGGAAAATAAAGCAAAGAACAGGAAGTACATGTAAAAATAGAGAGTAAATTGGTAAATTTAAATTAAACTACATTTTCAGGGCTGTTCAGAATATTTTCTGCACAGACAAAAATCAGCTCATAACTCATAGGACAACAGAAACAAAAGCACGGAAAGTATGTTCTCTGATCAAATTGATATGACGCTAGAAATCAAAATGAGAAGAAATGCAAATGGATAGAAACTGACACCCTTCTAAATAACCCAGGGATCAAAGAAGAAACCAAAACTAAGATTGAAAAGATTTTAAGGTTAATGAAAATGAAAGCACAGTATGTCAGGGACTCTGGGATGCAGCTAAGACAGACAAGGACGCTTACACACAAAATGCCACAAAGATGTGTGGGAAAATCTCAAAGCAATGGTCTCAGATTTCACTTATGCATAAAGATAAAAGATTTTCAATTAATAATCCAAGCTGTCTCTCTCAGAACTACTTTTAAAAAGATTTAATTAATAGAAAAGGGAAATGATAAAATTCAAAACTGAAATAAAAAAGAGAAAGGCAATCAATAAAATAAAACACAGGCTCTAGAGAGACTTCAAGTGAAAATTTTCTATAGCCAGTTTATGGAAAAAAATAAAATAAAACCAAAATTTACAATATCAGGAACATGAAAAGCAGTGCTCTTCAATAGATAGTTATTAAAAGTATATTAAAGAAATACCTTAAAGAATTTTGTGATCATAAGTTTGAAGTCTTAATTAAGTGAACAAAAGTATTGAGAGACACAAGCTATCCAACTTCACACAGAAAGAAAGAACCTGTACAGCCTCCCAAATGCTAAAAGTAAAATGTGTGATCTAAAATCAATTAAAACACTAGGCAAAAAAGAGAAAGGTTTCATGTGTAAATGATACTAAACATTTTTTAAAATGTAATGTAAATGAGATCAAACTATTAAAAAATTGTCATCTGACATCCCTCATATACAGATACAAATTTTTTTTAATTATTTATTTAGTTTGTATACAATATTCTGTCTGTATGTATGCCTGCAGGCCAGCAGAGGGCACCAGACCCCATTACAGATGGTTGTGAACCACCATGTGGTTGCTGGGAATTGAACTCAGGACCTTTGGAAGAGCAGGCGATGCTCTTAACTGCTGAGCCATCTCTCCAGCCCCTACAGATACAAATTTTAAATAAAATTTAACAAGTTAATGTAGTATTATATAAAAGAAATAATACATTATTTCTTGGGTGTAGCCTGAAAAGACGAAGTTGGCTTAACTTTGAAAAAAAATAGTCAATTGAATTCATTGTTTTAATTATTTAAAATATAAAATTATTAATTATCTCAGATATAGGCAGTTATTGACCTAAAAAAAGTTTGAAACTAGAAAACTTATCCACGGAAACAAAGCAAAACTCCTTCTGACCTTTGTTTAAATGAAGATTTCTTCAGTATGAAAGAAGAAGTGTGCCCCATGAGAAAAAAATTTGACAAAAAACATTGGACATCATACATTTTGAACTGTAAAAAGTGTTTAAAGGTTTCAAAGTGTTAAAAGTGTTTTAAGGTGTTTAAAAGGTTTATCAGAGCTAGAATAAATACATATCTGATAAAGAAATTACAACGAAAGTATATTTTTGAACATGTAGTCAGACTTCAGTAAGAAAAAAGAATAAACTCGATTTTAAAAGAGGCACAATTTTTTTGAACAGGCCTCTCATCAAAAAAAAAAAAAAGCATATGTGTGGTTTATATGCAAACCAAAACAATACCCAACTGCAATGTGCTGCCTTCTGTTATGTTACATTTGTTTAACTCTACAAAGCTGTGTTACTTTGCCTGTCTAAAACATCTGATTGTTCTGATAAAAAAAAAAAAACTTAACAGCCAAAAAATAAAAATAAAAAAGAACACACAGAGAGAAAGTAAAAAACAGCTAGAAGCAAAAGCCCAACATGTTGGAAGCCGTCGTACTACAACCTATCAGTTTAGTGGTCACGAAGGATGAGGATGGCAAAAACAAGCTGAGTCAAAGTAACCTTCTCATCATGTTCCAATGGAAAGAATATTAATGGCAGCTGTATAATATTGCAGTCGGGATATAGGAGGTCATGCATGCTGTGAGTATGATTTATTGTCATTGGTTAATAAAGAAGCTGCTTTTGGCCAATGGCTTAACAGAATATAGCCAGACTGGAAGATATATATATATATATATATATATATATATAGAGAGAGAGAGAGAGAGAGAGAGAGTAGGTGGTGTCAGAGAGATGCTCTGTGGCCCTGCCAGAAACAGATGCAGGGGACAACAGTTTACCCAGTAAGCCACAGCCACATGGCAATACATAGATTAATAGAGAAAGGTTAATTTAAGATATAAGAGTAAGCCAGAAGTACGCATAAGCTATTGACCAAATAATATTGCAAATAATATAGTTTCTATGTGATTATTTCAGGGCTGAGCAGCTGGGAACAAACTAAGAGCTTCCCCCAACACAAATGTGTGCAAAGATGTTTTTGTGAAGAGAAAAATCAGGAAATGTTACAATATGTACAGATAAGCATGGCTATTTCTGGTTGGCATAATTTTGAATATTTTTTCTTTCTTTCCTCAACAAACAAACAAATATCCAAATCACTAGTCATTGGGCCAATATAAACCGAAGACACCACTCTTCAACTCTCTTGGTTATTCTTGCCTGGTGATAGCAAATGTGTTGAACACTTTGAACTCAACATGATGAAGACTACATCCAACAAACCTATGGCCAATAATCTACTAAATTGGAGAAAATAAAAGCATCTCCACTAAGATCAGGAACCAGACAATGTCTGGTTCTTCCACTCTTCAATCTGCTAAAAATGTTAGCTAGAGAAATAACATGAGGAAATAACATGTCAAGGGGACAGGAATAGGAAAGGAAGAAATCAAAGCCTTCTTATTTCTGGATGATATGATTCTACACATAAAAGACCCCAAAGACTCCACAAGGAAATTTTCAGATCTGATAAACAATTTCAACAAAGTGTTATTATACAAAGTTATCTTATAAAATGGGTAACCTTTCTATATACCAAATGCTGAAATATAAATCAGAAAAACAGTCCCATTTACAGTTGTATCAGTAAAAATACTTTTGAATAAACCTAACTAAGGAAGTGAAAGACCTCTATAAAGAAAAATTTTAAAATAAAAAAAATTGAAGAAGATACTTAAAAATGGAATGATTTGCCATCCTCGTGAATTAGAAAAAGTAATAGTGATAATGGTTATACTGCCAAAAGAAATTCAAGGCCATATCAATCAAAATCCAATATCATTTTTTATTGAGATGGCAAAAATATTAACAATTCATTTAAGAGCATTAAGGTGACCCCAGATAGACAAAGCAATCCTTGGCAAAAAGAACAGTACTAGAGGTATTGCCATAACTGATCTCAGGCTACACTATGGAGTCATGGTAATAAAAACATCATGGTACTGGCACAGAAACAAGTATATAGCCAAAGGAAACAGAATAAAGAACCCAGATTAAACACACACACACACACACACACACGCATACACACACTTAAATATACATTAGAGAAAAAGAGCTTCACCAGCAAATAGTACTAAGAAAACATGTCTACACATAGAAGATTGAAACTAGATCCATATCTCTCACCTGTATGAAAAATCAATTACTCAAGTAGATCTTAATGGAAGACCTGAAACTCTAGAACTGAGATAGGAAAATGCAGAAAAAAACAGTATCAAATATCAACACAGACTTGGACTTTCAAAATAGACTCTAGCCACTCAGGAAATAAGACCAACAATAGATGTCTTAGTGCCTATTCTTTTGCTATAAAGAGACACATGACCAAGGAAACGTTTATAAAAGGGAACATTTAATTGGGGCTGGCTTACAGTTTCAGAAGCTTAGTCCATTATCATCATGTCAGGGATCATGGTAGTGTACAGTCAAATAATGGAGACATTTGCCTGAGAATTACATCCTGATTCATAGACATAGAGAGATTGCGCCTGGGATAGGCTTTTGAAACCTCAAAACCTACTCCCAGTGACACACTTCCTCCAACAAGACTACATGTACTTAGACAAGGCCACACCTCCTAATCCTTCCAATCCTTTCAAATAGTGCCACTCCCCTGTGACTAAGCATTCGAGTATATGAGCCTATGAGGGCATTCTTATTCAAACCACCACAACTGATAAATAGAATCTTGTGAAATCACAAAGCTTCAGCCCAAAGGGAGCAGCTAACTGGATGAAGAGACATTCTGCAGAATGGGGAAAAAAAATTGCCAGCTATACATCTGACAGAAGCTTAATATCCAAAATATACAAAAAATTAAAAAACACTAAATAACAAGAGATCAATAGTCACCCAGCTGGTAAATGAACTAATGAAATGAGGAGATAATTCTTAAAAAGTGAAGAATGGCAAACAGGCTGGTAAACATATGAAAAACTATTCAAGCTCATGAGCTAGCATAAAAATGCAAATTGAAACCACCTTGAGATTCCAGCCCCAGTTGGAATGTCCATCATTAAGGGAACAAAGGATTCCAACAAAAGTGAAAAATTATACACTGCTGGTGTTGACAGATGTTTCTGTCCCGCCCGGTCCCACAGCTACAGAGGTCTACATTAATTAGAAACTGGTTGGTCTATTAGCTCAGGCTTCTTATTAACTAATTTCTACTAACCCATAATTTTTGTCTGTGTTAGCCACGTGACTTGGTACCTTCATCAGCAAGGCATTCTGTTCTTGCTTCCTCTGTGTCTGGGTGACAAATGTAGACTGACTCTTTCCTCTTCCCAGAATTCTCTTGTTCTGGTTACCCCACTTCTATTTCCTGCCTGGTCACTCTGCCTATACTTTCTGCCTGGCTACTGGTGAATCAGCATTTTATTAAAATACAAGTGATAGGAAAAAAGGCCATTGTCCCACGCACTTCCCCCTTCCCCCTTTATTAAACAAGAACTCCGAATCTAATATTCTTTGTTTACATTTTTGTCCAGACCATTATCCAATAACATCTTGTAACCAGCACTCTAAACAAAGATAAATATCCATAATCCATTTTTTGGGAATGTGGGCATAGTTTTCCAGGATATTTCCTGCTGATTGGTGGCACTGATAATCTTATAGGAACCTAAAGAAAATTTAGAATTATGGTCAAGTCCTGGCTGGAATATTCTGTGAGGCTTGATCAACTCAGCCAGCAGTCTTGAGGCTGTTGTGGATGTAGAACTCAGACATCTGGGCCATCTGCTCCTTTTGGAGATTTCTCAGGGGGTCTTCCTTGATCAAACCTTATTTTTCTTAATCCAGAATGAATCCACAGCCTTTCATTTCCTGTGGAATGTAGGGGGAAGCATTATGCCACATCTTTTTTTTTAATAAGGCTTTTATTTTTTAATTGTATGTATGTATTTGCATGCACATGTGTGGTGTGCATGTGTGTGTGTACATGTGTGTAAATGTGCATGTGAGATCCGGAGCCTGTGAGAGCCAGAAGGAGGCTCTCAGCCCCCAACAGCTGGAGTTACAGGTGGTGGCAAGCTGCCAAACATTGGTGCTGAGAATCGATGGCAACTAATGTGGCTGCTGGGATTAAAGGTGTGGGTCACCACTGCCTGGTCTGTAAAACTGACCAGTGGGGCTGTTTACTCTCTGGTCTTCAGGCAAGCTTTATTTATTATAATGCAAACGAAATATCACTACACTAATGAGATAGGCAAGCTAAAGGAAATATTTAGTAACCTAGGACTCTATTGGGTTGTATACAATACACACATACACACACACACACACACACTAATAATGTATTTGCCAGCTAACTCCTTTACCTTCTTGTACTGTTTACCTATGTTCCTCTCTGGACAGCGCACCTGGCAACATGAAGACCACTCAGATGCCCACCTGCACCAGGCTATGTGTCCAGCCCTCTCTGAAGAGTTCTTATTCATGCGTGTTCCCACTGTATTCAGGGGGAGAATAGAAAGACTGATTGTACCTAAACTGGCTTTGGATGCCTGCAAAATGAGGCCCAATGTCCTCAAGCCCACTTTAGGGAGACCCCCCCCGCCCCCCGCTTGCCCTCTGTGTCCATGTATGAGACTTGCACATGATTTAAACCAGTTGCATTGTGGGACGTGTTAAGGAACTGAACTACCTACGTTGTGTTCAGAGCAGGACAGTCCTGGACAGCAGAGTGGCCCGGGCACTAGATCGTAGTTGGTGATGGTGACACACCTAAGCGGCGTTCCACAATCCTAGACACACCCGTGGCCATCTCCTCCCGATTCCTGGTCATGGAGAAGATTGGTGCATGCCTGTAATCTCGGCATGTGGACACCACAGGATCAACGTTCAAGCTCTGTCTTAGGTCCGGCATAACTGAGGTCAGCCTGGGCTGGGGGAGGGGTCCTGCTCTTGAGGGCTTTCCTGTTCTGTCCTGAATTTCCCACTTCTCCTCAGAATCCCAGAGCTAGGACCCCACTAAAGTACCTCCACTCTCTTCCATATGTGTCACATGTCTGTGAGGTACGTGTCCCTTCCTTCCCACTAGCCCTGTAAACACACACACACACACCAAACACACACCATATCTTGAAGGACAAATTCTACATTTTCACGTTTCCCACAACAAACCCAGTGGTAGAGACAATGGGAAGAAATGCAGAAGGTATAATCTCTTTCTAAGTATTTGTCATTTGTATACTGCATATACTCTTATATATACTACAGTACACAGCATATACTATTTATATGCTTTATGTATGCTTACATATCTCTTTTTATTAAGAAAATATTAAATTAATGTCACTTTTTTTGTTTTATAATTTCTCCCTTTACTCTCCTGAGTAAAAATAAGAATTTCTTATAGAGAAAGCCCTCAATAAATTTATGTTAAACTGATAGAAATTTTACTATCAAATATTATAAAGTTATGATAAGAGAAAGATTAAACACGCATCCGGTGTCTATACTCCCACAGCAAGGCCTGAAGAGGTTCTATAAACAAGGAGATGGCGGTACACCAGAGCAGGGGCCTTGGCTTGTGGAACAATCAGCTGAAGCTAGGCTGGACTTGAGGCAAGCCCGGCAGACAGATGGGCTGCTGTGCTAGAGTTTGGCCACAAGAGGGCGCACGGCACTTTAATAAGCGGCTACTATCCAACACACCACGGCCCCACTTCCTGGGTGGAGGCAGACAAACCGCATTTATAGCTACAAGTTAAATCGGATAGCTAATAGCATCGAAACGGCAAATGAAGATTCCAGCAAGAAGAGGAACCTTGAACACTTTTTCCAAATCCCCATTTTAAACGGCCTAGGGGTCCCTGCGTTCCAAAACAGCTGTCATTTCTGATGAGTCCCACAGGGTCCACCTCTTCCTCCCTGCATTAAATCCCTTTTTCTCTTTGACAAAGGGTGACATAAAATCCCTTTTTCTCTGGGTGACATAAAAACTCTCTTGTTGGGAATGGCAGTCACACACTATTCTGATGATCAGTGAAATGTATACTCATATTATGATTTAACTTACATGTAAGAAGTTTTTTTAAAAAATTATTCGTTGTCTCAATAAGATAACTGTGTAGGTTAAATATGGAATAAACCAAACTTAAGTGTTTACCTTTTCCATCATTTCAGGCAAGGGAACCATCCCAGAGTTCTCTCTCTTCTTTGTTCCACGTAGAGGCATTAGTTAGTAGTTAGTACTAATTCCACCTTGATGAATACATGACTTCGTGGAGCGGGTGTTGAAACTCAAGTCTCTACAAACAGCTAAATAGAGTACGGAGAGTGTAGACCAGGCTGGCCTTGAACTCACAGAGGCCGACCGACCTCTGCCTCCTGAGAGCTGGGATTAAAGACGTGCTCTACCACCACCCAGCAGTCCTGAAATTTTTGTTGTGAACACTTTAGATCATAAGAAGAGACATCCTAAGCCAGGCAGTGGTGGTGCACACCTTTAATCCCAGCACTGGGGAGGCAGAGACTGGCAGATCTCTGTGAGTTCGAGGCCAGCCTGGCCTCCATAGTGAGTTCCAGGACAGCCACTGCTACACAGAGAAACCCTGTCTCGATTAGTCAACCAATTAAAAACGGGGGTTGGGGGGATCCTAACTCTGACAGAAAAAAATCCTCCATTACCTCAGTGTGTCAGTCTCAAGCGTGAATGAGGAACTCTACAAGGCTGCCGGGGCGACCACTCACCTGTACACTTACATCTAGGGCCCAGATCACGGCTTTGTGCCCCTCCCCCGCATCATCCCCTTGTCCCTATGGATTCTTTAAATCAGAACTGGGCCCTTTCACTTTCTCCATTAACTCCCATTTTTTTCAATATGACAACAATCATATCATTTAGACACAAAATTCTTTCTCATTTTTTGGAGAGAGAGAGACTTCTTTAATGTTTCATGGTGGCCATAGTTAAAAAGCTAGACATATAAGAACAAGGCTGTCTTTTTTATTTTATTGAGCTCTACATTTTTCTCTGTTCCCCTCCCTTCCTCTCCCCTCCCCCATTCAACCCTCCTCCCAGGTCCGATGTTCCCAATTTACTCAGGAGATCTTGTCTTTTTTTACTTCCCATGTAGATTAGATCTTGTATGTCTCTCTTAGTGTCCTCATTGTTGTCTAAATTCTCTGTGATTGTGATTTGTAGGCTGGTTTTCTTTGCTTTATAATTAAAAACCTACTTATGAGTGAGTACATGTGATAATCATCTCTCTGGGTCTGGGTTACCTCACTCAAAATAATGTTTTCTAGATCCATCCATTTGCCTGCAAAATTCAAGCTGTCGTTATTTTTTCTGCTGTGTAATACTCCATTGTGTAAATGTACCACATTTTCCTTATCCATTCTTTGATCAAGGGGCATTTAGGTTGTTTCCAGGTTCTACTATGGCAAACAATGCTGCTGTGAGCATAGATGAACACATGTCCTTGTGGCACAATTGAGCATCCTTTGGATATATACCTAAAAGTGGTATTACTGGGTCTTGAGGAAGGTTGTTTCCTAATTTTCTGAGAAATCACCACACTGACATCCAAAGTGGTTGTACCAGCTTGCATTCCCACCAGCAATGCAGAAGTGTTCCTTTTTCCCCACAACCTCTCCAGCATAAGTTGTCATCAGTGTTTGTGATCTTGGCCACTCTTATAGGTGTAAGATGGAATCTCAGAGTTGTTTTGTTTTGCATTTCTCTGATGACTAAGGATGTTGAACATTTCCTTAAGTGTCTTTCAGCCATTTTAGATTCCTCTGTTGAGAGGTCTCTGTTTACATCTGTATTCCATTTTTTATTGGATTATTTGTTCTTTTTATGACCAGTTTCTTGAGTTTTTGTATATTTTGGAGATCAGACCTCTGTCTGATGTGGAGTTGGGGAGATATTCTCCCATTCTGTAGGCTTTTCTTGACCATGCCCTTTGCTTTACAGAAGGTTTTCAGTTTCAGGAGGTTCCATTTATTAATTGTTTCTCTCAGTGTATATGCTGCTGAGGTTATATTTAGGAAGTGGTTCCCTGTGCCAATGCGTTCAAGTGTATTTCCCACTTTCTCTTCTATAAGGTTCAGTGTGGCTGGCTTTATGTTGAGGTCTTTGATCCATTTGGACTTGAGTTGTGTGCATGGTGATAGATAAGGGTCTATTTTCATTCTTCTAAATGTTGATATCCAATTATGCCAGCACCATTTATTAAATATGATTTTTTCCATTTTATAATTTTAGCTTCTTTGTCAAAAATCAGGTGTTCGAAGGTGTGTGGATTAATATCTGCATCTTCAATTCGGTTCCATTGGTCCTCCTATCTGTTCTTATGCCAATACCAAGCTGTTTTTCAGTACTCTAGCTCTGTAGTAGAGTTTGCAGTCAGGGATTTTGAGGTCTCCAGAAGTTCTTTTATTGTACATGATTGTTTTGGCTATTCTGGGTTTTTTGCTTTTCCATATGAAGTTCACTACTGTCCTTTCGAGGTCTGTGAAAAATTTTGCTGGGATTTTGATGGGCATTGCATTGAATCTGTAGACTGCTTTTTGGTAAGATTGCCATTTTTACCGTATTAATTCTGCCTACCTAAGAGCATGGGAGGTCTTTCCGCTGTCTGGTGTCTTCTTCAATTTCTTTCTTCAAAGATTTAAAGTTCTTGTCATACAAGTCTTTCACTTATTTGGTTAGAGTTACTCAGAGCTATTTTATGCTATTTGTGACTATTGTGAAGGGTGATGTTTCTCTGATTCCTTTCCCAGCCTTTTTATCATCTGTGTACAGGAGGGCTACTGATTTTTTTATAGTTAATCCCAATCCTGATACATTACTGAAGGTGTTTACGAGTTGTAGAAGTTCCTTGGTAGAATTTTTGGGATCTTATATAAACAATCATATCATCAGCAAACAGTGAGAGTTTGACTTCTTTTCTGATTTGTATCCCCTTGATCTCCTTTTCATGTCTTATTGCTCTAGCTAGGACCTCAAGAACTGTATTGAATAGATATGTAGAGAGTGGACAACCTTGTCTTATTCCTGATTTCAGTGGAATCGCTGGGAGTTTCTCTCCATTTAGTTTGATGTTGGCTGTTGGCTTGCTGTATATTGCCTTTATTGTGTTTAGGTATGGTCCTTGTATCCCTGCTCTCTCCAAGACCTTTATCATGAAGGGATGTATTTTGTCGAAAGATTTTTTGGCATCTAATGAGATGATCATGTGGTTTTTATTCTTCAGTTTGTTTATATGGTGGTTTATGTTGACAGATTTTCATATGTTGAACCATCCCTGCATCTCTGGGATGAAACAGACTTGATCATGACGGATGATGGTTCTGATGTGTTCTTGGATTTGATTTGTCAGTATTTTATTTAGTATTTTTTGCATCAATAGAACAAGGATGTCTTAAGCTGAGTATGGCTGCACCTGTAAGTAATCCCGGCACTGAAGAGGCTGAGGCAAGAGGGTCGTGGAGACCAACCTGAGCTACACAAGACAGTCTTGTCTTGGGGTGGGGAGTGGACAGAAATCTTTCATCTTAGCAGGAAAGGCAGATAAGAGAAGCAAGTTGGGAAAGGGAAGAAGATAAGAGAGCAAGAAAGAGGGAGAAGATTCTAGAATAATGTTTTGGTGCTCAAAAATCAGTTGCTTAGTTTTTTGCTCTGGGACATGCAGTGAGGGTTGGCCTATGGTTTATGAAGGGGACAACTTCAGTTGTTCCATCTTTTCAAAAGTTTGAATCATAACAAAAACTCATTAATCGTATCTTCTTCATCACTGGACAAAGAAAAAACTAAAAACCTGAGGTATCCCATGCTGTTCTAGTCATTTCTATCTTGTTGTATTCTTTAAGACATACCAAAAGTGACCTTAGGAACATTCCCTGGTGGCATCCTTTCCATTGACCTCAAGCCCTATGTCATGTGGATGCAGTTTCCCCATGCTGCTTTATAGGGAGATGTTGAACTTTGTGGTAGATGCTGAGTTCAGTTTCTGCCTATGACTTTGAAAGTCTCCCACAAAGCACAGTTCCCATGAATGTGTGATCGGAATTTAGCAAAGACATCTTCCATGAAGGACGAAGTTGCTTCTGCAGTCTGGAGTTTCTCTGCAAATAAAATATGAAAAATTGCCTAAGGTGAGCCATGAATTATGTATTTCTAATGTCACTGGACTATCCCCCAGGTTGTGACTTAATGGCTTTCTGGAGAAATTAAACCACAGACAGCCATGTCAAATAAGTAGAAAAGTAAAATTAGAAATGGTTTTCTATTTTACCAGAAATAGCTTGTTTTTTAACAATCATATATTTTAAATGTAGTCTTCTTACAATCAAGAAAGAGAAAAATAAAGGAAGGAAGAAAGAAACAAAAGAAGAAAGAAAGAAAGAAAGAAAGAAAGAAAGAAAGAAAGAAAGAAAGAGGTGTAGGAGGTCCTTCTATTTATGTGTTGCTTTCATTGGTTAATCAATAAAGAAACTGCTTGGTCTAATAGGGCAAAACTTAGGTAGGAAGAGAAGACAGAACTGAATTCTGGGAGAAAGAAAAAAGAGTGAGAGAACCGCCATGGAGTCACCAGAATCAGACATGCTGAATCTTTCCTAGTAAGCCACGACCTCGTGGTGATATACAGATTATTAGAAATGGATTAAATCAAGATGTGAGAGTTAGCCTATAAGAGGCTAGAGATAATGGGCCAGGCAGTGATTTAATTAATATAATTTTTGTGTGGTTATTTCGGGTGAAAGCTAGCCAG